>NW_027555514.1:40232321-41657321 GCF_003287225.1 Phascolarctos cinereus
CTCATATTTTAGCAAAATTGCTTTCATTAAGAGAAGCTTGGTCTTAAGAAAAATATGGCAAAGTAACAGATACTCCTCTGAATTCGGTTCACAAATTCATTAAGCACCTTGCCATTTCTGCATTGATAGAATGAATTTCCAAACATTGATGAAATCACACCACTCTTATACTAACCAAACAGAAAAACCTGTATTGTGCAGGACATACAGACATAAACAAATAGTCCCTGTGCTCAAAAAGTTTACATTCTCCCTAAGGTATACTCTCCTCTTCTATTTTTCAGATCAATCTAGTTTTCCAGGTCTCTCTGTCTCTGTCTCTTTCTGTATCTATCTCTCTGTCTATCTCTGTCTCTCTGGTTCTCTCTCTCCCCTTCTTTAACTCACACATACACACACACACACACACACACACACACACACACACACACACACACACACACACACACACTTCACCATGGTATTAAGCCCATAGCATCCACTTTGACTCAGAAAAAGCAGAGGCAAGAGGTCAGGACAAGAAACAGGGCATGTAAGGTGTTCTTTGGTTTGCTCTCTGGCTGAAGGACCCAAGAATCAGACTCTATGAGTTAGAATATGCCTTTTTTAACAGGAAACACATTTTTTTTAACTCCAAAGTGTTTCAATATAGCTTGAGTGAGTTCTGAGATCCCAAGATGCAGCACAAGGTAGGAAGGGGCAGTCTCCCTTATGTGCCACTTTTTTTCCATGAGGAAAAGCCTGAGGGGGTGAATGGTTCAGGGAAGGCCTCTAGTCACAGCCCTGGTTGGGAAGAAGTGTGGAGGGTCTAAAATCAAAGCAAGGAATGCCAGGTCCAAGCTTTTTCTTTCTATGTTTTCTAAGCCACAGCTTGGGAGGTAGAGGGGGGCTGCCAAGACCATTAGTCCCAGCCCTGGACTATGGATAATGCTTCTAAAGAAGAAAACCATCATGTTTTGGAGGTTGCAAGACAGGAGCCAGCAGAGAGAAAGTAAAGCAAGCAAGCTTAATTGAAGGAAATATAGTATAAGGGGCAACCAGGGGGGAATGAAACAAGTCAGGTATGCTGGTGGGCCCGGTGGAACTGGGCACCAAAGCTGGTAAGTCCTGATAGCTTTTTATCATATTCTTTTCTGGTTCAAGCAGGGACCAGTCATTGGGAGGACAGAATGGGGACTCTGGACCTAGTGTGCAGGTTCTGGATCAGGGCTTGGTGCTAATTCATGCAGAGAAGAAAACGTGGAGAATGGATGGACTGGTGCGTATTCAAACTGTACCATGGTCTGAGTATGTCGTTTTGATTCCACTTTCTTCACTCTATATCTCTTCATTGTAAAAAGAACACTGGATTTGGAGTCAGACGACTAAGGTTTGAAACCCATTACTACATAAAATTAGGCAAACCACACCCTCCCAGCTTTGTTTCCTTCCATGATGATCTGAGGTCAGAAGCCTGAAAGAACAATCAACCAGAGAAACAACATTTTTACAGATGTGAAATTAAGGAGGAAAATGAATGCTATGTGGTCAAGTGAGCATTGATTCAGGTGTGGTAAAACTATTCAACACTTGGTGGCAAGAATAGGTGCTCAGCCCACAGCAGCACAGTTCTGAACCCCTCAATTGGCCCCAGGCTAATGTGGCCCACAGTTTTTCAAACAGAAGTAGGCCAAGGGCAACTTTCATTATACCTCCATGAAGGACTTGACCTTGGCAATCTTTCACTATACCCTTTGGGGCTCTGGTATGACTAGAATAGAGCCGCAGGGCTTCCTGTTTGTCTCTCAATCTTGTTTTAGCCACCACACATAGGAAGACTGGACTCTTAGGCAAGGTAGTCTGGCCACATAATAAGAAGTGATATTTATAATGACCATGAATGTTTGAAGTACTCTGTATATATCATTTCCCTGGAGGCTCTCAACAACCTGATGGAAGGAAGGAAGGAAAGAAGGAAGAGAAAAAAGATGTCAAGAGATAGAAATAGATGATAATTATGGAGAGATATAGATGATAGATATCAAAAGACAGATATCAAGGTATGTATGATAAATATGTGGAAGTGAAAGACAGGTAAATGATAGAAATGGATGTCAGAAACAGGTAGATAGATAGATAGATAGATAGATAGATAGATAGATAGATAGATAGATAGATAGATGATAGATAGATAGATAGATGATAGATAGATCATTCATTAAGTCACTGCTATGTACCATGAACTATGCGAAGCAGCGGGGATACAGATACAAACAAGAAAGACAGTCCTTACCCTCAGGGAGCTTATCTCCTAATGGGGAAAGACAACACATAAAGAGAGGATGGAAATGGGGAAATGAAGGATGGGATAGAAGAAAAATACTAATACTCTACTCTGCATTTTAGGCACAATTCTGCCAGAAACAATTTTATTTAACTTACTATTATTCTAAATCCAAGCATTTTTACCTGAAATAAAGAAATAAAGAAAAATCTAAACTATCATAATGCCTTCATACCTTTAGATAAGACTGTCTACCCCAGAATATACGAAATGACATTTATAGGAATCTTGAAAAAGAAAAGGTTACACATGTTAACATTTCAGAAAAGTCAAAGTCCCTCCCCAGAACACTCTGCTTAAGGACTAACGGGTCTCCTCCCAGGTACATCTCAATTCTTTCTGAATGGAAAAGCCCAATCACTTCAGGGAATAGAGAAGGCAGTATTTTTAACCAGCAAAGAGGAACTCTTGGTTCTGTTTGGTGACCACTACTAATCCATTTCTCTAAGAAAGGCCTTTTTTGTCCTTGACCCAACCCACCTTTCTAAGTCCTCCCCTCCAAAGTCTGGAAAGGGCTTCTCAGTTGAACTAAAAAGGAGATTTTTAATATTCTTTCACAATTTCTAGAGGAGAAATTTCCTTATTCACCAGAAGGGAAAAGCAACATTAACATGTTTCTTTTGCTTCCCAACTAGAACTCAGACAAAAGCCTACTACAAAGGACCTCTGTCTTGCCACATTCTACTTGAAATAGCCTTTTAACAACCTTTAAGCTAGAGGTCCATCCATGAAAATATTGAGTCATAAAATCTACATGGCATTGAAAAGGTTGGGAAAATTCACTCATGTGGCCAATGAGATTAAAGTTAATGCATCTTAAAGACTTATATGGTCTGATGCTGAGTGAAGTGAGCAGAACCAAGAGGACTCTGTACACAATAACAGCCACGTTATGCAATGACTAATATTGTTAAGCTGAACCTTTCTCAGCATTACGAGGATCTAAGACATCTCCAGAGGCCTCGGGATGGAAAATGGTGTCCACATCCAAAGAAAGAACTATGGAAGTCGAATTGCTATCACTTATTTTTACCTTCTGTTGAGTTTTGTTTCATCTTTCTGATGATTCCACCTATTGGTTTTAATTTTTACTTGCAATTTCACTAATGTGAAAATATGTTTAATGGGTATGTAAATGTAAAGCCTATATCAGATTGCATGCCATCTTGGGGAGGGGGGGGGGAAGAAGGGGGAGAAAAATTTTCAACTCAAAAGCATATGGAAGTGATTGTTGATAAATCAAAATAAATTAATAAAATTTTAAAAATAATAATAATAATAAATAAAATAAAATTCTACTAGGAAAAAAATTAATGCATCTTAGAGCACCCAGAATTGAAGTGACTTGCCCAGTACCACACAGTCCTTATCTGTCAGAGACTCAAACCCTGATCCTCTCATTTCTGAGGGTAGGTGTCTATCCATTACCTATCACTGCCTCTCCATGCTAAAGATAGCTACTAAAAATAATCAGACTCTTGTGGGTGCCCAGATGCAAGAGATCAGCCTCATCTTTTAGCTTCTCCTAGATGAGGTTCCAATTTACAGTTTTGTTGTTCATTCACTTCAGTCATGTCCAACTCTTCATGGCCCCACTTGGGGTTTTCTTGGCAGAGATACTGGAGTGGTTTACCATTTCCATCTCTAGCTAATTTTTTACAGTTGAGGAAACTGAGACCAACAGGATAAGAGTCTTGCCCAGGGTCACACAGCTACTAAGTGTCTGAGACTGGATTTGAACTCATGAAGATGAGTCTTCCTGAGTCCAAGCCCAGTGCCCTATGCAGTGTACCACCTGGTTGACCAGTATACAGTCTCTCCACTGATAAATGAAACCAAAAGATGATTAATAAGTACAGATCATAGAACATTTTTTTCCTTAGTTGCATATGTTTTACTTAAGTCTCGTTAAGTGTTTTCATTTCATTCTATTTCACTTCTTCTAAAAGGCAAGACATTAAGATGCTTCACTGTAGAAGGGTGACTAGGACCATGTAGTTCTTGAGAAGGGCAGAGAGCAACGCTAACAATGACAGCATGGGAGGAGGTAGTTGGCACATATATGAGGGAGGGGAGAAGTCCAGGGGAAATACCCACTTTGTTGTAATGCAGCAAGTCTTGAAGCCTGGGACGTAAGGGCTTGGAATGGAGAAAGGTCCCAGGAAGTTCAGAAACAGGCTCATCCCTTGCTCTTCCTTCATGCTTTTTCTGAAGGGCACCATCTCCACCACTAGGCAGCTACATGGAGCTCCAAAGTAGTGCTCCTGCCTTCCCAGGGTTGATGATACAAGTCTAGGCCTGCGGCGAAAGGAAGGTAGCCCTTAGACCGTCATGTGTTCAGGATGTGCTATTTGAAATATGGCCTCTTGAGGCTATAAGGGCAGACAGAATGAGGCAGAGAAACAGGATTCTTTGTACCCAGAGTCCACCTTAACACCCAGGTCCTAGCAAGGTACCCGCAATTCAAGGCACTCCATGGGTCAGCAACCACGCAACACCCAACGTGGTTTTTTTCCTTAAAAAAAAGTTCCGTTTGGTTTTGTGTTGGTGTTTGTAACATTAGTCTTTTCTAGATGCCCAGGGTCAAGAAGACCTGAGTTCATATCCCACCCCAGACACTTGCTAGCTGTGTGACCTTGGGCAAGTCACTTAACCTCCACTTGCCTCAGTTTCCTCACCTGCAAAATGGGGATAAGCATAGCACTGACTTTACAGGGTTGTTGTGATGATCTAATGAGATGGTGTTTGTAAAAAGCACTTGGCACAGTGTCTGGCATATAGTAAACCTTATATAAATGTTAGATTTATAATTTTAAACGAAGAAATACAATTAAGTAAATCCCCCAACTCAACGGCTGAGTCTGACAATGTATAGAACATTCTGTATACACAAGCCACAAGGTCTCCCATAAAAGAAGGCAGGTGTGTTTCCTTGTCTTTTCTCCAAAGCCATGGCTGGTCATTATAATTACACAGCTCTTGGCTTCATTTTATTCATATCTTCATTTACATTATCATAGTTGTTGAATCTGTTGTCTAAATAGTTGTCTTCTTCACCGCATCCGTTCATGCCACCCTTACTATGTTTTCCTGAATCCCTCACAATTTGTCACTTTTATATTCCATTACATACTTACACTACAGTTTGTTTAGCCATTCCCCAATCAATGGGGGCCCACTTTTTTCTAGCTCTTTTCTAACACAAAAAGTGCTGCTATACATCAATGTTAAAATGCATATTGGACTATTGTGCCAAAAGAAATGACGAACAGGCGGACTTCAGAAAAACCTGGAAAGACTTGTATGGTCTGATGCTGGGTGAAGTGAGTAGAACCAGGAGAATGTTGTACACAGTAATAGCCATGTTGTGCAATGACTAATATTGATAAACTTAACCCTTCCCAGCAATACAAGGATCTAAGACATCTCCAAAGGTCTCATGATGGAAAATGCTATCCACATCCAAAGAAAGAACTATGGAGTTTGAATGCAGATCAAAGAATACTACTTGCTATTTTTTTTCTTCTGTTGTGTTTTGTTTCCTCTTTCTGGTGGTTCCTCCTATTGGTTCTAATTCTTACTTACAACATCACTAATGTGAAAACATGTTTAATAGGAATGTATATGTATAGCCTATATCAGATTGCACACTGTCTTGGGGAGGGAGGGAGGGAGAGAAAAATTTAAAACTCAAAAGCTTATGGAAGTGATTGTTGATAATTCAGAATAAATTAATTTTAAAAAATAAAACAAAATGCATTTTGGAATCACCTATCCTTCATCTCCCTGGGGTAAATATCCAGGCAGGGAATTTCTAGGTTAAAGGGTACAAACAGTGACTTTACTCACATAATTCCAGATGGTTTTCCAGAACAGTCAAACCAATCCACAGCTCTATCACCTATGCATGAGTGTTACTATCATCTTGAAACCCTGACAACATTGAAAATTTCTGCTTTTTATAATCACTTCTAATTGACTGGTTGTAAGGTAAAACCTGAGTTGCTTTAATTTGTTTTGAAGACTTTTTTCATGTGGTCATTGATAATTTGTCATTCTTATTTCAAAAATCATTCAAATCTTTTGATTATATGTACTTTTCTCAGACAACCAAAAGGCACATTAGTTCAAGGCAAACTGAGGGACAAAAAGATTTCCACTATGCACATATAAGGTTCCTTTTTCACAGGTTACCACACTGCCCCTGAGGGAGAGTACACACATGACTTAGAAACTCTCATGCACAGAATAGAGAGAGAGAACAAATATACCCAGACAACACTTGTGAAGGGCCCACATGCCATGCACCCATGTGTCCAGAGTGCCTGTATATAGAGGACAGGGAGGGCTGGCCCCAACATATGAGTGAATAAAACAACTCATACCTCCATCAATACAGAACAGACATGTCCTCTGTGATATCTGCTGAACATCAGGTCAGGCACCATATCTCCACTCTCCATCATGTCATCTGCTAGACATCTTCACTCATCCTAGGGTCACTGAGATGCTCTCAACTACTATTTGTTGGAATTCATTTGTTCAGTTTTTTGGAGCCTACTCTTTGCTAGCACCTTCCGAGGTACAGTGTAAGCCCCTCTCTGACAAGAGAACGAAAGCTATTCTGATGAACAACCTAGGGTTTTGAGCAGCATTGCCCAATCAGGCAACCGACAAAAGCTAGCAGAAGCATCCAGGATAAAATTAAGTTTATTCTTTTGACCAACTTTCTCCTAGCTCTGAATCGCAGTCCCGGTGACTGATTTAGTTACAAAATTCCTTTTAACACCTGTTAATCCCTAGTAGTAATAGTCTGTGCTCCCAAAACCTATTTCAGGTGCCCCACCCAACCAAACCCACAGGAGCTATACAAGGACTGGGCTTGAATGCCATGCAAATAAACCTAGGAGCAAGAACAAAAAGGATCAATCCAACATAGCCTACAGTCTCTGTCCCCATTTCACACTCCTGACTTCACTCTGCATATCTTCCAGCAACGACATCGATGACTTTTGTGTCAACCATCCTCCCAGTACTTAGAAACTGACACCTGAGTTAAACCAGACATCCGCAAGGAGGATGCTAACCGAGCAGTAACCACAGGGATGATCACAAAAATGTAGCATCAACCACATTGAAGATAAGAGAACTACCCCACAATGCCAAGATGCCCTAAGAATAAATGAGCTGAGTAGAATGGATGGTGAGCATGGATTCGGATTAGGTAGAGCCTCCTTGGGATGTACACTTAGCAGCTCATTGGTGCTTAGGGATTCCACTAGCCCTCACTTAGACATTTCCATAGGAAACAGAACTGTTGACCATTAATTGGGGAATGGCTAAACGAACTGTGGTACCCAAATGTAATGGAACATCATTGTGCCGTAAGAAGCAATGCCGTAAGAACAAAGAAACTGGAGATGCATGAGAAGATGTATGAACTGATAAGGGGTAAAATAAACAGAACCAGGAAAACTATATCCACAATGTCTACAACAACAGAAACAGAAACCACAATGAGATGAATCCGAATGTTATATATTATATATTATACATATTATATATTATATATATTTTTTATATATTATATATAATATATATATATATTATATATTATATATTATATATAATATATATTTATATTTAAAAATGCATCTCATTGACTTTGAAAGACTTCTCTCTTCTTTGCAATGCAAGGATCTAAGAAAACTCCAAAAGATTCATGATGAAGAATACTGTCCACATCCAGAAAAAGAAACATGAAGTCTGAATGCAGATTGAAGCATACTATGTGCTCTCTCTCATTCTTTCTCTCTCTCTCTCTCTCTCTCTCTCTCTCTCTCTCTCTCTCTCTCTCTCTCTCTCTCTCTTCTCTCTCTCTCTCTCTCTTTCTCTCTCTCTCTTTTGGTTTCCTCTTTCTTGTGGTCCCTCCCATTGGTTCTAATTCTTCATTACAACATGACTAATGTGAAAATATGTCTAATATGCATGTGTATGTAGAGCCTATGTCAGATTGCATGCCACCTTGGGGAGGGGGAGAAAATCTAGAACTCAAAATCTTATGGAAATGAATGTTGAAAACTAAAAATTAATTGATTAATATTTTTTAAAATGCGAATAGAAAAAAGTGCATCTCATTCCCTTTTTTGTGGAGGTGATGGTTTGGAGACATGAAACTATATATTCTGTCAGATTTGATAGATGTATACCTTTGTTTTACTGAACTGCTTTTTTTCTCCTTTCTTTTTTTAATCTTTTGTTCCAAATGATAGCTCACTGGATAGGGGAAGGGAGGAAGAGATCAATATCAAAATATTCAAGTATGAAGGTGATGTAAAAATAAAATCTGGTAGTACAAGTTAATTTTGAAAAAAGAAAAGAAAACATAATTGTTCTTAAGAAAGAAGGAAATGTCCTTTAAGACCTGAACAATCTAATCCTAATTTGTTTTTGGTTTATGAATAGATCACCTGTAAATGGCTACACCCTAAATCCTACTGAAGAGATGAGTAGTTGAGTCAGCTCAGCAGGAAGTCGTGGTACTTGGAATGGGTTCTGTGGGATGTCACCCCATTAAGTTCCCTGAAATTTGAATAAGGCCAAATCAAAATAGCATCAAAGAAATTCAGGAGGAAATGTTCAGTGAGGACAATGTAGTTTGCATACCAAAATGGCAATTGAAAATCTGAGTTATATCCATTACTCTCCCATTTCCTTAAGATGCAAACTGGTGGTAAGCCACAATCTCTCAGTGTCTCATTTCCTTAGGCACTTTTATGGGCTTACTGAGGTCAGTCATGTGATGCTATTTGGAAAGTGTTTAGAAATGCTAGATGAAAAGTTTATCTGGGAAGGCTAAAGTTCCTGAGGGCATTTCGTCCAGTTCAAAGTCATTTTGATGGAACCCCTTTGTGCCCCAAACCCCTGGGCTTGAATCATCATCTCCCAAGTTCTGCCCCTCTACTCACTCACACATCTTCCAAATAAGTTCCCTGCATTTATGGTAAAGGAGAAGCTAGCTGACCTAATGTTCGATAGCCTGATATTACTGGTCCCTCTCCAGGATGGCTGAACCTCATATCTTCCTACAGTTTGGGCCATGCGAAAGGCCATGTCCTTCTGGCAATAAAAACATAAGATCTCGTTCAATAGAAAAGACCCAGAGGTTGCAAGATTGTTAACTTTTGTAGAGCTTGGTAATTAAGCCAGTGGGCTGGAGATCTACAAGGTCATCATTCAATTCATCAGACAAGAGTAACATCACTCTACCAGCCAAGCTGATATATGACCAAACCAATTTTACCTATATTAGTCATGTCCAGTTAAATAATAGAAGCCAATTAAAGATTATGGAAAGCCTTTTGTCCCTTCACTAATATGTTCCAAGAATTAGAAGAGTTTAACTGACTCTTCTGATTTTGGGGAGGTCTGATTTAGGGACTGGGTCTCCCTATCTCACTCTGATGGCCAATTCCACAAGTGACTATCACAGGAGTTTTGACCTACTGCCTTTCTGACTTGGGCTAGTTCAACCCTCCTTAGGCAACCTGGTATACCCTACTCCTCTTCCCAGGGTTCGCTATATTGGTGAAACACTTAGTGTGAACATCTATTCATGCCAGCCACCTACAGCTCAGACATTGTGAGCTTAAGGCATCTGCTAGCCTCAGACTCTTCAAAAGCAGAGATTACAAGCATATACCACCTTGCCCATCTAACATATTATGGTAATATGAAATGGTTACAGGCAACATTGTCAGAGCTAAGACCAGTCCTCAATCCTGCCTCTTCTCCTTTCTAGCTGGATGACCATGGGACAATTATTTAACTTTTATAAGCCTCAGGCTATTCTCTAAGACTCACCAACTAAGTCAGAGATAGGTTGGGATCTATTTTTATGGAAGGAGCTCCCACACAGATGCTTCTTGTCTTCATGTATGTCATTGTTAGGAGATGCCAGAAGCATATTTCTCTATGTGGTTGGCTTCTACCTTGAGGTGTGCTGGAGAGACTAATGGCTTTGTAGTCAAGAGATCTGGGTTCTCGTCCTGGTTCTGCCACTTGCTAGCTGGGTGCCTTTGAGTTTGCTGAAGCTTGCTACCTTTGTGATGATGGTGTGGAAAGATCACTAGTGGCACAGCATCTCCCTCACTAGCTGTGTAACTTTGGCCAAGTCACTTAACATCTCTGTGCCAATTTCATCATCTGTGAAGTGGTAATGATAATGATGTGACCTGCATTACCTACCTCACTAAGCTATTGAGAAATTCAAATGAGATACCCACCCTCCTTTGATCAGTTCACATGAAAGGGAGGTTCACTTCTCCACATACCCAAAGTTCCAGAGGACTGACTGATGATGAAAACTAGGATCCGTCTCCTGACAGGAAGGTTAAGTACTAAATATGCACAAGAAGACAGGCTTTTTTTGATGTGGACAATATGGAAATTTGTTTTGCTTGACTGTGCATATTTATTATAGTGGTTTATTACAATGGACGGTAGAGAAAACAAATGCTTACCATTTGAAAACTAAACTTAATTCTTGAAAAGATTTAAGATATATGAGATAACCCATACAAAATCTCTAGAAAACTCTGAAATATGATAAAAAGTATTGACAATTATTATAGCTCAACAGACTCAAATATATATTCAGGTCATTCAAATTAAGATGACCTCAGGGGAAGTTTGGTGGTGCAATGGATACAGCACCGACCCTGGATTCAGGAGGACCAGAGTTCAAATTCGGCCTCAGACATAGAACACTTACTAGCTGTGTGACCCTGGGCAAGCCACTTAACCCCATTGCCTAGCCAAAAAAAAAAAAAATGACCTCCTCTGAAGGTTTCTTCCATTATCTCTTCTCTGCTGATTATCACTCATGATTAATCTTGATTCTTAGCACCAGGACTAGGCAGCAGAAAAGGGAAAAGCACACAAAGTTCTGAAGATGAATGTGAATAAGATCAATAATGTCTTTTATAATTTGTTAAAAAAAAAAAAGTCTGGTATATGAATTACACTTGTCATCTACAAAGGCTCCTGTGATGCAAGGTTAAAGTCCTTTTGAAAAGAATCCCTTTGGGTAAAAAATTGAGGATTTGGAATCAGATGACCAGAGTTTGAATTTGTATTCCCTTACTCCCTGAGAAGCATTAGGTAATCTGATACCATGTGACAAATATTGCCTAAAGCACCCACTAGAAGTAAGACAATGTGCTAAACTCTGGAGGGAGATATGAAGACGAAAACCCAAAACAGCTTCCTGCTCTCAAGGAGCTTACATTCTACTCAGGGATACAATGTATAGATTAGTAAATACGAGGTAATTTTAGGAGGAAAGTACATTAAGAAGTAAGGCACTTTATTTCACTTCACCTTGCTTTCTCCTCTATAAAATAAGGGGATTGATCAAGATAAAGAACAGGTTCTCAAAGTATGCTCCAGGGAACCCTGGGGGTTCCTGAGACCTTTTCAGGGGGTCTGTGAGGTCAAAACTATTTTTCAAAATAACACTAAGATGTTTTCATTTCTAATATGGTAAATATAGGTGGATATAACCCACATAAATGAAAGCCCACACGTCTGCCCACATCAGGTTGGCTTGGACAGTCTAGGGAGTTATTAATAAAAGAATCTTAACTGACATTTATAAGTACTTTTGGGTTTCCAACGCCTTTTATATGGATTACCTCATGTGATCTTCACAATGATTTTGTGAGGTTGAAGTCAGGTTACAGTATTCTTGTTACCCCCATTTTACAAATGAGAAAACTGAGGCTGAGAGCCATTAAGTGACTTAGCCAGGGTCAAGCAGCTGGTAAATGTCTGAGTCCAGGTCTTCCTGCCTCCAAGTCCATCACTCTAGCCACTAAGCAAGGCAACTGTTCTTCTAAACCTTTAGCACAGCCCTTACTTAGGGGGTTTCATCATGCAGTGATCTGTTAGTCCACACCTAGGCCTTCCAGGAAGTGGTTTAAATTAATAGCTGTGTGACTATGGACAAATCACATCCCCTTTCTGAGCTTCAGTTTCCTCATCAGTAATCTAGGTCAAGCCAAAGCATTACCTCCTTGCCTGTCCATGCTCATTTTGACAGAGATTGGCAGAGAACAGCAAAGAAATAAGCATTTATATAGCGCCATCTACGTACAAAGCACTTTTTACTAATATTACCTCATTTGATCCTCACAATAGCCCCAGGAGATAGGTACTATTATGATTCCCAATTTACCAGTTGAGGACATGAGGCGAACAGAGATTAAGTGACTTTCCCAGGGTCACACACTTAGTAAGTGTCTGAGGCCAGACTTGAAACTCAGATCTTCCTGATTCCAGGCCCAGGGCTCTATCAGTTTCAGCTACTCACTGCCTAACCTGGTAGAGGTTAGACTAACAGGTGAGAGAGAAGAAAAGCAGAAGAGTGAGGCTTAACTGTTAGTCATTAGTCAAACCCTGCAGATAAGAGACATGCACATAAGAGACTGTCCCTACAATTAAGTAATTGGCAAAATGCCCGAGGAGATTAGATTTATACCCACAGAAAATCAGATAATGATGCAAGATGATGGGTAGCCTTCTTCCTGGCTCTTACACGAATACATGAAGAGAGATCTGTTATCTCATTGGATCCAAAGATGCACATCTTGTTCCCTCCCAGCTCTTCCCTAGACACCCCTCCTCCATGTCCTCTGCTCAGTTCTCCACAAGGGCTCTGCACAATACCATTAGGTTTCTCCTTTAGTTCAGAGATTCTAGGACTTTTTTCACATATCATGGACCCTCTTTGACAATGTCTGGTGAAGCCCTTCTCAGAATAATGTTTCTAAATGCAGGAAATTCACCACATAGGATGACAAAGGAGATCAAGTCTATTGAAATACAGTTATCAAAATATTAAAGTTCCAGGGACAGCTAGGTGGTGCAGTGGATAGAGCACCAGCCCTGAAGTCAGAGGGAGCTGAGTTCAAATCCGGCCTCAGACACTTAACACTTACTAGCTGTGTGACCCTGGGCAAGTCACTTAACCCCATTGCCTAGCCAAAAAAAAAAACAACCCAAAATATTAAAGTTCCCAGACTCCCAAGTTAAGAACCTCTACTCTAGAAGCAGCTAGAACAAATACAGATTCACAAAGGAAGGTCCATGAGTCTTTCACTCCCTTCACCTTGAACAAAAAAAAAAAAGGTTAAAAACCAAGGCCTGGTTGGGGCCTCATGGCCTCAGAGGAGAACAAGATTGAAGGCCTTTCTCTAGTAACTGAGGCCAAAAAGGGAGTAGCTGGGACTCATGATGGAAAATGCCACCCACATCCAGAAAAAGAACTATGGAGTCTGAATGCAGATTGAAGCACACTATTTTCTCTCTCTCTCTCTCTCTCTCTCTCTTTTTTTCTGTTTCTTCTTTCTCATGGCTCCTCCCATTGGTTCAAATTCTTCTTTATAACATGAAGAGAGATCTGTTATCTCATTGGATTATACCATGATTAATGTGAAAATAGGTTTAATATGAATGTATATGTAGAGCCTATATCAAATTGCAAGCCGTCTAGAGGTGGAGGAAGGGGAGAACAGGGAGAAAATTTGGAACTTAAAATCTTATGGAAGTGAATGTTGAAAACTAAAAATAAATAAATTAACTAATTAATTGAAAAATTTTAAAAAGAGAGTGGTTGATGCTGACTGGCCTTTTTGATGCCTTCACAGCACATCAAAGAGCTTCCCCTTTCCCGTGAGGTTAGCCAACCAGGACTAGGGTCCACCAGTCTCTCCATAGCACTTTTCTTATACATCATTATAAATCTCCCTAAAGCAAACTCCCTAGGGTCTTCCATAGGGAAAGGTTGCATCAGCCAAAGAAATTGAAAAGGTCTGCCCACACACCAGACCCCCATTATACTTTATTTTATGAAGTATCATAGCTTAAAATTCATCCCCAAGTGTTGAGCCTACTGGGGATGAGTACTTAGTCTGGTCCTCAGGAAGCAGTCTGCGTCTCCTAAGTCTCTCAAAGCCTTCCTATCATGGTAGAACCTTCCAGATCTTGTACTCTGCTTATGGAGCCTTCAAGAACCTAGGGTCACCTCCACCCACAATGAGGTTTCACAGCATGACTCAATGTCTTACAATCACTTACCATTCAGTACTGTTGGAAATAAATCTTTGGCATCATTCTCAGTCTTCCTGAGGAAGATTATGGAGAAGGAGCCTAGATGGCTCCACTGAGTTGAGTGCCATCCCTTATTCTCACATCTTTTCTCACTGTATCACAGACTCACAGAATGTTGAGTTGGAGGGGGCCTCAGAAGCCACCATTTCCATGATGGAATTCCTTGGCCTGGGACCAGCTTTTTGTCTTTCTTTATGAGCCCAGTGCTTAGTCTGGTACATAGTAAGCATTAAATAAATATGGGTTTATTGATTAATTGACTGACAATACCCTTTACAAAAGTGATCCACTCATTGCATGCAGATCTCTAGATTAGCCACATCTTCCCAAGGTAGCCCAGACCATTTGGGAATTATCCTGGTCAGGAGGGGCAGTTAGAGTACAGGGTCTGGAGTCAAGAATACTCATCTTCCTCAGTTCAAATCTGTCCTCAGATATATACTAGTTATGTGACCCTAGGCAAGTCACTTAATCCTGTTTGCCTCAGTTTCCTCATCTGTAAAATGAGCTGTAGAAGGAAATGGCAAACCACTCTAGTATCCTTGCCAAGAAAATCCAAAATGGGATCACAGAAAGTTAGACAAGACTGAACACTGAACATCCTTGTTAGGAAGTTTTTCCTTTCATTAATGATACATTTTCTTCCTACCTATTGCCCCTAGTTACCAAACAACAAATAAAACAATAGGATGTTTCTTGTTGATTTTTTTTTATTTTGGAAAATACAGTTATTTTCATTATTTAAAACATGTTCTTTATGTTAACATGTAATATGTTTATTATTGTTCATCTAAATAAATTAATAAATACATATTTTTAAAACTGACGTATTTTACTTTCTGAAATGGTGAATATTAGTGGACACAGCCTGCATAAACAAAGTCCTCAATAACTTTTAAGATTGTAAGGGAGTCAAGCAACTTTTTAGTTTAGACTGGTCTACAGTCTCTAGAGAGTCATCTGGGGACACTGAGAGGTTAAGCAACTTTTCCAGGGTCACACAGCCAGTATGTGTGAGAGGAAGGTTTGAACCTAGGCCTTCTCATGGCAGGAAAGATACCTTTCTTCACCTTTAAATAAGATTGGAAAATATGAACCACAGTTGGCTTTTTTTTTTCAGATCCTCAATACTGAATGATATAATAACAGGTATATCATTACTAGGCTTGGTAAATGTCCCTGGGGTTAATAAAAAATTTCCAAGCTATCTCAAACATTTTTTAAAACATATATATATTTTGGCCTCTACCTTGTTCTCTATTCACGTCAAGCCAAGCATCTACTAAGCGCTGAATCTAAAAGTGGATTCTCCATTCCTTTTTAACTTAATTATTCAAGGGCAGAAATGGGATAGTAGGAATTACAGTTATCCAAGAGCCCCCAGCTGTAAACAAATATGATTCACACTCATTGAACCTTTATCTGCTAACGTACTGTTTGAATGATAAAGCCCTGTGTTGAGCTGTTCCCAAAATGCTTAATTCAAGGTTCACTGGATCTTAGATCCTGTACCTTCTGGTACATTTTGTACCATAGAGCAGCAGATCTGTCCAATCCCCTAAACTAGTATTTTTACACTCCAGCAAAGGTCAGACTAACTCGGGTGTGAGTTAGTGAGAATATGCTCCATTAACCAGTGGGATTTCTTCTTCCAATATGGACAGGATGGCTAATGTAGAGATTTTTCTTACTATGGTTTAACAGGCACAAGGACTAGACCTGGGGGGACCCTCTATTACAATTAATTGTTTTAGATGTCTCTAAAACACAGAGTTTTTTAATGACTTATCTGGGGTCACATAAAAGTGGGACTTGAACTCAGGTCTTCTTGGTTTTCAGAAGCCTTACCTTGTATTGCCTCTCTTTTTCTTGGAACCGCCATAATCAAACGCAACTACCATTACTTCTGGGAAAGGGAATGTCAATTAACTTCTCTATGGCTTGCTCTATCCCTTCAGATTTTCCAAAACAAAACACCCTGACCTGGCTACTGCTCCCCTATGTGAGTTTCCCCAACCCTGCCTCCCATTAGACTATAAGCTTCTTGAGAGCAGACTGACTCATTTTTATATTTGTATTCCTTGCACTCAGAGCAATGCTAGGCACATAGTATATACTCAATAAATGTTTTTCATTCATTTATCCCCAAACTGTTCTGTCTCTCAAAATGAGTTTCATATTATATAGTGTTTTCATTATTATAAGAAGGATTTCATGACCCTTTTGTCCATGTTCATATTACTCCTGGTAACAGAGGGAGAGATGAGATAGGAGAATAGACTTATGGACCATCCCTTATCCCCAACTCCACATAATTTCTCTTTTTCCTTTGACAGTCTCCGATTCTTGATTTCTTTCTCCTTACATGAAGTGTGTGTGGAGGGGGGCAGGACAGACTTATAAATATGGGGAACCAAAGGACAGTGGGAAGGGGAGGAGGAAAGTCACACTTTTATTTAACACCTGCTGTCATATGGAGTAATTCTCCCCTCCCCTTTCACAAAGCCAGAGAGAGGCAACACCTACAGCAAACATCACATTCCAGGGTGTCCCATCATCACACAATGAGCAGGCCAACAGGCGACTCTTCATCTCTAACTGCTTACTAAAGCATCAAAGCTTGGAATGAAAGCTTCTGTCTTCACACAGCCTCACCTTCAGGAAGATCTGCACAAAGATTCTGCTAACATCCCCACTTTTCAGGCTAAGGAAGTATGTTTTTGTATCTTAAAATAAGTATAATAAAAACTCAAGGGTTAAGTTTCATTATTCTGGATTCTCCCCTTTCAAAACCTCTCTTTTATCAGATCATGGCTAGGGAAGGGAAACCTGACACACCCAGAGTGTGAGAATTGATAACTTGATAGGCTAAACCTTTGGCAGTTTCAACCTCTCCAAAAACTTTCCTTTCATTGAAGGAAAATGGCTCCCAACCTGTTGTTTTTTGTTTTTTGCTTTTTTTTTTTTTTGCAGCTGAGGGGATGCCACCAGCTATCTCCAGAACCAAAGTTATTAACCTGGGATCTGTGACATTATTTTTTAAAAACTATTTTGATAACTATTTCCAATATACTTGCTTTCCTTTGTAATCCCATGTATTTTATTTTATGCATTTAAAAGTATTGTCCTAAGAAGGGGTTTGCAGATTTCACCAAACTGCCAAAGGAATCCATGATACAAAAATGGTTCAGAATTTCTGGACTAGAGACATCACAAAACTCTTAAAATCAAAGTAACTGAAATTAATTTGTATTTTAAAATAAATCAGATAAACAAATCCATAAATAGAAATCCCAACACCTGGAGTAAATTCTTTGAGGAGGAAGTAGGCAGTATTAAAGGAGTGATTGCATTGGGGCAATGACAACCTGTCCCCCAGTGGGTCTACCTAGGTTGGGCAGGCAGAGGGGTCCCATGAGAGGCCTGGTGCCATGCAGGCAGCAATGAGGAGGAAGGTATTAGCCCAGGGGTGGGGAATCTGTGGCCTCAAGGTCACATGTGGCCTTCTAGGTCCTCAAGTGTGGCCTTTTGACTGAGTCCAAGTTTTATAGATCAAATCCTTCTATTAAGCGGATTTGTTCTGTGAAGTCTGGATTCAGTCAAAGTGCTGCACTTGAGGACCTAGAGGGCCACATGTGGCCATAGGTTCCCCACCCCAGTACTGGCCTATCAAGACTACAGACCTGTTTATTGCATTGTAGTCCAGGGCTTGCAACCACTCCAGTATCTCTGACAGGAAAACTCCAAATGAGGTCATGAAAAGTTGGACGTGACTGAAACAGTTCAACAGCAATAACCTCCACTTCCGGATACGGTGCTCTTGCCACCACACCTTTATGCCTCTCTGTAAACTGGATAACTTCTGGCATCATTCAATTGTTCATTCAACAATTATCTAGCTGAGTTCCTACTATATTCAAAGCATTGTTCTAGAAACTGTGAAGAATAAAAACAATGTAACACATGGTATTTGTCCTTGAAGAATTTATAATCCAGTAGGGGGTTTGACTTTCTAAGACAGAGTGATACAATGGAATGAGAAATGGATCTAGAGTGGGGACTGGGTCTGCCATATGATATTGAGTTTTATTCTATAAAATAAGAGGCGTTAACTAGATGACTGCTGAGGTCCCTTTCAGTTCTAAATCTATGATCCTATGAACCCAGCCCATGTTGGCACCCCAGGACCAAGCCCTGTTCACTCTGGGCTAGTTACAACTCCAAAAGGAAATACAGGCCATGTCAATCAACTCCAATGGTTCCTTATTGATGCTAGGATCAAACAGCTTCCTAGTTAGCTTTTAAAGCCCTTCCTAACCTGCCCTGAACTTCCATTTTCAACCTCATTACTACTCCCCTCTCCCACACTCCAGGGTCCAGCCAAACTGGCCTCCTTGCTAATCCTCTCTCACAGTGTCCCACATGCAATCATCACTAAGCCCTTGCACTGGCTGTCCCCTCAGCCCAGAATGCACTCCTCCTCACCACCCTCGTTTCTGTCAGAACTCTGCTCAAGCTCTATTTTCTATAGGAAGCTTTTCCTAAATCTGCTCCACCCTCATCCTCCGTGCCCTCTCACTTAAAAAAAAAGTACCATCTTTTTATTTTGGACGCATTTTGAGTATACATAATTATACTGCTGTCTTTTTTTCCTAAAGGAAGGAAGACTTTCCAAGCCTGTCTTAATTCTAGTGCATTCCCTCTGTTGATTTTTTCCAATTTATCTTGTATATAGCTCATTTATACATATTTGTTTATTTGCAGTCTCCTCCATGATTAGATTGTGAGCTCTTTGAGGGAAGGGACCATCTTTTGCCTTTTTTTTTTTTTTAATCCCCAGTGAAACACAGTGCCTGGGGCACTATAGGCTCTTAATACACCTTTACTGATTTGATTGACCGTAGTATAAAACCTTTTGAAGGCAGGGATCTCAGCCTAAAACTTAATTAAAACGTAAGTGAATGTTGAATATGACTGTTTTGAAACTAAACTAACAACAATCATATCCTCTTCTCCTCTACGGGTTGAGTAAGTGCTTAATAAATGTTGATTGACTGACTGATTGATGCATTGTCTTGTCCAAATCGGAAATTGGGGATACTATGAAATTGTGCCTCTTATAAATTCCAAACTGCTTAGCAGCCATTAGCCAAGGGCTAACAAGAATTTCTTTCTCAAGAGACTGTTCACCCAGGAGGGAGAATAGAGGGGTGAGGTGGAGATGCCATTCCCAGTCAAGATTAGCGAGCTCCAACTGAATTCAAGGATGTGAAATTGAAAGAATTCAAATCAAGGCTGGCCGGGCCCCAGCTCCTCCCCTTGTTTAATTTCCATGATCCTGGCCCCGCCCCTTGCCGTCCTCTGATTAAACCGCTCCGCAGCGAAGGCGGCTCGGTGCTCGCTGGAAGGTGCAGTGCTGGTGCTCACAGGTGCTTCCCAGGATGAGGGTGTCCGGCCTGGGATCCTCCTCTTCGCTGGTTGCCTTCGCGTCCTTGCTCCTTATCTGGCCCAGCCAAGTCGCGGCAGTAAAAGAGCTAAAGTTCGCCTTATTAGTGAGTAGACTTGCCTCCCCATTGCTTTATCTCACACCTTTGTTCCCCATGGGAGGGAGGGCAGGTGGACCGCGGTGTTAGGTTTCATCTCTCCCTTGCACTGCCCCTGGGACACCCCAACTGCCCACGCTGCACTCCCAACTTACCGCTAAAGTGATTGAGCAAGTTCCGCAAGTTTCTGCATGAAGTCCAAAACAAGTCTCGACACACCCGCAAACAGAAAGGTTTCTTCGACTCCCCTCCCCCAGTTTTGTCCCCTCTTTGTTTCCCATCTCCCCTCTGCATCAAACTCAGGGGCCTCCTGGCAGGTCACCTTTGACTACAGTGATTGGGTCTGAGAAGCAGCCTGGTGGGGAGGCAGGAAAGCAGCAACCTAACTTCAGGGCAGGGGTTGGGGCCAAGCTACTGCCCAGCTCAAAGTCCCGACTGGCTGAATTGAGGAGCCAGGCAGGCTCAGGTAGCAGAGGGCAGTCCATAAACAAAGACCCATTTGGAATTCACCATCGAACCTTGAAAGTGAAATTCAGTGGTTCAAGGATGCCATTCAAAACTTTAGGATGTCTTTGCCTTTGGAATAATTCATTTATTTTCCTTCATGATGCATGTGAAAATATAAGGAAAATGAGTCATGGAATGAAAAGGTATAGAAAATATATTATTTAAAGTACAGAGGTTTAAATGGAGAAGGGAAAGGAAAAGTGACAGATACAGGAGAAATCTTTCTTTACATATGGATCCTAATATAATCTCTCCTTTCTTTCTTCCTCCCTTTCCCCTACCTATCCGCATCACTTTTTTCTCCTTATGCTTCCTCTTCTCCTTTTCTCTCCCTCTCCCCTCCCCCTTCTCTCAGAGACACAGAACGCTTCCAGCTGGGAAGGAGCTTCTGTTTGCTCGCTTATCTAACTCCCCAGGTTTTAAAGATTTCTTACTTATTTTCTCCTCTCTTTCTCCCTTTTTGATCTTTCTTCTCCTTCTCCCTCTTCACTCCATTCCTTTACTTTCTTCTCTCTTTACATCTCCTTTCTTGTTTTCATTTCCCCTCCTCTCCTCTGCCTCCACTCTTCTCTCTTTTCCCTCCTCTCTTCTCCTTCCTACCTTTTCTCTCCTTTTCTCTCTTCTTCCATCTCTCCTCACCTTCTCCCTTCACCTGGCCTCTCTCTGTGTTACCTGGATCGATACATGACAATCTTTTAATGACATCTTTCTTTCTGCAAATGGTCCTTTTAAATGAGTTTTCTCATTTAAAGGAGCCCAAAGATTTCATTTTACTGACAATGAAGCTCCTATTTTCTCACCTCAGTAGATCCATGATTCACATCCTTCTCTACTGTAACATAGCCAGCCACAGAGAGCACATTTTGGAACAATGATCATTTCTATAAATCTTGCTGCCTGTTTCAGTAAGCCTCCACTAGGCCATGAGTTAACAATGTAGACAGAGGCCAAAGTTCAAGTGGTCAAACACATGCTTTATACCGAAAAGCAACTGCCAGGTTTCCATTCTATAAATCTCTCTGATGCTGACTACCTTTTCAGGGGTATGATACGTGCAAGTTGGACTTTTTATTTAAAGCCTTTGAGTTCTTTAATTCTAGTACCTCCTCAGGTTGACATTTATATGGCACGTTTAAAAAATGCTTTGTTCAGAGAAGGGCCGTATTTGATAAGATTTCACAGTACTCACATCACCAAATGCATAGAATCTGCTACTTATCTGAGAAATTACAGTCAACTCTTAGTTAACTGTGTGTGGATTCTCTAGTTTGTAAATTATTTGTGGTAAATTTCTTATCGCAGACTGGTTTCCCCCTTATTTTTAACTTAGGTTAAGGTACTTTTCCCCATTGATCCATGTGGATACATGTTCCAGAAATGTTAAAGATGTAATGTTATACAAATATTCAAATAGATGGCTGATCTCCTCAATATGCATATTCCCTCCAGTAATGATGATTGATGCCTATGCATGGTTGCACATCTTGGATGTTTTTTAGCCATTGCCTTACATAAGTTTGCCATAGGAGGCCCATCCAACATGCTGGAGGGAGTTGGCCTGACCTGGCAAGGATACTACTGTTGGAACACAAAGACTAGCCATGAGGTTTTTCTTACTCTTGCATATGACCAACCTCTCTTCTTTTTCCAGTCTTTTAAAATGATATCTTCCTTTTATTACTCCACTTCTCCTTAGAAATTCCTTTTCTTTAATGTATTGCAACCTGCTTATGCCCATGCTATGCCACTCTGTTGCCCTTTGGGTAATTTCAATTTGGATAAATATCTATGCAAAATCGTTGGGTGAGGGGATAGTAGATTTCTCTTCTTAATTTTTGACTGTGCTAACAAAAAGATGCCCTGTTTGAATGTGACGTGGTGCTGATTATATATCCATCACACCCTGACACTCTTGGATGAGATTCATGATTCAATGGAGCTTGATCTAACACAGGAAAAACCAAGTAAATGAAGAATGCTATTGTACAGACTGTGATATGCAACTAGGTGGATGGACAGCCTATATTACTCATACATATGAATAGATATATATATACACAAAGAGATATATAAAAATATCTTAGATGCTACAAACAGAGAATGAGCTGGGTCTGAGATTGAACAGGAGGAGAACGTCCTGGATTTTTTGCAAAGTTCTCTGAATGATGCCACGTCGCTCCCTGAAACAAAGGTCCATCTTTTCAATACCAATTTCTCTCTGTGCTGTTATATGACTACAAGTCATGGAACACTGCAGTCTCCAAAGAACAGAAGTGGAGGTGAGCCAAGAAAAATAAGTCTGTGCCACTTCTTGGAGGTGCCTACTCTTGGTAGGAAAAACGGAGAAGCTTTTTCAGACCTGGTTTTATGTTGTGACCAGGGTCTTCACATTATCTGTAAAATATTTCCATATTATTCCTTTGTGGTTCTAAGACAACAAATCAAGCTGATGAACTAAGATGTATGCTTTAAGGTATAAGTTAGACCAGATAACTTCCAAGGTCCATTGCAACTCTTGAGATTTATAATTTATTCAGTTCTTCAATCCTGTTAGTGCAGAATTTCCATTTAAGGCACTCTTTGACCATAATACCTCAGAATCTAACAAATCCACAAAACCTCTTGACCAGGCTTAATATACTTATATAAAGTAGTTGGGCAAGCCCTAATGATTCCAAGCCAAGAAGCAGTTTCCAGAGGTAGTGGATACCTACCATTGTCCCCCTGTTCCAAGTGGAAAACAAAAAACAAAAAACAAAAGCGCCCCCATTGGTGATGTTACCTAAAAACCGCCCGGTCTCGCTCTCATCTACTTCATTTCTCCATATTTTATTAGCTGACAAGAAAGAACCCTAGATTGCTTTCAAGATGGCTTGCCTAGTTAACTGGAATAAAAACAGAAGCTTTCTGTGCTTTCAGATAACATCTAGATTATTAGCAATTAGTCTTAGTTGCTTTGATAATAAACTGAATTAAAACACAATTGCAATTTAAAGGGAGGTATGGAGAAGAGAGCAAGGGATTATTAATGAGGAATCAACACTACTTTAGGCTAATCAAGCAATTTTTGCATACTACCATAAGACTGATCAGGGCTTTTGTGTCTAATCCAGAGATGTATAAAGTGGCCACATGAAGCACTCATATTTGAAATTTTAGGCAAGGTTTATTGCAAGGATCCACAGGACTCAAAGGTATTGCCTCTGGGTTATGTGAGACCAGGAGCCTCTGATTCTTGGGGTGTGGGGTGTCATTCTTACAGGAAAGGACAGTAACCCAGAGCTGAGTAACTTACGTTCTTCGGGATTGAGATGCTTCATTCAGGGAGGTATTAACAGAAAAACTCAATGTGGACACTACTTAGTCTGGGAATTCACACTTAAAGCACTACATAAATGCTCATTATATGGCACCTAGAAGACACAGTGAATATAACACTGGCCTTGAAATCAGAAAGACTGAGTTCAAATACTGCCTCAGACACTTTCTAGCTCTTTGATCTCGGGCAAATCATTTAGCCTTCTGTGCCTCGTTTCCTTATCTGTGAAACAGAACAAGTAATAGGACTTCCCAAGGTTGTTGTGAAGATCGAGATGACGTATGAAAAGTGCTTTACAAACCTCCAAAGCACTACATAAATGCTCATTGTCATTACGCTTGTGAAATATACAATCAAAATTCAGCTTCATCATTATCCATTTCAGCTACGCTCAGTCCTGTTTGGGGCAGAAGACAAGTTATCCTAACTGATTTCTGCCTTCACAGAATGACATCGACTACCCAGATTATTTCTGGCAAGCCATGGAGCATCTGGCCTCATCTTTCACGTGTGCAGGGTGGAGTAAAAGGTCTCTTCCAGCTGCAGGTCTATAATCCTCTAATCCTGTGTAAATAATAGCTAATAATCACAATAACTAACATTTATATAACACTGACTACGTGCCAGGCACTGTGCTAAGTGCTTTGGTTTTCATGTGCCTTTTATTGTCTTGGCTGAAATACATTCTGTCTCCTTCATTCTAGTTTATATATAAACTTCTTAAGGCCTCCAATTTTTCTCCAGTTTGGGTAAAATTGCCTACCTTGTTCTGAATCTGTTTTCTTCTGCATCCAGTCTAATTTCTTTAGGCTCTGGGCCTCTGAGGTAGGGTACCACTTGTGTGGCTCTTTCATTTCTAGCCAAGCTATAGGACAAAAGAAGCTATTTGCTATTCAAATTAATTCAATAAGCCCCTACTATGTGCCAGTAGAGGCAGCAAAGTGGTGCAGTGGATAAAGCAAAAGGCAGGAAGACCTGAATTCCAGTTTGACCTCAAACACTTAAGAGCTGTGTGGACCTGGGCAAATCATTTAATGCCTCTTTGCTTCAGTTTCCTCATCTGTAAAATGGGATAATAACGTCACTTACCTTGCAGGGTTGCTGTGAGGATCAAAATAAATAATTGTAAAATGCTAAGCACAGTGCCTGGCACATAGAAAGCACCATATAAATGTTAGCTATTACTGCAATTACTAGCACTAGGCCCCATGCCAGGTGCTAGAGTGTAAAGATGAAAAAGGATGACCCCTTTCTCTGAAAGAACTTGTACTCTACCGGGAGAGACAACATGGAAACAGAATGTCCAATATAAAAGAAAACATCAGATAATTTGGAGGGTGGGGGAGGAAGAAGTAACAACTTAGATGTTAATGCTCTTCCCTCTAACCAAGGCTAACTTGTTTGAAGTTCTGTTGGTGAATGTTTGTATCAGTATTTTACTTTGGGCTGTAGTTTAATGTCAAGAAGAGTGTTCTTTCTAGGAAGTCCAGGATATCTCAAGTTTTATGGTTCCCCTGTGAACGCCAGACTACAAAGTCAATAATAATAAGGTAGCTTGACTGGAACGGGAGTCCAGAAGCTGACCTACTAGTTCAAAATGAAAAGTAGAGTTGAGGGAAGAGAAAGGTAAAAAATCAGCATATAAATAAGGATAAAAATAGCTGTGTCTGTGAAATGAGACAATGAGATAGAAAGGAAAGCCATGGGCCCGGAGAAAGTTGGCCCAATTCAGAATGGTGTTGACTTAAAAGCTTCTCTCTGGGAATATGCATACGTGATGCCTGACATGCCATTATATGACAGCTAGCTCTGAAACTGGGGTGGGAACAATGAGGGGAAAAAAGAGCCTTGTGACTCCGGTTCTGCTACAAATGGAATCTTGCAGGCACTTTTTCATTCAGTTGTACAACTCTGACGAAAAGATGCTGAATTTGAAGTCAGGAGAAAATCCTACTCCTTCTTTGAACTTATTCTTTCTACTTCTTCTACTTATTACCTTTGTGATGTTGAATAAGCCAGCTAACCTCTGGGCCTCTGTTTCCTTATCTGTAAAACAAGAGGGTTAGACCGTATAGGCTCTGAGTGCCCTTCCGACTCTAGAGCTGTGACCCTATAACCTCTACAAAGCCATTGGCACCCAGTTCATGAGGATGGCTTGGTTTGTGTTCATTAAGTACTTCCTAAAAATGTTCAAGAGTCGCCATTAGAAATCCTTCCAGCTCACCAAATTATAGGGTATATCATTATCTATGCCCAGTCATTACATCTGTATAAAGCCTTACATTTGTATATTGCTTTATAATTTACATCTAGATAATGCTTTGCTGTTCACAAAGAGCTTAGCACAGTGCCTGGCATATAGTAGGCACTTATATATTTATTGGGGCAGCTAGGTAGGGAAGTAAATAGAGCACTGGGCCTGGAGTCAAGAAGACTCATCTTCTTGAGTTCAAATCCAGCCTCTGATACTTACTAGCTGGGTGACCCTGGACAAGTCACTTAACTCTGTTTGCCTCGGTTCCTCATCTGTAAAATGAGCCAGAGAAGGAAATGGCAAACCACTCCAATTATTTTTGCCAAGAAAACCCCAAAATGGGGCCTTGGAGAGTTGGACAAAACTGAAACTTAACAAATGTTTACTGACTATGGACAAAGTACTTGTCATACATTATCTTGCTGGATTCTTTGCAACAACCCCAGAAGACAGGTGGAGGAATTATTACTATTCCCACTTTACAGATAAGGAAGTAGAGTCTCCTCAAGGTAAGTCAACTTACTCAAATGATCCAGCTAAGGCTTCTGATTCCCAAGCTAATACTCTCTCTCTCTCTCTCTTTTTTTAAATGATATCTCATTGCCTTTCTAATGATAGGGAGAGGTGGATTCTCCAGAATTCCATGGCAGGAACTTAGCCCACCTTAGCCACCCAGCTCTTTAAGATGAAAATACTTGTATTCTCTCCCAGGGACTTCTGTATATCATTGAACCACGATTTTTCCTAATGCACACATTTCCATCCATCTTGGGACCCTGCTCCTCATCTAAGGTGTTGCGTTTTTTTCTAGCACAGAAGAGAGGCAGGAGTCTTCATTGAATCTTCTCCAACTAGACCAACAGAACTTTAAAAGTGATGGTTTAGCCTAGAGGGGGCCACAACTGTCTAAATGACTAAGAAACGATATGAACTATTTTATTTTAAAAATAAGTTTTAATGATGCTTTTGGTTTTTAGGTCAGTCATTTCTGGAAATATCCCTCCTCCCCCAGCCCTCCCCCTTAAAATGGTATCCTGCCCTTTTGACAAAAAAACGATTAAGCAAAAATGCCTGATACAGTGACAGCGACTGATAATCTATGCATTTTGCCATAGTCTCCCATCCCTCTGCCATGAAGGTGGAGATACATTTGATTATCCTTTCTCTGGAACTGTTACTGGCTTTTTTTTTTTAGTTCCTCAGAGTTCATCTTTCTTACAGGGATCTTTTTGTTTACCCTGTTATAATGTTCTTCTGGTTGTGCCTCCTTCGCTCTGCATCTGTCCATACAAATTCTCCCATGTTTCTCTGGATTCCTCATAGTCACAATTTCTTATTGCACAGTATTACATTGTGCTC
Source organism: Phascolarctos cinereus (assembly GCF_003287225.1). Classification (NCBI taxonomy): domain Eukaryota; kingdom Metazoa; phylum Chordata; class Mammalia; order Diprotodontia; family Phascolarctidae; genus Phascolarctos; species Phascolarctos cinereus. The sequence continues at coordinate 40,259,798 of NW_027555514.1, forward strand.
CTATACTACACTTAATGTAGGCTATTTTATTAAAATTTCTCTCTTCTAACCTCTTTTCTCATATGTGGCAGCCACCTTTTCATTACTAGAACTGTGCAAAATGTCAGTGAGTCAAATAGTTGGACCCAGGGAAAAAATTGTAGGAAATGTGCTGGGATTAAAGAAGACACTCAACCATTTACATCAATGCAAGTATTAATTATTAACTAACAAGTAACATGGCAGAGTCTGTCCCACGCCTCAGTCATCCATAATAGTCAGTGTTTTGGGAAGGACATACGTTCACTCATCCAGGTCAGGAGGGGATCATTTAGTGCCCTGTAGCCATCATTTATTAAGTCCCCTTGGTAACCTCAAAAGGTTCATTCCAGCCCAGCGATTTCTATCTAACTACATTATCTACTGAGATGTAAATTTTGCATAATGCTTTGAAAATAACAGGCATGAGTTTTATTTTACAAAGGAGAAACTAGCACAGATATTTCAGGCCTCCTCCCCTGCCCTTGTCACTTTCTTGTGCAGCCATGGGAATATAGCTTCCAGATGACAAATGGTGAAAATCCTCCTCACTTTATTCATAATAATAGTGACATTTGTGACCCAGATCAAGACACTTCACTTTGCTCAGCCTTATTTTCCTTATCTATAAAATAAGGAGGCTGGAGGAGATTTCCTTCCAGGTCCCTCCCCAGGCTAAATCTATGACTCTGTGAGGCCAAGTAGAGTCCACATGGTGCAGTGGTTAGAGGGCTAGCTGTAGAGTCCATAAAATGTGGGTTCAAGTCCTGTCTCTGACACATACTGGCTGTGTGACTCTGGCTAAGTCACTTAACAGCTTAGAGCCCCAGACCATTCTCTTGCTGGTCCATGTAAAGGAAGGGCATTTCCACACTGATAGTCACTTAAACCAAACATCACAGACAAAAAAAAAATACCGTGTCACTTTCCAGTAACTTTTTATTAGGAACTTTCCTCACAAGAAGGCTGTGAGGTAAATGATGTGAATATCTCCATTTTACTGATGAGGAAACTGTGACCCAAAGAGAGGATGAATCAATATGAACCTGGAGGGTGATTCTGATAGATCACAGAGAATCTGTCCTTGGCCTTATGCCATTCAGCATTGTAACCAAGGATGCTGATGCCTACATAGATGTCATGTTTATCAGATTAGCAGACTGCACAAAGCTGAACACACTAGGTGACAGAATCAGGAAAGATCTGGAAGGATGGGCTAAATCTAATCAGATGAAATTTAACAGGGCTAAATTTAAAGTTCTATACTTCAGTCTCAATAATCAACTGTAAAAGTACTGGTCTGAGGAAGCTTGGCTAAAACAATGATGATAATAATAATAACTAGCATTAATGTAGCACTTTGAAGTTTGCAAAATGGTTTACGTATAATACCTCATTTGAGCTTCATAACTATCCTGTAAGCTAGGTGATATTATTTTTTAAAATAATTTTTATTGATCTTTTTTTTTACATCATCAGAATTTCTTCTAGTATCCCTTTCCTCTTCCCTCCCAGGAAGCCAATATATCATTATAACAAATAATATTTTTAAAAAGAGAGAAAAAATGGCAAAACATTGAAAAAGTCTGAAAGTATATGCAATGGCAAGTACTATTATACCCATTTTATAGATGAAGACACAGGCAGGCAGAGATTAAATGACTTACCAGGATGACACAACTAGTAAGCATGTGGTGTAGAGTTGGACTCTGTTCTTTCTGGCTCCAAGTCAACACTCTGTCCACAATACTTTGGTGGTGTTGTGGATAGAGTGTTAGCTTGGAGCCAGGAAGTGCTGAGTGCTGCTCAGACACCAAAATGCCTGAGAAAGAAAATGGTTGATGGGAAAAGATCTGGCTGAGTTAGTGGACAGAATGTTCCATATAAGCTAATCATGTTACAAAGCAGTAAAAAAAAAAAGAAAAAAAAAAAGCTAACATGCAATGAGCTTGTATTAATACTAATGTAGTTTACTTAGCACCAGCGTGATACCATGGAGAGCGGAAGTGTTGCATCGTACCTGAGGGAGCTTAGAAGGAGGGATTCCCAGTCTACTTGCCACTATGCAGACCACACTGGGAAGTCTGTGTTCCATCCTGGGTGCCACTTTTAGGGAAGACACTGACAAGATGACCCTTTTTAGAGGATGGCAACAAGACTATATAGATGGACTTGGAAATGATCCCAGATGAGGGTCAGCTGCGGGATATTTAGCCCTAGAGAAAAAAAGTTGTGGAGGAGGCACATAAATATCTAAAGGACTTTATGTGGAAGAAGGCTTAGATCTGTTTTGTTTGACCCCATAAAACGCAAGTAATATCAATGAGTGAAGCGGGAGCAAGATTGTTTTAAGCTCTATAAAAAGACAAACTTCCTCGCAATTTGTTGTTGTGGTAGTGGTTATCCAGTTGTTTCAGTCATATCTTGACCCCATTTGGGGTTTTCTTGGCAAAGATACTGGAATTATTTGCTATTTCCTTCTCCAGCTCATTTTGCAGATGAGAAAACTGAGGTTAAACAGGGTTAAGTGACTCACTCAGGACCACACAGCTAGTAAATGTGTGAGGCTGGATTTGAACTCAGGAAGATGAATCTTCCTAACTTCAGGCCAGGGCACCACACAGCTGCCTGACCTAGCAATTAGAGATGCCCCAAAATCAAGTCAACAATTATTTATTAAGCACCTGCTATGTGCCAGGCTCTGTGGTAAGTGCTGACACTGCTCAATGAAAATTTGTCAAGGATGTTGTGTTGGGGATTCCTAGACAGGGATGAGTCAGACTAGATGGCCTTTTCTATCCTTTCCAGCTCTTTTGATTCTATGATTCTAGGAACTGACTTCTAGGAAATGACCTTATGTTTAACACAGTGCCTGGCACATAGCAAACATTCAATAAATGCTTGTTAACTGACCAGTTGATGAACTTGCCCATATTAACACAGCTAATGATTGATGAAGCTGGCCCCAGACCCAAAAATCCAACCTTCTGACTCAGTCTGTGTTCTTTCTCTTACGTAGCACTCTCTCAGCCACTGTCCTGTCATTTTGCATGCTTTTGTAAGTACAGGTGTTTGGCACGCTTGTTAAATGGGGCTTATTCACACACCCAGTTAAAATAGCAGCTGGAGAAAGCAGTCTGCCTTGATAATGCGTTGGGTATCTGGCATTCTGTTATAAGTAAAAAGCTCCCTTTCACCAGCACAGACTTCAGCTAATTGTCCCCTGCTGTCATCTACTGCTTAAGCAGATATCCTTCCTCACCCTTGATCATATCAAGTCTCTGGCCTCATTTGTGAGCCTTTATGGAATACACAATGGAAGCATGAAATCACGGGATTGTAAGTAACAATCAAAATACTCCCCACAAACATCAATCTCTCCCCTGACAATGTTAGCTGGGAGCAACATTCCACCCTGACTTTTAGGGGGTCATTAAGGTCCTGCAATCACAGCTAAATTTATTTCAATAGTCTCAAAGTGGCTAATATAGTTTCCCAAAGTGCTTGAATTATTTGCAGAATGATAATAGTTTTCAATTAAGATGATCCTTTAAGGTTTCCAAAATGTTTTCCTCAAAACACCCCTGTGGAATAGATGTGACAAGGACTTATTCCCATTTTACAAATGAGAAAACTGAGGCTCAGAGATGTTCACTGAATTGCTCCTGGTCCTGGTAATTGTCAGAGTTGAGATTTGAATCCAGGTTTCCAAGACCAGCCCTATCACCATTATGTTGCACTGCCTCTAGATGTAACTAGTACAGGGGAAGAATCTGACACAATATACTCCCATGGTTACAAGTGTCTGTTTCTTATTGCATAGCATCAGAGACAGTTGGGGCAGGGTGGGGGAGGGAAGAACAAGGGAAATGAATTAAATACGGTATTTTATGGTCTTTTTTCCCAGGGTCTACAAAAACCCTAAATAAATTTCCAAGTTAACAAATCTAAAATGCTTCCTCTGACACATACTGGTGATGAGACCCTAAGCAAGTTCCTTCATTTATCTGGGCCTCAGTTTCCCCAAATGCAAACTGAGGGAGTTGGACTGGATGACATCTAAAATCCTTTCCAACTGTCTGTTGCTGGTGCTGTCATTGTAACCTGCACTGATCGTCAGCAAGACCGCAGACTCATCAAAGTATTGGAAAATTGAAGGAGCTGAATTCCACCTCTTTCTAACCCTGACCTAAAACTCCTGGTTCGCTTTATGGGGCCAAAAGGCACAAGCCCGATCCCTCTTCTACACAAGGGCCCTTTGAACACTTGGAGGTATTACCATGTCATAATGACCTCAGTCTTCTCTCATCTAAATGCTCCTGTTTCCTTTGATGCTCCATGATTCTGAGATCCTTCAGCACCCTTGTTACCCTACTGTGAACAAGGTCCAGCTTTTCAATGTCCTTATAAAAGGCAACACCCAGAATTGAATACAATATCCCAGCTATGATCTGGCCAGGGCTCAAGTACTGAATATTGGGTCTTTACTAATGCAAAAGTAAATGTGAGAGTTAGGGGTGAAAGGGAATTGCATGCCAGGTTTGGAGTCAGGAAGACCTCAGATCTTACTTCAGATGCTTAGGACATGTGTGACTGTGGACATGTCACTTAACGTGTCTGTTCCTCAGTTTCTTCATCTATAAACTGAAGAGACTGAGCTCAGTGTTCTCTCCCATCCCTTCTAGACCTAGATCTGTTCTCCCATGATAATGTAGCAGTGACCGTGGGAGGCACTGTGGCATGATACACAGAGGGATGGCCTTGGAGCCAAGAAGACTTGGTTTCAAATCCTGCCTCGACTACGTCCTAGCTGAGTGACCACAGGACAATCACTTATCTTCCAGGTGTTCTTGTATGAACTCGGAGATTAGTAGAGTTGGTCTACATTGGTGAAGAGAATTTCCACTCTAGGAATCTGTCACACCAAACATCAAATGAAATTCCTCCTATCATCTAACCACCTCCATCCCCCCCCCAAAAGTCTACATCTGCCTTTTTAACTGCCATGTCACAATGGTTGACATACCAAGCTTGCAGTCCACTGGTTTTCAGACCAACTGAGAACAGGTCCATTGTTTTGGATAGAGCACCAGGCCTGGACTCTGAAAGATCTGAGTTCAAATAGCCTCAGACACTTGCAGGCTGTATGGCCGTGGGCAAGTCAGTTAACTTCTATCTGCTTTAGTTCCTCATGTGTAAAATGGGGACACACTGGAGAAGGAAATGGCACACTACTCCAGTGTCTTTGCCAAGAAAACCCCATAGACAATGTCTGTGGGGTCATGACCGAATGACTGAACACTAACTAAATCTTTTTCTTTTCTTCTAAGCTATTGTGCACTTAAACATAGGATGTGGCTTCTTCATTGTTTTCTAATTATAAAGACTTTGGCAAGGAAACTCCATTGAAACCTGGAGCATTACAGTGAAGCCTAGTTTTGGCAGAGAAGAACCAACTTGTTATTGTAACTTCAGCCAACCTAAGTACCTGACTTGGTGGGGATGAAGTGGCCCTTTGTGATTTTATAAAGGTGGGGAAAGACCTTCATTGATTGGCAGTATCTCCTACATTATGCAATGAGAAACATTTAGGGGATTCAGGTTTGAAGCAGGATCCTCTGAGATGTGGATAAAAACTTATTAGCATATCATCCATTCTCACCAGGTTATGCAAAGCACCATACAAACGTAAACTACTCTTTTTATTACCATAAAGAATTTTCTGACATGATAAATATGACTAAGGCTCCTCTCTGGAAGAAACCAGCCATTCAGCTACTAGACCCAATAGCACAAGGTACATGGCAAAGCATCTTAAAAAAAGGCAGTGAACCTGGAAATATTTTATTAATGATAGCAAGGTCCATTACCTATGAACAGATATTGCAAGTTAGCAAATGTGAAAATGTAACATTTCATTCTCAGTGGTTCTCTGAGGTGAGTGTCTATACAAAACAAATCCAGAATGCAGATGAATTACAAAATTTAATGTTATTCAAATCAGTATAGTATACATGAATATATTCTAGGTAAATCAACAATTTCCTATAATTTTAGGTTTTAACAAAGTGGTTAAAATCTCTTTAATTATTCAGCAATGGTGAGTCTTTCTAGGAAAGCTATAGCCCCTACGTAGTGCTACGAGTCTGAAGAAGACCTACCCCTGAAGGTTCTATACCTTTAAGGGACATGATTACATGACAATTTAATTTCAGTCCTAGTTCATCTCAGGGACCATGGATATTTGTTGAATGAATGAATAAACACAAGAAAGAAGGAATGGATGGACCTGAACTCTCTTCTTCTCTGAGATAGAAACCATCCACCACTGTTCCTTTGTTTACACTCAAGGAGAAAAACACCCATTCAGGCAACGTATCACTGGCCGAGCCTATGGAGTATTCCACAGAGGCCCACAAGAGCCATGTTGATTGCTTCACAGGTGGTTATGATCCATTTTCTACAAGGGAGAGGCAAAAGGAGGTCCAAACATGTGATTTCATCAGAATAATGAACTCTGTATGGAAAACTCTCCCACCATTTCTGAACCAGAGCTGAGCTGAAACTTGAAAATTGCCTAGAGAACTGAGAAATTAAGTGACTTGACAAGGGTCTTGATCAGAGGCAAGTCTTCTTCCCTGGTCTGCCTGTCTCCCCCACCCCTTCCATCTATTATGATGTGCTGTGTTTTTTTTTTAATTTCTTGTAATAAAACTTTAGACTACTCAAGGAAACCAGAGAATTCATGCTACACATATAGTAGGTGCAATAACAAGTTGTAGAAGATTTTGGAGAACCAAGGAAATTAAAACTATAGTTATTTGCTTTGAAATCAAGTCTAGTCCCACTGCATCCTGGGCCATCCTCACTCATCCTGATCCATATCTGGCCAGTGAACCTAGATGGCTCTGGAGGAGAAAGTGAGGCTGGTGACTTTGCACAGCCCTCCCTCACCTAAATCCAATTCACTTGCAAGTTGTGGCATCACCTCCCTGATGTCATGGTCTGCTTTGAGAACAAAGGACAAACAACGACTATGCTTATAAGCACATCCTATGACTGTGTATGACTACACAGTCACTGTGCTGAGTCCAATGAAAGATAAAGGGGGGCTGGGACACAAGAGTAAGAGCTAGGGGTAGGACCAATGAGCAGTGGTTGCAGAGAGGAAGATTGCTTCTTGATGTGAAGAAAAATTTGCTAAAAGTTAGAGCTGTCCAAAAGTTGAGTGGGCTGCCCCAGGAAGGAATGGCTTCTTCCTTGTTAGAGACCTGCAAACAGAGAGGATTCTTGGATGTTATTAGTTGAGATACTGACCAGATCTGAGAGACTGTGATTATAAACTTCAGTCCTAGCGATCCATCCTTTAATATTAATTGTGCTATCCTAGCCATGCTTCTATATTACCTGAAGAACTGCCAAGAGGACAAGGGAGTAGCTGGGTTTACAATGAAACATATCAAGACAAGTAACTGAGAAACGCCAAGTGAAATGAACACCGTATCTTTCCCACTTTTTTTTCCAGCTATTTCGGCATGGAGACCGGAGTCCTATTGAAACATTTCCCAATGATCCCCATCAAGAATCTGCTTGGCCTCAGGGATTTGGACAACTTAGCCGGGTCAGTTAGCTTTTCAGATAAGTATAATCAATGAAGTGCAAGAAGAAATGTTCACTAATTGTTCTAATTTACTTTTTTCCCTGATGGGTATATTAAAATTGGAAGATTGTATATCAGCAAAATAAGTCATTTATTAGAGATTTTTAAAAACATATACAAAATAGCATAGTAATCCCCATGACCAGTTATTAGATTCAAAAGAATTAAATACTACTCTTCTAATTTATGAGATGAATCAATTGGGCTGGAAATACATGATCTTATACTCAGTACTAACATCCTATAGTGCAAAGAACACTAGCTGTGGAATCAAAGGATATGGTTTCAAATCCTAATTCTAATGCTTACTGTCTGTGTGATCTTGGGCAAATCATTTACCTACCTTGAGCCTCAATTTCCTCAACTGTCAAATGAGGGAATTGAGCTCATTGGCCTGAGGTCCTTGTCAGCCCCAGATCTATGATCTTGTGATGCTACTTACCTTCTCTAAGCTTCAGTTTCCTTATCTGTAAAATGAGGGGATCGAACTCAGGGTTTTCCAGCTCTCAATTTATGACCTTGTGATGTAGCTAAGATTATCTGAGCCTCAACTTCTTGATCTTTAATATGAGAATAATACCTGTGGTACCTTTCTCATGGGGCTTCTGGAATGAGATAATTTAAGGAAGGGACTTTAAAATGCTATATAAATAAATGTTACTTGTTGCCATTAGTATTATCTCTTATGTGGTTCATTCTTCTATCCTATAGCATGTCTTCCTTTTAATTTGAATCAGGTTAGAAAATGTCATCTTCACTTGTTAGTACACGTTTCTCCCCAGAGACTCCATGTTTCTGACCCCCCTTGTTAGAATAACCCCCTGGATAGAATGAGAGGGGAACATTCCTGTGAGTTACTCTGAAGTGGTCTAAGGTCCTCAAGTTCATTTCCCAGCCCTGGACTGTGTACCCTTATTCCAAATCTTTAAAAGAGAAGGGGTTGCCCAACCAGTTCTGCTGCTTGAAATAAAAAGCCAGCATGATCAAAAGCAGCTGCCGTGGAGTGGCTTAATAACAACTAACATTTATCTCGATTACTTCAAGGGTTACTGACTGCTTCTTTCAAAGCAAGTCCATGAGTAGTTGGTAGGGCCAACAGTATGACCCCCATTTTATAGATGAGGAAATAGGCTTAGAGAGTTTAGGTGACTTGGCTGCATTCTTGGGTCACACAGTAAGTAACTACCACAGCCTGGATTTGAACTGAGCTCTCCCAACTCCAGATCCACTACTGATTAGAAAGTAGCTTAGAGTTCCTGCTTCCCCCAGCTTTACCAAGTCATCAGGTGATCCTACCATAAATACATGTACAGGAGCACACACTTCCCTTTTCTCTAACTCCCAGTGATAGAGCAGTTTAATTACCAATCTCTCATGTCAGGGAGCTGGCAGGTGAGGGTAGGGGTAGAGACGTATAACAATATACAGGACAATATCTCCTCTGGTTCTATGCCTGTCTTGGATAACTACCAGGACCACCTGGCCCTCAATGCAGTCCTTCTCGGCTTTAAAATCAATTTGTGATGCTTTATTTACATATCATCCAACTTCCTCTCGCATCATTCTGTACCAAGGAATGGTGCAGATGAAATAAACCAAACTAGCCAATTCTGACCGACGTCCTGGCATGTGTAAGGGGCTCTTGTAGGTACCAGCGGAAGTCCCATGAGAGGCTTTACACATCTGTGTGATCTTGACTCCTCACTTATACAGTCTGTTTCCAAGTCTGTCCTTCTGTCTTCTTAGTATCTCCATTCACACCGCCACCCCCAGGCCAGGCCCTCATTATCTCAACCCTAGGCTACTGCGACAGCCTGTTGGTTGGTTTCCCTGCCTCCAGTGTCTCCTCATTCAATCCATCCTTCCTTCAGCTGCCAAAGAGATTTTCCTAAAGGGCAAGTCTGACCATGTCACCCGTCACCCTACTCTATAAATTGGAGTGGCTCCCTATCACCTTCAGAATCAAATGTAAAATTCTCTTTTGGCATTATAAAGCTCTTCAAATCCTAGTCTCCTCCTACTTTTCTAGGCTTTTTCTACCTTCCTCCCCTCCACTTTAGTCCCCTAGCAACTCTGGCCTAGGTGCTATTCCTCTAGCAAAGTGCTCCATCTCATGACTCTATGCCTTTCAAATGTCTGGAATGTTCTTCCCCATCACCCCTACCTCCTGGTTTCCCTGGCTGCCTTCAAGATGCAGCTTCATTGCCACCTTCTACAGGAAGCTTTGCCAATGAATCCTACTGCTAGTACCTTTCCTCTGGGATTTCCCCCCATTTATGCTTCATACAGTATGAATATTCAATTTTTTCCATGTTGTCTCCCTCATTAAAATGGGAGTTCCTTGAGGACTTTTCTTGTATCCCCAGTGCTTAACGCAGTATTTGGCACATAGTATGTACTTAATAAATGCTTGTTGAATGACTGACTCAGAGTCACAGCTCAAGTTTCTTTGCTCATTGTCACTGAAGTCTGTGGTACTGGACTGCACCAGAACTGCCGCCATTTATAAAGAGCTGGATGATGCATCCTGACCATTCACCTTGATCTTTGTTTTTGTGTTCCCACAGCTTGGGATGGAGCAGCACTATGAGCTTGGTTCATATCTAAAGAAAAGATACTCTAATTTCTTGAATTCTACTTACCACCGGAATAAGGCAAGTGGAACAACTAGAGGGAGGGGAGAAGGAAGAATTCCACTGTCCAAGATAAAAATTGAGTTAAACATTACTTATGGAAAAGTGCTCATCTTCTTTTTGTTGATGTTTTAGTCATTTCATTTGTGTCTAGCTCTCTGTGACTCCATTTGGGGTTTTCTTGGCATAGATCCTGGAGTGGTTTGCCATTTCCTTCTCCAGCTCATTTTACAGATGAGGAAACTGAGGTAATCTTCAGGAAGATGAATCTTCCTGATTCTAAGCCCAGTGTTCTATCTGCTGTGCCACCTCTCTTCCTTTACAGGAGATCAAATGCAAATTACAGGACCTATTATTTATATTGCTAAAAGTACTATTTTTAGAGTCATTTGCCTTTTTTCGGCACTGAGCTACTCTATTCAATGGTGACAGTATGTCAGTAATGACTATAAAGTCACTCTTTACTCAATAAGATTATTCAAGAAAAAATGTATCTGTAAACTACATTTTTTTAAAAATGAATCATACTTTAAAGTCCTTAAAAGTAAGGACTGTTGGAGAGGATTCTGGGAAGATGGTGGAGTAGGTCAGAAAATTCCAACCTCTCCAGATTTCCCCTACAAACAAGACAAAATAGTGCCTCAGGGCCAACATTAGAGCTGGTAAAAGTAAACAAGAGTTGGGGAGAACAGTAACCAGAAAAGGTTTGTTCCCTGTAAAGTGTAAACACCTCCAGGCTAGTTCTGATAAAACAGCAAGTGGAGATGCCTGGGGCTAGCTGAGTTGGGAGATAGCCTTGATCCCAGCCACAGGAATTTTCACCTCCTGGACAGGGTGGGGAGTCAGGTATCTGAGCAGGGAAAGATTGAGGGAACCTCTGCTGATAAGGGATGCCAGGCCCAGCTGTGCTACCTGAGACTCAGCCCTGGGTGAGAAGGCACTAGCAGTGCAGAAGCAGTGGGGCAGGGACACACTGGCTGTGGACATTTACAGAAGAGCAGAATTCTTGGTTTCAGTTCAGGCCAGAGGGGAGAACTTAAGGAGGACCTGAGGCCAGAGGCACCATCTCCTATACCTCAGGACTATAGGTGATTACAAGTTGCTATAAATAAAAATGAATAAATAAATAAGCAGGCAAAGGAGAAAAAACCCAACCATAAAAAGCTACCAGGGGAATAGAGAAGACTGGGGTTCATCTTCAGAGGAGGATAGTGAAGCAAAAAAAACCTCTCCTACGCCAAAGAGTAATATCAAATGGTCACCTGCCCAAAAAGAATTCCTAAGAAGAACTTTAAAAATAAAATTGGAGAGACTGAGGGGGGAAAAAAAACAGTCCAAGTAAAACAAGATTATAAAAAGAAAGTTAACCAACTAGAAAAGGAATCCAGAATTCTAAGGAAGAAAACAACTCCTTGAAAATTAGAATTGGGCAAGGGGAAGCCAGTGAAGTTATAAGAGACCAAGAAATAATAAAACAAAATATAAAGAATGAAAAATAGAAGAGAATGTGAAACATCTACTAAAAAAATACTGATCTGGAGAATAGATCAAGAAGAAAAAACAGGGGGCAGCTAGGTGGCGCAGTGGATAGAGCACCAGCCCTGAAGTCAGGAGGACCTGAATTCAAATCCGGCCTCAGACCAAACACTTGACACTTACTAGCTGTGCGACCCTGGGCAAGTCACTTAACCCCAATTGCCTAAAAGCCAAAAAATTTTTTTTAAAAAAATTTAAAAAAAAAAAGAAGAAGAAACATAAGAATGACTGGACTACCTGAAAGCTACAATCAAAAAAAGAATATTGATGCAATAACAAAAGAAATAATTAAAGAAAATTGTCCTGAAAAATTAGAACAAGAGGAGAAAGTAGAAATAGAAAAAATACACTGATTATCACCTGAAAGAGATCTTACAAGGAAAACCTACAGGAATATCATCGCTAAATTCCAAAACCCCCAAGTCAAGGAGAAAATGTTATGAAAAACAAGGCAAAAAACAATTCAAATATGGTAGATACACACAAGACCTAGCAGCGATGATACTGAAAGACCACAGATCTTGGAACATTATATATTGAAGAGCAAAAGAACTGAGGTTCTGGCTGAAAATAACATACCCAGCAAGGCTAAGCATAATACTGAATAGAAAAAAATGGACATTCAATGAACTGCCACTTTCAGAATTTTATTGCAAAAAGACCTAAAAATTTGACATGCAAGATTCAAGAGAAATATAAGGTAAACATCTAAGACTAATTACAAGGGACTCAATAAGACAGACTGTTTACTTTTTATACGAGGAAATGTAAACTGTATGTCTAAGATTGTAATTAGTAATTGGGTGGTTCAAAAGAAAGATTAGGGTACAGCTGAGTATGATATGATTCTAAAAAGTAAAACCATTACGAAGAGGTAAAAAGAGTAATTATACAAATGAGGTGCGAGGAAGAACTGACAGAGAGGAATTAGATGGGGGAGAAGGGCTTGACCCTACTCACATCAGGAATAGCTTAAAGAAAGAACTATATATAAATATATATATATATATATATATATATATATATATAGAGAGAGAGAGAGAGAGAGAGAGAGAGAGAGAGAGAGAGAGAGAGAGGTATATATAGAGAGTATATGTATATGTAAATATGTGTGTGTTTATATAGTATATGTATATATATATATGTATACATATATATATATATATATATACAAATTCTTCTAAATTTAGAAAGAAATAAAAGGTAAGGGGAGGGATTTTTAGAGGGAAGCCTGTCATATTAGATATGGGTTAAAGAGAGAACAATGTATACATTTAGAAGAGAATATAAGTCTTCTACATTTATAAAGAAATAAGAGGGTGAGGGAATAGGATAAGAGGGGGGTATAGAATGGTGTCTGGATTAATGGGAATGTAATAAAGAGGGAACAACATAAAATAAAGATCAGGAGTATAATTTATTAGGAGAAAAAAAGCAGGAGTAGTAAACATGATTTCAGACAAAATTCAAGCTAAAATAGATTTGATCAAAAGAAAAAAAATAGGGAAACTACCCTATATGCCATCCATATTAATCAATATTGTTTTAGACTATTTAAAATAACTAGACAGTATAAGGTTGGAATATTGCTATGGTGTAAGAAATGATGAGTTGGTAGATTTCTTAAAAGTGGAAAGACTTGAATTTATGAAGGAAAATGTTATCTACCTTCAGAGAAACAGAACACAAACAAGTGTAGAATGGTCTTACATAGATGCACATGAATATATGTGTGTGTGTGTGTGTGTGTGTGTGTGTGTGTGTGTGTGTAATTATAGATATCTATGTATAAGTATGTGTACATAAGTGTATGTCTATATGTATGTCTAAATGTGTGTATATGTATGTATATAAATATATATCCATGCTTAATTAAAAAAAGAACAAAGTAAAAAGTACACAGCAGAGGACAAAATTAAACCTACAAGGAAGTAAAGATGTTCAGCTCTGAACGCAATGTATAGTATTTATTATGTAGGCTTTCTTGAAATGGAAATTTTTTTGCTTTATATTTTGAGTCCTCTCATGTTCTGCTGTGCACATAGCAATTTTTTCCTTTTCTTATTTTGTATTTAAGTTTTAGTATTTGTTTCTGTTTTCTTTTCTTATTTTATATTTAAGTTTAAAATAAAAAATTTACCAAAAAAAAAGTAAGGATTTTTCCTTTACTGTCTTTGTATCCCTAGTGCCTGGCACATAGTAGGTGCTTCATGACTACGTGTTGACTGATTAACTTCCTCAGTGGAAAGAGTTCCCTCCACTGCTGAAATCAGAGTCAGGATCAAAAATTCATTCAGTCATCAAACACTGATTATGGGTTTGCTGTGTGTCTGTCAGGCACTGTGCCAAGCCCTGTGAATACAAAGAATGGGGAGTGTGCATTCTAACAGAGAGATGACATGTAAATAACACCAGGTACACACAAAACAGAGACAGAACAGATAAGAGGTCACGTCAATGGGACATGAAGGGCTGGACGGGCCCCCAGAAAGGCCTCATGCAGCAGATGAGACTTGAGCTAAGTCTTGAAGGGAGTCAGGGAAGCCAACGAGTAAAGGGAGAGCCAGAACATCCCAATCACTTGGGTCAGCCAGGGCTATGCCCAGAAGATAGGACAAGGGAAGGTCACATTCAGGAACTTAAAAGAGACCTTTTGAGCTGCAGTGTAGAGAGGATGGAGAAGAATGAAGTGTGAGGAGACTAGAAAGAAAGAGGGAAAAAACTAATTAAAACTTGTGGGAAGGGTCTTTTGTAATGCAATAATCAACCCTTAATTTATCTACAAATTCACATTTTTATAAATAAGACTCATAAAGTGAGGCACACTTGTACTACTGCTTCTTTTCATAGAAGAGCAAAATGAGTCCAATAACTGAGGATGTCCTACCCTTGCATAAGCTTCCTGTGTGGGCATGTAGGGCCTTTCTCCTAGGCCCTGTTAGTTCCTTAGAAAACCCACAGTTCCCATAAATTGGTCTCTGCTTTGTTCTTTCTTGCATACTACATGTCCTAAGGAGACGTGGGAAAAGACCTCATAGTGATGGCTGGTTCTAATGACAGGGATTTTGGTTTTGGTTTGTTTATTTTCTCTTTTAGGTTTATGTCCGAAGCACAGATGTTGACCGGACTCTAATGAGTGCCATGACAAATCTTGCTGCCCTGTTTCCACCAGAAGGCTCTAGTATTTGGAACCCCAAAATCCTCTGGCAGCCGATTCCAGTTCATACAGTACCAATTTCTCAAGATCAGGTCAGTATGATGGCAGAGCTAGAGGTATCTCTCAGCTGGAGATTACAGAGAAATCTGAAGGAGCCAGAATATACAATTCATTAATTTCAAGTCACTTTAAAAGTGCAGAAAAAAATTGAACCAGTGCTTACTGTGTTCAGAGCTGAAGAAGAAACAAATTTTACATAAGCCATAATCCCTGCCTTCAAGAAGTTTATAGTCTAGGATATACAGAATAATATCTGATAAGGGCTAGATCAGACAGTATATACAAAGTGGTATGTAAGCTCAGAGGAGAGAAAGCTTTTGACTTGCAGGGAGAATCAGTGAAGGCTTCATGATGAAGAGTTAGCAATAGCTGGCTTCCAAGGCTGAATAGCAATTCAATAGGTGAAGGAGGGTAAGAGGACATGCCAAGTAAAGGAATGGAGGTTGGAAAGGGCACATCGTGTGCAGGGCTCAGCAAGCAGTGTATCAGAGAACACAAAGTACATGATAGAGAGGTGGTGTTGTTTGGTTGTGTTTGACTCTTCGTGACCCAATCTGGGGTTTTCTTGGCAAAGATACTGGAATGGTTTGCCACTTTACAGATGAGGAAACTGAAGCAAACAGGGTTAAGTGACTTGCCCAGGATCAAACGACTAGTAAGTGTCTGAGGTCGGATTTGAACTCAGGAAGATGAGTCTTCCTGACTCCAGACCCAGCACTCTATGCACTATGATGCCCCCTAGCTGCTCACATGATATGGAGTAGTATGAGATAAGCAGAGTAAATGTTACCAGGTATGTCCGTTCAGGAGCTCCTCCTCCCTCTACTTTCTCCTGCACAAAATATGAAATTTCTGGCATGAGGTCAACTCTTGGGCATGAGGTGGATTTCCTCTGTTCTTAGTACCTGTTGCTCTACTAACACCACATCGATTATGAAGTTCATGACTAGAAGGTGTAACCTGAACTTCATCCTTGTGCTTGGCGTTTAAAAAAGCGGCCATGCGCACCTTGCAGGGCTGGAGAGGTAGGAAGTGGAAAAGGCTGGACAGTGCAGAGAAGGGAGCTGCACACAGACACGGACTCCCCCCTCGGGAATCATTCAACCCCAAGCAGGACAGCCGCTGGAGGCAGCAGTAGAATGGAGAAGAGTCCTTGGGCCAAATGGGAGCAGCAGGTTCCCAACTCAACAGCAGTATATTGACAGCAACAAAATGAAAGTATCTTCTGAACCAGCTAAAGAAGTTCCTGGACCAGACAGAGGAATTCCTGGACATGCCAAAGATCTAGTTCAAACCAAGAGTGGAAAAAAAAGCTGAAACCAAGGAGTGACAAAGCCAAGAGCCATAAGTAGGAAAGGCAAGCCTGGAGGGGACCTTGCCATCACTGGTACTGTGAGTAATGTGGATTGTGAAGGTCCAGAGTAGGGATGTGATTCTCTGATGACCCTAGTGGGTCATACTGCAACTCTGGAGTGACCGTATAAGACCCTAGGAAAGGTGGGGCTCAATATGAGGATGGCTGACAACTTTCTGACAACCCCTAGTCCTAGCTCCTTGCAGGGCACCTCATTCAGGATAGCGCTATAAGCCTGGAGCCCTATATCGGTCCTTAGGGAAGGCATGAATTCATCAGAGAGGGAAGGAGAGATGTCCCTGATGTTTAATGGCTTATGTTTAAATCTCCTGCATTTTTTGTGGACTTAACTAAATCCTGACCTGTATTTAATGTCTTCTTAGCCTGAATGATTGCACTGGAATAAAGATCTCATTTCTTTTTATGTGGTCAGTTAGACATAAGAGAAATCCTGATGTTCCCACGAGAAACACTGGGTGAGAGCTAAAGAGATTTTTAGACAAAAATCCTCATGACTGAATCTAATCCATGGGAGCTAAGAGTCTTGGTAATGGCGCATGGGTTATATAAGTATGGAGAGCTGAATGCTACCAATTATTAAGGTTCTCAAAGTCCCGGCAAGGAAGTGCAAACTTTACTTAATGGCCAATAGGGAGTCATTGAAAGTCTCTGAGCAGAGGCATCATATCCCCAGATCTATGTAGGAATATGATTAGTCTGGCAGTGGTATAAAGGAAGGAAAGGAGAGGGAGCGAGTAAAGGTGGAAGTCATATTCAGAAGCTATTGTAATGGTCAAAGCAAGTGGTAATGAGGATCTTCATAGGCTTCTAGCATCGTGAATAAAAAAGAGATGATGGCTGTAAGAAGATCATATTATCCTAAAAGAAGGTGATAGTTCCACTGGACTCTATCCTAGTTTGACCACATGTACCGAGTTCTACACACCATCTTTTAAAAGAAGGACCTTGATGATGTGGAGAATGTCTTGAGGGGGATTAATTAGGGTGATAAAAGGAAGGGAAGGATTGAGGGTCTTTAGCACAGAGAAGACCAAACTCAGCCGGGTCACAATGAAGGGCTGTTATGTGGAAGAGGAATTGCTCTGAAGGGCAGAACGAGGAACAAAGGGAAGTATTTGCAAAGAGTTCTATTTAGGCTTACTATAAGAAAGGATTTCCTAGCAATCAGAACCAGCCCAAAGCAGAATGCACTGCATCAAGAAGCCATGGGTTCCTCCTCCTAGGTGCTCTTCAAGCAAAGGCTGGATGGCCACCTGTCACAGACACTATAGAGGGGATTCTTGCTCAGGGCCAGCTTGGACTTGATGGTTTCTGAGGAATCTTCCAACACTGGGCAGCTGTGATTCTGGGATACTACAGAAGTTTCATCAACAAAGCTTGGTAACTAACTTCATATGAGAGATGAAGAACAAAAATGAGTCAGAGCTAACACCTTGGAAACTGGGAAAATGGAAATAGCAACAAAAAGAAAATGGCCCCGTGTGACTTCTGATCTGTGGAAACTTCAAGGTTATCTTTTTATCTCAGCCTCTGGTCTGTCTCCGTTCAAACACACAGAGGATGTTTCAAAATATAAATTTCCAGATAATGCTAACCCTAGACAATACGAGGAAGCTGACAGATTTTGTTGGGGGCCAACTTATGCACCCTTTACTTGGCTTTTTCTTCCTCCCTCCTCGTCTTCTCTTCCATATTTTCCCTTTACCCCATGTTTACTAACTAACCTCCAGCTGCCCAAACCTTCTCTACTTTAGTCTAGCCTCTTCTGGTTATTCCATGCTTCAGAATGACTTCTCCCTTATTCCCTAATCTCCTATCAGAATTCCCATAGTTTCGAGTTTGAGGTTTTCAGGAAGAAAGCAATTGGGTTCAACTAATTCACCCTTTGTTGTGAATGGCTGTTATTCTCCTAGCCTTTCAAAGTGTATTTGCAGAGAGGCGGGAAGGAAGAGGACTGAAGCTCTAAATGTTAGAATTTCAGGAACTATGGGAAGAGATTGTGTGGGTTGAGTGCTCTTGTTTTAATACTATCAGATAAAGCAGCCAATATGGGAGAGAAGCCTGAAGGACAGCTCAGGTCTCCACCAGAACTCCATAGAGACCTAAAAATGTCCAACCAAGTCCTGATTGGGAAATCCAAGGGAAAAAAAATCACCATAAGTTATTTTTCCAGTCTAGGTCATCATAGGGAGACAGGCAATGAAGTCTAGGGAACAGGGTCTAGCCAGGAGCACACCATGGAGAGACTTCCAGTGCTGGTTCTGAATGAGGGTCTGTCCACACTGTGTACCAGGACAAGAAGTCCAAAACCCACAAGGAGGTGCCTGACTTTGTTCAGTAAAGAGAACAGGGGCCAACTGGCAGCTGTTGCTAATTACCTCATTCCAGGTCACAGATTCAGACTGAGAAATTGAGGTGCCCCCAGGAATGGGGTAGAAAGGAGCAGCCATGAGCCCTTAGCTATGTACTAAACAATGACCAAGTCCAGAAGCATGCAGCTCTGACCCCAGGAGTGAAGCAGGGTCTGAGTTCCAGCCTCCATCCCAGTCTGAACAGGCCCTTTCAGGAACAGGCTGACCTAGAGGTCTCTCCCATCTGTGAAATGCTATGATTCTCTGATCCCAATGCAATGTTTTAGAATGCCCACACTTATGGAATCAGGTTATAGAAGTACAAACGAGACTGCAGATGAAGACTTCCATACGGAGAAACCTCAATACAGGAAATCTTCAACACAGGTGATAACAGAATCAACCAGAGTACACATGAGCTGTAAACTTTTAAACGCTTCTCTTTTGGTAGCCACCAAGCTGTTACGTTGTAGATGTAGTGAAGGGAAAGTACCTGTGTTATTAAGAGAATAGAAATCTTCAAATTTCCTCTGTCTCTATTAAGAAATATCCAATTCCAAAACCCGATGAGAGATGCATCCCCATGTTACTGCAGAACTGCCACACTGGAGAAAGGAATGTTTCATTCCTCTGAACTCATTGCAGCTCTGGCTTCAGCACGTGTGCAAGAAACAGACAGAAAATAACTGGGGGATGACAGACAGGACACAGATGCCATTAGCTGGGAAGCATCTAACAGTTACTCTCCACAAAGTGCTTTTCATCTATCATCATGGCTTCGTCATTCCACCATGATTAGTGGAGGAAGCATAAAGAGAAGAGGACCAACTAGTTGACCTCTTACAGTTCCTGATCATGGGCTCCTAGATCTAGCGCAGGAAGGGGGAGGGACCTCATAGGTCATCGGGACCACCCCCTGCATCTTACAGATGAGGAGGCCAAGGTCTAGTTGATGCTGAGTGACTTACCCAAAGCCAATGGGGGTAAATGTCCGAAGCAGGATTTGAACCCAGTTGAGTGCTCTTTCGACTCAGTGTATCGGTGTTGTTATTGCTCAGTCATTTTCAGTCACATCCAAGTCTCTGTGACCTCATTTGGGGTTCTCTTGGCACAAATACTTGAGTAGCATGCCATTTCCTTCTCCAGCTCATTTTATACATGAGGAATTGAGGCAAACAGGCTGAAGTGACTTGCCCAGGATCACACAGCTACTAAATGTCTGAGGTTGGGTTTGAACTCCAGAAGATGAGTGTTCCTGACTCCAAGTATGGCACTCTATGCACTGTGGTGCCACTACCTGTACCAGTACCAAGACTTAAAATGTTAACCTATGTGAAATATGGGAGTGGGAGAGACTGGTTATACACATAATCTATGTTGGAAATGAGAGGAAAGGGATAGAATGATTTATGTCACATTTCATTTGAAGAATTAGGACGTGACAAAGTATTTCATCACAGGCCTTCCGTTTCTTCCTGAGAAGAATGAAATATTGTCTGGCCTTATTCTCTCCTCATCTCCCTATTTAAGACTCTCAAATACATTGATCCCTTTTTTAAAAAAAAAATCTAATTTCAAAAGTTCAGTTCAATTGAAATTTAGGGTTTTTTCTTCATGTTGGTTTCCCAGCTGAAGTTTGAAACGTGACTATACTTTTCTAGTATTTCTATGTAATTTTATAGACTAGAAATGGAATTTGTTCTAGTATTTCTGCCTAATGGATTCTTTTTTGATTCCTGTTCTTTCAGTTGCTGTACCTTCCTAATATGAAATGCCCTCGACTTGAAAAGCTTCAGGAAGAAACTCTGATGTCAGAGGAATATCAAAACTTGGTGTCTCCATACAAGGTTAAAAAAAAAGAAGAGCTTGACTTTACTAGTCTATATGTTGTTATATAATGGGCTCAGGTTGGGGATAGGAAAGGGCCTTCCCCACCCCTTGGGTTTGACTGTGAGTATTTGGGACTGAAGACAACTTACAAGGTCAGAGTCACAATTTTCATTACTGACCAGCTAGCTTGATACCATGCCACAACCACGGTCTACACCCCCAAACCTAACCTGCTGTCTTCAAAATGGACCTACTTAGAGCAAACAAGTTGTTGTTGTTCAATTGTTTCAGTTGTGTCCGACTCTTTATGACCTTATTTGGAGTTTTCTTGGCAATGATACTGGAGTGGTTTGCAAAGGAGACAATTCCCTTAAAGCGCTTTCAAAACTTTAAGGTGATCTCAGAATGTCCATATGATGTTACTATTAAGGTATGCACATGATTCCATGTAAATATATCTCATCTAGAAAATACAATTCAAGACATAAGCCTTGCATTCTATAGTACATAAAGCAAAACTCATTATTATCTTTCTATCTTATTAATTCCATATCCTGTGTTCAGGTTGTGGGGAGAGTTTGGCAAGCTGACTACTTGGATAAAGATTCTGTATTCCAGTCACAAGATTATGTGATCACACTTATCCCAGCTTCTCTCCAAGTTATATCTGGAAACCTTACAAGAAGCAAAATACACACTCATGTTTTCCTCCTATTGCCACCATGCTACTTTTCCAGGTTTAGCTCAAGACTCTTTGTCATGAGCTGAGGCTCCCCCTACACACCCCGCTTCCTGAGCTCTCACTGTTGCTGCCCTCCTGCCTACGTTCACCATCCTCAGAATCTATAGTTGACTCTGCTCTCTTCCGACATGAGAACAGCCACAACTCTGTTCCCCTCCCTCAGTGTTAGAATGATCATTTTCTATAAGAAAAGTTGTACTCTTGGATAGTGAATCCAAACCACTTCCTTGTCCTTTGGGCAGTCCACAGTCTAGAATGATTTTCTCATTCTGAACTAAGGATAACCTGGAGTAGGTCCTCCCATATTATACAAATCCCCAACTACCTCTATCACTGCATCAAACCTGACAGTAATACAGGTCAAGGAGGGAAAGTCAGCCTTCTCCCAGATGCATGTTTGCCTTTATACTTAAAGTATTCCAGAAACAGCTGAAGAAACTGTATTGTCATTCACACAGGTAATTCCCAGTGTGTGAATTCCCTCCTCTATGACAGCAGAAAATTCCTAGCTGGTTGCCTGCAATGCTTCACAGTATAATGGAAAGATCATGGGACTTTGGGATTAAGTGAAGCTGATTCAAACCCTGGCTTAGCTACTCTGGAGACAGTGTTGCTTCATAGAGAGACCACTTGACCTAGAGTTAGAAAGACCTGCTCTGAATCCACTCTCATTCTTAATAACTGGGTGACTGGGCGAGTCACTTAACCTCCTTAGGCTTCAGTTTTCCTCATCTATAAAGTAGAGATAATAATAGCACGGTCCTCACAGGGAAGTTGTGAGGATCAAATGAGATTGTAAACATCTATAAAGACCTTCATAAACCTCAGAGTACTACATAAAGGATAGTTATTATTTTTGCTAACTAGCTATGCAACCCAGGCAAGTCACAACCTCTCTGGATCTGTTTTATTTACAAAATGAGGCAGTTGGACCAGAAGAGATCTATGATCCCTTACCCTTCTAAAGCTCACAGTCCCATGACATCATTAAATGACTTGACCCAAGATCAGATCGCTAATTAAAATCTGAGGCAGGATCTGAACCCAGGCCTTCCTAACTCCAAGATCACCATTCTGTCCCCCTACAGCAGGCTGCCCCTATACTTGCAATATTACAAAAATTGATCTTGTCTACAAAATTCTGTGGGTTCATCTTATTAAAGTTATCATAGTCAGTATCACCCAATGTACTTTCCTGGCAAATAACTAATTCACCATCATTTTTCTTTGTGTCAATTTGTATGTTTTTCAGGATTTTATAAATACTTTACCAAAGCTTTCAGGACTCCAAATCAAGGACCTTAATGGAATCTGGACTAAAATCTATGATCCTTTATTTTGTGAGGTACAAGTAAAAAAAAAAAGACTAACCTCCTACGATCTGATGCTTTGAAATATGCCTATGTAGACTTCTATAACATAGCCTCCAATTTTTTCCTTTCTAGATATATTCCTCTTATTTCCTTTAACAGTAGAACATAAATTAGGACTCCTTCTTTATTACTGAAAATCCTCCCATCTTTCCTTTTCTCTCTTGTTATTAATATTCTTACCTTTTAGAAAATTGCAGGCAAAATTGCTTTTTGTCCATCTTCTGCCATTTAGTGATTTTTCACTCACTCAGGAATTCTGGGCTCTTGGTATGTGTTTTAATTAAAAAAGAAATGCATTTCTACAGGACAAAAAAGTTACCTGAATTTTACAGATATATGGAAGCAAGAGAATGTAGGCCACATGTATCAGCATTGACTTATCAGCAAAGAGCCTCACCAAACATTTTCCTATGAAGGTCAAATACTCATTGTAATTCAACAAATTGTTACTGGTTTTTCAAGACGATATTTCCTTCACTTGGTGAGGAATTTCTGCCAGCCCTCTTGTGTGTCATTTCTGAGTCACCGTGTTCTACCTACTAAGTAGGAGAGGAGGATACAATGAGTTTCTGTTTTCCCTCGGGCTCATTCAATGAACGAGACAATCAGTGAGCATTAATTTATTAAACTCTTCCTATTTGTCCGGCTATGTATTAAGCACTTGAGATATGAAAATAAAAATAAAAATAAAAGTCCCTACTCTCAAGGAGCTTCTAATCTATTGGGGGAAATAACCTACACACATGTAAGTGCATACAAAATATATTCAGGGTAATTTTGGTGAAAGGTCACTGGTGTCTAGAGTGATTGGAAAAAGGCTTCTACATATGTGTAGAAGATCTGAAGCTATAAAGGAATTTAGAGATTATACAAAACTAAGGTAAGGCACTAGGGCAGGGGTGGGGAACCCGCAGTCCAGGCCACTAGTGGCCTTCTAGGTCCACAAATGTGGGCCTTTTGGCTGAATCCAAACCACAGGTTCCCCACCCCTGCCCTAGGGAGTACAGTGAGAGAGGAGGTCTGATGGATAAGCTGTGGCTAGAGCATTGCCTACATGAAAAGTCTTGTGGGTAAATGCTGCTCTCCACTATTCATCACTGCTTCTCACTTTGAAATTATCACAAGCATGGGGATGGGGTAGAAGAATGGCCCTTGAGTTTGATGTCAGAGGGTCTGGGTTTAAATTCCACCTCTTCTGCCTCTCTGGGCCTCAGTCTTCTCCTCTGTAAAATGAAGAGGCTGGACTAGGTCATCTAATTCCAGTGCCTTCTCTCTGTTAATTATTTCCTGTTTATCCTATATATAGCTTGCTTTGTATATATTTGTTTGCATATTGTCTCCCGCATTGGATGGTAAGCTCCTCGAGGGCCAAGACTGTCTTTTGCCTCTTTTTGTATCCCCAGTGCTTAGCATGTAGTGCCTGGCACTTAATAAATGTTTCCTGACTGATTGAAGTCCCTCCCAGATCTAGATCCTGTGATCTGGAAGCATAAATTGGTACCATAGTTATTACCCTAGTGACAAATGACACAGTTTGTTTCCCTTGGGTAGAGTTGCTTGGCTCAGATATGTGTTATGTTTCTATTTCTTTTTATCATTATCATCTACTTCGCCAAATATATCCATCCAACCACTTCTGTAAAAGATTCTTCCATGGAAAAGTTTAAGACTGTCCTTTTATGCTGTTCTCCTTAGGCTCCCTTGGCCTTCCTTGAGATCTTGTTAATTTCCCTTTTCCTGGGGCCATTCAGTCACGCCTGGCTCTTTTACATCTCAGTTCAGGTTTTTGCTCTTCACTGGGCTTTGATCTCCACTTTTACCAATTCAATCCTGCTTTTGCTTCTTGGGGAATTGGTGGTCTTCTCTGACTGGAGGGTAATCCTAGCATGGGATCTCTACCTGCTTTGCTTTGGAGACTGAAGATTTTCCCTTGGCAACCAGTTGGACTCATTTTAAGAAACCTTTTGAGATCATATTGCCAAAGGCTTCAGAGCATCATCCCTTTACCTTCTCACCTTTCAGGCCACAAAGGTGTTTTGCGTTGTTTTTAAGCCCTTTAATTTATCTTCTTCAAGTGGAATTTCTCTGCCAATGCATTTGCCTTTCCTATTAAATGCAGGGGGAGGTTCCTAAACCTCCTGCAGGTTGGGTAGATTTTTATCCTAATATTCCCTACTTCATTGTATATAAAATTCCCTTTTGCCACTGAGAAATTTTAAGTCAAAAGCCCTGGCCACACACAAAGGGGGAGAGAAATCAACCTCAGTGTGTGTCTCCTTGGGTGACTTTTACAGCTGCTTATCAGAATGTGAGTTGTTCCTAGAAAGAGCCCATTTCTTATATTTTGTACACCAAAACCAGTGAGGTCTGAACACAGTGGCATTTCTGAGGTCATTAGGGAAGACAGATTGATAACAAACAAGCAGGCCAGCCAGAAGGAAAAAAAAAACTATTCATTTTCTGTTTTCCTCTTTTTGCAGAGAATTCACAATTTTACTCTACCCCCCTGGGCCACCACAGACACCATGGCAAAGCTGGAGGAGCTGTCTAAGTTATCTCTCTTGTCAACCTTTGCTGTATATAAGAGGAAAGAAAAAACTCGGCTTCTGGGAGGTATGTCGCTAAAACACAGACAGGCACACATGTGTATGCATATGCATCTACATATACAAGGGCAGGTAGGTGGTACAGGAGAGAGAACTCTGGGCCTGGAATAAGGAGGGAGTGAGTTCATATCCATCCTTAGACACTTACTAGCTGTGTGACCCTGGGCAAGTCACTTACCCCTGTATGCCTCAGTTTCCTCATCTGTAAAATGAGCTGGAGAAGGAAATGGCAAACCACTCCTGTACCTTTGCCAAGAAAGCCCCAAATGGGGTCACAAAGAGTGAGACACTGAAAAAAACAACACCAATATACATCTACATGTGTAGATGTATATATATATATATATATATATATATATATATATATATATATATATATATATATATATATATATATATCAGATTATATAGGGCTTTATGATTTATGTAGCCTAGTCATGCTCTTATAAACTGCAATCATCTCAGAATTCTGAACAATGAATTCAATGCCTATCCCGGCTAAGCAAGATTGGACTAAGCCAGAGGACACTTAAATATTAACTTGGCTGTTTATGGAATGACCTTTACTTTTTGCACATTTCCAGGGAAAAATGACTAAAGTGGCCTGCCACTCTAGAAGCTCTGGGAAGGAGCCTGACATTAATGGGAATTTGCCTGGACCAATCCCAATGAGAAGGTCAATAGTTTTAGATTTGGGTAAATGAAAGCAGTTGAAAATCATCCTCATCTGTAAAAATGGGGCTAATAATATTCGTATGGCACACCTCACAGGGCTGTGATGGGAGTCAAGGGAAATCACGTCCAGAGAGCACTTGGCAACCTTCAAGTGCCTCATAAAGGTCAGTTATCATTATTATATCAGATATTTTTGCCACATAGATATTCAATAAATTATAACCTAATGCAGCACAGCAGATATACTCATTACTCTGCTGCCCCACTGCATTCACCGACTCCACCAAAACAGTGTCCAGTTACCCCAATCCAGAGCTGGGGCAGTTGACCTTCAGGAGCAGGAAGGCCGCAGCTGCTGCCAGCCCCTCGCTTTCCTTCTGAGGCTGCCTGGAAGCAGCACATGCTGATAAGCAGGAGCCAGCTCTCTGGGCTGGCATTCCTCACTGGCTGTCCCACTGTGGCTCTAGAGTTCATCGTCTCGGACAGACGGAGAACCAGGGAAGTCGGGTGAGAGCTCTTTGTAGCGAGGCATGTCAGTGTTTCTAGTGCATGGGATGGCTTGAGTAGCTTCCCTTTTGTATCTGTGCATGTCCCTCCAAAAAGCCAGGTCCTGCAAACAACAGTTACAGGGACAAAACACATGAGTTCACAGGGACATGGGATAGAAATGTAACAAGAGGCATCTTAACTTTTCACACAGGAGCCAGACCACCTTGTTCTCTTAACGGATGGATATTAGGGAAGTGAAGGAGGCAATAAACATTTATTAAGCACCTACTATGTGCCAGGCCCTGGGCTACTAAGCCCTTTACAAATATTTTGTCATCTGATCATCACAACAACCTGTGAGGTTAGATGTTATTACTATCCTGATTTTACTACTTACAAAACTGAGGCAAACAGAGGTTAAGTGACTTGCCCAGGATCACACAGCTAGGAAATATCAAAAACTGAATTTGAACTGGTCTTCCTGATTCTGAGGCCAAGTTCTCTATCTATGGTGCCATCTAGCTTCCCTGGTGGATGGCATATTTCCAGTGGCATGCTGGCAAATGTTTAACAACTGACTCTCAAAAAAATGTGCCATGACACGCTTTTAAATTTAACCTGTATTATTAACATTTTCTCCTTCATTTAAGTCTAGTCAATCGACAAAATGATAAATCAAGTCCCAATGTATAGTATTTGCTCATTTCCATGGTCACACCAAAAATTTAACAATCAGCTCTCATAAGGCAGGTAGAGGTGGCTCCAGCACACCCCTGGATGTTAGAATCACTAAATTGCAGACCTAGAAAGGATCTTACAGGTCAGTTAGTCCAAATTCTTCCTTCTTCTGAAGAGAAAACTGTAGCCACGAGGAGCCAAAATTTACCCAAGGATCTATGATGAGGTAGTCATAGCATCAGAACCCAAATCAAGATCTCTTCCTTCTTCTTTCTACCACACCATTAAGGACCATGAGAATAAAAAGAATTACAATAACAAGAGGTAATTAAATCCTGAAAAATCATCTGAAAAGTCTGCATTACACCTGAATCCCAAAGCAGCTCATTAGAATATGAACATATGCGAGCAGGAATAGCGTACAGAGAGATACAGGCAGATAGGCCCCCGGCATCCCATTTTGTAAGCCTCTGCTTCAGAAAAAAACGGCATTGAAAACAGTCCCAGATGATGCTACAAGCCTCTTACAGTGTCTCTTAAATTCAGTGCTCTAATTTGTGTTTTAAATAACCCTCTCCCTCTCCCACTGGAGCTGTCGCACAACAACCTAATCGTGAACTGAGTGTTTAGCTCTAACCAGATGTTTGATTCATCCCCACCATTTTGTAATTCTTCCTGAAGGTGTTCTGGTGAAGAATATTGTCGATCATTTCAAGAATGTGGCCAATGAATCTAATGAGAAAAAACTCATCATCTATTCTGCAGTAAGTATGCTGGTTTTCTCTGAGTTGGAGCAAAAATAAGATACAAAGGAAGACAACTTAATCTCCTAAATAGAAAGTTTTCCATAGCAAGTGAAGTCCAAAGGCATGGACTATACAGATGCCCAACTCTAGGGGTGTCCCTGATGGGATTGAAATAATTTAATCTCTGTAAACACTTTATGAGCTTTAGTTTATGAGTGAAAGACAACCTGGAATATTCATTCATTTCACTCAACATTTCAACAAACATTTATAAATCACCGACCATATGTTAAGCACTTTACTGACTTCCTTCAAGTCTTAGTGGAAATCCCACATCCTCTACAAAAAGCCTTTCCCAATTCCCCTTCATGCTAGTGCCTTCCCTCTGTTGACTGCCTCCGATTTATCCTATAGATGTCTTGTTAGTACACAGTTATTTGCCTGTTGTCTCCCCTTTTAGAGCATGAGCTACTGAAGAACAGGAAGTTTTGCCTTCCTTTGGAACCTGCAGGGTCTGCCATATTAGGCACTTAAAAATGCTTATCAACTTGACTTGATGAGGGCCTGTGGACAGAAAGGCAGAAATGGAAAAGTTCCTGCCTTAAGGAGCTTCACATTCCTGTTAGAGGCAAACAACATGTAAGCAGAAAAGCAACTACAAAATCATTTCCTCGAGCTGCAAACTGACCCACCTTGATGTCAGGAAGACCTAGGTTTAAGTCCCATCTCTTAGACTGTAGGACCATGGGAAAGTCACTTCACTTCTCAAATGACCCAGGCAGCTCCAAGATCATATGTTACAGATGAGTTCCCACATTTGTAACAGTCGGGGGACACTCCATACCCAGAGTTCCCTATACCAATGAAATCAGTGGACAAAAATGGGAATATAAAGCTAGGTCTTCGGGGTTTTAATACGCAATGTACTTCCAGTTTTCTGTGTGATCTTTAGTACATCACCTACCCTTTTCTCCATTTGTTCATTCAAAAAGTGAATGGGATATTGCTCTAAATCCCAGCAGTATATGAAGCCAAACTAATAACTTCTAAGCACTCCGAAATATACTTCCCTCTATTTCAATGATTATGTAAGTGACCCTCTCTAATTCTTATGAAATTTTATCCTCAAATTTCTCAAGAAATTTTATCTCCAAATTTGTGCCTCAGGTGGCACAAGACCATTCAAAAATGTTGTTATTACTCTGTAGCTGTGTCACGTCAATGAGTCCCCGAAAACTTTATGATTATTTGTTAAGCTAATGGAAAAGGATAAACTACAGGTAAGCCTGGAAAATGTCTTTTCTTTCTTTCAGCATGACACTACTATTGGTGCCCTGCAGATAGGACTCGATGTTTTTAATGGAAAATTCCCTCCTTATGCTGCCTGCCACATAATAGAATTATATCTTGAAAATGGGTGAGTATTTCTGAATTCTTTTCAAAATCAAAATCACTATCTATATCAAATTGCTTGCTTTCTCAGTGAGGAGGGAGGGGAGGGAAGTAAGGAGAGAATTTGGAACTCAAAATTTTAAAAACTGAATGTTAAGAATTGTTTTTACATGTAATTGAAAAAAATATATAAAAATTTTCCAAAATCAATGGTAACCTAAGATTGTAGAAGAAAAAAAAATAGTATGTTAACCCATCCATCACAACTTTTTAAAAATGTTTGTTTTTATTCTGAACTTAAATGCAAAAAACAAAAACAACCCAACCTCAGAGTATTTCCATACAGCATAACACAACAAGAGGAGTCAATATGAAACCATGACTTTCCACCAGCCATGGAAAGTTCTTAAAGCACTCCTATGTAGTGATCTATAAAATCATGAGTTGCTTCCATTAACCATTTGGGAAGAAGGAGTGTGGGAATAAAGAAGATAAACAGAGATGGATATAATGTTGGGGCTGGAAAAAAACCTTTAAAAACTGATGGGCTCCTCTTTCACTCATGGCTTGCTAGAAAAACTAGAAAAGGGGGAAAGAGTTCATGACTAGAGAAGCAATAGAAAGAGTCACAGAAGATAAAATGAACAGTTTTCAATAAAGAAAATTTAAAAGTGTTTGCACAAACAAATCTAATGAAGACAAAATCAGAAAGGAAACCTGTGATAGCGGGGAGGTGGGTCTTTTGCAGAAAACTTTTCTGATAGAGATCTCTTGTCAAAGATATTTAAGGAACTGATTCAAATTCATAACACTAAAAGCCATTCCCAAATAAATAAATGGTCAAAGGAAATAAAGAGGAAGTTTTCAAAAGAAGAAATCTAAGCTGTCAACAACCATGTGAAAAAAATGTTCCAAATCCCTAATGATTAGAGAAATGCAAATTAAAGCAACTCTGAGGCTCTATCATACATCCATCAGATTGGCAAAGTTGACAAAACAGGAAAATAATAAGAGATGGGAGGGCTGAAGAAAAACAGGCATATTGATACACTGTTGATGGAGTTGTGAATTGATCCAAGCATTCTGGAAAGCAATTTGGAACTGTGTCCAAAAAGTTTCTATACTGTTCATACAAGCTCTTTGACTCAGTTATAACACTACTGGGCTTATATCCCAAAGAGATCAAAGAAAGAAGAAAAGGACCTACATGTACCAAAATATTTTCAGCAACTCTTTTTGTAGTATCCAAAAACAGGAAACTAAGGGAGGGCCCTCCTATTGGGGAATGACTACACAAATTGTGGTATGGAAATTTGGAATGGAATGGACTATTATTGTGCCATAAGAAATGACAAAATGGAGAGTTTCAGAGGAAATCAGGAAGACCTCTTTGAAGAAAGTGTTTAGTGCAGAGGAGAACAGTTGATAAGAAGACAACCATGTAGAGAAAGACAACTTTGAAAGACTTTAGAACTCTGATCGATGAAATGAGAAATCACACGTCCAGAGGACAGAAGATAGAACATACTACCCACCTCATGCCAGAGAGATAATGCACTTACAATGCTGGATGCTACATACATTTGTGAAAATGACCAATGTGGGAGTTGGATTTTACTGGACTATGCATATATGGGGGTTTTATTTGGGGACTTTTTTAATTGTTCAAAAAAAATTAATGGGAACAAACCAATTCTCTTTTCCTCAAAACAGTTTGACCCTCCACTGTCACCCTATATCCTAATCAGACCCCTTGTGACTAGGTGTCAGTATTGTGTTCAGTTCTAGGCATCTAGAAGGAGTATTAACAACCAGATTAAGTACAGATTGTAGAAGAAAAAAAATAGGGTGCTAATGCAGCCATGATGCATGTGAGGCCTGAGGACCATAAACGGATCTGGAGACCAAATGCATCAAGGGTTTTAAGGATTGCCACGTGGAAGGATTCAGTTTGTTCTGATTGGCTCTGGAGGGCAGAACTAGGAGCAAGGGGTGAAGAGGTACAGATTTTTTCTTAATACAAGGAAACAGTTCCTACCAGAGCCGTCTAAGAGTAAAATGTACTACCATGGGAGATGGTTGGTTTGCCCTCCCTGGAAATCTTGCTGAGTTGTTATGATGCCATTCTTAGGTTTTGCCAACTGCACCTTAAACCCATTAGCTACACCAAGATCATTCCAAGAGCTGTCGTTCACTGGAGAAGGCCACTAGGCTTCCAGCATGGAAGAAAAGGCGCAGTGGATAGAGTACTGGCCCAGGAGTTGGGAGGACATGAGTTCAAATTCATCCTCAGACACTTGACACTTACTAGCTGTGTGACACTGGGCAAGTCACTTAACCCCATTGCCTAGCCTAAAAAAAAAAGAAAGAAAGAAGCAAATACACATTCAAGCATGCACACAGGGGTATTAGATCTCCTGAGATCCAAAGATCACAGGATTGCAGGAAGACAAGAAAAAACAGAACTAACCCACTTCATAGAGAAGGAAGTTAGACCATTTGTACCAGACAGCTGCTTTGTCACCCCTAAAAGTATCTGGGCAGTAAGAAGCACCTTGCTCCAGAGCATTCTCATAATGCTACCATAGCTACATGCTTCTGACTATGTATCTTCCAGTGGGGTGAAGAAGAACGGGTGGCCAGTGAGGGAGCTCATCTCCTGCTTTGATGTCTCCCTGCTCCTTTTCAAGGAGGAAGCCCAGACGGCCACAATCCAGGAAGGATGGTACCCACCAGTGTTCAAGAAATTAATTACCCAATATTAATTACTCAGCTACCATAGGTAACTGTTCCAGCTAGGGGAGAGGGGAGATGAGAAATAAATTGGCATGCTACCCCATCAGTGAAATCAAAGAACGTCAGAACCAGAAGGGACCTTCAACATCTTCTAGTCCAGCTGACTCACTTGACAGGGAAGTCATGGGATAAGAGCACGAAGTCAGTGACAACCCTAGGAAAATAAAATTTGGTACAAAACTCTACATCACTCAGTATATAAAGCTGGCCCTGGAAATCTTCTTAAAAATATATCTCTATTGAAATCTTTTTAAAAAAAAATCACCTACATATCTCCCAATACCCCTCCTCCTCCCCACCTAGATATGTATCTCATATAACAGAATATTTTTAAAGAAAAATTAAAAAGAAGAGAAAAAACAGCAAAACCAATTGACACATCAAAAAAGTCTGAAAATATACAGTGTTACACACTGGAACACCTTCACCTCTGCAAGTTTATGAGAGGAGGTATCTTCTCCTACCTCTTCTCTACCTCATGCTTTTTCTTTGCAATTCTACAACATTCATTTTCTGTTCTTTTGTCATTGTTTTTTTTTTTCCATTTACATTGTTGTAGTCATTGTGTATATCACTTTCTTGGCTCGGCTGACTTCACTCTGCATCAGTTCATGAAAGTCTTTCCATGCTTCTTCGTATTCATAATATTCGGGGGTTTTAAACCAGAGTAATATTCCATTATATTCATTTACCACAGTTTGTTCAGCCATTTCCCAATTGATGAGCATCTTCTTTGATACCCCTGGATATCCTAAAAGAAAAATATATCTGCATGACAGACAAGAGCCTAATAGAAAAGGATACAATGTGCTACAAGGAAAAAGAGCATTGTCTTGATTCAAAAGACCTGGATGGTCTTGAGCAAGTCATCTAACCTCTTTAGGCCACAGTTTTTCCGGTTGGACTGAAGATATTACATACCACCCACCTCCTGCCACAGAGATAATACTCCTAAAATGCAAGATGCAACATATGTTTTTCAAAATGGCCAACGTGGGAATTTGTTTTGCCGGATTATGCATATTTGTTATAAGGGTTTTCTTTTCTTTTTTTTAATTGCTCAAAAAAATTAATGGGCACAAGCCAACTCTCTTTTCCTCATACTAGTCTGACCCTTCAGGTAGCTAGTAGTACAGTAAATAAAGCACTGGGCCTGGAGTTCAAACCCAATCTCAGACACTTGCTAGCTGTATGACCCTGGGCAAGTCCCTTAACCTCTATTTGCCTCAGTTTCCTCATCTGCAACACTGGGGATAATAATAGCACTTACTTCTCAAGGATGCTGTGAGGATCAAAAGGGATAATATTTGTAAAGTGCTTAGTACAATGCCTGGCACATAGTAAGTGCTATGTAAATGTCAGCTATTATTTTTATCTGTAAAATGGGAATAGTGACAGCATCTACCTCTCAGGGCTGTTGTAAGGATCAAATGAGACCATAATTGTAAAGCACTTAGCACAAAGCCTAACACATAGTAGGCACTCTATAAATGTTAGATGTTATTTGTTATAATCACTGAGGCCCCTTCCATCTTTATGAGCCTATGAAATTCCCAGAGATTCCTGATAGTAATAATACTAAATGGGGCAGCTAGGCGGCTCAGTGGATAGAGCACTGGCCCTGGAGTCAGGAGGTCCTGAGTTCAAATCCAGTCTCAGACACATAATACTCACTAGCTGTGTGACCCTGAGCAAGTCACTTAACCCCAATTACCTCACCAAAAAAACCATTTAATAATAATAATACTAGAGCACATCTCACACAGCAGGTGATTAATAAATATTGAATTGAATTACATCAACATGGGGGTTTATAGCTACACAGCACTCTACATACTGATGCACTGGAAAGAACATTGGATTTTTTCTTGAGAGGACCTAGTTTCAAACCCTGGCTTTTCCATTTACCACTCCTGGGACCTTGGACAGCTCTCTTCCCCTCTCCAGGCCTCCGCTTTCTCCTTTCTAAAATCAGGGGGTTGGACTAGAGGTGGTATGGGTAGTCAGAACTGTAGCCAGCCTGAGCGTCAGGTTTAGACCAGGAGTGAGACTGCAAGAAGGCCTTCTGTTCCCTCTCACCAGTTGGGATTCAGTCTCAGCTTCATTCCCATTCTGCTCCTTACTATTGTTCTCCCAGGATGTGCTGCCTCCCTTCCCCCTTCTAATACCAGGCAGATGGTATTAGAATAGAAATTAGATTTTATCAGAATAAAACCAGGGATGGGGAACATTTTTCTGCTAAGAAGCAATGACTTGAAGGAAAATATTAACCAAGGACCACAAACGTGGGGAAAAACTTGTTTTTGGTTATGTTTGTTTCTGATTAAAGAAAAATCAGCAAAAAAAAAAGCTAAATTCTTCTACTTCAGATGCAAGAACAAGGGAGAAAAGCAATATACTATGAAGGAAAAAGTTCTGAATTAGAGCCACGATCATAGGTTCAAACCCTAGCTTTGCTGCTGTTCCCTGCATGACTTTGAGCATGACAACTGTTTGGGGCCTCGGTTTCCTCATCTGTAAAATGACAAGGATGGACTAGAAGGCCTGTAAGGTCCTTTCCAACTCTCAGCTATGACCCTATTAACATACAGCATTTATTTATATATTATCTCTATGTATTATATATTTACATATATGTGCACATATATATTAATCATAGACATCTATAACAAATACATAACAAATATTTTTAAACACAGGTAGACAGCAGGTGCTGCCAGGGAGACAGGCAACTAGGCCTATGTAAACCCACTAAACCCATGAACTTACTGAGCAAGCTCATGCAGCTTGTTTCCCCCATGTTCCTGTAGGTAGAGCTTCCCTAGCAACTTAGTCCTCTTTAGGGGCTTGGATTCCACTTTTCAAGCAACTCATTCCTCCCCTTCCTTCACAAAATGTATCTGGCTTTTCAGAGCCCAGAATGACAACTAGTCAGACCAGGAAAATGGAAAAGGAAAGGAACGGGAAAATGTCCTCATTTGGCTCCCTCGCAGCTCCTGGGATAGAAGCATACGAATCCCAAATTCATATGTCAGGCTGGTACTAGATCACTATTGCTCTCCTGCTTCTTCTCACTGTTCTAAATTATCCCCCAAGCCAACCTGTTTTGGTCACTCTGGGATGAGGAATTCACTGTCTCTGTTCCTCTATTTATAAACATACATATACATATATGGGTATTCGTGTGTGCCCACAGCTCAGCATCTCTCATCATTAAAAGCTTTATCACATTTGCTTAAGAAACAAACTTTTAAAATTAAGGTTAATACCTCCCAGGCCTAGAGGGAAGCATCAAGTTCAAAGTAAGTGAATGGCCTCTCACAGGATACCTTGATCCATATCCAGAGAGAAAGAAAGGGGAGAGGAAAGGAAGGTCACACTATCTCCAGCTAAAACTAATACAGCTATCCAGAGGTCAGAAGTGAAGTTCTATATAATTAACAGATAGAGTAAAAAAAAGGACATCTAAGGAAGGGAGAAAAAAAAAACAAGAAGAGGAAGGAAAAGGGAGAAGCATTCGGGGGGAAAAGGGGTAGAAACATGGTGATTGGGTCATAGGCTCATACATTTCGAGCTGGAAGGGACCCTAGTGATCAAGTCCAACCCTCCTCATTTGACAGAGGAAGAAACTGAGGCCCACAAAGATTGTCTTGCTCTAGTTCACATATGCTGATGACCACACTCCAATACAGATGCAAGTAGACATGAAAGAGACCAATGTCTACATTCAGTCTTATGGATTGACAGGAACTTTGAAGAAATAGTGTTGTATAATGAAAAGAGAACTAGATCTGGAGTCAGAGAAACTGGGTAAATCCCAGCTCTGCTAGGTATTTGATCTTGGACAAGTCACAAAAGGAATGAGTGAAATAGGAGACAAGGGATAGGGAAAGGCCAGCTTCTTGCCCACTCTACCCTGACCTTCAGCAATTCCTGGTCTGTTCCCAAAACCTTGATCTGATTCCCCCTTCCAGTCTGACAACACTCCAAAAATCACTCCTCCTTCCTGACCCGCTCTCTTGCAAACAAGAGACTCTTTATCCATTGAGATATCTCTAATTCCTCCCCACTCCATTCGTGGCCAACATCTTTCACCTATTCCCTACAACACTTTTCTCCCTGGGTCTGCTCTTCCCATCACGGCCACAACACAGATTTCTCCCATCCCCTGAACCCCAAGGTAGGCAAAGCGTCCTTAGACACCCTAATCTTTCACTTCCTGTGTTGCAGTCCATCTAGGGAGGAATTTAAGAGAAACTTGAACTATACAGGAACTAAAGTTGCTCTCTTTTATGTCCCACAAACCAGGCAATACAACGTTGAAATGTACTATCGGAATGACACAAAGCAGGATCCTTATCCCCTCACCCTACCAGGCTGCAAATCCAGCTGTCCATTGAAGCAGTTTGTTGAGCTGGTCTCCCCTGTAATGACAGAAGACTGGTCAAAGGAGTGTTTCAGCCTTAGCAAAGACCAAGGTACTAAGGAAGTTAATAAAACATATCAAGGAAGTTAATTCCTACTCAAGAAGCAACAATAAGAAGGCCTAGGAATCATGCACAGCTTTGGGATCATGCCTTAGCCATCACTCTCAGTGGCTAGGGGGAAATGGATTTTGGTGATATGTTTCAGGGAACTCCCATTCTTATAAAGGCTAGACTTCTCCATCTATTACTACCTTCACTCGCAACAAACTTGCCTTAGCTTGTATACAAGGGTGATGTAATGTCTATCAGGCAGCGGCAAAATCTAATTGGGGATAAAACTGGAGAGAATGTTACAAGTTTTCCAAGTTTCATGCGGCTCATCTAAGCCATGCAGGTACTAGATTGGCCTCACCAGTCTTTATACTTCCTGCGAATACCCTGAATTCAGATTAACAGCACTAAGTGTGGATCCCTTTAAACACCAGGTAGAAGAATATGTCTTGGGTGCCAACTCACTATCTTCAATTCTCAAGGGTCCTAGGGGAATGAGTGATCAGATGCCAGTGAGGGAACAGACTTCTAATAAACAGAACCTGACAGCAACAAGCAAGAACACTAGCCCCAACTCCTAAGAGTTCCCACCTTCCTAACAGAAGATGCCAAGATGGTCGCTGTGGAGAGGAAGAGTTGATAAAATAAATGAGTCAGATGGGGGCAGGCCAGTGGATAAGAGCAGCATAAGGGCAAGGATGGGGCTGGCTAAAATACTGACAAGTAGGACTGGGAGATGGAACTGAATCTTCACTTGGATTGCCCTATCCTGGGAAGCAGGTTGTGTCTTGTTTTGAATTTGGTTATGGGTTGTGGGTTGTTTTTAATCCTGATTAGCAGAATTGAGAAAACAAAAACTTCCTTGATCCATCTGGCTCCTAAAAACCAATGAAAAACCAACCTCTCTTTCTTCTTGCTCCTGAGAAATGAAAACAATCTGTGAGAGTACATTGTGTAGGGACAGCTACCGGCCCTGAAGTCAGGAGGACTGAAGTTCAAATCCAGCCTCAGACCAAACACTTGACACTTACTAGTTGTGTGGCCTTAGGCAAGTCACTTAACCTCAATTGCCTTAAAAAAAGAGAGAGTACATTGTGTGCATGTCATATGTGTAGATATGTTGGATAGATGAGTAAATAGAGAGGTTAGGTGGATAGATAGAGATAAAATGGAAAGGGATAGATAGATCATTATAGAGGAGATGTCAGGTGAGGAAAGGGGGAACCTGTGTGCTGACACAGGAAATATGCACAAAAAAACTATTCTTTCTAGAAGCCACCAACTCGAGGGATATAAAAACTGAAAGAGGTGTGAGAGAGGAGGCATTGTCATGTCTGATGAACTTGAGAAAGTCTGGAAAGATAAGATCTTTCCAAGGATATGCAAAATAAAAACTTCTTGGAGTACAGACAGTGAATTCTCAGATTGCTGTGAAATTTAGACCATAAGAACCAAACTCCGTGCATGTCTCTCTCAATTCAAAAACCAAGTAGGGGCATGATGAAGTCTAGGAGAGCAGCCAGGTGGGAGCCCTCTCCTTAAATGGAGGATCTGGGAGGAGTTTTCTGATATCCACCCTCCACCCTTTCCAGTCAAAAGGAGGGAGAGCCCCAGGGACACAGGGTACTAAGGAGGTATAAGTTTCAGAGTAGATGTGATCTTATAGGAGGATGAATTTCTGGAGACCTTGATGAAGTTTAATAGATCAGCCAGGTGGGAAAGGATAAGATGGCTGCTGTGGGCAGATTTCTGCACCTAAGAAGTAACTACAGAAACTGATGTTCCAGTGAGTGTCTACCCACAAGAGTCAGAGAATAAAAGTTGATGTGGATTTGACATGTGAATGACGCAAAAATGCTTAGAGGCTATCATTCTACAGACAAAATTGCTGAAGTCAAAAGGGAGAGAATTTTAAGGGATGGTTCTACCTGGATGCTAAAGTCACAAGCAGAGCTTCTCCCAATTAAGATGGCCTAATGTGGGGAGAAGTGGACAGCGCCTTCCAAATGACACCTCTTCAGCCCTTTCTTACCATATGAACAATAAATATGACAATGATTATTTAGAATGCTGTATCAGCCTCAGGTCTAGATCCTACTATTCAATGACACATATAACTTTTTCCAGTCTCTCAATGAGTCATATATGAAATAGGAGGAGGGGAGAAGGGAGAGGCCAGTATTAGGAAATTTAAAAAGTGACTTTAAAACGAGACTTTTCAAAGTCGTGTGTACAGGATTAAGCATTTCTTTAAATAGTTTTAAAGTTCTTCAGTACAGATTCCAGAGGGCCCAGATCTCATAATCTTACTAAAAGGAAAATAATGTTGTAAGGGTTTTAAAAGATCCATTTTACCAGGAAAAAAAACACTTAATTCAGATTTCACTAATAATTTTTGATCATTCTGACAGAGTCTGAGCTTAAGTTGACTTCATCTATTCAAAAAAGGAAAGAGATTTGCTAGGCAAATACATACTATAAGTAATATTAGAAAGGAAATGTAGACTACTCAAAGACAAATTATTTTGGAGCATTTTAAAAATACAATGAAATATACTTAATCTAATTGGCATCTAAGCAGAAGTTAATACTATTTTAGATTACTATGTTTATCACAAACTGTTCTTATCTTTTCAATAAAGCAGGCCCTCTACTACTGAACATTTGGCAAGCATATATATATGTATGCATGTATGTATGTGTATAATATTTGACAACAATAAAGCCTGATTTCTTTAAAAATATTCTGTACTTCAGAATTTTCACCTATTCTGATAGGATTCCCCATTATCCTCCTTCTTGTCCCAAAATTATTCAAATTTGAGGATCTACTGGTTGTAAAAAGATTTTTTGCTTACCATTTTTTTTAAACTATAGACTCACTGGATTTGTTATTCATGCATTCAGTTGTGTCCAACTCTTTGTGACCCCGTGGACCATAGCATGACAGGCTCTTCTATCCTCCACTATCTCCCAAAGTCTGTCCAAGCTCGTGTCCCATTGGACATACACATAAGACAATGCTCACATAGTCCTTTAGGGCCTAGCCCTGAAGTTCTCATGCATAAACCTGGCACTTAGCTGGACAATAGTGGGGCAACACAGACCAACAATAATCTACAAAATGGACTGTCTATATATAGTATTCTAATTTGTTGCTATAACTTGAATCTTTAGTTGGAGTGTTAGTGGTGATGGAAATATCTGTTTCATCTTACTAATACTATATTACTCCATTTGACAACCATAAAAACATATCTAATGAAACTAAATGCAAAAAATTATAAATCGGCCACAAAAATAGATTTTAAAGGTTATTACCTTCCCCTCACCCTCAGCCCCAATTCAGTATAGCCTTCAAAATTTCATCTGCATCTTCCATTGCCAACTATCCTCCAGTTTTCATCTCTTATAATTCCACTGTTTATGATAGTATCTAAGAGGCAGCACAGTAAAATGAACAAAATGCTGGATTAGCTGAAAGGGAACCTGCTTCTAGTTCTAGTTCTATTACTAACTCACTCTGAGACCACAGGAGAATCATTTCTTCATTCTCGGCCTTAGTTTCCTTGACTGCACTATGAAAGGTTTGGGTTTTCTCTAGAACTGTAGGATGTAGAACTGAAAAAAACCTTAGAGATCATCTTTTAGAGTCCAACTTCCTTATTTCACAGTTGAGATGACCAAGGCCTAATAAGACACCAGGGCAGTATGATGGAGGCTTGTGGATTAGATCTGGAAGAGACCTTAAAGACCATGAAGAGTGACCAGGGGTGTGGAACCTGTGGCCTCGAGACCACATGTGGCCCTCTAAGTCCTCAAGTGAGGCCCTCTGACTGAATCCAAACTTCACAGAACAAAGTGGCTGCACTTGAGGACCTAGAGGGCCATAGGTTCCCCACCCCTGATCTAAACCAAACCCCTCATTTTGCAGTTAAGACCCACCTTCTCTAAGGTCTCCAAAGCAGAAATGGGACTCTAGCCCAGGTCTTCTGATTTCAGATCCAGTGTACTCCCCAGACTTGACAGATCTATGAATCTAACACTCTATAAAACAAATAAGTTTGCTCTCTATCTCCATAAGAATGTATATTTAGGAAAGGAATAAATGGTTATATATAAATGTGTTTTCCTTTGTTTTTGGAGGTTTATAGGCAGAAAATTTAATTAGCAGTTAAGAAAGACGTTCCCTTACTTACTGTCTATTTCTTGATTGCTCAGCTATCAATGGGGGATGGACTAGGTAGGTGGAAATGAGAGGACAGATTAGACATAAAATACAGTTTGGTTGGAATTGCTTATCTTTAATAAGAGTGATTTAACAGTTTCTCCAGGAATACAAATTCTCATAAAAATGAAAACTGCCTAAAACCCCACCTAACCCAAAGAGATGGAAAGAAGAGACAGGATATATTCCATTTCTTTTAGGCTGCTGCTTGACTACGTCATGATTGGCCCTTCATTTCTTTCATGCCTAGGACTCGTGGGTCATTGTCCATTTCAAGGCTGACTATTAATTTCAAGGCATCTGAAATTTAAAGGGAGGGCAGAAAACCACCACTGTTGCACAGCAATAGGATCTTATTAATGAAAACTGCTTATCTACCTTTTTCTATTTTTCCAAGCTCTAAGGATAGCACTGACTGCCTTTTGCCTATCATCTGGTGTTCTGGTGGTGTTGCTGTTCATCCTCTCCTGTTATGGACCCTGCAGAAAGAGGAACCCCTATCAGTCTATTTAAAAGGGTGGTTAAAGCAAGAACAGAGGAGCGATACAAGATTCCTGGTATGACATATCTGTTTGTAATGCAACCCTCAAAGAAATGGCATTCATCTCGTGGGGATAATTCTGCCTAAACTAATCTGTTCAATTCTGTTCAGACCTTGGAATGAAATCACAGCAGTTCAGTAACTGCCACCAGATTGACAGCTAAAGGCATACATACTTAGGATTCATTGGTCACCTCCGAGCCATGAATTGAGACTGACAATTTTATCTGGCTAGGTAGAGAGGTGGCTCCCTGACAAAGGATTGTTGTGTCTTATACAGGAAACCTTACTATGCCATCTCACCAAGAGACCAGAATGGTCAGTGTAGGGCGTAAAAGGAAACCAACTTTAGATCACCTGTTTCCAAAAAAGAGTGAAAGAAATTTGTGGTTGGACAAAGTAAGGTTAAAGGAAGCTAGATAAAGAGGAAAGATGGAAGACTAATGTCATAAAAGATAGTTTTCAAGAAATAAGAAACAATGGCAAATTGTAGATGATCTTTTTTTTTAATTAAGATATGGCTAGAATATAGAAATAGAAAATATAGTTTGAGTTGCAGCAATAGACTTCTATCTAGAATGTTTTCAAAACCCCAAGAGGAAGGTACTCAAATTCCTTAACTTCGAACATTAACCTTTTTAGCTGTAGTTCCATCCAATATGAAAAGAACAAGTAGAACTAAGAATTGGGAATGTCTGCGATGAGAAAACAACTAGAAAATTCATGGATCATGATTCCATTTGCAAGACTAATTATTTGTGGTTTTGTTTTTATCTGGTTTTAACATAAGAAGAAATGCCTTAACAAGGGTTAAGGACAACCATGACTAAATGGAAATAGATTTCAACTTCTGCAAATTTTCTATCTTGCATTTCATACTACATACCAGGCAGAGTCATTGTTTTGTTGGTGACACATCTCAGGGCTTCAATTTCTTCATCTTTAAAATTAGGGGGTTGGACACAATGACCAGCAACATCCCTTCCAGCTCCAAATTTTATGATCCTCTGATTTCATATTAATAAAAGATTAGCTTTGAACTGTGAATGGAATCATAATTCATGAATTGGCTAATGATCTTTCTGTGGTGCATATTAGGACGTTTAGATATGATATCCTCCTTAGCTCAGGGACGGCAGTCGAAATCTTTATGTCTTTATTTTTCATTAGAGACAGTGGGATAGTTAAGAGACCATTGGCCTTAAAGTCCGGAAGACCTGAGTTCACTTTCTGCCTGTGAAACCTACTGGCTGTGTAACCAACCCCTCAGTTCCCTAGGCAGATCTCTAAGATTATAATAGGAAGCATAGGTGCTGGTCTGCATTATTCAAAGAAGCACCTTCCAGGGAGCTCCCAACACTGATGAAATCACAGGTCCATCTACAAAAAAAAAAAAAAGTCCATACCTGGTTAGTACAATTAGAGATGAAAAAGGAAAGAAGCTAGCTGGAGCACTGGACCTAAAATCAGGAAAATCTACATTTAAATTGTTAACAAAAAAAATATCACAAGTCCACAAGACATGCATTGCACTTACTTAGCTGTGTGAACCTGAGCAAAACCCTTAATATCTGTCTGCCTTCACTGTACAATGAGTGTAATAATGGTACTTACCTCACAAGATTATTGTGAAGATCAAATGAGAAAATATGTGTCAAGTGTTTAACAAAGAGCCTGCTACGCAGTAGACGCTTAAATAAATGCGTGTTTCCTTCCTCTCTCTCTCTCTCTCTCTCTCTCTCTCTCTCTCTCTCTCTCTCTCTCTCTCTCTCTCTCTCTCTCTTCTCTCTCCCTTTCTCTTTCTCTCTTTTATTAATTTTTTTTCCACTTGTCAAACTTTTTTTCTCCCTCTCATCTCTTCCCACCACTGGAAAAAAAAAAAGAAAAC
This sequence comes from Phascolarctos cinereus, assembly GCF_003287225.1. NCBI lineage: Eukaryota > Metazoa > Chordata > Mammalia > Diprotodontia > Phascolarctidae > Phascolarctos > Phascolarctos cinereus. The sequence continues at coordinate 40,303,050 of NW_027555514.1, forward strand.
ACCAAAGGCAATGGGTTCATAGACTCATATTCAGATCTAAAAAGGGACCTCAGAGATTATCTAGTACAACCTCTCCACTTTACAGTGGAGGAAACTGAGGCCCTAAGAGGTCAGTTAAGTGACTTGCCTAAGGCCACACAGCTAGTTAGTGGCAACTTTGGAACTTGGAGCAGCTGTATGGTTCAGTGGATAAAATCTTAGACTTGGAATCAGGAAGACCTGAGTTCAAAATCTAGCCTCAGATACTTACTAGCTAGGTGACCTTGGGCAAGTCGCTTAATCTCTGTTTCAGTTTCTTCCCCTGCAAAATGGACATAGTAATAGCACCTACCTCCCAGGGTTATTGTGAAGATAAAATAACATAGTGTTGTGGAGTGCTTTGCAAACCTTAAACTAGAAATGCTAGCCATTATCATTCTTAGATACTGGGGGTGTAGGAGGGGTGATCTGTTTTTCTCAACTCTTTCATTTCAGCGATAAAAAGAATTTCTATTTACCATCTTCCCCTCCCCTAAAATCCAATTTAGCCTCCCAAAGATGAAAATTAGGTCTGCCCTGAGTCATTTCCTGGGAGCTACTATATTGACAAATACTATAATTATTTTTTAAGCTTCATGGCAGAATGACAAATGATCCACAACAATAAATCAGAGTACAAATGCATCCTATAACGTTTGTCAGAACACAGACTCATCGCATGATTTCAAGATCTCTGCCTTCTCTCTGAGATTATCTAAATTGGCTGCACTCATTGGCCAAGATGATAAAGTTCTTAGGAAACTAGTCTTCTGTCTTTGCCATCATAATAAACACTACTTAGAATGAAATCCTCAGAACTTCAGCAAGCATAATTGCCATTTTATGGATGGTCCAGATTAAGATAAGATTAGAAACCAGAGTGTCAAGGGGAAGTAGGGAGCTTTCATTGGAGGATAGATTGCCTAAAGTAGAAATGGTTAAGTTACCCTCCAGGAGAAAAAGAACTAAGTGAGAACATTTCCACTGGAAAAAAAGAAAAGTAAAGGAAAACCCTCATAACAAATAAAAGCTGTCAAACAAAACAATTCTCTCCTCTCCCCAAGCTTTCTGTCTTCTCTTTGCCCCTCTTTCCTAGCCCCAGATTTGCTTGTGTTTAGGGAAGCTTCCAAGTAATAAATAATATTAGCTAGAATGTATTTTGTATTTTAAGGTTTGCAAAGCAGTTTACATGTGTTGTCTCATCTGATCTTCACCACCACGTTGGGAGACAGGTGCTATTATCCCCATTTTACTGGTAATGAAACTGAGACACAGAGAGGTTATGTGATTTTTCTGGGATCATGTACTTCCTAAGTAGCAGAGGAAAGTATTCCTGACACTCCACTGCACCCCCTCGCTGCCTCTCCAAATAAATAAACCATTTGTGCCACAGAATCAAAGCGTCTTTGAGACAGAGAGCTTGCTCTGTGTAAAGAAACAAACTTTGTTGAATAAAATGTTCTGTTACATGTAAAATGCCACTTTCAGTTCATCGAACTGAAGAAATAAAATGGTACGTTTCTTTTAAGTATGTGTGTCTTTTTTGCTGAGTGATAGATACGTTTCCTTGGAATACTGCATAGTCTTGAACGTGAAAACCTTATCTAAAACTCCTTGCTGGCCACCAGTCTCCTCCTTGCTTTACCTTACCAGAGGGCTGGTGCCCATCTAACCCCCCTGAAGGAGGCTACAATGTGGGATGAGGAGGGAACAGGCCCCCACAGCCATGAATTCATCAGACTGAGGGACAGGGTGAATGAAGAGTTAAAGGTGAAAGACAAGGACAGAATGATGACCAATTCATTCTCTATTGGGGATACTAAATTTGTGACCACTGGGATGCAGCTACTTTGGCATTAGCCTAAAAGCCTTTTTACTTATAGCTGGAGACTTGGATGGTTAAGCTACAATTGAGCAGAGTTTCAGATCTGTAGAAGCAAGCAATGTCAGCAACTGAAGATCATGGTAACTAGGATGGGAGGTCAATGCCAGATTTAATTTGCCTGCAAATGTTATGTAATGCTGAGTGTGTAGGGCATCCATACCCTCTGTAACACCTCACATCTCTGTGTGTGTGTGGACACATACTTATTCTCTGGGCTGATTATTTTCACACTGACAAGTCTAGGTACCTAGAGTAAGTTCACCACCACAGTGTTAAACTTAAATTATTTTAGGGTCTAGGAATAACCCTGTTAAGAGGAAATATACTCCCTTTAGTCACTGCACTAGCTCTTGAGCTCCCAGCCATGTGTTTTTATTTATACAACCAACGACTCACAATAATGACACTTTTAGATCTTAAAATAACCACTTACTTAACAATAAGACAAAGAAATTCTGACAATATCACAGATACACACACACACCTGTGAACTGGGTTCACAATCCCACCAAAGCACTTGATATCTATAGGGGAAAGTGGATATACATTTATAGAAGAAATCTGTCACAGAGGCACCTGGGTAAGGAAAACCCATGTACTCAGAATAACTCACAATTCTGGAAGGATAAACTTTGATTCCCTTCTGTCTTAGGAACTGTCCTTAAAGGCTCCCTGATGAATGTAGCTTCTATACTGAACTTCCCCACTGCTAAGGTAAAGTGACCTACACTGTAATTGACTAACCCTGAACTGGGCATGAACTTCTCAGCCAAGATAGTTGATCTGCTGAGTAACTTATCTGGTTCTCTGCAATCTATAACTCTCCTCCAATGGCCTTTACCCATCAATACTAATTGTAATACCTATCACTTCTAACTCGAAACTTAGTTTATGCCACTCTGAAATAGGACTCCTTTCTTTTTCACCTCTCTTCTCTCTCTTTTCTCTCCTTTTCCTGGGTTCAGATTCTGGGCCCTCTCTGCATAGGACCTTAGCTTATGATTAGTAATCAAATTCTCATTTGTTTATAATCCATAATCATACGATAGTTCTTTAAGAGTGATAGCTGCCTGGTCTGAATTTGATCATGTAAGGAGTTAACTTGTATCGAGTGCGTGACTATTGCCTAATTTATTCAGTCCTAAAATTCTAAATTAAATTAAAATTCTAATTAAAGTTTTATATAATAGGCTATATAATGAATCAATGAAGCACACAGTCAGTGACACAATTACTAGGAGGAGCCAGGAAGATGGGGGCTGAGCTAATAATTTAATTAAGTAATCTGACCTAACCCTTAGACCAGAGATATCAAACACTTGACACCCCCCCCCCATATATGACCTATAATATTTCAGAGTGCCACTGGAACCAGATTAAAATACAGAAAATACTTAACAAAATAAATAAAAATACAATAACATAGATAATGTTAACATATGATTTTCTAAGTTAATATTCACCTGATCCTTATGGTTGGTTTAGCTGCCCCCCACCCCTTTCTATTTGAGTTTGACACCATTGCCTTAGGCTAAGGAGATATGCATTAACCAACAAAAAGAGGGCAAAGCTTAGGGAGAAGGACAGCCAGCTCTGAGTCTGAGAGTTTGATAGCTAACCTGGAATTACTACTGATAAGTTTGATATAACATTTGGCATAATGTTTGATATATAGTACCTGACCCATACTATATTTTTGAATAGAATGGGACAATATCCATAGTTCCCCTTGGTGACTACGCTAAGCCTTTCTTCTAAACTAACCTAAAATGCTGTTGGTGCTACACCAGGTCAGGGTGTCTGGGACCAACACAGCACACATGCACCTGAACAAGGAGAGGGTTCAAAGTGTGTCTCCATAAAGAGACCCTATCTTAGCCAGGGCCTCGCTCATTTCCTGCTGCCTTGGACTGCTCCCTCCATTGAGCTTCCTTAACAGCTCTATGCTGGCCCTCTGCCCTGCTTCCAGCTTTGTATTATTGATCTGACTTCCTTTCATGAAGAGCATCCAAGAGCAACATGCTAATTACCCTTTTCGATTATAACTTGGCCCACACCCATGCCTACTCCAGCTATGTTTGTTCCCTTCATTCCTGCTAATTATGTTTAATCACAAGTGCCACTATTGATTACTATCTCCATAAGGGCAGAGGTAGGCAGTGTTGTTTCAAAACCAAAACTAACCCTCCTCCCACTCCCAGGCAATGGTAGAGTGGGGAGGCATCAAGAAATACTCCACCTGAATAACACTAGCTCTCTCTCTCTCTCTCTCTCTCTCTCTCACACACACACACACACACACACACACACACAGAGGTTCTTGGGATTCCTTGACTGTTACTGTTGTCCAGTCATTTTCAGTCATGTCCAACTCTTTGTGACCCCATTTGTGGGTTTCTTGGCAAACAGACTGAAGAGGTTTGCCATTTCCTTCCCCAGGTCATGTTGTTGTTGTCGTCCATCCTTTGTTTTTGAGGAGGACCGATGGTATCCCTGGTGATGTCTTGACTTGTGTGTGGACTGGATTTAAGTGAGGCAGAGTCTTGCAATGTCTTCAGCCTCACTCCTCCGGAGTCATCAGAGTCCAGTGGCAGGGCAAAAGTCAAGATGACTGGCGATGGCCCAGGATGCAGTGGGTGGCCTTCTCATCTTCCATATGTGATCAAACTCTAAGTGCTCCGCAGCGCCTGCCTCAGCCTCATGGCCGTCAGAACAAATTGTTCTCATCCGCCCACTCTGGCAGGGGAAGTTTTCACATGCTTGGGGTAGATGTCCCCTAAGTCTCTAACAGGTTTGAGACCTATCAGTCACCCTCAACCTGGCGGCCCATCGGCCAAGACATTTTACCAGCGTGAGAATACCATGCATGCTACAGCTTCTTGGTACACCACTTGCACCTGTGGCTCCAGCTCATTTTTACAGATGAGGAAACTGAGGCAAACAGGACTGGAATCACATAATTAGCCACCTCTTGGGACATAGGAAATGCCATAGTCCAGTCTCCACACTGCTAGGGGCATTGACTCGAGTATGGGCTGTACACCACTCTATGGCACGATACATGCGTGTGTGTAGAAGCAATGTGCGGCTTATCCTTCATAGCTAAGGAGTTCATCATTTTGAATCCTGGTTACGTACACAGAACTTTATGGTTGACAAAGCAGCTTACGCATATACGTGATCACAACTGATATGCACACAACAACCCTGTGTTTTAAGTACTAAATATAATAATAACAACTAGCATTTAAATAGTACTTTAAGAGCTTTACAAACATTGTCTTGTTCTATCCTGGTAGGTAGATACTGTTATTATCCCTATTTTATGGATGGGAAAACTGAAGCAGACAGAGGTTAAGTAACTTGCCCAGAGACATATAGCTAGTAAGTGTCTGAGACTGGATTTGAACTCAGGGCCTTCTGACTCCAGGCCCTATGCTTTATTCTCTGTGCCAGCTAGCCATCTATATCTTTATCCCTTTTTACAGGTGAAAAAATTGTAGCTCTATGCAATTTCTCCTCCCCTGCAATTCTATTCATTTATATAACCAAGTATAAATCCTTGTTACTGGAATCTATCGGCCTCCAAAGTATTCTTCATTTCTCTAGGAGTACAATTCCTGGTTCACAGTCTTCCTCTACACTGTTCTCATGCTTAGGGATATTGATCAATGTTTTGGTATGGGACCCTGGGTAAGTCACTTAACTTTGTCTGCCTCGGTTTCCTCATCTGTAAAATGAGCTGGAGAAGGAAATGGCAAACTGCTCCAGTTCTTTGCCTAGAAAACCCCAAAATGGGGTCATGAAGAGTCAGACACAACTGAAATGACCGAACAATCCCCTCAAACATTTTGCCCTCCCAATTCCTCAACCTCTTTAACTCCCACAGCCTTCACCTTCATGCCACAGCAGCCACTCATGTATGGAGTATAGACTGTGGAGCTCCTCATGACCTACAATGGTGCCACCTTCATAATCTTCAACTCTGGAATTCCCCTCAGGAAACGTGACCTCCTGTCCTAGTGTCCTGATGCAAGGAGGGGAGGATGTGACTAGTTCCTGGTCCCATTCACCAAGCAGAAAGGACTCCCTCACTTGAGAGCTTTGTTCACTCCTTTACTTCCTGGGCTCTTATCTAATCTAGGAATTTGATTTAATTAATCATCACTTAGGCTCAGCTCCTATCTATTTCCTTCTATGTGCTGTGTGAATCTGCCAGTACCTGGTCTCAGTAAGCGATTAAGTGGATTAAGAAGATAATACCACAGGCATGGATATCTGGGAACAAGCAACCACCTCAATTCTTCCCACACTCACAGTCAGAACCTTACTCTCATTGGCTCTCTTTATGAGATGAAAAACACCCACAACACCAGTTCACGTGTTTAATGCAAACCTCTGTATGTTCAGCAGGTGCTAGAGGTAGTTGGAATCACTCACATGGTTCCCACAGCTACAGATCTCACTCGTGACTCTAACAGCTGCAGAAGCCTTAGGCTCACTCATGTTGCCTCTAGATGCTGCCTGCTCATTGGCTCAGCTAGGTAACACTTCACTCACCCCAGTACACATATCAAGCTTTGGCTCACCATCTAAAGACGGGAATAATATCTGTCATGTGAGCAAGGCTAGCTTTATTTTTTTTCCTTTAAAAGGAATAAAATCCCTAAGACGAGGGGTCCAAGAGTCTAAGGTTCATTGACACAGCTTCCTAAGGCACAAAAGGCCAGCCCGTGAGGAATCAGTTCAGTGCCCCCCTCAAATCCAATGGATGTCCCTCTACCATGGGGGTCACCACACCCAACCCATCCTGCTAAGAGGACACACTTTTGGATAGAGACAGCTGGAATAATCCTGTATCCTGGCCGAATATCTTTCCTATGTTATGGCTACATAAACACCCTGTTTTAAGTGTTAGACAGTCTATAAATCTGGTTTCATTGCGAACCCAAACCTAAGAAAATCCTAAAAAGGAAGCTTCTTTGCCAGGCACAAAGACAAGCCAAGACATAGAGGAAAAGTAAGTCTGTCTGTCTGTCTCTCCCCTCTCCCCCCCTCTCTCTCTCTCCTTTTGAAAATCCACAAGTGAATGAGATCCATGTATCCTCTCACAAAACTCCTGGGAAATTATTTAGATGAGCTTGCAGCATGCAAAGCTGTGCTAAGTACTTTATTATTTCACCTGATCCTCTCAACAAGCCAGTGAGATAAATGTTATTATTATTCCCATTTTACAGATGATGAAACTGAAACAGAGGCTAAGTGACCTTCCATGGTCACACAAGTAGCAATTCAAACCTAGGCCTATCCTAATTCCAAAGCCCATATTCTTTTTGTTGTTGTTGTTCAGTCATTTCAATCATGTACAACTCTTCATGACCCCACTTAGTCTGGGGGGCATTTTTTTTTTTTGGCAAAGATAGTGGAGTGGTTTGCCACTTTCTTCTCTGGTTCATTTTACACATGAAGACACTGAGGCAAACAGTCTTCCTGGCTCTAGGCCCAGCGCTCTATCCACTGCACCACCTTGCTTCTCTATATTCCTTACACTATACTATGTTGCCAAATACGAAATTAAGGAAACTACTGAAAGACGGCATTTTTCATTAGCATTCTGCCTGCTGTGAAAGGTTATTTTTTTCTATTCCCTAGCATTTTTGTATACTTCATCTTGAAATGATGACTACTGCAACAATGATACTTTAATTTAGCCAAGAAACAAAGTCTAGAAAGCTTATTAAAAAATGTGACTTTGATTGAGAATTTCTTTTGGCCACCAAATATTGATTAAGAATATTGAACAAATGATTTGAGAAAAACAACGGGATCTCTAAATTAAAGGTCAACTGTAATCACAAATATGATGCTAAAATTAATTATATATCATTTAAAATGTATGAAGAGAGATTTTCCCATATGAAGTCAATGTTAGGTGTCAGAGTTATTAGCAATTAAATGTGAGAATGGATCTAATGCCAAAAAGCAAGTCAGTTTGATTTAATGAAGATAGATGTTAACAATAAAAAGTCTTTCACACACAGAGTAATGATGTTGAATTAAGGTGGTAGCAATTGATATAAATTCCTTTGATGTCACTGGAAGTCTTCACACCCTTCTTGATACTGTAGAGTTCAATTACCCTCACTGTAATCAAGAGGGCAGATGGTCACTCTTTATGAAATAGGTGACAATTGCCTATGATGCCAAGGAAGAACTGTAACTAGACAGATCTTTGCCCCACAGAAGAAAATGTAGGCAGCCTTAAAAGCATCATTGTAGTATGTGCTCCCTCCCAGAACATCTGGTTCTTAGAAGTGGCCATGTCAGCACCCTTGGCCCAGAATACACTTCCTCCCTGACTGTCCCATCCCCAGTGGAAAAAGTGGTAATGGCATGAAGGTTCCTCCCAAGACATGATTCTGCATCCCAGAATGGGCTTCCTCTCCCAGTGGCTGTATTTCCAGTCCTACTCGTGCTCCTTCTTTCTACTTGCCCCAGTTGCAAAAATCATTAGTTCTAGCTCTCTACCAGGCAAGTCTGCAGAGTTTTTAGGGTTCACAGGCCACCAATGATTCCTCTGCTCCATCTAACACCTCACTCCTCACTGATTTCCAAAAGTGAAGGTCTTCAATTTATTATCATAGTTCAAGCCTGGTCCTAGTAACAACAGTCCTGAGTACTAGTCAAGGTCTTCTTGGTTCTGGTATCCAGTCCCTACCAGTTTTATGTCATTCTAAAAACTGATTTGTTGTTGTTCAGTCATGTCTGACTCTTCATGACCCCATTTTGGATTTTCTTAGCAAAAAATACTAAAGTGATTTGACTTTTCTTCTCCAGTTCATTTTACAGATATGTAAACCAAGGCAAACAGGGTTAAGTGACTTGCTAGTAAGTGTATGAGGCCAGATTTGAACTCAAGAAAATGAGTCTTCCTAACTCCAGGGCCAGCGCTCTATCCACTGAGCCATATAGCTGCACTTGGTATTAGTTATTCCTCAAAGCTTAATTTCATCTGAAAATATAAGAAGCAAACCATATATTTTTGTTTTAACCAAATAAACATACCTCACTTTAAAAGATATCCAGTACAGGTAAATCTTGATTTACAGCAAAATTAGTTTTACATTAGTTGCACTGCAATTAATTATATTAGGTTATGAGAGTTTGTTTTGTTGATAGAAACTTTTAAACAAGTAAACACCTTTACAAAAAGCAAACATACACACCTTTTAGGACCACTGAGAAAAGTGAAGTCCCCAAAAGTGGTGCTGGATTTCTGCTGATTCATTCCTACTATTGTGCTCAGAGGTCCTGGTGACAATAGCTGTGTATCTGCTTGTGAACAGCTGCTACATGACCACAAACCTGCCTTCCTCTTCCAGATTAATGCTGAATGTCCAAGCCTGGCTTCATCTGCCACTGCTACCAGCTGGTGGGTGGGGCAGGGCGGGTCAAGATTTGGGGGTAAGCACTACTAGGCCTATTCCCCAAAGAGATCAAAGAAAGAGGAAAAAAGCCCACAAGTACAAAAATATTTATAGCAACTCTTTTTGTGGTGGCAAAAAAAAATGGAAATGAAGGAGGTGCCCATCAATTGGGAAGTAGCTGAACAAATTATGGTATATTAATGTAATATAATACTATTGTTCCATAAGAAATGAAAATGGGGATCATTTCAAAGAAACCTGGGAATAACTAAATGAAATGATGCAGAGTGAGCTGAATAGAATGAGAACAATTTATATAATAACAATATTGTAAGACAACTTTGTAATTGTTATAATAACAGAGTTGTAATAACAGCTTTGAAAGACTTAAGAATCTTGATCAATGTAATAACCAATCATGATTTCAGAAGATTCATGATCAAACATTAATAGATGAGAAAACTGGTACCCAGAGAGGTGAAGAGACTGGCCCCAAAGTCACAAAGAAGGACGCAGGTCACACCAAGTATTGGAGGTAGGATTTGAGCCAAGGTCACCTAATTCGGGACCCTGTGCTCTTTCCAGAAGGCTCCATGATGCCTTCTGATGGTGACTAGGACAATTATGATAGTGTCTATGATAGCCAAAGAAGTCACAAAAAAAACCCACAAAAATGCAACAGGAGTATGTGTGTAACCAAGCTTTGGACACCACTGTCAAGTTCATCCTGCTTTTATTTATAAGGGCCTTTCAATTTGTGGTCAAAAAGCTGTGCCACAGAGCCCCCCAAAAGCTGACATTTTCTGATGCATAATTACCCTGAAGGGGCTTACAGGTAGTGGCTGCTCACCTATAGAGCACAGAGATAACCTCTATGCTCCTCAGTGTTAAGGCATCCATCCCACCTCTTCACAACTGTTTACTTCCAACATCCAATGTTATCTCATTTTACCCTCACAATAACCTTAAAAGGTAAGTGCTACTATTATCTATCTCTATTTTACAGATGAGGAAACTAAGTGAGACAGAGGTTAAGTGACTTGCCCAGGATCACACAGATACTAAGTATCTGAGGCCAGATTTAAACTTGGGTGCTCCTGACTCTAAATCCAGCGCTCTATCCACTAAGCCACCTAGCCATGTAGGTGGCACCCATAACTCATTTTGCAAATACTTCTAAGGAAAATAACTTTCATGAGGAAGCAGAATTAGGAGAATGAAATGTCAGGAATAGAGTCACTGCACATGCAGCTGCCATTTTATACTGATGGTTTCAATGCAGCATAGCTGCAGAGCCCTGAAGTCAGGAGGACCTGAGTTCAAATCCAGCCTCAGACCAAACATTTGACACTTACTAACTGTGTGACCCTGGGCAAGTCACTTAACCCCAATTGCCTAAAAAATAAACATAAAAATAGCCTAGCCCAGGGCAGCTAGGTGGCGCAGTGGATAGAGCACTGGCCCTGGAGTCAGGAGGACCTGAGTTCAATTCTAGCCTCAGACACATAACATTTACTAGCTGTGTGACTCTGGTTAAGTCACTTAAGCCCAACTGATTCACCAAAAATAAATAAAAGAACAAATAAATAAAAAATAGCCTAACTCAAATGGCCAAAGAGGTCCAAAAAGCCAATGAGGAGAAGAATGCCTTAAAAAGCAGAATTGGCCAAATGGAAAAGGAAGTCCAAAAGTTCACTGAAGAAAATACTTCCTTAAAAAATAGAATGGAGCAAATGGAAGCTAGTGACTTTATAAGAAATCAAGACACTGGAAAACAAAACCAAAAGAATGAAAAAATAGAAGGCAATGTGAAATATCTCATGGGAAAAACAACCGACCTGGAAAATAGATCCAAAGGAGATAATTTTAAAATTATTGGACTATCTGAAAGCCATGATCAAAAAAGGAGCCTAGACATCATCTTTCAAGAAATTATCAGGGAAAACTGCCCTGATGTTCTAGAACTGGAGGGTAAAATAGAAATTGAAAGAACCCACCAATCACTTCCTGAAAGAGATCCCCAAAGGAAAACTCCTAGGAATATTGTAGCCAAATTCCAGAGTTCCCAGGTCAAGGAGAAAATATTACAAGCATCCAGAAAGAAACAATTCAAGTATTGTAGAAATACAATCAGGATAACACAAGATTTAGCAGCTTCTACCTTAAGAGACCGCAGGGCTTGGAATATAATGTTCCAGAGGGCAAAGGAGATAGGATTACAACCAAGAATCACCTACCCAGCAAAACTGTGTATAATCCTTCAGGGGAAAAAAATGGTCATTCAGTGAAATAGAGGACTTTCAAGCATTCTTGATGAAAAGACCACAGCTGAATAGAAAATTTGACTTTCAAATACAAGACTCAAGAAAAGCATGAAGAGGTAAACAGGAAAGAGAAATCATAAGAGACTTATTAAAGTTGAACTGTTTACATTTCTACATGGAAAGATGATATTTGTAACTCATGAGACCTTTGTCAGTATTAGGGTAGTTGGAGGGGAAAAAATTAAATGTATAGATAGATTGATAGATAGAGGGCACAGGGTGAGCTGAAGATGAATGGGTGATATCTAGAGAATAAAATTAAGGGGTGAGAGAGGATTATACTGGGAGAAGGAGAAAGGGAGAGGTAGAATGGGGTAAATTATCTCACATAAAACAGACAAGAAAAGGCTTTTATAGTGGAGGGGAAGTGGGGGAAGGTCAGAGGGAATGAGTGAATCTTGTCCTCACTGGATTTAGCTTAAGGAGGGAATAGCATACACACTCAGTTGGGTATGGAAAGCTATCTTACCCTACAGGAAAATATGGGGGAAGGGGATGAGAAAGCAGGGGGATGATAGAAGGGAGGGCAGATTGGGGGAGGGGGTAATCAGAAGCATACACTTCTGAGGAGGGACAGGGTCTAAAGAGAGAATAGAATAAACAGGGGGTGGGATAGGATGAAGGAAAATACAGTTAGTTTTCCACAGCATGACTACTATGGAAGTGTTTTGCATGACTACACATGTATAACCTGTATCGAGTTGCTTGCCTTCTCAATGAGGGTGGGTGGGAAGGGAGGAAGGGAGAAAATTTGGAATCCAAAATCTTAAAAACAACTGCTAAAAAACTGTTTTCACATGCAACCAGGAAATAAGATATACAGGCAATGGAGTATAGAAATCTATCCTGCCCTACAGGAAAATAGAAGAAGAAGGGGATACGAGAAGGTGGGGGGTGATAGAAAGGAGGGCAGATTAGGGGAAAGGGTATTCAGAATGCATGCTTGTCTTGGGGTTGGGAGAGGGATGAGATAGGGAGAAAATTCAGAATCCAAAATCTTGTGGAAGTGAGTGTTGAAAACTAAAAATAAATAAATTAATGAATCTTTTAAAAAAAAAAAAGTACATCAGAGAAAAAGCATAAGGACCAATTTTAGTTTGTTCCAGAAACCAAAGCACATGGCAGTGAAATTAATTAAGCTAAATGAGTTTAGTCTGAATGGAGAACTCATATTTCCAAATTAAATTGAAGCACAGTTTTATATACTATCTCATTTCAATTAATTATGGTTTTCCAGAAAAATAAGCTAAAAGAAAAATGTTAGTAACTTTCTTGGTCAGATATTCAAACACATCAATGGCTCTGTGATCTTATCAATATCAATGTTCCCTCCAGACATCCCAACCCATCCATACTTGTCCATATATTTCTTTATTTTATGGATTGCCATGCCTAAAGAATTCATCACCAAATGGCTAGCCTATTGTTGATGAGCACCTCTGTATTTGGCTAGGCTAGTTTTCAAAAATCAGACTCAGTCTGTTACTAAGCCCTTTCTCAAATCCTTTCTACATGGTTAAACTTACATTCCACTAGCAGAGAGCCTTAGAGAACCCAAGGTTCCCACGACACCATGAGGTATCATATCAATTGGTTTGGTGGCCTAAATATTGCAAAGGATAAAGCTAGAAATAGAAAGCCAAGAAACTACTAGATCTGTCTCCATCCCTGACGTCTTTTCTGAACCCAGTTCCACATCTGCACCTACCTATACAGTGTGTCTATTAGTATGTACCATCAGTGCTTCAAACTCTACATGTTCAAAACCAAGCTCATTATCTTTCCCCCTAAACCTGTTACTCCCCCTGTCTATATAATTTCTGGTCTTCAATGTCACCATTAACATAGACTCTTGCATTCAAAAGCTTGGGTTTAATCTTTGATTCTTCCTGCTACCTTACTTCTCAGATGTAATTGCTTACCAGATGCTGTGGATTCTAGGCCTCCAACAACTCTCACATTCCTTCTCCTCCCCTCTTTTCCTACTTCTACCCCCACCTTATCAGCTCCTGGAATACTGCCATACCCTCTAAAAAAGGTCTTCCCATGTGTATTCCCTCCTCTTCCAATATGTCCTTAATGCCACAGTAATCAGCCAACCCCAGGGGTTTCCTCTTCCCACTCTGTTCAGTTTTCAAAGGCCTACACAGCTTGGCCCCAACCTACCTTTGCAATATCACTGGACATCACTCTCCCTCCCAAACTCCAAGACCCTGCCAAACCATCCTTTCCTCTTCCTCACTCACAATAGTCTAGCTTGCCAGTATTTGAACACAGAACCTCCAATGCCAAAGTCAATGCTCTTTCCACTACACTAACCTGTCTCTTTTAACTCAATTACCAACTCTTTCATAAAATATTTCCTGTTCAATCTATCAGCAAAGGAACCTTTCATCTTTCCACACGTGGATTCCACCTTGAAAAGTTTAATTTGGAAAATAGGGGGGAAGGGGATAAGAGGAGGATGATAGAAGGGAGGGCAGATTGGGGGAGGGGGTAATCAGAAGCAAACACTTATGAGGAGGGACAGGGTCAAAAGAGAGAATAGAATAAATGGGGGTGGGATAGGATGAAGGGAAATATAGTTACTTTTCCACAACATGGCTATCACGGAAGTGTTTTGCATGACTACACATGTATAATCTGTATCGAGTTGCTTCCTTCTCAATGACGGTAGTTGGGCAGGGAGAAAGGGAGATAATTTGGAACCCAAAGTTTTAAAAACAAATGTTAAAAACTGTTTTTACAGGCGACTGGGAAATAAGATCTATCCTGCCCTAGAGGATGTGAGAAAGGGGGAGTGATAGAAGGGAGGGCAGATCAGGGGGAAGGGGTATTCAGAATGCACACTGTCTTGAGGTGGGGGGAGGGGAGAGATGGGGAGAAAATTTGGAACTCAAAATCCTGTGGAAGTGAATGTTGAAAACTAAAAATAAATTAATTAATTTAAAAAATAAAAATAGGTAATTAATCAACATTTGTTGAATTGAATTTGTCCATATTTTCACATAGTCCTCTTTGTGTTTAAAAGCAGAGCTTGAATTATAGTACTTCTGGAATACAACATAAAGCTAACAGGACTACTACAGAACATTTTACTTTTACCAACAAAATATTGATCAGCTGGGTTGGGTGGTAAATAGAGTACCAGCCCTGGCATCAGGAGGACCTGAGTTCAAAGCTGGCCTCAGACCCTTACTATAGGGTCATGGAGAGTTGGGCAAGACTGAAATAACTGAACAACAACAACAAAAACTAGAATATCAGAATTAGAAGGTGTTTAAAAGATATCTAGTCCAACCATGCTCAAAACCAGTTTCTAGGCTCTGTTGGCTAGAACAGGGCCAGAACATTTTTTTTAACAATAAGAATAAAATAAATAAAAATTAAAAAAATAAGAATCTCCTCTATGATACCAATCAATTAATCAGCACTAATTTATTAAGAGCCAACTAAGTAGTACTAATTACTCTGCAAGGTGCTGTAAAACTGAAAATTGATTTTAATTCTATTTTTATGACTTAGTCAAGCTGACTAGGTTTATACCCCTTACCCTTCATTCTTCACTTACCTTTCAGAAAAAAAAAAGAAAAAAAAGAAAAAACATTTAATTTGATGAATATTACCACTACTGTTAACTGGCCCATTGTGTTAGCTTATCAAAGTGAAGAGACAGAGGAGGAGAGAGAAGGATTCAGATGGTAATAATATTCAGGGCTCTATAGTCATGGCAAAATAAAAGTTCTCTCTTCTTTCTTTAAAAAACAAATGTCAGGGGCAGCTAGATGGCACAGTGGATGGGGCAGCTAGGAGGCACAGTGGATAGAGCACCGGCTCTGAAGTCAGGAGGACTTGAGTTCAAATCTGCCCTCAGACTAAACACTTGACCCTTACTAGCTGTGCGACCCTGGGCAAGTCGCTTAACCCCAAATGCCTAAAAATAAAATAAAAAAAAAATTTTTTTAATGTCACCAAGGCTAGGAAAGGGGAGACAGAAAACTAAGCCAGCTACTTATTTTTAGTCCTTTCTCAAGAATTTCTTTGGAGCCTTCATATCTGACTCGGTCAATGAGTAGATCTGGCCAAGAAGAAAGAACCTAATTCCCAGAACTAGGTTAGTTGCACAATCATATGACCCACATGGGCAACTTCTCTGACTCAATCATGTTGCAGACATTCCAATAGTCCTAGTCATGAATGAGTAGGGAACTGTGTGTTGGAGTGTGATAGGTGGCTGTGGCTGCCTGTCGATTACATCTGCTGTATATAATGTTTTCAGCAAAGCTAGCAGAGAATCTGTGAGCTTTCTTGAGTCCCAAGCAATGGTAGGATTATGTAACTAATCTCCAACTCTACCCTGAAGGGAGGGAAGATTATATTTAGCCTGAGCATTTTGCAAAGTTTCCCTATTTGCAATATCAAGGGCTTGTCCTCCTGAATCTCCCTCTGGTTGATAGTAGGCAACTATTGATTTTTTTTTTTTGGACTTCTAGGGGAAAGCATGGGATTTCTCTCTCTGGTCCAGTACCTGGACAATAGAGAATTCACAGAAGCCCTCAGTTCATTGCATATGTATGGGGCGCACAGTAGCTAGAAGCCTTATAGCTTGACCTTAAGATCTGGAGCAAGTGGGCTATGGGAGAAGTTATAGGAACTAGTCAGCCTAGAAATCTTATTCACGGTGGCATATAAGCTGGTGCATGGGCAGACATGGTCTGAATCTGTTCCCTCTAACTGAAGAGACTCCTTCTGTCGTGCCAAGGCTGAACCCAAAGAATGTTGGAAGACCCATCACAACTCTGACTCTGAGATGGGACACAATCCACACATATTACAACATAAACTATATCCATCCTGGCTAATTAATCTTGAGTGGACACAGCCAACACCTCCAAAGTTTGAGCCACCAGAGAGGGCTATTACATGCCAAATAACACATCTGGCCGTTCTTGCCCCTATTGGAGCTAGTGAATCATTAGTTATAATCTCAGACATCAAACAGACGTCAAAAGATGTCCTTCAGCTTCAGAGAGAACCTGCCTATGCTGTCCAATAGAAGGCATTATATAATGACCAGTATTAAGCCCCCACCACTCATTGAGATGCAGTGAAGTCCTCTTGGAACAGGGGTTCTTAATATTTTCTCATGTCATCGATGCCTGTGGCTGTTTAGAGGAATCTACGGACCCCTTCTCAGAGTGTTTTTAAAAAAAACAGGCAGGATTACAAAGGAAATCATCCTGAAGTACAGTTTACAAAATAGTTTTTAAAAAATAAAAACTGCATGACTGCACACATATAACCTTTATCAAATTTTTGCCTTCTTGGGGGGAGGGAACTTGGAACTCAAAATTGTAAAAAATGAAGGTTAAAAATTGCTTTTATATGTAATTGAAAAAACTAACATATTAAAATTAAGCAAAAAAAAAAAGTTCATGGGCCCCAGGCCAAGAACCCCTGGCCTAGGGGATGTGTTAAATACCTAAGAGTAGAGATTCAGGACCAACCAGAAATCCTGTGAGATCCTCTATCCTCCAAGTAAAACACTGTGGGAATTAATATGCTGCTAAATGGCAAAGTAATTAACTCCAGCCATTCTGAAACCAGTTGTTTATTTCCTACCAAATACAAATACTATTATCCCACACTGTCCCCTCTCCCACTCCTACATGATCAGTTCTTCAAGGTCTTCTCTAGTTGCTCTTGAAGCTCTGAGGTCTTCTGTAACTCTTTGTTGGTCAACTTTCATTGTAATGTATAACCTGGGTCCTTGTGTGAGCCAGAGGAATGGGGGGAAAAGGTGTTTGTTTGGAAAAACATGAAACAATATTGTCAGAAGCTTGCAAGGGCCAACATGGTAAAGAGTGAGTGCAACAAGACCTCCTAGGGAAAGAAGGCCTACGGTCCAAGATACAGTCCAAAAGAAGAAGCAAACCAATGGCCAGGTCAAGTAAGAACCAGAATTTCTAAGGATGGAAAACAGTGAACCAAAGATGAAGTCAAGAGCAGTCCAGGAAGTCAGCCTAGAATCAGAAGGTCTTCAGGAGTACCACCCAGCAAAATCATAACTTGCCCAACTTTGCTACTCAAGGAGCCATCCTCTCATGGAGGCAATGGAGGGGTGCTTTCCCTGCCTTTCCTTCCCCATCCTGGCACTGCTACATTGGTAACTCTGTGGAATCAGACAATACCAACTTTGCAATGATGGATACAAAGTAGTGAGTTGAGCAATGTCTGGGGTCTAAAAATAAGCATCAATAATACAGGTCAAACTGTCACTTGGTCCTCAACAGTAGATTTGGGGAGCAGTTGTCTGAATTATCTAGATAATTGGCATGATTTGTCTGTATCATTTAATTTGCATTTGTGTATATAATGACTTATAGTTGAATGGAATTTACTTATGACTCTTAATTCAATCTTGGTGTCAAAAGACCCTCTGCAGATATTGAATTCAACAAGGAAGACATTATCTAAGACAGAGAAAACCAATTTGTCACATCCCTGTGTGAATAAACGGTGGCAATGAGTTAGATGGGCATTTATGTATATGTACCTTTGGAAAGAATCAAAGGAAACTTCTGATTCATTACTTCATATTATGCAAACACTAGAATTGATGATCCTACACTTGTAATTTCCAGCTTTCCCTGGATTTCTAATTCATGCTAACAAGTTTTGGGTTCCTCGTCAGCCATCTTCTGGTCTCAAGAGATTCAACCTGTTGGTTGGATTATCCCAACTATTGTCTTTCTCAACTCAAGTACCACCTGCTTCGAGAGGTCTTTCCTGACTCTCCCAACTATTAGTACCACCATTACCCCATTGTTCACATCATTTTTTATCTTGTATATACCTATCTTTGTTTATCTTAGAATATAAGGTCCTCAAGACCTGCCTTACTTCTGTTATCTATTAAGCACCTAGAACAGTGCTGGGCATATACTAATTGCTTAATAAATTTTTTTTGATGATTAATGTTGGGGAGATCTCTATCCTGTGCCATCTGCTAGACCCCCCACCATTTTGTTCCCTTTATTTTAGGGACCCAGTAACTTCCACTCCAATTCCTTTTAACTACTTGACACAGAATTAGTATTTAGAAGGGGACATATACAAAATACAGCAAGAACAAACATACAAACTTTTCCATCAACAACTTGTGGCATAATCCACTCCTCTACACTACACTGGTCTTTGGGGAGGGAAGAGGGATTAGTTGCACAATTTAGCTCAGTTCCTACATAGAATTAGTCCCACCAAGTTCAGGTCCAAAACCTTGCCAGACTAATGTCCTGTCAGAGCTTTGATGCTGGGCTGGTTGTAACATTAGGCCTGGATTCCTGGACTCCTAGATCCCCATGACTCAAGCTTCCTGGTGGGAGACTCCATTCCCTTTTCATATAATGGAAAAACACGAATGAAAAGGGCCATCAATTCTAGGGAGGGGAGAGAGAGAGAGGAAAGAGCCCTCACATCCTCTCTTTTTACCCCATGGTGTCCTTTCTTGCGAATAAAGGGTCCTTTACCCTCTGAAACGAATGCAGGAAAAACCCTAATGGTATTCAGGCAGTTTTAAAGATAAACAACAGTTCTGGCCACATGACCAGAGGAAAAGGTTGCTCCCAAC
Organism: Phascolarctos cinereus; assembly: GCF_003287225.1. Lineage (NCBI taxonomy): Eukaryota > Metazoa > Chordata > Mammalia > Diprotodontia > Phascolarctidae > Phascolarctos > Phascolarctos cinereus. Next base: position 40,322,334 of record NW_027555514.1, read on the forward strand.
CACTCGGTAGGCCAGCACAAAACATCCAGCATGTTTCTATCCCCTCATTTCACAGGAACAGGTTCCCAGCATCTTCCATGTGGGTGACTATACTTTGGGTGGTCTAGACATGAACCAAACCCCCACCAGACATATACTATCCCACCTGATTCTCACAATCACCATATTAGTTTCCCCATTTTATAGCTGAGGAAACTGAAGAGGAGAGAGAGGTTAAATGACTTGCCCAGGGAGACAGAACTATTGTGTCCCAGGAAGGAGGTAGACTTCCTTTTCCCAAATCTATTGATTTATCCGCTACACCACATTACCTCCCTGCTGTCTATAGGTTTCTATATTGGTAATAAATGTTATACTTCGGCTGGCAAACTTAGATACAAATCTAGCTGTACAGCCTCAAAAGGAACAGAAATGGGGCAAGCGGGGCACATTTTTCCCAATTTTTCCAGGACACATTAGCCAGTCTCTTAGTGCTTCTGTACACTGAAAGCTAATTGTTTTCAACCCACGTGCCATACAAAGAAGAATGTAATCCCAAGTTGTAGTCTGACAGGGATCTGGTGGCGTCTCTGAAAATGGAAGGAATGTAACTGAGGTCCTTTTCCTCAGTATGGCCCCACAGCTGTATCATATGCTCCCTGAGCTAGTAGGGAAGAATCAAGCTATTATTTTATTCCAATATGAATAATCAGATAGCAAATATTAGCATTAAAAATATTTAAGCCTAAAGTATCATGCTTACAAATGTCAATACTAAAAGATCTATAATGTCACTGGAAGACAATCCTTGCCTCCTCTCTCCCCAAGCTGATCACAGATCACACACATCTATAACTTTGTGGAAGCCTGTGATAAACCTTCATCACCACACAGCCAACCTGATCACGGCCTCTCTGAAATGAGCAAAGATGGTCCTCAAACAATGCTTACACATACAGTCCTAGTTTGTGAGCAGATTCTCAAAGGTGTGGTGGAAAGAATGCTGAAAAAAAGGCTAGATTTGAGCCAAAGAACCTAGGTTCAAACCAGATCTCTGCTCCTAACTTCTGTGCAACCTTGGGAAATTCACTTCAACCCCTTGGACCTCAGTTTCCTCATCTGTAAAATGAGAGGTTTAAACTTAATGACCCTTCTGCTGTCTTCCAGATCTAAATCTCTGATCCTAGGACCCAAAGCCTTTCCAGTTTGGTGGGAGCAGCCACAGCCTCTCGGAGCCCAAGTTCACCTCCACACTCTCAACAAAGCATCAGCATTGTAATTTAGTGGAGATGAGTTTAGAATGTCTTTATTAAAAATTAGAATGCCAATATTAATTATAATATTAAACCCAATAGAAGGCAATGTGACATCGTGGATAAAAGGGCCGGCCTCAGAATTAAGAGCACCTAAGTCCAAAGCCTTCCTCTGAGATATACTGGCTATGGGACCTTGTGCAGATCACTTATCCTCTCAGTAAGTAAGTCAGTAAACATTGATTAAATGCCTACTATGTGCCAGGCACTATGTTAAGTGCTGGAAGCCCATAGCTCTGCAAGTCCCAGGCAACTCTCTGAGACATAAAGTAATATAACATTTATACAGTGCTATTTACAAAGTGTTTTAAAATTATCTCATTTGATCTTCATTAAAATGGACAAGATAATTACCCATTTTACAGGTGAGGAAACTGAGTCTAGCTGAAGTTAAGAGACCTGCCCTAGGTCACACAGCCAATAAATGTCTCAGGCAGGATCTGAACACACAGCTTCCAAACTCCTTGACCAGTTCCCTATCCTCTGCAAGTGGACCTCAAATTTCAGATGGGCCTTGGTAAGGGAAGTTTTTCACCAGTAGATCCTTGCATGAGTGAAACTGCAGATTTAGACACACACCAAAATTAAAATGTAAATTCAACATTAAGTTTATTTGATTCTTTTAAGGAAAATGATAATTCCATATGAACAAAAAAAAGATGCATAATGTTTTGTGAGCTCAAATAGCTTTTGTAAAGTATTATTTTGAATTAAGCCTAACTTGGCCAGAATAACATCCAAATGACTGAAATTCTTCTGTTCTATCTCTGAAAGGAAACCAAGTTTAAATATTAAAGGACAGACTTGAGAATAAAACTTTCAAGTGTATGTAATGCCTTTTTTTCCCAAGGAACTCCAAAAGCACCTTTTCATTTATAATTCAGTAAGCATATGGAATTTTATCTTTTTAGAATGCTTCATTGTGTGACTTCTCAAGACAGCCTATGCAGTAGAATGTCACAGCTGTCTCCATCTTAAAGACGAACAAATTGAAAAACAAATTCATGTAGTGCACTCTAAAGTGGTGCTTTCCTGATTACATGACACTTAAACGCAGGTCTAAGACATTTGCCAACTTGGTATCTCTTGCAGCCTGGCATGAATAACCCCTGAATCCATGTGCCCAGAGGCAGAAGTCGGTCCAAAGAGTCCTAAGAGTCCCTAAGGATACCCGCAGGAGCATTCAGGTCAGCACTAGAATGGACTTTAGGGGCCTTGTAGCTAGAGCCATAACTAGTATGAGGCACATGGAGCTTTGTTCCAGGGCAATATTTACAATCCTTCAGCAGCATAGAAATAAAATATTAGCACCTAGATAGCATGTATAATGAGATTCTCCTACAACTCTTCCCCCCACTCTGTCTTCCTACCTCTCTCCACCAAATATGCACTCAACTTTCTTGCCCCATGCAGGGTTTGTGCTACTTGTATCAAATGCAAAAATTTCTAGTATAACCCTGCCCATATTTGCCATTAGTCAATCGATTAATCAATCTGAAAACATTTATTAAGGGCCTACTATGTGCTGGGCATAGTAGAAGCTGCCGTGCCCAAAGTATTTTAATTTACAGGAAGTTACTGGCTGAGAGGCCTCTCAGGGTCTGGAGAGCTGCCAGGAATTCAAGAAGGCACAGAGGGCCACAGCTCTGGAGATGGAAGAGCCCCCAAGGGCCATCTACATTTTAAGGAATAATAGCAGAGGCTCAGGGAAATTATATCATTTGTATAAAGCCACACAGGTGACATGCATCACAGACAAAATTTAAATCCTTACATGGATGATTTCTTCCTAACGCCTGTCAAATCTCTTTTTTGAGTAGAGCATAATCCCTGAGAATATCTGGAACCAATCCACCAACCATTCTGGAGGAGCCCCACCCAGAGGTTGGAAATAGACATTGGGCATACCTTTGGGCTGGGAAACCCCCACTGAACAACACATTACAGTTTCTAGATGCACTTCACCCTGCAGTTTGCCACCACTAAAATACTGGGCACACTTCCACCTACTGAATACACGTAATGTGTCCAGGACTATGGAGGACAGAGATTTACTTCAGTCCTTCAAGAACCCATGATTTAATCTGTACAAATACTCCTTCCAATGAAGCAGATTATAGCTCATCCTCATCTTAGTAGATGCTCCGCAAAAGTTGGTGTGGCCAAAAGAAGAAAAAGAAAGTGGGATTCACTACGTAACCATCTATAAAATGGGGATAATAATGGCAACCTCTGAAAGTTGCTGTGAGGATGAAATGAGACAAATGACATGAAGAGCTTTGCAAACCTTAAAAATTGTAGCTATTACTACCATTACTATTCATTTTAAGAATAAACTTTCCATTTGTTGATGGTTATGCCATCAGTGGAAGTAGGGTGGCATAGTGAATACAGAACCATTAAGACCTGGTTCAGATACCACCTCTGATACATACTGGCTATGTAACCCTAGACAAATCACTTCCCCTCTCAATGACAACTATATAAAACTATCTAAATTGCAGAGAAGATGTTGACCTTTATTGACAGAAGGATTTTTCTTGGAGTTTCTTATACCTAAGAAATCATAAATCCAGTATTAGGATGTGCCAGTCATGAAACAAAATGGTGGACAATGTTTCTAAATGATCATATACATTCTGTAGATTTTAAGCAGTGCATTGGAATTTTGGTCAATAATAGAGATGGCAGAAGTTCTGTAATGCAACCCAGGATCACAAGAACTTACTCCCATATCACTCTGTTACCTAATATTGACCTTACAGTATACTGAAACCCCTGAATCATTCCCCTCCCCAATCTCACCACCTTTCTGTGGCTGATTTTTTTTAACCTAAATACCTACTCCACAGCAAGGCATTTTGCTGGGTGCGGAATGTCAAGATGAAAAACAACAGTTGCCACCTAAAGAAGTTTGCAGTCTAATAGGGGGACTTCACAGGTTTGGGCATCACGTTTGGGGGCTGACCCAGGTGCCCATGACATCTATGCTCGCTTCCTATTCCAAAATTTCATGCTGTTAATTGCTTCCCTTTGCCTGGCTGTCAGTTTCAAACTCTCTGACTCTCCCTTTGATGTTCTTACCAAATGACTGAAGACTTGCCTAATAAGCCTACCCTTAATCCTTCACACTTGCATAATAAGCATCTTCTGTCAGTGAATTTTTTTTAAATGTCTCAAGGACACCAAGGCAAGCCTGCCCAGAGGAAGTCTTTCTATTGCTGGAGCCTCTGCAGAATTAGTTAGCTCAGGCAGATTTGGGATAAGCAGCCCAGCTTCTGTCTGCTTTTCTGATTCCAGTCTAACTTTCCATTTCCCCCCAGAAAGCCCCCTAACACTCATGTCAATCAGGAGGGTCACGCTGCTCACAATAATCCTCAGCCATCAAGGCTTGGTGGGTCCCTTCAACTTAAACTGTTCAGCACCAAGAACAACTTCCAACTTTGAGGATGCTTACCAGTTATCTCAGTGCCCCTGAGCTTTGTTTACTGCCAGGGAGTGATTCAGGCAAATCAGAAGGTGAATCATTCTTAGTGAGGCGCTAGACGGATCTAAACATTCTCCTACAACAAGAGCTGGTGCCTGCTCTCCTCCTCATGAATTTCAGTTTAAGCTACAAAGACTCATTTAGTTCCTGGGTACAGGCCGCCATCTCCTGGCCATATTGGCTTGTTGGCTTTTAGACAACGGTTTTTAATGCAATGAAAAAGCCTAGGAGAGGGGACCAGACCTGTGATCTCATGGGCATGGGCCAGGAACGCTCTGCTTAGGAAGCTCTCTATGCCAATGCAGGTTCACAGGTTTTAGTTGTAGAGGCAGGACAGAGGTGCACAGCTAGAGGTGCTCTATCCACTGAGCCACCTAGCTGCCTCCAACATTAAGATCTGAGCTCTGTTTGAAATTTAGGATCACTTAAAAGTCATCCATTCTTGCAAAACTGATCACACGTTTTGATTTGATGCCTGCATTGCTAGGACATTCTCCCAAACCGAGGTCTGCAAAATGATTTGTCCAAGGTCATGTAAGCATAAAAAGGGGGGAAAAAAGGACCTATCTGTAAAAAATTATTAAGACATGAGCTATTTGTAATAGCAAAAACCAGAAACAACCTCTATGTCCAGCAAACAAAATGAGCAAATTATAGTACATTAATAAAACAATGCTAATTAAATGTTATTTAGATATTAACACATGTAAAAATATAGAAAAGCAATGCAGAGTGAAATCAGAATAACCAGAATTATATATACGCTGAAAATATATGCATATGCATGTATACATACATACATACATATGTGTGCACTCATACACACAAAAATATGTGTTTTTAAAGTAGGGAAGCAATGTTCTACAATGGGAAAGAGCACTATGCCTGCAGTCGGAGGACCTGGGTTCAAATTCTACCCGTGACACTTACTATCTCTACAAACTTGGGCACATGACCTCAACTTCACCCTGGTTTCATCATCTGTAGGATGAGAGGTATAGACTAGATGGTCTCTGAGATCCCTTCACTTCACTTGGTCATTTTGCTATTTCTTGGCAAAAGGTTAAGGGTCTGAGCAGAATTTCACCTCTCATTTGGTATGTTTGTTTGATCACTTATGCTGTTGATATAGCTGGAGTTTGAACAGGGCATGCACAGGGCTGTCCTGCCTGCTTTTAGCCAACCATGTGTGCCAGCTCAGCATTTGGGCTTTCTGGGGATGCTGAACTGCTTAGCTGATTCCAGCTCACCACATTCAGTTCGTGAGCACTTTGGAGGTGATTAAACAAGCCTTTTGTTAGCCACTGAACCAGTCAAGTCTTCTCTAGGTATTCAATGGACCTTTGAAAAGGGAATAATAGGGGCAGCTAGGTGGTGAAGTGGATAGAGCTCTGGCCTTGGAGTCAGGATGACCTGAGTTCAAATCTGCCCTCAGACACTTGACACTGATTAGTTGTGTGTGGGACAATTAAACTCAGAGACTTCTCAAGGTGGAGAGTAAAGGTTACCTTTATTACAATCTCGCCAGATGGCTGTCTGCTCCTTCAATACCGTGGAGAGAGAGAGAGAGAGAGAGAGAGAGAGAGAGAGAGAGAGAGAGAGAGAGAGAGAGAGAGAGAGAGAGAGAGAGAGAGAGAGAGAGAGAGAGAGAGAGAGAGAGAGAGAGAGAGAGAGAGAGAGAGAGAGAGAGAGAGAGAGAGAGAGAGAGATGGAGTAACAGGGGCCGCCTTATGAAAGCAAATCTCCACCCACCACACAAACAAGCCTCCACCTACCACTATCCTTTACTCCCTTAACTGGGGGTGGGCTTCCATTCTAAGCTTGAAAGTTTCTTCCTATCCTCTTAACTGGGAGGTGAGGCTTACAATCCAGGCCCGAGATTCAAAGACAAGGAGAGAGGCAGGAAGCTCAGGTTGGGGGTGGGGCAGGGCTTATTCTTTCTGTTAAGTGCTTAAAAACAGGGTCTGAGTGGGGGAGGATTTTGAAAGTAATAATCAAGAATTATTGGACCCTTTGAGGAGCCTTAACTCCTGAGAGTTCACTTCTCACACTACCTTCTGAACTCATTACCTTCATTACACTGAGAAGTCTTCACTGGGACGTCCCATCCAGTTGTGTGACCCTGGACAAGTCACTCAACCTCAGCTGCCTCACCAAAAACAGAAAAGGCAATAATCTTATCCAGGACTCTTTCTTCCCTCAACCTTTCAGGTAGCATCTTGTAACTCACCCAGGCCACACAGCATTGACTTTTCCAATGTGAGAGCTGGGGGTCAGCATGGCAAGCCTGTGCCCACGCTTGAGCTCATGCCTCTGGATGCTCTTCTGCTTTATGATTTTGAGGGGACTTTGCCTGATCATGGGAGACTGAACAGCAATACCAAGATGGAGATATCTCACCTTAGAGGCAGCCTTCTCAATTGGACAGGTCTAGGGATACTGGGTTTCTTCATCAGAGCAATGGGGAAGGGGGGGTTTACAGTGGAGAAGTAGCCTGGCAAATAGTAAGGCCAAGCCCAGGTCTGGCTTGCCAGAAGACCTGGCTAGTTGTTTGGACAGTGGAGAGACAAGAGGAAACATAATATGTCTACTCAGCAGTCCTACAAATAGTTTCATTTTCTGATTTTCAAGTCTGAGCCTGCCATTGTTCAAAAGTCTTTCAGTGATGTCTGACTCTTCGTGACTCCATTTGGGGTTTTCTTGGCAAAGTTACTGGAGTGGTTTACCATTTCCTTCTTCAGATAATTTTACAGATGAGGAACTGAGGCAAATAGGGTTAAATGACTTGCCCAGGATCACACAGCTTGTCTGAAGCCACATTTGAACTTGGAAATATAGTCTTCCTGACTCCAGGGCCAGCACTATACCCACTGTGCCACCTAGGTGCCCAGGAACAGACCATTTGAATTAAGCATTTCTTTTGTATGTAGGAAATAGCTCTCCCCTACTTCATTTTATGGGTAGCTAGGAGGTGCAGTGGATAGAGTGCCATGCCTGGAGTCAGGAAGACCTGAATTCAAATCCAGCTTTAGACACTTACTAGCTCTGTGACCCTGAGCAAATCACTTAACCCCAATTGTCTCAAAAAAACCCAAAACAATTCTATGCAAATCTTAAAGCGCTCTATAAAAGCTAGATGACTTACCCAGTACCTTGTAAGGGACTCTCGTTTAGATATGTGTCAGACCAGGATAGTGGGATCACAGCTTTTGAATTGGAAAGGGTCATCTTGTAGAACCTTCTTGTTTTATAGATGGTGAAACTGAGGACCTAAAAGTGATTTGCCCAAGGGCAGAAAGTGTCAGAGTCAGCATTTGAACCCAGGCCCTCTGACTTCAGACCCCAAACTCTTTCCATCACAATAAATGGTGATATGAATCACAAGATTCAGATACTGTGAACTAAAATGGACCCTACTTAACATAGCATAGCACGGCCTGAAAATAGTATGGAAAGCCAAGGGCCTAATTCCTAGTGCTAGTATCTAGAAAAGCACCATGTTCACAGAGACTGTCAATAAATATTTGTGGAATGAATGAACAGGTAGACAGATGGATGAAGTGCTGATATGACAGGTTTCCCTGGGACAAGCCTGATTTCAAGAAAAGACAGCATATTTTTACCAAAGCTTTGCAAAAGGATTAGGTTTTGTCAGCCCATATGTCTCATTTTGTGGTTGGAAAATACAGTTCTTGCATATAGCTTCCCCTCTAGGGATCTGGAGGCAACCCTGGACATTTTCCCATCTGCTCTCTTACCTCACTTTCAACTCTTGGAACCCTCTCTGCTCCAGTCTAGATTCAGCTCAAGGGCCACTGCCTTTTAAGAGGCTTTTCCCAATTCTTTCAGATGTTAGTGCCCATACCCAAAAAACTATGCATTTTTATTTCTTTATTTTAATATTTTATTTTTCCCGATTACCTGTAAAGACAATTTTTAATATTCATTTTTTTAAATTTTGAGCTCCAAATTTTCTCCATCCCTCCCTCATTTCCCCTCTCCCTGAGTCGCTAAGCAGTTTGATATAGTTTATACATGTGCAATCATGCAAAACATATTTCCATATTAGTCATGTTATGAAAGAAGACACAGATCATACAGTAAAAAAATATGAAAAAAATAAAGAAAATGAAAATAACATGCTTCAATCTGCATTCAGACTCCGGTCAGTTCTTTCTCTGGAGGTGCATAGCATTTCCTATCCTTTGGAATTGTCTTGGATCATTGCATTGCCGAGAATTGCTGAATCATTCACAATTGATTACCGCACAATACCTTTGTTATAAGGGACAAGGAGGTGGCCCTGTGGACACAGCACCAGCCCTGGAGTCAGGAGGACTTGAGCTCAAATCTGACCTCAGGTACTTGATACTAGCTGTGTAATCTTCGGCAAATTACTTAATCCCAACTGCCTCACCAAAAAACAAACAAAAAAAACCCTCAAAATTGCTGTTACAGTGCTGTGGAGTTTTAAAATATCCTGTATTAAATTGTCTATAAATATGTTGTACAATCATCACTACCACCACGACCCCCATTAAATGTAAGTACCCTGAGGGCAGAAATTGCTTCACTTTTTGCATTAATGTCTCTTGCATGCTGCCTGGCACACTGTCAGTACTTAAATGCTTGTTGATTGATTGGTTAATTAATTAAAGACAATCTTGCTACATACTCAAGGAAGCAAAAACAAGCCTCCTCAAATGTGTGCTCCCCAGCCTGGCTGATTCCCTCTGACTCATAGAGAGGAGAGAATTCAATACAATTCTATTCACCAAGCATTTATTAAGCCCTTTCTCTGTACCAGCATGGTGCTAAGTGCTAGGGATGAAAAGAAATACTTTCTGATCTTACATTCCTTTGGGAGGAACATAACACTTATACATATAAGGAAGTCAAAATATATACAAAGTAATTTTCATGGGGAAAGGGGTAGTCACAGATCTAATATGAAGGATTTAGTCAGAAGCAGGATTCCACAGGGCACAAGAAGGGTAGGGTCAGAGGGCTAGGTCTGAGATAGATGGCCATAATGGAGCTAGGAGCTGTTGAGAGGCGAGCTTTGGTCTTGGCGACTTCTGACTCAAAAGTATAAAATCTTGAATGGAGCCATCCTCTAATGGCTTATGTTCATAACAGGGTCTACTCTATTCTCCTGCTTAGTCCAAACAATCTGTTTCATTCACCTCTTCACACTGGGAATGTTAGATGGCTTTCCCAGCTGTAGCAGTGAAATGGCCTGTCTTGTTCTTGCCCCTTATACCTGCTTATGTCAGGAGGAAGGGGGAATCAGGTAATGGGCTTTTAGAGCTTTAATCCACCTTGAGGAGCAGGAATCATCTTTTGGGTTTGGTTTTGGCTTTTGTTCTTAATAGTCTAGCAGACAGTCTTCTGAGAATGTCACAGTGGCTGGTTTTGTACCACTTCTGCTTGCCCCACGCTGGCTAACATCCTTTCTCAAGGTGCGTGGCTCATGGTATGCATGAACAGAGGAATGTCACTTAGCACTCCAGTTGTGTGGTTGAGGGAAGCACTGATTTGACTCCCAGCAGTAGTAAGCCTGTGCTAGCCATAGTCCAACAGGTAAACTTGCTCCAGGTGAGCAGAGAACTGAGCTAATTACATTTAAGTCCTTGTTCGTCTTTGTTTAGGTAGAGGGGCTTCCAGGTCTTAGAATCTGTAAGAGGGTAAGGCTTTTGAAAGAAAAGTGTCACACACACAAAAAAAGAAAAAAGAAATGGATAAGGCACCAACTAAGGCAAAGAACAAGGGCAAGAGATGTGTCCTTTCAGGCAGTTATTTTGATCCAAATATAGTCAAGTTAAATACAAGTTTGTTGGGGTTTGCCTTAAATTATCTGATTGGGCTGTCTCTATTAATGATAGAGTAAGAACTAGAATCAAGATGAACTGCATTCAGGTTCTATCTCTGAGGCACTGAACCCTCAGTGCCTCAGAGACTCTTAATTGCAGAATATTCACTGAGCAACGTAATTAGAGATAGCATTTTTATGAGAATTTACTGCACCAATAAAATCACAGATCTGGTTGTTGTTTTTTTTTAATAATCAAGTACTAGAAGATAACCCAATCTCTGTCCTTATGGTCGTATGGAAACAGAGCAAAATGAGCCCCTTTCCCTTTGCTGATGCAGATGCTGATTCTGATGAAGAGCCCATGTTCATATTTTGGCTCCTCTTCTCCCTTCCCTTTTCTTGACACATTCATCAATGTAACAAGGTAAAGTCATTTTTAATCCTCAGCATTAAACACTGGATATGATGCAACATTCCTGCTTTTAGGGAATTTGTAAGAAGCTCCATTCTGAAGTTATCTAATGAGAGGTAGGATTAAGAGGTTTGGTGATGTATACAAAGAGTGTATAATGAGACACTTAAAAGAAAGAATGGGTAATGAGATACTTAAGTGGAAGTGTTATAATGAGTTGTATGTAGTGAAGTAAAGAGGGAATAAAAGAGGGTAAGAAGAGCCCAGAAACATGGACATAAAAATCAGGAAGGCATCTCAAGGCAGAATCTGGCCATCCTTAGGCAACTAAGGTATTATGTATGAATGGAAAGGAGTAATGAGATGTGTGTTTTTAAGGATTCTATTGACATGCAAAAAGCATTAGACAAAGCCTTCTTTGAGTAATGCGTCCAAATTTTCTTTCCACATATTAAGAGGGGCAAGAAAAATATGAAGATGGAGAAAGTACAGAGGACAGTTGCTAAGAAATTAGGCACTGGAGAATTAAATTTATAATGAAAGACTGAAGGATCCAGGGTATTTAGTCTGATGAAGAAAAGATGAAGAAAGATCCCATATTCTAAATGGTCCCTTAATGACCTGGGAGAATAAATGCATAACCCTAAGCCCCCAACATATCAAAGGAATGCTTTAGATATGGAAGAGCTTGGATGAGGTGGAGAAGGAAACAGCAAAGCCCTCCAGTGTCTTTGCCAAGAAAATCTCAAACAGGGTCAGGAAGAGTCAGACACAACTGAAATGACTAAACACCAATTTTGGAAAAGGAGCACACTAGCAGGTGGGAGTGGAATGGGGACCAGTAAAGGCTCCAAATAAATGATGACATTTGAGCTGTCTTAAAACCTGCCAACTTGGGGACAGCTAGGTGGTGCAGTGGATAGAGCACCCACCCTAAAGTCAGGAGGACCTGAGTTCAAATCTGGCCTCAGACCAAACACTTGACACTTACTAGCTGTGTGTCCCTAGGCAAGTCCCTTAACCCCAATTGCCAAAAAAGCAAACAAACAAAGCTATGTGACCTGGCAAAGTCACTTAACTCTGTTTGCCTTTTCCTCCTCCAGCCCATCTTACATACGAAGAAACTGAGGCAAACAGGGTTAAGTGACTTGGCCAGGGCACGTAGCTGGTAAGTGTCTGAGGCAGGATTTGAACTCAGATCTTACTGATGCTAGTTCCAGTGCCCTATCCACTGCACCACCTAGCTGCCCCAATACCAGTAATAACTACCCCCAAAAGAATTGTGAGGTGGAAATACGGAAACGTTCTGTAGGGAGAGCATCTGGAAAGAGCCAAGGCCTTAGAGTTAGGGCACCTGACTTTACATCAAACATCTAAGACTTTCCACCTGTGTGAGCTTGGACATATCACTTTATCTTCCTAGGTTTCACTTTCTTTATCTATAAAATGGAAGGGGTTTGATGAGATGACCTCGAGGGTGCCTTCTAGCTCAGGATCCATGGTCCTATGATAAGGAGCTCTTTGTAATGGAGAAAAGAATACCTGTAGTATCTGTTATCAAATGAGATAATATGTATAGTGTTTTGCAAACCTTAAAATGATATATAAATGCTAATTATTATTACCCATGTAGCAGAGGTGTTGTGAGACACAAATAATAATGAAATATTGTTTTTTAATAATAAATGCTAGCTATTATTTTAGAGGGCTGTGTGACCTTGGATAGGTCACTTAAACTCTGGGTGCCCTAGGCAACTCTCCAAGACTCTAAATGACACAGAAGGTGTCAGTCTGCATTGGAAGAGCTAGTTCTTTACCAGATCTGACCCAAAAAAAAATCTGATAAAGGGCTAGTATCTAGCAAATCATTTTAGTTTCCCCAAAGCTTTGGGGGTGATCTAAAGGGAGATGAAACAAGGCAATAGAAATCTGCTTCCTGAGTGTACTAAAAGCAGTGGTTCATCTGAAAACAACTTAAGAACCTCATCTTCTATTCAATGACTTCAATCTAGTTTTTTTTTTAATTTTTAGGCAATTTGGGGCTCAGTGACTTGCCCAGGGTCACACAGCTAGTAAGCACCAAGTATTTGGTCTGAGGCCGGATTTGAACTCAGGTCCTCCTGACTTCAGGGCCAGTGTTCTATCCACTGTGCCACCCAGCTGCCCCCCACTTCAATCTAGTTTATACTGTCCTGCGTCAATAATAACAGATGTCCACAAGGGATTGTTGACTTTCCACACAAGATGCCAGTTTCTCTTGTGGACTACCTTCTCTTTCATTCAGGGAAATTGTTTTAGACAAGTTGTTGGATTTCTTTTTTATTATGGATTTGACCAACATCAACAAACATGAATACTTCCACATACGCAGAACTGTCAGTGGGAAAACCTTGGCGTTCCAGCCCCTGCTTTTGAGCCTCCTCCTTCTTCCACTTTTCAGTAGGTGACTTTGGGCAAGTTACTTCATCTCTTTGGGTCTCAGTTAGTTCATCTGTACAATGGGGTTGGATGAGGACTGCGAATGAAGTTGTGGCTCTCCTTTGAGGGGAGTGGGATATGTATTATATTTAACACAACAGGGACAACACTGCCCTGCTCATCTGTGGACTGAACTTTCTTCTGCTCTCTGCTATATGATTTTAATGTTTTACTGACTAGTCTTTCTTTTTTTTTGCAACACTGTTACTACCCCATCATCTGCATCCCCTGAATCTTTCCCCATAAGAAATTAAATCTCTCCCTGGTAACAAGGATAGTCAAGCAAAATAAATTCATGCATTGGCCATCTCTGAGAATGTACATCCTTTTCTACACCTATATCTTTCAGCCATTTCAGTCGTGTCCCTTTATGACCCAATCTGAGGGTTTCTTGGCAAAGATACTGGCGTGGTTTGCGATTGTCTTCTCCAGCTCATTTTACAGATGAGGAACTGAGGCAAACAGAGTTAAGTGACTTGCCCAGGGTCACACAGCTAGTCAATCTTTGAGGCCAGATTTGAACTCAGGAAAATGAGTCTTTCTGACTCCAGACCCTGTACCACCTAACTGCCCCAAACTAAATCCCTAGCATAAGATTTTGTGGAGATTCACAGACCCTTTCACTTGGAGGAACTTGAGAAATCATGCAATCTACTTTCCCTCTTAATGCTAGTGTTGACCAGCAAAGATCACTATGGCTGGCTCAAGGAATGATCTTTTTTTATGTGTCTATGTGACTTTTCTTGAGGGTCTCTATCCCCCTCCTCCTTCTTCAGGGGGTGGAGGAAAACCCAAAGGTACTTGGAGATGTGAGATTAGCTTCTGAGGATTTTAATCTAAAATGAAGACCCTAGTTTCTTTTCTCTGATTTTGTTTCTCCTCAAAGCTTAAAAAACAACTTAAAAATACAAATTGCAAATAGATTTTATAAAGTGGTGTGAGACCCCAGGCAACCCACTGATTGCCAAGAAGGGAGGGTGAATTCCTTGACAATTGAAACTAGCTAATCAAATATACACAGAATTCCCTTCCCTCTCCAAAAACTAAAATTCTGCATGCAATTTACATTACCTTATCTTCATCTAGCAAACATAAATGTAAGTAACTAGTAAGCAAAGCATTTAAGTAGCAAAGATACTCAGTAATTACCTTTTTTGGACAATTATTGGGGCAATAAAAGAAAATAAAGGAGAGTGGGGAAAATTCACCATTGTTCTGTTTCTTAGACAGGCCAAGATTCAGGCACTCTTGGCTAAATTGTCTTAAGAAACTACTGGGAGCCAGGGAAGGAGAAAGGCTACTGCCCTTCCCATCTCAGAGTCAGTCTCCTGAGAAGGGAGGTCAGTCTGCCTCTCTTGCAGTGCTATTTCTCCGATTCCCACCTGGTTCATCTCTAGAAAGGGCCTGAACTCCTAACACACCTGAAGACTCAGCCCTCCAGTCACGATCCCAGAATAAGTCCTTACTTTAATCCTTGAAAAAAATGCAACTCCCAGGCTCTTGGAGTCCAGCCTTGCCACAAGGGCATTACAGAAGACTTTTCTCTACTATATCTGTTTAACGTGTTATCATGAGGTGGCTGTGTTCAGACTAAAAGAAAAAAGGGAATGATTAAAAGATTAGTACAGCTTCCTCCATATATAAAAGACCCACAACGTCACTTAGTAATTCATCTATCACAAGGGAGCTGAGACACAGAGTCACACAAGTAAGTCTCAGAGATGGGCTTTATACCTATGTCTTCCTTGACTTCAGGTCCACTGTTTTAAAAACCACGCCAACACAGGATGTCAGTGAAAAACGAATTTAGTGTGGTAGCTGCTGGATGGCCAGCTCCAGAACTCAGTCATGATGGTGGCCATTACTGTCTCACCTTGTCCTCAAGATTTCAACAGGGCATGGACACATTTTCTCTACTTTTGGAGGGACATAAGTGAGGTGGGAGGGGAGGTGGAATACCTGCTCTACTCAGGAGAAGAAAATATAGAATGATGAGGAGTAAAAAGTAAATAAGGTCTATGAGGCCAGAGAAGTGAGATCAATCACAGTTTTAGAGCTCGATGGGAACTCAGTGATCCTGTCCAGGGGTGGGGACCCACAGCCTCGAGGCCACAAATGGCTGTCTAGGTCCTCAAATGAGGCCCTTTGACTGAATCCAAACTTAACAAAACAAATCCCCTTAATAAAAGGATTTGTTCTGTGACCAACCCTCCTCCCATCCTTTGACAGATAAGGAGATTTAAGCCCAGAGAGCTTATGTGACTTTTATTTTTTGGTGAGGCATTTGGGGTTAAGTGTCACACAGCTAGGAAGTGTTATTCTTCTGAGGCTGGATTTGAACTCAGATCCTCCTGACTCCAGGGTTGGTGGTCTATCCACTGTGCCACCTAGCTGCCCCCTTATGTGACTTTCCCACATCACAGGGATGACAAGTAGCAGAGCTGGGATTTAAACCCTAGTTCTCAAATTCCAAATCCTTCCTTTTCCCAGCTAATACAGTGTTTTAAGGTTTCAAAGTTGTTGCTCAGTCATTTTTCAGTCGCATCCAACTCTTCGTGACCTGTTTGGGGTTTTCTTGGCAAAGATACTGCAGTAGTTCACCATTTCCATCTCTGACTCATTTTACAGACATGGAAACTGAGGCAAACCAGGTTAACCAGGTTAAGTGATTTGCTCAGGGTCACACAGCTGGTAAGTGTCTGAAACCAGATTTGAACTCAGGAAGATGAATCATCCTGACTCCTGGCCCAGCACTCTGTCCACTTCACCACCTAAGTTTTGGCAAGCGCTTTACAATATCTCATTTTATCTTCACAATAATCCTGGGAGATTAGTGCTTTATTATTATGCCCATTTTCCAGATGAGGAAACTGAAGCACACAGAAATTAAGTGACTTGCCCAGAATCACAAGCTAGTATCTGAAGCAATGATATTAACTCAAGTCTTCAGGATTCCGTGTCTTGGGCACCATCCATCATACCACCCAGCTGCCTTTGATTTGTATCAAACAAGAAATTATTGAGACAGACTGGAAGCAGCATAGGACACACAGGTCCCAAAAGTCTACTTTCTGTGACTGACACACCACAGATGAGATTACCTGTCAACAGGAAAACTTCAGTTACTTACTTAACTTACACTTTCTTGTTTCCAGGACCTTTACTTTCATTAGTGTAAGTACTTGCTCCACTGACTCAGAATGAGATCCACAATTTGTTTGTTCATCACCCTGTCATCAATCTGGTTAATGGTATCTTTGAAGTCAGCTGGGCTGGCCTTTGGATGGCAGACACCTAGTCCATCATCAGGTCCATTCTTAAAGCCATTCCAGTCTGGTATCCTGCAGAGACAGGGCAGATGACAGGCCCACTGAACACTGTCCTGGTCAGCCCACATCAGGAACATCAGGTTCAGTTCTAGGTACTTTATGTCAAAAAAAACCATGCTAAGATGGCAAGCATCCAGAGGACGATGACCAGACTGGCCACAGCCCTTGAGATAATACCTTATTACAGGTATTCTAAAGCGTACTCTGGGGATGGCTATGGGTTCCAGAAACCCTTTCAGGGGTTCTGCGAGATCATAACTATTTTCATAATAGTACTAATATGTTTTAATTTCTGATATCTTAAATATCAATAGACATAACCCATATGAACAAAAGTTCTTTGGGAGGACTTCAATAAATTTTTAGAGTGTAAAGGGATCCCAAAACCAAAAAGTTTGAAAACCACATGCCTTACAAGAATCAGTTGAAGGAAATGGGGATGTTTAACCTAGAAACAGGGGTGAAAGGTGTCAACATACTATCTATCTTCAAAATATTCAAAAGGCTGTCTTATAAATGAGAGATTAGCTTTGTTCTGCATGATACCACAGGGCCAAGCTAGGAACCTTGGGTGAAAGTTACAAAGAGGCAGGTTCAGATACTTCATAAGGACAGACTTCCTAAGATTTATCCCACAGCAGAGTTTAATGCTTTGGAAAATAGCAGATTCCCTCATAAGAGGCCTTTGAGACATGGCTGGGTAACTGCTTATTTACTGAGGATGTTGTAGAGAGCATTCTTGCTCAGGTATAGATCAGACAAGATGACTTCTGATGTCAAGTTGCAATGCTGAGATTTTGTGATCTGTAGGTTGCACTCCTAGGGGCACGGCCTTTAAGAAGTCAGAATCACTTCCATACAATGAGAAGGCATCAGGGTTGACTCTAGTAAAATCATGACCCTCAAAAAAAATTTCTGCCTCATGTTACACATATGGTCTCTTTCAACCAAGAGTAGCTCCCAGAATTGTTCCTAATGGCCAGGTATAAAATATGTCAGCAGGGACAGGTAGGTGGCATAGTGGATAGACCACCAACCCTGGAGTCAGGAGGATCTGAGTTCAAATGTGGCCTCAGACACTCGACAGTTACTAGCTGTGTGACCCCAGGCAAGTCACTTAACCACACTGCCTAGCCAGAAATAATAATAATGATAAATAAATAAAATAAAGTAAGTCAGCTTCTTATAGAGTAAAGAATAACTGGATAAAATGAAATATGACAAAGGGCTCCAGGTCCTTTATCCTTAACCCAAAAACACGGAAGATCCTCTAAGATCAGAGAAACAAGGTTCTTCTGCTTGTTCAAACATCCTTAGTAAGCAAATATCCTTAATGAGAGATGAGTTTAACCCCACTGGTAATCTTGCCAAATACACTGATTAAAATGATAGTCAAATTATTTCTAGAAATGCAGTTATTTTCTGCCACCATAAAGATTTCTATGTATCACAAGATTTCAATGCAGAACAAAATATTAACTAATTAACTCAGATTTCTACCCTGCCAAGTTTAGGATGAAAATTATAACACTAAATGGTTAAGTACAAAAGAAATTTTGATTAATTTTGCTCTTAACTGTTGCTTCTTTTAAAGTGCCCAGTAAGTTGGCTCTTTACAGCAATGCAAGGATCTAAGACAACTCCAGAAGACTCACTATGGAAAATGCTATCCATACCCAGAGAAAGAACTATGGTGTATGAATACAGATGGAAGCATACTACTTGCTCTCCTTTTCCTTTGTTGTTTTGTTTTATTGCTTCATTCTCATGGTTGCTCCCATTAGTTCTAATTGTTCTTTACATCATGACTAATGGGAAAATATGCTTAACGTTAATGTACAAGTAAAACCTATATCAGATTGCACACCATCTTGGGAGGGGGAGGGAAGGGGGGGAGAAAATTTAAAACTCAAAATCTTATGGAAGTGAATGCTGAAAACTAAAAATACATTCTTTTTTAAAAAATAAAAATAAAATGCCCAGTAAGAAATCAAGAGCCAACTCATTAGTGGGCCACTGTCACCATGAACAAAGTCCTGGGTTATTCTTTTGACACCTTGGGTGCTGCCCCAAAGATCCCTGGAGAAGGGAGGAGGGAAGATGGCAAGTGGAGGTGCCCCTGCTCCATTAAGATGACCACAGAAGCCATCTGGGTAGACGTGTGCACATCACTCCAACCCAATCATTTGACAAGGCAATTCTTCAAAGCATAGTTCTGGTCATGTCCCAGTATCAAATAGAAAGTCGGTTGCTTGTCATTTAAAGCTCTTCATAATCGGTCCCCTTCCTACATTTCTGGTCTTATTACACTATCCTTCCTCCCCACACTCTATGCTTCAGCTACAATGACCTGACGGTTCATCAAACATAACACTCCATCTCCCACTTCTCTGGCTTTAGATTGGTGTGCCTCAGACTAAAACGTTCTGCCCCCTCACCTTCCCATACTGGTTTCTTACGCTTCCTTCAAGACTCTGCTTATGTCTAGTTTCTGCAAAAGACCCAGACCCACCAGTAGCTGGTGCCTTCCTCTCTCACATTACCTTCCAACTACTCTGTGTATATCTTGTATTTACCAAGTTATCTGCATGTTATTCCCCCCCACACACCTTTGTATCCTAGATGCTTTGCACAATGTCTGGCATGATCAGGGCTCAATACCTGCCAACTGACTGACTCTGTGGCATTGTAGATCTGTGGGTAGTAATAGGTGAGAAGAAGGTAAGGAAAGAAGGAGGGTACACAGAGACTCTTGGGAGCAGCAGCCTGGTCAAACAGTGACCAGAATTTTGTTTATGGGAGAGACGCTGTACTCATTATACCTTGGTTTTCTTTGCCTCAGAAGAGTTTTAAATGGCCCTGTTAATAGCAAATAAGAGAATCAAGTGATTCTAAAAAGATAAATGAAAATGTCAGTAGAGAAGACAAAAGAGAGGTAGCAATGACAAAGGTGGCACCAGAAGTGATAGGGGAAGGGTTGCTGAGGCTTAAATAGAAGGCAGACATGAAATCAAAATGATGGCTCCATCTGGCATAAGTTGGGGGAAAAGAAGTGAACAATGAAGCCCTTTCATATTCCCTCAGTTTAGACAAGCTAAGGATGAGCCTACAAAGCACGGTTCAAACAACAGCAACCTTGGGAACTTCCTCTGGAAAAGAGGTGATTGCCCCATTCCACAGGAGCACCTCAAACCCTTTTACTGAAAAGATGAGCTGACCCAACTAGAGAGTCTCACCTTCATTCTAATAATTCACATGGTTTGAATTTCTTTTGAACAGACTAGATCCCCATGGCTCTCAACAATCACACCACTAACAGTGTCAAAAGACATAGATGGTTATGCTATCTCTCATTTCTTTAAGGCAAGGGTTTATCCCTGAGGATCAGAGGAGGAATCTGGAGCACAAAGAATAGAATGACTTCCTGGAAATGATGAATTCTGTCCGTAGTAGAGACAGAAAATGAGAAGAAAAAAAAAGATGAAGAGGGAACCTCTGTCTAAGGGTACTAGGCTCTATTAACACCAAGCAAGCCTCCAATACCTGTGAAAAACTTTTCCAGGAGCAGAGAATCAAAACATTATTAGGCACCAGCCCTAAAGTAAGGAGAACCTGAGTTCAAATCTGACCTCAGACCAAACACTTGATACTTACTAGCTGTGTGACCCTGGGCAAGTCACTTAACCCCAACTGCCTAAAAAAAAAAGGCTTAAAAAACATTATTAGGAAGTTGTGAGAGACTATAGAATGGGAGGGTAACGTTTCCTACTCTTGGGAGGAAAACAGCCCTTCTCTTACCTAATCTTAGCTCTGCTGTTATGCTAGGATACTCTTTCCACCAGTGCTAATCTTACACAGTGAATGAACATTATCCTTCCAGTCCTGCACAAAATTAGAAGGGCCATGTAGGCATAGGAGCAACATAGCCACAGGGGAGTGCAGAGGTGGGAGCAGGTGAGGATCACAAATTGCGAAGGAAAAAAAATAAAAAGCAAAAGCTAGCTAGAGTTCCAGGGCTTCTAGCTTAAGACCACCTGATGCCAGGAATAGAAGGGTAAAGTGGGCAAGACAGAATGTACTCAGTGAATTCCCCAGAAGCAGAAGCTTCAGCAAAGGAATGCCTTATTTTATCCTATTTCTGGTTTTTATCAGTAAACACTGAGTGTTGCTTTTGTTTGATGGTTGAGCCGAAAAGGATTCAGGACTTCCATTAACACAACCTATTGTCTGCCAGGCAAGTGCTGAGTCAGCAGCCCCAGCTTCTGTAACATCTTGTATTAATTATCTTACATAGTTTCTGGCTAAGTCAGGAAATAGTTACAGTGCTCTGGGCCACGAGGAGAATGAAAGCTGGACAAAGGAGGGAGGATGAGATGGCAACCAAAGAAGGACCTCAGGCCTCTTGGAGACAGCATCAACCCAGGGACATACTTTAATGGCTGTGTAATAGTCAGTATAGAGAAGACACTGATGGAGCGTCAGTGAATGGAAAGTAAAGCTTCTATCTCTGGCCAGCATCTATTAAACCTTCTGATACATTGAGGAAGATAGAATGCTCACTGAGAGTCATCTAAAGAATGTAACACAGAGTTAACATCTGATCATCCTTTAAAGTAATAATACCTAACATTTATAGAGCTCTTTAAGGTATGCAAAGTTTTTTACTCATCTGAGTTAACAACCCTTTAAGATGCTACTATCCCCATTTTACAGAGGAAGAAACTGAGGCTCAGGGTAACACAGTCAAGTGTCTGTTAGGATTTGAACTCTCCAGATCCAACACTCTTTTCTAATGTGCTACCTTCTGTTAGCTAGCCTTACTGGGGCAAACAGCTGGCACAGTGGATACAGCGCTGGGCCTAGAGTCAGGAAGACCTGAGTTAAAATCCAACCTTTGGACATTTAATTCCTTTAGAATCCTGGGCAAGTCACTTATCTCCGGTCTGCCTCAGGTTCTTTAACTGTAAAATGGGGATAGTAATAGCACATATTTTCCAGGGTTGTTATAAGGATCAAATGAGGTAATATTTTTGAAGCACTTGGCATTTAGCTAGTATTTAATGTTTGCTTCCTTCTTTATCTCCCCAATAGATTAATACTGAAACAATACTATCCAAATACATATTCATGTTATTATTAATGATTACTATAATTATTTGTATTCATGGCAAACTTTATTTTGTATTTTTAATGTGATTTTGAGAGGTAAGTGCTGGGTTCAAAATCAAGAAGACCCAGGTTCAAATCTTGCTTCTGACACAAATTTTCTATGTGACCCTAAGCAAGGCATTTAACCACTGAGTCTCATATAATTCCCAAAGATTTATCTACTAAGTCAAAGATGGACCACAAACTATGTTGTTGAGGGACCTCCCACACTGGGAGTTCCCAAAGCTATAGATTCTTTGTGTTGCACTGCTCCCAATGCGGGGCAAATAGAGGTTCAATAAACACTAATTCACTATGGACTGCTGCACTTTGAACATAGAAGCACTAAATAGGAAGGACTATTAGACCCTAGACCAAGAGTTGGAAGGGGCCTCAGAGGCCAACTAGTACAGCCTCATTTTACTGATAAGGAGCCTGAGGATTGGGGCAATGAAGTGATTTACACAAGGTTACTAAGGAAGTTAGGTGACAGCTGAATTCAAACTTAGGCCATGGATTTGGAGGCTAGTGATCTTTCTGTTACACCATGCTGCAATTAATAGGCATCTAACAGATATTTGTTTATGTGAATGGAAATCATCCTACTACCTAAGCCCATTGCTGCAGAATTTAAAATCTACTATGCAAAAATGTGGCTTATAAAAGAGCTGAGTGAGACAGCTAGATGGCACAGTACATAGAATGGTGCACTCCTGATCAGGAAGACCCAAGTTTGAATCTTGACTCAGACACTTACTAACAACTGTGTTACCATGGGCAAGTTAGTTAACTTCTCTCATGCTCAGTCTCCTCATCTGTAGAATGGAGATTATAATAGCACATACCCCACAGGTTTGCCATAGGAGTCAAATGAAATAACACATGCAAAGCCCACTGTATGTGGTTTTTTTTTAAAATTTATTAAGCATCTAGTATTTGCCAGGCACCAAGCTAAGTGCTTGACAAATTTCATTTGATCCTCAAACCAACCCTGGGAGGCAGGTGCTATTATTATCCTCATTTTATAGTTGAGGAAACTGAGGCAGACACAAGTTAAATGAATTGCCCAAAGTCTCACAGCTAGTAAATACCCATGGGAACACGTGATGGGAAGGCAACAGAAGAACCGTTTCTGACAAGAAGTTACATTCTACTGGCAGGTAAAAGATAAAATTGATTCTGTGTCTAAATATAACAATCTGTTCTCAGTAAAGACTGGATAACAAGTGTGCATTACTAGTCCTCAGATTTTTGTAGTGAGGAAAAAAATAGGTATTGAAGTCACTTCACTATGCCAGTAAACTTTTGTTTATCTATAAATGTTGGATATGATGATGGCTTCATAACGTTTCTAATTTCCTATTAATTATCCTTTGTTTCTTAATACTCATTAGAGTGGGAAGAGACTTCGGCAAGCATCTAATCTGCCTCTCATTTTACAGACAGGAAAACTGAGACCCAAAGGGGAACAATAACGTGCCCAAAGCTACCCAGCTAGTAAGTTGAAGAGCAGCTACTTGAATCCAGTTTTTCTGATTCTAGTACGATATTAAAAGAAATCTGCTATGTGGCCTTCAAACCCAGTAATTTCCCATCTTAATTGAGTTTGCAATATGACTTTCTCTATTAGATTTGTTTTCCTGTGAACCAAGCAAGTGGCTGCAATTGCTTTTATTACTGGCTGCAAAAGGGGAAAAAAAAAAAGATGGGCAGTTTTGATGTTTTTCTTCCTGAGATAAGCAGTTAAAATTCTATAATAAGATTTTAGCTACATACCCTCCACAAGTGCAGAATATGTCTTCATTTCCCACCAGGCCACACATCTCGGAATTTCAAATTCCTCATCCTGGAAGATACATGCAGCCCTGGAACTCCCATTGCAGAAGAACCCCAGGCCTCTGATTGGAGAGTGAAGGGCTCCTCCCAGAACAGCCACTTAAGGAGGGCACCCAAGCAAGGCACTTCTTCATTTCCACCAGACTGCACTCTTCCATCATGTCCAGGGACTGGGGGCCTTCTCCCTGCCCCCTTTTCAGCTTCCTTTCCTGTGCTGTCCTCCCCACTAGAATGTATGCTCCTTGAGGGCAGAGATTGTCTGTGCCTGTGCTTGTACTCGAAGCCCTTAATAAATGCTTGCAGGCTGACTGACTGACATTACCTACTAAAAGCCAGAATTTCTGTGGTGTAGGGGAGTTTCATTTGTTTAGTGACTCCCTGTGAAACGATAGGAAGATGTGGCTCAAGTGCTGCAGGGTGACAAAAAGGCCTCTAGAGCCCCAAGAACATCTACAACTGTAGGAGGAAGCCAGCATTCAGAGACCTCAAGAGAAGCAATCACACACAATGAATAATGCTGATCTCATGTGAACCAAGTTAAAGGTCGCCTCCTCCTTAACAATAACTACTGAGAGTAGAGATGACATGAGATATTGGTGGTCACCATATTATTAAGGGCTTTGGCTTAATCGTTGTCAAGTAATGTAATTCGTAGAGAATTCTCTGGGGTTTGTTGGAAGTCTCTGTTATATCAAAATAAAACATTTAATTATTTTTTTTAAAAAAACAGAGTAAGTTTGATGGATGTAAGATCAATATGCAGATTCAGCAGATGAGTTTCAAGGGCTCCAACAGAGAGTGAGTCATCAGTGAGTTGCAGCATCCATTCATTGCTTCTTCTCTAGGGAAGAAGTGTGAGACAGGGTTTGGGTTCCAATCCTTCCTGTGACTTTAGGCAAGTCACTCAAACTCCCTGGGCCTGTAAAATGAAGGGATTAGACTAGATTATCTCTGAGGTTCCTTTATGAACCTTGAGAAGAGATTATTCACTCACCTCTATACTCCAGGTCTAAGAATAGGCCTTGTGCTTGATCAATTTCAATTTATCATATCTTAAAGTATGGTAATATTTCAAGTATGCCCTTAAGTTTGGTGACATCTCTTTGTTGGCGGGAGACCAGCCCAGTGAAGAGGCATCTGAAAGGCTCATAATCAGAGTTCTGACTGCCGGGTGAAAAATCTTTTGAGGCCCTACAATTCTTGAAAACCATCTAACGAGATCTGGAGGAATTGCAGTCTGCATTAGTGGAGGAAATAACCAATCAGCTGAAATGTGCAATTTTGATATGCAGAAGAAAATATATCTTAAATGCTATGCTATAGCTGGTTTTATGAAGACAGGTAGAACACCTTAGCAACAATCAGGAAATCTAGGTCTTATTTCCATAGCAACTTAAGAAAGTCTCTTCCCCGAAGGTCCCTATGTAAGAACCAAAAATGATACCTTTTTGATCATATGGCACTTATAGCTCAGAGATGGAGGACTGTTAGTACACAGAGTACTGAGTTATGCTATGAATGTAAGCCTCAGGGATAAACATTTTGGCGACCCTGATCTTTTCATTGTGAGAGATAGCATAAATACCTGTTATGTTTGTCATTGTGGCTTTTGCAGTCACTGAGAAACCCAGAAAACCTGTCATCTAAAAGAGGTAAGATCTCTTCCAGCTCTAAACCCATGATCCTATCATCCGACCACATCAACTGCTTTTAAAGATTAAGTCTGTAGTTGAGGTCAGCTGAAAAATAACCAATGACAGATTTCTAGTTTTCAGACACACTTAAAGGATTTTAGACACAAGGATTGCTGCTGTGGACAGAAACAGTCGAATGCAATCTTAATAATTTAATAGCAGACTGGAAATCTTGGTTGCCTCCAAATTCTAGACATTTATGTGGAGAAATTTCATTTTATTCTGGAAATATCTAGAATCTGACAGGACAACTATTTTAAATTGACAAGATTCAACATTAGAATTTGAAAATCCACACCTAAAGTAACAAGGAAAGGCATATCTGCAAAATTTCACTGTTCAGATTTAAGAAAACTAATAATAATAGAAAAGGACACCGAAAGATCTTTGTTTAGTTATGATTATTCACACTTCTCCCACTCTTGGCACCAGGATAGTGTCTCTGGATTCCTTATGTTCCCTAATTACAGACAAATGAACCTCAGTTTGCTCCTCAATAAAATAGGAAGGGCTGTGTTAATGGTAGAGAGCCAGTCTTGGGGTCAGGAGGACCTGGGTTCAGGTCCCACCTTTGGCCAGACAAGGCAAATCACTTAACCTCTTATTGCCCTAGGCAACTATCTATGGCTACAAATTGCTGAGCAGCTGCAGATCGGTACTGATGGGGGGTGGGGAAATCTCCTCATTGGCCATTCCCTATCTATATCAATGAAATCAAGAGACCAGTACAAGGAAACAATGAAGATAAGAATACTCTCCCTACCTACCTCACAGGATTATCATTAGGAATCAAAGGGATAATGCACATGAAAGGCTTTGTAAATGCTATATATTATATATATAATGCTATATAATCTCCTAATTTGTAATCTCTATGAAAGCAAGGAGCTGATGTAGGATCACAGGATTTAATGTTGTAAGAGATTTCAGAGAAAATCTGTCCAACTGCAGTAGCTGGCTGACACTCCTGGTGTAATCTGAGGCCAGGAATATACCAGAGGTGGGGAACCTGCAGCCTTAAGGCCACATGTTGCCTTATATACTAATTATTACTAACAGGTAAAATGGAGCTATTTGTTTAGTATAGGAAACAAGGTTAGGAATACACTCAATATCACTCAAGCAGCCACCTCCGGGTCCCAGTATTCCTGAACTCTAAGATATGGAGTGGCACAGATTCCAACAGGGTATTCACCAACCAGGAACTCCAGGTCAGATTAGGGTTTCTCCCTCACCCTCTCACTTGATGGGTCACCCAGAAGAAGGTCTGTCCACAGAATGGCTTGGCAGGTCTAGTAGCTGGTATGCAAATGCATGAAGAGATTTGTTGGTTTTCTTACCTCACAAGCCATATGAGCTTTTAGGTCATCAACTGGAATAAGAATCATCTGAGGGTTAAACTGATATTTTAGTGACACGTACAACAGAAGATGGAATTACACTGTTACCTGTAGTAGGATGGTAAATCTCTCTGTCAAAGGTATGGTAACTAATAAATTTCACGACTTGGCCTTAATAATTATTTTATCTTTGAAAAAGCCAACAAGGACAAATTCTACTCTGGATCTGATTCTCCACAAGGAGAACTGGTGGCTAGGGGTAAAAATGATGGGAACATTGCAGGGAATGGACCACTTCTTTTTAGGATTTGTGATAGGAGAGGAAAGCTGGACATTGTCTGACATATATTTCAAATTTTGAGAGAACAGATTCTAAAAGGATAAGAGAAAGAAGAGATAGGGTTCAATAAACTAAAATTCTATAGAAGAAATCAGTGCAGGAGGAAAAGCTCTCAAGACAAGGAAATAACTCCAATGAGGAAAAAGGAAGTTGTGTAAAGAGACTGACATATAGGGAACTCATAAATTAACTTAGATTTTAAAGCTGTCTAAAAGAGACAGAAACAAAGGTAGATAATAGAGGATGATGACTGAAGTTTGGCATGACCTGATAAAAAATAATGTCAAGAAGGCTAAAACCTAAAATGAACTGAAGATGACAAAAAGGGGGGGGGAGAAATTATATTATAAGAAACAGAAGGCCCAAAGAAGGGTTATAACCTCTGTTCAGAGTAAATGGATAATAACAAAGAGTAGAAGGAAATCAGAATTACTCAATTTATTTATCAATTTTATTTATCTATCTATTTATTTATTTATTTTTGCCAAGGAAAATGGTCTTTTGCCTGGAAAGGACGGAACAGAAATGGCTTATAGGGAGCCAATACTCAAGGTTAAGAATGAGATAGTTCAAAATAACCTAATTGCCCTTAATGAATTAAAGTTACTAAGGCCAGATGAACTGTATCTTGTAGCAGACCAGGAAACTGGCAGTTAAACTGTCTGAAGTATCTATTGCCAGTATTTTATGAAAAAGTGTAGAGAATGGGAAATGTGACAGAGCTAGAGAAAGACAACTATTGTTCTGATGTTCCAAAAAACAGAAGAGGGCAGGGTCTTTGGATGATAAACTGGTAAGCCTGACTTCAATTCATAACAAAATTTTAAAAGGGTTTATTAAAATGAAGATTTGTGAGCAGTTAGTTATACATAAATGATCACTAAGAGCCAATCTGGGTTCATCAAGAACAGATAACGAAAACTAAATATTGTGACATTTCAAAAGGTTCAAGAGACATAGTTTCTGGGTAATTTAACCATTTTATTAATAAGGTCAGCAATTCATTAATAAAAGGATGGTCATTTGGCCATCTTTTAGACCAAAGACAATCATGGGGGTGGACTTACAGATTATATATCCCCTTCAAAACAGTAGGTGGTCCATCAAATAGCAGTCAAATCTACTCGGTGAATGTGATTGGCAGTGGGCTATATTTTTTTTTAATTTTTTTAAGGCAATTGGGGTTAAGTGACTTGCCCAGGGTCACACAGCTAGTATGTGTCAAGTGTTTGGTCTGAGGCCAGATTTGAACTCAGGTCCTCCTGACTTCAGGGCCACCTAGCTGCCCCAGTGGTGGGCTATATTAAAACAAAGGGCTGAGTATCTCTAGGATAGGTAAAGTATCTCTATACCAGACCACCCATAGCTTTAGACTATCAATTCAAAGAATGTATGCCCTACCCAAGCCTGAGCAGAACACAATGGTCTTCCCTACCCTAGATTAAATTCCTTGCAAGGTTTAGTGAAGTCTGACCACGCATGAGAAGAAATCTCATGATCAGTAATGTCCTTCAAGAAAAACTGGACTTGGGGCATCTAGGTGGTGCAGTGGATAGAGCATTGGCCCTGGAGTCAGGAGGACCTGAGTTCAAATATGACCTCAGACACTTGACACTTACTAGCTGTGTGACCCTGGGCAAGTCACTTAACCTCAGTTGCCTAAACAAAAAAAAAACTGGACTTAAGGGGGGAACTTCTGAATCTCCTCAAGATATTGGTTATTAATAATCATTTCTCACATGTTGCCTTTTTCAACAGTTACTTGATCAAATGATCAGGGAGATATCATAGATAGCTAGATTTCAGATAGGCATAGGACAAATCTCATGATTTTCTGGTTGTCAAGATGAGCAGATGTAGGCTAGATGATAGTACAGTTAGTTACTTGGAACTGCCTGAATGACTTAACCCCAAGGAGAATTAAGCAACATTCACATGGAGGGAGGTCTCTTGCAGAGTGCCCCTAGTGACTGTTCTTGGCCCTGGTCTTTTCAACTATTTAAAAAAATCAGTAAGTGAATGAAGGCATAGATGATGTGTTGATCAAATATGCAGGTGACCCTGATGCCATCTTAGGATGCAGAATGATCAAACAGGAATAGTTTTAAAGTAGTCTCTCCTGCTCAGACCACATCTTAAACACTGTTTAAGTGTTTAAGTGCTCTATCCACTGCACCACCTAGATGCCCCAAGTCCAGTTTTTCTTGAAGGACATTACTGATCATGAGATTTCTTCTCATGTGTGGTCAGACTTCACTAAACCTTGCAAGGAATTTAATCTAGGGTAGGGAAGACCATTGTGTTCTGTTCACTTCTGGGCCCCATACTTCAGGAAGGAAGCTGACAAATGGGATTGCATTGAGAAGAGGATGACCAGGACAGTTAGTGGCCTAGAGAAGATGCCATATCAGTTTGGGTTGAGGTAATTGAGAATGTTTAGTCTTCAGGAAAAAAAAAAGACTTAAGGGACATGATAACTGTCTTCAAGTATCTGAAGGGCCATCATGCTGAAACGAGATGAGACTTTGCCTGCCTGGCTCCAGAGGGCAGGACTAGGAGCCAGTTGGAAACTGCAGGGGCAGACTCAGGATATAGGGGGAAAGTTCCTAAAAATTATGTCCAAAAATTAAATGAGCTATATCTATCTGGAGCTAGTGGATTTCCCATAGGTGGAGGTAGTCAAGCACAGGCTGGAAGACTACTTTGTTGGCCTGTTGTTGAAGGGATTCCTGTTGAACTATGGATAGGACTAGACAGTCTCAGAGATCGCTTCTCACTTAGATTCTGTGACTCCAGGAGTGCCCCTCTCTGCACAAAAATAAACTGGGAGAAACATCAGATATTCTTTTATTCAGTTACTCCCGTTTTATAGAGGAAGAAATGAAGATCCAAAGAGGAGATGAAACTTGTTGCAAGTTAACATAGGAGCCATTAAGAAGTTACAGTAATGCAGGAAGGGGTGCTGACATAGGGCCTCCCAAGAGCTCTGTTCTGCAGTAAGAGTATCATATTTGCATAACTAATGTTTCTTCAGCTTCCTTCCTCTCTTCCTTTTCCTCTCCCCGGGGTCCTCCCTTCTCTAGGAACTGCTGTTTCCTCACAGGCTGCATGTGGTGCAGGGGAAGAAGGGCTGGTTCAACGACAAACCAGAACAGCATTTTTTTTTCTGAATGAAACAGGCAAAAATAGACACGAAAGAATTTGAACAACGAAGGGATGGCTTGAGGCAAAGGAGAACAATCTATAACCCTGTTGCTTTAGTAGTATTATCCGTAATACCCTCCCCCAAAATTCAAATCTAAGTCCCATGTTCTGAACATGTTCTGAAGGAGCTCCAAAAGACAGAAGTCACAGTATCAGAAACAATTTACATAAACATAGACCTCAAATTTTGCAAACGCTGAGAAGGAAGAATATACAACTGTTATTTTCATCACTTTTATATTCTTCAATAGCTCTGTTATCTCATCAATACAGTTTTTTGCTTCAGGGGCAGCTAGGTGTCAAAGTGGATAGAATGCCAGGACTCCAGTCAGTAGGACATGAGTTTAAATAGTCAGATACTAGCTGTATGACCCTGGGCAAGTCACTTCACCCTGTTTGCCTCAGTTTCTTCATCTGTAAAATGAGCTGGAGAAGGAAATGCCAAGAAAACCCCAAATGGGGTCACAAAGAGTCAGAAATGACTGAACAACAATTCTACTCATTCTACATGGCTTTTGTTTCAATAACAGGATCATAGTGTTAAATCTGGAAGGGCTATTATATCTAGTCTATCCCCTTCATTTTACAGATAAAGAAACTGGGCTCAAGAGAGGATAGCCAGGATTCTTTGACTCCAAATAGTGCACTGTCTTCCTTTACCTGGCTGTACACCTATAAATCCTCTCTAGGGAGTCTGAGAGTCTCAGGCTCTATTTCATAAAGAAATGTTCTAAATGAGTCCTGCAATCTACTGCAGGATATAACTCATACAAGTCAGTAAAACTGACATAGGCCTCACTCTTTAGGGAGGACTGACATTTATTAGGGGAGATGGTTGGAGCAGACACCCATTTTTTTCAAATTAAAAAAAATTTTTTTTTGCTTTTTGGTGAGGCAATTGGGGTTAAGTGACTTGCTCAGGGTCACACAGCTAGTAAGTGTCAAGTGTCTGAGGCCACATTTGAACTCAGGTCCTCCTGAGTCCAAGGCTGAAGCTCTATCCACTGCACCACCTAGCTGCCCCAGACAACCATTTCGAGGGAAGAGAAAATCCCCAAGCATCAGATCAGGTCTGATGGTAGTAATCTCAGATATGGCACCAGGGCCAGGTGATGTTGAGCAGAAGAGGAAGCACAGGTTTAGTAGGAGTTAAGAACTTGAATTAAAGGTGATTCCTCTGTAACCAACTTCTAGAAATCCAGAGCGCAGCAATCTGAAAGGCTAGCTTTGATCTTAACTGAATTTGACCCAATTCAATAGTATTTATTAATCACCTACTATATGCACGGAACTGCATGAGGTAATAGAATTAAATGAAATAAAGAAGTCTTTCCTTCAAGAAGCATACATTCTTCTAAAGTATTTAGTTTACTTCATGTTAAAATTGTTCTAATTCACTGTGATATTGCTTCCTTCATGTTATCCTGAGATTATGCCACAAATTCCATTTCAATTAAAATTAATTAAGCACCTATTATGTATAACGCACTGG
The DNA here is from genome assembly GCF_003287225.1 of Phascolarctos cinereus. Taxonomy (NCBI): domain Eukaryota; kingdom Metazoa; phylum Chordata; class Mammalia; order Diprotodontia; family Phascolarctidae; genus Phascolarctos; species Phascolarctos cinereus. Next base: position 40,354,201 of record NW_027555514.1, read on the forward strand.
GGGTGATGACATAGTTCTGTAAAGGAAAAGACATGGGGAGAGAGCGTAGAACAGTGGAAAGACACCTGGATCTGAAGTCAGAAGAAATCATCCCAATTGTTAATTCCTTTGACTCACCTGTTGCAGTACAAGAGAAAGAATGCTGAAATGGGAAGTACAGGACCTGGGTTCAAACACTGCCTATAAAGAATTACCTGTGTAACCTTCAGCAAGTCACTTAACCTCTCTGGGCCTCAGTTCCTCACCTGTAAAATGAGGGAGTTGCTGTATGATACAAGGGAGAGAAGACTGAGTCAGAGGCCCTGGATTCAAATTCTACCTCTAACACTTTCTACCTGTTCAGCCTTGGGGCAAATCTCTCAGCCTCCCTCAGTCGCAGATTCCTTATCTATAAAACGAAAGGGTTGGACTAAATGATCCCCAGGTTTCTTCCAGTTTTAGCTCTATGAGTCTATGTATATAAATAAATGTAATGATAATTCAAATTTATAAAGCCCCATTGTTTAAAAAGCACTTTGCATATAATTATCAAATATAATACTAATCAGATTACTGCTCACAAAAAGTTCAAAATCTGAAATGCAAAAAAAAAACCCAACCCCACAACCCAACAACCTAATGCACTTGATTTTTACAAAATGTATGCTGTAAGTTTCATTTTTGTTGTTCTTGTATTCGAATATTCATGGCCAGACCTTTAAATTAAAATTGACTGAACAGTACTGGGTCAAGTCAAACGTATGACAGTTTAGTCAGACAGAAAGGAAAATCTCTTAGTATACTGAAACCAGCCTGTAGACTGGAAATCTGAGGACCTGCGTTCCAAGACCAGTTCTGCTATTTATTAAAATCCTTCTGAATCTTATCATCCCCTCTGAATGTTAAAGCCTTCTTATTAGAAACTTCTCCACGTTCCTGAACTAGCCTAAGCACTTGACCTAAAGTTTTACAACGCCTATTCCCTGTAGAGTGGTAAGAGAATCCACCGTCCTTACCCAAGCAGTCTTCTGACAGCTGCATTAGCATTCTTTATCCCACAGTAAACCAAGCAGGGTTGACCTTTCTCAAGTTTCACCAGAAGCAGCCCTGAATTTTACACCTATTTCTTTCCTTTCCCTGGGCAAGCTGGGTGGCTAAGAAGAGGGTAGAACACTAGTTATATCACCTTTGGCAAATGACTTCACCTCAGCCTCAGTTTCCTCGTCTGTAAAATGAGGGAGTTGGACCGGATGACTCTGATTCCCTTCCAACTCTGGACCTATGACCCTATTACTCTTTCAAAGCATTCCTGCTCCCCCCCAAACTTGCTCAAGATTCGACATTGGCCCCAATTCCAGGCCCAGGGAGAGCCCGCGGTCTGAGGCCCTCCCGGTACTCTTTAACACTGAACTATGACAGGGACTCGTGCGTAATTTGTTGCTGTTTCTGCCGGGTTGGGGCGGCCCAGGGAGCCACGTGTGAGGGACCCCATTACAACACGCAACTTGTCAGCAGCGATTCTTTCAGTAAGTCTCCCTCCCAGTTCGGGGAAGGCAGGGGCGTGTCAGCCCACGTGCTGCCTCAGTCTCTTCCATCTCTCCTGCCCCGCCCCCGCCTAAACTCTACGCATGCGCCCTCCGGGGCCTCGTGCTCCCCGGACCGACTCGCCCCTTTCCCTTTTCCGTCTTCTGCCCCGCCCACTCCTCGGCCCTACGCATGCGTTCTCGGAGGAGGGACGAATCGCCACTCGTGCTGCCTGGACTCTGATTCTTCCTCCTCCTCTTCCTTCTCTTCTGCCCCACCCCCGCCTCAGCCCCGACGCATGCGCCCTCGTAGGCGCTGCTGACAAGCTGTTGGTTATGGGTGGGTTCCAGGCCAGGACGGGGCGGAGGAATGGGTGGGAGAAGGCGTGTAGGGGACGGGATTGGAGCGTCTCGGCTCAGATCTAGGGTTGGCCTGAGGGGCTGAACTCGGGAGGAGGGGGAGGGCGAGTGGTGTAGAAATCAGCTGACGTGGTCTCGTGACAGCCTCGGGCGGCGGCCACGCAGGCGCGCTGAGCGCGGTCGCCCGTAGCCGAAGCGAAGATGGCGGCCTCCAGAGCAAGCCTCTGAGAGGCAGCGGGAGAAGCAGGCGGAGGGGGCGGAGAGCGCGGCGGCCGCAGCAGTCCCCCGGCGGCTGGGAGCAGGAAGTGGCGAGGGGGCTGGGCCAGGCTGGGCCGGGGAGCCGAGCGGGCGCCTCAGCCACCCTGTGGGCGCGGCGGCGGGAGCCAGGCGGCGGCAGCAGGAGGCGCCCGGCCGGGCAAGCGAAGAGCGCGCAGCGAGGAGTGCTTCTCCGGTGCCCTGCCCAGGTAAAGCCGCTCCTTCCCTGCAGTCCGGCGGCGGGGCCCCGAGGGCGCGGCCTCCCCCTCCGCCCGGGAGCCGCGAGCGGGGCCGGGGCGTCCCCTGGCCGGACCCCGCTCCCGAGCGTCCCCGGCGCTGGCAGCCTCCCACAGGCTCCTGCAGCGGGCAGGCTGCAGCTGCTTCGGGTGAGCGAGTGCTGGAGTTTTTCACTTTCCCTGTCAAAGGGCTCTAGCAGGGAGAGGGAAGATTAGAGTGTGACTAGAGCAGCTGTTGCTGTTTAAGATTATTCGTGCCCTGCTACCAAAGCTGGAATAGGAAGTTATCTTTTCACTCCGCATCCCCTCTCCCTGCTTACTCTAGGGCAAGACCACTGAGCCCCCAGGTGCATCCTCTCTGTTTCCTTTATGAGTTTTTTATTTCAGTCTTTTTGTTTAAAAAAAAAGTGCGGTAATCTCTAGCAAGATTTTGTCCGAGGTATAAAAAAGAAAAGTTTTGTGGTCTTTACTGTAATCTTCTATTCAGTTGCCTGGAGACAATTCTTTCTCAGTACCTGCCCAGTTCATGCTAAAGTTTGGTGATCTTTGCTTTAATCCTGTCTCCAGCTTTCCCCGAGACAGTCGTTCCTCAGAACCTACTCTCTTCGTGCTAAAGAGTTTTTGGGAAATTAATGCAGCATATTTACGTTGTAAAAACCAGAAAAGAGTTTCAAGCGTTTCTTCAGGAGTTTCATATTTTGTGTTTTCACCTTTTTTTGGTGCCTTCTCCCTTTTTTGATTTGACTAATTTGCAGGTTTGTAATTTGTTTCAGAAAGCTGGTTTTAGATACACATCATGAAAATGTGGATCACATTCATAAATAGAAAGCAATGTAATTGGAGTAATAAAGCTTCATAGGACAGGTTCTCATCATTACATCTTTAGCAGTTAATCTGTAGCTGAAAATCAGTTCCTTGTTTGACTATCATGCTCAGCATACGTAAACTAGCTTTATGCTTTCAAAAGATTTAGAATAGCAAAACAGGAGTCAAAACATAATCTAAGCTTAATATGCTTTTAAAGTCATAATGGAAGGTAGATAAGTATAGCACATTGCTGATAAACGTCTCAGGTTCTGGTTTAATGTTAGAAATTAAGCATTTTTAAAATATTAAATGGAAAACAGGAAATAAAGGGTAATAAAGAGAGGAAAATGAGAGCAAGAGGAGGGCAGCAGTATATTCAGAGACATCTAGACCTGTTCCTGGAAATTAGTGCCTTCCTTATTTGAACAGGGTGAAATACCAAATATTTCTCCATGAGCAGAGACTTTAAATGTAAGAGTAATGCTTAATCATACCAACCTGAAATTGTGAAAATAATCTCAAGTCTGTAATAGTGCACACTGCTTTCATGTTATTTCTTTTAAAGAATAATCATTTTGTGAGCCTAAAAGTCCCTGAAAACATAAAGTTGAGTCAGTTTTTCAGGTTAAAGATAAGTTTAATTCCTCAGCTTCTCAAATGGAATAGTACAATTGACTCCTGAAGAGAGGTGTAGTCCCTCACTAACTTTGGCAAAAGGTTATATGGATAACTGAAATTCAGAGTTGTTAAAAATAAAGCACTTGGGTTTTCTCCTTCCTTTGAAACAGGTAACCACCACCCCCAGTTGCTGAAAGTAGATTGAATTACTGCTTTAGGTCTTCACTTATTATCCCTGCCCTCCTGAGGACAAATAACTGTGTGCAAACCTTCAGTACTTTCTGAGATACTAAAAAGTACTAAGAATGAGTTGTACACTGGATTTTGACTAGAAAGACCTGGGTTTGAATTCTGGTTCCTCCACCTTATTGCCTTGTGTGACCTTAGTAAGTCATTCTGGACCTTAGTTTTCTCATCTGTAAAATGAACCTGGAATAGATATCTTTTTTACATTGAAATCCCGTAAACTAAAGTGGGCAGCTAGTGGAGAGAAACAACAGCAAAAAGTTTGTACCTGCTTGTTCTATTTACCCCAGTGTTGGTTGTAATGGTTGAAAGTGGCCAAAGGGATCTTATTTTGAGACTGAATTTGTAGTCCTAGGACCTAGATTAAAGGAAACCCAATTGTGCTGATGACCAGCTGAACGAACTCCCCTAAGTTACAACCTGTGTGAGACTCATCACGTTCTTAGAGTATTGAACCTAATAATTTGTAAGGCCTCTTCATTCTCTAAAACTATGATGCTGTGATTTAAATTACAGTGAGAATCTTTTAGGGGCTGTTTAACAAACATCCTTGTAGCCCACTTTGACTTAGTTACAGTTAACTGTCTTTACAATGGAGAGTATACTTTGTAACATTATACTTTGCTAGGGGTACTAACTTAAACACACCCTTAAATGCTTTCAGGAATCTATGTACTTGAGCCAACCCATACATTTTGTAGCAGTCCATCAAAGCATACACTAGTAGTACAGTATTGACTTGAAACTAAAAAGCCCTGTTGGTTTGGGCCCTAGGTGTGTTAAGACTGTTTTTCTTCATGTGTGTGCCATGATTGCGATTGGTCAGGAAGAGTTTAGGGAAGGCAAAACCAAGCCCCCAAAATATTTTGAAATAATTATTTTAACTCTGTCTATAAGTTTAAGATTGTTAATGTATTTTATTTTAGGGCAGTTTGGTTTTTTTTTTCTTGCCAGTTTTGTCTTATCATTTGAAGCAGCAAAAACAAATCCTTATCCTTGGCCTTCTGTTCTATTACTCTTCCCTAAGGACTGCTTATTTGTTTAATTTCTAGGCATGATACAAGGTCTCTTTTGGGTGCTTGTCATTCTCTTAACAGGTAGGCCTCCCCCCTCCTGGGGTGTTTTTAATTGCCAATTTAATTGAAAAGGTTGAATTTCCTTTTAAGAATGTGAATCAGAAAGTCAGACCAAAAGCTAATATTTTGTTGCTATCTTAAAGTATGGAAAGAGGAAACAGTAACAATAAACTTTTTAATTGTGAAAGGAACACTGTTTAGAGATGCTTAGGGTAAAACTTTATTGTACCTGATAACCTTGTGAAATTTCATGCCTTCTATCTTACATGTTAACCAGGAGAACAATGATAGGTTAAGGTACAGCCCCAGAAAATAAATTTTGCCCATTGGAACAAAGTGTCTTAAGTCCCTCTATCTGTCCATCTCTTTATCCCTCCTTCTTTCCTCTCTCTCCTTTTCCCCCCTCTCTTCATCCTTTCTTCTTTCTCATAAGTAAGGCTAATCTTATTAGATCCTTGAAAGTAAACTTGCAGTTTGTATATAAGGTTAAAGAGCATACTAATCTGGTACACTGTGTGCTTGCTTCAAACCTGTTATGTTCTGAAGATAAAATGACAAAGACACTTTTGGAGAAAACTTCAGTGACTTACAAATTGAATGTAGATGGTTAGGACCTCTTATTTTATAGGATAGCTTAAACAGATTGATTTCAAATTCATGAGAGATGAGTGTTGAGGCATTTTCAAAGTTCAGAAATGTTAGCACCATGAAGTGATGAATAATTGTTAGAAAGTAAAGACTCAGTGAAATGGAACTTTAACTATGAAATTTGTCAGCACCCATAGTGCATGTTTGCTCTGAGCTCCAAGAGCTATATGTATCACTGGCAACACTTGAACACAAATCTTCTGTCTTCAATCTTGGCTTTCTATCCATTATGCTGTGCTTCTTCTCATCCCCAAATAAAGAAGGGTAACTCCGATGTGGTATATACTTGTCATTTTTTGTGTTTATATTCCTTACTGCTTTGAGCCTGGAGTCACTTTAGCATTTCTGAGACATGGCCACAAATCATCATTTCCATTTGAAATGGGATTAATAAAAAGGAGATCTCAAAATCTGTGGACACCACAATGTGATGATTTGTTGTGTTTTGCAAGCTATAAAGAGAATTTACCTTAAAGTCTAAGTAAAAACTATAGGCAAGCACTTCACAAAGGTAATGTGCTACAACTTGATGGTTGTAGTATAGATGTAAGCTAAAATTTTATGAGGTTGCTAACTTTCTTTTTTTTTCATTTATTTCATTCTTTCAAAAATAAAAGTAGCTAAAGGGAGACCAGAGTAGCAGTTGGTGATATAATTTTAAGACCTCGTTCAGGTTGACTGAATTTTAGGGTTGTGGGGGGGCCTCTCTAGTCACCTCCTTCAATTCACAGCTGAAAGGACTCTACTTAAAGACCTTGAAAGAGGAGCCTGTAACACTTCCCGAGGCATCCCATTCATTCTACTTTGGGATCATGCTAATTGCTATAGAATTTTTCTTGATATCAGGTCTAAGTTTATTTGTAAGCATTTTCCACCATTTCTCCTGATTCTTCCCTGAGGGCCGAATAGTCTAATCCCCATTTCCCGTTTCTTACACTTGACTTCTCATCAGGTACTCTGCAGTCCTGTCATACTCACCTCCTTGTTCCTAGCACAAAACACTCCATGTGTGGGATTCTAGGCATTTTCATTTCTAGGCTGTCCCCCAAACCACGATTTCCAGTCTCTCCCTCCTCATCTCTGCCTCCTGGCTTCCATGGCTTTCTACAAGTCTCTGTTAAAATCCTACCTTCTGCAAGAAACCTTTCCCAGTCCTTTTTAATGCTAGTGCCTTTTCCCCAAGGTGATCTCCAGTTCATCATTTGTGGGTCTTGTCTGTCTCTCCATGACCCCATTTGGGATTTTCTTGGCCAAGATGCTTGAAGTGGTTTGCTATTTCCTTTTCCAGCTCATTTTACAGATGAGGAAAGTAAGGCACACCGTGTTAAGTGACTTGCCTGGGACCACACGGCTAGTAAATGTCTGAGGCCAGATTTGATCCAGGAAGATGAGTTTTCCTCACTCCAGTACCTGTACTCTATCCATTTTGTCACCTGGCTGCCCTGTGTTTGTGCATAGTTGTTTACATGTTGTCTCTCCCCCATTAGACTGTGAACTTCTTGAGAGCAGGGGCTATTGAATCCCCCACTGCTTGGCACAGTGGCTGGCACACAGTAAATGCTAAATAAATACTTCTTGACTTACATTAGAGTCATTCAGATATTTGGAAAACAGATGTCATTCTATCCTAAGTCTTTACTAGTCTAAACGTCCCCAGTGTTTTAACTAATCCATGTATTGGATTAAAAAACCTTTCATCATTCTGATAAGTGCCCTCCTCTGGATATGCACCCTCTTACCGTGGTCCTTAAACGTGGCACAGAAAGGTGAACGCAATATTCCACGTATAGCCTGAGTAGAGTACAGTGGGACCATCATCCTGTCAACCAGAGCAGCCTGTGTGGCAGATAGTGTTGTATAGCTTGTATAGAATGCATAGTTCTTACTTTCATGAAAAATTGGTTGGTCAGATGCAGTATTTGAGGGTGATTAATAATGTGCTCATACTGATAATAAAGACTTACATGGTCCTAAAGCCATTCCGAAAGAAGAGCATAGGTCTTGTTGGTTTGTTCTTGTGACAATTTTAGTTTCTTGCATTGTAGGGTAACGTTTGGGAACGTGAACTCTAAATTAAATCGTAGGATTTTAAAGTGGTTCTAGACAGCCACTTTAATTTCTTTAGAAGCATCTTCTTTTTATAGTTAAAGATTACAAGTTAAGAAAGTCAAATTAAAAATAAAGCGGTGGGTTAAAGTTCTCATGGCAGCATTTCACCTAGACAGAGCAAACAGCCTAATTTGTAGTATTTTTAACCTGTATAAAAATTGACTATGCTGCTAACCATTTAACATTTATTATATTTATTGAGACAAAGAATGTCATTTTTGTTCCTAACAAACAAAACTTAACTCTTGAGCTTTTTAAAGACTTAAAAACCTCTTGGGGGTTTTATGACAGTGTAATCTTTTAAACCTAGTTGATTTTTCATAATTTAGACTTCTGTTTCTTCAGAACATAAGATTTCTTTCCTAATAAAACATTTGGGAATGTAATTTCAATGAAAAATGTTTTTAAAGTGTAATTGCGACAAAAGACTGGGGAAACTTAAATATGTTGGGTATGTTTTTTTCACCTGGAGTTAGTTCATTTATGGTGTGTGTATGTGTGCCTGTGTTTTGGAGGGGAAAAGTAGAGAAATTTAGTTTTGCTTGAATACTTAAAAGTTGTTAATGAAGATAAACTTGAATTTTAGATCTTTTAAAAGGATCATGCTTTTAAAAAAAAGATGCTATCATTTTCCATTAGATTACTGTTATCTCAATGTAGGAGTCACAAGGTACTTGACTCTTAATTATTATGAAAATCACTTCCATATGCAGAATTTAAGCTTAAAAAAAGACCAGTAGTCTTGATTAAAGCTGCCTCTTTCATTTACCAGGATATTTCAGTATAACTTGGACAGTTTTAGAAGCCATGACAGAAGTAGAATAGGGGGAGTATACATTAAATTAGGTAATTTGGATCTGGGGGATTAAAAATGAGGTTCATATAATGATTACTTCTTGTTTGAAATCTTGCAAACTGAAGTTAAATGGAAAAAACATCAAGAGTAAATTGACAGATGCTAAACGGGACTGTTTGGGGAAAAACATTCATCTTAATGATAGGACCCAATGAGATTTTTTTTAAAAAAATTGTGAATGAGGTTTTCCTTATTATAGGCTTATGTGATCACAACTGTGAAAGCATTGTAAGTCAGTAACACTGTATTTATTCCTGAATTAATTAGTGATAAATGGAAGGAAGCTAGATGGAACACTGAGCAAGTCTGTGAGACAGCTAGTACAAATGTTTAGTAAACCAAATGACAAACATCTAGATCCCAAAATACTAAATTATCTTCATGTACTCTTCCCAGCATGGTACCCTGCATGTAGTTTGCATGTGATATGTTTATTGAATTGAATGGGATTTAAATCAAGGGCTGGAGAGTGAAAGAATAAAATGCTATATTTGTAACTTTACAAAGGAGTGGTTGAAAGGGTGTAACACTACATAAAAATAGAAGAGCAATTTCACCGAATTGAGGTATTTAATTATGCTATAATAATTAGAAGATGAAATTGAGATTTTTAAACATGCTACATTATTAGTCCCCAAGCTATATCCAGTGTATGTTAGTCTTCCTGGCTGCCTGTCTTTCGGACAGTAAAATATTACTATGTGAGACCACAGCTCTGGATAGATGACCTGATGATCTTTGGACTTGTGACCTCTAGCCATGAGTTGACAAGTATGTTCTAAGGATCACTGCCTTTTCTCTCATTCCTTTGGCTTTTGTTTGGTTCTTCAGGTCTTCATGCCTTTTATTGTCACGGATAGGAATATTTCATGAGACTACAAAGGAGGTAGGGCAGTCTCATCTAGATTCTACCTTATTTTCCCTGCATTTTTTACTTTAGCATTGTTCAGTTTTGTAAGTCATGGTACTATATATCAGTGCCAAGTGACAACCTTAAGGAGTTAATGCTGTTGTTTTGTTTTGGGCAGTTGGGGTTAAGTGACTTGCCCAGGGTCACACAGCTAGCAAGTGTCAAGTGTTTGGTCTGAGGCTGGATTTGAACTCAGGTACTCCTGACTTCAGGGCCCGTACTCTATCCTGTGCCACCTAGCTGCCCCTTAATGCTATTTTCAAAGCAAAAAGCTGTCATGATGATGTGTAGTGACTTTTAAGAAAAGTAGTTTGGAGTTCTGCTTAGAATAAATAGGTAGGCTACTTGAGTATATTTTGACAAAGTGAAAAATGTGTATCAACAAGTGGTTTATTTAATCTATTCTGTTTATATTGAGATGTGTGTGGGTTTTTTTTTCATTCTTGACTTCATTGGATTATAATTATCCTGGTGGGTGTGTGTGTGTGTGTGTGTGTGTGTGTGTGTGTGTGTGTGTGAGAGAGAGAGAGAGAGAGACAGAGAGAGAGAGAGAGAGAGAGAGAGACAGAGAGACAGAGAGATAATATCGGGTCAGTATGGACTATGATAGTCCACCTGAGGACCAGCTTAATTAATTAATTTTGGAGAGGCTAGAGGGTGTCCAGTTTTTTTGGCTACAGCACCTCTTGAAGGCTGAAAGGACTACAAAGAAATCACATTCTTAAAGTATTGAAGTAGTCTTGCTCAATAGGAAACATTGAAGTACCTTGCCATTAATAGAGCTATTTGGAGCACTAATACTGTAAATGCATTTAAAAGACAAAACAAAAATTCTAATGCTTTCCTTCCAGTTAAAACTCAGTATAATAGCCTTTTGATGTATTCTGTTGATAAGTAGTAATACTCTTTAAAAGCCGCTAAGTTAATCCACAATTCCACTTAGTAGCTAGTGATAACCATACTTGAAGTGTTTAGTACTTGAAATAATCACCTCCCAGTGATAACAATACTTGAATGATTCTAAATTGCTCAAATGTTGTAATGTATCCTCCTGAAAAATAGAAGAAAATCAAATGGATATATTTAAAATGTACCTTTTAGAGTAGAAACACTGACTGTTGTGCTGTTTTTAATTAATTAGAATCTTGAAACCTACATTTGTTATATCTGTAGTGCATTAGATAAAATTTTATTAAGAAACATTTCATGAATCTACCCCTTATAATATTTTAAAGCACAGTGATATTTAAAAACAAACTCTAAACCTAGTGCAGGCATGGTCATTTGTTCTTTTAAAATTTAAATCTTTCCCCCACCATCAAAAGCTAAGGCAGTCAATGAGCTAAGGATTGGCATTTTCTCTTCCTAAATTCATCTTGAAAGGCAAAAAGGACATAATGGATAGAAGACCAGTGGTGGAATCAGGAAGGCCTGGGACCTGACTTTAAAAAGTCTTTCCTATTAAGTATTGTAGCTACATAAACTGTGGACAAATCATTTCCTCCCAGTTGTCCCTGAGGAGGTTAAATTGTAAATGAACTTTTGATCTGACTTAGTAAAGAGTTTCTATGATGGAAGTTTCCTGGACAGATGAAATAACAAGTCTGGACCAAAAGGAAAAAAAGTCACAGTAGTAAAGTAACGACTATAAAAATCACTAATTTGGGGATCTGTTCAGGTTTAAATTTTTGTCACATTAAACCAGTTAAGCACTTGTGTACAAAGCTGGTGGTGGAGTAGGGAAGGGATTTAAAAGATTGGCATAGTACCTGCTCCTATGGAGTATAGTGTAGGAGTCATAGTACAGTTTTCCTTTTTAATTTCTTTGAAACTGATAAAAGTATTTTAGCAAAGTGATACTTTTCTGACAGTCTTTTGGGGGGGGCTTTCTTTATCATTCCCTTGCTCTGATATAGTTTACTCTCTTCCTTGACTTCTTGCTGATATCACCTAATGATTAATGGTGATGCTGCAGATTTGATGTGTATGTAGCTAGATTCAGATGATTGGAAACAAAGGTAAATTCTATACTTGTTAGAATTCTATCTGTGTATTCTATCTATATTTTTCTTATCCAAACCATATTGAAGATTTAGAGTGTTACAATGTAATCTTTAACCAGTTTGGCTCAAGTCAAGTCAGCAAGTATTTATTAAGTGCCTACTATGTGCCAGGCACTGTGTTAAGTGCTGGCAATACAAAGAGAGACAAAATAGCCCCAGCTTTCAAGGAGTTCCCAGTCTCATGGGGCAGACAACCTGCGAAAAACTCTGGATAAACAAGCTCTGGAAAGGGCAAACTGGAGATTGCCTCCAAGGGAGTGCAGGAGCATTAAGGGGCACTGGGAATGGCCTCTTGCAGAAGGTTAGGCTTTAGCTGAGACAGCCTTTATATCTTTGGGGAACTCATGGCTGCAAACAACCCAGAGTTTAGTTTCTGTGTATGCTCTGGATTTTTGTAATTCTAGAGTAGTACTGCCCTGCCCCTGTCTCAACCCCCACCCCCCCAAGGCGTTTATATAGAAAAAGGTACCCTAAGTGAAGACATGCCATGTAGGGACATGCCAGCACGGTTGCAGGAACTTTGTTTCCTTCTCCACTGCTTTTGGTTATTTTAAAAAAAATTTTTTTTTTTTTTGGCCAGGCAGTGGGGTTGAGTACCTTGCCCTGCGTCACATAGCTAGTAAGTGTCAGGTGTCAGAGGCCGAGACCAGATTGAACTCAGGTCCTCTTGACTCCAGGGCCAGTGCTCTATCCACTGTGCCACCTAGCTGCCCCCTAAATTTGTCCCCAACCCTCTTTACTCCCCAAAGATGCTGCTGATCTGATCACCCTGTCCTAACTTCTTTGTCTTCTTATCTTCCTTTAATCTTGCCTAACTCCTACTTTCAGAAGAAGCTCTCTACTCATTGTCTCAACTTATTCTGCCGCTCTTCACCTTAAACTCCCTGCCTTAAAATCTCTGCCTCTAATTGCTATAGCTTCCCAGTAACTCTCCTTCCCTCTAATCAGTGGGCACTCTTGTGGGAGTTGCAGAGATAAGAGACATCTCCTGCCATCAAACAGCTTGTAGTCTATAAAGAAATAAAGTTTTGTTTGCCTGTTTTTTGAACTTTTGTCAAATTAAAATCCTTACAAATTTGGCTTATGGTGTAGTTACTAAAAAGTAAGTTGTCTTTTTTAGTTTGCATAGAAGGATGATACATCAGTGCCTAGAAGCTGCACCTCTTAACTCCCAATCCCATGGGAATATTGAAATCATTGTCCTAAGTCTGTCTCTTCCCGTCTGGTTCCCAGAGGCCCTAATGGAGTCCCTGGCTTCTTGCCATTGCAGTAGAGGTAACTAAGTTCCATTAGCCCCACACAAAAGGAAGGTTTGGAAGGAATCTCTTCTAACCACCAAAATAGGGAAGAAAGAATCTGTACTATCATATTGGGATTGTAGTTTAGTAGGGAAGAGAGACTGGAAAATCTCTTATAGGAAAGGTGTGGCACCTGTGTTCCATGCTAAGGACTCATTTTCCCGTAGAAAGGATGGGTAGGTATAAATACCCTTAGTATAGTCTAGTTCAGCCATATCATGGGTTAAATAAGAGTTTGTGAACCAGCTTATAACATTGTGTCAATGAGGGAACAACAGGTTTACAAATGAACTTTGGATCTCAGCTTGTTTTTAAGTTGGGGTCTGCCAGTATCTTCAAATTACCTTGGCTGAATTGTTTGCAGCATATGCATTCCAGTATTTTCTACCTAAGTCCCTTATTTCCCCTCATAGTTGGCTATGAATTTATTGGCTCAGACACGTCATTTTAGGATTTAGATTCTTTTTTTAGAAGAGATTTTTTTTCTAATTTAAACTTGGAGCAGGGGGAAAAAAACTTGTTCGACTCATTTTCTAGATATATACTCTAGAGTATACCGGTATACTCTAGAGTGTATATGTACACTAGTGTATTCTAGAGTATACTTTCCATAGCTATGTATGTGTCTCTCAGATTGTTAAATTCTCTGGTTTCTCAGAACCAAGCCAAATTCCTTTAGAGAGAAAAGGTTCAGATTTGCCTTGCTCATTATTTGTTATTGTGTACATATGAGAAGATTCATCTAATAGTCCTGGTCTAATAGTGGGCAGTTACGTGGGAGTTGCATGAGACATTTCTTGCCCTCAAAAAACTTGCAGCCTATAGAGGAATAAAGGTTTTGTTGCCTTTTAAAAATTTTTGTGGAGTTAAAACTAACAAAGTTTGGTCTATAGTGTATTTACTATAAAGTAAATTATCTTTTCTAAATAATTTCCATACAAAGATGATGCTTGAGATTCAGGTCCTTGTTTTTAGTAAGCCACTTAAAATTGCTTTATCCTGGGGCAGCTAGGTGGTAGTGGATAGAGCACCAGCCCTGAAGTCAGGAGGACCTGAGTTCAGATTTGGCCTCAGACCAAACACATGACCCATACTAGCTATGTGACCTGGGCAAGTCACTTAACCCTAATTGCCAAAAAAAAATTGCTTTATCCTTTGCCAAAATTCAGTGTATTTGGAAGTTTCGGTAATATAATGCCTAGCATAGTGCCTTACATATTCTAGGTGATTAATGTTTAAATTAAAAAGTATTAGTAATATACATTATATAACCATAAGGAAATCTGTCAATTCTGTTAAGAAACTCATGGTTCAGAAATGTGCTTCATACATCTTTGTCCTGAAAACCTAGCCTTTCTTTCAAGGTTTTTACTTGTTTAGAACGTCATTAGGGTCCTTTATTTCCTTGTATTAAAGGAATTTAAGGTAGTATCTTGAAATGTTACTTATTTCCTTTTTTGAGAGTATTTGAAAAATTTGACCTTGGGTCTTACTTATTTCCTCCATTAGGCATTATGATAAAAAGTTTCTAGCAAAAGTCCATGGAGAAGAATTTGCATAGGTATCCTAGTGCTGCAGCTCTTTTAATGCCTTTGAAGTGCTTGGGGATCTAGAATAGCCCCAGAAGTTTTCTCCTTTCTTCTTTTGTGCTTCTGAGGTCACACTACTCTGATAATAGAAATCCAAAATAATTGGAGAGTTTCTCATATGACACTGAATTTTAATTGTAGATGCCCATGGAATTTCTGTGTTCCTTTGTTGATATAACTGATAGCGAAATAATTAAGAGATAGTTTAAGAATAATCTCTTTTGAGTACCTAAAAGGAAAGAGGGTTGATTTTTTTAGTTTAGTTTTTATTTTTTGGCTCAGTGATCAGTTTAATATGTTGCTGAGTGAAGTGCATATATAAATTGAAACCATAGAGTTAGAAACTAACTTGAAACTAAAACTTAAGGAAAATTCCGGCCGAGCTTGGTAACACCTAGCAGAATGTCTGCTTTCAGTGTGGCTTTATTCTGTGTTCTCTGTATCTAGACAAAAAGGGGGAGGGAAACTGGGGTAGTTAACATTGTCTGAGATCCAAGGAGAGTTAGGAATGTAACAGCTTGTAGGAAGTATAACACTGTTGCTATTCTATAGTATTTTATGAGAAGTTTTTTTCATAGTCTACTGGGGAACTTTTTTCCCATTGTAATAGATTTGGTTTGATGGTGATATTCCCTCAGAATTGGAGACTTTATAAAAATTTCTGATATAAAGTATTTGGCTTTTTTTAAACTTGTAAATGAAGTTGTATACTTGTTATAAAAATTAGTAGAAAGTTCACTAACTCTTGTGTTTTGAATGTATTTTTCAGGTCTCAGTGCAAAATGAATATTATTAGGGAAAATAAAGATCTGGCCTGTTTCTATACAACAAAACATTCATGGAGAGGGAAGTAAGTATTTCCTGCTTATTTTACCTTCTACTTTCTACTGCTTTACTTTCCTTTTTAGCATATATTGTGTAATTCAGAGGACTCATATGCTCTCTAACGTTCTCAGAAGCATAAGTGAGGTATACTCATTTTTCAGTCCTGAGGTAGAGAAGACGTCCTGACTGAATTTTGGGTGATGCTTCTCTTTACCTTATTATACTATGATTTATTGTATTTTTATTTATTTTGTTATATATTTCCAAATTCTATTTTAATCTGGTTTGGGCTACACGAGGGAGTTTTGTGGGCTGTAGCAGCCCATCGGCTGCAGGTTTGACACCTCTGGTGTATGTGATGAAACTTTAGATCCTGCTCTATTTGTCTTTTAATTTCTTTTCCATTTCTGACCTGGCCTGTTATCCTTCAGTGCACCCAAAACATGGTCCTGGGTGTCTTAACCCCTTGTTTAACAGTGTTCTTTGTGGGAATGTGTATTCTGAGTTCCAACTTGAGATTCCAAGGACACATGCCCCTACAGTAGGAAGAGAAATTCCTTCCCTTAATACCTAGCCACCAGCAGGAGCAGGGAATCTAGTTTCAAATCACTGTTATTGACTTTTACAATTTGGGGAAAGGATTCTGGTTGGGCACAGCCTGGGAAAAGAGCTTTGGGTGGTGGGGCCGAGAATTCTAGAGTAGATTAAGGGGAACATTGCAGGGATTTAGGGGATAAAGCTGTCAGAGTGGGACTTCTTCCTACTATAATCTCAGAGATGTTTATTAGCTCTCAGCTAGTTCCTCATTTCCTTCTTCCTTTTCTTCCCAGGGTCCCAAGAATGCCCTTTCTACTACCACAAGGGAAATATCTCTTGCTATGCACTTTTCTTACTACCTCCCCCCCCTTTTTTAAACTTGGATCTTATAGAGCAAATTAGAGCTGAAAATGGGGGAACTGGAGTAGCTGTAGGAGTTCTGGGATGAGGCTGAAGAGTGAATTTGGAGGCTAGAGATACTGCAAGGTGAGTTTGGACCTAGAACAAGGGGAAGTGGTAGAGTAGGGGAGAGCAGTATCTTCTCAAATGTCCTCTCCCATCATCTCTTGCTACTTTTGCTGACACTTTGCATTGGGAACAAAAAGCAGCAGGAAGTTGAGGTGGAGGCTCCTGGGCACTATCTGATGGAGAATAATGGAAAGGGGGAAATAAGAAAATCTCAAGCGAGTCCGGGAAGGAATGGGAGTTTTTGGGGCTCTTCGGGCCCTTGGGAAAGGCAGCTTGATGGGTGTCCTGGAGAAGCCATTTGTTTTTGTGGGTGTACCTTTCAAAACCCAGCTGCTAGTTCTGAATTTAGGATCCCTTTGTTACCTTTTTGGAACCGTTTGCTCTGAATTCTTTTTATTGATCAGTTTCATTGAGTCCATATTTTTATCTGCATAGTAAAGCTGGCTAATTTTTTAAACTAATTTTTTTTGCCTGTAATTGGGTAGAACCAGTTATCTCAGTTTTTCTTTAAAAAAAATGAGCTCTTAACAAAAGTTGAGTGGTATTTTATTTAAATAACTGAACACTTCAGTTATCTTGTGGGAAAGGCTACAACATTTAATTTATGGTAACATGCTGGTGTCTTGTACTACATGTAGCATGCTGCATTGATGGGCGAGACTAAACCTTACATACTGCAGTAACTTTTTTTTTTCTGTTAGCTTTTTAATCACCCTGATCCTCTGAGAATTTTAACCACTTCATATGTAGAGTATCTAAAATTTAGAACCCAAGTAGGGTAACTGTTGCAAAAAAGATTTACTTGGAGAAAATTTAGTGATAATGTATGTGAACTTAACATACTAAGCATGTGTAGGTTCCATGTATAGCTGTACAAATGGTTTAAAATACCAAACAAACAATGGATAGACGAAGCAAAACTTAGTGACCTCCCAGCCCAGAATTTAAGGGTCTGATTCTGCAAATATTGTTGCATCAACATGTCTGCTATTTTTCCAGGGTAGAAAGTGCCCTCTAAGACACCTGAGTGCATTTTGTGAAAAGCTTTTCTTGTCTAGTCTTTGAGCTGCCTGCTCAAAAAGCAATGTCTTTTTGTAGGCTCTCTTTTGAGTAATGCTTATCTCCAGATCTGTGCTTTTTGCTCTTTTCTGGTGTAGTCTTAAGAGCAGGGCTCAATCTGAAGTCATTGTAGCTGTCTCTGGAACTAGCTGACTGTCATGTTCTGACCACAGCTCCTTCTGTTATTGATGCCTTGAGGCTGTAGGCTGCCTCTCTGATATTCACCTTATCTACACAGTCCTAGATATCTAGAGACTGTTCGTTTATCATTTTATTGGATGGTGTACTGATTTTTTTTCACATTTCAGCTGTTTTATTGATCACTAATCAAGAGTAAAAGTCTGTCCCAGCATAGCCTTACTGCTGCTACTACTGTTATTTCACATTTATATAGTTTGATGGTGTGCAAAGCCTTTTACACATATTCTTTTGATATATCATTTGACCCTCACAACAACCCTGAAAGTTAGGTGCTGTTATTATCCCCATTTTACAGATAAAGAAACTGAAGCAGACAGGTGAAATGACTTGCCCAGGGTATACAACTCATGAAGCATCTATGGCTGGAGTCAGACTTCCTGACTCCAAGTCTACCCTTCTGTCTCCTGTGCCAGCTCACTGCCTCAAAAATGAAAACTTAATGTTAGTTTTTGAAAAAGGGAGTAAATTAAAATCGAATCATAATGTGAGGTCAATACAGTGTATTCCTTCATAATTGTTTTTAAGCCTTCAAATGAATGTTCACTGTCTTAAAGTTTCAGAGCAAATTGGGTTGTCTCCAGGGTCACACAGAGCTGATATTTAGGGATAAATATCAGCAAAGATGTACATGTCCTTTTGGGTTGTAAGAAGCCATAATTTGAAATTCTGTTCTTAATTTTATGCTACTACTTGCAAACAGCAGTAACTTAAAAAAAAACTTTACATCATCACTCATTTTTTTTTCCCCTCCAGCAACCAGACAGACAATAAGTATAGATGAGACTGTTCTCAACTACACACTGTCAGCCCTGCCTTTGCTGGTGAAGCCATCTTTAGACTGTCATTTTCACACTTGAAAAAATGAGGTTACAATTAAATTTTCAGTTTCACTTTCTGTGGCAGTTTGAGAGTTTTGCAGGGAAAGTAGGACTTAGATAAAGAAAAATAAGTTTTCTTTTCTTACCTGAAGTGTAATTTCCTGCTTGACCAAAGTCCTTTGAGACAGGAAGGGAAGGTCCAGATGTTCCAGGCAAAACAAAAGAGCAGGTTCACCCTGGAAAGTTTCCTTTGTGTTTGAGAGCAAACTAGCTTTTTTATCTTTTATAAAGAATTTGTAAATAAAATACCTGTTGAACATTTTTTTTGTTTTGGTCAGACTCATGATTTCATTACCCATTTAAATAATTTAATATATCAAATACAAAAAATACTGAAGAATTTAAGAATCAGATATTGGCATTTGAATAAAGTGCTGTGTTAAACACGGACATATGCATGTGTATGTATGTGTGCCTCTGTGCAGTTCTATATACATATTTTTTTTTTAGTCTTTCTTCATTTTATTGGATTGTATACCTAATATTGTAGTACTGGTTTGTTTGTTTTCACATTTCAGCTATTTAATCATTAAAAGTATGTTCTAGCATAATCTTACTGTTGCTAGTACTAGTACTGCTACTATGCATTTATATAATTTTAATTAAAGGTTTGCAAAGCCATTCAGATATATTATCTCATATCTCTCTTCAATATACAGTCCAATAAAATGATAAATGAACATTCTCTAGACTGCCTCTTTCTCTTTATATATTCATGCATACATATGTACACATATATACATACATGCACATACACATGTAAAATATACTATGAAACTTGGTGATTGAAATAAGACAATAAATAGAGATTCCCCTCTTCATAAACTGGCTGTGTGTTCTTAATTAAGAGACTAGGGATGGGGCCAGCTCTTTGGAGAGAAAACCTGCTCTTTGGAGAGTTACTTTGATCCCTGAGAGGCCACGTGATGTGCACAGAGCCTCACAGCCGGTGTGAGCCCCAGTCTTGCTGACTTTGAGGCGCACGCTTTACTTTGCCACTTTGCCATTATCACCGGTGCCCAACCCACTGCGGCCTAGTGATACTTCGGATGGTGAGGGGGCAGAGCGGCGGAGTCTTTGAATAAGTGACTGTTCTTGTTTGTGCCTCAGGTGGCGGCTGCTCCACTGCTGTCTCAGCACGTGCCTGTCACAGACTAAACTACTCTTCCTCTGGCTTTGTTTCTGGTCCTTTTATTTTATTCTGATTATTTGCTGGTCTAACACACCCTGATTTCTCTTTAACGTTCTGCCCCCAATTCTTTTTTTTCCCTAATTTAATTAATTTTTAGTTTTCAACAATTACTTCCATAAGCTTTTGAGTTTTAAATTTTCTTCCCCCACCTCCCTCCCCAAGACAGCACGCAATCTGATATTGGCTCTATGTATATATTCCTATTAAACATATTTTCACGTTAGTGATGTTGTGTAAGTAAGAATTAGAACCAATAGGAGGAACCACCAGAAAGAGGAAACAAAACTCAACAGAAGAAAAAAATAGCAAGTAAGTATGCTTCGATCTGCATTCAAACTCCATAGTTCTTTCTTTGGATGTGGATAGCATTTTCCATCACAAGGCCTTTGGAGATGTCTTAGATCCTTGTATTGCTGGGAAGGGTTAAGTTTATCAATATTAGTCATCGCACAACGTGGCTGTTATTGTGTACAACATTCTCTTGGTTCTGCTCACTTCACTCAGCATCAGACCATACAAGTCTTTCCAGGTTTTTCTGAAGTCAGCCTGTTCATCATTTCTTATAGCACAATACTATTCCATTACATTCATATACCACAACTTGTTCAGCCATTCCCCAATTGACGGGCATCCTCTCAATTTCCAATTCTTTGCCACCACAGAAAGAGCTGCTATAAATATTTTTGTGCATGTGGGTCCCTTTCCCATCTGTATGATCTCTTTGAGATGTAGCGTGAGAAGTGCTATTGCTGGGTCAAAGGGTATGCACGTTTTGATAGCCCTTTGGGCATAGTTCCAAATTGCTGTCCAGAGTGGTTGGATCATTTCACAACTCCACCAACAATGCATTAGTGTTCCAGTTTTCCCACATCTTCAACATTTATCATTCTTCTCTTTTGTCATCTTGGCCAATCTGATAGGTGTGATGTGGTATGTCAGAGTTATTTTGATTTGCATTTCTCTAATCAATAGTGATTTAGAGCATTTTTTCATATGACTATAGATGGCTTTAATTTCTTCATCTGAGAACTGCCTGTTCATATCCTTTGACCATTTAGCAGTTGGGGAATCACTTGTATTCTTATAAATTTGACTTAATTCTCTATATATTTTAGAAATGAGGCCTTTATCAAAGAGATTGGTTGTAAAAATTCTTTCCAGTTTTCTGCCCTCCTTCTAATCTTAGTTGCATTGGCTTTGTGCAAAAACTTTTCAATTTAATGTTATCAAAGTTATCCATTTTGCTTTTTGTAATGTTCTCTATCTCCTGTTTGGTCATGAATTCTTCTGTTCTCCATAAATCTGATAGGTAAACTATTCCTTGCTCTCCCAGTTTGCTTACAGTATCAGCCTTTATATCTAAATCATGAACTCATTTTGACTTTATTTTGGTATATGGTGTGAGATTTTGATCTGTGCCTAGTTCCTGCCATACTCTTTTCCAGTTTTCCCAGCACTTTTTGTCAAAGAGTGGGTTCTTATCCCAGAAGCTGGGATCTTTGGGTTTATCAATAATGGATTACTATAGTCATTGACAACTGTGTCTTGCATACTTAACCTATTCCACTGATCCATCACTCTGTTTCTTAGCCAGTACCAAGCAGTTTTGATGATTGCTGCTTTATAATACAATTAGATCTGGAATGGCTAGGCCACCTTCCCCTGCATTTCTTTTCATTAGTTCCCTTGATATTCTGGACCTTTTGTTCTTCCAAATGAATCTTGTTATTATTTTTTCTAACTTTATAAGATAATTTTTTGGTAGTTTGATTGGTATGGCACTGAATAAGTAAATTAGCTTAGGTAGAATTGTCATTTTTATTATATTAGCTCGGTCTACCCATGAGCAACTGATGTTTTTCCAGTTATTTAGACCTGACTTTATTTGTGTGAAAAGTGTTTTGTAATTGTGTTCATATAGTTCCTGGGTTTGTTTTGGGAGGTAGACTCCTAAATATTTTATAATGTCTACATTAAGTTTAAATGGAATTTCTCTATCTCTTACTGTTGGGCTTTGTTGGTAATACATAGAAATGTTGATGATTTATGTGGGTTTGTTTTATAGCCTGCAACTTTGCTAAAGTTGTTTATTATTTCAAGTAGTGTTTTACTTGAGTATGGGGGCTTTCTTCTTATTTATCAGTGACCTCCTTTGGAGTATAAGGCTAGTAGTGGAGTCTGGGTTCAATGGGTATGGACATTTTAGTCACTTTATTTGCATAATTCTAAATTGCTTTCCAAAATATTTGCTCTCATTTATAGTTCAACAGCGCACTAATTAGTGTGCCTCTTCCTCGATCCCTCCAACATTGATTCTTTACGTCTTTTTTCATCTCTTGCCAGTTGGCTGGGTATAAGGTGAAACCTTAGGGATTTTTTAATATACATTTTTCTTAATATCAGTGATTTGGAGCCTTCTTTCATATGGTTAATAGTTTGTAGTTCTTCTTTTTATTTGTTTTGGGTTTTTTTTGGTTGTTGTTTTAGGCAGTGGGGTTAAGTGACTTGCCCAGGGTCACACAGCTAGTAAGTGTTATGTGTCTAAAGCCAGATTTAACTCAGGTCCTCCTGAATCCAGGGCCAGTGCTCTATCCACGGCGCCACCTAGCTGCCCGTAGTTCTTCTTTTTAAAACTATTTGTTCATCATCTTTAACCTTTTACCTAGTGGAAAATGGCTTTTGGTCTGAGTTATCTGTTATCCTATTACATCTGGAATACCAAACCCTTATCTGAGAAGTTTGATAAAGAGATTTCCCCCACACATTCATTTGCTTCTCTTATCTTAGAACTTTAATTTTGTTTTTGCTGAAGCTTTTCAGTTTCACATAATTCAAGTTATCTATTTTTTTCTTTTGTGATTGCTTCCACTCTTTGTTTGGTTAAGAACGTGTCTCCTGCCTGTAACTGCAAGGGATAAGTACATGATCTGCTTCCCTTCTCATTTTTCAATGGTGTGGTCTTTAAGGTCACATCTGTTTGGAGTTTATTTGTAGAATAGATGTTGATTTAAGCCTAATTTCTGCCAGACTGCTTCCAATTTTCCTAGCAATTTTTATCAAAGAGGGGGATAGACTGTCACTTTCTATCCAATTTCTCACTTTTCTTTCCATAGAACTTCTGATGTGAGTTGCCTAAGGCCTAGACTGCTTTCCCCTAAGGGGTTTAAAAATAATGCAAGTAGCCTGATAATTCCTGCAGTTAATGATTGTCTACTTTGTGCATTACAGTAATGATATGCACAAAACATTTCATCCCTCCAGTTTGCCATTATGTCATTTCAAAATGGTTTATTAACTCTTAGCTAACCTAATTGCAACAGTATTTTAGTTGAGATAATTTATTTTTATGGCTCCACATTGGCTCTAAATCCCCTAGGTTAATTCAAGTATAGTTGATGGAAATATATTTAATAACTGGTTTCTTAACTACTTTCATAATTCTCTATGGGACAGTTAGAGGGGAAATGGCCCAAAAAAGGAAAGACTCATTCCTAGGGGGAAAATTCTGTACCTTGAGCCATACTTCCTTTCGTCACAGATCTGCTACTCTTTCCTTCTGATGCTGCTTTCATACTGTACAGGTATTTTAGCTAAGTTGTTTGTAAAGTAAGCTCTTAAGTGTGCTAGAGATAAGGGGTGGACTCATTTTTAAGCTTGAAGCTACTGAAAATTGCAGCATCTCATCCATGTTAAGGAAAAAGGAAGCTAAAAAGTATCATTAAAACTTTACTCCTATATTACATAATTTCCTCTACCATTTTTACCAACAAGAGATTCTGAAACTATTCATTTTTTTAATTTAAATTACACTATTGCTTATTTAACTCAATGTTACTTTGAAGAAATAGAAGAATTACGAGTCAGGCTTTTTAAAGCCATCCCTGTGGGTGTCAGTAGATGACATTTGGCTCTACTATCCCATTTCTCTCAATACTTCATTAGACAAATTCCTAGGGGGAAAAAACCACACTCATTGCTTCTACTTTCTCTTCTTTTATTTCTGAATTCATTCTAGTCTGGCTTTTTACCTCAACTCAAACTGCTTTTCTGCAAGGTTTTTATAGAACCAGCCCTGTGTTTTCTTTGGTGCACAAATCCTCAATGAAGAAAGTCTTTCTTTGGGGTAGCTAGGTGGTGCAGTGGATAGAGCACCAGCCCTGAAGTCAGGAGGACCTGAGATCAAATGTGGCCTCAGACCAAACACTTGACACTTACTAGCTGTGTGACCCTGGGCAAGTCCCTTAACCCCAGTTGCCTAAAAAAAAAAAAGTCCCTCTTCTAATGCAGATAAACATTTTTGTTTTTCTTGAGGCTGTGTTGAACTTTGCTGAACATTGTCACCTTTACAGGTACTACCTTAGCTCAGGCTCTCATATCTGGTCTAGGTTAATAAAATGGCCTCCTAGCTGGTCTTGCTGCCTCAGTTCTCCCCTCATTCTAGTCCATCCTTCACCACTGCTTCCAAGCTGATTTTCCATAAATGCAAATATGAGCATGTCATTTCTCAGTAAACTTCAGTGGCTTCCTGTTACATCTAGGATCAAATATAAACTCCTTAGTTTAGCTTTTAAAGCTCTTTGCAGCCTCCCCCTAACTTCTTTCTGTCTCCATTGGACACGGTTCTCCTCCTTCATGCTACAACTGAGCCGGATTGACCTCCTTGCCTCACAGAAAGTAAGATCAAGTTATGCTGACTCCTTGAAGAAGAAAGGATTGTATAAATATGAGGCCCATTGCCAGAGTAAGGATAGTGAGCTGGGAGTGGGTCTGATTTTCCCTTAGTATCTCTTTATATTCACACTAGTGTATATTCCTGATGACAGTAAAATGTGGCATGTTATTTAGCCTCTATATAAGTTTGAAGTAAAATGCTTTACTGTTTGCAGAATGGTAAAAGATTAAAACTCTTGTAACAACAGTTAAATGATGATCGATCAGTAAAGATATTTGTCTTTGCTGCTGCTCTTTGGCAAGTTTGTTTCAGGAACTTGGATTATTCTTAAGGAAAAAGTTAATGAAGTTTTAATATGTTGAGTAGGAATTCTTTTGATGTCTTTCTGTGGTAATTTGTATACACATGCAATTGATAGTTTGGTTATTCTTGTGTTGGGATGCTGTAGTATAGAAATAGAAACCTAATGGTTCAACAAAGAATCCGGGCTACATGGCTAGAATTCCTGTTTACATTGTACACAGTATTTTCTTCATGGCCTTTTGAAAGCTATTTTTACATTAGAAGTCTTTTTAAAATGAGTTTTATTCAGCTTTATTTTAGTAACTAGAAATTTTTAAATAGTTTACCACTGCCAACATTGAAATTTTACTTATAACGTCAAATATATATGTATGTACACACGTGCGCGCGCGCGCGCACACACACACACACACACACACACACACACACACCTTAAACCTATAAAACCTTCATGTTTATAGTAGTGATCCAGGTCATACATAGAAAAACTTTAGAGAATAAAAATATTCTCTTGAATAGAGAAACAATCTTTTAGAGTCTTTTTCCAGGGGAACTCATCTTTATTGATTAATAGATCTAGATTGATAGTCAAGCTTCCTTTGCAAACACATGAGATGACATTGTAAAAATATTCTTTATAAATTTGGCATAGTTCTTATATATTTGAGAAATGACACCTTTATCAGAGAAACTTAATGTAAAATTTCCCCCCCAGTTTCTTGCTTTTCTTATTAATATATAATACATAAGATATTATTATAATATTATATTAATTATGGTTTCAGTGGTTTTGTATGCCATATTTTTAAGATATACAAAGCATTTTCCTGAAATCACCCCATGAAATAAATAGTATAAAGTATTACTAGCACTTCTGTTTAACAAACAATATTGTAACTAATTGTGTGGAAATGGAATGGTGTCTGAGCTTTGAGTTCAACCTATGTCTCTCACCTTTAAGTCCAGTGCTCTTTCTCCCATACTGCCTCTCTAGTCAGTGTCCTGTGTTTGAGAAAGTTCATAATTAAGGAAGAATTACTTTAGTAGATGCAGAAACCCATCGGTTTGGCTATTTATGAGATTGTAGCCCATCTATGCCTAATCTTGTATAATTCGTATGTGTCCTTACATAAATCCTCCAAAAAGGATCCAACTTCTGGGTTGAAGCCTTTTTTTCTCTTTTGTGAATTTCAGCACAATTCTTGAACTTAAAGAAAAGCACAATAATATAATATGCAGGTGCTCCTAATTATGTTCATTATTAACTACAGTTATGCCTTTTAAAGATAAAAGCAGTGATGTTTCTTTCCATTCCACCTTAGTTTTTCTCAAAACGTATTTTGAAAGATTTTTGTGCTGTGTCATCTTTGATCAGCCTTTCTAATTTAGAATCATTTGAAGTCCAGAGACCATCAATTCAGCCTGTGCCACCTATATAGAGTTGTTCAAATGGCTTACTATATTTTTCTCTTTATTAAAGTTAATAGCTTATGCTCAAAATGTATTTTTATGTTATAAAACATCAGAGTATTAAAAGTGGTACCATTAATAAACACATTTTTAATTGTTTTTTTTTATTTTAATATGTGTTGATTCGTTGAATTGGAAAAACAAAAATTAAACCTTTCCTTTATTTTAGGTACAAACGAGTTTTTTCGATTGGAACCCATGCAATCACTACATATAATCCCAATACCCTAGAAGTTACAAATCAGGTAAGTGTCAAGTTGTTTGTTTATAATTCAATTTGAACTTAGAATATTGGACGGCACCTTCACATATCTCCTGTGCTCTCTAGACATGAACAGATGGGACCAGTAGTCAGAAAATTGGGTTGAAGTGGTGCGCATCTGGAGGAGCATGAATAGCTTATGGAGGAACTGAAACAGTTGTGGGCGGGAGGACAAGTGTCCTAGTCTTGGAGACAGAAGAGCTGGCCAAGTTGTTTAGCCTTAGTGTGCTCTCTGTAAAATTATATTTATAGTAACTCTGGGGTTTTGTGAAGAAGCACACACTGTCTATAATGTAGTCAGACAAATTTGCTCTTCTTCACACATGACATTTTGTCTCTTGTCTCCAGGCCTTTGAATAAATTGTCCCCCTGCCTGGAATGTTCTCCTGCCTCTCGTGTGCCTCTGAGAGCCCCTTAAGCTCAGCTCAGGCCTTCTTCTCTGTTAGACTTTTCCTGTTGGTTTCCAGATGCTAGTACACTCTTTCCTGGAATTACCTCGTATTTATTCCTTTTTCTGGTTTTGTACATATAAATAGAGTGTAAGCTGCTTTAGAGAAGGGAGTGTTTAGCTTTTTGTGTTTGTGTCCCCAGAGCCTGCCCTAGTGCCTGCCTGACACATAAGGAACTTAATGAGCTAGATTGATTTTGATATGTGGTGTTATAGGATGGATATGAAAGGCAGCTGAGAAGGAAATCTGCTGTACCCTGCTCCTAAAACACGATAGAAATCTATAGACTTGAGTCTTGAGAGCTAGAGATTGTTGATTTGGCATGGAGTTAACATTTAACATAGACTTTTTTCTCCCCAACCTATATATAAAGGCTATATGTGTAATCATCTCTTGTGTAATTTATGTTTGTTGGGAATAGTGGCTGTAGTTGTAAGTACTGTCTCTTATCAAAAAATTAAAATATAAAATATAAAAATATTTGAAAAGATGATTGCAATTGACCTTATTTGACAAATAGACTTTTTAGTTATGTATTTTGGGAGTCATAATTAAGCGATCAGGTTACACTTCTTAGTTCAATTCATACTAAATCAATTCATGCTAGTTCAATTTATTCAGTTCAATACATGCTAATTTTTTACTATGATATTTGTGTATTTTTGTCACTTGTTTAATTCTGTTTAATCTTTACAAAATTATGAATTGACTATAGCATGAGTAGTAGAGGAACTTTTTGTCCTTTTTTCCTCTGCATTTCATTCTTCGTTTGTCATTGCACTAAATTTCCTAATGCTTTAAAACTATGCTGAGTGTTGGTTTGGCTTATATGTGGTAGCCTTTAAATTCTCAGACACTTCCATGTATTTTAGTCAGTTGGGCATTTATTAAGAGCTTGCTATGTGTGGAGTTCTATGCTAAGCACTGGGGATGAAAAGAAAGACAAAAGCATGGTCCCTGCCCTCAAAGAGTTTCCAT
Organism: Phascolarctos cinereus; assembly: GCF_003287225.1. Classification (NCBI taxonomy): domain Eukaryota; kingdom Metazoa; phylum Chordata; class Mammalia; order Diprotodontia; family Phascolarctidae; genus Phascolarctos; species Phascolarctos cinereus. The sequence goes on from NW_027555514.1 coordinate 40,382,068, forward strand.
TCTCATTGAGGAGACAACGTGCAGACACCTGTGTCCATATGAGATAGACTGTGTCTGTGGAAGATCCGTCAGAGGGAGCGTGCTAGAACCTGGATTTCTTGATTCCTGAGCAGGTGCTCTCCCCTTTGCACCACACTGCTCTCCCTCTCCACCACATGCTGCAGTGTACCTTCCTTCAAGGCTTCTTTAACATCAGGACTCCTCCTCCCCCCAATACATACAGTCACAGAAAAGCTGGAAGTTTGGTGCTGGGGTCTCTGGGTGAACTGTTCCTATGATTTCACAAAGGTCAGGCACTTCTAGCCACATAGATCAGTGCCTGATCTTCCTCTTGAAAGGACATTACAGAAGGGCCACAGGCTTCCCCAAGGTCACCCAAGGCAGATTTGAATCCATGTCTTTCCTGATGCCCAGCAAATCTCTCCAGTCCCTTGTTTAAAATAATAACACAGATTCATGTTTACTTTGCTTCCTAGAGAATCATAAGATGATAGGACTCAAAAGTCATCCAAAGCATTAATACACAGCAGAGAAACTGCTCATTGAAATAATTATGTATCAAAGCATCCAACCACAATGAACTATTAACTGTTGAATCTCATTTTATTATGAAAATGTTGAATGAATTGTTTGGTTTTTTTTACATATATCAGTGGCCTTATGGAGATATTTGTAGCATTAGTCCTGTTGGAAAGGGACAGGGAACAGAATTCAGCCTCACTTTTCGAAAAGGAAGTGGGAAAAAGTCAGAGACGTTAAAGTTTTCTACAGAGCACAGGACAGAACTTCTAACAGAAGCACTGGTAAGAAATTATATTTATCAGTACACCAATTATTTCTGTTTTCCTTATTTCTTTATATAAGTTATAACAAGGTTATTTTATGATTTGATACTTTTGCTTTTGTAATCAGGGCACTGAAAAATGATTCATACATAATTTCGCTAGTCTTTGGATTATATGAGTATGCATGATCAAGTAATGTGATTAATATAATTCTATATTGAAGCTTTATGTACTTTGTGTAATATTTCAATTATGTGGTCTTGAAAGCTTTCTTGGACAAAAATTTTATTTTGGCTGTGTGTCCAGCTTTTGCGTAATTTGGGTGGAGGGAGTTGAATAAGAAATCCACTTTATAAATTTTGCCACATTTTCATAACTTTTTTTTCTTTACAGAGATTTAGGACTGACTTTTCAGAAGGAAAAATCACAGGAAGGGCAAGTATTTCATCTGTCTAAAATGAAAGAATTTAATTTCTTATCTTGGTGTAGTATAGTCCTGTGACACATCAACATAATCATAAAGAAAAATGTCAAACCCCACCAGAAAATCTACATGTGCAACTGTTATAGCATTCTTTCTCTCCTACCTCCAGAAACTTATTATGTGAAAATATAAAGTGATGCAAATTACTTAGTCAACTCATTCATATAATGATAGGTAATGTAGTTAGTTCATCAGAGAAGTTCAAACAGGAGTAATTTTTGTCAGCTTTTCTCTGCTTCTTAACAAAGGTTTTCCATTCAAGAGGGCACTACTAAAAATACTGGCAGATATGGTCATGTGGGATGCCTTAGTTAAAAAGCCACACATTATCAAATGACCAGTAAGCCATTTGCCAGCAGCTTTGAACCTGAGGTCTGGCCTTTAGAAGTATTTAAACTTTAGCAGCATTAGAATCCAGCTTGGTCTTCCCACTTGTCCCAGAAGACTCCGTAATTCTTTAGGAACATTTCAACTTAGAAAAATCTGCCGTTTTGGCCTACTATCATATAGTAAGTTCTTTAAGCACTGTTGGCACCTGGCAAAAGACAGGTTGCTGCAGCAGCGGTGGCCTGCTGTTGCTCTGTTATGTTAGTCTTGCCACCCTAACTTTTTTGGTTAAATCCATCTCTTGCTTTCCCAGAGCCCCACTGGTTACTGATAGCCAAGTAGTTGTCCTGTTGCCTGAAGAAACTTTTTGGTGAATTTTGGTGACCACTGAAGTGTATTTTTTCCCACCATTGCTGTATTCCCAATGAGAACAATTGAGATAGAACTGTAACAGTTGAAGGTGCATGTTTTAGGCAATGTTTTACATAAGTAAATATTTCCTCCCTGTATTGTAGCTGCTTAAAAACTACCATTGATAAGGCTTCTTGAAAGTGAATAGGTTATTTGACTACTAGATACTGAATTATGTATTTTACCATTTTAATGAATACTTTCAAGTGTGTTTGAGGTTACTGAAGTATGAAAGGACTTTGTATATGAATGGGAATTTGATTTTTTAACATCATAAACGTTCTTCAAGAAAATTCTTTATGAGTGGATAAGAGCACTGGCCCTGGAGTCAGGAGGACCTGAGTCCAAACCTGGCCTCAGATGGTACTCACTAGCTATGTAACCTTGGCAAGCAACTTAATCCTGATGGCCTCACAGGAAAAAAAAAAAGAAAAAGAAAATTCTTTATGCTTATTGGGAATGATATTCTAATTGAAACAGTCATTTGTAGGGCTAACATTTTTTCTTGTGGTAACTTATATGCTATTAATGTTCTGAATTAGTTATTTGAATTGTATGCTATACTGTACTTGAAATGTTAGCCAGTGGTTAGCTAGATGGAGTTTTTCTTTTGAAGGCTTCTGAAATGTCATTGAAAAGTTTAACAGGGTTCTTGATTAAGGTTTTTTGGTATAGTATTATTCTAGGATCATTCTTTTTTACATTGCAAATCATATTTTTATTGCATAGAGAAGAATGAGTTATTTTCAGCTAGAATTAGCATTGTCAAATATGAACAAACCTAACAGACAGCTTTATTTTATGGCAAGCTTTAAGAACCTGAATCTTAAATCGATCTTCCTTCCCTTTGTAGAGGTATCATTGTTTTAAGCATCACTGGAGTGATACAAGAAAACCTGTCATTTTAGAAGTAACTCCTGGAGGTTTTGACCAAATTAATCCTGCAACCAACAGAGTCCTTTGTTCTTATGACTACAGAAATATTGAAGGTTTTGCCGACCTTGCTGATTACCCAGGGGGGTTTTGTATACTTTATGGAGGATTTAGTAGATTGGTAAGTACTTGTAAAGAAGATTTCGTAGATGGGGAAGGGAGTATTTGTATTTACACTCAGATGCTGTTGTAACAGTTGGTTATGATTTTATATTAACTTCACATCTTTAATTCTTTAATTTACAGTTTTGATGGCATAGAGACTGAATGTGATTTCATTAGTATAAGAAAATCCTGAATGAGGGAGCTCCTTCTACCAGTGCAGGTTACCACCTGCTCTGCAAGCTTTGAAAAGCCAGGTGCCTCAGACACATACAGCCAGTGTATGGCAAGAGCAGGGCTTGAACCCAGGTCTTCTGACTCCAGGAGGGGCTCTCTATCCACTACACTAAACAACTTCTATTTTTATTGATTTGGTAGTTGGGGAATAGAAGCCAAGGCTTCATTTGTATCTTCTAGATTTTGAGGTCTGTCTGGTGTTTGAGACCTCACAAATCTGAAGATCATTGGTAGTCATATTCACTTTTCAACCCTGGAGTTTCTGAGCCTTTTACAAATTATAGTAGACTACTTGAAAGCTGCTTTGACTTGACCTGTTTGCAAACAGATGATAAGTGCTAAACTTATCACACCTGTGTGGTTTCAACATACAGTTATCCCTTCCACATCGCTGGGGTTAGGGTCATGATGCCCCCGTGATCTGGAAAATCAGTGTAAAAGTTTTTGGCCCTCTCTTTGTATCAGAGAAGTCTGAATTTTTTTTTTCCTTTTATGGAGTGTTTGTAGGACCTTACTGTAAAATTTGGATTGACGTTATACAGTACTATACATATGTTTTTTGCATATCTGAGTTTCTAAACCTTTTGTACATTGTCTGCTGGCCTTCCATGTGTTGTTGTGGTTTTCGCAAAACTCCCCAAAAGGTTCCCGTTTAATTTTTTATGCTGACCCAAAAAATATAGAAAGTGTGGTGGGGAAAGTCCCGGTGTGGAAGGGATAACTGTATAGGAATGAATTATAGATCTTTAGAGCCAAAACAGATCTTAGAGGTTTTCTAAAGTACAGACCACTTATTTTATAGATGAAACAAAGCCTTTCAAAGTTGTGGCTTACCCAAGCTTATGAAACTAGTTAATAGCAAAAATGAAACCCAGTGTGTAGTTTACACATCAGGGTTGAGAGTTGCCTAGAAAATACATATTTCTTACTATTGGCTTTTTTAAAACTCTTGGTCATCGAGGAATTTAGCCCTGCTAATTGAAACTATGTTGCTATCCTTCTGATACTTTCCCTACCACTACTTAATGATTTTCACTAAATATCTAATAGAAAAATTGCTTACATGAAAGCTGTGGGGAAGAAGTTGGGTTTGGTCAGGGGAAAAGCAAAGCAGATGCTATGTAGGTTTTAAAAATGTAAAACACATAATGGAAATATTTAGGTGTTGAGTTGAGTTTCTTTATGTTTTTAATTATATTCAAAAAATCCTTTTGTTTTTTTGAAAAACAAGCTGGAATGCTTATATATTGCCATAACTTATCACAAGATATTCCTACTTTTATTTGAAATGCTTCTTTTCTGAACTATTTTTCATGTAAATGCTTTTGTAAAAACAAGTTGAAAATCTGACTTTTTCAACATTAAAAAATTGTAGCATCTGTTTGCATCTGAACAAAGGGAAGAAATCATCAAGAGTGCAATAGACCATGCTGGCAATTACATAGGCATTTCCCTGCGGACCAGGAAAGACCCCTTAGGATTTGAACAGTATTTAAACCTTCGTTTTGGAAAATATAGTGGAGATGAATCCATAACATCATTAGCAGAGTTTGTTGTTCAGAAAATATCTCCTAGACATTCGGTAAGATCTGCAATGAATATAAAAATTTCTTCATTTTGATCTATTCTAGCTTTCTCATTTGACTAACTTTTCAATCCATGTTTTATTTAAAGGAACCCGTAAAGAGAGTATTAGCTCTTACAGAAACTTGTTTGGTAGAACGTGATCCAGCAACCTACAATATTGCAACACTGAAGCCTTTAGGGGAGGTCAGTAGCAACATCACCAGTTTATATAGGATCTCTTGGCAAACCAAAGAATCATTCTTTGTTTTTCCTTGTGGTTTATAGATTAGGAATTCATATTTGGAACTAATTTTAAACATTTTATATTAGAAAATTAAGCATTTCAGAAATATGTATTTTTTAAATGCAGAACTTTTAAATGAACAAATATAAAAATTTTTCATTGGCTCACAAACATTTGTCATTCTTTACATGCCAAGATGCACAGAAATCTGTAATATAGACTTAAGTGCTTGGAAGCTATATTGGCTTTTGCATTTGTAGGCTAGTTAAGTCTGAAGACTCCTCAGCATTAAATTTTAAAAATGTTTTTTGTTTTTGTTTTTTTTATCAACTTAGGTATTTGCATTGGTTTGTGACTTTGAAAATCCACAGCTTTTTACCATTGAATTTATAAAGGGGCAAATACGGAAATATTCTTCAACGGAGAGGTATTTGTAAAATTCTTTCAAGACTAGAAAGTACTTCTTATGTTAATTCACTGGTGTAAATTGCAGGTGATCATCCTTACTACCAATCTTTGTTATAAATAAAAATTTTCTAAGCTAACTTGTTGAATGCCTGCTAGGTTGCATAGTGGATAGAATGCTGGCCTTGAAGTCAGAAAGGCCTGCATTCAAATCTTGTTTCAGACACTTGCTAGCTGTGTCACTATGGGCTAATCATTTAGGTTCCTCATTTGTAATGTGGCCATAATGGTAGCACCTCCCTCCCAGAGCTGTTTTGAATATCAAATAAGATGACGTGGAAAACACTTTTCAAACACAAAAATGCCACGAGAATACTGTTGTTGTTATTATGGTATAAACATATTAAGCGCTGATTGAATTTGCATTATTCAGACTCACATTTGTGACCCAGCTGTAACATCTCCGTAAAAAACATATGCTGTGATAGTAGAGGAGAGCTGTGGCCATCCATAGCTTATTAGTGAGGGAAACATTTCTTTTAAATACCCAGTAAAAATTATGGATGTAAATTACATAAATGAAGCAGTGAAGCAGATCCGTATTTGCTTTTGAAGAAATTTCTCCTCTAAATTTTCCCTCACTTTCATCTTGCTTGATCTTTACATAATCATGTTTCTTTTTCTGTTCTTTATAACTCTAGCTTTAGTCATGCCTCTGTTATATTTGTTGCAGCTGGTTTGTGTTGACTTGTTCATATTGCTTGCTCTGTTTAACATATATATATATATATATATATATATATATATATATATATATATATATATATATATATATATATATATATATATATATATCTCCTATCAGGCTATAGATTATTCTTTAAAAGTGTTCATGATAATGTGCCAATATAATCTTTCTATTCGTAAATGTCTCTTAGCATTTTTACCATCTTTGGTAGTTTAGGAGTTGACTAGAGGAAGTACTATCTAGTTACTTCCACTTTTCTTTGCTTTAGGTTTTCTATCACTTCTCCCTATCTGACTGGCTGCGTCTGTACACACTGTGATAGAGTTCTCCTTAACCAGATCTTGTGAATGTACCAATACGTTGGTGTGATTGGCACTCTTGGCATTGCTGAAATGGGCTGCAGCTAAGGAGTTAGAATAATATTGAATTTTTAAAAACCACTGTATGTCTGTGCAGTCTTATTGACTTCCCTTAATTCTTTAGTCCAGCTAGTATTAATCTGAGATCTCCACTCTTAGTACTAGCCAGTTAAAGATAAGGCAAATCTACCTGGAACCATTATGCTATAGTTGACATTCCCTCTAAATGAAAGGAAAGTAAACAAATAGCAGTAGCAGTGTACTGTAGGTGGAGTTCAATAACTAAAAAGTGTACAAGAATTTCTAAGTTCACATTTCCACTAATCTAAAGCCATTTTAAATTCAAAAACATTATTTCCCCCAGTCCTTAACATTTCTTTTGCATTTAGCACAAGTGAAGCTTGCATTCTACTAAGGGGTCAGAAAATAGACACAAATAAGCGTAACACATGGCAAATGAATAAAAAGAGTGCTGTGTGAAGTGTGGGAGAAAAGTCACTCTCAACTGGGGAATCAAAAAAGACTTCCTGTAATTGACTTTAAAAGATTGGTGGGTGGAAGTGCCACAGAGATAGGAAGAAAGGCATTCCAAGCATAGTGAAGTGTGAGATTGAAAAGAGAGGAGATGCTGAAGGCCCGGGATGTGTATGGGAGAAACTGAATAATTGAGTTTGACTGGAAATAGAATATGACATCAGAAGAGGTAGGTTGGACCCAGCTTTTCGAGGTAAATAGTAATAGTAAAAGAATTTGCATTTTATTCAGAAGGCATAAGCCCCACATTGAGGGCTCACGTGTCAAGGAGAAACATAACCAGATCTGTGTATAGAGATAAACCTGATAGTAACATGAAGTATATATTGGGGAAAATGAGTGGCAGCAGCAAGATAATAGTTCAAACTGCTGATGATGAGAGTCTATACTAGAGGAAGAATGAACAGAGAGTGGATGCAGGAGATAATGCAAATGAAAAGTCCATAATCTTTTCCATTCCCCTTACCTCTCATATCTAATGATAATAATAAGGTTTTGGGTGTGGGAGATAGAGGTAATAATGTTGTAGTCAAGTTGTAAGGAATAGATTTGAGGGGAATGATGAACCTGGTATTACACATATTAAGTCTATACCACTGGGAAAGAGTTGACTGAAGTCATGCAGTGAAGCTGTTTGGACCTACTGCAGGTTTCTTATCTGATCCAAACTGGAACCTCACCATGGCCAGCTAATCTTTTTAGTCTTCCCTGGTTGATTCTCCAACCCACTCACCACTTCTAAATCTCTCTCCTCACATCTTCCACAGAACCCACTTTTCTCACTAAAGACTTTGCCTCATACTTCACTAAGGAAACCTAGGCCATTTTTCAAGAGACTGCTTCTTCTGGTCTTGTAACCCCTTGATAAACCCCATTTCTTACTTCATTCTCTCTTGAAAGGAAACCTTTTTGCCGAAGCCAATGGCTTTATGTGTTCCACTAGATCACTTAAAGCTCCTCACAACTTGATCTCATTTTACCATTCCATCTTCTTATACTTTATTCCCTCTCTACAGTTCAGCAAAGCAGGCCTTATTTCTTATGCTACGGTAAATTTCATAATCTCAGTGCCTTGCACTATGTGGCTCCCATACCTGGGTTGTACCTCCATACTTTGCCTCTTGTAACTCCTGATTTCCTTCAGATTTAGCTCAAGAGCTGTCTTCTAAATGAGATCTCTCTTGGCCTTCCCAGCTGCTTGATGACTTTCCCCTTCCCCCAAGGTCTTTGTTTTTCATTCAGGTTTTGTTTTGATACAGTGTTTGGCGCATTTAGTAGCTTCTTGAATGCTTACTTGTTTGACAACCAAGTGAAATTCTCTTTTTTGCAGTTAGAGGTGTGACTGTAGAGTTCAGGAGAAAGGGCTAGAAAGAAATCTTGCATAGAAGTGATAATTGAAACCATGGGAGCTAATTAAATTGCCAAGGAAGAGTGTATAGAAAGAGTAAGTTGAAGAATAGAATTACTCCCATTTTAAAGGGTCAGGATACATACAAGGAGCTAGGAAGGAAGTAGAGAAAGGGATAATTATAGAAAGGTAGGAGAATGTGATAGAGTCCTTTCTAGGAGGTAGGGATGATGTTCTGGAAATCAAAGACGATGAGTACTTATTAAGAGTGAAGTTACTTTTTTGGGGGTATGGTATTTTGAATCCCTCTCTGCCCACCTCCTTCTTTTTTCTGCTCAGAGACTCCTTGTTAGCTAGTTTGTTGGATGGAGTAAGAGCCTCTGGTAATCGAGATGTTTGTGTAAAAATGACATCCACACATAAAGGTCAGCGATGGGGATTGCTCAGCATGCCTGTGGATGAGGAAGTAGAAAGCCTTCACCTCAGGTTCTTAGCTACACCTCCAAGTAAGTGCAGTTTCAAATCTTATTGCGTTCTACTGTATATACATGCATATATATATACACATATATATATAATTTTTTTCTTCTTTCTGAATGTCTTACTAAACAGAATGGGAACCTACTTACTCTTTTTTTCTTTCCCTTTTCCCCATCTTTTTTGCAGATGGCAACTTTGCCGATGCTGTATTCAGGTTCAATGCTAATATTTCCTACAGTGGAGTTCTGCATGCAGTAACACAGGATGTAAGAGTTAAATACCATGAGTTCTTTGCAGAAAACTGTGGGTCTTGGGGGAAAATAATTAGACATGTATTTTCTCTATTAGGGTCTCTTCTCGGAAAACAAAGAGAAGCTGATCAACAATGCCATCACAGCATTACTGTCACAGGAGGGCGACGTGGCTGCGTCCAACGCAGAGCTGGAGAGCCAGTTCCAAGCTGTGAGGAGGCTTGTGGCTTCCAAGGCTGGCTTCCTGGCCTTTACCCAGCTGCCCAAGTGAGTGCCCTCTTCTGCATCTGCTTATTATATGGAAGTAGAATAATACGTAATGATTAGGGTCTCTTTTTAAAAAGTGATGAAAAGTAGTCCTGAAGGCTAGTTTATCTGCTTTTTAATTATGAGGAAACCAAGACAGTTTGAACTGAAATGGAACAGCTTCGTTCTCTTGTGGCAAAAATTTCTAGTTATTAAAAATAATTATTTCAAAATGAAAAATGTTTCTGACTCAAGGTGTCCTGTATTTAACACATTACCTACATGTGGTAAATGACCTTTAGGCAATAGAAATGTTTGTAGTCTTGAAATGATAACTGCAGAAATCTAGAGGTGGCATTGTTATTTATTTTAGGAATGAAAAGCATAAAGTACTAGGTGGTAGTAATTTGGGACACCTGTGGCTTTTATTTCAAAAGATTTCGGGAGCGACTTGGAGTGAAGGTGGTGAAAGCTCTCAAGAGGAGCCATGATGGTGTAACACATGCATCTATCGATATGCTTTGTGCCCTCATGTGTGTAAGTTTGTGTCACTTCTCTTGAACTTTTCTTTAAGTTGCTGATCTGGATTGGTTGAAAATTTTTCCCTCTTAACTAGTTAAAGTTGAGTTTTGTGTAAACTTGAAGACATGATTCATAGATAGAGTGTTTCTTTGCAAACACAAGAATTAATTACTGTTGTGTAATGTTGAATTTATTCATGAAAAAGGATAAGAGTTCAGCTAGGAAGACGGTGGCCAAAAACTTTTTGTGGAGATGTTGAGTAGTTCAACAGAGATTTGATTTTGAAAATCCAAACAGTTAATGTATTTATCCTGAATGAAAGTTTGCTGCTAATTTTAGCATTTCATAAATTCTGTATCAGTGGAGGAAATTGCTAAATACACTGTAAAGGACAGTTCATGTAAACGTGAGCTGCTCTTAGCACCTGGTTTGACTGCAAACATAGTTTTCATTGTTAGAATAAACAGTGACTTTTAAGTGTACTAGCCCCGTCATGTGTTACATGTTGTGTAATTATTCTGTGAAGTCAGAACAATCCTAGGAGAAGATTAGTTATCTTTTTTTTTTCTTTTCCTACTTGGGAACTATCATTTTTAGGACATTTTCATTTTCTTTCACGGGTTTCAAAAAGAATGTTTTTATGAGTCAACTCTAAGATAATGGCAAATGAGTCTGCTTCTAAATGATTTTTTTTAACCATTTTAGCCCATGCATGATGACTATGACTTGAGGCAAGAGCAGTTGAACAAAGCATCTCTTCTTTCTTCAAAGAAGTTTCTGGAAAACTTATTAGAAAAATTTAATTCCCATGTGGTAAGTAATAGTCAAGCTTTTATAAGTAGTAGGTTGTTGTTCCCCCACCCCCACCCCCTAACATCTCTGTTGCTCTTTATGGCATGCAAAGCACTTGGCATTGGTTTTCCTCTGCTTCTCACAACTTTGCAAGATGATTCTGCAAAAGAGGAAACAGAGGCTGAGAGAGTAAATGACTTGCGCAGGGCCTGACAACAAGTAAATGTCTAAGGCAGGACTGAAACCCAAGTCTCCTTTCTTCTAAGTGCAGTGCCTACAGTTGGTTGATGTGGTCATCTGTTAAACCTGTTATCATAGTTCAGCCTCTGTGGATGTGTTTGAGTTCAGTTCAGCAGGCAGTTAAGTACCTGCTCTATCTCCAGGCCTGTGCTAGGAACTGGAAAGCAAGAAGAACAGTAAGATGGTTCCTTCTTACTTCTGCTGTGTAGAGAGGTGAGCAGAGGGGAGATAGTACAGGTGTGATATACACACGCACAGAAGTATAAGACAAGGTAATGTAAGGTGATTGTACAATTGGGGAAGGGAGATTATAATGTAACGTTGCAGTCTCATTCATCTGCAGAAGATAGTTTTGAAAGGTTTACAGTTTTACTTTAAAATTCTAGAAACAAATCTTTTCTTCCTTCTGGTGGCCACCATAAAATAAAAGCCCTGAAGTTTAGGAATTGAATTATTAAGTGATTTAGTTCTTCATTAGTAACAATTTTAAATTCTATTGCAGGGAAAAAATTTACAAATAACCATAACTGTTGTAAGTGATACTAACTCATTTAATTTTTTTTTTTTAGATGCTTGAGTAGGTCTGATTGTCCATCCAGGTCCAAAGAGCTTTAGTTTTCTTGAGATTGGTATTCGTTCTTCTGCAGTATCTGTAGGCTTCTTGGATTTTATTTTCCGTGTTGCAGAATGACTCTTCCTAGTGACCGTGAAATCAGAAAATTAAATATTCTGCCAGCTTAGTTAAATGTCAGGAATTTTCCTTCAGGAACTTGAATGCATCTTTGAGATGTTCCCAAAGCAATGACTTACTTTGTTTTTCAGGATCATGGGACTGGTGCCCTAGTTATTAGTTCACTTTTGGACTTCCTGACCTTTGCCCTCTGTGCTCCATATAGCGAGACGACTGAAGGGCAACAATTTGATATGCTTTTGGAGATGGTTGCATCCAATGGAAGAACCCTCTTTAAACTTTTCCAGGTGAGATCTTGGCCTTTTTTCTTAAGCAGTATGGTTTGATATTTTCCAGTGTTGCAAGGGAAGATGGTGACATCTTCCTTCACAATTTCGATGTTGTAAAACCATTCCTTTGGTTTGGAGATAGAAAGAAAATGAGCCGGCATTTTTTGTAACGATGTGAGGTCACTGCCAATCCACTGTTGATGGTGGTTTTGCTGTTTCACACTTCATTCCCACTTTGAATAGTGTTAAAAATTAATTTCTACTCTGTTGTACTTTATAGGTGCAGTGTTTTCATCAGTAAAATAATTCAGTCTTTTCCGCCTGTGAGGTTCTTGGTCTTTTTACATGTAGTTTCCGATACAGCATCTTTGGCTATCCATTTGTCATCCCTCATGCTCCTACTCTTCCAATTACACAAGACCTTGATGGTTTTTATGCTACTTTTCCTGTACAGATCATTGGTGGTGATGTGCTGTAATCATTAATACTTCCGCATGAATCTCTCCATGGCTCTTTCAGTTACCAGCTATGCCAGGACCAAAATTTCTTACTTCATTCTCTCCTTCCAGTAGTCCTTCCACAAATTTTTTTGTAGTGAAATGTGTCCCAGGAATGATGACCTTACATCAAATCAAACATTTCTTCCTAGAAGTTAGTTTTATTCCTTAGCCCTATATATTATTACTTTGCATGAGTGCTGCAGTGTTACATATGCTCCACAATCCTGTTGCCCTTTTATTGTGGGCTCTTCATTAATATTTAGCTGTGATGTAATTTTGTGTAAAATAGTTTGTCAGCATATAATGTGTCAACAATAGATTCCTATTTTATTTAAATTATTAACTAACATGTAATTGTATATCATCGTATCTTTTTAACCAGCTGTTGATTGTAGTTGAAGAAAAGCTCTGATTGATGATTGACTCTTTTTCTCCCCTTTTAAAGCACCCTTCCATGGCAATTGTAAAAGGAGCTGGTTTGGTTATGAAGGCAATAATAGAGGTGAGAATAAAATTAGAATTTCTAAGTTTTAAACAAATTAGATCAAATAGTTTCTTATTTGGATTGGCATGCTCATAGAAACTGAATATATTTCCACCTGTGATAGAAAAACATTGTAAGAAAAGTGTTTTAGCTCTCTGCTCTGGATTTTCTTCTGGTAGTTGCAGTGAAGCAAAAGAGAAATTTAGCATTACTGGAGTGAAGGGTGGAACAAATGAATTAACTTTTTTGTTCTTCTAGCATAATTTTATTTTATTAAAATGGACGTAAAAGGACACAAAAAATGTCTTTGTTTTCTTTGAGTATCCCATTAATATTCAGGTACTTTTCTGTAGAGACAATATCCCTTCTTTCCCATTGCTCCCCCAAACAAAAGCATTATGTTTCTATGTTAAAATTACTCTTAAAGTTTGTATTTGTGAAGACCAGGTAAAGGAAAAATATAGATTACTAGAAAATGTCCTTTATTGATTATTTCCTTTTTGGAAATGGCTATTTCAAATTTCCCAATAAATAGGCTCGGTTCATTCGGTAAATACGTACTTCAGAGATACTGCTGTGAAAGGTAAAAACTAGAAAGTAGCTAGCTAGGTGGCATATCATATAGAGTATGAGACTTCAAGTCAGGGAGCCTTGAGTTTAAATCCTGCCTCAAGCACTTAATATCTGTGTGATCCTAGCCAAGTCACTTAGCCTCTCTCAGCCTCTGTTTCCTCATGTGTAAAATGAGGATAATGATAGCACCTACCACACAGATTGAAATGAATTGACATATACACACACACATATAACTTTGCAAAACCTTAAAATGTTACGTAAATGCTAGCTGTTATTATTTAGGTGTGAACATGAACATATGAATGTGAACATGGCATCGGTTGATATTCTACTAAATCCAACATCTGCCGACCACATCAGGACAATAACTGACGACAGAAGGCAGAACTTTTGTCTTTCTTATTCTGTTTCTGCTTCTTTACCAAGAAGAATGCACTTGGAATGTGTGAAAAAAATAATAGTTAGCAAATAAAAGGCGATGGAAAGAAGCTCCTTAGCTAGCTACCCTCAGGGAGATCAAATCAGATGATCTCATTTTTAGAAGAGGACCGATGACATCATGAAGTGATGTTTGGACATGTGCATGAACTGGATTGAAGTGAAGCAGAGGTGCACAGTCATCAGCCTCACTCTGTCTTCCACAGTCATCAAAATCCAGTTGCAAGACTAGTTCCTATCCCCCATTGGGCTTGCCTTCTAGTAGGGGGAACATTTAAAATCTACCTGGATTCTGTAGGATACTTAAATTTCAGAAAGTTCTTCACCTGTCTCTAGAAAACATAGTGGAGAATCTCTATACAAAGCAGTTGGTTATGATGGGGGAAAACAGACTTGGAATGCAGACCTGAGCTGGGGTTTGAGTTTTCCTGTTTATCACTTTATCACCTGTGTTCCTTGCAGTAAGTGACAGAATCTGAGTAAGAAGGATCCTCAGTAGTCTTCCAGGCAAAACATTTGACTGGAATTCCTTCCAAGGCATCCTCCCAGCTGGTTCATCAGCCTCTGTTTGAAGGGCCTAGGGATGGAGCCTTCATGACTTCTCAGGACATGTCATCCCCTAGTTTTTGTTGTTGTTGTTGTTGTTGTTTTGTTTTTAATTAATTTATTTTGATTTATCAACAGTCACTTCCGTATTCTTTTGAGTTTAAAATTTTTCTCCCCCTCCTTCCCTTCCACCCTCCCCAAGATGGCATACAATCTGATATAGGCTATACGTATACATTCCTATTAAGCATATTTTCACATTAGTGATGTTGTAAGTAAGAATTAGAACCAATAGGAGGAACCCCCAGAAAGAGGAAACAAAACTCAACAGAAGAAGAAAAGTAGCAAATAGTGTGCTTTGATCTGCATTCCAACTCCGTAGTTCTTTCTTTGGACATCATCCCCTAGTTTTTATTATCACTGACTGTTAAGAATTGTTAGGGGTGTATGGGGTGTTCAGGGAGGACTAGCGCCTCTGGTATGAGAGCTTGCCCAGTCTTTTTTAGGGCTGCTCATCCACCTTTAGTGTCTAGCTAGCACTCAGTTCTCACCTGTGGCTCCAAGAAACTGTAGCATGTGCAGTAGCCACACCCCAGTAAACTGTACAGGTTGAGAGTATCCAGTAAGTCTCAAACCTGTTGGTGAGTTTGCAGGGTATCTACTTCAATCACGTGAAGATTTCCTCCAGTGGAATGGGTGGATGAGAACAGTTTGTTCCGAATGCCACGAAGATAGCTGAGCAAGCACTGTGGAGCACTTAGAGCTTGGTCATACAGCGAAGACACCAAGGTCACGCACTGCATCCCCCACCGTTGCCAGCCATACAGGCTTTCGTCTTGCAACTGGACTTCGATGCCTGTGGAAGAGAGAGTGAGGCTTATAACTTTGTGCAGCTCTGCTTCACTTCAGTCCAGTTCATGCACATGTCAGAACATCGCCCCATGGTGTCATCGGTCCTCTTCTAAAATGAGTTCTTTTGATTTGACCTCATTGAGGGTAGCTAGCTAAGGAGCTTCTTTCCATTGCCTTGTATTGGCTAACCATTATTTTTTCCATACGTTCCAAGTTCATTCTCCTTGGTAAAGAAGCAGAAGCAGAGTAAGAATGACAAAGTTCTGCCTTCTGTCACCAGTTGTTGTCCTGATGTGGTTGGCAGATGTTGGATTTAGTAGAATATCAATTAATGCCATTTTCACATTCATATGTTCATGTTCACACCTAAATTCAACCGGCTTCTCCCACCCCCCACCCCCCATCCCCCTCATCCCCCGCGTCCCACACACCTCTAGCCTGGACTCATGTAAGGCTCAGCTTTTGCAAAATACATGCCTCTGATTTCCCCTGAAGAGCCGGAAGCAGCCAAGGATAGACATTACCACAGGACCAAAAAAAAAGGTTCCTAATCCAAATCTGGAAATATTCTAAGCTCACTTGCAAATGCCAGAAGCATCAACATTAATTGTTGGCTGTATGTGAAATCAATAATAGAACTTTAGTTTGGCCCTAACACTGACATTTATTTGTATAGATCTCTGACAGACATTTAAACTGTCAAACTGCTTATCTGCTTTTTAGAACTGTGACTCCTTTTTTTAATAACAGATGAAATGTGACCTAGTCTTTTGACGAAAGGAATTCTTAGTGTATGCACTAAATCAAAGATAGTAGGAAGAGGTGGTCATTTTCCATGGCAGTGCCAACCCCTTTATTAGTCCCCTCCCTCCAATTTATTTCAGGCATTTGCCCCTTCATTCTCTCTCTTCCCTCCCTAATCTTCAGTTCTTGTTCCATCCACTTGCTCATTCTTGCTGCCTACAAACACACTTACGTGGTCTTAGTCTTTAAACTTACATTTAATCCTGCCATGCCCTTGATCTCTCTTCCTGTATCTTTCATAGAAAAAAGCTGTGTTCTGCTTCTTCACATTGCACTTCCTTCTCCAGCTCTTGCAATCTGGCGTTAACCTCTGCCACTTCAATGAAATGCCTCCAAGTTGACCAATGATCTCTTTACTAAATCTGATAAATTTTTTTTCATTCTTAATCCTTCTTTACCTCCTTATAATGTTTGATCCTATTGAACACTTCTTTCTTCCAGATTATGCTCTCTGAATTTTGGTGATGGTAGTGGTAGTGGTGGTGGTATTTACATTGTTACCCCTGATTCTCTCCTCATCTGTCTAGTCAGTTCCTTGTCTCTTTTGCTTGGATCATCATTCATGCCCAGCCTTTGCATGGGTATACCCAACAACTTTTTCCTGGGTCCACTTCTGTTCTCTCTTTATGCTCTTGAAAATCTCATCAATTCCTATATGTTCACTGTCCTCACTATGCAAATGACATTCTAATCTATGCATCGAGACCTCATCTCTCCCCTGAGCTCCAGTCCTAAATCACTACTTATCCCTTGGGTGTCTCCACCTAAGTAGTCCATAAATATCTCAAACTCATAATGTCTAAAACAGAACTCATTTCCCCTCCAAAAAAAGTTTTGTTTGAAGCAAAAAGTCTACTTCTAACTTTCCCGTGTCTATCAGGGGTCCTCCTATCCTTGTAATCACTGTGTAATCCTCATCTTTTCCTTATCTCCACCTCCAGTCTAGTTGCCAAGCTTGTTGACTCATTCACATCTCCACTGTGTATCCCCTCCACTCACTTGACTGTCACCGAGTTTAGGTCCTCATAGCCTTAGCTATTGCATTCGCCCCTGCATTTTACTCCCTCTTTCTAGCCTCCTCTTATTCCAGTCCAGTTTCTGCAGAGCTGCCAAGTTCATGCTACTAAAACATATGGATGACCCTATCACTCTTCTGCCCAGAAAGCTTTGGTGTATCTCTCATTTCTAAGATCCAATAAAGTTCTTCCCAGTCTGGTTCCAAGCTCTGTTCCAAGCTCTCTCTCTCTCCAGATAAATGCCATCACCCGCAGTGTGTGCTCTGCCCCAGCCCTGCTGGACTGTTTGCTTTTTAGTGCATGAGACATGCCATTTTTTTTTTGACTCCCTGCCTTTGTATGGCCTATGTGCCAGGAACACTCTTGCCTCACCACCACTTCTTGGATTCCCTAGCTTCTTCAAAGTTCAGCTCTAGTGTTATCTCTGATACGAGGCCTTTCCTGACTCCCCTAGTTGAGAGTGTTCCTCTCCTCCCAAATTACTTTATTTTGTATTTATTTGTGTGCATATTTTCCCCCTAGTAGATGCCATGGTGCCTAACACATAATAAGCACTTAATAAATGCTTGTCTTATTGAATCAATGTTGTAGTTATAGTGAAAATAAACAGCATTCCAAGTGTGTAGGGCTAAAAATCTGGCGAGGAACCAAAATGAAATTTCAAGTTGTTCTGCTTCAAACCTTCTTTTGAGACTGTGTGAAGAAAATGTATTATTTGTTGCTAGCAAATGTTTGTATTTTAAGTCTAGTGATGTGGAGACTGGTAGGAAGTGAGGTGACAGTAGCCTGGGGGAAGAAGCAGGGGTAAAAATAAATGTGAAAATAAACTTCAAAAGTAACAATATTCCAAAGAAAAATAGAAAATATTTTTGAATTTATGCCATTGCTTGGCTTTTTGTTTAAATAATTGGAAGGTGCTTGTTTTGTTCATGCATTCCTGTGTGATATATCATAGTACCCAATTTACTTAAGGTTATAAAAAAAATTTGAGAGTTAGGATAACTATATAGAGACTTTTGTCTTATTTATCTTTCCCTGTTTCTGAAGGAAGGTGATAAAGAAATTGCTACCAAAATGCAAGAGCTTGCACTTAGTGAAGGTGCCTTACCTCGACACTTACATACTGCAATGTTTACAATAAGCTCAGATCAAAGGATGCTCACAAATAGGTAAGTTTCATTGAATTTACTGTGACAGTCAGAAGCATTCACTTAAGTCAGTCATGAGTTTTAAAAATTAAGCAAATATTTCATTCTTGGTTTTTTGCCTATCCCTTTCTCTCTGGGAGCATTGGACTGAAAGCATCTGTGTCTCAGCCATGTGGATGTTTTTGATGGGAAATTAACCTTTTTATATGTGTTTTTAGTAGCCTGTTGTCAGTCACAGAGACAGTAGTAAGACTAGAGACATGGAAAGCAGTCTTCAAAAAAAGCTTCCAGTAGCTAGAGAAGCAATCTAGGTCTAAGAAATTTTCATTTCCTTGGTTGTCTGTGTAAGTTGGTGACCCTTGGCCTTTCCTGTTTTAAATATTGCCAGTTAGGTAGATATCATAACCTATTTTAACAAATCATTTTGCTGATTAAGGAATATTTTTCCATATAAGAGTCATTTGGATACGTGAAGACCAATACATTGAATCTCCATCTGCTCTAAGCTTTACAAATCCTAGCTTCTTGAAGCTTCGTTCTTCTCTCAACTTTCCATCTCTTCCAGTCTCTAACACACTGCTTGGCACACAATCGTTTAATATGTTTATTAAGTTATCTTGCTGTCTAGCTTCTTAATCATTGCTTTACCTTTTCTGTAAACCCTTTCTAGTTCCTTATCTCTTTTAATGTACATTCCCAAACCAGCAGTTTGGCAGGCTATAATGAAAGCATTAACAATTTGATAGGCTTTTAGTGTATCGCCGCGAGGACAAGCCTAGGCTAATGATTCATGTTTAGTGTACAGTACTTGATTGATTTTCTTTTGACCCTTTCCCGTTCCAACTAGCACAAATGCAGCTCCCTCTCCGTGGGGTATGATGTTCTCTTCCTTACACAGTTCCACTGATTAGTTAGTGTTGAACTCTTAAAACAGTTTGTGTCCACCCTCAGATGTCATTAAAGTTAATTAACTTCCACTTTGCTTGAAAGGACAGTGCTGAGGGAGGTATTTCCATTATTTATTGTATAAAACGCAAATATTCTTCATAAAAGGATATTCTTAAATAAATCTTGTAGTAAAAATCTGTATTACAAGTTTGTTGGCTTTTAAGTATTAGGCTATAATTAATTATTTGCATCCACTAGGATTAATACTGGAAAATTGTCCAGCCATTGACTTTAGTGAAAATTGGGGAATAGTCTTAAATGAATGTCTTGTCATAATAGAGCAGCTTCCTAAGTTGAGCTTGCAGATAAACTGTTTTTACTGACGTACATTATCTACAACTGCATTCATTTCTGAGTCTGTCGCTTGTACTTTGTTCTTCCAGGAATAAATACATTATCCCCCTCATACAGAAAAGGTTTGAGGCCGTTTAATCCTTAACCTTAACTTTACCAGTTAATCATTTTAGTTTATTGAAGATGATAGTAATATTTTCATTACTATCTTAAAAGGAGGGCAACTTTAGAACAAGAAACTCTTTGGGGGCTGCATTAACAGCAGACTAATGACTTTTAAAATTGTAGCCATATTTCTTATAATTACATGATATCTTGTTCTTAAAAATTCCTTTCTGTTCTAGCTGAGATAAAGCAGCAAACCTTTTTCAACGTCTGCTTTTTTCAGACAGCTAAGTAGACATTTAGTGGGCCTCTGGACAGCTGAAAATGCAACTGCTACAAATTTGTTGAAACGTATTTTGGTAAGTCAGATGAGATACTGAAAAGATCCATGTAGGTTGTAAAAATTATAATGAAAAACAATTCACATGTTAAGTATATAAAGATGTCTTACTAATAGAATATCATAATACTTAAAATAACAATTTTTATCTTTAGTCTCTTATTTCATTCTTTTGAAATTAGATGGTTTTGTTTTGTTTTGTTTTGTGACTCTAGCCCCCAGGTTTGCTGGCATACCTGGATAGCACTGATCCAGTTCCTGAGAAGGATGCTGATCGGATGCATATTAGAGATAATGTGAAAATAGCAACTGTAAGTACAGAGCACAGAAAAGTCAGTAACTCAGAAATAAGTTTTAGCTTAAACCTCTGTAATATAGGACTGCCGCTATAAATTTGTGATGTTGAAGGTTATAGAAAAAGATCAGAAACTGTATAAAATTTACTTTTCAGTAACTAGATGGAGCCCTCACTGTAATAGCAGAAAGTAGAGATATCCTTATTCTACATGGTAAGGTTGTTGGAGTGAGAGCCATGTTTTATGCCTGTTGAAATTCCTGTAAGCCAGCATGATACCTTTTATGTGGTGGCAGCTAAGTAAATTCTGGAAAGTAGGCAGTAGGTAGACTATTACTCTTAGAAATCTTGAGCTAGAAGGCATTTCAGCTAGATCAGTGGTCTCTAAAGTGGGAGCTTAGACCTGACCAACCCTAAAGGGTGTGCAGTCAGTCAGAGTGGGAAAATGCATCTTTTCCTGAGGCAGCCAAGTAATTGAACTTCTGTCACACAACCACTCTTATCCTTATCTTCCTGGCACTTACAACAGCTGTTGCACAAGTACCATGAAGAAATCCTAGCCCCTGATAGAGCATTGGCCCTGGAGTCAGGAGGATCTATGCTCAAATCTGGCCTCAGACACTTGATATTTACTAGCTGTGTGACCCTGGGCACAATTGCCTCTCCCCCGCTCCCCCCCCCCGGAAAAAAAGAAAGAAATCCTAGCCCCTGTACCCATGATCACCTCATGGCTGCACTTGGAGCTACTGGTGCTCAAGGGCCCTGCCTCCGTGCTTTGGTCTTAGGTGAGTCAGTGGATGGTATTGGACTAGCAGGCTTGGATCTTTGTGACAGGTATAGGTCTTGATACCTTATCTTTCCCTCACAAATGAACTGCTTTTACAAACAGGTGTATTTCTGTGAAGGATACCACCTCCTTCAGTCATGTAGGGCACAGTCTGGAATCATCCCTAACTCCTCACTCTTCCATACCCCACATATACAATTAGCTGCCAGATTTGGCATTCCTATCTCCACAACATCTCTCTTAGATAATTCCCTTCTCTCTACTTACACAGCCACCATCCTGGGTCAGACTTTTAGCACCTTTCTATTATAGTGGCCTCCCAATTGATCTCCCTAGCCTCTAGTCTCCCCAAAAAATATCTTCCATGTGATTACCAGAGTGATTTTCCTAAAAAGCTAATCTGACTATGTCACTCTTCTGCTCATTAAATTTCAGCAGTTCCCTGTTCAACTCTATAGTCAAATATTTCTTCATTTTTATCTTATTTTAAATTTTTTGTGTATTAAAATATGTAATTATTAATTCGGCAGGATGTGCATATTGTGAATTGCACATGTATATTGAAGGTGTGTGGTCAAAAAATTTTTACTAGTAAGGGTACACAATAAAGGTTTAGAGGTGACTGACCTAGATGACCATTACCTATTTTGAAGTAATTTGAAGGAATAGCCCTCTTGCTGAGGGTAGAAGTGTTTAAAATTTTTTTCTTCATTGAAGGTAGTCATCCTGTATCGAACATTTATATTAAAAGTACTCCTGTGGTTGTAAGTCATTATCTTTGTGTATATATTAAAGTAATGGGTTTCATCATTCCTCAGGATCAATATGGCAAATTTAATAAAGTTCCAGAGTGGCAAAGACTGGCTGGAAAAGCTGCTAAAGAAGTTGAAAAATTTGCCAAAGAAAAAGTGGATCTTGTATTGATGCATTGGAGGGATAGAATGGGCATTGCTCAAAAAGAGGTAAAAAAAAAAAAGTCTGCCCTAATCCTTTCTAGCTTCTTGGTGAGGTCTTGTTCTACTATGTTTGTCGTCTGAGGTGCTAGTCAAATATTTCAGATTTTTGACTGGTGAACAACTGACTTAAAATAGAATTTCATTTAATCAATACCTTTTAAAATTTTTCTTCTTTTCTTTCAACTCGAATTCTGATTTAGGAATAAATTTTTACATCATAAAAACATAACACATACATTTTATCCCCTAGGTAATCTTACACTGGCCATAGTAAGATTTTATACAAATTCATGTAAAGAAGAAAGGCTACCTTGATTTATAACTAAATTAAACTCTGAAATTGGGTTAGATAATAGTTGTTAGTATTTTCTGTAGTGTCAGGACCAGAGAGCCAATCTTTCCGTTAGTTCCACATTTTAGCCCATGTCTCTGAAGTCGGCTTCATTTTTATAGAGACAGACGGTGGCTTGTAGATTAGCTGTGCCCCTTTGGCCATTCTTATTCTTCTGCCAGGACAGTCAATGAGTGTTTGATCTATATATGTTAATGTATACAAATTTTTTGGTCAACATTCCTGACGAAAATATTTCTTACAATTATAAACTAAAGCTCATCTTGATTTATTTATAGCTTTTAATTCAGGATCTTCTGTCTTTTTTAGTATGACGAATTGAATGCTTCTTGTTAGAGAAAACTTGTTCCCCATGTGTGTTAGAAGAGAGCTGACTGATCCCTGAAGGCTGTGTGACCTTTGGCCAGTCACCTGCCACTCAGAGCTCCAGGCAGCTAAGACCAGAAGTGACAGAGTAAGGGGCTTCAGTAGAATGAGTTTCCTCACCTGGGAGTTGTGTATGCCTATGAAATGACAGGCCCAGTCCCTCTTCCTGAGAAGTGTAAATAGACATATGTAGCCTCCAACACTTCCTAGCGGTGGGATCCTGGGCAACTCACTTCACCAATCTCTGCCCCAGTTTCCTCATCTGTAAAATAGGCATAATAACAGCACCCACCTCCCAGTGTTGTTGTGAGTATCTAATGAGATGCTTATAAAGCACTTAGCACAGTTCCTGGCATATAGTAGGCACTGTATGTTATCTATTACCCAATAAATGCTTGTTTTGCTGTTTTCCAAGGCTCTCATTTGTACTCTATCGCCTCCTCTGTTTCTTCCTTTTTGTTTTTTAACTCTTTGGTCTATGCTGTTTTCTGCTTTTTTCTTTTTATCAAGATAATGATGATGATGATGCCTTTCCCTATTTTGACATACAAGACATAGCATCTCCAAGTGTGGAACAATTTCTTATTTTGCAGTTTACTCAAATTTGTGAAAATTGAGGAAAGTAAACACAAATCCAGGAACAGGGTAATGAAACAGGCATTTTTCAAGTTGGGCTACCAAAAAAATGAAACTGTATTTAGAGCTAAAGTTGGTAAAAGTTTGAAATATCAGTGACCGACCTCTAATCCTTAATATACTAAAATTATTTAGCTTCTTAGTTCTGTTGTTGGTTCTTTTTGTCTTGGTATATATCTGTTATTTAATGTATGCTAACAACAAGGGCCAACTTTTTAAATTATCGTATGGGAAATAAGGATTTCAAAATTTAGACTACAACATTTCTCTCCCTTACAAAGTATGTTGGTGTAATGTAGAAACAAAGCAAATCTTGAAACTTTATTTTCATGTGATCTAGACTAGAATAGAGTGAGATCACATGATTCTTTAAACTACTTTGAGCAAGTTTTACTTTTAACAATAATTGGGCTTGTTCTTTCTGTTAAAATTAATTCACAATGGTATCCTTATGAGAAAATTTGTATAATAGATGTTATTCTCATCATATCTTAGCTTGCTCTCTTGTTTTATTTCCTTTAAAAATATTCTTTTTTTTTTCTTTCTACTGAACACATTCAGGACAGAAACAATATGGTGAGTTTTAAGTTCCTGCAATTTATGTCAGTTGTTTTTAGCTGCCTGGCATGTGAAGTCTTGTTGTGGTATTCTCTGTCTTAGTGTGTTGTAGAGTCTCACTTCAGATGTGTCTGGACCAAGTTATTTATCCCTCAGTCCCACACCTTTCAACTATTCTTGGCTCCCGAAAAAATTAAGCAGCCTTTTGTTTTCAAGTTTGTGATTTATCCTAATAACTGTTTGCCAACAATTACACAGAATTTACTGCTATAAACTAACGCAAATTTCATTACTAGCAACTTCATAAAACTTGGAAGTTTTTGGTTTTTAGTGATATTAGTCTATTTTTTTTAAAAAATTCCCTTTTTATGTGTTGAAAAGTATACTGGCACAGTGTCAGGCATTCATGTTATATGGTTTCTTATTAATGATACTTGTTTATAGATAAAATTCTTCTTTTAATGTGTTTAACTTTCTCAAATTAAGTTCTTTTAAAAGTTTACTAACTACTTAATAAACACTTTTCTGAGTGCTGAGGTAAAGTGTAGATTTAAATATGTATGTGTATCTGTATGGGAGAAATTAGCTAATGTATAGCACCAGCTTTGGCTGATTTAATTTTTTTTTAATTTTTTAATTTTAATTTCCTTTTCTTCCAGAATCTAAATCAAAAGCCAGTAATACTTCGAAAGAGAAGACAGAGAATAAAAATCGAAGCCAACTGGGATCTTTTCTACTATAGGTAAATTTCAGATTGTTTTTTCAATGTATATTAAATCAGCATAGCTGATATGTTTATGACAGCTTTTTCTTCATATATTTTTGCTGTTTTGTAAATGTGTTTTTAAAAAATGAATAAGTGAAAGTGCTTTTTAAAGTAGGAATTGGAGCAGTTATTCAAGCTTCCACAGCGTTAAGATTTATAATAAAGTCAGCATTTTTCCTCAAAAGTTCACACTATAGGGGCAGCAAGGTGGCGCAGTGGATAGAGCACCAGCCCTGGATTCAGGAGGACGTGAATTCAAATCCGACCTTAGACACATAACACATACTAGCTGTGTGACCCTGGGCAAGTCACTTAACCCCCATTGCCCAACAAAAAAAAGAAGAAGCACTATAAACATTCTTCTTCTCTTCGTGAAATAGGGAGATGACTAGTTGTTTTCTTGTTTTATGAAATGGAGACAATGAAGTTGGTGTGTCTGGCAAATAGTACCAGACTGAGTCTAGGACCCAAGTTAACTGACTTCTAATCTGTGCCAATTATTACCCATATTGTTGAGGGTGGAGGAAGGAGACCAGAGTTTTAGTAAAAACAAGTTTATTAAGTACCTTCTGTGTACAAGACAGTGTGCTAAGCATTAGGGGGTGAAGGAGGTGAAAGTTTGTGCATGGAGAAATGAAATATGCTCTCTGAAGTCCAGGAACATTATTATAGCCCAGTAAAGAACTCAGCTTCTCCCTTCTTCCACAAAGACTTTATCACTGTGCTGTCTGATTATATGTTGCCTATTAGAAGTTCTCAAAGCATTATGAAATAGTTTATAATCTTTCTGCCACTAAGAGTACTTTAGATGCTTTTCATTCTGTGAATAGTGGTTAGAAAATTGAGTGGCTAGTTAGTTGGCAGAATGTTGATGAGAGATTGATTCCCTTTCCTTGTGGCTGGGTTCATGTTGTTCCAGCTTCCTTGTCCAGTCTTCTGTTATTACGTATAAGCTCTAATCCCTTTTTGAGGAGCTGAAGCAGAATGGGTGCTTGTAAGTGCTCGGCTCTGACCTAGGACTACAACAGAGAGCTTTTCTGGGGAGAGAGGCTCATCATAGACAGGAGAATACAGTATGGCCTTTTGTTTCAAAATTAAGGGGTTCTGAAACCAGCTTGAGCTTTGGGCCTTCTTGGAATGAGTACCAATCCACCTATGAGACTGTATACTAATACAAGGTTGTCCGTCTCTTTTTCAGACACTTACCTGTGTCAGCCTCTAGTTAATTGGTTCTAGGACTGGATAAGGGGTTTTCTGAAAATCCTTGCACCCAGATAGGTGATGATGGGCCTGTCTGCATCTGAAGTCACACTCGTAGACCTCCATATCCCCTCTGGCAGGCCTCGTCTTTCATCTAGCACCCAGGCCAGGATTTCTGGTTACCAACCTGAAGTCTTATTTCTGGTATCTAGACTTTCTGTAAGCTGTAGTAACTTTGTGAAAGTGTTTTATAAATTGATAAAAACATAGTATTAATAATTTCACTTTAATTTGGTTTTAAACTTAGGTTTCACAGAATTTTTCTTTAATTTTTGCACCAATGTGGATCAATGTTTGACATTGTCTTACTGGTTGCAGTAAAGGTTTCATTTTATTGTGATGTTTACATGAAAATATTCAGTTTACCAACTTATTTAAAATATGTTGGGGGGGGGTGTTTTCTTCAGGTTTCTTCAAGACCATGCCAGGTCAAATTTAATTTGGAACTTTAAAACACGAGAAGAACTAAGAGATTGTCTTGAATCTGAGATGAGGGCATTTAACATAGACAGAGAACTTGGCAGTGCCAATGTGATCTCGTGGAACCATCATGAATTTGAGGTAAACTTTTATTCTTTGGGGCTTTTAATTATACAGAAATACTTAATGCAATGTAATGTACTTTGAAGTTATTTAATGGATTGTTTAACTGTCTACTTTATGCCCATCCTTAATGGAATATTTGCAAATAGTTGTCTTGTAGAGGAAACTTTTTTTTTTTTGGCTTTAGCCTGAAATGCTTTTCCTGCATTTACTTGCAGCAGCTCTAAATTGGAATAGCTAAACAATTTAGAATAAGAATGAGGCTTTGGGACAGTAAGAATTTAAATATACCTCCACATCTTTTGCCATATTAATTAGCTGTTCTTTTTTTCCTTCTTTTCTTTATCTTTACTTTCTTCACTTTTGAGTCTTCTTCTTCTCTGAAGCATGCTTTAACTCTTCCCTCTTTTTCCCGTGGCTTGTTTAAGTTTTCATGGTAACTTGTATTTGTTTACAGATTGCAGACTTTTTCTGGCAGTAATGTTCTCGTCAGCTATTGGTATGGAGAACAGGAAAGAAGTTAGTAGAGGTGATTGTATTTGATGTTGCTAGATGTACACATGCTGTTGAGTTCCCAGGCTCTTATCCTAGCAAAATCTTCAGGGTACACTTGTGATTTTTGCCATCATTTGGGTATTCTGAAGCAACTGAATTCAAGTTAAAGCTAATACATTTTTCATAGTTTTTTTTTTAACTGTGATCATATTTACTATATTTTACCTTATTTATTAAGTAGTGGTTTTATTCCAGGATTCCATAAAATACCCTACAAGGGCAGGGAAAGCTTCTTTTAACAGTGACTTAGATTTTTGCTGAGACCTTCATTGAAACTGTGGTAGGTTAATTTGCTATTGAGTCTTCACTGTATGACGTAAAGAATTATTTTAAAAACAAGTTTCACACTTTGAAATTCCTTCAGCCCTGCCAATGTATGCCTATAAATTTGAAATAGTAAGCCTTGTGAGGTGTATTTTTGAAAAGTCACTAAATGTTTCTCTTGAGATTGTCATTCAGAGGAGAGTGAGAATTGTAAGAAGCAGTTCTTTAGCACTTGCTGAGAGTCAGCTGTAACTTGAGTTCCTTTAATTACAACTGAAATCATATACTTTGTTTTTATTTAAAAAGGTCAAGTATGATTGCCTAGCAGAGGAAATAAAAATAGGAGACTATTACCTGAGATTACTGTTAGAGGAGGATGAAAATGAAGGAAGCGGATCAATCAGACGATCGTAAGCCACTGTTGATATCATTTTTGTTTATTTTTGCTTTACATTTTCATGCTTATTTTTATTGTGAGCTTTATTTTGGTGTTTCAGGTATGAGTTTTTCAATGAGCTCTATCATCGTTTCCTGCTCACTCCGAAAGTGAACATGAAGTGTTTATGTTTGCAAGCGCTGGCTATTGTTTATGGCAGATGTCATGAGGAAATAGGACCGTTTGGGGACACCAGATATATTGTTGGAATGTTAGAGAGGGTAAGAATGTCATTGTTAAAGTGCACGATCAAGGATATGGGTTTAGATTTCTGTATTGCAGTTTTCCTTTGATCAGTCCTACTCTGCGCCTTAGATCTTAGAGTATTTTGTAACACAAGGAGGACCTTTTATTTAGGTCATATAGGAGGGGGAAAGGTAATGGATTAGTAGAACACGATGTCATTTTTCTTGAATTGCTAGTTTCTGTCAGCTTTAGGATTCTCCTTTTCAGGCCCTAAATTGTAAGTTTTCAAAAGCCAATTAAATTTGGAGTGGGGTTCCTAGATTTAGAGCTAGGAGAGCCTTTAAGGGCCACCCAGTTGCCCCTCATCTTACAGGAGAGGTGGTCCTTGACACGTTTACCAAACCAGTCAGTGTGTAGGAGGCAGGGTGTGGACCCACGTGTTTCTGATTCCAAGTTCTTTGCTCCATGATGCTGCCTCTTTCAGAATTGGCGTGGGGGGGGAGATTAGTCAGATTTTCCTTTTTGTCAAAAATTTGCTGTCTAGTGATAAAAGGTGGTGGTGAGATTAAAAATTGGCAAATCTTTCTGATTTTTGTGTTCTGACATCTGTGTTAATATGTATACTCTCTTTAGTGGCATTTGTACCTAAAGTTATTAGGGGGATTGGGTGTTTACAAATGATGTATTTAAGATTTGTATTTTCTGGATAGTTGCATTTCAGGATATGTTTTTTGTCAGAGCGATAAAAATTATTTGAGGGAATTTCTTGAATAGTTTTGAAAACAAACTTTTCCCAGTGTTCAATTGTATAGTGTCTCAAAGTTTTCTGAGTACTTTTTCATAAATTATCCTATTTGATCCTTGTAACCTATGACATAGGGAGGATAGGTACAATTGATTTTTTAATATATGTGAAGGATAATAAATGGGGAAGCCAGAATTCACCTTTAGGGCTTCTACCCAGTGCTAGAAATGCTGGTGATATTACACTATCCTAATGCTCATTGTAGAGTCAGTGACTCTGAAACACTTGTGTGGGCCTGATTTTCTGTATTGTTTTCTGACTTGTTCGTCAAAACATGAGAGGACCGTATTTACTTGGCAAAATTCCTAAGTAGTCCACTTCTAAGATAGCTTTTAAAAGTTAAGGCACAAGAGAAAATGGCTGCTAAAAATAATTCTTTCAGTAATTTAAAAATATCTTGCTGAGTAAATGAGATGAGGTATGTGAAAATTTTAGACAGTTCAATGGGGTTAACTTCATGTTTCTCTGAGGACCACCTTACCTACACATAGAAGGTCTCATTTATTGTGTGTGGTTTCAGTTGGTTCCGGTTTCAGGATGCTTAAAGGAAGTAACTTTTATTGCCTTGTTTGTTCTTGTTTACTTGCAAGTTAATTTTTTCTACTGTTCATTGATCTCTTACTTGCTTTTCTATTAAATTTTGATTAGATTCTCTCTCATTTCAATAGTGCACTGATCGACTTGAACGAGACAGGCTGATCCTTTTCCTTAACAAGCTGATACTTAATAAGGTATGGCCTTTTTTTTTTTAATACTTTCTCTTCCAGCTATGCATATATTTATTCCTTGAGTCCGTAATTACCAATGGCAATTTATTTGATCAGTGTCTTAAAGGTTGAAGTTTCCCTCCAGCTCTAAAGTCTATGAAATAGCATTTTTTTCTCTTTCTTTTGTCCCAAAAAAAGCTAATCTTAAAATCCTTTTAAGCAAAGATATTTCGTTTTACAAATATTCATATGGAAGGATTATTAGAAATGGTTGGTTTAGGTCCGTAGGGAGATATGGTTTTCCTTTAGAAAGTGTTCAGGGAAATCATATTTAACAGTTAAAATGATTGGTTGACAAATAGAAGTTTTTGCTGTTGCCCACTATGAATTTACTGTAGGCCAAAGTAGGCATTGATAAAACTGTTTCTCTTTCTGTGTATCTGTAGCTTAGATACAGAATTTTATAAATTTCCAGTTTAGTCATAAACAATAAGAGTTAAATGGCTGTTGTTTTTACTTAGCTAAATGACTGGACTTGATTTTAAAAACAAACCCTACTGGGCTAATTTCCTAAAATTGCTCGCAAGCTTTTCAGATGCTCTGTGTTAACAGTGAATTTAGAAACACGTATTTGAGAACTAGCCTAATCTGAGAAATAATTTCAAACCCAAAAATAGCTGCTAGGGGGCACCATAGTGCACAGAGTGGTGGGCCTGAAGTTGGGAAGACCCGCCTTCAAATCCAACCTCAGACATTTACTAGGTGTGTGACCCTGGGCAAGTCACTTAACCCTGTTTGCCTCAGTTTCCTCATCTGTAAAATGAGCTGTGGAAGAAAATGGCAAACCCCTCCAGTATCTCTGCCAAGAAAACCCCAACATGAGGTCACGAAGAGTCAGACACAACTGAACAACAACCAAATAGAGCTTGTATTTTTCTGTCTTGTGTTTTCAATAACCGCCATTGTTAGAGGCCTACATGCTGGTTGGCAAAGAAGATGTTACATAGAAGTGGAATTCTGTCCCTCTCTCCCCCGCCCCCTTCTATTCTTTCTCCCTTGTTGCCTACACAACATTGTCCCCTTCTCCCCCCTCTTATTTTTTCCTTAAAAATTGATCCTATGTGTAATTTTGATTTTTCAAAATTTGAAATAGTTCAGTTGTGTGTCAGTTTTAAAGGCACTGTCATTTTTGAACATGAAATCATCTAAAATTGATTTTTGTGAAAGATAGGTTAATTTTTGCATGTATGTGTGCTATATATCAATTCTTATCTGTTTTACATGAAATTGAGTAGAATAATTGAAATTGTAGGTCTTTAGTTTTTTTTGCACCAATTTTTTCCCAAAATGATTTTGGATTTAGAGTCCGACGGGTTCAAATCCTATTTCTGCAACTTTACTAAAATGAAAGGGTGGATTAGATTATATCCAACTTCCAGCTGTAAACACTGACATTAGGAAATATACTTGATATTATAGAGTTCTCTTAAATAATTGATTTTATAATGCCTTATCTTTTAAAAAATATTTTTGTCAAATATCTGTTCTTCCCCAGAAAAATGTCAAGGATCTTATGGATTCCAATGGAATCAGAATACTGGTGGATTTGCTCACCCTCGCCCATTTGCACACAAACAGGGCCACAGTGCCATTGCAGGTATGCTGGGATTTCTCGGGCTTACTGTTGAAGTATAAATATACTTTTAAAAAAACCAGAAGGACCAACAACTACTTTTAATGACAGTGAAAATGTATCAACATTTGAATTTATTATTTTTCTCTAGTAATTATGAAGGCATGGTGATGCAGGCATTCATTCTGTTAATGTTTCTGCTGTTAGGGTTTATATCTTACAGAAAGTCCAAAGGGGAAGATGAATTACCTTTGGCAGGTGACGTTTTGCTGATGATATCCAGCCCCAGAATGTTACTGCAGGGCCTCCTCCTTGTGATTCTTATTTATCAAAAGGGATTCGCTCAGCAATCCACAGAGGAAAAACTAAAACCAATAAAAATGCCCGTTGTCCAGATGAACATTCATTTGACTGACCAGGGCATTAAGTTAATATGTCAGGACCTAAATATTTTTGGGAAATGCACAGAAGATAGGCAATGAGTTGTTCCATTAATGCATATAAGGAGGAGAGAGAGGGTAGATTGTGCTTGGGCAATGGTTGAATGCTTTTAATAATCTCTGAAGAAGAGCTATCCTTTCAATACAAATTAATGAATGAAAAAGCATTTATTAAGTCCTTGGTACATGCAAAACCTTGTGTTAAGCACAAAGGATAGGAGGAGACAATAGTAGAGAAGGTTTCAGCTATAAGTCAGATGCAAAGGCCCAGTTTTCCTTAGGGTGCAGCAGCAACTCATGTGATGATGCGTCTTCTTTAATGTCATTTCCATTAATAAAACTGAATCTGTATCTGGTGTTGAACCATTTGGAAGTGTTAATGCATTGGGTGAAAACATTCCTTCCTGGGTCTTCAGCCACTTAGGCCAATAAGGGTGGGGCTGGAGGGGTGTAGTTGGGAGCCCCAAGCACCTGCAGGCACATATTCTGCAAGTGTTGCTCTTCTGCAGGAGCTATGCTAGGAGGGCTAGTGGTATGGGGATTGCCAGTCTCTACCAGCATCTAAGGGAAGATGGTGGTCCAAGTGATAGTGGTAGTGATGGTCTGGGGTTATGAACTTTGGAACAACACATCTGAGGAAATAAAGTTCCAGATTACCAAAAAAGCAACAAAGAGTTACGTGATAGTTAACAGTAAACTTAGCGCTGTACAAGTAGTGGTGAACGATGCTCGAGAAATGATGTAAGGGATATCAATAAAGGAAGGTAGACTAGTTATGTGGCCCAAGGGATAACAGACAAATGGTCCAGTACTTGCAGAATTCTGAAAGAAGACAAGATTCACACAGGATGAACCAGCATAGATGAGTTGCAATCTGCCCTTTAAACTTACAGGTGTTGATTCCTTGTCAAGGTAGTAAAAAAAAACTGCAACATTCAAGCCTTTCACGTATAGTGAGTTACTGGCTTAAAATATTAAACTACTGAGTCCCTAGCCAGAGAGATAGAAACAACTTTAAACCCTGGTTCAAAGGTTATATCTCTTTAAGCAATAACCTTTGCTACAAGCACTTTGGTTTCTTGAGAGAGAAAAGAATTCACTCGAAACAATACTGATGCTTTTGTTTAGTTTCACATATTACCTGTAAGATCAGGAAACTAAAAGTTAGACATGTGATGTCCAGATTTTTCTTTCTTTGAGCATCTAGTATTCAGTTCTCAAAGTAATAATCTGAAGTTTCAGACTCATAAAACTGAAAGCAACTTAAATCCTGAAAATGTCTGTATGAAATGAACTTTAAATTGAGATGGAATTCAATGTTGACATCACAATTGATTTCACCATTTTTCCTGTTTTTAAAAATGCTGTGATTTACATTTTATTCTGTGAATCTCCAACTCTTTAAATTTCAGAGCAATGTGATTGAGGCTGCACCTGATATGAAGAGAGAGAGTGAGAAGGAATGGTATTTTGGCAATGCAGACAAAGAAAGGAGTGGCCCATATGGATTTCATGAGGTGTGTAATGGCAGCAT
Organism: Phascolarctos cinereus; assembly: GCF_003287225.1. NCBI lineage: Eukaryota > Metazoa > Chordata > Mammalia > Diprotodontia > Phascolarctidae > Phascolarctos > Phascolarctos cinereus. Next base: position 40,415,172 of record NW_027555514.1, read on the forward strand.
TTCTAAAGATGCTCCAGGTATCAATCCTTGTCCATAAGAGGCAAAAACCCAAGTCCTCAAACTTCAAATTCTAAGCACCACTCATTGAAGAGAAAATGTTGTAACTTAATGAATGCATTTCCACAATACCTGCATTGTAATTGTGATTTTTTAAAAAAATAATGTTTCAGTATCTAATTGCCTTAGTGTTTGGAAATTCACTGAAAAGTTCCTGTAGATTTGGTGGTCAAGACCACTGTGTGTTAGAACCAGGTTCAGACAGGTAGATCCTTATCTCCTCAAACTCAGATCTGTTCAAATAAATCTAATCTTCCCACCTTAGGAACAGAACCAAATATAATGTCCTATTGGGGCATAGACTTCTTTCATTTATATAATCTTGTTCCTTTTCTGTTCTTGCCACCACTCCTTTTTTCTGGGTTCTTTATATAGGTTTGGTTACCATATAAATGGTATTATTGAGGCTCATTGTAAAATACTGAGCACCAATCTCCCCAACACCCAGTACCTGCTACCCACCCCTAACCCTCACTTTGATTTCCAGCCTGGAAAAGAGTCTCCAGGCTGGAGAAGACTGGTAAAGGAGCCTTGGACAAAGATGCCCTCGGGGATCACCTAGCCAAAGGTGGAATAACAAAGAGAGGGAGGCCACCTTCCAGGATTATCTTGTCTTTAAACTTGAACAGCCATAGAAAGTGATCCGTCCTTTTACCAGGAATGACAGTCTAAAAAACTGTCAGCAGCTTCTTTATAGGTGACAATTGCTACCAGCTTCATGTTCTGTCTCTTCACCTCGAGAATGCAGGCTGGAGCAGAGTGTGACCTAGACCACATGTGCACTATTCAAAGGAATCCTTTTTCTACCCTCATTTGTAACCTTAATATTTTAAAATTAGGTGCTTCCTCATCTAGTTATCATTTAAGATCTTAGAGTCAGAAAGCCTCATTGGTGTTCATATTAGAGTATCAGTTAGAAAAGGTGAGGAACGATCATAATGGAATATATGAAATAGATTAAAATATGTCAGGACTTCAGAGAAGTTGGGAAAGGAACTGAATTTACCTAGTGTTAGGAAATATTGGGGAATTTACATTTTAAAAAATTGTTAATGAAATAAATATAAGGAGAGTAAAATCAGTGTGGTAGTCTAATTAACTTTGGGGTATGGACAAGTGTATCCACACTTTACTCTAGATGGAACCATTCCCCAGTCTTACCTATTCCTTACTCATTGGGACCTTGTAAGGTGGTTCCAGTTGTCTTAGGATAAAGAATTATCTCTAAAAACAGTTCACTTTAATATTAATAGAATCCAGCTTTCACTTCATATACTTTACTCTCATAGATAAGAAATTTATTCAATTAAAGATTTCTTTTTAGTGCTTCTATTTGAAGGATGACATTTAAAATGTAAATTGGAAATTTGAATGCATTTTGCTGACTTCTTGCTCCACTTGTCAGATGCCATGAGAGTTACAAAAGGTAATATTTGACGCTTTCCTGAAGTTGCTTATCTAGGCTATTTTGACAGACACAAAAGATAATGTGAAATAGTAGGGTGCAACATAGTATAAAATGAAGGGGCTGTATCATGTGGTAGGAACTATAAGTGTTACAGGATTTCAGAGAAAAAGTGAAAATGAGGGAAAGAAGCAACTCGTTTAAAAACACTGGCCAAGAAATTAAGGAGAAGCTGCATAGGAACAGAGACTTGAGAAGCCATCTACCCCAACCTTCTTATTTTACAGTTTAGGCAACTGAGGCCCATTGAGGTTAAGTGACTTGCCCAAGTTCCCATCGGTAATAAGTGGTCTCAAGGTCTGCTCCTAATTAGCACTGTGGCCTTGGGGACTTCAGATGACCTCCCTGACTTTGTTCAGTTAACTGGATTGAAGAGTACCTAGAGGGAAATAAGGTATGAGGAGACCAGAAAGGTAGCAGGGGGCTTGGTTATAAAGGGCTTGGAAGATCAAATAGCATTCTGTATTTGAACCTGGAGGTGATAGGGTGCTTCTGGAATTTATTGAATAGGGGAGGGGGAGAGATGACATGATCAGACCTGTACTTTAGGAAAATCCCTTTGGTGGCTGAATGAAGTGGGGAAAGACTCAAGGCAGGCAGACGCCCCAGCAGCTATGGCAGTAGTCCAGACATGAGAAGATGGCCTGCAGTAGAGGGGTGCAGTGTTAGGGGAGGGAAAGGAGATATTTGAGAGATGCTGCAAGGTGAAATCAACGGGCCTTGGCAGTAGCTTGGATATGGCAGTGAGGGAGAGGAAGGGTCTAAGATGACTTTTAGGTTGTGAGCCTGAGGGTGTTGCCCTCTATAGTATTGTGGAAGATTGGAGGTAAGGGAGGATTTAGGGGGAAAGATAATTGATTTTGGACATGTTGAATTTAAGATGGAGCTACATTATACCACGAAAGACATGCTTATAGAATAAATACAAAGTATTTAGGGAACTATAGGGCACTAGCAGTTGAAGAATCAAATAAGTATTGGCATAGGAAGTTGTACTCTGGCTGCACTGTGAAGGAGGTGCAAAATACTGTGAGGTTGAATTCGGGAAGGGGGCAAGGACAAAGGCTGGGGAGGGGTGGGAGTGCCTCATGGGTAGAGCAGAGAAAAGGCCATTTTGACTAGATCACAGAGTGTCGGGGTCTGGTCATGAAGAGCTTTAAAAGCCAGACACAGAAAATATATAGTTCATCCTAGTATTCAGTCTTAGAGAAAGAATCACAAGAAGTTAGGTTGGTTACATACCATAGCATAGGGGTTCTAAACGTTTTTCTTTTTTTGAAGCACAGATCACTTTGGTTGTCATGTGAAGCCTGTGGACCCCCTTCTTTTTTTTTTTTATTAATTTATTTTGATTTATCAGCAATCACTTTATAAGCTTTTGAGTTTTAAATTTTTCTCCCCCTCCCTCCTCACCTCCCTTTCTAAGACAGCGCACAAGCTGATAATAGGCACTACATATACATTCCTATTAAACATATTTTCACATTAGTCATGTTGCAAGGAAGAATTAGAACCAAGAAGGAACCACAAGAAAGAGGAAACAACAGAAAACAGAAGAAAAAAAAGCAAATTTTATGTTTTGGTCTATTCAAACTCCATAGTTCTTTCTTTGGATGTGGATAGCATTTTCCATCATGAGATTTTGGAAATGTCTTAGATCCTTATATTGCTGAGAAGGTTAAGTCTATCAATACTAGTCATCACACAATGTGGCTATTACTGTGTACAATGTTCTCCTGGTGCTGCTCACTTCATTCAGCATCAGTCCATACAAGTCTTTCCAGGTTTTTCTGAAATCTGCTTGCTCATCACTTCTTATAGCACAATAGTATTCCATTACATTCATATACCACAATTTGTTCAGCCATCCCCCAAATTGAGGCATCCCCTTAATTTCCAATTCTTTGCCACAACAAAAAGAGTTGCTATAAATATTTTTATACATGTGGGTCATTTTCCCATTTTTATGATCTCTTTGGGCTACAGCCCTAGAAGTGCTAATTGCTGGGTCAGAGGGTATGCACATTTTTATAGCCTTTTGGGCATAGTTCCAAATTGCTGTTCAGAATGGTTGGATCATTTCACAATTCCACCAGCAATGCATTAGTGTTGTGGACCCCCTTTTCATTATAGTGTTTTTATTTCCCTCATTCATAATTCAGCGGAATGCTGAATTTCAGTTAATTTAATGAAAATAGAGATGTAATTTTTTTTCCCTCTCCAAGTTCACAGACCCCCTGAAAACTCTCCACAGACCCCTTAGACACCTCTGAACTCAACAATAGGAACCTCAGCTTTAGAGTCAAATTATTAAAAGCTTTAAAATCCAGACAGAGAAATTGTGTAAACAAGATTTTTATAAGAAAGAAGTTAGGGATCATTGAAGAGCAGGCTTTCTTTTTTTTGTATATGTTTTTCTTTTCCGCAGAGTAACATGATGAAAATTGTTTAGGAAACTGATTGAGGGTGGAATTGGAGAAGTAATAGCCTAGAATGAGGTAGACCAGAGTAATACAAGTATGAAGTGAGGGGAGTATGACCAAGATAGTGTCAGTGGCAGCTAGGAGGAGGAAGGAATGTTAACGTTGGCCCCAGTGTTCCTAAATGAACCAGTTGAATCCAAATGTTTCTAAAAGTCCAGATTTCTTACCAAGGAGAATCATTTTACATCTGAGCAGAAGAGCATATTTGCCAAAGTGGTAAACACTTAAATGTTTGTAGGTAATAGTCAGTGTACGATGATAAGCAAAATTAATTGCCAGCGAAGAGATTTTAATTTAGCTTTAATTTTCCATTTGTAATGACAAAACATTTCTTCATTTAAATGCAAGAACACATATAAACTACATCAAATTGCTTCTTAGGGAAGGAGGAGTTGAGGAAGGGAGGGAGGGAGAAAATTTGGAACTTAAAATTTTATATAAAAAATGAAATTGTCTTTACATGTAATTGGAAAAAATAAAATACTATCCATTTAGATGCAAGAATTGTGGACCAAGGGACTGTTGAATCCAAAAACCCGATGTTGGGCTCAGGGCATGGATGGATGGAGACCTTTACAAGTTATACCCCAGCTTAAATGGTGTGTGTTAGCCACTGGACAGGCTGTCCTGAATGAAACTGACCTTGCTACACTTATACTCAACATGCTGATCACAATGTGCGGATACTTTCCAAGCAGGTAAAGTGTAATCCAGTAATGTTTCCACATTTGAGTCAGTGACACTCTTGTTGTCCTTTACTGTCTTTGTTCATGTTTACCATGAAACAGAGGCTAATGACGTCATCAGTAGTGTGATTCTAGAATCACATTCAGCTCATCAGAGTTTGGTGAACTACCAATTGCATGGATTATATGACCTACAGTAGTAATATTCTTTCAGAAGGAGAAGTTGAAATTATAGCCACAGACACAACGTACTCTAACATACTAGCAATAGAGGAAAAACGTTTTAATTTGTAAGAATTCTTTTACACTTTTGAAACAAATGTCAGAGCCCTTTGACATGGATAAATTCTTCTTGCTCCTGCCTCTTGTTAAGATTGACCACCATTGATATAGCAAGTACGTGTTGGCTCAAATGTTGTCCTCCTAGATTAGTAAACATAATGTGTCCCTTCCAGCAATTTAGACTTTTTTGATAGGAAATACTGACACTTACTTCCAGTAGCTTTGGTAAAATCTGAGGTCCTTGTTATTTTTTTTTCTAGATTGTATTTATAAATTAGTATTTGAAAGGAATTAGTAAATATTGAGGGTAGTTAGGGTCTAAATTTAGCATTAGGACCTGATACAGCCTTTGGAAAAAAGCATCGAAGTTTATTGGATAGCACCAAGTTTAATAAATAATAAAAAGAGTCTGGCTGTTCTGCGTTACTCCTTTGCAAAGAAATCTTATGGAAGGAAGTGAAGTTCCATTAAGTAGCCAAGTAGATTAAATCAAAATACCTAATCATGTTCTCCAGACCACCCCCCCCATGAGAACTTAGTCTTCATTAAAAATGAAAAAGTAAGATAACATGCTTTCTGCCTAGTACAGTGATATAGGCAATGTAAATATCACTTTGAGTGAATTAAATATTGACTTAAATAAACATTTTTTAGGGATCAAGATAATGCCATTATAAGGCCTTTGCCCAGAGTGAAACGGTTGTTGTCAGACAATACTTGCCTTCCCCATATTATTCAGGTAAGTTGCTTATTTCCTTTTATTATTATTTTTTAATTAAAAAGCACTTACTTTCTCTTTCCACCTTTCCCCTCTTTTCCCCTGCCACCCCAAATTGAAAAAAAAGAAAAACAAAACCCTGTCTCTAATGTGTAACCAAGCAAAACAAATTCCTGCATTGGCCGTGTCCAAAAATGTTGTCATTCTGAAAGTTGGGTCACTTCTCTGTCCAGAGGTGGGTATTGTTTGTGTTTTCAAACTGAAAGTTATTGAGCTTCTCCCCCCCCCTCCCCCGGCTATTTAAAGATGGACGTTTTGCTACATTAATCAATATGGAGACAACCCAAGTCCTAGATAGCATTTGTCTTTCATTGACATTTGAGAGTGTTCGGGCTAACTTTACAACTTGGTTATTAATTTAATTATTTAGTTTAAATTATTTTGATATTAATTGTATATGCTTATGTACATTCAGCATTCTAGATAAATGAACTATCTAAAGAATTAATATGAGCATTTGTCTTTTCTTCCTGTCTCCTGTGGTTGTGAGTATGTGTAGGGCAGAGGTTGGGTGTTTTTGGTACATTCTGACACCCAGCACTGGAAGTGAGTGTTACCTCTGTTAATAGCATTTTGCCTTTCAGGTTGTTATGGTTTCACTGCTACACTGGGGCCAGTGCTTTTTGGTTTGCCTGGTAGCATTTTGTTAGTGGTAGTTTGGTAACAAGTATTGGGAGAAAAAAGCCCAGAAATGCATCATCAGTAAATATTTCTAACAGTCAACTTGACAAGTACTTGTTTTTATTTATGATATATTCAGAGATAAAAATCAAGGAAAGTCTTGTTTATTCATTAATAACTCAGTTTTTCTGTAGCGTTTTAAGGTTTACAAAGCACTTTGACATACATTATTTCATATGATTCTCATAACAACCTTGTGAGGTGTGTTCTGTTATTATCTCACACATGAGGAAATTGAGGCCAAGAGAGATCAAGTGACTTGCCCAAGGTCATAAAGCTAATGTGAGTCTTAGGTACAGTTTGGACTCCAGTCGTGCTGGCTCCAAGTCCAGCTTTGTGTTTACTCTACCACTCTTTTGGAAAGTAGAATAACTTAAAAGTATTAACGCTTTAACTTTAAAGTATTAACATTATAAGTCAGAATTTTCAGGGATGTCCTGTATTCAAAAGATGCCTTCAAGTTTACAGTCTTCAGAGTTCTTAGCAGAACCTCTTATGATAGGAGATGATGACCTCTGCCAGATTGGGCTGTTGTTCACTAACATGAGCCACACTGGTTGCAACCATGCTGAAGGGAACGTGGTGCCCAGGCCCATATCTTCTTGCTTTTTGTCAGTCTGCCAGTCTTTTCTCATTAGGAAAGCACGTATGCAAGAAACCATTGTACCCACAGGTCTGAAAAGTGATCGCAGGCGGCGTATTTGGGATTGCTCTAAACTTTATTTCAGGGATGCTTTAGTTGCTATCTGTAAGCGACACAACAGAGCTTTCAGTCAAGTTGAGAGCTAGCCGACAGAGGACCGCTCACAAATGAGCTCTTAGCATTGCAGCGACATTCGTTTTTGATTAAGTGGATTTCTTAAGCTTTTTAAAATAAGCCTGATAAATGATCTTAACTAAAACAGCTCTGTCTCTTTTAGTTGCTGATGACTTTTGATCCTATTCTTGTTGAGAAGGTGGCCATTTTACTGTACCACGTCATGCAAGATAATCCACAGTTACCGCGTCTGTATCTTAGCGGAGCATTTTTCTTTATCATGATGTATACAGGATCCAATGTCCTTCCTATTGCAAGGTACAAAGACGCACGTTTATCTAAGCATATGATTGGGACAGAGCATCTGTCAGATCCTTAGGTTAACTTGAAACCCATCTTCAGATAGGTGGAATTGCATCCACATATTTAAAAAAACACAAATCTCCTTTAAAAGCTAAAATTGCCAGAATTTAAGTTAATTTTTAGATCTAATAGGTGATTTCTTTTTGCTCCCTAGGTTTTTAAAGTATACACATACCAAACAGGCCTTCAAATCTGAAGAGGTAAGTAAGGACTTTTAGTTGTTTTCAGGATATAAAACTTTACAGTGAGGAAATAGCTTGGGCTTGCTTTCTCTCTCTCTCTCTCTCTCTCTCTCTCTCTCTCTCTCTCTCTCTTTCTCTCTCTGCATATACATACACACACATGTGCGCGCACACGCACACATAGGTATTTACCAGCATAAGTGTTGAGAAAGGGGAACGATGACTGTTTGTATCTCCCTGTCTTTCTCTGTGGAGTGTTGCTTTATTGCTTCATTTAATATAGTAATTTAATACTAATGTCTCAAATGAAAATTGGTGCAGTTTAACATCTCAGAAGATGAAATCTGTACCTCTCCTTATACAAGATTAAGTTGTTTTTATGGATCTGCATAATTTTTGCGAAGTCCATTAGGGCTTATCAAGATTTCAACTATCTTTAATGTAATTAGAGAAGTTATTTTTGTACTGGTAACAATAATCATTTAATGCCAGAGTTCTGCTAGAAGGAGCATTTAGATATCTGCCAATTCTCAGCTGTCCACACATAGTTTTCATTCTTCTTAGAAGGATGTGAATTATAGCACTTTCAAACTAGGAAAGGCCTTAGAGATTCTTTAATCCAGGGGTGTGCTTAATCTGGGGTCAGTGACCTTGATTTTTAAATATTTCTGTAACTGTATTTCAGTATAATTGGTTTCCTTTGTAATGTGTATTTTGCTTTATACATTTCAGAACCTTTTTCTGAGAGTGGATCCATAGACTTCACCCAGACTATTAGGAGGCAGGGCAGACGTAGTTTATAACACAAAAATAGGTTAAAAACAGAGATTTTCAGTCATATTACAGCTGGGAATTCTCTGAATTTTGCAAACTTGGGTGATGCTGTTCTGTTACTAAGAAGTAGAAAGTTAAATAAAGGTCACCACTTTGTCCTTTGGGACTGTGGGTTAAGGTTTGCAAAGTGCTTCCTCTCCAGCAAGACTGTGAGGTAGGCAGTGTGGGTCTTGTCCTCCACAGGGGCGGATCAACAGGTATGGCTCCTGGAGAGAACATGAATCATCCAAAGTCACACAGCTGATTTGGGTTTGAATTTAGCTCCTTTCTGCCTCCTGCTCATTGGATGCATAACAGTATCAACAAAAAATAAGTTGGGTGCTGCTTTATATTGACCAGAAATTTTTATTTATGGTCATTTCCACACATCTGAAGACCTAAAAGCGTTCTTAAGATCTTAATGAATTATGAGTAAATATTAGAATTAAAATGTTTATTATATTTGAAGTATTAAATATATTCTGTTGTGTTCTAATTGTTAAAAATGGCAAAACTCCATTTACCCAAATGTTTCATTGAGCAAATTCACATGTTTCATTCTGTATTTCTTGGCTATGCTGGATAAGTTTATTTTTCAATGAAATCTAAAGTATTTCTTAAAATATTTTTACTTTTAGTCTCAAATAGAATCTGGAAGAATGCAAAACAATAACAGAAGTACCATTACCTATTTTATTTCTAGAATTATTTAGATATAAATTTCAAATGCAATATTCGTTAAGCATTTAGCACAGTGCCTGGTGCACGGTAGGCATTTAATAAATGCTTATCCCTCTCCTGTCCCCCTTAATATGAGACATAAAGTTGTGTCCTGGGGTAGAGTATGCAGCTTAATCCAAAATACAGCTAAAATGTTCATGAAAAAGGTAGATTAATGTTTCAGTCCAGGGGTGGGAAACTGGCAGCCGTGAGGCTACAAGTGGCGTTCTAGGTCCTTGAATGTGGCTGTTTGACTGAGTCCAAGTTTTACAGAACAAATCCTTTTTATTAAGGGCATTTATTCTATAAAATTTGGATTCAAAGGGCCACACTTGAGGACCTTGAGGACCACATGTGGCCTTGAGGCCACAGGTTCCCCTCCCCTGTTTCAGTCTTATCAGAATTATATTAGTGAAAAAAAAAAGTTTGAGATGACAAAATTTCCATTCTAGAATCCCACTAAATTTATCTTTCCTCATTTTCCTTCCATGCTTGCCATTTCACATCTCCATAGGAGTCTAGCTGATTTGATGCATTATATGAAAGAAATTTTAAAAATTCTTACTGCTAAGAGAAATTCGTTCGTCTCTCCAATCTGCATCTCCCCCATTTTTTTCCTTCTAACCTGTTTATTCTTATCTGTGATTTGGCTGAATCTCATAATCGGTTATATCACATATCCCTTTGTATGCATTTTGTGCTTATTTGTATACATGTTTCCCTGAATAAAATGTAGGTTCCTTAAGTATAGGAACTTTTACATTCTTGGCTTTCTCTTCCCAGCACCTAGCACAGTGCCTGGCATGCAAGAGATGATCTGATAAATCATAATTGAAAGAAGTATGCCCTTCAGATGCTGAGTTACCCTCCCTTCCCCACCCCGACAATTCTACATGTTTTCTCTTTTATCCTCACCTTACTTTTCCTACATACCTCACAACCAGGCTGGCAGATGCCTGAGGTCTACTCAGTTTAAGACACCAAATCAAACTATACTAACTTCAGCAGTGCAGTTCCTGTACCGGCCTCTAGACCAGTAAAGACCAGGGCCCTCCAAGGACATGCTTAACATCTTGAATCTGCTCTTCAGTCCCATCACCCAGCTCCTCTCAACAAAAAAAAATCACTTCATTATTGATAGGATCACCATCATTGAAGTTCTAAACCACAGCAGTTTAAAGCATTGTCATCACTATGGGGCTGTCAGGAAAGAATCATCAACATGTAGTATGTGGTGCTCAATTAAGACTGCGTTTGAGTGGCGGTCTGGCTTCCTTGGACAAATGTCAAGTTGTAAGGGAATTGCAGTAGAACCAGAAAAGAGTTGGTAGGAGCCCTCTTGGGAAAAAAGGGCCCACTCTCCTTCAGTTATAGCTGTTGAGTCCATCAATCCCTGTGTAGTGATGGCTGTCAGTGGGGATCCCTGCCCCTACCTGTCTTTCTCTGGAACACAAACACAAGAATTTAGGATTTGTGTGTTTAGGAATTAGCCTAAAATTGCGTTCATAAATATTTTCTCATTTATAATGCAGCTCTTCTGATGTAAACCTAAACTTAACCAAAGTGATAAGATTTTCTTTAAAAAGGAGGCAAGTCATTTCTTATCTGGAAGTCTAACGTGTTGAATTTTGTAGATTTATTAGAACACTGCCTCATGAGTAGTCGTGTGATGAGGTTTGGATTCAGTCAGAGGGCATAAGCACCTTCCTTGTGCCATTTTTCTCCTTTGCCTGCTTTTTTGAAAAATGTCCATAAATGGAAATCATAGAAAATGCTTTTTATACTTGCCTATGAAGGCAAGAAAGTTGTTTTGAGGTGCTTTTCCTATTATAATTTCAGCAGGATAAATTAGGTCTGGCAAGTGTCCCTGTTTTGACATTTAGTGACCTGATGGAAGGTTGATGGATTGTTGATGACGGTTGTCACTGCTCTCATGCCCTTACAAAGCAAAAAGCAGGGTATGTCGTCAGTAGAAGATGGGAATGTGATTTACTTAGTATGATACACCTGGAACTTCATACTAAAGCTATTATTTCCTGAAAACTGGCTCACTTCCTGGCTTTAATAAGTCTTGCTTATTAGAGGTTTGCTGGATTGAGAGAGAGTCAGGGTAAACTGGAGGATCCAGCCAACCCCCTGGGAGCTAAGCAAGGGCTCCCTAGGACTGCTGAGCTCACAGGGAGGCCTGCTGGGACTGCTGCATCTGTTATTTTCCTTAGCTATTTACTAAGAAGCATATTATCATTGCAAGGTTTTCTGTGGTTTTTCCATAATCATAAGTAAATGCAAAATTCAAAAGGCAACTGGTTCCAGCCAAATGATATACTCAAGAGACAGTGTGGTAAAGAGACTAGAACCCCAGGAGGGGAACAAGGAAGAGCCAGGCGTAGGTGCTTCAGACACTTACTAGTTATGTAACCATGGGAAGTCACATGGTAAGTACCTCCTCTGAGGCTCAATTTACTCATCTGTAAAGGACGGATAATAACTACTTCATAGGGTCATTGTGAGGGTCAGAGGAGATAGAATAACATACATCAAGTGTTTGCAAACCTTAAAGGGCTTTAACTTATACTCATTTCGTTTTTAAGTTTGAAGATTTCAGGACAAATTTATCTCTTATGTAATTGAGTCTTTTCTTTTTTTTTTTCTATAGACAAAAGGGCAAGATATTGTCCAAAGAAGTATACTGGGGCATATCCTCCCTGAAGCAATGGTATGCTATTTAGAAAATTATGAACCAGAAAAATTTTCTGAGATTTTTCTAGGAGAATTTGATACTCCAGAAGCTATCTGGAGCAGTGAGATGAGGTAATTCATCATTTAATCATTTGTTTTCTATTCATGTGTTTGGTTCATAAATTTATGACTGTGCTTGGTGCCTCCTTTAATTTTTTGCATATTAAAATGTTTATTTCCACTGATTTTATGATAAGAATCACCATAATAATTAGTAGAAACTCAGTCAGCAAGCTCTACTGAGTGCTACATATTATGTTTGGCAGGACCATAAACTTCTTTCTACTTAGACCCAATATAATTATTACTGCTAGGTGAATTTACTGGTAACGTAATGTAGCCTTTAGGCAGTCGCATCTCATATATCCTAAAGAAATAGACTGTGGGGGAATTTTTAGCTAGAGTATTAGAAAGTTATTAACTTGACTTCCTATGTAGAGGCCTATGGAAATTGTGCTTCTTTTCTGACATCCTTCATTGATACATAGACATAGGCACACAAATTATGGTACAGTTATCTCTTCCACATTGTGACTTTACCCATCACAGTTTCAATATATTGTGGGTCAGCCTAAGAAATTAAATGGGAATTTTTGAGAGTTTTGTGGAAGCCACAGACAACACACATAGGCCAGTAGATGACACAGAGCTTATGACCAAAAAAATTCAGATTTCTTCTCTAGTACGAAGAGAGTTCCAAAAAATTCTGTGTGGATTTTCCAGATTGTGGCGGTGCTGTGCTCCTAAACCCCCACAATGTGGAAGGGATAACTGTATTTATCTCTATTTAAGGGCATCTTGGGGGTTGACCCAGTTTAGTATGTTCCAAGTGTTAATTTGTGGGTTTTTGTAATCATGTCTTAGATTGATGGTGTGTTTAGTCTAATGATCTGTGTAGTTAATGGTAGTTGTCATATGTATTCATCTCTAAGGAAATAATCTTTTGAGATTTTTGAATAATTAATATAACTTATAGGCGCCTCATGATTGAGAAGATTGCTGCTCATCTTGCTGACTTCACTCCGCGCCTTCAGAGTAACACAAGAGCACTTTATCAGTATTGTCCTATTCCTGTTATCAACTATCCACAGTTAGAGAATGAACTCTTTTGTAATATTTATTACCTCAAACATCTTTGTGATACACTCCGATTTCCAGACTGGCCAATTAAAGATCCAGTAAGTCAATGAATGATCTTATGTCTCTTCGAATCATGACCTTTGGACAATCAGTTATATGAAAGTTTTTCCTCCTCCTTAAAAATTCAACACTGTTCAGTTGTTTTGTTATGTTAATATTGTTGTCTCAAGATCCACTTTAAATGAGTTTTTATATCCTTTGTTATCTTGACAATAACAATATCTACAAAATCAAAATACAGACATGATTTCATGCATAATACAGATAAACAGCCACTATAACAGTTGGGTGGGCCATTGGGTAGAGAATTGACCAGTTCTGGCCTTAAGGAGGCACTCTTACTGCATAGGCTGGCCAAGAGATGGCTCTTGAGTGCTGCTTAGACCAGAGGGTTCGAGTAAGCCAGGCTTCCAGGCCCGTGCTGACCTGTGTCTGCTATCCTGCAAGATTCGCATCTCTTGTCTTGGGCTACGCCCAGTCCTTGAGCTGTAGTTGTTATCGCCATATTTATGAGTGTGACCAACCTCAGTGTCATTGGACCCTGAACTACATTGCATGTATAGAGTCATCTGTATGACAGTCATCTGTATAATTATGTTTTTACAGGATTCTTTAGATATTCACACTGAGTGTTGATTTAGTCAAATATTTCAGATTTTGTTAAGTGTATATATTTGCATTTGGACACGAAAATAATAGCATATGGCATCTTACAAATGATTTTTTTTCCAAAAAAAATCAATTTGGACACTAAAATATTGCACTTAATTTAACATTAGTACAATGGTATTAAAGCAAGTAGAATTAATAGGAAGATCTTTGGCCTACATTTATTAAAACTGGAAAAATCTGCACCCTTTAAAGAATTCCTTACTTTTAAGAGCTTTAGCTATATGGTGCTATTTTTCCTTTTTGGAGGTGAAATCTAATGTTTCTTTGAACTGAAGGAATACAGTTCATAACATGTGGACTGTTGTCTCTCCCCTCTCTCCCTTCCTTTTACTGTTTGCTGGTAAATATATAATTTTAATGGTCAGTTATGATTCCCTAATTGAGCAAACTAGATGTATAAGTTCAATTTTTTATGAATGTGTTTTCGAAGTATACAATTTCATCCACATTTTAATAGCTTGAAAATGAAACATTTTATTTCCAAGGTGAAGCTTCTGAAAGATACCCTCGATGCCTGGAAGAAGGAAGTAGAAAAAAAACCACCTATAATGTCAATAGATGATGCTTATGAAGTGCTTAATCTCCCTAATGGACAGGGACAGTAAGTTAACAATATTATAGTCATTAATAGCTCACTTAGCACTAATTTTTTTGTTAGTAATTTCTGAAAAGTAAAACAATGTCAAAAAAAACCCCCCTCATTTATATCAAAACCAACAGATTATTTTTGTTTTAGTTAATGCACCTTTACCACCTAGAAATACCTCTACATCTGAAGTTGTTGATCTGGTTTACCCTTGAGATTTCTTATCACAAATGTTTGTTTATATAACCTTAATATTTCTTATTACCATTATGATTTATTTGAATTTTATCTTTATAGAGATGATTTTTATATTGAAGTTTGTAAATGTGAGATTTAGTAGCAACATGCCTGAGTTCCAGAAGAGTTTATGATAGATTAGTTAAGAATGTTAGTAGTGCATGTTATCTGGCCTTTCTTTTGGGGAACTCCTGTGTCTTCAGTTATGACCTATGTAAGTGACTCCCAAATTTCCATTTCTGACCTCTCCTTAGAGTTACATTTCTGCTAAATAGCTGTACCTGGATAACAGTAATTCAGATTTATATAAAGCTTTCAAGTTTGCCGAATGCTTTCCTGCTCATAACTCAGGCTGAGCATGCCCCAAATTTAACTAAACCACCCTTCTTTCCAAAGTGGCTTTCTTAACATTAATTTCTATTGATAGTAGCACTATCAGTACTGACACCATCTTTGACTCTTCCCTCCCCATTTGGCTGACTACCACCATCACTCAGTAAGTGTTCACCTTTTGAAGTTGATTCAGTCCATATTTACCACCCAGTCAAATTGTGGTCCGTTATCCACTGACTTCCCTGACACTCCCCTTTTTTACTCAGTGAGTTCATACCTGGCCCATAGTCTTTCACCCCTCTCCAACTCTGCCCTCATACTATGGGACTTTAGCATACATATTAATAGTCTTTCAAACACACTGACCTTCTAGTTTCTTAATCTGTGCTAACTGGGTCAATTTAGGATCCCCTAAAAATTTGTTTTACATAATCTCAACTGCACCGTCACTGGCAAAGCAGTTATTTTATACTTCCCTGATTAATCTACTGTCTTGTATTTTTTGTTTTTTTTTTTCAGTTGGGGTTAAGTGACTTGCCCAGGGTCACACGGCTAGTAAGTGTCAAGTGTCTGAAGCTGGATTAGAACTCAGGTCCTCCTGATTCTAGGGCTGGTGCTCTATCTACCGGGCCACCTAGCTGCCCCAGTCCACTGTCTTAACACAGTGACTAGGTTCCCTCTTCAATCCTCATGTAGCTGTCTCCTCCTCCCCTCAACCTTCTCACCTAAGACCCTTGCTTCATATTTCACTGAAAAACTTTAAGGCTATTTGTTGACAGCTCTCTCTTCTTTCTCCCCATTTCACATCCCCCGGATGACTGTTTGTTCCTTGGGCCCATCTCACATGAACAGATACCCTTCTACCTGCCTGGGTGATCCCACTGTGCCCCGTCTTCTCCAATACACTGCTTCTCTGTCATCCTTTCTGACTGAATTTTTAATCTCTCCCTGTCTATTGACCGTTTCTCTACTATCTATAGACATGCTCGTGTCTCCCTCATCCACGGAAGCCTTCACTTGATCCGTCTATCTATGCTTATTGTCATTGCATATCTCTTTTTTGTAGCTAAACTTCTTGAAAAGGCCATTTACTGTAGTTGCTTGCACTTCCTTTCCTCTCTTTTCTTAACTCTGAAATCTGGCCTTTGACCTAATCATTCAGCTAAACTTTTCTCTTCAAAGTTACTAAAGGTCTCTTAGTTACCAGATCAAATGGCCTTTCCTTAGTATTCATCCTTCTTGACATTTTTGCAGCCTTTGACACTGTTTAAGACCCTCTTCTCTAGGTTTCCATGACACTACTACGTCCTCGCAGTTCTACTTGTTTCATCACTTCTCAGTGTCCTTGACTGGATCTTTGTCCAGGTCACACCGGGTCTATGTCCTAGGCTCTCTTCTCTGTCCAGTATTTGGTGACCTCATAAGCTTCCATAGATTAAATTGTCTCTTGGCTAATGATTTTCAGATCTACTTATCCAGTCTTAACATTTCTCCTAACCTCCAGACTTAACATCTCCAACTACTTGTTTGACATTTGAAACTGGGATATCTGTAGATATCTTAAACTCAACATGTCCACAGCTGAACTCATTGTTTTAACCCCCAAACTGTGCCTTCTTCCTTTCTTATTACATCAGGGGTGCCACCATCCTCCCAGACTCACAACTTAAGTATACATCCCCTGTTCTTCTCTGACACGGCCACTACCCTAAAGCATGCCCTCATCATCTCATGCCTAGACTATTTCAATAGCTTTCTGGTTGGTCTCCTTAACTTAGGTTTTTGTGGTTCAGATCTGACCCACAGTCCTGTCTGACTTCTTCTTCCCTCCCAACCCCAATTCAGTAAAATCCAGTGGCTTCCTATCACTTCCTGTATTATGTATGATATGCTATTGGGCATTCAGAGCCCTTCATAACCTCTCCACACACCTCTCCCTCTACCTTCTTAGTCTTCTTATACCCACCCCCAACCCTTTCTCTTGCTATGCAGGTTCACCTTTGATCTGCTGAACCCTTTTCCTGTCTCAACTCTAGCTTTCAGAGGGAAGAAGAATAGTGAAAAAGGGCCATCCATCTGACTCGATGCCTTCTATCTCATGATGAGCTTGTCTCTAGCCCTTTCTCCAATCTCTTTTGGAAAGAGGGGCGCCCTTCACTTAACGATGCACGTTTTCATGCCTGGTCATTCCTTCACATCCCCATGGTTCTGAACTCCTATCATTCATTGTCCAAACCCCATTTCCCACTCCCATCACCCAATTCCTCTTGTCCAAGCCCTTTTATAGTCTAGTCCCCTCCTACCTTCCCATAGTAGTCTTCAGTCCAGTGACACTCACCTTCTGGCTTTCCACCAACAAGACCCTCCATCTCATAGCTCTGTGCATTTTCTCTAGCTTTCCTTCATGCCTGCAATGCTCTCCCTTTTCTGCTCTGCCTACTGACCTCCCAGCTACAAGAAGCCTTCCCTAACTGCTCTTCATTGTAGTGCCTCCTTCTGCTGTTTCCGATTTATCCTGTGTGTAGTTTGCTCTGTGTGTATTTGTTTGCATGTTGTCGCCCCTGTTAAATCATAAGGTCCTTAGGACTGTGTCTGAGTCCTCAGCCTTTAGCACAGTGTCTGGCACATGGTAGCCAGTTAGTAAATGTTGACTGATCGTTTGTTTGATTTTTCTTACCAAATAAAGTATAAATGTTGTCTGTGCCTACTTTTCTAGCTTTTTCATGCAGTTTCTTTAAACATATTTTCTGCTTCAGCCAAGCCAGAACTGTTTTTTGTTCTTTTGCTCCTTTTCTTGCCCATGACCCCACTGGGTCTGATCCTTGGAATAGACCCTTCTCTTCCCTCTTCCCCTGCTGCATGTTGCACCTTTTATTTCAGGCTCAGATCAGGAGGGAAAGCCTTGTGGCCAAAGGCAATTTCTCCGTTCATCAGATTGTTCACAAACCTTTTCTCTTTTGCATTTATCCCATTCTTGCAAACTATCTGATGGTAAACAGGTCATATCCCCTGTTAGACAAGCTCCTTCCTCCAGATCCCTAGGGCGTTGTACCCAGGCACTTAGCATAGTTACTTGTGTAATAATGTTCTATAACTTCAAAACGGAGGTGTTTTATTTTTGTAATTTAATAACAAGTAAATTGTACTTTTTTATCTTATTAATACAAAGTATACTGTATCTTAGAGTTAAGGCATTGTTTTTAAATTCCCCACTCCACCTTTTTAAATATTTTTACTCTCTTCTGTTCTTTGAACTGCAGTGTGTATGTGTGTGTGAGAGAGAGAGATTTAGAGTGGTAGGAAAGGCTAACTAGAAATTCATTGCTCAAGTGTTCAAGTTTTGGAGCTCGTGTAGCTTGTTATTTTTAGTGAAGCTGGTAATCTCCATTTAGCCACATCAATTATATTGTCAGTCTTTGACAAATGAATGAAACAGCATTTGTGAAGTACTTACTAGAGGAGCAGTGTTGTGTGCTGAAGATACTAGCCGTCCAAGACGAAAAGTTTTGAAATCCGAATGACTGAGTTTGTAGCCTTGTAGAAATGGTAACAACAAGAAACATTTCCACCAAATATCCTTTGCCAGAAGGGTTGGTGACTTTCTGTATTCTTGTATGTTGATACATTTGTAAAACACCATTTTACAGGCATGAAGAGAGCAAGATCAGGAAAGCCTACTTCAGACTGGCCCAGAAATATCACCCTGACAAGAATCCTGAAGGGAGGGTAGGTACTCTTGAAGCAAATCTGGGGCTTTCCAGATTCAGTCATTCATCACTTGTTCTATCTTCAGCAAACATGTAGATGAAATTGTAATTTTGTAGCTTATACACATGAATCTTATTCCCCATCTTCATGTGCAACTGCTAGGAGCCACAATGGGGCGCCACAGTGCACAGAGCTTAGGACCTGGAGTCAGGAAGAAATAAGTTCAAATGTGACCTCAGACTCTGATTGGCTGTGTGACCCCAGCCACGTCACTTGAACACCCTGTCCGCTTCATTTTCCCATCTGTAAAATGGGAGTGATAATAGCACCTACTTCCCAGGGTTGTTGTGAGTATAGCATAAGATAATAAGTCTAAAGCACTTAGTGCAGTGCTTGGCACATATTAGGTGCTTAAGAAATGCTTATTGCATCTATCCATCATTTAAGACTAGTAATCTGTACACTCTCTTTCTATCAGTGTCAGCCTGCAGTTACATTAATAAGGACTCAATTTAATAATGGATCAGTAGAAAGGGATCTTTCAGACAAAATCAGGGCCACCTGGAGATTACTTCTAAATGTTTTTATAAAACATATATGAGAGCAGCCTGCTTTAAAAAAAAAAAGTAGAACCAAAGTGTTGCTTCGTTGATCCACTCGTGACCCGTTCATCTGGCCCCTCCTCCATCAAACTTCAGTCATTTGATAAGTCCTGTGGATTCTCATCCTGTAAACTTTCATATTTCTTTCCATATTGCTATCACCCTAGTCCAGATCTTTAATGAAAACAATTTGAAAAATTTAATTTTTTTTAAAATTTATATCTTAGGTGTTTACATCACATTCATTTCTGCACATATTCCCCCACATACCTTTACCTTTTAATTGTAATACAGTGCTGGTGGCACTTTGTTTCTGAGCAGCAATTATAAACATGTATATGACACATATCTAGTGCCACATAGACACATCTCAATGGGTGGGTGGGCAATGTGTATGGAATTAGATATTTTCTGTCCTTTTTTGGACATCCCTGTGAATTGGTATAGGAACTCCTGATGAGGAAACACTCTCCACCAATACAGATTAACTCCTGCCCTACAGTTTACAGTCTGATAGTTTCCTAGCCAGTGGGAGCTCAAGTGACTTGTGCCTGTGGCTCTCTGCCTTGCAGGCCGCTTTCCTACTGGCTGTGCTATGCTGCTTTTCTGTGTATATATATGTCATAAACATAAAAATCTTTTTTACTTGAGAACCCTACACTTATTTGTGTCATAACTATAATTGTATTATACTTGAAAAACCTTAAAAAGAACACATTTCTTCTTTTGGGGGGGGCAGTTGGGGTTAAGTGACTTGCCCAGGGTCACACAGCTAGTAAGTGTCAAGTGTCTAATCTGAGCTCAGATTTGAACTCAGGTCCTCCTGACTTCAGGGCCAGTGCTCTATCCACTGTACCACCTAGCTGCCCCAAAACAACACCTTTCTACAAAGTCTTTGTGATAACAGTACAGAATAATTGCAGAAGAGTTAAGTAGAGTTAAAAGACCTCTTTATTATACTATCTTGCCAGCATTCATAGGAAGCTAGGTGGTGCAGTACATATGGTGCTGGGCCTGGAGTCAGGAAGACTCATCTTCCTGAGTTCAAATCTAGCCTCAGACACTTACTAGATGTGTGACCCTAGGCAAATCACTTAACCCTGTTTACCTCAGTTTCCTCATCTGTAAAAATGAGCTGGAGAAGGAAACGGCAAACCATTCCAGTATCTTTGCCAAGAAAACCCCAAATTGGGTCACAAAGAGTCAGACTCGACTGAAAAAGGAATGAATAACAACAAAAAAACCCAGCATTCATAGAAAATGACAACTTTTTTTTGGTTGTGGAATGTTGTGTGTTTATTTTAGTAGCTTCCTATAACAAATGAGGTGAAGATGACGTTAGTTGGTCATTTTTTCATAGAGTATTTTGTTTAACTTTGACTCTCGTTTTCCCACCATTGTGAAACAAGCGTGCTGTTTGTCTTTGTTTCCTTACAGGATATGTTTGAAAAAGTAAATAAAGCATATGAATTCTTGTGCACAAAATCATCCAGAGTAATTGATGGCCCAGATCCAGAAAATATAATTTTGATTCTCAAAGCACAGAGCATCTTGTTCAATCGGCATAAGGAGGGTGAGCGTGTCGAGTCTATTTCTCCTGTGCCCAAATTAAGTTTTCTTCTGAGTTTTCTTCCTTGACTTAGCTGTGTTATCACCAAAGAGACAGTACAGCCTAATGGAATGAGTCCTGAGCTGGGAAGTCAGGACACTGATATTTAAATCCCTTCTAAAACATTTAGGAAGTGTAATTTTGGGCAAATCACTGAATTCTCAGAGCTATGATTTCTTTATCTCTAAAATAAGGATAATGCTTTCCCCACCTATCATAAGGGGAGTCTTGATAGGAGCACTTTGCAGACCTTAAAGAGCTACATAAATTTGAGTTGTTATTATTAATTGAAATTTTCTAAGGTATAGAAAGGTCATTTTTGGAAGGAGGGTGGGCAGAGCTTTAGCAGGATAGTTATTGAGAGAATGATTAAAGTTTGAAAATTCTTAAAGGTTAGCTAGAGTGTACAAATTCTAAAAGACTTGGGAACGTTAGATGTAAGTATAAGGTGGGACATGCTTCTTGATGTTTGAAAGAGGGTGTAAAGTCTAAGGGTAGTTGAACATTTTATATGCAGAAGGTAATAAATGTTTAGACATCTGAAGACAGATTTTTTTAAATTAAAATGCTCATTTCAACATGGCTTATTTTTATATCACTGTGATGTAGTCCATCATTATTAATTATAAAATTACTTTTATAGGAATAGTTACCTTTTGTAAGAATTTGTTTAGAAACTACTTTCACCTTAGTGATTTTTGATAAGTTAATATCGTTAGGCTAACCTGGGTTGGTGTGTAAGCTCGGACTTCAAAATAGGAGAAGGAAAACTTGGGAAACTCAGTGATTATACTTATAAAGCATCCTCTGTCATTCATGCACCCAACTTGCTGGGTTTATTTTTACTTTGTTTTCAGAAATGAGTTTTGCTGGCAGGCAGATTCAAATAGTTGGCCTGTTGGAAAGACTGTAAGAACTAGCAGGATTAATCTAGCCCCCCCAAGTTTGAGAGAAAATTTGAGTGTTGGTCTTTTTGTTGGAGGGTGGGCACCTGGATTAAATTTAACCAAGTATAGCGTGTTTTGCTTGTGGGTAATGCGGAACAAGTTAAGGTAGCCGATAGGAGAGTTATTAGTAACTGGTCCTAAGGAGTGGGGGTAGCTTAGAGCAGAGTTCTGATCTTTTGTGTTCCATGGATCCTTTGGCACTGTCTGATAAAACCAATGGACGTCATATTTTTATGCATAAGATAAAATGCATAGGATTTCAAAGGAGACCAATTTATTGAAATAACTGGTATCCACCAGATTTTAAAAAACATACAAGTCTACAGACCTTAGGTTAAAGAACCCCTGGATGATATGGAGGTCTCTAGCGTGTTATCTCTGTGATCTGTTTTTGGCTCTTGGGTATTCTGTGTTTTTGTCAGTAGTTTTGCTGAAGGCACATGGATTCTTTCTTCTCTACCCATTTGCCAGTGAAACAGAGCTTGGAGGGACAACTAGTGAGTGCACAGGATGAAGGATGAGATAAAGAAGCTTTTCAAGGACAAGTCAGTGAGTTCGACTGAAGGGGATAACGTTTGATAATTGAGCATAAAATTTTACTCTTGGGTCCAAGAAATTAGCTTTCCAGACACAGCAGGGGTAGAAAGGTGAGGGGGATGATTGAACTGCAAGCTTCGAACAAGTTAGCTGTTAGGTTATGGCTGCCAGAAGCCCTGCTATGGTGGGAGGCTTCATTTCTTGGTACACAATAGCAGAAGAGGGAGAGGGATAATGCAGCTGGGTTTTTTGCCCTGATCAAACCATATCTGGGAATATGGTGTTCAGTTCTAGGACAGAAACAGGAGCAAATGAGTGGGGTTTGCAGAGAAGCATATTTAAGTTAACTTTAAGGGAAAAAATGTCTTTAAACTTCCTGACAATCCAAAGTAGAAGGGTCGTACTGGGAAAGACTATCCTCTCTCCCTCTCACTGGAGGACTTCAAGCAAAGTCTGCAAATCTCTTGGTGTTGGTGGAGTGGATTGTTTCTCTGGATACTGGTTGGACTAGGTTGCTTCTAAAATCTTTTTTCAACTCTTCATTCTGTCATTTTGTGATTCTGTGACTAAATAGAACAAAATTAATAACTTGGATATTGGGACAAGGCTCTTTTCTCATAGTATGCCTAAATTGAAGTTTTAGGTTGTAGTAGAACATCCTGGGATTACGATAAACAATTATTTTGTATCTAATTGGCTGGCCACATTTAGAGAACTAGTGAGATTTAGCCCATGCAAACAGTGAGCTTCACTAGAGTTGTCTATGCATTTATGGTAGATAAATAACATTGTATTCTGGTGTGTTTGCATCCTGTTTGTATTCTTATTTAATGTAGAAATTTTGTGTCTAGCACTTTAAAATTATATTTTGCTAGTTTTATTAAAATAAAAATTAAGGATAAACAAAACAGTGTACTGGTTTGCTCTGACCTTGCCAAAAATAAACACCAAAAAACAAAAAAGAATGCAATAATATCCATGTGTGCATAAATAGAAATATGTATGGGTTGAAGAGGTAACAGTTTGATAAACTCACAAGATTGAAACTGCTAGACTCTAAATTCTACTAGAAAACCAGATCATTTTTCTAGTATAGGTACCTTTGCATTGACTGATCGATGAAATAAACTGTAAAATCAGTGTGGAAAAAAGGAAAGCCAAACAGATTTTACTTTAAAATAAAATTGGGAGATGTTTAAAGAACTGTTCTTTTAGACATCTATAAATATTCATGGATGCCAGATCATCTTAAAGCCCCAGTCAAAATCTCTTTTTGACTTTTGGTTATTTCAGATTTGCAGCCTTACAAGTATGCAGGGTATCCCATGTTGATTCGGACTATCACGATGGAAACTTCAGATGATCTCCTTTTCTCCAAAGAATCACCGCTGTTACCTGCCGCCACAGAGCTGGCTTTCCACACTGTCAATTGTTCTGCACTCAATGCAGAAGAACTAAGAAGAGAGAATGGAATAGAGGTAGTGACTTTGTGCTTATCTCTAAAACAGATCCCTACTGTGCATTTGTTTTTCTACAAAAAAGTCATGAAATATAAATGCTATAGGCCCATTAATTTTTAATTTATTTTTCTTTGTACTTGCCCCTGGGTTCTGGATATAATGCCACTCAACTTTAATGCTTTGCAATACAGAGTTGGAGCAGCTGGGAACTATAATTGGTGAATCTGGTTCTTTTGTTTTTAATCCTGTAAATAAATTGTTAAAGTTGCTCAAAAGAAACTATTCAAAGTCTTTTGATGAAATTTCTTTAGCAGCAGCCGGTCAGTCATTTGATTTCAGTTTGAAGAAGTTTTAAAAGCTAATTAAGTATCAGAGAACTGGTTTGCATTGGATCTCATAAGTCATCTATGTGGCTTATTTAGGATCTTTGAGAAATATATATATATATATGGATTTTTGGTGAGAGGAAATTCAGCTAGTAATTATCATCCAGAAAAAAATCATTATCTAGCTTAAATAATTGCAGTGAAAAGCATATCATGATTTAAATTCCCTTTTTGGCTAATTAATCTTTACGGATTATGGTCTTACAAAATTTTTTTTCCTTCTTTTTGCCTCTTTCCTTGAATAGGAAATGCTAAATGGTTCAATAAGGAGGGGAAAGCTAGTTTGCTGTTGACATAGGAAACCAAAATATGAGCTAATGGATTTTAGCATGAAAAGTTGTTTTATACAGTTTTGTTTGGAAAACTTTGGGCTCCCAGCCTGGATCAGATTTTTAACTGTTAATTCATTTCTTGATAGGTGTTACAAGAAGCATTCAGTCGTTGTGTGGCAGTCTTGAATCGTTCTAGTAAGCCAACTGATATGTCTGTGCAGGTAGGCTAAAAGACACTTATTCCAGGCTATTCATTATTCATTCATGTGGATTAGGTGAAAGAGCCTAGTTTAGAAGTTAGAAGACCTGAGCTCTAAGCCCAGTTCCTCAGCTACAAAATGTGGATGATGCTTGTATTCAAAGGGTAGTGTGAGGAAAGCACCTTAAGGTTTATAAAGTACAAAAATGAATTCAGGTCATGGCAAGGGAAGAATGCATGTGCTCATTAATAAGTAATTAACATTGTATAGCACTTACATGATTTATTACAACATCTTGAAGAATGATGTATTTTAGTACTATCTTTTTAGCTGAATGCTGTGTATGGGGTAGATTGCAGTTAAATAGTCAAATCAAAATTCATTCCTTAGTCCATCCTTTCCTCCCCAGGATAAAAAGAACAGAAGGATGAAAGTTTATCAGATGTATACAGGTGATATCAGTTGACACGACTTTGTACGAATAAAATTAAAACATTTATAAATGAACACTAATAAAATACGACCATGAAACTTTTAAGATGTTTGCTGCATTGATAGCCTGAGCTAAGTATTCCAATTAAAAAAAACAAATGTGTGGGACCGGCAGCCTAATAAGGGTTTTCTACGTACTAGGTACTATGCATACTTCAAAGCATTAACTAGTATTCTGGAATAATTTTTCTATCTCTTTTTTTCTTTAAATGACTATATACAGGACCAGATCTTTTCTTGTGTTTCTGCTTTCAGGTATGTGGGCATGTATGCAAATGTTACAGTGTGGCAGCTCAGTTTGAAGAGTGCCGAGAAAAGATCACTGAGATGCCTGGCATCATCAAGGATCTCTGTCGAGTATTGTATTACGGCAAGGTGAGCTTGTCTTAATACACTTCTTAATTACTTAATTACTTTGGAGTATGTCTAACCCCAGTGTTGGAGTAGGTAGTTCCACAAGTTTTTGGTTGTTTGGTGGTGGTTGTTGTTGTTTTAATAAGTAGGCATTTTTTTCGTAGAACCGTAGAAATGATCGCTAGCCCACAAAAGTATATACAATCCCTAGAGTTACTCAGGTCGTGCAAGTGGTAATCCTTAACCTCCCAAGGCCTAAGAAAAGCGATTATAATAGATAGAAACTGGCAGATTCATCAGGAGTGTGTCTGAGACTGGAATATTCTAAGCAGCAAGGAAGTATTGGTCCATAGGTTCATTGATAGGTACAAGATGTTTGTTAGTTGACTATTTTTGTCAGGTTCTGCTTATGCCTAAGATATATTGCCTTTGATATATTGCAAGTTGATAAGAAAGTAAATGGGAATTTTTTAGAAATTTTGCGAAAGCCACGGATAACACATGAAGGCCAGCAGAAAACACAGAAAATGTTTAGAAACTCAGAAATATATAAAATGTATGTATAGTATCTTTACTTAACATTGACCTACATGTAACCTATGACCAAATAATGCAAATTTTAGAATAAGGTACTGTAAACACCTCATAAAAGAAAAAATACAGACATCTTCTCTGGACAAGTCATTTAACCCCAATTGCCTCACCAAAAAGCAAAGGGAGAGAGAGAGAGAGAGAGAGAAAGTAATGGAGACAAATGAAGTAACATTAAAAATGTTTACAAGTTTCTGTGATAAAGGCCTCATTTCTCAAATATATGCCGAGTATGGAACTGAGTCAAATTTATAAAATAAAAGCCATTCCCCAGTTGATAAATGGTCAAAGGATATAAACAGCCAGTTTTCAGAAGAAGAAATCAAAGCTATCTATAGTCATGAAAAAGTGCTCTAAATTACTATTAATTAAAGAAATGTAATTAAAACGGCTCTGTAGTACCACCTCACACTTATTGGAAATGACAAATACTGGAGGGGATGGAGGAAAAATAGATACACTAATGAACTGGTGGTAGAAGAGCTGTAAACTTGTCTGAACCATTCTGGAGAAAAATTTGGAACTATTCTCATAGGGCTATAAAATTGTGCATACCCTTTGACCTAGCAATATCACTTCTCATTATGTACCCTAAAGAGATAAAAGAGAAGGAAAAAGAACCTGTGTGTACAAAAATATTTATAACAGCTCTTTTTTTTGTGGTAGCAAAAAGAATTGGCAATAGAAGGGGATGCTTATCAGTTGGGAAATAGCTGAACAAATTGTGGCATGTGATTATGGTGGAGTACTACTGTACTATAAGAAATGATGAGATGGATGGTTTCAGAAAAATATGGCAAGACCTGTGTGAACTAATGCAAAGTGAAGTGAGAAGAACCAGGAGATCATTGTGCATAGTAGCAGTAATGTTATAATGATGACCAGCTATGAAAGACTTGGCTACTGTGATCAATACAATAATCCAATACAATTCCAAGGGACTCATAATGAAAAAAGAGAACTGATGAACTCTCAGTGCAAATTGAAGTACAATTTTCTCTATTTTTCTTGCTTTTAAAAAAATGGCTGATATGGAAATATATTTTACATGATTTTGCGTGTGTAATTGATATCGTATTGCTTGCCTTCTCAGTAGGTGTAGGAGGGGGTGAGGGGGGAGAAAGAATTTGGAACTCAGATTTTATAAAGAAAAGAATGCTCAAAAGTCAATAATAAATTTTTTTAGGAAATTAACTCAGTTTCTATGAACTTGCTGTTTAAAGCTAGGTCATAGGCTGGGATTTGGGTGTGGTAGAACTTGGTTGCTGCTGTAGCCAGGATATTTGTCTGCAAACTTTGTAACTTGCATCCAGGCTACAAAGAAAATAAAAACTTTTTATACCCAGAACTTAGAGACTTAAGCAGATCATGAGTTAGACTCAGTAGCTCTCTCATGTTGTGTGGAGTATTTATGTGTAGGTTTCAACCCAGTGAAGCCTCACATCTCTTAAGGCAGCCTTTGTACCAGCTTAACTAAGTGTGACCCTTGGCTTTCAAACATAAGCACACAAGGCCTAAGAGGAAAGCTTAAAGCATTCTCCCTGCAGAAGTTGCTGAGTCTTTGCTGACGCTAACGTCAAGGGAACCTGCCTTTGTTCCTCTAGTCAACTCTGTGTCAGGCATTGATGGGAATAGAATTCAAATCAGAAAGAAAGTGAGAAACATAATAGCGTCTGAGTCTAAAAGAACTAGAATCAATTCTAAGAAACCATCTGGTTCCTAGAAATTTCTACTTTCTCATTATTACTTTCTTTGCCCTTGATCTTTCAGAGTATCCCACGAGTGGCATCTCTTGGAGTAGAGTGTGTCAGTTCATTTGCAGTGGATTTCTGGCTACAGACCCACTTATTTCAGGCAGGAATTTTGTGGCATTTACTTGGATATCTGTTTAATTATGATTATACTCTAGAAGAGAGCGGCATTCAGAAAAATGAAGAGACAAATCAGCAGGTAATTTATCATGCTCATTGGAATATTGAATTTGTACTTTAACCACTACAGTAAAACTCTGGAAACCATACAGGATCAGTCATTTTATATAGCTTTCCAGAACCAAAAACTTTTGTTAAGTATTTTTGATAGAATACATTTTAGGAAGATTTTAGGCATTTTTTTACATTCAATAATTCTTTATTTTCTTTTAATTTTTTTCAGTGAATAAAAATCCGTTTTTCTCTCCCCATTCCCACATTTAAAAAAAAGGAACTGAGACATTTTTTGGATGTGGCCAGTGTGGGAATTTGTTTTGCTTTACTGTATGTGTTTGTAACAGGGGTTTTGTTTTTCTTGCTTTCTCAATGGGCGGTGGGTAGGGTGGTTGGGAAGAATGGGGAGGATAAAAGGTGGACCTGATGTCTCAGTTTCCCCTCTGAATCTGTAACCTTTGTAACTGGAAGGGGGTGGTCCGCTTCATCTTGAGTTAAAAGTGTGTTTTCTTGATTTAGGATCATTATTGTAAAGATAAATTACTGTACCTGTGATATAATAATACAGTGATACTTTTCAAGACCTGTTGACAGGTGTGGAGCTATTTCCTTTATAGCAAATGTCACTGGGATGCTGTATTCTTTAGTTTGTATCTTTATTTTAGATGTCTTCTCTGTCGGTATCACCATTGCTTTCAAGATATTTGTAGCCAACCCTATATCCCAGCATCTGATTTGTTACTTCTAATTTCCTTTGGTCATGGAAAATGGAATAGCCAAGCTTATTAAAATTATATATATATAAAGGAACAGCAAATAGGTCAGATGAAAACAAAAGTTTCATTTATAAGCAGAGCACATAAGTTTTAGTGCATTCACTTTGACATGTTTGAATTGCTCAGTTGCTTTTAACTGTGTACTTCAACCTGAGTCTTCTGTTTTAAGGGTGTCTCTTCTGCCATCGTGCCAGACGTCCTCATGTACACACACACACTTACATGCTTGATTGGTGTACAGTATGAATGTGCATATAAGTATGTCAACTCTCTTTTCACAACAGGAAGTAGCCAATAGTCTTGCCAAGCTAAGCCTCCTCGCTCTCAGTCGCCTTGGTGGGTATTTGCCTGATGAACAGTCTACTCCAGAAAATCCAACAATAAGGAAAAGTTTGACTGGTTTATTAACACCATATGTTGCTAGAAAACTTGCTGTAATTGGCCCTGCTGAGGTATGTAAGTCTTGGATTATTCATGAGTCCAGTATGTTATAATAATTAGTCCGTATTAAAATAATTTTAGAGAATTAGTCTGGGCATCAATGAGATCATTTGAGATGTTGTGGCAAAAGAACAGAACCATACTGATTTGCTTTAGGAAACATGGAAGAGTAACAAGGTAGACGTTTTTGTTGGCTGGTGATCTCAGTTGGCTGCTCCGTGGTGTTGAGGAAGCCAAGGATGCATCTCCACTCTCTGTTGGGCTAGGGACTGTAACATTTCATAGCTGTAGGCTGTTCCTTTGCCTTACCCAGTTAAAAATCACAAGGCTTTTAGTAAGTGTGTTTTGAGGGGAGGGAAGAGAAAGAGAAAGGTCTACCTTCTCTTCCCCCCCCAAAAAAAAATCCTGTGCTTTAGTATAGTGGAAAAAGCACAAGAATCAAAAAAGATGGATCCTACTCCTAGTAGTAGAGGAGAAAGAGTGTTTTGGTTGGACTAGTACTCTTGGACTCAGGAGATATGAGGAATTTTGTTCCTAGCTCTCATTTAATTGTTAAATAATTTTTGGCAAACCACTTCATCTCACTTTGCTTCAATTTGCTTGTCGATGAAATGGGGATAGAACTCTCCCTGGCTACCTCATGCCTTGTGAGGAAATATTTGTAAACCTTTAAAAGCACTTTTCATAGAAAAGTTTGGATTCACTACAGCTATAGATAATTGTAATAGCATATTAGCAGAGCAAAATAGTTATTTTTCAATATATTTTTAGTAATTGCTTTTATTGTAAACAATTTGCCTCCAGTACTTTAAAAGAAAACTATTTTGCCAGTTACATTAAACTGCAGATTTATGAGGGTAAACTTGAATTATTAGCCACATTACATTGGGCAAATCAGTTAACCTCTTTAGGGATGCTTTTTACTTTTGGATGAAAATAAATGGCCTCTGAGGTTTCTTCCATTTCTCAGAGTCTGTGATTACTCTCTCAGCTTTCTTTAAGAAAGTAAGCGCGCCTGATTTCATGATAAGGGTGCACAGGCTGGGGAGAGGGACCCAGTGTGTTATTTCACTCAGCTGGGAAGTTTGGGGATGAAGGGTCCTGCTAGTGAAGGGCAGCACCTTCTCTGTCACTTAAAGAGCTGCCTGGGGCCACTGGGAACTTAAGAGATCCAGACCTTATGGCAAGATATGGACCTGGGCCTTTCTTCAAATCCAGTTCTTCAAAAAATACTTTGTGTTTTTTAACTTAAATAAAAAAAAACTTAAACAATGATGACATTCACTTTTCATTGTTTCTTTTAATCTAAAGTGACCTTTTTAATGCTGTTTGGACAAAATGTATAATAGGCAATTTGTAGCTTGCGTTTGCTTTTCTTCCATTTTTGTGATATCAGTGTTTCCCCCATGCCTTCCTTACGGAGAGGCAATATGCTGTCCTGGACAGAATACTGTTCTTGGTCTTAAAATTCTGGGTTTGCATCTGGCTCTGTGATCTTGACAGGTCATTTCACCTTTCTAGGTCTGTTTTCTCACCTCTGAAATAAAGTTAACAGCACCTAATTCACAGACCCATTTGAGGTTACAAATTAGTATGTTACCAGTAATATTATTGTGGACAGTTTTCACATTCAGATTGCTGTTTAACAACATTTTAAACACCTTTAGGTAAACGGAAATACTTGCCGTCATTTCTCTGGGTTTAATTTGAGAGATGGGGTATATTTCTCAAACAGTTGTTATATTCAGTATTCTGTATTCTAAAGTGGTGGACAAGCAGAACTGTTTTTTTTTCTCTTAAGGTCAGATGGTAAGATTAGAGGGCATGTCCAGATAAAATGAGAGTAAATAGCGAGAGCCAAATACTGGAATCTCTAATTTTCTGCGTGTAGATTTTTCCAAATAAGACATCTTTTAGCCTTAAATCAGAGCTTGGCTTTGAGACCTGGGTTCTGTGATAAATGAAGAGGTATGTTTATTTCTTTAAAAATTATATTTTAAGAAGTGAATTATTTTTGTTTCCTAGATTCTGAAGATGCTTAATAGCAACACAGAGAGTCCCTATTTAATTTGGAATAATTCAACAAGAGCAGAACTACTTGAATTTCTGGAATCTCAACAGGAAAGCATGATTAAAAAAGTATGTTATCTTTTACAAAATCATGGGCAAAATGTCCATTTTGGAAGGAATAATCTATAATGACCTGTTGTTAATAGTATAAATCAACTGCTTCAGTGATTCCTTCAGTTCTGGTAGGATTGTTCTTAACTCCAATTAGACTTCCAGAGGGAACACAGAGATGCGAATCTTTCTACTACTTGGAATATGCCCCTTTTAAGGAGAATTTTCCTCGTAGTGATAACTGAAGTTTATACTTTTTAATTTTTCATGCTGCTTAGATTTGTTATACTCCATATTCAGTCATATGTACAGTTTTCAGTTTCCTTTCCCAGCAAACCAAAATTGTTCCTTGGTGTTGAAAACTAAATGTTTAGTTTCTCTTCACGTGCTCCCCTCCTTTGGGAGAGCCATTATTTCAAGGATTTCTCATTTCATCAGTGTCATCTCCACTAATGGTTAGCATAAGCATTCTGAGCCTTAGTAAATGCTCTTTGTATGTTGCTATGGCCGGCTGTCAGGTGATAATCACCCCCTGATCCCGCTAGAGCCAGATCTTCAGACAACTTTATCAGGTTTTTACCTTTTGGTGGGACAGCTGGAGCTGATAGTTGGCTGTCATAGCCAGAGTCATCTGCATACTTCAGTGAAGCTTCAGAGTACAGCTTGTAATAGAGGATACAAGGAAGAAGACTACTAAATCTGGAAATATGTAAAAGCTGGGCAGTAAGAGAGAGGAAAAATAACCAAAGGCACACATCATCTCTTAGTGATAAGCTATGAAATAGGGCATAGCCAGTGTTTTACCATTTTAAGTCCTTTGTCATGTTCAACTTAAATAGTGTTGTTACAGTTTAATTTTATTCTTCATGTCCTGTTGCTTGTCCTTTTACCTCAGTGAAAATTGAAATGGCAATTATTTATTTTATCTTTCTTCATCAGAATTAATGAGCCTACATTTTAACCCTTTCATATTTTTTTCCTTATTATACTCTGTTCAGATTGGTAACAACCATGCCACTCTAACCTTCACCAGACTTAATGTATGTTGAACAGAATAACAAGAATATAATATAGGCAGCCTCCACCTAACCTAAATGCTTTACCTACAAACAGCACCTTGGAATAACCAGTGGCATTAGGAACTCCAATCATCCACTTCAAATTTCTCACCTCCCTTCCTATCCCTTCCCTGGCCATTATCTTCAACTCACTTCAACTCAGTATATGTGTACTGAGGGGATAAAGCTGTCCCTGCCTTCATAGATCTTACTTTCTCTGAGGATTACAACATACATACATATAGGTATGGGCTAGATAGTTTGAGAAGAGGTAAAGCACTGACATTAAGAAGATCAGGAAATCCTTCATGGCCAAGGTGGCGCGTGGGCAAACCTTGAAGAAATCATGCAAATAAGGCTTCTCAGAGATGGTGATGAGGACAAGTATATTTGAAACATGGGAAGTGACTCATGGAATATTTAGTTCTGAGAACAAATAATAGAACATTTTGATAGGAACGTAGAGTTGGTGGAGCAGAAGGATGTGAAAGAAGTCTGGCAAGGTGGGAGTGAGGCTGACTGAGGAATGTGTATGTTAGCCTGGCGTCAGGAGGGAGCTACTGAACGGTTTTCATCCAGAAAGTGGCACAGTCATTGCCTTAGGAAGATTATTTTGGCAACTGTGTGGAAGTTGGGTTGGAAATGTGAAGGCCTGGAAGCAGGGAGGCAATTTGGTTATGAGTGCCTAAACTAGAGTAGTAGCCAGGTGAGTGAAGAAAAGAGGATGATTGTGAGAGATGTCGTGGAGGAATCAGCAGACTTGGCAACTGGTGCCATATGGTGAGGGAGGGAGAGTTGTAGAAAGTTGAGAGAGTTAAGGCTAACTGTAAAGGTGTGAGCCTGGGTGACTGGGAGGGCCATGGTTTAATCAATAGCAAAAGAGAGGTGTAGGGAAAGGTTCAGTTTGGGGCATGTCGAGTATGAGATATCAATGGGGCATTCAGGTGGATGTTGTTCAGCAGGCATGTGGTGATGTGTAACTGTAGTTCAGGAGAGAATAAGTTGCATATCTAGATTTGGGGATTATCTATATAATGGGAAGATTGGGAATACCAAAAAAAGAAAAGAGAACAAAGAGGTCCTAAGACTGCTTTCACCTGGCCCCACCAAATTCCTCTGAAATGTGTTCATTTTTCTATGTTGAATCACATTCTTCCAGGAGAGAAGCAAAGATAAATTATCTACTTAATTAGAATTTCTCATCTAGTAGGGTGTGATCTTTGACAGCAGTACCAGTGGTAGTAAACATCCCTTGGCTACATCTCTTGTCTTTAAACCCGAGTTGACTACTATTGACCTGATCCCATCTACTTATACCACCAAGAGCCCCTATCAAGGTTTTTTATTGAGTGCCCCCATCTTAGCTTCTGCGGCCATAGCATTCTATGAATTAACAGACATAACAGCTTGAATGTAGTTTTCTTTTGAATCTACCTTCAGTCCTTTGGTGTGTAAAGGCCTCCCGTATTATGTCTATATGTAGAATACTATGGAGTTTCAGTGGAAAAAAAAATCACTCAGTAGGAACAGAATGAGCCTTCAGACAGTCCCAGTGTATCACAAGTTATTATTGTAGAATAAAAGCACCTTTTGAACAGGTTCTTTAATGTTCTCATTTCAACTGATTGGAAGTCTAACTAAAAATATAGAACATGTATGTGTGATCATAACTAAAAAGCATTTTACTTTTCAAAGGGTGATTGTGACAAAACTTATGGATCAGAATTTGTCTACAGTGATCATGCCAAAGAACTAATTGTGGGAGAAATTTTTGTCAGGGTATACAATGAAATCCCTACTTTCCAACTAGAGGTGAGTTTTCTGTACAAAGAGCTATATTTGAGTTCCTTTCAATGACAGAACGTTTATTATAGAATCAGTTTGTTTCGATAAGCAGACATAATCTGAACAGTAAAATAACAGTACATTGCCACAAATCTTACACTCATTCCTATTCCTGTAGCACTAATACCTTATGGGAGATGGGGGTAGAGAGATAGGGTGACAGAGATTGGAGATACATACATACATACATACATACACACACACACACATGTATTATACATATATGTGTGTATTTATTTGTTTGTTTGCCAAATTCTCTAGTCTACATGATAGTGAGAAAGCTAGGTAAGTCCCACAAAGGGGATAATTTTCTTTCCTGTGTTTTGTGTATAGTATCTCTATGTAGTGTATACACATAGGTAAACATAGCCCCACCAAATGGCTCCATTTGAGAATTCAAGTGGAGCTGGAAGCTTGCAATGACCCTGGTGTTTGTTCAGCCCTTGGACCACACCCTGGTTTACACAACTTGTCTGATCTGGCATCTTCCTAGCTAGCGGGCATGTTACCCATCAGTGATTTCCTTTTTTGATTTAGCAGTTGGTAATGCCAACTCAAGAAGAGATTTCCCCAAAATTGATGAGGTGGTGGAATGAATATAGAATTACCATTTAG
Organism: Phascolarctos cinereus; assembly: GCF_003287225.1. Taxonomy (NCBI): domain Eukaryota; kingdom Metazoa; phylum Chordata; class Mammalia; order Diprotodontia; family Phascolarctidae; genus Phascolarctos; species Phascolarctos cinereus. The sequence goes on from NW_027555514.1 coordinate 40,450,085, forward strand.
GTCTCTAATCTCTGAAGAGACCTAAGAAATATTTTTCTTTCCTCCATACTTGGAAACATACTCTTTGGGGGGGGGCAAGAATTGAGGCTTTGTTATATATGTCATTAGAAGAAAACAAATAATTTTACAGCAATACAAGATATATAAATTATGGAGAACATTTAAATGCCTATTAAATGTAATAACCAGTTGCCCTGTTTTGAAATATTACATACTTTTGAATATTGATGTAAAGTATACCTAAAATTTTAATGTTTAATTTTTTTATTTAGCTTCCAAAAGCATTTGCTGCAAGTCTTTTGGATTATATAGGCTCCCAAGCCCAGTACCTCCACACTTTCATGGCTCTCACACACACTGCAAAAGTGGAATCAGAGCAACATGGAGATCGGTTACCAAGAGTTGAAATGGCTTTGGAGGCTCTGAGAAATGTTATAAAACACAACCCAGGTATGTAGATAGTATTTAGTAATTAATAAATGCTTCTATAGCTCTAAAAAGCTGGTCTCTGACTGTATGGACTCTATAGATTTACCACAGGAAAAAGAAAATTGGAGGCATTCACCTCATGACTTGGTTACATATACAGAGTGGGTGGTAGGCTACAGTAGATCCCCTCCTTGAGAGTTGGGGGAAGGAAATATCTGTGTCTTCTGAAATTTATGCTGCATTGTAAGGAACAGTAAAATGAATTAAAATGGTTACAACAAATCAAACTGAGAACATAAAAAGGTATATCAGATAAAGTAGCTGCTAAAGGTAATAATACTTTAAATTATTTGCAATTTGTGAGTTCCTTAAGGACAGAAGCTACCTTATTCATTTTTATATCCCTAACAGTGTCTCACACAGAATAGGTACTGGGGGTATTTGTTGAATAAGTGACCTTGCAAGCTCTATGGTTGAAAACCCTAGAAAGAAGATTTCAATTCCCTATAGAGCTGTAAGAGAAGATACAGTACTCCAGAACAGGGTTGTCAAACTGTGACCTGTGAGCCGAACATGGCCCACTGTCTGTGTACAGCCCGTGAGCTAACAATGTCTTTTACATTTTGTAACATGTAAAAAAAAAAGTATGGGTGGCGGGCCAGATTTGACACATGGACCACAGTTTTGCCAACACTTGCCCCAGAACAGTATGCTCTTGACTGGCAGGTCAGTAATGTAAATAGCTTTAAAAGCTTTTTTCTCCCAGCCCTGACATGGATTTGGCGTGCAGTGTCATATGTAAAGGCTTAAATTGCACAGATTCAGTTCAGTGTCATTCAAGTTTATACACACCCACAAACGAGGGAAGATACCAGGGCAAGAGTTAGAATAAGGAGTCCATTCCAGGTATAGGGGTAAGCATGAGCTAGAGGGCAGCAAGGGGACAGCTTGGCTAGAACTTGAGAGTCTGGAAAAGAAATCTCTTGTAATAACTCTAACGAGGTACACTGAAACTAGATATAAGGGCCAGAGTATTCATTTTTGGAGAGCTACTAAAGGTTTGAACCGGAAGAGTAACGTGGGGGTACGTTTGGAAGATTTCATAGGCGTTGATCAGAACCAGTAATTGCAGAGAGGGTGAATGAGACAGGAAGACCACACCAGTGAAATCACAGGTTCAGATCATAGCCGTGTCAATTTAAAAATAACTTTATTATAGTCAGTCTTAAAGCCTAGCACAAGGCCTTCAAGAGGGCCCTTTATAGATTTAAAAAAAAATGAAAACCAAAGGTGTAAAATGAGTAGTCTTAAACTTTAGAACTTGTAAGTTCCACAGTTGGCCATTGTGTGGCAAAACAGAAAGGAATCATTAGGTTGTAAACTTATAAATTCAGTGGCCTGCTACATATAACTTATGATAGCAATTTCATAGGATATAAAACATACTACTACTTAGTTATTCAAAGGATTATGGAATGCTTACTCTGTATAAATTTTGTTGCTATACATTAGTTATTATGATACCTTTTCTACTTATGTTCTAAAGATTACTAATGTCCAAAGTAATGTCTGAATCTCTCAAAACACTGGAGTTTAATTCAGATCCAAATGGAAGTCTCTTAGGGCTGCCAAGAAGAAAGGCCACTTAATAATAGATAGGGGAAGACCTAGAACCCACACCTTAAATTTTGAACTAAATTTGAGCTAAATCATAGATTAAGAACTGAAAGGGACTTAAAAGATCAGTGTGGTCTAACTCCCTCATTTTAAACTTGAGAAATTCAGACCCAGGGATTCTTAGTGCCTTGCTCATGGCCAGTCTTTGGCATAAGTGCCAGAGGTGCTGTTTGAAGGAATGTCCTGTGACAGAGCCAATGTGAATCAGGGTTTCATTTGGCAGAGATAGCTACCTTGTTTCTAAGTAAGATGGAAAAGAGAAGCAAAAGCTCAGAAAACCGGTCATCACCAGTGGATTAAATTTTTCTCTTAAGCTTAAGCATTTCATCTGTGGCCAGAAGTATGTTTCATTTAGTTTATATCACAGTTAAGATAGTACTTAAGAAACTTAAAATTGTAGGACACAGCAGTGTGCTTTTTTAAAAGCAGTCTTTAATTCAGGGAATGCCTTCAGGTGTGAATAAAAATATTCTTTTTTCTACAGGCTCAGAGTGTGAATGTGTTGGTCATTTTAAATTGATATTTTCTCTTCTCCGTGTCCATGGAGCTGGTCAAGTGCAGCAGCTGGCTTTAGAGGTAACATCTTTCCCAATTAATGCTGTGTGGAGTTGCTTCACATAAAAATTATTTACCCAAGTGTCCGTCTGCCATCATTTTTCTTTTAACTTACAGGGTAAAATTTCATTTGGAAACTTAAGTTCATACCAAAACAGTAGCGTCCTATAAAAAGGTAGTGGTTTTAAAAAAATAAAAACCCTCTATTCTGCTGCTTCATTCTGGAAGATATAACATGATTGAGTGGCAAAATCACTACCTCTGAAGTCAGGACATGGGTCCACATTTTGCTTCTTTCACTTGGCTGTCTCTGTGACCTTAGGCACATCATTGAACTTCTTTGGGCCTTAGTATTGTTGTTCAGTTGTTTCAGTCATGTCTGACTTTTCTTGGTAAAGATACTGGAGTGGTTTGCCATTTCCTCTCCAGCTCATTTTACAGATGAAGAACTGAGGCAAACAAAGTGAAGTGACTTGCCCAGTGTCATACGGCTAGAGTGTGTCTGGGGCTGGATTTTAACTCGACTTTTCCAGCCTCCAGGCCCAGCTGTCTCTTAGTGTCTGTGGGGCCTTAGTGTCCTCACCTCTAAAATGAGGGGCTTGGGAAAAGCAAACAAAATGGCTGCCTGGACAAGAGGCAGACAACCTAGTTCCTAGATACTTATTCCAGGAAAAGAGTTTTCACCAGACGGACTAGTGATTCAGAAATCCAAAGAGAAATGACAAGTGACTTTTCCCAGAGGCCAGCCAGAAACCCTAAGACAACAGGAGAGGGCTTCAGAAAAGGAGCTCCAGTACAGGTTAACCTCCCTGGGCTGCCAGGGATATGTGGCCTGTACAGCTTTGCACTGAGCCAGGCAGCAAAAGTTAAGGATCCCCTGAGGAAGACTGGGCGTGGGGGCCTTGGCAGCTCTGTCTCATAATTGTGGTGAGAGGAAAAGAAAACCACAATGGATGAAGGTATGGGAAATGAGTATCCCATAAGCCCCACCTTTACCTGAAATGGATGGATTAAGAAGAGTTGAATGAACACATACACACACACACACACACACACACACACACACACACACACACACACACACACACACACACACACACACGTTTAGTGTGGAAATACTTTAAACTCAACAGGGAAAAATCTGAGATACAGGTTTAGGGAGGAGAAGAGGTTGGGCAGGAGCATAATTGCCAGGGACAGAAGAGTCCAAGCAGAACACACATCCTGATTCTGAAGAAGGAAAGAAAAGGGGAAGAAAAGCACCACTCTTGGGGACCCTGGGGGGCTCTTTAGGGGTAGTTGGACACTGTCTGAACCAAAGGGGCACGTGAAGGCCATGGGCTGTTACTGTATCACAAGAGACTACCAAGGGGTGACCTTAGAGAATCCTGGGACGTTTGCAGTGAGGAGAACCTGGAGAGTAGTTTTTACCAGGACAGCAGTATCAGGAAGGAAAATAGCTTGGAAAGACTTGGGCTCTCTGGGCAATTCAGAGAAGTTCAGATGAAGCCTCTTACCCACCTTCTGGTAGAGTAGACAGGGGATATCTGTGGGAAGCAGGAAGAGACTTGCATTCTTAGATTTATTTGGTCACTGAGTTGATTTATTTTGATTGACTTTTTTTTTGAGAGTTTTTCCTCCTTTCTTTTAAAAATATGATGTATTTATTTATACCTTTTTTCCTTCCCTAAAAGCTAATAGTATGAAGTGAAGATTAGTGATTTCTCTGTTCCCTTGGTGTAGAAATGCACCATTTCATGTTTTAAGTACAGTACATGCATACATATGTGTGTGTGTGTGTGTGTGTATATATATATATATATACACACACACACACACACATATTTTTTTTTTAAATGAAGATGAGGAAACGGGGGAGGGGGGAGTGGAATTAAAGGTTTGGACTCTTTGGCTACTGAAGTCGCTTCTTCTACCTCTGCTGGGGTCTTGGTCCTAAGATATAACATGTTTCCCTAACTTAGGTCTTAAAATCCTAGATACAGAATCAGCTTTACAGTTGGTGTTGCAAAAGAGGCCATGTAGACCAAACCCATCATTTTCAGAAGAAGAAACAGGCCCTCGGAGGCTTTGTGACCTTCTCAGAGTTGCCTGAATAGCAATATGTCAGGATTTGAACCTAGTTCCTCTGACCCCAGAGTCAATGCTTTTATTAGTCAGTGATTGTTTGAACTACATTGCTTTTTGTTTCAGACTGTAAAGGACAAGCACCTAGCAATAATTTCATTTTCATTAGGTAAAGTTTATTATAGCTCTGCATCACTTACCAGGGTGATACTGATTCTTTGTTTTTGCCTTAAAATGCAGCAGTTTTCGTACTGTTAGCATACTGGTAACAAAATATTTCAGATAAATCACTGTATTTGAGGACGTTTTCATCTTTACTAACTCTTAATTATGACTTAGAAACAAAATGGACTCCACTTTGGTATACAGTACAAATACATATTTGATGGTATATTAAATATTCACAAATACTGTGACTTTGTTACTTATAATGAACAAATGAAAATCTTCTCTAAAAGTTAAATGCTTGTTATGTAAGCTTCACTTTCCCTGTTTTATTACTATATTTATTTGACCTTATTTCAGCCCCAAATTTTCTTCCCCAAACCAAAATGGGTGGCATATTAAAGTATTCTGTTGAAAACTGTAGTTTTTTATAATTTTTTCATAACATACTGAGTGTTTGATTCATTTTCAGGTTGTGAACATAGTGACATCTAATCAAGAGTGTGTCAACAATATTGCAGAATCAGTAGTGTTGTCCAATTTACTGGCCCTTCTGCATTCACTGCCATCAAGTGCGTATAGCCATTTATTAATTTTTTAAAATCAAAGTATAGCCAGCTTTCATTTATTTGTACCAATAGTGGGGAAAACATGTTGCAAGTAATTTGAAAAGTTGTTTATCCTTGTCCTTCCATTGACCCTCAGATAAACTCTCAGGGATCTGCTGAATCACCTAGTTGTAGGATTTCTAGGGTATTATAATGACCAACTCTCCATTCATTGTAATTAGTCATTTTTGCTGCTTCTCTGCAGGCCGCCAGCTTGTTCTTGAGACTCTCTATGCGCTGACATCGAGTACAAAAATAATCAAAGAGGCAATGGCCAAAGGTATAGAATCATTCAGTTCCTTATTACTCTCTTCTCCCGTGGAAAAGCTTGTTTGAAGCCCTTTAGAATAATGTGCACATGTACTTAGCGCTTATCATAAGTGAGGGGCAGAAGCTGCCCTGTTATTGACATAGAGAGGTGGCTAATTCTCATAACTGGACTCATTTTCCCTCAACAGGAGCTCTCATTTATTTGCTGGACATGTTCTGCAATTCAACCCACCCACAAGTCCGAGCCCAGACAGCTGAGCTTTTTGCCAAAATGACAGCAGATAAGTTGATAGGGCCAAAGGTAAGCCCCCAAATGCCCCAAATCTTGTTAGATGACTGAAGCTACTGAAAGTGGGAAGGGATGTGAAAACAACTTGATAAGGGAACTGTGACAAACTAAATGAAATGGGGGCCGCTAGGTGGTGCAGTGGACAGAGCACCGGCCCTGAAGTCAGGAGGACCTGAGTTCAAATCCGGCCTCAGACCAAACACTTGACACTTACTAGCTGGGTGACCCTGGGTAAGTCACTTAACCCCAATTGCTTTAAAAAAAAATGCAAACTAAGTGAAGTGATCCATTTGTAGTAAGTAGTGGTTTTAAGCAAATTATAATTAGAGGACTTTCATTTTACTCAAAATGTTTCCCCAAATTAAAGATGGTTTCAGATATTGTCTAAGCATAGGGAAGGGTGGCTTTGAAATATGGTCACACACTGTCCTCCCATTTCCACAGAAGTAAAAATCAAAACCAAATATTTAATATTGCTTGTAAATCCTTCAGAAAAAAAAAAAGGGAAAAATTTCAGTGCTGACATCTGGCAACAACCATGAAGGAAAGTAGTTGTTGGAACTCCTTCTCTATACAGCTACAGACAATATAGCCACCAAACTGAAAGCATTATTGCTAAGCAGAGGTTAAATTGTGGGTCCTAATTGCACTGTCCAAAACTGGGGCCATACACTTGCACTTGTAGTTACATGCAACCGTCCCTTGATAATGGGATCTACTTAAAATAATACAGCTTAGAAGAGACTTAGCTCCCAGGTTCTGCCATTATATCATTATGCAGATATGTCTGGTGGGGGTGGGGGAGTGGGGAGAAGAGGAGTGTTATTTATTCTCATTGGTTCAGCAGTAACATGAACCTTAAAAAATATAATGAAACAACTCAGTTTTTGAAATTATCAACAACTCAGTTATTGGAATTATGGTTCAGTTTGAATGGTTATGCGTTTATGAAACTGGCTGTGATAGTGAGTAATACTTTCTCAGTGTGATCTGCTAGGGTTTTAAGTTTTGCAGAAGAAACCAAACCAAACAAAACACAAACTTTTCTTAAAATGAAGTAAAGTATTGTTTGAAATTAAGTGGAGTTTTAAAAGTCATTAATTCTGTTCTGTGACCTTTGTGTTCAGGGGGATATTTTCATATAATTTGATGTTCTCCTGTTCTGGGACCCTTGCTTTGTGTTAATGTTAAATTAGTTATCGTCGTGATATAAGTGTCAGAATTTTTCTATTATAAGAAAATTACTTTATCATACAATTTGGTTGTTTCCAGTGCATTTTTCTTGACTTTCTTTGCAGGTTAGAATTACATTAATGAAATTTCTACCAGGCGTATTCATGGATGCCATGAGAGACAATCCTGAAGCTGCTGTTCACATTTTTGAAGGAACTCATGAAAATCCAGAGTTAATTTGGAATGACAGCTCTAGAGATAAAGTATCCACAACAGTTCGAGAAATGATGTTAGAGTATGTAAAGATTTATGGTAATAGCTATCCCCTTAAATGAAATGTTTGTAGCTGGGAAGGGGCAAACATTTACCTCTCTTATCTCTTCATTAATACTTTACATTTGAGCTGGAAGAAGTTAATGTGTGTATCATTTTCAAGATAAAGCTTGATTTTTTTTTCTTTTCTTTCCCCCTCAAGGCACTTTAAAAATCAGAGAGACAACCCTGAAATAAACTGGAAGGTAACAAGAAATATTAACAGCTTTATTGTTACAGAGTGTGTGTTCTAATTTGAGTCACATTACAATGTTATGGGCTAGTTATAGTATGTGTTTTATTAACCCTGTCTTGTGGGCGAGGAGACAGGCCCCAAGAGGTCACCTTGTTTGACCCACTTATGAAACAGCACTTACCCTGAGTTTGAATCTGTGCTGCCTCTGTGTGATGATGCCATCTTTTTAAATGTTTGGTAACTCTTCAGGTTCTCTCATTACTAAAGGAGTGGAAAACTTTTCATTTTTTTTTAAAAACTGTATTCTTGCCACACTAGGTCAGTAGACAGTGATATATTGGTATATCTATATCTCTCTATGTCTATATGTATGTACATGTATGTGGGGAGAGAGAGAGAGTATATACATACATGGCATGGTTGCGTACTAATACATCAAAATGTCAGTTTTTAACTTTCTCTTAACATTAAGATTGCATTGTCTTCATTAAAATGTTACTGTTCTGACAGGTCCAAAGAAATAGAGGCAAATAGTTATATGGTCATGTGCATTTCTTTATTATCACTCTAATTTCACTCTCTATTCACAGTTAGCTTCTCAGTCATTTGTGACTTTGATCTTGATTTGCGTTCCCATTTTAGCTGCCTGAAGACTTTGCTGTCGTGTATGGTGAAGCAAACGGGGAGCTGGCTGTTGGAGGAGTCTTCTTGAGGATCTTTATTGCACAACCAGCTTGGGTTCTTAGGAAACCAAGGGAATTTCTTATTGCACTATTAGAAAAATTAACTGAATTACTGGAGAAGAACAGTCCTCATGTAAGCATTGATTTTTCAAAATGCAAAATATTTAAATAGGAGTGCCAACTGTAGGAGGCTGAAAAAAATCTAGTTTTTTATTTATGAAAATGAAATCTTCATGCTCATGTGCTTCACAGTTTCCACACTTTAAGATGAGCTTTGTTTTGGGACAAGAAAACGACATTGACATTCATTATGTTTCTGCTGTTGGCTTACTTAAAAGCAGATGGAGATAATTGACATAATTTCTGAAGTAGCCGGGTGTGTCCATCTTGATATGATTCCTTCATAATATAAGAGCTCCAAGAAAAGTTTCAATTCCTCTATGATGATTCAGCAATCTAGGGTAGAGCTAGCGTCAGGCAGAAGCACATCATTGAGGTTTACGATAGAAACTTTATATATCTGATATTTGCTTTCCTTTTGTAGGTGGAAGAAAGAAGTAGGTTAAGTTGGTAAATGGATAAAGAGCATTTGATAAGGACAGCAAATCTCACCCTTTAGAAGTTGCTTTTTGCTCATAGTGATGGAAGTGACTTGGTGTTATACCAAAGTGATTCTTGGGCTATCCCTTCCAACCATCCCCACCCCTGTGAGCACATGTGTGTGTACACGTCTGGTTTAGATACTACAATTCAACTTCATTTATTTTAACTTTTATACTTATTGCTGACAGGTTTACTTGTGAGTTAAGCTTCATGGGCTAGTTAATATTTTGGTTTTCTGAAAAATCAGCCTTACAACCAAGTGATCTTCTAAGTCTACCTATGAAATTTTCCTTATTGAATTCCTACATTTATTTCTTGTTGGGCTATTATTGCCTACATTGTAACTTATATTAGCATTTATTGACACAGCAAGTGTTCATTAAGCACCTAAACTAAACAAATGTAGGAGAGCAAGGTTACATTTTCTTTGGTCTGCCACTTTCCTTCTAGTTATGTATTAACCTGTATCATTATTTTAATACATATCAGAAGTACATAGTGCTCTTTTTTTTTTAAAGGCAACTGGGGTTAAGTGACTTCCCCAAGATCACACATCTAGTAAGTGTCAAGTGTTTGGTCTGAGACTGGATTTGAACTCAGGTTCTCCTGACTTCAGGGCCGGTGCTCTATCTACTGCGCCACCTAGCTGCCCCAACAATGCTCTTTTCAAAAAGGTATAAGCCAAGTGTAATAGAATTCATCTTCTTGACATCACAAATTTACTGCCTACAGCAAATAAGTTTTGCAATAAAAATAGGAAGTATCACATGGCCAGGAGCGGTGGAGTGGTGCAGAACTAAGATGTAGAACAGGCACCAGACCAAATGCTGGGAAATGAGGAAGTCTAAGACAAAGTCACAAGGAGTCCCTTTTCCAGCTAGGGTCAGCATAGGGAGACAGAGCAGTCTAGATACGGGGAATGGGCCTGACCAGAAGCAGCTCTACACCTAGCACCCTGGTGCTCAGGGAGAGCTCGTGTACCAGGAGAAGAGGAGATTCCAGCCTGCATGGCACAGGAACAGGGCCCAGCGGGCAGCTCTGTTGTCTGTAACCCAGGGAGGATTGCGAAAGGGGATCTACACCCAGGGTGAAATGCTTACTTAGGGAGCAGTCCTTAGACTGAGAGGAGCAAGTATAGAAGCAAATAGCAATGCTGGGACTCTAATGCTATAGGCATAGCAGGGTCTCAGCTCCAGCTTCTAGCCTCGTCTGAAGTCTGTGAAGGCATAACCAGGGCAGGGATCCCAGACCAAAGAGAAGCCTGCAGGCTTGTCACCCTGAACAGCAGAGCTTCCCAGCTGGCTGACAGTGACTGAGCTCAGCAGCGTTGACTGCCGCTCAGAGTTTGCCCTGGACCAGACTCCTTGAGGAGCACAGATGCCTCAGTTCTCCCTGAGATCCTGGAAGAATGTAAGTACACCAAGAACACAGTGACAAGACCAGGCCAGATGTTTCCTCCAGAAGTGCGCAGAGCCTAGCCCTCACATGAAGGCCAAAGTCAGGAAGTAGGCTGGAAGAATGAACAAATTTAAAAACCCAAGAATCCATCCTAAAAAACGATGGTGGTGACTGGAATGTTCAAGACACAAACCCAGAAGAAGAGAATGACTTCAAAACACCTAGAAAAGCCTCGAAATCAAATGCAAGTAGAGCATAATTTGGCTAGAGTTCTGGAAGAGATGAAGCAAGGTTAAGAATGCCTTTATGAATGAAATAAGGGTGCTTTTGGAGGAAAAAATGAGACCTATTAAAAAAATTAAAGTTATAGCACTTTATCTGAGTAATAAGTTCTCTAAAAATTAGAGTTGATCAAATAGAAACCAGTGACTCCAGGAAACGAGAAATATTAAAATGATCAAAAGACTGAAGAAAAAAAATAGAAGAGGAGCTAAGATGGCAGAGGAGAGGCAGCCACCCAGCTGAACTCACGCAACATTCCCTTCCAAACAACTTTAAAAATAAACCCCCAAATCAAAATTTGGAACAGCAGAGCCAAAAAAGGTCAAGGTGAGATATTTTTCCAGCCATCATATTTCAAGACATCTTTTTCTTTTTCACACTGTCCACATCTCTTAGAACCACAGGAAAAAAGTGGAAGTAGAAAGGATGCGTGGGTCACCTCCTGAAAGAAACCTCAAAAAGAAAACTCCCAGGAACATTTTAGCCGAAATTTTTTAAAGAGCACATCAAGGTAAAAGAAAAACTACATCAAGTAGCCACAGAAGAATTCAGGTAACAAGGAGCCATAGTCAAGATTACTCATGATTTATCAACTATTATTCTAAAGGAGCAGAGCTTGGAATAAAGTATTGCATTCGGCAAAAGATAAAGACTTTCAACTAGAAACAATTTACTCAGCAAAACTGAGTAAAATCACACGGGGAAAAAATACACATTTAATGAAATAGAGGACTTCTAAGCATTCTGGGATGAAAAGACCCAGAGCTGCATAGCAACATTGACATTCAAGCACAAGAATGAAGAGAAATATAAAGATGTAAACATGAATGAACAATGCTAAATGACTAAACAAGAATAAACTACTTACATGCAAATATGGAAAGATGATACGTATATCCCCTCTGAACCCTATCATTAGGGATCAGAGTGGGGGTCTAATTAGACAAGGGCTGGAAATGTTCTGCTTATGTCTTGATGATCCTAAGGAAAGAATCAAAAGTGAGAGGAAGAGGAATATACAGTGGGGAGGTTGGGGGATGGAGGAACACAGGTGAAAGGTTGTTAGGGAAAATTATCTCACATAGTCAGGGCATACAAGTAGACATCTATACACACAAGAAAGTAGAGGGGAAACAGCTGACATAAAACTCAAAAAAGGGAAGAACATAAAGAGTTAGGTCAAGAAATAATTTCAACAGGGAAAGAAAAGAGAGGGAAATTAGAATGTAGATTAAGGGAGGGATTAGTCCTTAGGAAAACTTACCAAGGATGTACAAAAATATTTGTAGCCTTTCTTTGAGATGGCAAAGAATGGAAATTTAAGAGGATGTTTATAAATTGGTGAATGGTTGAACAAGCTGTGGTCTATAAATGTGATGGAATACTGTTATACTGTGAGAAGTAATGATGGGTTTGTTTCAGAGAACCATGAGAAGACTTACACAAACTGATGCAGACTGAAGGGAGCAGAACCTACACAACCGTTTATAAAATGACAATAATATGATAAAGAGCACTGGGCTTGGAATCAGGAAGACTCATATTCATGAGTTCAAATCTGGCCTTAGACATTATTAGCTGTGTGACCCCGGGCAAGTCACTTCACCCTGTTGCCCTCAGTTTCCTCATGTCTGAAATGAGCTAGAGAAGGAAATAACAAAGTACTGCAGTACCTTTGCCAAGAAAACCCTAAATGGGGTAACAGAGTCAGAGACGACCAAAAAGGCTGAATAACAACGTCATCATAATACCAACCAGGATTCCACAGGACTAGTAATGAAAGATACTTCCCATCTCCTTATAGAGGTGGTAGACTTAAGGTGAAAAGTAAGACTTATTTTCTTTGGACATAGGCAGTACAGAAATCGTTTTACTTAGCTACATGGTTTTTCACAGAGGTTTTATTTTGGTCTGTGATTAGGGGAACAAGAGTTGGGGAGGGAGAAGATGGATTTTTGCACACCAATATGTTAGTTTTTCATAGGCTGTCAGTATCTCTTGGCATGAGAATAGCTAAAATACTTGGTGATTCCTTCTAAAATCTTTGAGAATTTATATTTTTAAAAAGTAAATGTTTCTGATAGTATTCTACTCAAGCAAATGGCTATTTAAATAAAAGTGGGATTTATTTTCTTTTAAATATTGAAAGTCAAAGAAATGGAAAAAGATGTCTTCATTTTATGAATTCTAATTTCAGTACTTAAAACTCAAGGATCCTTAGTTATAAATGCAAACTAATTAACTAGCCTATTTTTGTATGTTTGAGATCTTGCTTTTTTTTCCCCCCAAAGGGAGAAACCCTGGAAACTTTAACAACAGCAGCAGTATGTCTTTTCAGTGCACAACCCCAGCTAGCCGATCAAGTTCCACCACTGGGTCATCTGCCTAAAGTCATCCAAGCAATGAACCACAAGAACAATGCCATTCCGAAGAGCGCCATTCGAATCATACATTCGCTCTCTGATAATGAGGTATTTTTCTTTATGGAAAAGTCAGTTGTAGTAACAAAAGACAATAGAGTTCAGTCGGTTGTTCCAATCTTTTCTCAAATTTGATCTATTCTGATACCATTTTTAACATTTTAACTAGTTATGGAAAACTCACGTTTATTATAGTTGATTTAAATTTTTCTCCATCATATATGTAAATTACAAAATGCCGATGGTCAAGTTTACTTTGATAATGTGTTCATTTATTTAGAAGCAGGGCTTAATAACGGTGTAATTTTTCTTCTTGTGTATATAGTTGTGTGTTCGTGCAATGGCATCTCTAGACACCATTGGTCCACTGATGAATGGAATGAAAAGGCGGTCAGACACAGTTGGTCTAGCCTGTGAAGCAATTAATCGGATGTTTCAAAGGGAGCAAAGTGATTTAGTAGCCCAGGTAAACAGTTCTATTTGTTTTGCAAAATTCGAGTGACTACCAGTTCTCTCTTGGTTGAGTAGTGCCCTAATGGTGCTTATAGATGTAGTCAATCCCCATCTTATAAACACTTGAGTTATAATTAACCAATACATATAAGAGGCTGCCCTTGTCTCCCACCCCTATCACTGGAAATTCATCACTGCAAGGTAGCCATTATGGGGGTTGGGGGGGAATTGGAAGTTTTAGAAAATTCACAAATTAAGAAAAGTAGAACGAACATAAAGAAGAAATCTCAGCAGCCTCCTGCAATTTTTTTATTTTATTGGTCATGTTGTCTTAAATTCCACCAGGGTTTTTAGTGAACTAATTATTATAAAAATGCTTCTGAGAAAACATTTAGAATTACCATCTTGGTCTTTTAAACATTAATGTAAATTGGTCCGAAAGGTATGCTAATAAATGTTTAACAACCAGCTCTGCAGTTTAAAAAAAAATGTAGCATGACACATCTTTTATGTTTATGTGTTTAAGACATGTCTGGCATATATGTTGATTGATTTTTAATTTTCAAATACAGTTAATGTTTAATCACTTTCTTAAGCCTAGACAAGCCATAAAACAGTAAATCCAGACCTGTTTTGTAGCATTTGCCAATTTCTGAGGTTTAAATACTTACACTGGAAATATGCAGGTGGTTCTCAGAAGCATTCACACTCTTGATTAGTTCACTAAGAATACTTTTAATGCCTGGCAGACATAATCTGTACTAGAGAATGGGATTGTCGATTACGTGATAGGAGGTTCTTCTGAAGGCAACACCTGGCAAGGGAAGCCAGGGCTGAGTACTGTCCCTGGGGCACGAGCACCAAGGGAGAAGAATGCAGCAGACATATTGGAGGAGGCAAGAAACTTAACTGTGTCATTGTGAATTTTTGCCTGTGGGAAAGAAGAGGAAATAGTCTTCCTCTTGCCATTCTCTAATCCTCTACTTTCATTCTTTTTAAAAAAAAAAAGGTTTTTTTTATTTTAGGCTTAAATACTAAAACTTAAAAACACAATAAGAAAAAGAAACATAAACTTAAATATTTAAACTTAAATGCAAAATAAGAAAAAAAAAGCATGTCGTGTGTAAGAGAGGATTCAAAATATGTAACAATAAATTTCCGTTTCAAGAAAGCCAATATAATACTACATGTTGTGTTGAGACCTATCCATCTTTTCTTTGCTTCCTTGTAAGTTTTCTTTTATTCTCTGCTTTATACTTTATACTTTGTTCTCCTACCCCTACCCAGGCTGCAATTAAGCATAGATATATTTATATATAGATATATACATAGATACATACATATATAGACTTTCCCTAATAAATTCTACTCCTGATTTTTGTTTTTATGTTTGTGCATGTCTCTTATTTCCTATCCCTCCTGACTCAACTTTACTTTTACCTGTTCTACCTTGCCCTCCTATTGCTTAACCTACCCCTCTCCAAAGATCCCTCCCTTATCCTCCCATTCCCATAAATCTAACACCCTTCTATACCTCACTTTAACCTATTCCTCACCCTCCCCTCTAGAAATCCCTCCCTTATCCTCCCCCCCTTAGAGTTTTATTTCTTTCTGAATTTAGAAGACTTTTACACTCTACTAATACGTATGTATTGATGTCCATTCCCATGAAAGTGGGTTTCCAGAACTAACAGCCCTCCTCCCATGTCTAATTCCTCTGTGCCAGTTCTTTCTCTCACACCTCTTTTGTGTAAGATTATTCTTTTTAGATGTTCTAAATGGTTTTACTTTTAAAAGTCATATCATATGCAAGTCTACCCTAATCTTTCTTGTGAACTACCCAATTACTAATAACAGTCTTCCCACATGTTTTACATTTTACATACATAAAAGTTAAACAGTCCTTATTGTGTCCCTTGTAATTAGTCTTTGGGATGGGCCTTATATTTCTTTTGAAATATACATCAAATCTTCTGTTAAGTTCAGGTTTTGTTTGTTTTTTAAACAAAGTCCTGAAAGTGTTACCATTAAATGTCCTTTTTTTTTTTTAATGAGGATTATGCTTGGCTTTGCTGGGTATGATTTTTTTGGGGGGGTTTTGTTTGTTTTTTAAATTTATTTTAATTTTTATTTTTTAGGCAATAGGGGTTAAGTGACTTGCCCAGGGTCACACAGCTAGTAAGTGTCAAGTGTTTGGTCTGGGTCTGAGTCTGAGACTGGATTTGAACTCAGGTCCTCCTGACTTCAGGGTCAGTACTCTATCCACTGCGCCACCTAGCCGCCCCGGTATGATATTTTTGGCTGGAACCCCAGTTCTTTTGCTCTTTGATATTTATTTAGTGTTTGAAGACCTGCAGTCTGTTAAGTGTGTCACTTGCTGCTAGGTCTTGTGTGATTCTAATTGTGGCACTGACATATTTAAATTGTTTTTTTCTTACTCCTCATAATAGTGTGTCCTCGAGCTGAGGATTTCGGAATTTAGCTGTAATATCCATGTGGGTTTTCTTCATAGAATCTCAGGTGGTGATCTGTGGATTTTTTCTATTTATACTTTCCCCTCTTGTTCTAATGCTTCAGGACAGTTTTCTTTAATTATTTCTTGTATTATTGTATCAAGATTCTTTTTTTGATCATAGCTTTCAGGTAGTCCTTATTATGTTTTGTCTTCTTGATCTGTTCTCCAGATCAGTTGTTTTTCTTATGAGATGTTTCACATTCTCTTCTGTTTTTTTCATTATATTTTGTTATATTATTTCTTGATCCTCCTAACTTTGTTGACTTCCCTTTTGCCCAATTCTGTTTTCAAGGAGTTTTCTTCCTTAAGATTCTGGATCTCCTTTTCTAATTGGTTGACTTTCTTTTCATAATCTTGTTTGTTTTGTTTGTTTGTTTGTTTTTCCTCTCATTTGATTTTTAAAGTCTTTTTTAAGTTCTTCTGTGAATTCTTTTTGGGTAGGTGACCATTTGACATTATTCTTTGGTGTATTCTTTGCTGCAGTATCCTACTCTGAAGATGAACCCCGGTCTTTCTATTCCCACAGTAACTGTCTATGGTTGGATTCTTTCTCCTTGGCATGTGGATTTTTTTTTTTAATTTGTAGTAGCTTGATTTTTGTAATCACCTTTAGTCCTGGGGTATGAAGGATGGTCCCTCTGGCCTCAGATCCTCCTTCAGTTCTTCCCTTTGGCCTAGAAACCAAGATTTCTTGTAAGTGCCCACAGCCGGTGGCATCCCTGCCCACTCCTTCTGCCCTCACCAGGTATGTGCTGGTTCCTTCTCTCCCAGGGCAGCATCTCCGCAGCACAGCTGGATCTATAATTCCATGTCAGTAGAGGTTCCCTTGATCTTCCCCACTCAGGTACCCAACTCCTCTCATTGTCCCAGGAGTAGAAGTTTCTGTGGCTGGGGCAGAGGCAGCCTCCCAACCCGGCTAACTCCAGGGCTCACTGCTTGTTGTTTAGGTTGACCTAGCCTGCAGGTGTTTACTCTTCACAGGTTCCAAACCTGGTCTTGGGTTTTTTCTTAGATCTTCTCTGATTGTCCCAGAAGGACGCATGTTTTACCTCTATTCTTATTTATTTTTACCACTCTGTGTTCACCCTGAGGTGCTGTTTCATCTCGTTTGTGGGGGAGAATCTTGAGTGCTTGAAATTTTCTGATTTACTCTGCCGTCTTCCCAGAATCCTCTCATAATCCCCTACTTCCAGGGTTTCAGCTACTGTTCTTTCTCTATTTCAGCTTTATTTTATGCTCAGTAGATTTCTATGAGCTCCCCTTAGAACTTACCCTCTGTTTAGAATGCAACACTTTCCTAGAATAAGGATTTGACTGTTTTTTCCCAGTTCCAGGCAGCTTGTTTTATTGGTATTCTTTGTCTACATCAATCATTGCAGCTTCTCAGAGATCTCAGCCATCACTTCCAGATCACACCCTTCTTAGTGACATAAAAGAAAGCAAAAACTCTCCTGTACCACAGGAACTGCAGAGACCATAGTTCACCCTGTTTAGTCCCCCAACTCTCAGCCGTGAGCAGGGAGGTGTTTCATTATCTTTTCTTGGAGACCCTCGTTTTTTAATTACTTACAGTTCAACTTCTTACTCAATTTTTTTTTCTCATTTATGTTGTCATATATTTTGTTCTTTTGGATCTGCTTGTTTCACTCCACATCACATCATTACCCTTGATTCCAAGTTTCTCAGTATTCATATGTCATTTCTTACTGCACAGTAGTATTCCATTATTCATATCAAGTTTTCTTTTTAGTTCTGTCAGTCAAGGCTCGGTTCTTAGCTACTCCAAAGAGTGGCTGTGAGTATTTTGGTAGCTAGCCAGTCTATTGTTCTGCCTTTGACCCCCTTGGGGCATGTGCCTCACAACAGAAGCAGAGGCCACAGACAGCTGATCTTCTTGGGATCCAGAAGAATTGGACAGTCACAGCTCTACCAATTGTGCCTTAGTGTTCTTGTCTTGCTAGAGCTCCTCGGCATTGACTATTAGACTTTGTGTCATCTCTCAATTTGCCTGAGATGAAAGTTAAAAACAACCTGAGAGTTGGGTAGGTAGGTGGTACAGTGGGTAGAGCACTGACCCTGGAGTCAAGAGGACCTAAGTTCAAATCCTACTAGCTATGTGATCCTGGACAAGTCACTTAACCCCAATTGCCTCGCCCAAAAAAAGTGTGTGTGTGTGTGTGTGTGTGTGTGTGTGTGTGTGTGTGTGTGTGTGTGTGTGTGTATGTGTATGTGTGTGTATGTGTGTGTGAGAAACCTGAGAGTTGTTTTAATGTTTTAATTTCTTTTGCTTTTGGTCATCTGGAACCTGTTCATTTCATCATTTACAATTTGCAGTTCTTTTGCAAATGATGTCTTCATGTCTCTTTACCTCATATCTCCTAGAGATCATTTGGTGTTATCTTTTGGTGTCAATTTCTTGCGTATCTTGGATATCAAACTTTTATTGGTGGTATTTGATGCAGATATTTTTCCCGCACTGAACAGTTCCTTTTCTGATTATGTCTTTATTGATTTCATTCATGCAAGATAGAAGATTTGGGAACTTTTATTAATCAGCTGAAAGAGACATTTAAGTTTAAAGCAAGGGCATTTAATTGAGGGTAGATTGTGATTTCACTAATATAGGAAATCTCAGACGAGGAAACTCCTTCCACCAATGGAAGTTGGCGTCTTCTCTGTACTTTAAAGACTTTGATGTGCAGAGTACTGAGAGGTAGTATGTGCCAGAGATAGAGCTTGAACCAAGCTGTCTCCTTTATGCAAAAGCTTTTTAATTCTGCATAACCAAAGTTGTTCAGTCTTTGTCTTGATTGAATTCTTTTTTAATTTTTTGAATGATGTGACCTTTTATATTCAGGTTGCATAATCAGTTTGAACTTGATGTAGTTTATGGTGTAAGATGTTAGCCTACATCTAATTTCTGCCAGACTTTTTTATAGGTTCCTCGGCAGATGCTGTCAAAACATTAGTACTTTAGAAATAATCTATGCTTCAGAATTTATCAAACACTCTACTTAATGTTTTAATTGCTTTTGTTCTCAGGTAGGATCTTTCTACCTAAACAAATTTGCATTTCTTCTGTATATAACTTAATCTCTTGTTACCCCAGGCAACTCCAAACTTAGCCATGGTCATGCAGTTGATATGTGTTCAAAGTAGGACTGGAATCCAGATTTTCATGACTCTATCCATTATATCATGCTGCCATTTTCTTTTTAATGCTATTTTATAAAATGATTATAAGTCTACTGAAATTCTGTAACTATAGAGCATTTAAAGTTAGACCTTGCTAATTCCATCCTAAATTTGCCCTTTGATAATTGAATAATTATATTCTTGAGAAATGATTCTGTTTATTCTGTTCCTATCTTTTCATTAATATTAATTTTCAAAGAGATACCAAGTTATATTGTATGATTTTTCCCACTCACCACATCTCCTGAATTTTGGAGGACCAAAAAAAGTCTTCTTAATCTATAGCTGCATGAGGTCTTAATTTTTTAAAATGTCACTCATCTTTTAAAAATAAGATTTTTTTCTTGCTCCGCTTCTCTCCCCCGTCCCCACACACAGCATTGTGATCACCAAGGAGAATTTTAGTGTCTTATTGGGTGATTTGGAATTTGATCTTGGCTTTGTGATTAGGAAGAGGCAATGAAAACCAGCTGTGCTATAACAGTTTGAGTTTGTAACGGTAAAAATTGTAGGCAACAAACAGGTGGTTTTTTGAATAACTTGAGAAAGTAAAATGCATTCCTAAAAATGTCTCATTAAAATAGAATCATCCAGGTACTTTGTAATTCTCTTAGCATGAGAACAATATGGTAACAACAGGTAGCAGTGCTGTAACAGCCTAGCCAGTGGTTGCAATTCAGGCCTTAGCACCGAGTGAAAATCCTCTGCTTTCATGATTTTAACTTTAGTGAGAGCCTTTTTTAAAAGTAAATGTATCTGATACTCACCTGTAGGCCCTGAAAGCAGACTTGGTTCCATATCTGTTGAAGTTGCTAGAAGGCATTGGCCTTGAAAATTTGGAAAGTCCAGCAGCCACAAAGGCTCAGATCGTTAAAGCCCTGAAGTCGATGACCCGAAGCCTGCAGCACGGAGAGCAGGTGAGTGTGTGAGTGTGTGAGTGACTGACTGTCTGACTGTGACCTGGTCCGGCACTCCAGACAGACCAGAGGCTCTTTAGTGAGCCGTCCAGGTCACTGGAAGAGAATGTGAATGGACTAGTGCACGCCCTTCCTAACTGCCTGGAGACTTGGGCCAAATTAAAGGATATTGGTGGAGGATTAATGGTGCTTATTATCTCTAGGTAATACAATGAGTCTTTGACCATAGCAGCCCACAAAAATTTATATTTAATTTATTTTGTGTTTGGACCTGTGATTTCATCTGTGTAGAGAGCTCCAGCATGAAAATTCCCTGTCCTGACAAGCATCAGCACCTGCAGAGTCATTTTAGAAAAGTGCCTGGGACACAGATTAAAGTTACTTGTCCAGAGGCCCACGGCCCATTTATGTCTGAAGTGGGGCCTGGGTCCAGGGCTTCTAAACGTAAAAAGCCTATTCTCTGGCCAGGATGCCACACTGCCTTACATTATAAAATTGCAAGAGATAAATTATGATTTGTTGTTGCTTAATTATAATATATTACATGGTTTAACATTCACACAGTTTCTTTAAAGACCAGAGGACTCATATCTTCTGGTATTTCTGTTAGTAATAATCAAGGACACATTTCAATTTTTATTTACATTTTTGTTGTGCTGTTAAGTTCTAATATATACTGATTTCAAGTAGCTTCAGTAATTGAATTCTTCCTGCAAGAGATATATTGTACTTATGGATTCCTCAGAGTACTTTATATACCATGGTTTCATAGCTTTTCTTCATCAGAGTTATACAGATTTAAATGGACTAGTTAGAGCTTTTCTTGGGGCAATTTTAATCAAAATAAAGAGATAAATACTCATTGCATTTCTGTAGGTAAATGAAATCCTGTCTCGCTCTTCCGTCTGGAGTGCCTTCAAAGATCAGAAACATGACTTGTTCATTTCTGAGACACAAACAGCTGGATACCTCACAGGTCAGCAGTTTTGAGCTTTTTATCTCTGCAATGAAAAAAAAGCTATGCTGCTTCAACTGAATCAGGTCTTGAAAATAGTTATAAAATGGTGTTTTAGGTCAGTCCTGGTCTGCCTAGCATCATCCTTTCATCATGGGCTAGGATACTGTCATGTAGCCACTAGAGCTCAAGGTTTGTTTGTCTTTGTTTTTGTCAGAACGTGACATTATAAAAGTACGTGGGGAAAAATAGCATGTGCTTTGTTTAGTAGGCTGTATACTCTGGATCCATTTATAAAATGGTGTTTTTATACACACCACTCTTCCAAGAAAAAATATCTTAGAAAGTGGCACAGAGAAATGATAACATGAAGATCTCTGTTATTGAGAAGATGGGCTGGAGATCCAGATCTGTTGATATTTAAAGCAACTTTAAATTCCCACTGGCTCGTTGATGTTTTTCAAAGCTTTGGAGTTTAGGCCCCTCCTGAAGGGAAATACCTGGGTACCCAAAAGGAGAATCATATTAGAGTACAGGTTAAAGGTTCACTGAAGATGATGTTACTATAGGAATTTGTAGTATTTGAGAAGTGTAAGTGGTATTAAGAATTTGCTGGGTTTTAGGGAGATGTTAATTGAAGAATAGGCTCTTCTTACCATTGTATGAATGCCATATGTGCAGAGAGGAATTACTAAGACAAGGTTCTCCTTATATGAAAATGAAAATTGAAACCGCAGCTTATTTCTTCACAATTTACATGGAATTTTTTGGCATCACATGAAAATACATCCTTCCATATGCACATAGCATTCAAATGCAAAAGCTAGCATAGCTGAATTAGCCAGTCCTCAAGAAAAGACTGAAAAGGTTGCATGCACTGTTGGTTTGTTACCATGATATTTCCCAAGTAAGCTTTAGCTGTTGTCTGACTTCCAGTACTACGGATTTAGAAACCATAACGAAGAGAGTAAGTCAGCTGATAAGCAGAACAGCTTTAGAAAAATGTTGCATGATTGTAATTTTTCATTTTGTTGAATTTGCTGCTTTTTTCCTTCACCATTAACACTCTTTAATTCATTTCTGTTTAGTGCAAAGTATGAGTGGAAATCTATCTGGGATGCTTGTACGGGACGCTTTGAATATCAGCCTGTAATTCTCTTTAACAGATGTGTTAAGTATCCGTTCTCTAGGGAGATCTGGGAGGTGCTGAAATGGAGAAATTAAATGGGTTTCATTTGCCCTAATGAAGCTTGTCTGGCAGACAGAAGACACGCCTCTCCACTCTTAGTTTGAGTTTCCTTCCTTTGCTTCTCAAGGCAGAAATATCCGTAACAGATTTAGAGCCGCCAAGTCAGTTTCAGTGTCTGTTTTAAACTTTAATAAAGCATAAACCGTCCAGGCGCAATTATTTTTAAAATGCTTCGGTCTTTGGCTCCATGTGCTAGCAGCTTAGTAGCAATCGTATTTTATAAACAGATATTCCAAGGTGATAGCAGAGGTAGGGATATCTACTTCAATCTTTGTAGAAAAGCATAGGAAACATTGTTTTGTTGACTAAAAGTTAAGAGTAGTATTTGCTGCTTCTTGAAAGTAGAAATTTTCACCTGTTTTTGTGTACACACACACACACACGCGCACACACACACATACACACACACACACACACACACACACACACACACACACACACACACACACACACACACACACACACACACACACACACACACCCTCTCCTATGTTCGCCCACTCTTCTCAGATCATAACCCACCCATGCCTCTTTGTCTTAAATGGACTCTCATGTTCTTCCAAACATTATCCGCAGAGGATCTCCTAACCATTAAAGCTCAACAAACAGTGAATTGGTTATGTTCTTTGAAGTGTATGTCAGTTATTTGGAAGGCATTTTTCTGTAAGACCTCCCAGGGCTGCACTGAAAACCAGTTTAAACTTATACAACAGAACCTGATGGCCACATGTAACAATAACATTTCTTTGGAAGAATACAGAATTCTGCTTTAGGGTAATGCGGGTGTTTTCTCCTCCCTCTACAGGGTTTAAGGACTTTTCACTCTTTCCATACTTGCCAGATACTAGGAATGCACATTCCGAGTCACTGATGGTAGCTTTTATGTCCTTTCACAGTAGGTCCAGTAAGGTTAGCACACCAGGCAGAAGTACAGAGAGGAATCCCAAGGGACAGAACATTGGGGTGACGAAGAGCTGAGATGGGGGTCTGAGACATGCCACTGGTAGAAGCCGAAAGAGAGAGTTGTTCCTCAGGCAGTTTCCCGTCATCCTTCTTTTCCCAGCCCCTGAGGCTAACTCACCTGGTGCTTTTGTGGCCCTGTTGGTTGATGCCGATTAGGGTTTCTCTCTCTTCCATCGCTCATCGTTTTGTGGCTTATCCCTGAAATCAGTGTACAGCTGATCAGAACAGGTAGGGGTGTAGTTGTGTCTGAAGGATCCGCGTCAGGTCAAAGGTAACCACACCCCATAGAGCTGTCAGCAGGTAGCTCACTAGATTGGTGGATTAGCTGAGGCTGTGACTATTCTTTGCACTCGGCTCCATCACTCAGGAATGAGATCCTTTCAGTGGGATGGACACTTCAAATGTGAAGCATTGACTGGGCAGCCAGCCTGCCCGCCACCCCCCCCCCCCGGAACACCAGTGAATCAGCGGGAGCCTTTTGGTTGTTACGTGGCCTTGGCTTGTGGAGTGTGTTTCTCACTTGGATGGTTCAGCTTCCCCATTCCAATACTGTCTGCCAAAAAAGGTGAGATTATGAGAAACTCCACTGAACGTGTACACGTGTTGACATCAGATTTTGTTAACTTGAAACAATTATTTGAAATTATTTAGAACCTAGAGATGAAGTTGAGTTTATTAAACCTAAGCACCCTGTAGCTGAAGTGTTATGAGGGAGCAAGCCAAATGGGAAAGTCTAATGTTTATGATTAAATTAGCATTGAGTAAACCTCTCTGTGCTAAGCTCTGAGTGCAAACCAAAAGTCTTTGCCCTCAAGGAGGATGATGACTGAGAAAAGGCCATCAACACTGACCTGCTGGGGAGTCCTTGGTAACCTGGGAAACCCTTTTCAGTGGAGTTAGACGTCAAGAAGTGAGTGGGGCAGAGTTAGCCTAGGACTTCGAGAAGCTTGGCCCTGAAAGGCAAGAGGGCCCTCCCCTCTCCTTTCTTGTGTCCCAGAGATTTCTAAGTGTCTTCTTTGGGTATTTTTAGGAACTTTATTTATTGGGTTTTGTTTCATGGTGGAAGGATCATATGGAAGGGTACCTGCTACTTGGTGTCAGGATGACAGTTATGAAAAGTTTGGCTCTCTTCTACTTCCTAATTCCTTAGGAAGAGTGACTTTTATATGGATAAGTCTGAAAAAAACACCTGGACAAGGTCGTTCATTGTTAGAGAATTGGAACCAGGCCAACAAGAAGCAACTGCTTCCATTGGCCATGCCCTTGCCCAACCCCAACCGATCAGCTTTGCTGTGCCCGAAAGTCTCATTGGAAATTAGCCTAAAAGTTCTTGAATTCTGCTCTGTGATTCAGCAGCATTTCTTTTCCCTTTTTTTTTTTTTTTTTTGGTCCTGAGATGTGAATGGCTTAGATTTCCAAAGCACCTTTGTTTTGTGGACATGTGTGTCCCCCCTCCAAGGTGAATGTGAGCCTCTGAGAATCACAGTGCCCTGCACAAAGTGGGTGCTTAATAAGAACTCAGTTAAAAGTTGTATAATGAATGCCTCTAAGCACCTGAGCATTGGAAGTTAGGAGGGGAAAGAGCCCATAGGAAAGTTGACTGAAGTAGGAGCTGTTGGGAGACTTGAGAGGAGAGTAAGAATTGTCCTTGCCAGGAAGATGAATGACCCGACAGATCTCTACATGCAGCACCCAGGTAATAAGATGATTATTTTGAACAAGTGAAGAATCCATTTCCTGCAGTAGTGAGAGGAGCTGCCTTTTTTCAGACCAGTCCCTTCTCTTTGGCCACTTTGTTCAATGATGGTCATGATACCTAAATAGCCTTCATGAATTGAATTCACTAAGTACTTTCTCTGCTGTCCTTTGAACAGTATTTTTAAAATGAGCTCCAACCCAGCACTTCTACTTTTTCCTATGAAGATTTCCTGTGACAACTGACCTAAACTGGGGTTTCTTAATTTTATGTGCAGTCCTCAGTTCTGACAGCCTGTGCTCCTTCCACAGGCAGGCCCAGCACATTTCATTTGGACACACATCGAGAGAGTTTTATTTTTCTTAACATGAACATATATTAAAACCTCAATTATAAAATAGTATTTTAATTCATCAAGTAAACTAAAATGTATTTTAAATTAACTGAATTTTACCTTAAATTAACAATTTTTAAAGTTATACACACAAGACACATTTTTTTGCAGGTATTAGGGTATGCCAGGTCTCTTCAGCACAACCTGTACTCCTGCCTGTGGCTCCTTAGTTGACATTTCCGCTTCCATTTGTAGAATCGTTGACAAATCTCTTTTTTCCAAAAACTTTGTGAGACAGGCAGTACAGATATTGTTGCAGTTTTAGAATCTGAGCTTTACAGAGGGTAAATGATCTGCTCATGTTACAGCTCCTGTCTTCCAGGGAGGACTGGAACCTCGACATCCCTAACTGTCCTCTTCTGAATGTGTATCATTCTCACAGGAGAGACTGTCTCACCTTTGTATCTGTAGCCCCAGCCTCTCTGAGGCCCCAGCACATAAGCACTTAGAAATAAATACACTAGTTTTATTTTGAGACAGCTGAAGTTTGAAGAGAGGATGCAAAACTAGAACCTAGTCACTAGATGAACCTTTGGAGAGCTCTTCTGGGCTTAAGCTATCCTGCTGGGATGTTGGTTCATTAACGCGCCCAAATTATCACCTGGCGTAGCCCCCACACATTGATCCAGTGGTAGGGAACTTAGCAGTGTACGGTCTCGTGTAAATACGTAAGGGCATGACGATGTATTTGGAGTTGGTAACATCCCTTCAGGTGACAGCCTCTGAGATAGCGCTGACATTTTACATACTGAAATCTTAAATTCTGAAGTAGTCTACCTGCCATTTGGGTTCAATGATTACTGGTCTGGATGCAGTAAATTGCTTTAAAATGTAGTGTCTTCGCCTTGAGATTCCCATTGTCAGAGATGGTTCATTGACTTGTTAGTTTCTGTGAGCAGTCTGTGGAAGGCAGAGGACAAGGCCAGGAAAGTTGGTGTACATTCCATTTTTTACAGCTATCGTGCCCCTGTTAGCCTTTTAAAAATGTATTTAAGCTGCTTCACAAGTCTGTTAAGAGTGGTGAGTGTATTGGCCCCTGCTCACTTCCTTTCCCCAAGTGCTCTGGGCCCCGGGTTCCCTCTGGCCTCATGCAGACTTGAACAGTCCCAGCTGTGGGTTTAGTGTCCACCCAGGACACGTTGCTCACTCTCTGTTGAACTGCACCCAGAATGAGAAGCCAGAGGTCATCCTGACAGCCTTTCCTTGTCCTGCCTTGATCCTCAGCCTTCATCAAACTGCTCCTCTGTCTGCACTGCCCTTGCTCCTTATATCTCTTTTTTCCCTTCAGGTGTCTCTCCTTCCCTTCTCACTGGCAGCAGTCCCCTTCACCTCCGAAGTGGGCTTTAGATCTGCTCTGCCAGCAGCTTGCTAACCTCTGTGTAGCTCTCTAAAGCAGGTAGATACCATTTTGCTAAGTGCATGTTGCTTCCACTGCATTTCTGGTCCTCACCCTCCAAATGCTCCTCAGCTCTTTTGCTGTTGTGTCCTACAGTTGTAGCTGAAAGTACAGCTGAATGGTCACCATAGGATCTCTCATTTGCAGCATTTACTGGTGTGTTTTTACTGTGCTTCTAGAATAGTTCTGAGCATGGAAGGGAATACACATCTACACTTAAGGAAGAATGAAGCCATTTTTATGTTTTATAAAAAGAGAAACTTTGATAAGTGTTTGCTTCAACATACTTCTGTGTTACACCCAATATTTTAGAGCTTAAGGAATCTGTCCAAAGCCCTGACATTTCTGATGGTGCTTTTCATACTCTGTAGGAATCTTCCCAGTTCTCCATTGCTCCACCCCTACATCCCAACAGAAATTTGTACTTGGCTCATGGCGTTATTACATAAATGCCTGAGGATACTAACTGGTTATTCTTAAAATTTTTTCCCCTTCCCTTAAGGATATTGTTGCTATAGAATCATAATTTTCAAAGTAAAAGTGGCTTCCATCCCCATTTTCTTAGTTATTATTAGCCCTACTTAGAGCATTGTTCATTTGCTGTTATTTATATAATACCCTCTCCCACTGATTCTGATAATGTTGAATGTTGATAATGATTATGAAAATATTTTCATTAGCAATCTGGTTAATATTATCAGTCCTCTTTGTTTCCATTTGACATTTTTTCCTCTTTCCTTGCCCCAGTGTTTTCAGAAACCTGGCTTCCAGAAAAAGGGGTAGGATGGAGGTAGGGTTGGGGTTATTTCTGTCTTGTATCCATATCCTAACTAGCACACATTTGGGATAGCGAATTTTTAGTTTTGCTATATTTGTTGTTCTCATAGCAGTGACATACAGAAATTACTGACTGCATAATGGTTTATTATACGTAGGTATTATAAAAAGCTCAGGAGTTGTCCTTGGTTTTTTTTTTTTAAGCTAAATAAATAAACAGATTATTCAAAATTCTAATAAACCTGCAATTTTTTGTTTTTTTTTTTAAATTTTTTTTGCTTTTAGGCAATTGGGGTTAAGTGACTTGCCCAGGGTCACACAGCTAGTAAGTGTCAAGTGTTTGGTCTGAGGTCGGATTTGAACTCAGGTCCTCCTGACTTCAGGGCCAGTGCTCTATCCACTGCGCCACCTAGCTGACCCCCCGCAGTTAGAATACTTAACTAAGTTCATTACACTTAAAAACTATCTTGTAAAAAATGTTACCATTGGTTAATATAATGTTTAGAAAATTGATATTTTCTTCTTCTTTTAATCAGGACCTGGAGTTGCTGGCTACCTTACTTCAGGGG
Source organism: Phascolarctos cinereus (assembly GCF_003287225.1). NCBI lineage: Eukaryota > Metazoa > Chordata > Mammalia > Diprotodontia > Phascolarctidae > Phascolarctos > Phascolarctos cinereus. The sequence continues at coordinate 40,478,309 of NW_027555514.1, forward strand.
CATCAGCAACAGTATTATCTAGCATGCCACCTCCAGTAGACCATGAAGCGGGCGATCTTGGCTAAGAGACTTGAACTATTCATGAATTACAATAAAAGCAGAAAGGCCGGTGATGAGAACCACATTCCTCCATCTGATACATTGAAGCAAGCTCCTAACTGCCTTTCTGCTTGTTTCATGACAGTGTTATTCCTTTTTCTATAAATATATTTTTATTTAGGAGAAAAGTCAGTGATTCTAATTGTATCACGTTGTAATATAAGAAAGCACTCTGTGGATCAACCTAAATGGGTACACAAGAATATTTTTTCTCTTGTTGTACAAAAGCACATTTTGTTCCTTTGTATCTGTTTACAAGACTGTGAATCAAAAAGACAAAACTTTTTCCCAAGTTTTTATACATTTTTTTTTAATTCGTAGCTGTGGTGTTGAGCTGCAGTCTACAGGAATTGGGCTGACTCACTTGTCCCCATAAAAGGGTCTTTCCTCCTTCTGCACCGAGTCTGACGTGATCGTCCTTCTCTTCATCCAGCATCATTAGGTTCTGTCCCCCGACCAGTTCACTCATGTCCTTGATCATTAACATTATGTTCCTGAGAGCTCACAGTAGACGTGTTTGTGTGTACTTGGCTTTACCAAATTGTTGAACGAAGATGAGCTGATGTGAAGAAAAGACACAAAACAAAAACCAACCCTGTTGTCAACACGTTCTGTAAGAGCCTGCTGGGATTGTGAAGTGTTCCCTATGTTACCCCGCATAGAAAGCTTTCTATATTGAATGTACATTATACAGATCATTCAGATGTGTACATAACATTTTAAAAATAAAGGGAATTGACTGCCTTGTTGATGAGACAGATGTGTTCTCGTTTAATCTTTTCCTTGAAGTGCCACAATCCTAAATGGAGTAGTGGCAGTATGTGACATTTGCCTCAGACCTGGCACTTCCTATGTAAAAGGTATACTTAATGTTAATGTTTTGTGTTAGTTATGTCTGACTCTTAGTAATCCCAGTGGGGTTTTGGCAAAGATCCTGGAGTGGTTTGCATTTCTTTCTCCGTGGTCTCCATTTTACAGTTGAGGAAACTGAAGCAAACACAGGTTAAGTGACTTGCCCAGGGTCACACAGCTAGTAAATGTGTGAAGCTGAATTTGAACGCAGGTCCTCCTGAATCCAGGCTCAGCACTCTATCCACTGTGCCACCTGCCCAACGAACTCAGATTTCAGAGCCGTCATCAAGTTATGCCTATCAACCTTGTCTAACACCTGCAAGCACTGAAGCATGTAAACTGGTGTCTCACTACAATATTCAAGGACTTCTGAGGTTTGATGAGTGGTTATTGTACACTATTCACAGATATGCTTTGTCTTGCCACTATTTTGGAAGAATACAACTCTGTCCACATGGAACATCTGTGGTGTAATCATATGCACCAGATGAAAACTGGAGTTTTAGACCAGACACAGGATCTACCTTAGAATATGGGAGCTCATATCTCCAAGTACCCTTGAAAACTGTTCATTGAAAGTTGAATAACTAGCTGAGAGTGCACAGCACTTCAGGGATGTATGTGATTTGTCCAAAGGCTGGCTCCTGAAGTCAAGAAACCACGTCTTCCCTCCAGCCCTCTGCCATTTTCCACCAGACCTTACTTTGAAATTAAAAACCAGTTGTGATGTGCTGATCCTGACAAAATATTGTCATTTATAATGGAGGATTGCCTGCAAGAGGCCTAAATTTCATTCAGCCATTCTTTATAAAAATTTGTTTCATAACATTTTCTGTAGTTGGCAAAATACTGTCACACACAATATCTTTTATGATGATGTAAATAACTACTTTGTATGGAAAAAAAATCCCCAGAGAAGATGGTAGCAAAGAGCTGGTTCCTGGATCCAAATTCTGTCTGTGAGGCAAACCGTGTTACGCTAGGTAAAGTTATTTAACTTCTCAGTGCCCCGCACAGCTCAGAGCAGCCGCCTGTCTACAGGGGCAGAGACAGTCCTTCTCCAGGAGCTCCTGAGATCAGTGAAATCAAGAAGACTGATGTTCAGAAAATTAAAAAAAAAAACATTTAACCAAGACTGTTGTAGCACTGGAAATTGTCAGGATGGTGCTTGTCAAGCATAACTTAGCGTGAGCCCATCTTTTTCCCTTAATAACTTTTAAATAAAGAGAGGATCAGTCAATAGTTCTCTATTCAGTAGACCTACGCAAAAGGAATAGAGTTCAGAAGCAGGCTTCTCTGTAATTTTGGTTGACACAAGCCCATGTCTGAGAAACTTAGGCGTGTTTTTAGGGAAAGCTTGTGGTATGCTGGGAAAAACACTGACGTGAGACAAGGGGACATTGATCACAGGTCCTGCTACCAACCATCCGCATGCCCATGGCTCAGTTTGGGCTTCACTTCCCTCATCTGTAAAATAGGTCTCTGAAATCCCTACCAGACTTCAAGCTATGTACTTCCAGTCCCACCTCTTTGGACATCTCCTGTGTCCTTATGCATCAGTGTTTAAGCATGAAAGCATAGTACACTTGTCTTGTCCCCCTATTGCTAACTTGTTAAGGGCAGAGATAATAGTTGTGAGGGGTGTTTTTTCCCATTTTTATATTCTCACTACATAGTACATTGTGAATAAGAGGCAATTAATATTTGATGCCTTTAAATTTTGAAAGTATATAAATTAAGTTGAATTAATGTTTGAGAGAGATTTCTGTATACACAAAAGCTTGTAGAGTTTTTAAGAATAAATGATAAGGAAAAATGAAAAGAAAGGAGATGGAGTTGGCCGTTCCAGTTATATGAGGTATTAGCTATAGTTCTTTCTATCTAAGCCTAGAACTACAGAGCTTTCCCTGGGAACACCATGATGCCTAAAACAATTAAACATAAAAATTTAAGGTGCATTAGACCTAAGTAATCTTTATAGTAATCTATATGATCTCTATATAAGAACCTGGGCTTTTGCCATGGTATAAATGCCAGTAGAGACTGCTAGCTTTATTCCTCCCCTTCCCTTCGACTGTTCCTGGTGTCCTCCGGAGGCATATTGGAATCTTAATGCTGTTGGCAGAACCTCTCACTAGTCACCAGGGAGTATGGCGAGAGTTGGAAAGATAAATGGAAAAGGGTGTATCTATTCTCAGTTTCCAAGAGGCTTGGCAGGAGGTGTTCATTAGGGGTGGGCGGAACAACACCTAGATCCTGAGGAAAGGAAGAAGTGAATGGAATCGAGTCACCCTCAGCCATGTGTGAGGACTGAGGATCTTCCTTTAAAGAGCCAGTATGAAAGCCTTGACAGCTCTGTAAGTGGCTTTCTGTGTTAGAATTGTGGCATGCTGGCATGCCTTCTTAGTTTGGAACTGGCAAAGAATCTGGAGAAATCTAGATGAGAACAAGGAAATACAAATTCTGATGTGAGAAAACTATGGGTTAGATGTATGAGCCAGAAAGTATTATTGTTGAAGAGCCCCCAGGATTGAACCTGCTTGCAGGTAAACTCCAAACTTTGTTTCTGGCCTACAAAGCACGTGAAGATAATGAAATAATAAATTAATAAACAAATAAATAAATACTCGTTTTTCTCATTTACATTTTGACCTTGAAGTTAGTCATTTCAATCAATCAATAAACATGGACCACCTGCTGTGTTCCAAGCACTGTTCTCAGTGCTGGTGATAAAAAAGAAGAAAAAGTCTGTACCCTCAATGAGTTCCTAATCTAACAGGGAAGACAAGTAAATATATACAGGATAAATAGGAAATAATTAGCAGAGGGGAAGCACTGGAATTCAGAGGGCTTAGAAAGGTGAGATTTTAATTAGGACTTAAAGCCAGGGAGGTCATTAGTTGGCATGGGGGAGGGAGTGTCACTGGCTCCAACAGTACTGGTATGTGTTGGGGAGGAAGAAGACTAGGAAAATAGAAGGGGCCTAGGTTATGAAGGGCTTTGAATGCCAAGTAGAACATTTTGTATTTAATCCTAGAGATGATGGGGAGCCGCTGGACTTTGTGTAGGGGAGTGACATGATGAGACCTGCACTGTAGGAAAATCATTTTGGCAGCTGAATGGTAGATGGATTGGAGTGGGGCGAGACTTGAGGCAGCTAATACAGCGGTCTTAAGTGTGAGGTGATGTGGGCCTGCACCAGGGGTATGGCAGCAGCAGAGGACAGAAGGGGGCATATTCAAGGGATGCTGCAAAGGTGAGATCAGCAGGCCTTGGCAACTGCCTGGGTATGGGGGCTGAGAGATAGTGAGGAGTCCAGGATGACTCCTAGGTTGTGAGCCTGAGGGACTGGGAGGAGGGTGTTGCCTCTATAGTATTAGGAAAGGTAGGGGAAGAGGAGCCAGGGGAAAGATAATGATTTCTGTTCTGGACGTGTTGAGTTTATGTTTACTGGTCTGAGATGTCTGAGAAGGTAATGTCAAAATCTGCAGAGAGGCCAAGGAGAATGAGGTTTGAGAAAAGGTCACTGGATCTGGCGACTGAGATCGCTGGTAACTTTGGAGAGAGCAGTTTAACTGGAATGAGGTCAGAAGCCAAATTGCAAGAGGTTAGAAAGCAAGAAAAAGTGGAGACATCTAATGTAAATGGCTTTTTCTAGGAGTTTAGCTTCAAAGGGAGAAGAGAAATAGGATGAAAATTAGCAGGATGGAAAGATCAAGTGGGATATTTTTTTAGAATGAGGGAACCGTGGGCATGTTTGTAGGCAGAAGACAAAGAGAGATTGAAAATAAGTGAGAGTGGGGATGCCAGAGGGGACAGTCTGTTGGAGACCATGAGAGAATGGGATCATTTGAACAAGTAGAAGATACGGAGTAAGGCCATTTCATCATGGGAGACAGGAGTAAAGGAGGAGAAAGTGGCAGAAGGCACTTGACTGATAGGCGATGAGGAATAGGAGAGAAGAAGGAATTCAAAGCCAATAACCTCCATTTTTTCCGTAAAACAGAGGCGAGGTTCTCAGCTAAGAGAGTCAGAGGAGGGTAGCCATGGGAGCTTTGAGGAGGCATGAAAAGATCTGGAAGAGCCATTGTGGAGGGTGGGATAGTGGATTGATAAGAGAGGTATAATAGGATGGCCTAGCAGCAATGAGGCAATATCCAGGAAGTTTTTTGTCATCTTGTGAATCCAAAATAAAGATACCACGTAAGTTTACCCCTGGCCAGCAGTGTAAATTTTATAAAGCTGGCACAAAATTTGTAAATAGTAATATTTTGGCAACAAGATCAAAATTTCCATAGCACCAAGCATTTATTTTTCAGAATAATTATCTTGAATTGTTTCTGCCCAAACCACACAAGAGATTCAAAGAGTAAGTCTCAAAAACTTTTATTTCCTTTTTTCTTTTTTTTGCTATTAAAATTTGGGCTTTTCAGGGCAGCTAGGTGGCACAGTGGATAGAGCACCAGCCCTGAAGTCAGGAGGACCTGAGTTCAAATGCGGCCTCAGACCAAACACTTAACACTTACTAGCTGTGTGACCCTGGGCAAGTCACTTAACCCCAATTGCCTAAAAAAAAAAAAATTGGGGCTTTTCCTTAGAAAAGTAGTGCCTGGATAGGAGGCAGAAAGCCAAGCCCCCACATAACTGCTGCAGCAAAATCCTAAAGTTTGTACCAGAACAAATAAAGATCAATAAATCCAACATGTTACAGGCAATAGGAAAGGGGGCCACATGACAGGAGAGCCAAACATCAGCCTGAGGTAGCCTTCCCACACTACTAGAGATGAGACATGGGTAGCCCAAAAGCAGAGGACTAGACCTAGGAGGTATCCTGGACTCTCTCTCTCTCTCTCTCTCTCTCTCTCTCTCTCTCTCCTCCTCTCTCTCTCTCTCTCTCTCTCTCTCTCACCCTCTCACCCTACGCCATATCCAGGCTTTAGCCAAGGCCTGTGGATCTCACCTCTGCAGCATCCCTTGTCAATTTCACTTCTGTACCATCTCTTGTCAATCAATTTCACCTATGCAGTATCTTTCTAATATGCCCTCTCCTGTCCTCTGATACCGCCCCCACCCTTGTGCAAGCCTTCATCACTTCATTGCTGCACTGTTGCAATAGTTCCTAGAAGAGGTTTACCTGCCTTAATTCTCTTCCCCACTCCAATTCATCTTCCAGGGAGATGAGTGAATTTTTTTTCTTCTACTTTTTAATTGGGGGAGGGGAGGTCATAGGGGAAGTGTGAGTTAGCACTAGTGATGAAAATAAAAGGACCACTGTAAAATTTTTTTAACTGTCCAGAAGAGAACATAAAGCACAAACAGGACAGTTTTAAGGGTACCTCCTAGAAATATGCACACATACATGCACATGCACATGTACATATATATATACACATATATACACATGCCCTCATATGTATGTATGTATATATTTAAAAGCAAGCGGTATGAAATTAAGATGCATATTTTTGTATAGAATGTATATGCGTGCATGTGTGTGAGCATATCCTCTGTTTTGTGTTTGGAAATGCTCTTTTTTGGTATGCAAGTTCAGAAGAAAAACAAATTTTTTTTAAGATTACCAAAGCCCAAGTTATGGAGGAAGAGGCAGGCAAATTTGCAAATGACCCAAAGCTGGGAAGGATAACTAATACACTGGATCATAGTCAGGATCCAAAAGGCAGGCTCCCAAGCCTTGGGCTGAACTTAATAAGATGAAATTCAGTAAAGGTAAATGTAAATTCTTCCTCTTGGGTACAAAAAAAAATCAGCTTCACCATTCTAAAATAGGGGCAGCAGGATTAAATGGGAGTCAGCAGTGTTATGGAGCAGCTAAAAAAAGAATGCTGTTAGGCTGTGTTAAACTAGAAATAAGGAGTTATAGCCCCATGCACTCTGCCCTTGTCAGAGCTCATGTGAAGAATGGAAGAGTGAGTTGATAAGGAGGTATAATAAAACTGCCTAGAGTCAGTGAGACAACATCCAAGACTTTTTTAAATGTCTCCTTGCAAATTCAAAGCAAAGATACTGTGTTAAGTTTAGGATCAAACACCAGCATAATGTTTTAGAAATGAGGCACAGAGACTTCTGCTCCTGGGAGCCAAGATGGTGGTCTTAATGTGAAAGGAGTAAGTCTCTCTCATTCTCTTTCACTGACCTCTGAAAGCCCAGAAAATATTGATCCAGGAAAAACCCTGAGCCAGCAAAAAAGGACACAGCAATCTTGTACCTCAGGAAGCTTGGAGGATTAACAGGAAAGGCCCCTCTTGCTCTCGGGGAGAGGGAGCAGTACAGGACTGGAGGTTTCCCACCAAGCCAGCAGCAAGCCCCATCTCAGCATACCAGGGGGAGATCCTGAGACCCAGGTTGGTGGAGCAGGCAAGTGCCAACACCAGGACTCCCCCAAGAGCCTCAATACAGGCAGAGGAACCAGTAGACACCAGCTCAGAAAACCACCATTGGTGATGGCATTTTCCAGCAGCAAAATCACTCGGTGCCTCAACACAACTCTGGGAAGCACGACTCCAGAAGGCACAGCTCCAGGATGACAGACATCCACCAGCAGCGAAATATCCCTGTGCAAGGGCTGGGTGGCCAGGAAAAGAAGCTTTCATAAGTGTCCCCTTTACTCCAACAGGACAACTCAACATTTTTTTTTTAAAAGTCAGGAGATAGGCAAACGCCATGAACAAAAAGCAGAAACAGAAAATTACCACAGATTCTTATTTTAGGGAGAGGGAAGATTAAGGCACAAATTCAGAAGAGGACAACATTGTCAATATACCTGTACATTTGAAACTTCAAAGGGGAATATGAACTGGTCTCAAGCCTAAAAAGCCTTCTTAGAAGATCTCAAGAGGATTTTAAAAGTCAAATAAGAGAGGTAGAAGAAAAAATGAGAAAAGAAATGAGAGGTATGCAAGAGAGAGTCAATAGCTTGGGAAAGGAAGGACAAAAATTAACTGTAGAAAACAAGTCCTTAAAAAGTAGAATTGGCCAAATGGAAAAGGAGGCAAAAAAACTCACTGAAGAGGAGAACTCCTTAAAAAGTAAAATGGGCCAAGTGGAAAAATAGGTACAAAATCTAATAGAAGAAAACAACTCATTAAAAATTAGAATGGGGCAAGTAGAAGCTAATGACTCTATGAAAGAGCAAGAATCGGTCAAACAGAAACAAAAGAATGAAAAAAATGGGAAGTGTAAAATACCTCATTGGTAAAACAACTGACCTGAAAAATAGATCCAGGAGAGACAATTTAAAAATTATTGGTCTTCCTGAAAACCATGACGAAAAAAAAAGCCTGGACAACATCCTTCAGGAAATCATCAAAGAAAACTGCACTGAGGTCCTAGAACCAGAGGGTAAAATAGCCATAGAAAGAATCCACCAATCACCTCCCGAAAGAGACCCCAAGTTGAAAACGCCAAGGAATATAGTAGCCAAATTCCAAAATTACCAGATCAAAGAGAAAATACTACAAGCAGCCAGAAAGAAACAATTTAAACATCATGGAACCACAGCCAAGATTATGCAGGACCTTGCAGCTTCCACATTAAAAGATTGGAGGGCACGGAATACAATATTCTGTAAGGCAAAGGAGCTTGGATTACAACCAAGAATCAACTACCCAGCGAAACTAAGCATAATCTTTCAGGGGAGGAGATGGATATTCAATGAAATAGGGGACTTCTAAACTTTCCTGATGAAAAGACTAGAACTCAACAGAAAATTTGACCTTCAAATACAAGACTCAAGAGAGGCATAAAAAGGTAAACAGGAAAGAAAAAACAACAACATATTTTTAATAAGGGCAAACTGTTTATATCCCATTATGGCATTTAAAAGGGGGTATACTTAGACAGAGGGTGTGGGTGTAAGTTGACTTTTATGTGATGGTAAAAAATCTAATTAAGTGGTGAAAAGAGATTGCATTGGGGGAAAAGGAAACGAGGAGGCAGACAAGGATAAATTATATCACATGAAAAAAGGATAGATTACATCACATGAAAAAAGTTACATCACACAAAAACCTAATACAGTAGAGGGAAAGAAGGGAGGGAGATGAGCATTGTTTGAACCTTACTCTCATCAGATTTGGTTCAAAGAGGGAATAACATAATCAGGTATAGAAATCTAACTTACACTATAGGAAGTAGGAGGGGAAAGGGAATAGAAATGAGGCACAAAATTCAGTTCTGGGCAGCACATTTAATAAAGGACATTGATAAGATGGAGACTGTACAGAGGAGGACAGCTGAGATGGTGAAGGTCTTTAAAACCATGTAATGTGGGGATCAGGAGAAGGACCTGGAGAACGGAAGATGATAGCTGTCTCCAGATATTTGAAGAACCTACATGTGGAAGAGGAATTCTGCCTTAAAGGACAGAACCAAAAGCAACAGGGGAATTTGCCAAACAGCTAACCTATGCTTAATACAAATAAAAAATAAAAAAATCCTCCCTTGAGATGTCCTTGGAGGTCTCACGCAGAGGCTAGACAACCATTTGACGGAGGTGATGTAATAGAGATTCCTATTATGTGTGATTTGCACTAGATGGAAGCTGAATTCCCTTAACAACTCTCAAATCCTGTAAATTATTGGCCACTGGGAAAAGAACATGCTTTGTGACCATGATCTTTTCTTTTTTTTTGGGGGGGGGAGGTGGAGAGTGGTTATAAAATGATGCAGGAGTTTCATTCTCATCTTCTCCTGATATATTTGTGCCACCAAGGGGAGGAGAAAGCAAAAAGATCGGGGAGATATCAGCTGGAGAACCAGAGTAACAAAGACCTTACAATGGTGGAGGGGGGCGGGGATCTTGGTATGGCAGAATAACTAGTAGCATGAATCAGTCAATGTTTTTTTTTAAAATATCTTTAAGCAATGTGCTGCAAATCACTGGGGATGCTTAAGGATTCAAGGGCAAAAGTTTTGGGACCTTAAATTCTAATGGGAACAACATGTCCATGTATAAATATAATCAAGACACAAAGCAGATACAAGGTGACCTGGTATTGTGGGGGAATAGCAGACTGGCCCAGGTAAGGCCTAATATAGAAAGTGGTGCTTAAAGGAAACCATGAATTCTGACAGGAGAGGGGTGGGAAGGAGGGAAAGCATCGTGGGTAATGGAATACAGCCAGTGCTGTCCAAGCAAGAGCCACAGGATGGAACAATGCACCGCTCCCCCACAACCACTATGGCTCAACCATAGAGTTCATGGAGAAAACTTATGAGTAAAAAGATTGGAAAGGTGGGAAAAGGCCAAGTTGTAAAGAGCTTTAAATGTCAAAGGAGGGTTGCTGTTTTTTAATACTAAGTCATCAGTGCTTGAGTAGAGAGGTGACTGCAGCAGATGCACCATAGTGGAGAAGAAACTTGAGAGAGGGAGAACATTCCATGCATGTGGGACTGTAATGAGGAAACAAATAATTGGAGAAATATTAATTGCTCATAAGTAAACTGAGTCAATATAAAAGACACTACTTCATTATTTGGGGGCATACCAAGCTACCAAAAATTACAGAACTAGAAAAAAATAATCAAATTCTTTTGGAAGAATATAAGGACAGGAATCTCTAGTAATTTAAAAAAAAAAGGAAGTGGTAAGGAAGGAAACCTTGCAATCAACCAATGATAATCAAAACTATTTTATGCTGGTTTGGAAAAATAGGTCAATCAGTGGATCAGATTAAGTACATAATATACCAAAGAAAACAAACATAGCCCAGTGTTGATAAACCCAAAGACCACAGGTGCTAGGGTAAGGACTCACTCTTTGCTACAAACTGCTAGGAAAACTAGACACCAATCCCGTAGAAATTAGGTTCAGAGCAACACTTCACACCATATATCAAGATAAACGTCAAGCGGTTATGCGATCTAGACATAAAATAAAAAGGTCGTGTCATAAGCAAATTGGAGGAGCAAGGAAGAAATGACCTTTCATAATTATAGATGCATAATTTTTATTATATAAAGTTGGGTTGGGTTTTTCATTTTGTTGTTTGTTTTCATAAACAAATCCAGTGCAGCCAAGCATGGGAGAGACACTGGTAGCCTGGGGGGCAAACATCTTTGTGGCAATTATCTTCAATAAGTGTCTCGTCTCTACGATATGTAAGGACCTGATTCAAATCCTTAAGAATAAGAACCATTCCCCAATTGATAAAGAGAAAAGGAATATGAACAGGCAATTTTCTAAGGAAGAAATCCAAGCTATCAATAGCCATATGAAAAACACTCCCGATCTCTACTTAGCAGAGAAATGAAAATTAAAGCAACTCTGTGTTTACACCTCACACATACTGGATTGGCAAAGTTAACAAAACAGGAAAATAACAAATGTAAAGCTGTGGAAAATGGACATGTTAGTTTGGAGCTGTGAATTGATCAAGCCATTCTGGAAAGTAATTTGGAATTATTTCCCAAAAGGTACTAAATTTGTACACCCAGCAATACCATTACTGGGCCTAGACTCCCAAAGGTATAAAGGAAAGGAAAGATCCTATATACACAAAAATATTTATAGCATCTCTTTTTTGTGATGTTAAAGACCAGAAAGTAAGAAGGTGTCAATCAGAGAATGGCTGAACAAGTTATGGCATTTTAATGTGATGGAATTCTATTGTACTCTAAGAAATGATGAAGGGAATGGTTTCAGTAAAACTTGGAAAGACTTGTATAAATTGATGCAGAGTGAAGTGAGCAGAACCAGGAAAACAATTTATACAATAACAACAATGTCAAAACAATATTGAATGACTTGAACTCTGATTAGCGCAATGATCCACCATGATTCCAAAGGATTGATGATGAAAAATCATACCTACCTTCTCATAGAGGTGATGCACTAAATAGGAACAAGATACATTTTTTTTTGACATGGCCAATGTAGGACTTTGTTTGCTAAAAATATGCATATTTATTAGAAGGGGGGGTTCTCTTTTTTTTTTCAGTGCCAAGGGGAGGGAGAGAGAAAGAAAATAAATACTTGCTCATTGGAAAATGCAATTTACTTTTAAAAATTAAAATAACTTATTTTGGGTCATGTTGAGTTTGAGACATCTACAGAACATCTCATTTAAAAGTCTAATATGTATCTGATCAAACCAAAGTTACTGCTGAGAGCTATACACTAAGATGAATATAAATTTTAATACTTTTTAAAAAAAAATAGTAGAGAAATGAAAACACCTGTGACCAAAAAAAAAAAGCAAATATTGTGATCTCCTGCCCACAGACACCCCCCCACACACACACACACTGTGGTACAATGGAAAGATTCCTGGACAATCAAGAGACTTGGGATCTTGTCCTACTGTCTGTCACTAATCTCTGCTAAGATGCTTCACCTTTGTGGGCCAGGATGATGTATAAGGTCCCTTCAGTTCAGAATAGATTTTATCTTAATCTGTACTTTTGCTTTTCTCATATAACTAGACTTATAATAAATCTGAAAGGCATTTTCTCCATACTATTTCAGAGAAGACTTAAGGATTCAATTAGTTACATAGGATACTTGCCTTTGGATGATTTTTACCAGTTACATTATGATTTTACAAATGGTATTTGACAGCTATAACCAGGAAACATTCTCCAAGTTGTTCAGTCATTCACCTAGTCCAATGCCATAATAACAACAGTAACTGGTATTTATCTAGGGCTTTAAGGTTTGCAAAGCACTTTACAAATAATAAGTGATAAAGCACAGCAGGCTAATGGAGCCACAATGTCCACCTGGGGTCACCCAATGTCCAACAGGGCCGCTTGTTTATGGGAAGTGGGGTGAAGGTTGACTGGAACTGGGGAACGTTTGGTTTTGCCATCAGAAGAAAGAAAGAAGAAGAAAGAAAGAAAGAAAGAAAGAAAGAAAGAAAGAAAGAAAGAAAGAAAGAAAGAAAGAAAGAAAGAGAGAAAGAAAGAAAGAGAGAAAGAAAGAGAGAGAGAAAGGAAAGAAAGAAAGAAAGAAAGAAAGAAAGAAAGAAAAGAAAGAAAGAAAGAAAGAAAGAGAGAGAGAAAAGGAAAGAAAGAGAGAGAGAGAGAGAGAAAGGAAGGAAGGAAAGAAAGAAAGAAAGAAAGAAAGAAAGAAAGAAAGAAAGAAAGAAAGAAAGAAAGAAAAAGAAAAAATGTTTTTGTGTGTGGGTAGAAAGGAAAACTCTAGGAATGATTTACTGGAAAATTTGAGTAAACACATACTGTACAAGGAGAAATGTTTATGTTAGCATTCTTCCAGTGTTAAAATGTCCTTGAGTTTTTATACAATGTGTGTGTAGTTATTTTAGTTTGTTACTCAACTACAGTATTTATAAAATACAAAAATGTTAGCCTTATTTTCTGCATCCTAAAGAGCTATGTCAACAGGAAAGGGGGGTGGGGAGCAGGTGGCAAGCGTGATGAGCTAGGCCTCTCCTGGCCATGGATCTGAAGAGGAGATCCAGGCCCAGGCTGGAATGAATCACTTCAGTATTCTAGCTAGGTCATTTGCCAGCAGAAACCACTGCCAATGTTTGTCTGAGGATAGATTCAGGAAAATTGCCTGGATTGTGTTTTGTTGAAGGGGGAAAAATACTTTGTTTTTGGACATAAGCCTGCCAGAAGCATTTTAAAAAAAAGTTATGATTCTTCCAAATCGAAGCCATCTACTTTGAGAGAGAAATGTCTGTGCTGACAGTCACCTCTAGCCCTCAGACGTCTCTTTCCCAAGTCCTTGTGAAGGCACGGTTTATAGCCTTGAATGAGGCCTATTTCACAGACTGAATGAGCATCCACAGGGGAGGTAACAGTTTGCCTCTTCCACCAGAACAAGTTGCATCTTGGGCACACCCTTTGAAGGCTGTTTTCCTGGAACCAGTCAGCCCCTCTCTACGCTCCCTTCAGGGTTCCTCGGTTCGGGCTGACCTAAGGTGAATACGAAGAGCTTACCTCCATTAACCCATACAATCCTGGAGGAGTCTTCCTTCTCTCAGGTGGATCCTGGGGACGGCCAGGTGGCACAGTGGCCAGAACATTGGAGCTGTGGGACCCTGGGCAGCTCACTTCACCTCTGTTCGCAATTTCTTCAACTGTAAAATGGGAATAATAGTAGCACCTGCCTCCCAGGGTTGTTGTGAGGATTAAATAATATTTGTAAAGTACTTTACAAATGTTTGTTCTGTCTCCAGTTCTTCCCCATCGTCAGGCAACCCTCAGCTCAGGAAAGTCCGTTAAGATGTTTTCTTTTCCTTTCTCAGCCTAAATCTGCTTCTGAATTCCAGTCCCAACACTTTGTAACCCCTCTACCTCCTTGTCCCCCTGGTTGCTCCTGGTCCTGTGCTCTGGGGACAAATGGAACAAATCTATTATTTATTCATTTAGGCAATTGGGGTTAAGTGACTTGCCCAGGGTCATACATTAAGTAAGGGTCAAGTGTTTGGTCTGAGACCGATAAAATGAACAAATCTAACCCCTTGGCAAGCCCATTTCTCCGACACCAAGGCCTTTTGCTGTATCCCATTCACCTTCCCCTGAATATTGTCCTTTTTGATCAGTTTGTTCATAGTTCTAGAGTGCTGGAAGAGAATTTTCCCCATCTGGTAATGAAGGAGCCAGCCTTGGAATCAGGAAGATCTGGGTTCAAGTCTCACCTCTGACAATTCCTGTCTGTATAACCTTGGCCGAGTCACCTGGAGTCCTCTACAGCAATGAAATCACCATTCCAGATCTGGGGACAGACATAGTGGGGTGGGAGCCCAGGAACCAGATTTAGAGAAATCCTTAAATCCCTTGTTGTCATGTTTTGAACCATCCCCCTCGGATTTCAGGATCCATTGTCTCACTAGAGAAGGCCTCCTTTTCAATGTCGTCCCCTTTCCTTACTTCCCAGTGTTTCTTCCGGAACTCTTCTTCTGCAGGATAGGAACATGATGAGAAACATCAAAATGGTCAAAACTGGGATTGCCAAACCAGAGTCTCAGGAGCACAACAAAACAGAATTAGGGAGTTTTGTCCCAGAACAGACAAAAACCCAGAACCTTGTTTTCTTGTTACCTTCTATGAGCTTGAGTAATTCCACCTCTCTCACCCCCACCTCAGTGATAATTAATGAGAAGCAGCCAGACCTGAGTAAGTTAGTCACTTAACCTAGCTATCTGGATTTTGGGTTTTTCCCCTTGCATTAATGAATCAAATTAAAATGCATTAATAAACAATGGAAAGAGACATCTCAATGCCCTTTCACTGAGGAAACTTTTTTTTTTAATTCCAAAGACTCCAAAGTATTTTTTTGTTGTTCAGATATTTCAGTTGTGTCTGACTCATTGGGGTGTTTTAGCAAAGACACGGAGTGGTTTGCCATTTCCTTTTCCTTCTCATTTTACAGATGAGGAAGCTGAGGCAAACAGGGTGAAGTGGCTTGCCCAGGGCCACACAGCTAGGAAGTGTCTGAGGCCAGATTTTAACTCAAGAAAATGAGTCTTCCTAACTTCAGGGCCAGCACTCTATGCACTATAGCACCATCAAGCTGTCCCCAGGTTAGATTAGCTTATTTCTAAAGGCCTTAGAGATACAGCATCCAGATGCCCAGAGAGGATCACACAAAGAAATTAGTGAGGGAACCAGGGCCGGAATCCACTCCTGACATCTGCTTAACAATTTACTGACTGACTCTCAGTCCTTTTTTTTTTTTATTCACACCAACATGGCTCACTTCAACTGGTTGTGAAAGTATCAGCCTACAAACAAATTGTGAGAACACCATGTGGATTAGGAGGTTAACTGTTTCCCTGCTACTGCCTTTCTGCCCTTTTCTCTGAGAAGACTGTGAAGTCGCCGTGAGCCATCACCCTGCTTCCACTCCTCCTTTCCCTTGAATAGCGTGGTCTGTTACACTACTCTTGAAAAGAGACATTTCTCCAGTTCAGAATAATGCCAAAGGAAAAAATAAAATAAAAATCCAAATAGCATGAACAGGTCAGACTTTATTGTGGCTTCCCAGATGAATCATTCACATGTCTGGAAAGGACATTAGCTACTCAACAGCTCAAAACATGTTTTCGCTTAAAAATTCAGATCTTTAGATTCCCTTATTCCAGCAGAGGAGGTAAAGTGAGTCCCGGTAGGTCTGTTGGTGTCAGAGCTGTCTCCAGGGGTCTCTTGGCATTCTGACGAAGGTGCAATCTGTGAAAAACTGTACTGCTTCCCAGAAAGACTGGTGTAGACAACAGCTCATCTGATTTTTTCAAAGCCTAGGCCTGACTGCCACTTGAATGGCAGGCAAGTACAATTTAACTATTAGCAAGATATTCTAAGGGAGGAGAGAAGTAAGTGTTTGTTTGATGTGCTAAGGAGAGAAGGAGGAGCTGTGCAGAAGGCAGAGTTGGTCTGTGGTCTAGAGCATTGCCTCACATTACAGCACCCCATGGGGGCCCTCCAGACTCCTGGCAAACACCCTGCCCTTCAGGTATGGATCTTACTCCCAGATAGCTGTCAGTCCTTCCTTACTACCATCACAATTCAAGCTGTTACCTCTTTTTGAGGTTTTCACATTATGGAAAATACCTTCTGGCCCCTCAGAATGAGGCTGGCCACACCATCCCTCTCAGTTCTAGGATACCCCTGTAGATTTGGGGGGGATCGCTCTAATGCTATCAGCTTGAGCCTCCATTCTATGCATGTTCCTGCCACTGTTAGCATGAAAAGAAGTGCAAACATTTACCCCTAGAACCCCAGAAGCGCATTATCCCTTATACTGCCTTCATTCCTGGGGAGAGTGGACTCAGACTCGACATGACATAGCATTGCTTCTACTAAGTCTGAGTCCAAATGCAGTATCACTACTGGGTGAGCCCTCGTCTCAGAAATTACTTGGCGGCGTCCCATTGGGCTGGGTGCTGAAGATCTCTCTTTGATCAGGGCCTCCAAGCTGGATCAGCTGGGCGCACGTCCCTGCTGGAGCTCTGGTGCCGCCCTCCCCTGACCACCTCACCGCCATCTCCGCCACCCAAAATGATGACTAACTACCAAGGCAAAAAGGCATGACCACATTCCCAGGCCAGTCTCAGACAGGCCTTAGCAACGTCTCACTGGAATGTGGCCAGACTAGAAGGCAAACCAACAGAAGGGGACAAAGTTCACTGGTGCCTTTGGAATCGGGGCCCCAGGTCTGTTACATAACATGTCATCAGTTACATGATTAGTGGACTGGAGCCAGTTACACACACATTGTCTACGTGCTCAAGTCTACCTTGGAATTCCACTCTCCATGTCCTCTCAGCCTCATGCCAGCTCAGGGCAACAGTGTGCCAGCCCCCCCTCCCCCCATTATAGTATTTTAATAAGTGGCTCTTGAGGGACCAATAGACTTTCATGATTCACAGGAATAATTCTCTATGACCAAATTTTTTTTAATGTGATTTAAGTTTTTTTTTCCCCTTACCAAACCATTGTTCTAGTCACAATTAGTTAATCCAGAACACAAACAACATTGTCATAACTCTAACTAGGAAGTAGGTCAGGGAATTTCTTGTAGCTCATTTAGGATTTGGCTTTTTTAGTTCAGTCGTTTGCTTAATTTTAACAAAATAATGGCTTTTTTTCTTAAAATAGGTCATTAAGGCATCAATGGGTACGAAACACCACAGATAGGTATGTGAGAATCTAAGCGCAATGAGATCCTTGAGCAGTTAATATGCATCCACTGATATCTGGGCTAAGGACATTTAGCAGTTTGATACCTTTTGAAAACAGCTGTGCAATCCTGAAGCTTTCTTTATAAAGAAAACATGTATTTCATAAACAACAAAAATGCAGGTTTTATAAGTTGCCCCATGAAAAAAGCTGCATAGACAGTATCAGGCTGGTTGACCATTTCTTAGCTGTGCTCTAGCACTTCTGTTTACCATTCTACTATATCCTTCTGACAAATATTGCCAAACAATTAAAAGATTTTAATGAGTACAGAATGAAATATACCATGTTCCCGTGGCTTCACAATTCCAATCCTGTTACACAGAAAACTTTTGAACAGACTTCCAAATCATAAAAACAGGCTCTATGCTCTTGGATCTCAACACCCCATGGTAAACTTTGTTAACCTGAAAGTTTGGTTAAAGAAGGCAAACAAGTTAGGTGATACATGATTATACAGTTTATTCCCTTTTAGCTAGTGAATCATGTTAACATGGGAGCCAGATGTGATTCTGACTCGGAGATTAAGCAAAATGAGAGAGGTTTTATACAGTTTAGAGTGATCAGACTCAGGATGTCTGTGTTACAAAAAAAAAATACAGCCTCCATATGTTTGTTTAACAGAAGAATGCCAAAGTGTCGATAGAAACTCAAGATAAGAAAAGTCCCATTATTCAAGAGAGTATCTGGTCCCAGAAATCCTGGGCCCAGTGATAACGAACAGCAGGAATGCTGGTCAGTTCCATCTGGTCCTGGAATTTGCTGACACAGGAAGGGGTGTTTTTAGTTCACTCAGAGAGAAAAAGATTAATTCAGGTTTTTGGCCCTTATTGGAGCTCAATTGATCTTAAATGATTATCATTTTCAACTACCAAATAATCCTAAAACAAGGATGTGACCATGTCCACTCCTTGCCTTCTCCCTCACCTTAAAATTCTATGACTAAATTTCAAGTTTTATCAGACCAGACTCACAGCAACAGGGGAAGATATTGCAAAGCTTTCTTCATCATACCACTTAGCTCCCTAAGGGAGGTGAATACAGAGTCAGGAAGACCTGAATTTAAATCCTGCCTCAGACATTAGCTTTGTAATCCTGGACCAGTTTTGTCTCATCTCTGCCTGCCTCAGTTTCCTTATCTGTAAAATGGGCATAGCACTAACCACCCAGCATTGCTGTTAGGCAAAAAATGAGATGGTATTTGTAAAACCCTTCATAAACCTTAAAGTGCTTTGCAAATGCTAGCTATAATAATAATAATAATATTTAGTAGTAGTAGTAGTAGTAGTAGTAGTAGTAGTCATGTCCTGCCTTGTAGCCTTAGAGTCTTGTGCTGTAAGAGAGGGGTCTGAACAAATGCTATCCCAGTACAGAGTGGGAAGGAGGGCACTTCTGGCTGGCAGTCCAAAGAAAAGCCTGGTAGAAGAGGCTCCCTTAAGCGGATCATTGAGGACAGGGATGCTCTCAGTAGGCAGAGATGGGGTGGAGAGGGTATTCAAGGAGAAGGAAATGGTACAACCAAAATTCTAGAGACAGAAAAAAGTCTAGGACATATTGAGGAGCTCGCTAGGGCTGGAGCACAGGGGCATCGTGGACAGAATTTGGTGCCGAAATCAAATACAGTTGGTCTTTCTTCCTTACCCCCCCCCCCACCTTCACTGTTATTGTGGAGGGCAGCACTATCCTCCCAGTCCTTTAGGCTTTCCACCTAGGGATCGTCCTCAACACTTCATTCTCTTTCTCTCTGACCCCCTGTATTGCCAAGGCCTGTCAATTTCATCTATGCAACATCTCTGAAATACGCCTCCTTCTCTCCTCTGATCTCCCTGCACCCTGGAGCAGATCCTCATTGCCTGGCACCTGGGCTGTTGCCTGAAGCACAGACCTGACAACTCAGTAAATGCCGTGGACTCCCTCTAGCCTCCAAGATCACATACAAAATCCTGTGTTGGGCAAAGTCCTTCCTAACATGTCCCGCCTCCTTACCTTTCCAGCCTTTTCACACCTTCCTTTACTCCACCTTCTCTTCCACCCAGTGACATGGATCGCTTTGCTGCTCCATGAATAAAGCACTCCGCCCACACATCCCATCGGCTCTGGGCATCTCCTCGGGCTGTGCCCAGGGCCTGGAATACTCCCCCCTCCTCTCTGCCTCCTGACTTCCCTGGCTTCCTAAAACCCCACCTTCTACAGGCAACCCTTCCCAACATTTTTTGCTCCTAGTGCCTTCTCTTTGTTAATCGCCTCCTGTTTGTTCTGCACGTGACTTCTGTGTTCACGTTGGTTTGCACTTGTCTCCCACATTCACTCATGAGCCCCTTGAAGCCAAGGATGGGCTTCTGCCTCATTTTGTATCTCTATTGCTTAGCACAGGGTCTGGCACATAGTAGGCACTTAATGTTTTTTCACTGACTGACTCCCTAGAAAAATATACTTGGTTCCATTAATGATGAACTTTATATTAATCAGTGATATGAACTCCTTGTCTGATCTGTCCAGTGAAGTCTTTTTTTTTTTTTTGGCAAGGCAGTTGGGGTTAAGTGACTTGCTCAGGGTCACACAGCTAGTCCGTGTCAAGTATCTGGTCTGAGACCAGATTTGAACTCAGGTCCTCCTGAGTCCAGGGCCAGTGCTGTATTCACTGCACCACCTCAGTGCCCCCTCCAGGGAAGTTTTGCACACTCAGATTTCCTTCGGGTTTCCTGAATTGGAAATAGGAAAAATTAAGTGAGTCTGTTTTCCAGTATGAGAATTATTAGGGATGTAGCAGGTCTAACACAAGACAGGATCTTTGCACAGGACCACTCACACCATTCAGTATAGCAGGTGATCCTAGCAGGAGGGACAAGGGACTTGGTTGGCCCAGGGAACTTCCACATGAGGAAACTCCCTCCACAAAGACAGGAGTCTGTCTGTCAGTAAATAAAAATGGAGGACTTACTATGTGCCAGGCACTGTGCTGCATACTAAAGACACAAAAGAAGGCAAAAAACAAAACAAAACAGTCCCTGTTCTCAAGGAGCCTACATTCTAGTGAGGGAGACAAGTCACAAAAAGTTGTATGTAGAAGATATATACAGAATGATCTAATGGTAATCTCAGAAGGAAGACACCAGAGGAGGGCGGATGGGAAAAGCCTCCAGGATCAGGTGGGATTTGAGTGGAGTTTTGAAGGAAACCAAAGAAGTCAGAAGGTGGAAGGGAGGAGTAGGACCATTCCAGGCATGGAGGACAGCCCTTGAAAAGGCATAAAGTCAGGAGATGGAGTGTCTTGTGCAAGGAATGGCAAGAAGGCACTGGATCCCAGAGTGTGTAGACAGGGAAAAAAGATGGGCAGAGTAGGAAGAGGCTAAAAGAGAATTTTTCATTTGGTTGAGGAAGTAACAGGGAGCCACTGGCATTTGTGGAGTAGGGGGTGACATGGTCACCCCTGTTCTTTCAGGAAATCTCTTTGGCAGTTAAGAGGAGGAAGGACAAGGGAAGGGAGAGACTTGGGGCAGGAAGAATCACCAGAAGGCTATTGCAATGGTCCAAGCGTGAGATGAGTAGAGTCTGCCTAAGGGGAGTGGCTATGAGTATGGAGAGAAGACATAGAGAAGAATGTTGAGAAGACAGAAAGGACGAGGCTTGGCAAGAGATTGGATGTTGGGGGGAGGGGTGTAAGTGAGCAGTCAAGGATGACTGCTGTGTTGTGAGCTTGGGTTACTTGGGTGATGACCTCAATGGTAACAGGGACATTTGGAAGAGGGGGGGTTTGGGGAAAAAGATAATGGGTTGTTTTGGACATGTTGCATTTGAGAGATCTACAGGCCATCTAGCTCAAGATGTCCACTAGGCAGCTGGTGATGAGAGACTAAGACTAGGTATATAGATCTGAGAATCATCTGCATAGCGATGTGAACCCATGCAAGCCAATGAGATCACCAAGTAAGGTGATTTAGAGATAGGAAAGCAGAGGGCTCAGGACACCTGCAGTTAGTAGGCATGAACTGGATGAAGATTTAAAACAATAAAGAAAAAGAGACTGAGAAGGAATAACTGTTCATCCAAAAAGCATGATGTACCTTATATTATACGGCAGCTAGATGGCACCGTAGTGCCCAGAGTGCCGTGCCCGGAGACAGGAAGGCTAAGTTCAGATCTGGCCTCAGACACTTTACTAGTTATGTGACCCTGGGCATGTCACCTTAACCCTGCTTACCTCAGTTTCCTCATCTGTAAAAGAGCTGGGGAAGGAAATGGCAAACCACTCCAGTATCTTTGCCAAGAAAACCCCAAATGGGGTCACGAAGAGTTGGATGTGACTGAATTGACTGAATAAAAACAACCTTATATATGCTAGGTATTATGAATGAATGAATGAATGAAAAAAATTAAGTGCTTACTACATGCAAAGCACTGTCCTAAGTTCTGGGGTACAAGTAGAAGAGTCAGACCAGCTCTTCAGAAGCTCGCATTCGAAGGAAGCGGGGGGGAGGGGGAGACAGTACCTGGAAGATTTCAGCAGCAAGTCAGATGGAAAGGTCCCATGGTCCTCAGGGTATTGTAGCAAAGCAGATGGTCATGGCTCTTCTTTCATATCATTTCCACTGATAAAATCCTATCAGTTTCTGATGTGGAACCAGTTGA
This sequence comes from Phascolarctos cinereus, assembly GCF_003287225.1. Lineage (NCBI taxonomy): Eukaryota > Metazoa > Chordata > Mammalia > Diprotodontia > Phascolarctidae > Phascolarctos > Phascolarctos cinereus. The sequence continues at coordinate 40,500,554 of NW_027555514.1, forward strand.
ACTTGCCAAGCACTCTGACTTTATCAACACCATGATAAGGTATGAAAGCAGGACATTAGTGGAGAAAAAGTATATATACATTAAAATATACATACATACATATATGTACACACACACACACACACACACACACATACATACAGTCTTATCTGTATGGAGGCACAGAAATAGTTGCACCAGGTAGGTCTAGACCCAAAGCCAGACTAAGCCTCTGCTGACAGGAGTGGGTGGGGCACCAACCTCCACCACCCACCTCAGAGGAATGAACAGGAACAGCTACATGTAGGCCCAGATTCTTTCGCTACTCCTGTACTAATCCATCACCAGCCATTGAGGATAAAATTTTTATCCTCATATTCCAGAACCCTATTCTAAACATGTCCCCCTCCAGCCCTGCCCATCCTTTCCACTGTGCCCTCTGGAATTCTTGTTCCACAGTGACAAATTCCTTTCCTCCTGGACTTCTTCCTCTCACATGCCTTCCAGAGAGAGAGAGAGAGAGAGAGAGAGAGAGAGAGAGAGAGAGAGAGAGAGAGAGAGAGAGAGAGAGAGAGAAAGGAGGAGGATATCTGGCTATATGTCAGCAGTGCTGAGATCAAGTGAGGGTTTTTTTAAAGAATGAGGAAGATGTGGACTTGTTTGTATGCAGGACAGGGGGAGACTGAAGATTGGAGAGAATGAGGATAATGGGGGGCGGCAATCTGCTGGAGTTCACAGCATGGAATGGGACTAAGGGTGCATAGAGTGGCACAGGGATGAAAGAGCTGATGATGAGGGAAGACATCGGAATGACGTGAAGTGGGTAGAAGGGAGGGGAAGGGAGAAGGAGCTCTGGGATAAATGGCCTCCATTTTTTCAACAAAGAAATTCTTCAGCTGATAGAGTGGTGGGAGCGGGTGCCAGGGGACGGATGAACAAGTTTGGAGTAACAGTGGATGATGACTGGGGACAAAGGTCACAGTGGCAGTGAAGAAGTGTTAGGGATCATAAGGCAGAAATATGGGTGAACTGATAAAAGATTAAGCTCAAATAAAGGAATTTCAGAGTTCATAAACAGGGAGAAGGATGTAGAATACTTATAGCTGATGGCAAGTTCAAGAATATCACTATCTCTGGGTAAAGGGAGGTATAAATCCTGCCTAGGACCTCCTGAGGTCCTTTCTAGATTCTCTAGGATAAATCGTCACCCTTTTTATTTAAAAAAAAAAAAGAGAGAGAGACAAAAACAACTACTGACTCAAACTCCTTTCTCAGCTCTATAAAATATGCTAAAGGAACATGCAGGCTTTATGAGTTTATAGTTGACTGTGGGGCCTAGAGAATTTATAATCTCACTATGTCTATTGATTTTTTAAAAATTTAAAAGCATTTTTTATTCCTTGTTTTCACATTACTTAGATTATGCCCTAAAAGCCTCCCTTGCCATCTTCTCAGAGAACCATCCTGTATAACGAACTTTTTTCTCACAAAGAAAAAAGAGGAAGAGAAAAAAATCAACAAAACTGATCAATACATTAAAAAAATCAATTAATACATATATATAAAACGTTCCACACCTTGGATCTCCCTCACATCCTCTTACAAAAAAGAGTGGAGCTATCTCCTCATGTCTTTTGAGGACAACCTTGTTCTTTACAGTTCTGCAAGATTTTTTTTTGTGGTGGTTGTTCTTTCCATTTACAGTTGTAAGATACATACATATATATATATATATATATATATACTATATATATATATATATGTATGTATGTATGTATATAGTTTTCTTGGCTCTACTTACTTCACTTTGCATCAGTTCACATAAGTCTTCTCATGCTTCTCTGCATTCATCATATTTCTTGTTTCTTACAACACAGCAATATTCTATTGCATTCATATGCCACACTTCAATTAGCCATTCCTCAATCAGTGGGCATCTCCTTTGTTCTAGTTGCTCGCTCCCACAATAGGTGTTATGATAAATATCTTGGTGTATATGAAGCCTTTCTTTTTTTTTTTCTTTGCTAGGCAATGGGGTTAAGTGACTTGCCCAGGGTCACACAGTATCAAGTGTCAGAGGCCAGATTTGAACTCAAGTCCTCCTGACTCCAGGGCTGGTGCTCTAGCCACTGTGCCACCTAGCTGCCCCTGAAGCCCTTCTTAATGACCTTCTTACAGTATATGCTTGGCAATGGAATCTCTGGGTTGAAAGGCATGGGCATTTAGTTATTTGCATAACTCCAAATTGCATTCCAAAATGGTTATACTAATTTATAGCTCCACAAACAATGCATTAATGTGTCGATCTTTGCACAACCTGTCCAAGATTGATTTTTTTCCTGTCTTTAAGTCATTTTTGCCAATTTGCTGGCTACCCTTCCTTTTAATCTTAGATCCCCTTATAGCAAGGATACACCCCAATACTTCAAAGACCCACAACTTCATCAGTGTAAGGTATTTTCCCATCCATGGAGATCACAAATTCATTGAGTTAGGTGACAAACTTTGTGAACTACATTCCCCCAAAAGTCTTCATCTGGTGATAGGCCTTTGGGTGATGTCTCTCTGAAATTAGCAATATTGGCTCCAGGTGACAGATATTGGTGGCTTATGTTAAAAACCTTTCCAGCTTAAAAGGACTGATCAGAACTTGTACTCTCCCAGCTTTGCCTTCAAGAAGTCATCTTCATGGCACAGTGAGGGATAAAGTGGACAACAGTGAGGTCATTAACTTATCAGAAAAGGGCACAATTTCTCCGGTTTCTTACCATGTTAAGCAGTCAAGTATTGAACTATTTTATCTTAGTGAAAAAGAGAGATAATCAGCATGTGCACACAACAGGAACTAAACGCTGAAAAGAGGCTGAAATGAAAGTTATAACAGGATCCTAATGATCTTTTTTTTCTGTCCTGCATTAAGTGGAGATATATTTCCCAGAAACTTATGCCTTTGGAAAATTCTAACAATTACCAGAAGTGGTCTTGTTCCTGTTCAGGTGTCCTGACATCCCCCTGAACCAAGACACTCTTTCAGCCTTCTGGGCAATACACACTTCTTGGTAAATAGTATTTTATTTTTTTCCAATTACATGTAAAGATAGTTTTCAACATTCATTTTTTATAAGATTTTGAGTTTCAAATTTGTCCCTATAAGACAGCAAGCAATCTGATATAGGTTACACGTGTACAATCATGTAAACATGTTTCTACATTAGTCATTTTGTGAAAGAAGAAATAGAAGGAAAAAGCCACAAAACAAAAACAAAAACAACAGAAAAGTGAAAATAGTATGCTTCAATCTGCATTCAGACTCCACAGTTCTTTCTCTGGATGTGGATAGCATTTTCAGTCAGGAATCTTTTGGAATTGTCTTGGATCGTTGTATTGCTGAGAAGAGCTGAGTCTATCAAAGTTAGTCATCTCACAATGTTGCTGTTACTGTGTACAGTGTTCTCCTGGTCTGCTCACACCCAGCATCAGTTCATACAAGTCTTTCCAGGTTTTTCTGAAGTCTGCCTGCTCACCATTTCTTATAGCACAATAGTATTCCATTACATTCATATACCACAACTTGTTCAGCCATTCCCCAATTGATGGGCATCCTCTCAATTTCCAAATCTTTGCCACCACAAAAAGAGCTACTATAAATATTTTAGTACATGTAGGTCCTTTTCCCTTTTTTATGATCTTTTTGGGATACAGACCTACTAGTGGCATTTCCTAGATCAAAGGGTATGAACAGTTTGACTGCCCTTTGGGCATAGTTCCAAATTGCCCTCCAGAATGGTTGATCAGTTCACAACTTCACCAACAATGCATCAGTGTCCCAATTTTCCCACATCTTCTTCAACATTTGTTATTTTCCTTTTCTGTCATATTAACCAATCTGATAGGTGTGATGGTACCTCAGAGTTGTTTTAATTCGCATTTCTCTAATCAATAATGATATGGAGCATTTTTTTTTATATGACTATAGATAGCTTTAATTTCTTCATCTGAAAACTACCTGTTCAATATCCCTTGACCATTTATCAAATGGGGAATTATTTGTACTCTTATAAATTTGACTTAGTTCTGTATATATTTGAGAAATGAGGCCTTGATCAGAAATATTTGCTGTAAAAATTGTTTCCCAGCTTTCTGCTTTCCTTCTAATCTTGGCTCAGTTAGTTTTGTGCAAAACCTTTTTAAATTTGATTTAATCAAAATTATCCGTTCTGCATTTCCTAATGTTCTCTATCTCTTGTTTGGTCACAAATTCTTCCCTTCTCCACAGGTCTGACAGGTAAACTATTCCTTGCTCTCCTAATTTGCTTGTGGTATCACCCTTTATGTCTAAACCGTGTACCCATTTTGACCTTATCTTGGTATAGGGTGTGAGATTTGGGTCTATGCCTAGTTTCTGCCACACTATTTTCCAGCTTTCCCAGCAGTTTTTGTCAAATGCTGAGTTCTTATTCCAGAAGCGGAGTCTTTGAATTTATCAAACAGTGGATTACTCTAGCTGTTTATTGCTGTGTCTTGTGTACCTAATCTGTTGCACTGCTCCACTGCTGTATTTCTTAGGCAGTACCAAATCATTTGATGATTGCTCTTTTGTAATGTAGTTTTTGATCTCGTATGGCTAGACCACCTTCCTTTCCATTTTTTTCATTAATTCCCTTGATATTCTTGACCTTGCGTTTTTCCAGATGTATTTTGTTATTATTTTTTCTAGACCTATAAAATAACTTTTGGCAGTTTGATTGGTATAGCACTGAATAAGTAAATCAATTTAGATAGAACTGACATTTTAATTGTTTTAGCTCGGCATGCCCACAAGCAATTGACATTTTTTCCAATTGTTCAGATCTGACTTTGTGTGAAAAGCATTTTGTAATGTATTCATAAAATTCCTGGGTTCGTCTTAGCACATAGACGCCTAAATATTTTACATTGTTTATAGTAACTTTAAATGGAATTTCTCTTTCTATCTCTTTTTGCTGAGTTTTGTTGGTAATACATAGAAATGCTGATGATTTCTGTGGGTTTATTTTATATCCTACAACTTTGCTAAAGTTGTTAATTATTTCAAGTAATTTTTTAGTTAATTCTCTAGGATTCTCCAAGTATACCATCATATCATCTGCAAAGAGTGATAGTTTTGTTTTCTCATTGCCTAGACTAATTCCTTCAATTTCTTTTTCTTCTCTTATTGCTAAAGCTAATGTTTCTAGTCTCTAGTTTCTAATCTCTTTGCTAATATTTTATTTAAAATTTTTGCATAAATATTCATTAGGTAAATTGGCCTATCCTTTTCTTTCTCTATTTTAGCTCTTCCTGATTTAGCTATCAGTACCATTTTGCCAATTTTTCCAAATAGTTTATATAGTATTGGAATTGTTTTTTAAATGTTTGGTAAAATTCACTTCTAAATCTATCTGGTCTTGAGGATTTTTTCTTAGAGAGTTCCTTGATGGCTTGTTCAATTTCTTTTTCTAAAATGGGGTTATTGAAATATTTCCTCTTCTGTTAATCTGGGCAATTTATATTTTTGTAAATATTCATCCATTTAACTTAGATTGTCAGCTTTATTGGACTACAGTTGGGCAAAATAGTGCCTAATTATTGCTTTAATTTCCTCTTCATTGGTAGTGAATTCACCCTTTTCATTTTTGACACTGGTAATCTGGTTTTCTTCTTTTTTTAAATCAAATTAACTAAAGGTTTACCTATTTTATTGTTTTTTTCCCATGAAACCAGCTCTTAGCTTTATTAGTTTAATAGTTTTCTTACTTCCAATTTTATTAATCTTTCCTTTGATTTTCAGAATTTATAATTTGGTATTTAATTGGGGATTTTTAATTTGTTCTTTTTTCAAGATTTTTTAGTTGCATGCCCAATTCATTGACCTGTTCTTCTCTATTTTTACTTATGTAAGCATTGAGAGATAAAATTTCCCCTAAGTACTACTTTGGCAGTATCCCATAAATTTTGTTATGTTGTTTCATTATTGTTCTCTTTGATGAAACTGATTGTTTCTATGCTTTATTGTTGATCCGCTCATTCTTTAGGATTAGATTATTTAGTTTCCAATTAATTTGTAATGTATCTTTCCACAGCCCTTTATTATACATAATTTTTATTGCATCATGATCTGAAAAGGATGTATTTAAATTTCTGCCTTTCTGCATTGGATTGTGAGGTTTTTATGCCCTAGTACATGGTCAATTTTTGTGTAGGTGCCATGCACTGCTGAGCAAAAGGTATATTCCTTTCTAGCCCCATTCAATTTTCTCCAGAGGGCTACCACACCCAACTTTTCTAAAATTCTATTCACTTCCTTAACTTCTTTCTTGTTTATTTTGTAGTTAGAGTTATCTAGTTCTGAGAGGAGAAGGTTGAGGTCCCCTACTAGTATAGTTTTGTTATTTCTTCTTGTAATTCACTTAATTACCCTTCTAAGCATATGGATGCAATACCTCTTGGTGCATATATGTTTAGCAAGATGTAGTTTCCTTCCTTGTCTCTTAATTAGATCTATTTTTGCTTTTGCTTTGTCTGAGATCAGGATTGATACCCTAGCTTTTTTTTTTTTTTACTTCAGCTGAAGCATAATGTATTCTGCTCTGGCCTTTTACCTTTTGTTTTTATGTGTGTCTCTCTGCTTCAAGTGAGTTTTCTTTTTTGATGAGGCAGTCGGGGTTAAGTGACTTGCCCAGGGTCACACAGCTAGTAAGTATCAAGTGTCTGAGGCTGTATTTGAACTCAGGTCCTCCTGCCTCCAAGGCCAGAGCTCTATTCGCTTCTCCACCTAGCTGCCTCTAAATGAGTTTCTTTTAAATAATGTATTGTAGAATTCGGGTTTTTAATCTACTCTGCTTTTTGTTTTTGTGTTTTGAGATAGTTCATTTCATTTACATTAGCAGTTATGATTATTGTGTATTTCCCTCCATCTTATTTTCCCTCCATTTTATACTTTTCTCTCTTTCACCCTGTCCCTCCTCACCAGTGTTTTGCTTCTGACCACCACCTCCTCTCACAATCTACCTGCTCTTCCATCAGCCTCCATCCCTTTTCTTTCCTCTTTCCCCATACTTTTTTTTGGTGGCTTTTCCCTTTCGTTATGTTTCTTCTTTCACAACATGACTAAATATGTTTACATGATTGTATACGTATAACCTGTATCAGATTGCTTGCTGTCTTGAGGAAGGGAGATGGGAGGGAGAAAAAATTTGAAACTGAAAATCTTATAAAAAATAAATATTGAAAACTATCTTTACATGTAATAGGAAAAAAATAAAATACTATTTACCAAGAAGAGTATATCACTCAGAGGACTGAAAGAGTGTCTTGGTTCAGGGGGAAACCTGAACAGGAACAAGACTACTTCTGGTAATTGTTAGGATTTTCCAAAAGGGATAAGTTTCTGGGTTAGATGTTATTCCCTCTGAGCCAAATTCAAGGAGAGTAAGGTTCAAACAATGCTCACTCCACCCCCTCCCTTTTTTCCTCTAATGTAATAGATCGTTCATGCCTCTTCATATGATATGATCTGCCCCATTCTGCCACCCCCTTTCCTTTTCTCCCAGTACAATCCTTTTTTTTCACCCCTTAATTTTTTTTAATCATCACATCAAAGTCAACTTATACTCATACCCTCTTTCTAAGTATACTCCTTCTAACTGACCTAATAGAGATACAGTTCTTAAGAGTTATAAGTATCATCTTCCTATGTAGGGATGTAAATAGTTTAGCCTTATTGAATACCATGTATTTTTCTTCCCTGTTTACCTTTTTATGCTGCTCTTGAGTCTTATATTTGAAGATCAAATTTTCTGTTCAGCTCTGGTCTTTTCATCAGGAAAGTTTGAAAGTGTCCTATTTCATTAAATATCCATCTCTTCCCCTGAAGGATTATGCTCAGTTTTGCTGGGTAGTTAATTCTTGGTTGTAATCCAAGCTCTTTTGCCTTCTGGAATATCATATTCCAAGCCTTCTGATACTTTAAGTTCTTAGATCCTGCTAAGACCTGTGTAATTCTGATTGTGGCTCCTTTGATATTTGAATTGTTTCTTTCTGGCTGTTTGCAGTATTTTCTCCTTGGAGTTTTCATTTTGGGATCTCTTTCAGGAGGTGATCACTGGATTCTTTCAATGACGATTTTACCCTTGGGGTATAGAATATCAGGGGAATTTTCCTTGATAATTTCTTGAAAGATGCTGTCCAGGATCCTTTTTTTTTTTAATCATGGATTTCAGGTAGTCCAATAATTCTTAAATTATCTCTCCTGGCTCTATTTTCCAGGTCAGTTGTTTTTCCAATGAGGTATTTTACATTTTCTTCTATTTTTTCATTCTTTTGATTTTGTTTGACTGATTCTTGATGTCTCATAAAGTCATGAGCTTTCATTTGCCCAACTCTAATTTTTAAGGAGTTATTTTCTTCTGTTAACTTTTGTGCCTCCTTTTCCATTTGGCCAATTATATTTTTTTAAGGAGTTGTTTTCTTCAGCCAATTTCTTCAGCTTCCTTTTCCAAACTGCTGACTCTTTCTTCATGATTCTCCTGTATAACTCTCATTTCTTTTCTCAATTTTTCTTCCATCTCTCTTACTTGATTTTTAAAATCCTTCTCGAGCTCTTCCAAGAAGACTTTTTGGGCTTGAGACCAATTCATGTTCCCCTTTGAGGCTTCATAAGTAGGGATTTTGACATTGTTGTCCTGTCCTGAGTTTGTATTTTCATCTTCCCTGTCGCCATGGTAGGTTTCTATAGTCAGAGCTCTTTTTTGTTTTTTGCTAATTTTAAAAAGTTGAGCTCTGCTCCTAGGATACAGGGGGCACTGTGCCAAGCTTCTTGCACTGGGGACCAGAGGCCTGTTCCCTGGCTATCTGTGCCGGGGTCTCTGGGGGCTGGTGGCTTGCCCACTGCACTGGGGTGTCCCAGCCTAGTTGTGCCTGTTGTGCTGTGGGTCCTGGGGCTATCAGTTTGCCTGCTGCTCTGAGGCTAGAGGCCTCACAGTTGGCCTGCTGTACCACTGGCCTGCTGAGCCAGCACTGAGGGGCCTCAGTTGCTGACCTGTGCTGGGGCTAACAGCCTCCCACTGGCTTGCCTGAACACTGCATGAGTTGGGCTGTGCTTTTCTGTTACTCAAGTGAGAAAGACCTTTCCTGTAGTCCTTGTAAGTTATCTTGGGTTGGAAAATTGTTTCACTTTGTCTTTTTGTGGATTCTGTTGTTCCAGAATTCTCTTAGAGGCTTTGTTTAATGTTGTTTCCGAGAGAAACTGGGGAGAGCTCAGAGAACTTCCCAGCTTCTCTCTGCCATCTTGGCTCTTCCCATGTGATACACACTTAACTAGATTAGAGATAGTCTTCCAGCCTCTCTCCTTTTGGCATGTTCGAAGTAAGGAAAACACCAGGTGACAGAATTATGAAATACTTTAAAATTAATACTTGACAAATTGAAGAAAGTTGAGGATGTTAACCTCCTGCTTTGGAACAAAAACATTTTCTCAGAGAGTGTTTTTGAGGGAAGTTCTGCCCAATGTTTCTTAGTCATTAATGTCTTACTTCGTAACTAACTTGCTTGGAAGCAGAGATGGTTGATTTGCATCCTTTATTCTGCTTACTTAAAAACCTAGAGTTAACTACTCCTTAATCTATTTGAAGACATCCTTTTCTTTGTTACACACTATCCCTCCTCAATTATCTGTACAAATAAGAGACCAGCAGAAGATGGATCAACAGCTGAACTGGGCAACCTTTAAACCTTTTAACACAAGTGCTAACAAGGAACAACTCTGCCTTGAGTTTCCTTATTCTGCCTTGTATAAGGAGTCTAATGGAACAAAAGAATGAATGGAAAAAGCATTTATTAACAACTTGTTATGTGCAAAGTGACCTGGATAAGCAGCCCCTTGCCTAATCAGATTTAATTTTTTAATTTAAATGTTAGTAGACATTTTCAATCTGTTTCCAGTGTTCTTTTATTCATAATGTTTATACTTTATTAACTAAAACCTGTTTGGAAGACATGGCAAAATGTACTTTATGAACAGAACTCCTGAGAGATGCTGTCCAATGAGAGAGCTGCTTTTGTAGGCCCCTTTTACAATGTCTGGAGGGTTTGTGATTTACAGTGGTGCCACCCTCCTGTCACTCAGCTTCTTCATCTGAGAAACAGATGCCAAGAAGGCAGCTACCATTGTGTTGGGTTATGACTAGATGCCGCTTGGTAGAGAGACAGCTGGTCTATCAACCCTTATACCAACACCAAGGCTACAGGGCAGAAACTGACCTTTTTCCCTCCCAACCCCACTCAGCCTGCTTACTGCCCCTCTGCTGATCATTTTTTTGACCCTACAAACCTACCTTCAAGGTTCACTTGAGCCTGATTTCACCAGGATAAAAATGTTGAGAGGAGGGAAGAGACCACATTGCATGATTTGCCCCCCCCCCCTTTTTTCTCATTCAGGGAGTGCCCTGAATAGAATCTACTTTTTGTTTGGAAAATACATTGATCTAAAAAGACACCAGCATCTAAGTCACCTTAAAGTACCCCCCTGTGGCAAAGAGGAAAAGGCAAAAAGGCTTTTGGTTTTTTTAATGCTGGATAGACAGATGTAAGCTTTAGGTATGATGCTTCATAAGCAATCCTGGCTTCCCTCACTCCTCCAGAGCACAACTGGGCTGAGGAGTTTGAGTTACAGCATTGGGTCCACTTTAAGTGTCCCAAGAATCATCCCACTACCTTCACTTGCCCTGGGAAGAAATTAAAATGCAGGTTGAAATGATCTCCAGAAACAAAAATCTTCTAAATGTGCTTCAATCAAGGTGATTTAAAAACCTTATTAGAACAATACTTTCTTTTATTTGGCATTTTAGTATAATTACAGTAATTTGTTCCAGCAGCATACAAGGATTTTTAACATGCCTTAAAGACTTGATTTCTCAACAACAATGATGGCACAAGAAGAGATATGATTAAGGCTGTCCATTAGAACAATCTTTAAAAACTCTAAAGATCTCAAATCATTTCTGAAAGGTTCACATCTGACAAGGCTCCTTTTCACTCTGGCAGGAAACTCAGTAAGTAAGGTCTAATTTGCAGGTTCAGCAAAATGATATACAATCCTGAGGACAAGATTCAATAAAGGTCTGATAGTCTGTCTACCAATGTGATAAAGTTGTTCTGGATTGTTTTCTTGCAACATCTGGTGTTTAATTCACAGAAGATATGAAATACTATTTAGAGCTTAGATGCACTAGAAGCGCATTACAATTTGTAATTGTAATTAATTCCATACAGTATGTGGCAAATCACGTCCCATTCAATGTCACCCCTCTTCATGTGTAAGGTTAGAATGTAAATTCCTCCAAGACAAGCTCCATTTTGTTCTGCTCCCTCAGTCCCCAGCACCCGTGCTCTAGACAGAGCAGGCTCTGATGACTTATCTCTGAATTCAGAGGCAGACAGCCCACTTGTTTCTTCACCATGGTGTTGTAAAGGCTTCCCCTTGTCTGACTACACAGCAACCGTCAAATACGCCTTTCACGGAGTTCTGACCTTTGGGTGCCATGGGCCTGCTGGGCCCAGTCTGGGGAGGTCTCTGGACTCCTTCTCAGAATCGTGTTTTTAAATAGAAGATTACAGAGGTAATCAATTGCAGTGAAATGCAACTGTCAAAGTGTGAAACAACAACAGCAACAACAAGTTCACGAACACCAGGCTGGGGATCTCTGCTTTCAGTGTTTCCTCGCCACAAACAAGCACAAGCAGTGTCCGGGCCTCAAGGCCAACCTCACGCCTTCTGTACCACTCTCATGGCACTTGTGCTTCTTTGCCATCAATTCACTCAAATGAGAAGTTTAAAAAGCCAAAGCCCAATCAAAGATCCTACTATCAGTCTAGGTGACTGACAGCTAAAGAATTAGCTATTTGGAATACATCTTAACTGGAAAATTCACCTAACCAGACAGATACCAGAATTACCATCAATTGTAGGCAAGATAAGGGTTAATAATTTGTAAAAAAGCAAAAAAAATAGATCCAAATATTTCCTATGCTTTGATTAGTTATGAGGCTGTCAAAGAATCTTTCCAATTCCTACAAAAACACAAGATTTAACACGAAGAGCTTGATTCACTGGCTACTTAACCAGGGACGCTTGTGCCCGGCCACCTCGGACGCTTGGTGGGACCCGGCCCCACCGGCCCTACATCCTGGCGCTCAGCTGGCGGCCTTGTTCTCGCAGTTCCATTTTTGCAATCGCAGAGAGATGAACTTCATCGGGCCCATCTGCTATCCGTAAGGTTCGAATCACGGCATACCTAGAGCAGAGAGGATTGGGGGAGAGTCTACTCAGAGGCAAACCAACTTCCACATTAGCCACAGTGCAGAGTAACAGTGGTGCTAAGCTGGGAGATCCTGCCAAGAGGGAGCTCAGCAAGGCAACCGGTCAGAAAGGAAGGGAAGTCAGGTCAATGGGGGCCAGGGAATGGAGCGGAGACGACCCACAAACTGGCTGAGCTGGCGTTTTGTCTGTTCAGACTTGGGAGGAGGACTTCCAGACATCTGTCACCTGGATACTAGTAATGGAAGTCTGGTCCTTAGAGTGCAACTCAAAGAAATGCTACTGCTGGGCCCAGCGGCCAACACCCAACGGCCTGCACCCAATGGTCTGGGGGGGGGGTACAGTAGGGGTGCCAACCCCCCCTTCAGTCATGCCCAGAGGGCGGGGCTGGGGAAAGGCTTCCTTCTGATTGCCAGTAAGTTACAATCCTAGGCAGATGTCCTTGGCTCACACTGCCACAGGCAGCGTGTAAAGGGAATGAGCCTGAGCCTGAGCCAGGCATGTCCTGAGAGTGTGAGCCAATGGGTGGGCTCTCCAAGGGAGCATCCCTGCTGACTCCTCAGCACGCTCAGCCCGCTTCCCCACCTCTTCCCATGTCATGCTTAGACCTCGCAGAGCCCGAGCCTGCTCCTCCTCGAGGACAAAGGACAACAATGGAGACAGCAGACAGGGAGGGTCAGAGCTTCTCTCTGCAACCCCCCACCCCCACCCTTGCCCCCCAAGCATTTTAAGAGACAGTATTTAAATGATTTCTACTCACATTTGGGCTAAAGGGAAATCCTGAGAGACTCCAGCTCCTCCACAAACTTGAATGGCCTGGTCCACAATTTTGCAGACTGCCCGTGGGGCGGCCACCTTGATCATGGCAATCTGTAAATATAAGGAGTGAAAACAGTGAGATACAGCACCTGGGAAAATCTGATCCAATCTACGTGTCTTTACACACATGTGAAATGGAACTGCAGGATGATCCTGCAGGATTCTCTCAGGAAACAGGATGTTCCCTCAGACAGCTATAACCATGTCCTTGTGACCCAATCCATATTCACCATTTGTCATTTTGACCAACCCTGCGACTTCCCTGCTGTGGAAGCCTGGTGCAGAAAGTCCCTCACTGACCGACGTGGGCAGCTAGTCAGTCACTGGTGCTCTCAGAGGAGTGGCACCAAGAAGTTATGTGACTTGTCCAAGGTCACACAACTAACATGTGTTAGAGGCAGGATGTGAACCTGAGCCCCTCTCAACAAACATCCATGTTACAGAAAATGGCCCCTTCCTACATAAGAAGGAGTCTGTTCATCCATTCCAAGCTGTAGTAAATGGAAAGTGTCACATCAGAGACAAACACAAGCTGGCTGCTGAAGACTAACTCCCAGAAAACAGGAATTGTGCAAACAATTCCCTCAAATTACTTCATTAGATGAAATCTGAAAACGAAAGACATTTCAAGTTTTGAAACCAAAAAGCACATGTGCACATCAGACGTCCTAATTATATTCTTTGCAATCTGGAATTCTTAGGCTAACAAAGAGCTAACATTCATATGGTGCTTGCTCTGTGCCAGGCACTGGCCTAAGCGCTTTACAATTATTATCTCATCTGACCGTTACGACAACCCTTGGAGGTAGGTGCTATCATTACCCTTATTTTATTTTTTTTAATAATTAATTAATTTTTAGTTTTCAACATTCACATCCATAAGATTTTGAGTTTTAAATTTTCTCCTCCTCCCACTCCTCTCCTCCGCTACCAAGAAGGCATGCAATCTGATATAGGCTCTACATATATATGCATGTTAAGCATATTTTCCCATTAGTCATGATGTAAAGAACAATTAGAACTAATGGGAAGAACCGTGAGAATGAAGTAATAAAACAAATCAACAAAAAAAAAGGAGAGCAAATAGTCTGCTTCCATCTGTATTTAGGCTCTGTAGTTCCTTCTCTGGATGTGGATAGCAATTTCCATTGTGAGTCTTTTGGAGTTGTCTTAGATTCTTGCATTGCTGTGAAGAGTGAAGTCTATCAAAGTCAGTCATCACACAATGTGGCTGTTACTGTGTACGACGTTCTCTTGGTTCTGCTCACTTCATTCTGCATCAGTTCATGTAAGTCTTTCCAGGTTTTTCTGAAGTCTGCCTGCTCATCATTTCTTATAGCACAATAGTATTCCATTATATTCATATACCACAACTTGCTCAGCCATTCACCAATGGATGGGCATCCCCTCAATTTCCAATTCTTTGCCACCACAAAAAGAGTTGCTATAAATATTTTTGTACATGTAGGTCCTTTACCCGTTTTTATGATTTTTTGGGATACAGACCTAGAGGTGCTATTACTGGGTCAAAAGGTATGCACATTTTGATAGCCCTTTGGGCATAATTCCAAATTGCTCTCCAGAATGGCTGATCAGTTCACAACTCTACCAACAATATATCAGTGTTCCAGTTTTCCCACATCTTCTCCAACATTTATCATTGTCCTCTTTTGTCATGTTAGCCAATCTGATAGGTGTGATGTGGTACCTCAGAGTTGTTTTGATTTGCATTTCTCTAAACAGTAGTGATTTAGAACATCTTTTCATATGACTAGCTTTAGTTTCTTCCTCTGAAAACTGCCTGTTCATACCCTTTGACCATTTATCAATTGGGGAATGACTTGTATTCTTATAAATTTGACTTAGTTCTCTATATCTTTTAGAAATGAGGCCTTTATCAGAGATACTGGTTGTAAAAAATTCTCTCCCAGTTTTTTGCTTCACTCCTAATCTTGGATGTATTGGCTTTGTGTATTTTCAATTTAATATAATAAAATTATCCATTTTACATTTCATAATATTCTCTTTCTCTTGTTTGGTCATAAATTCTTCCCTTCTCCATAGATCTGAAAGGTAAACTATTCCTTGCTCTTCTAGTTGGTGTCAGTCTTTATACGCAAATCCTGTACCTATTTTGACTTTATCTTGGTATACAGTATAAGATATTGGTCTATGCCTAGTTTCTGTCATACAGTTTTCCAGTTTTCCCAGAAGTTTTTGTTAAATAGTGATTTCTTATCCCAGAAGCTGGAGTCTTTGGATTCATCAAATAGTAAATTAGTATAGTCATTCACTGTTGTGTCTTGCATACTTAACCTATTCCACTAAACCACCACTCTATTTCTTAGCCAGTACCAAGTAGTTTTGATGACTGTTGCTTTATGATACAATTTAAGATCTGATACAGCTAGGCCACCTTCCCTTGCATTTCTTTTCATTAGTTCCCTTGATATTCTGGATTTTTTGTTCTTCCAGATGAATCTTGTTATTGTTTTTTATAGCTCTCTAAAATAATTTTTGGTAGTTCGATTGGTATGGCACTGAATAAGTAAATTAATTTAGGCAGAATTGTCATTTTTATTATATTAGCTCAGCCTAACCATGAGCAACTGATATTTTTCCGATTATTTAGATCTGACTTTATTTGTGTGAAGTGTTTTGTAATTGTGTTCAATTGTGTAATTGTGTTCCTGGTTTTGTTAGGTAGACTCCCAAATATTTTATAATGTCTACAATAACTTTAAATGGACTTTCTCTTTCTATTTCTTGCTGCTGGGCTTTATTAGTAATGTGTAGAAATGCCGATGATTTGTGTGGGTTTATTTTATATCCTGCAACTTTGCTAAATTTATTATTTCAAGTAATTTTTTACTTCTCTAGGATTCTCTAAATGTATCATCACATCATCTGCAAAGAATGACAGCTTTGTTTCTTCTTTGCCTATTTTAATTCCTTCAATTTCTTTTTTTTCTCTAATTGCTATAGCTAACATTTCTAGCACAATATTGAGTAACAATGGTGATAACGGACATCCTTGTTTCACTCCTGATCTTACTGGAAATGCTTCTAGCTTATCCCCATAACACATAATGCTTGCTGATGGTTTTTGATAGATGCCATTACCCCCATTTTACCCATGAGGAAACTGAGGAAGACTCAGTGACTTGCCCAGGGCCACACAGCTAGTAAGTGTCTGAGGCTAGATTTGACCTCAGGTCTTCCTGATGCCAGCCCTGGTGCTCTATTCATTGCACTACCTGGTCTGAAGGCACAGAGTCCCCAAGCCAGCAGCAGATTTTGCAGTGACCAGGTTTACCTCCTTCCTTGCCTGGGCACTGCCCACCGTGTCAATGCTGTGGGCCGCTTTCAGGGTCAGCAGGCGCACCTCCTCAATAGCAATGCGGCTTTCAGCTATCCCGTGGGCCACTACCTCCTACAGGAGAAGAAAAAGGTGGGAAGCATCAGTTTCTCTCTAACACATGAACCGAATGCTGACACAGCCTTGCAGCCTCCCTCAAAATAAGGAAACAAAACACGAAAAGCTTTAAACCTGAAAATCACTATGAAAAGGTTGGATATCTTCCACAAAGCTGTTTCTGCTAAAGAAAAGTAGTAGACATGATGCCATGGCTGTGAGCCTGACAGATACTGCATAATGCTGGATATTACATTTTCAATTTTAATTAAAATTTACTTGCCCAAAATTTTATATGATTGTAGACTTAATGCTGACAGGACAGGGCCCTCATTCAAACTCTTAATGCTATAGATGAGAAAACTGCACCCAGAAAGATTAAGTAATTGGCTGAAAGCCCCGCAGGGACTCTGACCCCTGGGCCTCTTCATCCAAATCCAGGGCACTGGCCTTTGGGATGTGCATTGTTGTTTTAAATCAGCTTCCTTTGCGGATGCTAATTAGCTTTATAATAACATTGTAAGAATAAAGTGAGTAGAAACTCCAATCTCCTTAGAATAATGTCTGGTCCTAGAGTCATGTTAACTCTGTGTTCCAACACACTGAGGTAAGACAGAATTTCACGGCAAACTAATCACACATTCTTTTACATAGCTTACTACTGACGTCTATTTTTTTCAAAGTAGAAAACATTCCGATGTGTCAGTAAGCCAGTTTATCTTGGACCAGATGAGCAATCTGAGGTGCAGTAAAACAGGCCTTTTTTTCCTCTTCAGAATGCATCCCTGAGGAACATCCATCAGCAATGGAATGTTCCATTTTCAGCAAGAATCAAAAGTTTGGCTTCATCCTACGTGTTTCTTACAGAAGTGATCCGGCTTGCTGGATCACTCTCAATGCCCAATCGTGATTAAGGGAATACTGGTGGGGATCAACTCATAATCACATGGCCTTAACAGAATAGAAAGTTACACCTGTCTTCCAGGGTGATGTTGGCTCTGCCACTCAATCTCCAGCTGTCAGCTATTTGCCATTTGTGCCCTGGAGACTGAACCTTGACAGAAATGAACAATCTCAAGTAAACCTGCAGTCACACCCTTCTGTTGTGAAACTGGATGATAACCATTTTGCCCCCAGAATCAGAATGAGCCATATTTATAATTTTAATAAGGAAAGTTGTTTCTCTGGAGAAAAAAAAATTCACATAGGAACTATTACCTATGCTCTTTCTTCCCCACTAAAATATATGTTAGCTTTGGAAAAAAGAATCACCATATTTCAAATACCTTCTTTAGAGGATTAAAAGAGCTAATTCTCTTTATTAACCTGCTCACTATGGATTAATATGGACCTCTGACCTGAAGTAATTCAGTACCAGACATCTGGAGGGAGGCTCTAGCACTTTCAGGGAAGTGGAATGTTATCGTTCACAACATGCTCACATGTCTTTGCTTGCCTTCTGGCACATTATTTGATTGGTGCCAGATGTACCCTTGTGCCACCAGGATATGTTGATGCTTGCCTGCCCCTCCACCCCATGCACTTCTACCATCCTGTACCAAACACTGACAGCTACAATCGAAGGGGGAGGCAGTGTGTGGAGCCAGGCAGGCAGTAAACATTTATTAAGTGCCTACTATGTGCCAGGCACTGCGCTAAGTCGGGGGATACAAAAAAGGTAAAAGATAGTTCCTGCTCTCCAGCAATTCATGGTCAAATGGAGGAAACAACATATGGACAACACACGTACAGTCAAGCTAATTTGGAAACAGTCAGCAGAAGGAGGGCACTAGAATTAACAGCTATTCAGAAAGGCTTCCTGGAGAATGTGGGAATCTGGATGTAATTTGAAGGAAGCCAGGAAGCAGAGAGCATTCCCGGTCTGCAGGCCAGTCAGAGAAAATGCACAGATCTGGAAAGGGGAGGAACAGCAAGGAGGGCAGTGTCAGGGCATCAAAGAGTAGATGGGAGGGGAGTGTGAAAAGCAGGAGGGTATGAGAGGTGCGGAACGTTCTGAACGCTAAACAGAGGATCTCATATGGACCCTGGAGATGACAGGGAACCCTGGAGTTTGCTGAGTATGGGGGTGACATGGTTAAAGTGGTGCTTGAGGAAGCTGTCACTTTGGTGGCTGAATGGAGGATGGAGTGGGGAGGGCCTGGAGGAAGGCAGACCCCTCCCCTGCCCAGAGCAGCTATGGCAATAGCCCAGGCTTGAAGGGACAGGGCCCACACCAGGGGAGGCAGAGTCAGAGGAGAGAAGGGGGTGAATTTGAGAGATGTTGTGAAGGTGAAATCGACAGACTCTGGCAATAGCCAAGATACAGAGGGTGAAAGAAAACGAAAAATTGAAGATGACACCTAGGTTGGAAGACTGGGAGACTGGCAGGAGGGTGGTGCCCTCAACAGGCATGAGGGAGAGCTTGTGCCAAGGCAAGGAGTCGGGAGATGGAATGGCAGAGCCCAGCTAGCAGGGAGTACCATGAAGTACAGAAGACAGGCCGGAGGTGCAGTTTAAAGAACTTTACAGGCCAGATCCTATTCCAGAGGCAATAGGAAGCCACTGAAGGCTCTGTGTTCTAGGCATTTAATTTGGCAGGGTGTGGAGGCCAGATGTTGCAGACCAATGAGGAGCCCAGACTTCAATCGTTCAAGTCAGCAGTGAGGAAAACCTGGGTGGATGTGGTGTGATCGCTGAGGGTAAGGCTTCCTGAGGGAAATGCCCATTGAGTTCAGGGGTAAAAAAATTCAGCAGTCCAAGGGTGGGCCCTTTCCAGGCACAGCATCCATCTGGGCAGTGGCCTGGAGCCAAGAGCTGCCTGCTTTGGCTGGAGGGCAGCACAGAGAAAGCCGGAAAGGGAGGATGTTAGTTACCAAGTGACCTCAAATGCCATTCAGAGTAGCATGAGCTCTCCTTGGTCGGCAGCAGGGAGCTGCTGGAGGTTTCCAAACTGAATGACACGATCAGACCAGTGCATAGGAAAACTTGTTCTGGCAGAAGGACTGACTGCATGGGGATGGGGCAAAGTGGGGGAAGACAAGGAGGGTAGGGGCAGAAAGCCCCAAAAGGAGGCGACTGCAATAGTCCAGGCAGGTAGGAATGGGGGCATCTTGGGTGACATCAGAGGGAAGGGAGAGACCTGAGATAAGAACCAGCAGAGTCTGAGATGATTCCAGGATTATGAACATGGAGGAGCAGGTGGTGATGGTTCTACCCAATGAATGGTAGATGATGACACTGTAAGGAAGAACAAGCTTGGGGAGAAAGATCAGCCAGGTTTGGGACATTCTGAGTTCCCCCAGTTGATGGTGTCCTGTAGGAAGCTGGAGACATGATTCTGGAGCTCAGAAGAAAGATCTCGACTGGAGAAAGAGATTTGTGAGTCATCACCATAATGACCAAAAGTGAAAACGTGGAAGTGAGGGAGACTGTCAAGGTTGAAGGCATGGAAAGAAGGAGAAAGGGAGTCTAATCTAGACCTCTGGGCAAACCCACGTCCAGGGATCATGGAGAAGAGGCTGCCAAAGAGACAACAACAGGTAGAGAAGCAGGACAACCAGGAGAATAAGGAATCTCTGAAGCTGAGGGGGGCAGAGCATGGTTAGTGCACTGAGAGGAAAGGGGAGGAGGAGTGGTCAATAGCATTAAAAGCTGCAGCGTGGTCACAGAACGTGAAAAGTGGCCTGTTGATTGGGTGATTCTGAAGTTATTGGTGAACTTGGCAAACAATTTTAGTGAAGTGAGACAGGAGTCCTACTGCAAAGACTTGGGAAGTGGGAAACTTTGGGGTAGAAAACTTTTTCAAGATATTTAGGAGACAGATGGGAGAGGAGCTGAGGGCATAATGTCCATCTTTTAGGATTCAGGTAGATGAGCATGTTTGTAAGCTGAAAGCAAGGAGCTGGTGGAGCTGGGGAGATGATAGATTGCTGTGTCCTAGAACAAGGTCAGGAATGCAGGAGGAAATGGGATTATGGGCACAGATAGAGAGGCTTGTGAATTTTAGGACTCTCTTTGGTGAATGGAAGGGCCCCCAACAGGGTGAGGATGCTGAAGACAGTTTGAAGAATGAAGGAAGGGAGGGAGCTCATGTCTGATGGCCTCGGCTGGCAGTGTCTCACATCTTCCTTTAGAAGGAAACACAGATAAGCAGGACAGCTTTAAAAGTAAAGTGTTAACTTTATTATATCCTTTTTTAAAAAAAAAGCAAGTTGTATGCAATAAAGATTCACATTTTCACACAACCCCCTTTTCTGTTCTACTTTGTACATGGAAATATTCTTTGTTTGGTATTTTGTTAAATCCAGAAAAAAATAATTAAAACAAAATAGAATATAAGCTTCTTGAGGGCAGGAATAATGGCATTTTTGTCTTTATATATTCAGAATTTAGCCCCGTGCCTGGTACACAGTATGTGCTTAATAAATGCTTCCTGGCAGATTAAAAAAAGTCAACCCCAAGTCCTCTGAACTTCAGGTGCATTCTCTCAAGAATGCTGGGCTGGAAGCCTGACACGCCTGAGTCCTAATCTCCTCTTTGAGCTTCTGGCTCTCTGAACCTGTTTCCTCATCTATAAAGCAG
Source organism: Phascolarctos cinereus (assembly GCF_003287225.1). Taxonomy (NCBI): domain Eukaryota; kingdom Metazoa; phylum Chordata; class Mammalia; order Diprotodontia; family Phascolarctidae; genus Phascolarctos; species Phascolarctos cinereus. The sequence continues at coordinate 40,521,682 of NW_027555514.1, forward strand.
GGATAATAATATCTGCACAAGATTTTCATTAAGCTCAAATGAGATCATATGTGTAAAACCCTCTGCAAACCTCAAAAAGCACTATCTCTGACTTCACTTGACATACAGATATATTCCTGCAATTACTGGTCAGGAATGCGGAATCCCTCTGTATTTTCAGAGAATTTGGATGTGGCACAACCCAAATCACTTAACCTTAAGTTCTGACATCTCTAAGCGTACACACACTTCTTTTATGTCGGCGAAAAAATCTTGTTTCTAAGAGGAATTGGTGCCAGGAATGCTTAGCTAGCACAGAGCCAAATGAAGTACGTCTACTGAAGACATTCTTACATGTGCGTATAATTTCTTCTGAAAGGTCACTCTCTGGACCGCTCGCTCACACATGATCTGTAAAGCCTTTTCGGCCATACCTATTAATCGCATACAATGGTGGATGCGGCCAGGTCCAAGTCGGCCTTGGGCAATCTCAAAGCCCCTTCCTTCACCTGTGTAAAATAAATGGAAAAGCAGAGAAAAAGACAGGCCATGCATGATATACAAGACACTTCAATGAATCCATAATCCACACACGCATCCCTCCCTCCATCAGCACTGACTACAATCCATTCTTGCCTCTGGTGTGACCCTGGTGTGCTGCCTTCCATAACCCTCCATGAAGTATCCGCCCATCACCCCAGCAGGCTCTCTCGCGGCCTTCTAACCTGCTGTCATCAGAAGCACCAATGCACAGTGGGGACTGCCCGCCTCAGGAGGCCATGGCCTGGGTGCCTGGGGCTTTCTACAAAACCAGTTTTGCTTGTGGGCCACTGAGCCCATAGCCCGCAGACCCCTGGTCTACCTATCTCAGTTCACTCATATCCTCTTTGGGGCACACATTTCCTTATGCCCTTCTTTATACAGAAGTCATTGGTGGTAATGTCTGATAGGTTATTTATCACCACCATGCGTCACTTTGCTGCCCGAAACATGACCCACAATTTTGGCCCTAAACACACTTTGATTCCACGCTTTGCAGCCATGCTATTATTATTGTTATTGTTATTTTTATTCCCATTTTATGGCTGAGGAAACTGAGGCAGACAGAGATGAAGTGACTTGCCCAGGGTTACACAGCTAGTAAGTGTTATGTGTCTGAGGCTGGATTTGAACTCAGGTCCTTCTGACTCCAAGGCTGGAGCTCTATCCACTGCGCCACCTAGCTGCCCCTGAGGTCAAATTTGAACTCAAGACTTCTGACTCCAGGCCCAGAGCTCTGTGCACTATGGTACTACCTAATTGCCTTTACAGGAATTGTTTTTATATTTATTTTTTTAAAAACCACAAGACAAATTACTAAATAACAACAATAGTTAACATTTATATAATGCCATTAGGTTTGTAAAAGTGCATTACAAATATTGTCCCATTTGATCTTCACAAGTACGTTGGGAAGGAGGTGCTAATGATGGGGCCCAGGCCCAAGCAAGACCTTTGCCTCTTACCCTAAAAAGAATTTGGGTCCCGTTTGTCTACAGGCCCCAGAAAACCCTTGAACTCTATTTGAACCTTTACCTGTTCAAGGAAGTCTAGCAGTCTCCAGAAGTTATTCTTATTCTAATGGACAGATGGACTGGCTCTTCCTTATCACCTAGGCCCGATCTTCCAGTTCTTTGTTACCATAATAAAGCCTAGCCCTCCACTGTCTATTCCTGGATGACCCCACTCAACCTCCCAGACACTGCCATGGGGATTCTCCCAGGACCCTTCCTCCCCCAGTCACCTCAACTTCAAGATCCTTCTCCCAGTCCCTCCAAACTACTTGGCTATATATAAGATCCACCCTGGCCGCCATTTAGGGGCTGAGACTTCCTCACGCCCACTCCTCCTTAGAAGCATCACAAATGCTCAGATTCCTTAAGAGTGGCTTATATGGTTCATCTTTAATAAACCTTGTCTTTGGCTGAAAGAAGGCTTGGTTTGAATTCTTTCAGGCAGCACCCATGTGTCATGATTTTGGGGTCCCAGGACCCCTAACATCTAAACCTCAACACTCTTATTATCTCCATTTTGTAGATTAAGTGGCTTGCCCAGGGTCACACAGCCAGTCAGTGTGTGAGGCTGGTTTTGAACTCAGGACTTCCTGACTCCAGGCCCAATACTCTATCTACTTTACCTCCCCATTTCCCACTAGTTACCCTGCTTGTGGACTTCTCTGGACCCGCTAACATGTTCCAGCTTCTGGTACCTTTTCTCTGCCTCCCTTCAAGCTTTTCAGCTTTTTCTAGTGTGTTGTCTTCCCCATAAGATTGGAAACTCCTTGAGGGCAGGGACTGTTTTTGTTTTAATTTGCATTTGTACCCCCAGAGATTAGCACAGTGCCTGGCACAGGGTAGGTGCTTAATAAATATCTATAGACTGAGGGTCCCACTAGCTGCCTAGGTGAAAATGTAAATGCAAAGAATGTTCAGCATTGCTTAAATTTCCACCTTACATGCAAGAAGTGAATCAAGAATGAAATGGAGTAGTTTAAGAACAAGGACAAAGTATTAAATTACAGTAAGACCATTATTTTAGGAGAAACAAGGTACATTTATGATTTTGTTTCATATTTGAGTGTGCCCTATACATTTAAGTAGAGTACAAACCGATACCCAGCACTTTACTAAAATTTTATTGTTCCATTTTCCTACTGATCTCTCTGAATTGACAATTTCCCTAATGATGAGTCTGATTTTTAATAACAATTTCCTGAGAAGTTACTCTCTAAAACATACACTATTCTTAAGAAACATCTTCTAAACATATCTTACCTAGTATTAAGTTGGAAACAGGTACTCGTACGTTATTAAAATGTATCTCAAAATGTCCTCCATGGAAATTATCTATAAAACAGAAAGTATACTCAAATTTTTTAAAAGCATAAGAAGGATCATTTAACATTACTCACTCAGTATTTTGTTTAATTAAATTGAAGAAGAGGGAAAGAATTCACAAGATTAGTTGAAATCTAGTGACTAGATGACTAATGTTGATAGATTTAGCCCTTCTCAGCAATGCAAGGATCTAAGACATCTCCAAAGGTCTCATGATAGAAAATGCTATCCACATCCAGAGAAAGAACTATGGAGTTTGAATGCAGATCGAAGCATACTATTTGCTATTTTTTTTCTTCTGTTTTGTTTTCTCTTTCTTATGGTTCCTCCTATTGGTTCTAATTCTTCCTTACAACATCACTAATGTGAAAATATGTTTAATAGGAATGTATATGTATAACCTATATCAGACTGTGTGCCATCCTGGGGAGAAAGGGGAAGAAAAATTAAAACTCAAAAGCTTATGGAAGTGATTGTTGATAAATCAAAATAAATTAATAAAAAAAGAACTGCATTAAGAGCTATATGATTGGAAAGCTTTTAAAATAAATTTTGCTAAGAAAAAAAAAACTAGTGACTAAAATGTCCTATGTTGTACCTAGGTAATCCTGAACTTTGAACTCCCCCAAACTAGGACCCTATCTTCCCGCAAAGAACAGAAGACCTTAAGTATGAATTTCAGATTAATGACTAAGCCTTTGAAAAAAGTCTTGAATTGTTTCAAAAAATTGTTGGCTACTTCCCCTCATACTCTTCTTATGAGAAGCAATAGCTATCCTCCCGATGCCCAAAGCAGGCCTCTTCCACCCTGCCGGGGACGTGATGCTGGTGGGTTTTCTACCACTGTGTTGACAAAGGGAGGTTTTTCTGGAGCTGTTTGGTGGCACATTCCATAGGCCACACTTTCAGGTTCTGGAACCCCCAAGTCCTGAGACTACACAAGACTCTATCATGTGTGCACCTGACATGCTGTGCATGGTAGCACCTGCTAGTTCAGCTACCAACACACGGTCTTTGGAGAATCAGTCACTTGTTTTACACAGTTCTAAGCAGGGGTTTGCTGGTAAGTGTTTAACAACCAACTCTGGGGAGGCATGTATAGCACACTTCTAATTTCAATCTGTGATACTCCCATATTTGGTCACTTTCAAGCCCTGACGTGTAGCACTTGCCAATGTCCAAGGTATACGTGCTCACTGTGACATTTGACAGTCAGTGCTCGTGAGCCAATCTGAACTGGCTCCAGCACGTCCCTGGTTCTGAGTAACAAGTTTCTACATGATGATGATGTCCCGGGTTCCAGAATACTGCAAGGCAAGGCCCTGCTTAGCTGTCCCTCCCTTTTGAGGAAGTTCATCAGCCATTACATTATACTGAATGCTAGAGTTAGTAACAAAGTCTTGGAATGCAATCCACCAGCATGGGGCCAAAGCTGAATGCCCACAGTTCTATCAGCATGGACGTGCCTGGCTGAAGGAAGTGGTCATAAAAACTAGAACACTTGTGCATCAAGAATGTGCTAGGTGCCTACTATGTGCCAGGCAATGGGTGGACCCTGCTAACCTCCAGAGACAACAGTCTACACTCACGGCTCCCTCCTTGCTGTCCTATAGTCTGGCTTCTGTCATCGCCATGCCACTGAAACTCTTTTCTTCTAGAAGCCAATGACCTCTCAGTGGCTGGATCCCATGGCCTTTCCTTGGTCTTCTTCCTCCTGGACCTTTCTGTAATGTAGACCACACTCTATTGAATATGCCCCTTTGGCTGCCACGACACTGCTGGCTCCTGGTTCTCTACTTACCTGCCTCATCATTTTCTTCTCAATCTCCTCCACTCGTTCATCTTCCTCCTGCCCCCTAAGTATGGGTGTGTCCTCCAAAACTCTATACTCAAAGAAATCCTATCTCTCAAAGATTCTTTGTCCCTCCCAGAAGAAAATTCTCTGCCCTCAAATTCTTTGCCCTTAACACATTCTATTTTGTGCCACATCCTTAATTCTGCATATTATATATCTCCCTCAATTAGATTTTAAGATCTTGGAGGGCAGGGGCGGTATTTTTTCAACTTGGTGTTGAAAATACCAAGCACTTTGGTATATAGCAGATATTTAATAAATATTTTTCAAATTAAATTAATATGCAAGTATATATTTCTCACTTACCCAAATATCCAAAGACTGACACTGGCCTTACTAATTCCACTCCTGGTGTGTTGATTGGAACTAGTATCATGCTGTGTTGTTTGTGTCTGTTCCAATAAGAAATAAGAGATGTCAGGATGGCTTGCAATAATGGCTCTTTTTTATTTTTATACCATGAAAGCAACAATGTCTGAAATGGCAAAAATGCAAAGAAACACAGCAGCACTGAGAGACTTAGGCTTTGATTTGGAATAATACAGAAGGCAAAAGTACGTGATGACTTTAAAGATAAGTGGAAGTGACAACTTTGTAAAAATGAAATTGATTTTTGTCAAGGTTTTTCTTTTGTGTACCTAGTGGATAATTTTGAAAGATGTGCATAAGAAGTAAACATTTCAAGACTGCTGCACTTGACTGAAATAGAACTACAAGTGAAATGATAGAAGGTTAACCACACACTTCTGAAAATTAGGGGAAACTTTATAAATGCAGGAAATTCCACAGTGAAGTACACACAGAAAGAACACTTTCCAAAACCTTTTCCAAATACATCCTCTGACAAAATTATTGTGAATAATAGTTAAATCAAATTTACTTTCACAACATACTTTAAATTCTAGTACGCTTGCTGGAAATTAGGTTTCATTTCTGTGAAACTATCTTTGGTTTCTAAACAAACTATAAAATCAGAACTTGTTTTATTACCTGGGTGCAGAAGAATTCTTACTTCTACCCATGACAATGGCAACCTTACATTTTGGATTCCCAGCTCCTAAAAGAGGAAATAAAATTAGCAGAAAGCTTCCCAGAAGATAATTTGACCTTAAAACTCCAAATTTTTTTCCTAAGTTACTGACGTATTTGTTCCTGGCAAAACAACAATAAAGGAGCAAATCTTTGATTGATGGAAAATATACATGAGCGTAACCCTATCATTTCCAAAATGAGTAAATAAATCTGAAAAAAAGGCTGGATTCCATCAGCATGAGACTGTAGGAAACACCACAAGGGAAAGAAATAAGGATCCATCTACTGCCCTTAGGACAAAAGAAGTGACTTCTTCTAAATTAGTTCCAGATGTACATGCACATGCCAAGGCTGTGAAGTTCTAAGAGAGAAGTCTTACCTGTTTAAAATTTACATGTACTGCCAAAATCAAGTACTGTGCGACCAAATTATTAGGGGATATGTGATATCCACTACCAAAAGGAGACCAAGAAGGGCCAAGGGTAAAGGCAGAGATGTTTCTAGGACTTCATTTCCCAGACTGAAGAGCTAAGCTATGGGTGGGTGTCTTTCTTGGGCCTCATTCTCCAGTACACTTTGTTCCATATCGGCTCTCCTGCATTATGAGGCAGCTGGAGAGGGCCCAACCTGGGCCTTTCCAAACTCCTAAGAGCCTAGGGCACATTCAGTCAGCTAAGGTCTTGTTTATGTGTTTATCAAAGTACAACAGCTTTTAAGAATTATTATTATTTTTCCCAATGAAGATCCACTCTTCCACCTCTTCCCCCTCCCCTGAGAAAGCAAGAACAAAACTGCCATTATAGGCATTTCTAGTGCAGTAAAACAAATGACCACATTCTGGACACTGACCACGAGATAGACAGATAGATTATCTACGTTCTGAGTCTATCACCTCTCGAAGTGGGCTGCATGTTTCCTCATGAGCTGTCTAGAATCGTGATCAGTCCTTGTGTTGAACAGGGCTCCTAAGTCTTTCGAAGTTGTTTCTACAATATTGTTATTATTGTATAAATTGTCCTCTTGCTCTTGCTGACTTGAGTCTGCATCGTCCCTGGTTTCTTTCCCAGGGTTCTCTTCATCACTTCTTACAGTATAACAGCATTCCCTCACACTCAGATGCCACAACTTATTTAGTCGTTCCTCTCTCAATGGACACTCCCTCAATTTCCAATTCTTTGTCACCCTGAACAGAGCTGCTACAAATATTTTTGTACATATGAGTCCTTTTCCTCCTTCTTTAATCTCTCTGGAGTATAGACCTAGTAGTATGAATTACTGGGCTAAAGGGTATGCACAGTTTAATTGCTTTGGGGGAAGAATTCCCAAATTGCTTTCCAGAATGGCTAGAGGAGTTCACCATTCCAACAACAGTACATTAATATACCTATTTTCTCATAGCTCCTCTAGAATTTGTCATTTTCCCCTTTATGTCCACTTTACCAATCCAATGGGCATGAGGTAAAACCTTGTTCAGAGTTATTTTATTTGCATTTCTCTAATTATTAATGATTTACAGCATTTTTTTCCCCAAATGGCTATTGATAGCCTGGGTTTTTTCCTCTGAAAACTGCCTGTTCATATCCTTTGAGTAATGTTGCTCCTTATTCATATAAATTTTAATGAGTTCCCTATAAATCTTAGAAATGAAGCCTTTAACATTCTAATTTTAGCTCTATTAGTTTTATTTGTGCAAAAACTTTTTAAGTAATCAAAACTATTCATTTTACTTTCTGTGTTTGGCCACGCAGGGGTTTAATAAATCCTCCTTCCCTTTCTTTCTCCCTCCCTTCTCAATAGATCAGGCAAGTAATTTCTCACTCCTCTAATTTGTTTATATATGCCACCTTTGTTGTTTAAATTCTGTTTGGAGCTCATTTTGGTAGGCTCTGTTGGTCTAGATTTAGTTTCTGCCAGATTACTTTCCAGTTTTCTTAAAGTTTTTGTCAAGTACTTACCCTAATGGTGGGATTTTGGGGTTGATCAAATAATAAGTTACTATGTTCATCTGCTTCTATATATTGGGTACCTAATCTGTTCTACTGACCAACTTCTCTTTTTCTTGACTGGTACCAACTTTATTTTTATAACTGCTCTGTAGCATAGTTTGAGATCTGATACTGATAGGCCTCTTTCCTCTCCACTTTTTTCACTATTTCCCTTAAGATTCTTGGACTTTTTGTTCTTTTAAATGAGTTTTTAAAAAAAAATTTATAGCTCTATAAAATAATCTTTTGGTAGTTTGATTCATATGGCACTGAAGAAGTAAATTAATTTACATAGTATTATCATTTATATTAAATTGGCTTGGCCCACCCATAGCAATTGTATGTTTCTCCATTTATGCAGACCTGTCTTTATTGGTGTATTTTGTAGTTGTATTCATATAGTTCCTGTGGTGTCTTGGCAGGCAGATTCCCAAGTATTTTTTATTTTCTGCAGTTATTTTAAGTGGGAATTTCTCTATCTCTTTAAGTACAAAGAGTTTTTAAAAAAGAAACACATTTTACTGATGTCAAATTTTTGTTTTTTCCAGCTCAAAGTTGTCAAGCAGCCACCAAGAGCCTCTTTATAAACACACAGTCTCTGTCTCTCCATTTTCACCAATATCTCTATAACTATCTAGTTCCTTGAGGGGAAAAAGTATGCTAGATATTAAATCTGCCAAAGAGATTTTATCAACTGAATTCGCAGCAACAATGATGCCTGCCCAAGTTTAAAAGCAAGTCTGTACAAGATCCTATGGCAATTCAAATTCTTTTTTTCTAATTTCTTGTAAAATATGTTTTTAAATAATTAAAATAATCCAAAGGCTTGATAAGATTTGCCAGGAATTGCTTCCTAAAACAACAGCAGCATCATATAAGATAGTTAAATAAGAACTCATTAAGAAATAAGCTAGTTTCATATTCAACAGCTACCAGGGCAGCTAAGTGGTTAGAGTGCCAGCCCAGGCATCAGGAAGACTCGTCTTATTGACCTCAGACACTTACTAGCTGTGTAACCCTTAGCAAGTCACTTAACCCTGTTTTCCTCAGTTTCCCCATCTGTAAAATGATCTGGAGAAGGAAATGGAAAACCATGCCAGTACCTTTGCCAAGAAAACCCCAAACGGGGTCACAAAGCGTTGGACATGACTCAAACTGACTGAACATCACCATGATGGCTAATCTATGGAAGCAGTCTCCACTCTTGCTGCTACCATGTACTTGTGCTTCTTGGGCACATTTGCTAATTACGGTGCTTTTCAGCCAGCGTGGGGAGAGCCTGTGTATCATCAGTGTCCTGAACTCCTGTGCGGAAACTCTCTCCACCTAGGCAGCTCCGTACCTTCTACACACCTCCGGTTTAGGGTTGCCTCGTGGTCTGATAGGTTAATTGGCTTGCCCAAACATAGTATGTGACAAAGGCAGTATTTGAACCCAGGTCTTAATTCTCAGTTCTCTGTCATCAGCGCTTCTCATCCAGCTTAATGCTATAGAGAGGAAGCTGGATTTGGCATTGCAGTACACGGTTAAAATGCTAGCTCTGCCACTAGATACGTTCTGCATAACAATGATCTGTAAGGTAATTCCAATTCCGAAATTCTATGACATTGAACATCACTGGCAGAAGAGGTCTAGGCTCAGGTGATGACAGGACTGCTGTACTGTCTGAAGGAGGGTTAACTTGGTAGAACAACATGTCAATTTTGCTCTTAGGAAAGAAGGTTTATATTTCTTTTTTTAAAAATTAATTAATTTTAGTTTTCAACATTCACTTTAAAATTTCCCCCCCTCCTTCCCCTTCCTCCCCTCCAGATGGCATGTAATCTGCAATAGCCTATACATGTACAATCATATGAAATATATTTTCACATTAGTCATATTATAAAGAAGAATCAGAACCAAAGAGAAAAACCTTAAGAAAGAAAAAAAAAGAGAGAGAGAAAATAGTATGCTTAGATCTGCATTCTGACTCCACAGTTCTTTCTCTGGGTGTGGACAGTGTTTTCCACCATGAGCCTTTTGGAGTTGTCTTAGATCATTGCATTGCTGAGAAGAGCTAAGTCTGACAAAGTCGGTCATCGCACAATGTTGTTCTTACTATGTACGGTGCTCTCCTGGTTCTGCTCACTTCATTCAGCATCAGTTCATGTAAGTCTTTCATTTCTTATTGAATAATAGTATTCCATTACATTCTATAGCACAACTTGTTCAGTTATTCCTCAATTGAAAGATATCACCTCAATTTTCAATTCTTTTCTACCACAAAAAGAGCTGCTGTACATATTTTTATACATGTGCGTCCTTTTCCCATTCTTATGATCTCTTTGGGATACAGACCCATAAATGGTATTGCTGGATCAAAGGGTATACACAGTTTTATAACCCTTTGGACATAGTTCCAAATTGCTCTCCAGAATGGTTGGATCAGTTCATGACTCCACCAACAATACATTAGTGTTCCAATTTTCCCATATCTTCTCTAACATTTATCATTTTCCGATTTTGTCATGTTAGCCAATCTGATAGGTGTGATGTGGTACCTCAGTTGTTTTAATTTGCATTTCTCTAATCAATAGTGATTTAGAGCATTTTTCATATGACTATAGATGGCTTTAATTTCTTCATCTGAAAACAGCCTGTTCATATCCTTGGACCATTCGTCAATTGGGGAAAGGCAGGGTTGTATTTCAAGAAAGGTTCCTGGAAGAATTAGTTGGATGAAAACTATGGAAGAAGATTGGTGGTTTGTGAAATTGGCCATGGAACCTGTCCAGGAAAAAAATAAACAGCAACAGCAGGATGGAGGCCAGGTCAAAAAAAAAAATGCAGTTGCCTTAATTCTCCAGCTTGTGTAGGAGATGAGAAGTCACAGAGAAAAAACTGACAGAGATAGGGAGAGGGAAAGTTGGCCAGAGCCAGTGACAAAGGAAAGCAGAGAGAAAGACACATGAGGAAAAGGAGCAAGCATTTATTAAGCACCTACTACAGTGTTTTATAAATATTATCTCAGTTGATCAATGGAAGAAAGGTCAGAGAACTGCTGGTTTCCACTCTAGTCACTGGCAACTCTTTGTCTGGAATGCCTCTACCCTTCATTCATTCAACTGACTCATTAAGCCCTTCTTGTGTATGTCTGTTAGTGAAGGGGAAGAGAGAAGCTCTGCCTTTGTGGAGGTCACAGTCCATCTAGGAAGGTGACAGGCACACATGAGCTTTGCAATAGAAACAATCTAGAAGACTCTAAAATGCAGAGGGGAACCTGCCCATTTTCAAAGTACAAAGTCGACAGCCATTCTAATACTACATGGATCCTCGTGAAGCCCCTGTTGCTGTGAGTGGGTTGAATGAATACTGATATGAGAAAGTGGTGAGGAGGGTCTCTGCTGAGAGGGCTGGAGAACGCACCCACAATCGATTTCCTAGTCCACCCTTTTCTGACTGCCTGTCTGAATACAGAGGATCCAAATGCTGCACAGAGACATACATTTCCTCTTCTTATACATGGTTACATATGGTGACATATGATCACATATGGTAATGCATAGGTCACTCTACAGGACCTGCATTTTCTTCCAACTTGAAATTCAATCCTTCAAAAAAAAATTGTGATTTCAAGGCCCTCCTCCATTAACAAAGATCATGACTTCTTCATATTTTTGTAGATGGATTTTGTGATTTGCTATAGCCAAAAAAATTACCATCAGCCAGCCTCTGCAAATGCAGTCAGGGTTGAAAGATAGAGGACAGAGTTTGTCACAAGGTCAGTATCTGAAGTAAAAAATGGGTTGGAAGGAACTTCCAGAGCTTAGGCTCTATTGGCATAACATTAGAAAACCCTGCCCACCTTTATTCTGTGAGAGGGAACAGAGAAAGACTTTGGTGGAGCCACTGGGCAAAGGTACTTGTAAACAAATTACAGTGAGGGACTTGGGAAACACAGGGCTGTGGCCAATGGAAGACTCTCTACCTGTCTTAATCTCACATAGGAACAAGGAAACCCCTGAAACTGACATAACACAATTGTGACAGCTTAACTTCTCTCTCAAACTATGGTGATTTGGGTTTCCAGAACACAAATTCCTATTGATTTAATTTCTGTGTCTTAGACGACTTACAAAAGGAGGTGAAGAGAAAGGTCTTTTCACTGACTATGCAAGGAAACCAACAAGACGAGGTATTTAACTGTGTATTATAAATCAAATTGTATATCTGTACACAGCAGTTAAAAATGTGTGTACATTTTTTTTCCTTCCTTAATGTGAAGTTTTCCATTTTTCTTGGAAACACAGTTTCTTCTGTCACACTTTTGGGTTTCTGCAATATAAACCTCTTAACTAAATTCCATTAAAAAATGAGTCAAATAGGAAGCTATTTGCAAGAAGTCTGCTCTCAATTAAAAATGTTCCAATAATTTTAGCAAAAAACCCCCCAACGTAGTAGAGTAAAAGTGATGCACTTAATAGTGCTTCAGAAAATTCTTCACAGTTAAACATTTGTACTAGAAAATAAAGTTCTACAATTTTGGCTTAATGTGTAAGCTATGTTCTTTTGAACCAATAAAAGATATATACTTTGGAATTTCTGGACTTCCATCTATTAAACTGAAAAACAACAGCCTTAGTCACTCATTTATTAAAATTGATATTCTCCCATTCAGGGATAAAAGTAAATTCCAAGAGTTGACATGTGTAATGAAGGGATTGGCCAAGGAGAGCTCAGTCCTTAGAACATGTATAATATGTTCTGCGGGCAGCAGTCCTGTGACAGCTTGGTGAGCCTCCTCTGGGCATGTGTAAATGGAAGCGCCTTCTCCCCACTTCAGAGGATGAGCAAGATCACTGGATTTTTCCTGGTGGTATACTATGCTGTGATTTTTAAAAAGCTTCTTAGCTGGCTGCTGAGACTGAATTGAATATTCACATAAAATGTTCAAGCATAAAAAAAAATTCTCTTGTTCTCTTCTCTGGCATTTCTGAGTGATGCGGAAGATGGGGTGGGGGAGGAGCAGCAGCAGCTCTGGCTGCCTTTACTCCTCCATGTAATGTCACATCCATGAACAAATGATGCCTATACTCTGCTTACTTCTTTTCCCAACCTCAGGTGCTCTGAGTATTCTGAATAGGAGCACCAGGGGAGCTGATGAGCCCAGATATATCGAAGCCGTCCACGGTACCAAAGACAACCAGAGTCCTGGAGTCTGTGGCAGGAGTAGCAGGGTCTGGTGAGACCCTGAAGGGTTAATAGGTATAAGATCTTCCCTACCCACAGCCCAAGCCAAGGGACAAGGAACTTCCCTAACGTATTGCTCTGGGATGTGTTTCAACCCAGAGCCTTGGGGAACTATCCCTTAAAAAACAAGTCTTGAGGTAAACATCCAGGGACTTGGCCAGTTCCTGGGTATTGATCCGAGACATTTTTGACATAAGATCATTCTCGAGGTTGGAGAGTTTTGGCCAAAACTCTCAGGTCCTTAGGATTAATCACCTATTCCCTGGCTCCCTGCCTTCTTTGTGTAAGGATGGTAGAAAGGGTCTCTCTTGGGAAAGTGACTTTGGGAGTCTCCCTCAGAGAGGACACTCTGCCATAGGGACTTTCCCAACCGAGACCCTGACGGCCGTGATACAGGCCTCTCCCAGCCAGATGTTCAGGAGCTGGTGCTTCCTCGGATTGGTGATGTATTTCTTCTTCATCTCTCTATCTTCCTGTTAATAGTCTTTGCTTCTAAGATTGTATAATCATATGTAATCACATTTATGTACATGTATGTTTATGATTATTGCCATTATTAAATCATTTATAAGCTAGGAACAGTGTGAACATGTCTTTGTGGGTACAGATCCGAACCCACAAAACAAATCATAAGTGCTGCGCAGCCCATAACACCTTACTGTTACAGATCCTCAGCAGTGACCTGCTGGATCCGGCCTAGCAAGGAGCCAGCCCAGCTGAGGAAGGGAGCACCATGTGCATCGCCATGCCACACCCAGAAGTGGACTCCAGAGGAATTCTGTGAAAGGCAGAAAGGACTCCCATGGCTAGGAAGTAACACTCCCTGCTTTGGGGGACAGGGGAAGATCCAGAGAATGTTTTGTAGCACCTACTTTGAGTCCACTCTCCCTAAGAACCATGTAGGTATGTGGAGAGGAGAGTCAGCTCCCAGTTTGGGGGGGATGTCTATTCCAGTCCTTGCCAAACCTTCTCAGTAAATATCCACGTGTAAAAGCTAATTGATGTCAATTGGTTAACTGTTTTTGGGGAGCTATTAAGTGCTTAAATGAAATTGGGAAACACCCGTGAGGTTCATAAGTGATAATACTAGAACCCTGAAGGAAGAAGCACTAGCTGGTCCTAGCATAAATTGGGAGAGTGAGCCCAGGGCCTGCTCTATACTAAGAATAACCAGAAAACCAATGGGCAAGGGGAAACAGCTCAAGTTCGTGGCTGGTATTGGTTGGATGCTAATCCGCCAACTGCGTGCCAAGGAAGTATTCAACACTGAAGTGCCCTGATTCTGTAACTGAGGATAAGCTGCTTTGTTTGGTTTTTTTTGGTTAGGCAATGGGGTTAAGTGACTTGCCCAGGGTCACACAGCTAGTAAGTATTATGTGTCCAGGGCCGCATTTGAACTCAGGTCCTCCTGAATCCAGAGCCAGTGCTCTACCCACTGCGCCACCTAGCTGCCCCTCTGATTCTGTAACTGAACCAAAAACTACAGGGCAGTATATCTTTGATGACTTATTTCTATTAATAGCAAATAGCTTTGATTTCTCACGTAGTTTTTGTTCTTCCACCAAGAACCTGCGCCTATACTTCATCACGGCATGGATGTCATTCTGGTTTCTCAGAAGCTGTCAGCAGAATAAAAGCTGTGGCAAGTCCTCCCAGTGAAGGGCTGCGGGTCAATTGCTTGAGGATCAGCCCAGTTAAATCTGCAAAGGCTCAAAACCAACTTGACCTAAGGATTGCTTTTTTTTTGGCAACAATAGCTCTCAAGATCAGGTATTAGCCAGAGGAAAGTTTTGCTCCTTGTCAGCGGCAGGAGTTCCCACAGAGAATATGTGAGAGGCCTCCGAAGGAGTCTACCTTTTAGACTGGATAATTCTTGAGGGAAGGTTCCTTTGGGGCTTGGCCTTAAAAACTTCAGTAGGCATAAAAAAATAGAGGTCTTTTTGTGGAAAGACACTGTCCACATGATGGACATGTTTTTTCTCCTTGATGTTTGCCTATGTCTCAAGAGATTATTTTATCGAGATGTAAGGTTTGGGGAGCCTTTTCTTTGGAGAGCACTTCTCTCCCTAGGGAGCAATCTGGCAATCCAAAACACTAACTGCTTCTCCAGAGAAGTCCTCTGGTTTTAATCAGAGAGGGAGACAGAAGATGGATGCTTCTGACGATGTGGATTTTCTCTGGAATTCCCTTCTTTCCTTAGTCTGATAGCCCATGTTTTTCAAACGTTCAAGGCACAGTGCAAGACATAATCTTTTTTTCCGCATTTGTTTTTGAAGCTAGCTTTCTCTTTTGGAGGGAAATAACTATTGGGTCCATTGATTAGCTTTGAACATGTGTCCCCTGGGAAGTTTGGAAAGTAAATAAGTTTTGAACAAATTTTAAAAATAAGCAATACAATAATTCAATCTTGCCTTACACAATCTAACAAAATAACATTATATGGGCTAAAGTATAATCTTTTCAACTTTATTCTCTCCCTTTTTGGTTCTGTTAAGGTAAGAAAGGTGAGAGTAGATCTCAAATGGAAAAATCAGCAAGTGATCAGATTTTTCACTTGCTTTTTCAGAAAATGGAAAACCCCTTCGCAAATATTTCATCTCTTCATTTAGCCACAGACAAAGTTTGGCAGATAACAGCCACTGATACAATCGCTTACAATATAGAATCTGCTCTTCTGTGTCCCGTATATCACATCAGTCAACAACACAGGATACACATGCAGATTAAATAAATTCAGGAAAATCTGGGTGGGAGGCCAGGAGATATTCTCTAGCTGAAACAGATGGAGCAGATAATGGAATTGTTGTTGTCTTTAATCCAAACACTGCACAATTTTAAGGGTGTTGATGTGACAGAGCCGAATCAGCCTGGAAATGTTTCTCTGGCATTTCACTTGTGTGCATTCCTTATCTCCTCCACCACCACAATGAGGGGCGCATTGAAAGGAGGGCAGTCAGGATGGCGGCCAGGATGATGAAGGAATTGGGAACGTTTAGGCAGGAGAGGACTTGGGGGCAGGGTCTCTGTCTGAAAACAGGAAGACTTAGAATTGTCATGCCCACCTCTAAAGGAGAGGACTAGGGACAACAGCCAGATGTTGCAAAGAGGTGAATTTAGGTTTGACATAAGGAAAAAATTTCTTAATAATTAGGCCTATTCAAGAGTGAAATGTACTGCACTGGGAAGCTGTGGACTCCCCCGACTGGTCATTCAAGTAGTGCTGGCTGAACAGCTTGTGAGGTTTCTTGCAATGGGCCTTGGAGCTTCATTCTGAGTCTGAGATTCTATGATCAACAAGCAAAATCATTCTCAAACAGAAAATAAAAGGGGGCAAAATGAGTTGTTAGACAGGATACAGAGAGAATCTGAGAGTCATGTGAAGCACAATATGTGTACTGAAATTCCCCATAGTACTCCTGTCAGTGGATTTCTAATGCAGGAAAGATTTGTTATGAAACTATTTAGTCTTCACCTGAAAAAGAAGTAGCAGGGCAAAACTGATAATACTCTAATTATTTAATTTAAATGTTTTCTCAAGAAAACATTTTGGTGCCTTTTAAAATAAAACCTCAACTTGTAAAAACATAATATCCTAGAATCTTAGAGTTTAAAGGTCCCTCCAAAGGTCTGCCCCTAAGCAGGATCACAATTACGTTATACCTAAGATATAACAGTGCATGCCCTAGTCTTAAGATTCTTAAAGAGATTCAGGAAACATAGCCAAGATATCTCTCTCAATAGCTCATTCTAATGATTCATAACTCATCAAGAACACTTAATTTAATTTTTGTTACTACGATTTTAGCTCATTTTCTCTAGGATTGTTCATTGTCGTAATAACTTCTCATAGCAGAAGGAAACGATTAAGTTGTAAATAAATGAGTAAATGAAGAACTTTTATTAAGTACTTGCTATGTGGAAAGTGAATAAAGAGCTGGCCTTGGTATCCCTTAACCTTCCATGGCTCTCAGCTACACTCTAAGCCTCTGGGTTTCAGAGAAGGTTCTGATCTGCAATGGTAGAGAGAGTTTTCTCATCAAGGAATTTCCTCTACCAGTGAAAACTGGTCATGTCCCCATTCCTATTGCTCACTATCTATCAAGCAATGTGTTAAGCTCTGTGGACACAAACACAAAAGGAAAGATAGACCCTGTCCTCTAGGAACTTACATTCTAATAAGGAAGGCACTACATATAGGAGAGTAATTGCCAGAGAAGAGTATTTTGGTTTGGAAATTTATAGGGATGATGAGTGCATCCATAGGGGAGTAGATTGATACACCTTTGCCAGAAACAGAGTTGATTAGATTATAAACTGGAAAGAACTAGAAAGGGGGGTATATGTGTGTGTGCATGGATGCGTGTGCCACGTGTGTATGCATGCACATGTGCATGGAGGTGATGACACGGAGTGGTGAGAAATCCAAGAGAAGCCTACCTGAAGCCGAGTCTGAGACATAGTGAACAATTAAGGCATGTACCAATCAGGTCCCAGAGCAGCCTCTGTACTGAAAAGGTTGAAATTAAACCCTCAGTTTATATAATCTTCTGCAGATACTAAAATGGAGGGCGGAGAGGTAGTTAGGAAGAACATGCAGGATGCATTTGGGAAATCTTGTGACTCTTTCAGTGACACACCCTCTGCTAAGTGGCTCCCTGACAGTCAACTTTAAGCAACAATGTTCTCTCTATCATGCTATACTGCTGCAAACTAGAGACCACCACAATCTTATTCACATAGATCATCAACAAATATACCCACATTGCAACAGAAGATTTCTATGGGAATTTGGGGGGAATTTCCCCCAAATTCTGAACAGTTATTTTTCCATTACGAGGGCAGGGGGAATTCCATGGAAAGGCCAGGGTGTTTGATTTTCTCAAACTCCTTACCACCAGATATATGTACCTTTCTAAGCATCTAAGAGAAAGGCAATATGGTATATCAGACTGGCCTTGGAGACAGGAAGTCCTGGGTTCCTTTCTGGCTTTGGATGCTAACCACATGGCTTTGGGCAAGTAATTTATCCTCTCAATGCTGGAGGCAACTCTCTAAGATTATCCATTGTGGATGTTGTTGACCTGCATTAGTGGAGAGAGTAAGCTCCCCACCAAGAAAATGGCAGACCTGGGAAGAAAATTAAGCCTTTGGTGGTGGTCCAGTCCTACTCCTTCATGACACAGATGAGCAATGTGAGGTTCAGAGAAGTCAGATCCTAAGACTGGAAACTCTGTCTGCCAGGATCCTCACTCAGGGCTCTTTTCCTCATGCCATGGGACCTGTTCAAAGATTAATGAGTGCATGGGGTCAAAGAGCAGGAGGGCAAAAGAGGTTACCAGATTCATTCCAACAAATATGCTCATGAGCTATGGCTGAAGGGAGAGATCACTGCGGAGAGGGTGCCCTCCTGTCTCATCACCACTACCACTGGCCAATTCCATCACACAGTGGATAACAGTGCCTCTGAGGGGCAGCACCCACACCTACCCCCCCCAGCCCACAGGTAGGTACTACTTCTGGCCCAGCTCTCAAAGCCACCATCTGGGGAGGCGGCTCCTCTGGAGACTGGGTGGCTATCCCGACCAACTGCCACATGACCAGGCCGGACGAGCCACCCTATCTGAAGCAGCCAGGCACCACAGGGGAGACAGGAGGCAGCAGGTGTGGCCAAGCAGGTCAGACCACCATCACCACCTTGACTGCCATTCCCCCTGAGTCTCTGATGGGAAATAGCCCAGGACCCTGAAGCCAAGAGCTTTGGGAAAAGCAAGGCTGCTCTTCCAGTCAAACAGTCCAGCGTCAGAAGCTGATAGAATTTTATCAGCAGAAATGATGTTAAAGAAGAGATGACCATCCACCTTGCTGCTGCACCCCAAAGGCCACGGGCCCTTCCCATTTGACTTGCACCTGACATCTTCCACAGGAACTGTCTCCCCTGCTAGACCATGAGCTCCTTGAGGGCAGGGACTGTCTGACTTTCCTCTTTGTATCCCTATTTTTCTCTTGCTTTAGCGCAGTGCTTTACACCTTTATTGAATGTGAGGTACTTCAGGTGACATAATAAGGGATAAGAGAATTAATTAAAGTCAGCTGGCACTTATTAAGTGCCCATCAGGTGCCAGAGGCAGCTAGATGGCTTAGCAGGGTAGAGCACTGGGCCTGGAGTCAGGAAGACCTGAGTGCAAATCCAGCCTCAGATGCGTCCTCGCTGTGTGACCCTGGGCAAGTCACTTAAACTTCTGCTTGTCTTAATCCATGGGAGAAGGAAATGGCAAACCACTCCAGGATCTTTGCCAAAAAAAGCTCTTGGACAGAATGGTCCACGGGTCGTGGAAAGTCAGACATGACTAAACAACAGAACGACAGCTAGGGGCCAGGTATTGTGTCCCATGCTGGAGATACAAAGAAAGGCACAAACCAGTCTCCACTCTCAAGAACTCACACTCTGACTGGGGAAACAATACGCAAACAAGTGTGTACAGACAAGAGAATCACCTAGAACCTAACTAGGATGAATGATGAACTATGCAAAATTGTCACCTTTTTAAAATTCATGCCATTTGAAGTTATGAATATATGTAAAATTTAATTTCGAATACAATGGAAACATGCAGTTAACATTTATAAAAATAAAATTTTAATCTATTAATAGAACAGCAAAGGATAAGGAAAATGCATTTCTGATTCAAGTTTATTATAAACAATAAAGTAGTTACTGAAAGCAAAATTTAAAAAAAAATTACTGGATATCACACTTAAAAATAAGCCTAGATTTGTGATAGGTTGAAAATCTCATTATTATTGCTAGAAACATTCAGCTTACACTGCAGGAACTGTCTTCTCTTTCTTTAAAGCTTCCTGCATATGCTGGTAAGTACAGAGAGCTGCATCTACTTCTTGAGTTTGTATGCTTACATTCTCTCACAATAAACCAAGTACATACAGTTGCATGAAATGGAGCATTATCTGAAAGCACTAATGTTTGGAATAGTACTCTTCTTGCAATATTTTTCAACAGCTAAAACAATTTGAAAACTAGTCTTTCATCACCCACGCCTTATTTGATTGCCAAAGAAATGGAAGCAATCAATGTTAGCGGCTTCTTAGAGCATGAGGATTTTGAAACCGAAAACCAAGCACTGTTTTTTGTAAGAATCCCCTTCTGCACTATCTCCCATCTTTAGACATGTTATATTCAGGCTGAGTGTTTTCTTTCTTAGAAATGTAAGTTCCAGAAGACAAATGTCAATTTCCAGAATAAACCCATTTCATTCACATTAAAAATGTGTTAATCCGTGCCTCCACCTTCTTCAATTATTTTCTCCAAAATACCAAGATATTTAGCTACCATGTCCTAATTGCACTGTCTCTTCAGTAATTTTAACGTCATGTGATATGATTTTAACATTATGTGATATAATTTTAACATTATATCAGTTTTCAAAGTGAATGAACCAACCAAAGCTTGCAGCAAATGTTTCTTCACTGTCCACTTCATTTCCTTTTTCTGAATGGCTACTTTATTAAGAAGATGTGTGTTTTATGGCATATCCACATGCATTAAAGATGCCCCATTTCTATCACTGTCTATGCTTCCATCACTGTAACACTGGAAATTCCTTGTGGTGGTTTGCAAACCACAAAAAGCTTGTGTGACTTTATCTCTTTTATTTCACCTCTATACTTTATAATATCCCATACTATAGATTCAGCTATTTTGACATCTTGTCCTTTTTTAAAAGTTATTATGGCCACTCTCATGCTGTTCAATCACATCTAATTTTTGTTCTAATGTAAAAACAAATATCTTCTTTTTTATGCTAGTAGTGTTTCCATCTGAATATTCTGCCCGTTCCTCATCTTGTTAAAGGCTCTTTAAAAAAAAACAACTTGTCATGACCGTTGGCAATAAGGTATACAGCACATCACAGCCACATGTGATCAGAGACAAATGCAGACTGATGAGAAAACATGTTAAAAACTTTGATCAACTCACAAGCATTGAACCAACACAATTTTGGCTTGCGTTAAACATGGCCTGATATTATTTTGTAATCCACACTAAATCTAATTTCACATTATTCAAACTCTCCTCAATTTCAATCTAGTTGTACATAGGACAAATTGGAGATAATGTTAGAGGGAAGGCACTAATATCAATAGGGCTCAGGATAGGCTTCTTATAGAGGGAAGGAAGAAGGAAATTCCAGGCATGGGGGACAAACAATGAAAATGCAGAGGAAGGAGATGGACTGTCTTGCGTGAAGAACAGCAAGGAGGCCAGTGTTAGTAGATGGCAGAGTAAGGAGAAAGTGGAGGAGAGAAAGGTGTGAAAACACTGGAAAGGTGGGTGGGGTGGGGTGGGTGGGGCAGATTATTAAGGCCATTGAATGCAAGAAGATTTTATATTTAATATCAGAAGTAATAGGGAACCATAGGAGTCTACTTAACAGGGGACAACACAGTCAGACCCGAGATTTCCAAAGACCAATTATGACAGCTGATTGGAATATCAACTGAATTGCAGAAAGAGGAGGCAGGGAAATCAATCAACAGACTACTGCAATAGTTCAGGTGTGAGACCTCTGGGCCAGCCGCAGGGTGTTGGCTGAGCCAGAGAGAAGGGGGCTCAGACTAGAAATGCTCTGGAGGCAGAATCAATAGGCCTTAGCTACAAGCTTACTCCATGGTAGCACTGAAAAGGTTAACTCTGCAGTCAAGAAGAACATTCTCCCTGCCCCAAGTCCCCCCACATAGGCATGCCAGTCCATTTTACACAGGGCAGCCAAAGGGATTTTTGCTAAGTGCAGATCTGACCAGGTCACTGCATTACTCAGTAAGCTTCAGTGGCTTCATACTGGCTTTAGTACTCAGACTCTCTTGCTTAGCTTTTAAAACTTTTCACCACCTTTTATTTTCAGGTTCCTAAGACATCACTCTCTCTCCCACAGTCTGGGATGCAGCCAAACCAGCCACATCTCTGGGCCTTGCACAGGCTATCCCTGCCCTGCTAGGCTTAGAATTACCTCCCTCCTTCTTTCCACTTTCCTTTCTTCAAGGCACAGCTCAAACATCACCTTCTTTAGGGGTCGATAACCTAAGGCCTTCAAGTAGACAATTTAAAATAAAGTTTTATTGCATTTAAAAATGAAAAACCATTCTTTGCTCCCACGCCACAAAACCAGGATTTGGCTCTGGCCTTCCTTTGCTGACTTGTTCTATAGGAACCCTTTCTTGATCCCTTCTGAGCTACCCTGTATTTATCTACTCTGTATTTAACTGTGTTATTATTTTTATATTTGTTGTGAATATACTTATGTCTATATTTGTCTCCTAAAGAAGGTATATTTAATTTCTTTGTATTTGTATCTCTGGTGCCTAGCACTGTGTCTGGGAATCGTAGGTGCTTTATAAATACTTGCTGATTGGTGCAGCCAGAAAGAGACAGGGTCTGACGGATACAATTAAAAATACAGTGCAAAAACAAAATATTAAACTCTATCTAATAACTGTTTAAGATTTAATAGTAGATACAAAAAATAGCTTTTTTGAGTTTGTTCTCAATTGTAATTATTTCCTTTTAGCAGGCATCAGACAAGTATTTCAGAGATAAAGATTGACATTTCCTTGTAAAAGAGAAAACTACCATTTAATGTTGCAAGGCTATGTAATTTCATCTGCACTGATGCCCTTGAGTGATTTTCTATTTTGGTCTTTTAGTTATATCTGTAGCTACTTTCTTGTATTTTTGGCAGCAATGGGTATAATCACAAGATTTGTATTTTTTTCAAATAAGATGATATTCTTTCAAATCCATTTCCCAGAAAACTCAGGCACTCGGGATGTATATTAGCGTGTAACAATAAAACAAAGTGTGTTGCAAGGTCTGCTGAAGTTAGTTTCCTGGAAGATAATTAGAAACAAAAATTCAAATGTAAATGAAAGCTCTCTTGGCTGGGAAAGCTAGAGGCGTGGTCAAACTAAGACCAAAAGTGGAATGAATTAGGCTGAGCTGACAGTAGACTTCGCTCCCTCTGCATAAGCCCCTGCTCTGCAGCTCTCCGGAACAGGTCAGTTATTTCTTACTCATTCCAACTCTAAGAAACACGTTTAAAACCTACAGATAGTTTTATTTACATATTTAAAAGGGATGACTTTGCTAAGGCATTTAAAGGTACACAGTCAAAACGCAGTGTCATTTGTAAAAACAATTCTTTCTTCAACTTTAAAGTTTTAAAAAGATCAGTGGCAGAATAAAAATATCATTCCTCTTGTTTTACAGTTAGTTAAGTAGTATCACATAGAAAGAATTCCAAAAACATGTTATTCTCTCTTATTTTATTAGGAACGCAAAAACACACCACTGTTTTAAATTATTTTATTCTACAGTTGGAGTGGTTTTTATAAGCAACATCTGCCACAAAATATCCTTCTCTTTATATTTTCCAGTCTTCCTTTTATGCTTTTAGGAATACTAACGACTCGAGCTGGAACTTTTTGAAGACTATGTTTTCTGTGCGACGTGACTGTGTTTTCCATCAAGATTTCTTTGAACTGAAGTAATTAATATTAATTTTTTTATGCTGTGTTGCTAAATAGTGTACTAGGAAAAGATGAAGAGCCATCTAAGTAATTTTTAATGAATTTAAAGGTAAAACAGTTAAATTCATTAATACCCTGATATTGCATAATGAAAGTAGTTTATATTTATGTAGCACCTCCTCCCCCCTAAGAGCTTTATTGTACCCCACTTTCTTTATTTAAAATAGTAGGGAAAATGTAAGACTTTTCTTTTGAAAGAAAAAAATTCAGATATCTGTGCCAATTATTTTAGAACTGTGCTTTCATTCTTGATTACACAGGCTTATCTGAAAATTTACAAGTCTACAAAATTTACAAAAATCTATGGGAGAATATGATGATATTTTTTTAAAAAATGAAAACTTTGAAAACTCCTATAATTTTTGTTAAGGACAGCATAATTCCTAATGGCCAAGCACGTTTATAATAGCTTATTGTTGGGAGAAGTATCTAGCCAAATATAGCATTTAACAGGTGCTAATACCTCCTGAACAGACAGCGAAACCTGAGAGAGATATAACTGCAAAAATGACTCGTGCATTTTTTGAGTCTGGCTGCTGAGAGATGAATTTAACTAACCCTTTACACCTCATTTTACATGCTTACTTTGAATTCATTTGTCAGTGGTGGTGGGAGGATTTTGTATGAGTTTCTGTGATATTTCTTAATTTGTATGGGTGAAATGACTCTACTAGAGCTGGCTCAACTGTCAAAGAGTTCTTACTTTTCTTAAATAAAATTCTCTCATACTTTTGCTTACTGTTTGAACAGTAAGAAAAATCAACAACATATTTATTCCATCTCCCCACTGCAAATTAAGGCGTATTTCCAATTCTTCTGACAGTCCTCAAAAAAGAGCAAAAGTACTAAATAATTGTTTCTGTGGATACGCATCCAATGTGGGTTTGACTGAAGTTAACTAAGCCTACTAAAGAAAGTAATTTCATTCCAAGGAGTATTACACAGTCAAGTTCTGGCAAGCCACAGATATCATCTATTCACTGATTATTGACTATGAAAAGAGCAAATGCTTATTTTCTCACAAGGATGAAAATTATGTGAAACAAAAACAGGTTTTCTTTTGCATAGTGCTCTAACAGACTGGTAACATGCCCCACTATTGTATCTACTTTCTAGATTGTGACCATGGATCTGGAACACAATCAGTCCACAGATTACTATTATGAGGAAAATGAAGTCAATGGCACTCAGGATTACAGTCAGTATGAAATACTCTGTGTCAAAGAGGAGGTCAGAAATTTTGCCAAGGTATTCCTGCCTGCCTTCTACGCAGTGGCTTTTATTGCAGGAATTGCAGGAAATTCCACAGTGGTGGCTATCTATGCCTACTACAAGAAACAGAAAACCAAGACTGATGTGTATATCATGAATCTGGCAGTGGCTGATTTGCTTCTGCTCATCACCTTGCCCTTTTGGGCAGCAAATGCAGTGCACGGATGGGTACTAGGGATACCAATGTGCAAACTTACTTCAGCCTTATTCACCATAAACTTTGTCTCTGGAATGCAGTTTCTGGCCTGCATCAGCGTAGACAGATACTCTGCGATAACTAAAGTCCCAGGTCATCAAAGAGTTGGGAAACCATGCTGGATTATCTGTGTCAGTGTCTGGCTCATTGCAATACTGCTGAGCATACCTCAACTAGTTTTTAATACAGTGAATGACAAGAAGAGATGCCTGCCTATATTTTCACACCACCTAGGAACAACAATTAAGGCATCAATTCAGATCCTGGAAATTTGCATAGGGTTTGTATTACCCTTTCTCATAATGGCAGTTTGCTATTCCCTGACTGCCAGGACACTCATCAAGATACCCAACATAAAGAAATCTCGGCCCCTCCAGGTTCTACTAGCGGTAGTGGTTGTTTTCATTGTCACTCAGCTGCCATACAACATAGTCAAGTTCTGGCAAGCCATCGACATCATCTATTCATTGATTATCGACTGTGAAATGAGTAAGCGCATGGATGTGGCCATACAAATCACAAAAAGCTTGGCCCTTTTTCATAGCTGTCTCAACCCAATCCTATATGTTTTTATGGGATCCTCTTTTAAAATGCACATTACCAAAATGGTGAAGAAATATGGCTACTGGAGGAGACAGAGACAAAATCCAGAAGACATTCCCTTTGATTCCGAAGGTCAAGCGGAGCCAACAAATACTTTTAGTATCTAGCAGACAGACTGATCTCTTTGTTTACTGGGGTGTATGATGCTGCTCAATGTATTTTAATATGGGAGAACACATCTGTGTTTATCAGAGACTCAAATTTCAGTGTGGGACACTAAGACATATATCTTGACAAGACAGTTTTGCATCTTGTGGCAAAAACATAGGATAAAAATACAAGCCAAGTTTCCCCTTGTGATCTCAAAAAAATCTAGCACTGCACTAAATGAATTAAAACAATAATAACAACTACCAGAGGAGGAAAGGAAGAAATCCCTACAGAAAATCCAGCAGAGACCTAGGAAATGAAAAAGCAAAGAAAACTCCTAAAGCAATAAAAGACACAGCATAGGGAATGCTAAGAGAAATCTCTGAGGGTAGAGAATAATTCTATAATAACTAGAATCACAGAAGAGGGGATATAACATACATAGCAACCCTAAGAATTGTTGGAAGGCCTAGTAAAAGAATCAAGGGAAGAGATAAAGAGGGAAATTAGAGCTCTCAATGAAAAACTCAAAATGAGAATGGGTGGCTCAGAACAGAAGTCAGAAAACCTTGGCCAAGCAGGAGACACCCACAAAAAGAATAGAGGAGACAGAGTTCAAAAATTCAAAGATGTAATATGGTTATTACAGGAAAGTCAAAAGACAGCAACAGTGGAAAAACATGTGAGATCTCTTCAATCAAAAGTAAAACTCTTACACATGTACTCCAGAGAAGACAAGGGCACTGATTATGAAATAAGGAGAGAAACCACGATATCTTCATCTAGCCATTGTATCAAAAAGATGGATTTATGCGCTACAGAAAAACGAACCAAACAAAAAAACCCTTGTGAAAATAAAAAAAGTAAATACTAATTTATCCAGCTACAAAAATCAAGAGCAGCAGGTAGCACACTTACAGGTAAAAGCCCGAGGTCAGCAGAAAGGGGTACTGGGAAGAGTGCAGGCACTGAGGGGAAGCTAGCCAGAGGACCCAAGGGGAGGTGAGCACAGAACTGGGAAGTCTTCCAGCTCCCATGTTCTCTGACAGCTCGAGCCTGGAAGACCTAGGGCAGTCAATCAGGTCCAGTCCCACAGGACCAGAAGACCTCAGTGCTACAGTGAGTAATCCACAGCTAGGGTGGTTAAGCACCTGAGCAGTCAGAAAAAGAGGCAAGCTTCCTATGTGGAGGATTAGTCCACATTATACTAGGCACTGAAAGTTTGTAGCTACAGCTACAATACCAATGTACAAACTGACAGCCTTGAAAAACTCAGCATTCTGTACAAAGTGGATGTAGGCGAACTGGGACCTGCCGGCAGGAGTGTTAGGGAGTCAGTGACAACACAAATGAAGACCAGGCGGGGGGGGCCACCACTCTATCCAAGTGTACAGGAGCAGTCAGAATCTGGCCTTGACAAAAAGTCCTAATTTAGGAAGGAAAATGTGAAATGAGAATAAACAGAAAAAAACATTTATGACCAAAAAAAAAAAAGGCATCCAAGGACTTTCACTGTATGAGTCTAGAGGAAGAGACTAAGTTTACAAAGACTACAGGCAGAACCTCAGACAGAGGCATAAATTGCCCACAAGATCTATTAAAATTTCTGGAAGGGATGAAACAAGAAATAAACAGAATATGTACAAATTAAATTAGAACTCTAGAGGAAGGATTTGGAAGAAGCATGAACAGTTTGGTACCGGAGATATGAAATCTTACACAAGTAACAGACCCCTTGGAAATGACTCTAAGAAATAAATGACTCCAGGAGATAAGAAGAAATATTAAAACAAAGTGAAAAGAATTTTAAAAAGAGGAAAATATAAGGTATCTCCTAATAAAAACAACTCACTTAGAAAACAGATCACAGACAGTTAATCTAACAATTAGACTAACAACCATGACAAAAAACAAATAACAGCAGGATATTTTATTCTAAGAAATCATAAATGAAAATGACCCCAGACCCATTAGAACCAGTCACCTCTTAAAAGAAACCACCAAAGAAAACTCCCAGGAACATTATGGACCAATCCAGAGCTTTCAGGCTAAAAGTAAAAAATGCTAAGCACAGCCAGAAGGAAAAAGTGCAAATACCAAGGAACCATGATCAGGATCATTCAAGACTTGGCAGCTACCAAATAAAGGACAGAAAAACTCAGAATACATGCTATTCCAAAAGGCAAAAGATACAGACTTAAAAAGGACTTTTAATGAATTAGAGGACTTTCAAGCATTCCTGATAAAAAGACAAAAGCTGAATAGAATCTCTGAAAACACAGAAGTCAAGAGAAACTAAGGAAGGTAAATATACTGGGGCAATTGGAAGGGAATATACAGTGATAAAATGCATTATAGAGGGAAGCGATAACAAATATTTGCTTAGAATCTTAATGTCTATAAAAATAAAAGAAATTAAATAAGACAGAAGGACTAGGGATGATTTTGTTCTGTTCTGATGATTTCAAGTGAAGAAAAGGGAAGGGGTGGGAAGGGAATACAGTAGGGAAGACAAGGGGGAGAGCAACTGACTTTGCATGAAGGAAGGGGTGGGGGAAACATGTATCACATGAATCTCACTTTCATCTGAACTGGACAAAAGGTGGTTGAAAACACACACACACACACACACACACACACACACCTGTTTGGTGCAGAAAAATGTCAAACTCAAGGCGAACAGAAACAGGAAAAGAGATGCTAGAGGAGAGGAGGGATTTAAGAGGGGGGACAGAATTAGGTAAGAGTAGTCATAAGCAAAATGCACTACAATTCTGAAGTTGATTAAGACAGACTGGAAGTGAGGATTAAAGAAAAAGAGAGAAAGAAAATCTATGAGTGGGGTTTGGGCAAAGAAAAGAGAAGGGGGCAGTGGCGTGGCATATCATTTACTAATACTGAGGACATTTTTTTCTCTCTACCTTCTTGTTCCTAAAGAGGGAGATGGCATAAGGAGAAGAAAACACAGAAGAACAAAAAATGAAGAGATATACATGATTAATAATCATTACAAAAACATGAGTAGGATGACTTTGCCTATAAAACAGAAAAGGAATGCAGAACAGATTAGAAAGCAGAATTCAACAATGTGCTATTTACAAGAAACATACTTGAAATATAAAGATTCACATAGTATTAAAATAAGGGGCTGCAGTATAATTTATTATGTTTAGCTGAACTAAAAAAATCAGGGATAGCAATCATCATTTTAGACAAAGTAACAGCGAAGAGAGACGTGGTTATAAAGGATGAAAAGGACATTACATTTTACTTAAAAACACCATAAACTATGAATAAATATACAATCTTAAGTGTGTATAAGCAATGAGTAATAGTATCTAACTACTATAGGAAAAGTTAATTAACTTACCAGGAGAAAGAGACAAAAAAACTATACTACTTGGGGACCTCAATGTATCTATTTCAGATTTAGACAAAGTTCATAAAGAAGCTAAGGACCTGAAAAGAACTTTAGAAAAGTTAGATATGATAGATCTCTGGTTTACTGAAAGGGAAAAGGAATATACATATTTCTCAGCTCTGCATGGCACATTTACAAAAACTAACCAGTTTTGGAGCATAATAACCTCAAAAATGTAGAAAAACAGAAATATTTAAAATATTCTTTATGTGCCACAATGTAAAGAAAATTATAAAGGCCCTTGAAAGAAGTATTAAAAATGATTTGGAGACTAAGCAACTTAATCTAAAGAATTAATAGATCAAAGAATTAAAAACAATATTAAGTTTCATCAAATAAAATAAAAAGAGAACATAGCAAAACTGATAGCAATCTCCCAAAACAGTTCTAAATAGCAAATTTAAATACTTAAAAAAATTTAACACTAGAAAATCTATACACTTTCAACAATAAATAGAAGACTAGAACAGTGAATTGGGTTATGAAACAAACAAAAAATAAAAACCCTAAAAAACCAACACTGCCTCCTCACAAAAAAACCCCAAAAACAAAAAACCGAAAATAGATATGGTAAAAATCAAAGAAAAAATTTTTTAAATCATTCAATTAGTAAATAAAATAAGAAACTATTTTAAAAAATAAGAAATGAAATAAGCTATTAACTCAATGATAAAAAAGAAAATCAAATTTCTTGTATCAAAAATGAAAAAAGAAAAATCACCACAAACAGAGAATAAAAGAAATTTCAATTAAATGCCAACAAAATTGACAATTTAAGTGAAATGGATGAACGTCAACAAAATTTAAATCACCTAGATTACCAGGACAATATAAAGAAAATTTAAATAACCCAATATCAGAAACACAAAACTGAAACCAAGGAAAGTTAAATGGCAGAAAGGAAACTACAGACCAATATTACTAATGAATAGCAATGCAAATATTTAAAATATAACAGTAGCAAATAGGCTATAACAACTTATAGAAAAGATTTATAGTATGAGAAAGTTAAGATTTACATTAAATATAATACTGGTTCAATATCAGAAAAACTATAAACATAATAGACCATATTAATAGCAAAGCAATTAAAATCATATACTTTTGTCAACATATGCTAAAAAAGCTTCTAACAAGATACAACACCCCTTTATGTTAAAAACAATAAGAGATATAGGGAAAATGGCCTTTTCCTGCATACGTTAAATAGTATCTCTCTTTAAATGAAGAAGCAACATTACAGGTAATGAAAATCAACCAGAGCCCTTTCCAAATAAGATTAGGCGTGGTGCAAGGCTGTTCATTATCACTATTTTGTTTAACATGGTGCTAGAAACGCTATAGCCATAGCAACATGACAAGAAAAAGAAACTGAGGGAATAAGCAGTGGTTCAGCAGAAACAAAACTATCACTTTTTGCAGATGCTTGTTGACAATGATGGTAATAAAAATATACAAAATATTTAGGAATCCCTCTACCAAGACACACATAGGAAATCTATGACTACAACTACAAATATTGTTTCCAAAGATAAATACAGATATAGATAAATGGAGAAATATTAATTGCATGTGGTTGGTCTCTGCCCATATATATAAAAAAACTGACCATTGTACCTAAATTAATCTATTCAGTGCCATCAACAGACATGTAAAAAAAGTTTTAAATTACTAACAGAGAAATGCACATTGAAACATCATACCTATGGTAAAGGTGACAAAAAGGAGAATGTGAATTGTTGGGAGGACTGTGGGAAGACAGACATACTGCTCCACTGTTGGTAGGGTAGTGAAATGGTCCATTCATTCTGACAAGTATTTTGGAATTATGTCCCCCAAATCACTAAATTGTACGTACTTTTTATCCTAGCAATACCACTATTAGGCCTTTATAACCCAAAGAGAACAGAGAAAGACTCATATGTTCACAAATATTTACAGCAGTTCTTGCTATAGCAAAGAACTGGGAACAAAGAGGATGCCCATCAACTGGGGAATGGGTGAACAAATGATGGGACATGAATATAATGAAATACTACTGTGCCATAAGAAATTATAAAAGGGGTATTTCAGAGAAACCTGTGAAGACTTGTGTGAACTGATATAGAGGGAAGGAAGTAGAAACAGGAGAACATGAAAACTGTACATAGTAATTTAAACAAGAATAACAATACTGTAAAGAAAAACTATTTGGAAAGATTCAATAACTGATCAACACAATGACCAAACATAATTCCAGAGAACCTGATGCTACCCATACATCCCGAAAGAAGAGTGAAGAACTCAAGTGCAGAATGATCTATAAATGTTTGGAATGACAAATGTGTATATTTATTTTGCTTGGCTATACTCTTTTTGTTACAAGGATTGTATTTGTATTTTTTTTTAATTTGGGGAAAGGGGTTTAAAAATGAAAAAATAAATAAAAAAGAAAGAGTTTTTAGAATTTTAAAAAAGAAATTACAGTAGTAGGATAATTTAAAGTGCGTAGAAACCTGGTCTATAATAGGGAAAGGTAGGATGACTCTCTGTGCAAAAGGAAACAGGGAGGGAACTGTCTCAAACTAAAAATAAATTATAGCTAAAAGGAGAGCAGGGACAGACTAGAGATTTGAGTCTGAACTGGGAAGGGAAGAAGAAAGGAGTGGGTTGGGATCTAATTGTTCCCAGATCCTGGGGACAAACTTTTCAAGGAAGAAACATTATAAAAAGATTTGATGGAGGGGGAAAAAAACAAGCTTAACAATCATAACCATAAATATGAACGGGATGGACTTATTCATAAAGCAGAAGAGAGCAGTGGAATGGATCAGAAAGCAAATTTCAGTGATTTGCTGTATGTAAGAAATATTCTTAAAACACAAATATTCATACAAGAGTAAAATGAAGAGCTGAAATATTATTTCTCATTTGAATCTGAAATAACAGTAGTAGAAATCATGACCTCACACAAGGCAGTGGTTAAAACAAACAAGGTTATATAGGGAATCCACATGATGCTTAAACATACTATAGATAATGAAAATATAAGTTTTAAATATGTATACATCAAATGATATAGTACCTAAATGCTTTAAGTAAAAGCTAACTAAATTACTATGGAAAATAGTTGTAGATGGTAAATATCTCTCACTCTGACTTAGATATCAAGCAGAAAGATAAGCAAAAAGTTAAAGATTTGAATGAAATGTTAGATATGATAGCTCTTTGGTGACTACTGAACATGAAACTTAAAGAACATACATAATTTTTGCATCATATGGTATATTAGCAAAATATGATTATATGTTAAAACATAAAGAACTCATAAATGTATAAAGGCAGAAATGTTAAATTCCTTACAGATCATAACACCAGTATATTAATTAAACCTATTCATTACTAAATAAAAACAAAACAATGTTATCCCAAATACTGAGTAGATTCAAAGAACAAATCACAAAAATGAAAATAATTACATTAAAGACAATGATATTGAGGTAACCTTGCAAAATGTTACAGATGAGGCTAAAGAAGGAGGAAAATTTTGATTGCTCAAAAGATTAAAAAAGACAATAAACTGAACATGTAACTGAAAACCTAGAAAAACTAATGCTACAAGTACAAAAGATGAAATCTTTAAAATCAAAGAAGCAAAACAAAGCAAAAACACTACTGAATCATAAAATGAAAAGTTTTTTTTAAATTAAATCAATAAAATTAATACACTATTATTTAACTTGCCAAAGATAGAAACATTAAATGACTAAAAACAAAAATCAGAAGGAGCAATTCACAACAAATAGAAAAGAAAGCAGAAACTACTATACCCAATTTTGGTCCAAAACCTTTCAAGTTAACAAAACAGGAAACAGGTAATATTAACAACTCAACCTCAGAAAGCAAAATTAATTAAGTCATAAATAACTACCTAAGGGAAGAAACCCTGCTCCAGGTAGATTTATAAATGATTTTTATCAAGGATTTAATCAACTAATAATTTCTGTATTACATAAACTGTTTATACGTACAGAAAGAAAGTATCTTACCAATTTCCTTCTATGAGGCAAATGCAGTCCTGATAACTACCAGGAAGAGATAATGCAGAGAAAGACAATACAGACAGATATCATTAACAAAATTTTTTATAAATCTATGAAATTTTTAAATAAATGTAGAGGCTATCGTAATATATCCACAAAATTATTCATTATGATTAGGTTAGAGTTTTACCAGGAATGCAAGGATAGTTAAAATTAGGAAAGCTAAAATCATAATACCAAAAATTATAAAAAATTATAAAGCTTATAACACAGGATACAGAAAAGTCCTTTAACGCAGTAGTTATTTTATATTAAACAACACTAAAAAAGAATGGAACTAAAAGGACTTTTCCTTAACATAATCAAAAATACCTATCTAAAACCAAAAACTAGTTGGTCAAATAGAAACATGAGAAGCTTTCCTAATAAAATAAAGGATTAAGACAGAATGCCCACTATTTCCATGATAATTTGATAAAGTGTTTAAAATGCTATAAAACAAGAAAAGGTAACTGAAGGAATAAGCACAAGTAAAGAAACAAACAAATTTTGAGTACCTGACATGAAAGTTTACTTGGGGTGGGGTGGAGGTATGGGGAAAAGGGAGGGAGCAAGCATTTACACAAATAGCATCAACTGTGTACCAGGCATTGTGTTAAGCATTTTTTTTTTTTACAGAAAGTATCTAATTTGATCCTGACAACAGTCTTGGGAGATAGATGCTGTTATTATCCTGATTTTACAGTTGAGAAAATTGAGACAAACAGAGGTTAAGGTTGTCCTGAGTTACACAGTAAGTGTCTGAGGCTGGATCTGAACTCAGGTCTTTCTGACTCCAGCCCAAGACTCTACTGACCCTAGAGGATTACTGAAAACATTTGTCAATACCTTCCAAAAAGTAGTACAAAAAACAAAATACAAAATAAATTGAGAAAAATCATTTATGTGTACATATATTTACATACACATATATACTCATATATGTATATACATGCATACATATATTGGTGTATGGTTAGTATAGCTATACTTGGTATGTATAGTTATACTTAGTATATATACTTAGTTATGCCCAGTATATGTATGTGTATGTTTTTTCAGGTACATTAACCATTTTTAATCTTAAAAACTAAAGCAAATTAAGTTTGGTAGCTTTCGATTTTATTGAAAATACATTTTAGAAAAAGCTGCCCCAAACTAATGTGGACTATTTTCTGTCTTGTTCACATGAGGGACCAATTTACTGGTTCAGCCAAATAGTTCAGAGTTCCAGTTGTTCTGTATATTCATAAACAAAGCACTGGGGAAAAGGAGCTTCAATCTGACCCACAAGCTTCATGTGGCCATCTCTGAGCTTCTCTAGATTACTTAGGGAAAGTCGAAAATGACTTTAAGCTTTACGTCTAAAGTCTGAATATACACACACACATATTCCCAATTATAGATTTAGTGCTACAACAACCAAATTATCTAAAGGATATTGTAGAGCATGACATAAAATGAATTTGGATTAAATATAACAATATGAATTAAAATACCTGAGAATTCCTAAGACACATTCAGTAGACCCACAAACACAACTCTAAAACAGTCATACAAAAATGAACGAAACGTTAGCAGAGATAGTCAACGACCATAGCTTGGCTGTAGATACACATATATACATATATACATATATATATATGTATATGTACATATATATATATGTATACACATACATCAATCCATATCCACGTGGATACACACACATATATACATATATATTCCAAATTATAGATTTTGTGACATACCAATCAAATTACCATAAGGATACTCTATAGAATGACATAAAATGATAAAAAAAAATTCATTTGGAATAATAAAAGGTTAAGACTATCAAAGGACATAATGAAAAAACAGGACTGAGGAACCTGATGTTACTTATTCTCAAAACGAATGTAAATAATTATTTCTATTTTGGCCAGAAACCCTGAGGGTCTTCCCCTCCCAGATCTACTTTTTTAAGAGACCATTCTTTGCCTCTTTTTATTAAGCCTTAATCACTGAATGGGCGCTGCCTCAGTCAAACTGAGACCTGTTAAATACCTCAGCTTGAAAAGGCTAAGGTCCTCCCTGCACCCAGGGTCATCTCCAGTTGTCCTGATCCACATCTGGCCACTGGACCCAGATGGATCCAGAGCAGAAAGTGAGACTGGTGACTTTGCATAGCGCTCCCTCACTTAAATCCACTTCACTCACAAGTCATGGCATCCCCTTCCCAGTGTCATGGTCTTCTTTGAGAACAAAGGACAAACAGCAGCAGCAATACTAAACAGTATTAATTAACAAAAACTATTTGGTACTGGATAAAATATAGAAAAATAGGTTAATGGATCTTATTCAGAATGACTACAAAATGCATACAATATTTAGGAGTCCGTGTACCAAAGCAACATAATAACATAAAATACCTACAATGTTACTATGTAACAATATAAAGCAACTACAAAATACCTAAACTAACTAGGAGTCCACGTACCAAACCAATGCACTTTACAGATACAACTCCAGTGCTTTTTAAAGAAATTAAAAGGAGCTTAATGAAGTTAAAATAACTGGAGGGATATTTTGTGTCCATGACTTAACTGTCAGTGCAACAAAAGTAATTTTTTTAAAAGCCTATGTTAATTTACAGATTTAGTGCTATATCTATCAAACTACCAAGGGGATTGCTTTATGGAGCTAGACAAAATAATAAGATTCATTTGGAGGAACAAAAAATCTAGATGATCAACAGAAAATGATGAAGAAGGTGGGAATGAAGAGGGAATAGCACTTCCAGACATCAAACTACTTTATAAGGTGGGGAATGGGGAAGGGCAAATGTAATGATCCAAATTATCTGGTACTAGTCACTGACAAAGGTCCCATGTTCACAGTACTGGTGGCAGTACTTTTTGGAATAACAAAAACTGGAAACAAATGAGATGCCCACTGACTGGGGAATGGCTAAAGCAGTTGTGGTAATGAATACGGTTCTTATGCTATAAGGAATGAAAATTATGAAGATTGCAAATCATGGATAGACCTACATAAATTAAAGTAAAATGAAGTAAGCAGAACCAGGAGAACAATATACACAATGACTACAACAGTGAAAATGAAATAACAACAAAGTAATTAAACAATGCTATGAAATTATGAGGACCAAGACTGGCCCAAAGAAAGACCTGTGAGAAGGAGCATCCCTCCCCTTTTTGCAAAGGTAGGGAACTATGGGTATAGGACAATGTAGATAATATCAGTCTTTTTCAGTGTTTTAGTTTTGTTGAGTCTTTTTTTTTCTTTTCCCTTATTTTATTTTTATTCCAAAAAAGAGGAAAGGATAATATTAGGAAATGTAAGTGATAGAAAAACAAAAGATATCAACAAAGAGCCATTTAAAAAATAGACTAAAGAAATAAGATTTAGAAATAAAATATGCAAAGAAATCTAGTGTTCAATAAACCTCTCCCCAAAAACTATTTAGGAAGGGTGTCTTTAATAACTGTTGGGAAAACTGGAAAGACTAAATCAATATCTTACACCTTGAATCACAATAAATCCCAAGTGGAAAAATAATCTAAATATAAAGTCACACCACTAAAAAACAGATGCAAACAGTTAAGTTATAATTTTCTCAATTACAAAGAGAGAGGAAATCTGTAACACAAGGAAAAGAAGAGAACACAAAAGACAAAAAAGTCTATTTCAATTACATAAAATTAAAGGACTTTTTTTTCTTTTTTTCACAAATAAAATCAATATAAATAGAATGAGAAGATATGGATTAGTAAAAATATTTGCATTAACTATAACTAAAAATAGCCTAACATCAAAATTTATAGAGTACTGATACAAATATGTAAGATTAAAAGCTATTCTTCCAAAAGACAAGTGGTCAAAGAATAAGTTTTCAAAGGAATTACAAACTTCATGATTATATCAAAAAAAGTTCAAAATCATTAAGAAGCAGAGAAATGTAAATTAAAATATCTGTGAGGCATTCATTACCTTATAGTCACCAAGCTAGCAACGAGGCTAAACAATGATTATAAGAGAGGCTATGGGAAGGGAGGCATGATAATTGACTGTCACTGGAACTGTGAATTGGTTTAACCAATTTGGAAAACAATTTTGAGTTATACAAGAAAAGTTAATGCATTTTTCATTCCCTCTGACATAGCAGCCATTCCAATACTGGGGCTATATCCCAATGAGGTTATTAATCACAAGAAAAGACCTGTCACACTTACAAAAACACATACGGCAACAGTATTTTTGATAACAAAAAGCCAGAAACAAAATATGTGCCTAATGGATTGGAAAATGGTGGAACAAATCAATGGAATAAAATATCAGAATATAATAGAATATTACTATTTATGGAGGAATGATGAAAATGAAGAATTCGGAGAAAGACTGAAGATTTTATGAAGTAGTATGGAGTGAAGAAAGCCAGCCCAAAATGACAATATACGATGACCACACCAATGAAACAAAATCAACAAGGAGGGAAAACAACATTCTGGCCAAGCACAGTGATCAATGTCAATAGCATACCATCAAGTTCCTTTCTGTCAACAATAAACTAACTGTTTTGGAGGATTGTTGAGAGGTTTTAGTAGTATCACAGGAAAAAAGATAAGGAGCTGAAAGGGAGCTTGGAGATCTTCTTGGAGATCTTGAGGACCCCTCATTTTAAAGATGAGGAAGCTGAAGCCCAGAGAGGGTTAGAGACTTGACCAAGGTTATACAGGAGGGCATAGAAAGAGCCAGTATTTGAATGTCAATGCTGTAACTCCATATTCTATGTGCTTTCCACTGTACCACAGAGTCTCAAAAAACGTATCAACATGGAAAACGTTATCCACATCCTGAGAAAGAATCATGATGGAGTCTGAATGCAGATTGAAGCATATTGTTTTCACTTTTTTTGTTTGTTTGTTTTTTCTTGTGGTTTTCCCCCTTTTGTTCTGATTCTTCTTTCAAAACACGACTAATGTGGAAATATGTTTAACATGATTGTACATATATAACCTATATCAGATTACTTGCTGTCTTGAGGAGGGGGAAGGGAGGAAGGGAGATAAAATTTGGAACTCAAAAATCTTACAAAAGTGCATGCTGAAAATTATCTTTACATGCAATTGGAAAAAATAAAATACTATTAAGTGGAAAAATGATAACAAAATAAAATTTGGCATAAAAATGTATCAATACTTTTATTTTTTAAAAATACAAAATGGTATAAAAGATTTCATATCATAAAAAATAAAATAAAATGGATTGGCAACATAAAAGGGCCTCAGGACATAATGTGACTAATCTCAGGATACATTTAGAAAATGCTTTTAACTTTCTGGAATTTAACATACTGTATCTTTTTCAAAATTAGGTAAAAAATACGCTTATGACAATAATCTCAAATGGCTCTGGAACCAGAATGTCTCCTGCGTTTTGTTTTGGGTTTTTTTGTAATCTCAGTAAAGATAATGCTTAACCAAAAAGAGTGTAAATATGTTTTTCAGGTTTTAAAAACTTTTTGTCAGATTTCAGAACATATGTTTTCCCCTGATACAGCCTTTTGATGACCTTTAGTTCTCCTTAGTAAATGTTAAATTTATCATTACAAACAGGAGAAAGTCCTCAGCTTATAATTAATTAAATCCTAGTTCTTAATCACTTCGTAAATGGCTCATCACTTTAGCCAAGACCACTCACTACTGACTGCTGACTGCATAATTTCTTATCACTGTCTAATGTTTCTTATCTCATACAAAGACTAGCTTTTTACAGGAATAAAAATATGTACAAAAACAAATCACTTAACCAAGTCAATCTACACACTGCACCTCATTTTGAAAAAATATACCCACTGATTCATATGAATCACGTGAACAACAACTTTCACATAATACACATATTCCAAAACCACAAAGATATGTTAACCATTCTACATTCCGAATGAAATTAAACTATATTGAGTATACATTGGTTCTCTGATTACAAGCATTAATGATGTGACTTGATGAACACGTGGGTTTTTCTACTGGGAAAATGAATGTCATACAACTAAAATATTTCTTGTCAAATCTCCATTCATACTTAAAAATCAGAAGAGAAAAATAAACCCTTAAGAATTGTCCCCAAGTGACATTTTGAAAATTATGAAAATACTCCAAAAGTAGAGTTAAAGTAACTGAAATTCTTCTGTTTCTTAAGTTTTTCAAATTAGATTTCATTTTTTTTCCACCAAAGATCTGCCTTATTTCCCTCTTACTTCTCCCCACTCCCCAAACTGAGAAAGCAACAAAACCAGAACTGCTGAACGTCATTTAACTCTGATGTCCGACAGTTCTGTCACAGCCATGACAGGATGTACTTACCGCTGCTCCACCATTTCTTGCCATTGATGACATAGTTATCACCATCTCGTTCAATAGTACATTCAATATTAGTAGCGTCACTAGATGCAACATCAGGCTCTATAAAGAACCAAAAGCTAAATTTAAATAAAGAAAGAAAACTATCACAGGTGGGAGAAAAAGGGAAAGTTTAATATTTCAGTGCTCTGTAGCTCCCTGCAGCTGAGTTTTATTTCAAGTGTCTTCACTAATTAAGAGACTTGGCAAGAAGCTTCTTAACTTGTCAAAATAAGACAAAAAACGTTGCTATCTTCTTTCACTTCAGAGATGTAAGAAATATGGATCCAGAGTGCCCTAGAGTCTATAATTTATTTCCTCCGGCTAATTTAGTGACTAATTCTCTTCTGACACCCGCACATTTCATTCCCTTCATCTGTCATACCTCATCCTTTCATACTCCTGTCCTGCAAAACTTGCCCAAACTCAATGTCTTTAAGGAAGTCTTCCTTGACTGACACTCAGCTGCAGACTGTCTGCCCTCAGAATCACCTCAGTACTTGTATTATATACAACCAGCTTGTATTATATTCATTTATAGTTGTTAACATAATTCTACAAATGGGTTATTCAATTACTTTATATGTATCTACCTGACCTGACTGACAGGTCCTTATGTTTCCCACAATGCCAAACACTATAAAGAAATACTCATAGAGTAGGTATAAATGTTACTAAATTAAGAGGAAAACTGGTTTTTCTAAGGAAAAGGCTTATGTAATTTATATATGAGATAAAAATCTGAACCTTATAGAAAAAATTATAAAAAAATTATTTTTATATCTAAAACTGGACAACTGTGAAAACATATAGCCAAAACAGATTTGAGTTTTAATTTTAAATTCTAACATGAAATTATAAAGTGCTTTTTCAAAAGCCTTTAAAAAATTACTTCTTCCTATGCACAAATGAGGTCAAATATTCTTAGATAAAATATTTCATTAGGCATTTTTTAAACATACCATTATAATGTGGGCCAGATGTTTAGCACTGATCAAAGTTCCATTTTTACTGGCTCATGAAAAAGCTAAACATTTTGAGAACTGTATTATGAACTTAACAACAAGATGATTAATCTACCCAAGAGAAAACCACATGTAATGTCCATAAGGAAGAATGTGAGTAATGGAAATCATATTTAACTCAATAAATAATTTAAATAAACAAATATCTACTATGTGCACTAGGGATACAAATAAGAAAAAGAAAGACAGTCACAAGACAGCAAATGTCGTCCTCTGGCTTTCTTACTACAGTTACCCTTGTGTGGCTGGCTAGGAGTCAACTAGGAAGAATGATTTTTACCAAAGAATCAATTCACTGAAGAAGAGTCTTTAAAAGAACAAGAATACCTATGAATTACCTACTAGTGGATAGGCAAAGTGGGTCAGGACACCTTGGATCCAGACATTTGCCATCTATGCCATATGTTATCTTTCTAGTCACCAAAAACAATTTCCTCAAACCTGTTCTAGAGCGTAGAATTCATGAGCCCCAGAAAGGTCAGTCAGATAGCAAAC
This sequence comes from Phascolarctos cinereus, assembly GCF_003287225.1. Taxonomy (NCBI): domain Eukaryota; kingdom Metazoa; phylum Chordata; class Mammalia; order Diprotodontia; family Phascolarctidae; genus Phascolarctos; species Phascolarctos cinereus. The sequence goes on from NW_027555514.1 coordinate 40,562,807, forward strand.
ATTCAGGAAGGGCCTAGTCTATGCAAGGCACTATGTGCTAAGTCCTAAAGACACATCAAAAAAGGCAAAAGCCAGTCTCTGCCACTAAGGAACACGCAGTGTAATGGGGGAGACAAAAGGCAAACAAGCACATGTACAAGCACTCTATGGCCAAAATCAATTGGCAATAATCCAGAGAGAAGGCACTAGAATCAAGGGCGATCAGGAAAGGAGTCCTGTAGAAGGGGACGTCTAAGCTGGGAGCTGGAGGGAGCCAAGAGGCTGAGATGAGGAGGGGGAGCATTCCGGTAACTGGGACGATCACAGAAAGCGCCTCAGGTGGGGAATGGAGCATCTTGTGCATGCAATATCAAGGACACCAGAATCACTGGATCTCAGGGCACACTGCAAAGGTAGGAAGAGGCCAGGAAGGGCTTTGAATGCCAAGCAGAGGGTTTTATATTGGATCTTGGAGATTATATGGAACCATTAGGGTTTACTGAGTATGTGGGTGACGTCACCAGACTTGCATTATTTAGGATGATCACTATGACAGCTGAGTGGAGGATGGTTTGAAGTGGGAAAGAATTGAGGCAGGGAGATGCTGAACCAGGAGGCCCCTGTAGCAGTCCATGCATGGGGTAATAAGGGCCTGGCTGGCAGAGTCAGAGGACAGAACGGGGCATGTGTGAGAGGTATTAAGAAGGTAAAATTGATGGACTTGAGCAACAGATTGCGTATGGGGGGAGGCGAGAGTGAGGAATTGAGGGTGACACCTAGGCTGTGAGCCTGGATGCCTGGGAAGATGGTGCCCTCAACAGTAGTAATAGGAAGTTGGGAAGAGGGGAAGGTTCTGAGGCTGACAATGAGCTGAGTTTTGGACCCAGTGAATTTCAAATTTCTGCAGAATATCCAGGTCAAGATGTCCAGCAGGCAGTTCGAGATATGAGACTGGAGGTCAACAAAGATGCTAGGGATGGACAGGTTACCTGTCATGCAGAAGCAAGATTTAATTCTTCCTTGAAGAAGAGGTTCAAGCCACTGTTTCTTCTGTTCTTCACTTCCATATAAGTGAAGTACTTCCATATTTCCCGTGTCTATGAATTGATAAGAAGTATATTTTTATACCAGAATTTTACCAAGTTTGAAGCTAGTAACTTTATATAATTATTTAAAAACACATTAGTTCAAAAATAACGATCTTAGACCATAAGGTAACAATAGTTTAAGTTTACAGGATGATTAAGCCTACTGAAATCCTAGTTGTATATACATATATACATATATACGTGTGTGTGTGTATATATATATATATATATATATATACACATATACATACACACACATACATATACACAAATATATATCTATAAAAATTCATTGTGTTTTTATTTAAGTTAATTTAAGCCAGTCTTGGCCAGTTTAGAGCATGAAATTTATGAAGCTCTAACTCCAGCATAGGTGATTAGATTTTCACTGAGGAAAAAAAGTTCCATGGGCAAAGATCTTCAAACCTGAATTATTGTACTGCAAATACACTCTTTTGGTCAGAAGGAGGACCAGGGAGGAGAATACAGCCCTAGCATTACTACTGAAAAAAGACCTCAGAATACAGCAAGGCACCCACAAACCCTCTGTCCCACAAATGCCACTGTTCAAACATGCCCTGTCCATTCCTCTCTTGGGATTTTTGTTTATGCTGTTTTTCTACAGTTGGCACGCCAACCCTGCCCTCTGAGTACACCACTCCCCATTCTACCCGGGAACACCCCCAAAACAAACACACACACACACACACACACACACACCCCTCTCTCTCTGTTAATACCTATCAACAACCAGGAAACACATAGCAGGCCCTTAATGCTTACTGCATGAATGTAAAAGTGAAGAATAATTTATCAAAGACTTCATGCGATGTCTAGTACTACTTTTGAAACTCTAAAGAATTATTTAGGCATTCTGAGTTGGAGTTAATTAACATTTTAGAAAATTGTTTAAATATTCCCAAACACTCGATACACAGTACATTCACTTCTATATCTCACTTGGAAATGCTTCAAGCACTTTAGTCTAGAACACACTGTGCCAAAGTTGGAGGCCAAAGGAACTTTTAGATAAAGAAAACATCTCACTTCCTCCTTATGATATTTGGCATTGTTAATCTACTCAGGAAGTCTTCAGCTGCTTTTAAAAGTTGCTGACTGACTTTAGTGCAATCTAGGACACCTCCTGGACTCATTTCAGAACACTGTTGCTGTTCAGTTATTTCAGTCACATCTGCCCCTTTGGAACCCATCTAGGGTTTTCTTGGCAGAGATACTGGCATTTTCTTCTCCAGTTCATTTTAGAGGTAAGGAAACTGAGGCAAACAGGATTAAGTGACCGAGCTAGTAAGTGTCTCAGGCTGGATTTGAATTTAGGAAGATGAGTCTTCCTGATTTCAAACCCAGTGCTCTATCCACTGAGCCACCAGACAGACAGCTCTGGCATGCTAGCCAAACACAGGTCATATGACCTACTATAAGCATAAAGGCCCTAGTGACCCCTGACATCTACGTGAGGAACACCTTCTCCAGGATTCCACAAAATCATGCGTGCATAGTAGACTAAAGTAGGATAAAAGAGCTCTCCACTGAGGTCTTTGCAATTTCACCTCATTAGCACATGCCAAATGGCCTCCATTCATGTAGAAGCATGAACCACAAAATGTGGTCTGGGGACCTCTAAGAGTCCCCAAAGTCAAACCTATTTTCATAATAATACTGATATGTTTTAATTTCTAATATTACAAAGTATTAATGGAAAAACTCTATATGAAAGCTCTTTGGGGGGGGTCCATAGAAATTTTTAAGAGTATAAGGGGTCCTAAGACCAAAAAGTTTGAGAATTATTGCTATACAGGAGAACTACAGTAGTAACAGGAACTCTGTACTTCCCATACTGCCACAGACATACCTGCCCAACCCTTCAACCACAACTCAGTGTTCTTCACAGACTTTTGGTGGTTACTCACCTTAACCCCCACAGTCTGAATGGGCACGACAATTTTTAGCTACAGAATAATTAAACAGGAAGTGACTGTCTTTATCATTACCAAAGACCTGCATGATGACTACAACTACAGGCAGGTTTGGGAGCTGACTTATGACCATAAAAAGGGAAAATCTTCATGTTCCCAAGAGTCTGAAATAACATCTCCATCACTTAAAGAATTGAAAGCATTTAGAAACATTGCTTAGAGCAAAAGGCCAGACTTCAGGACCTAGAAAGCCACATGCAGCCCTAAAGCCACAGGTTCCCCACCCCTGCCTTAGACGATCAAACAAAGCTACATTTATGAAATAATTTCATAACCTGGTGCTTGGCAGTTGAAAATATCTGGAGCAAAAAAACATTTTCCTGTTTCTTCGGCAATCAAAGCATAATCCACCTGGCTGAGGCCGCTGAGAGCTGGCAGAAAGAGGTTCCAGAGCCCTTCGGCTTTGGCCATTTCCTGTCAAAGTGGTGAACAGACATTTTTATAATTTGCCTTGACCCCTCATGCCTTTTTTTTTCTTTTTCGCAAGGCAATCGGGATTAAATGACTTGCCCAGGGTCACATGGCTGGTAAGTGTCAAGTATCTGAGGCCAAATTTGAACTCAGGTCCTCCTGAGTCCAGAGCCAGTGCTCTATCCACTGTGCCACCTAGCTGCCCCAACCTTTCATTCTTAAATTTACCTCCATACCCTGAGAAATATGTCACGCTGAAAAGATTTTTTTTTTGTGCAACTTTAAAAATCTTCTGGGTACTAATGAATTGTATCCTGCAGTATTCAAAGGCAAATGCTCTGACTTTTTGCAAATGGAGGCTTTTTTTCAAATACAAGAGGAATTTTCTCTCATCATCCTCTGCTGTGCTCTAATTGCTCTGGATGTGGTTTTAAAAACTTAATTTGCTCATTTTAGCACATCCTATTGAATCATAGTTTAAAAAACAAACAGACCTCACACATCCATGCCTGAGTATGCAAAGCACTGTGAATTATACTCTGCCACTTCTTCAAGTATTTTTGTTGAAAATACAAATTACAATAATTTGCAGTGACCTGCAAATGGCCACACTTCCACTTGCTCTGCTCTATTCATAATTTAGGTACAGCTGGTATAGTAGAGGTTGTTGATGATGTTATTACTATATTGTTTTGTTTCCTTTCTGGAGCTGCTAAGACTGTTTATCACATACTAAAAATTGGACCTTGATCTGTGTATTACCTTGTATTATATACCTTGATCTGTGTATTACAGAATTCATGTTTTAGTTTTCTTTTCAAAAAGCTAATTGTAGATATTATCAATAAGTATGTGTGAACATATATACAGACATGCTACATATATGTGTGTACATGCTATTCATTCATTCATTTCAGTAGTGTCCAACTCTTTGTAAACCCATTTGGGATTTTCTTTGCAAAAATACTGGAGTAGTTTGCCATTTCCTTCTCTAGCTCATTTTACAGATGAGGAAACTGAGGCAAACAGAGCTGAATGACTTGCCCACAGTCACATAGCTAGGAAAGCATCTGAGGTCAGATGTGAACCCAGGTCTTCCTGAATCCAGACACAGGGCTCTACCCAATGCATCACCTAGCTGCCCTATGCACATATACACACATATATAACTCATTATACATAAACACATACCCCCTCACACATATACGTGGAGTAAGACTTCAGTGGAGGATATAAAATACAAAGGTCCATTTGACCTCATCAAAATTCACTTAATTTTCAGGTAATGTATCAACTCTTCCTTTTTTCTTTGTTTAGTTACTTAGCAGAGCTGTGACCATTGGATCATCTGTTTCACAAGCCCTTGCTTCAAAGTATGGTATCCCATATTTAATTACAAGTTCCATGAGTTCTTCTTCTTCTTTTTTTTTTTTGGTTTTGTTTTTAGGCAATTGGGGTTAAGTGACTTGCCCAGGGTCACACAGTTAGTAAGTGTCAAGTGTTTGGTGTGAGGCCGCATTTGAACTCAGGTCCTCCTGACTCCAGGGCTGGTGCTCTATCCACTGCACCACCGAGCAGCCCCAGTTCTTCTTTTTCTTAAAAGATTAAAAAAAAATTTTTGACCTTCTAGATTCCATCCCCTTAAAAACAATAATAACGTGTTTTATCTCGGTTTTCACTGTGTGCAGACATTTGCAGTTGATTTATGAACTTTTTGATGTTTAAGAAACTGCTCATTTATTACAGCAAAACACAGAAAACCCAGAGGAACTTTGAAGGACACTATTGTCCAGTTACAAATTTTGTCTTCTCTGTTCTGCTCTGTTATTACAGCTGGATCCTCTGTCCTCTGGTACCTTCTCCCATCTAGCCAGCCCACTGATTCTCTACACCGGTTTTCTTTTATTAATGAAATCAATCAATGTCTGAAATCAGTATCTTATGTTAAGGTGTAAGTACGCCTTCCATGAACAACTGAATCTGATGCCTCAGTGTGACATGGTCATGAACCTGGGCCCTGAAGGGCTATGCCAGCAGAGTACAAACTCTTTAGGTGCAACCAAGCCAGAAGACTTTGAGGAAGACCTAGGGATACATCAAGCAGGTCTACTAAAGTGTAGAAAAGCTAGCAATCTGCAGCAGAGGAGAGTACTCACAGTGAGGAAATCATTGATTCTTCAAGTATTAATAAATACTGTGTTATGTGTACATATCTTACACATACACACATATACATACACATATGTAATGATGAAGCTTATCTAAATATAAATGTTTTTAAAGTTATATTTGATTAAGACTACCATCACTATTGTTTTTACAATATTTATAAAATGCTAAAAAAATTTGTTTTCAGTACCTGAAGTTTTTCAATCACTACAGGCCTTTTCCACTTGTCCGGTGAATTTTTGTTGTAAATATAGAACTCTGTTACCTCCTTAAAATAAAAATAAAATGTTAATTCATTAAAAAATTGAATAACAACATCATTAGTGGCATATTACTACTTATACATTTCACAAACTATTACTAAATTTCCAAAGTATACAATTTTAGGTCAAGAATACAGATGCATCTTAATCTAATATTTCTTTAAATCAACCAAATATTTATTGAGTGCCTACTGTGTGAGAGGTACTGTGGTAGGCACTGGGGATATGTAGGCACAGGGAATGAAATGGTCCCCATTTGCAGTTAGCTCACATTCTAACAGAGGGACAATAAGTACAGCCAGAATAAATAGACAGTCGTTTAAGATGAGGCAGTTTGAGGGGTAGGATGCTGACATTTGTGGGAATCAGGAAATGCTGCATGCTATAGGTAGTGTGGACCTGAGTCTTGAATGGAGAGGAATCCCATAAGGCAGGGGTGAGGAGGGCACAAGTTAGGCCTGGTGAATGGTCAGTCCAATGGTGAGGAGGTGGGATACATAGTTTTTCATAAGATTATACTATCTAAAAATCAGGCAGAAGATCTTCTAAAATCTCAAACCAAAATTGGAGACCAGGTGCTCATTTTGTGTGTGAAGAAATCCTGGTGAAGAAGAGCAATGGAACATTTTAAGACAGAATCTATTCTACTTAATTCTTGCTCAGTTGTTATCTCAATTTCTTTTATTTATACACAAAGAAGCTATTTAAATCTCAAACACTTAACTTCCTTCTCCTGTTCTAAGAAGGGTTTGAGACAGGGAACCTTGAGTCAGTCAAGGGGTTTGTTGGCAGGGGAGACCTATTTCCTGCATGAAATAGATTGGTTTTTGGGGGGGGATGGTGTTGGAGGAATGCAGGAAGACATGATGGAAAAAATTAAATAGCCTCCTTTTGAGCTTCTCTTGAGTTAGGTGTTCATAATGGGACTAATTATTGGATTTCAAGACATACTATGGACCATCATTTGGTGAGCCACATGTGCTCTGTTCCTTGCTAAAGAACACGGGCAACCGGTAATTTTTAGTTGGTTGCCTCGTCAGAGGGGTGGGTGGGGTGCTGCGTCAAAGACAACTGGCAACTGCGCCAAGAAGTGCCACCCACTTGTGGGCTGTAAGGAAAAATGAGGTCTGGTTTCCTTCAGGGTAGCCTCTCTGTTAGAACAAAGGCAATACCAGTTTTCCTTTGAATTTCCACTGAGGTCTAGGAGAAAAGAGTTTTCTCTCTCTCTCTCTTTTAGGCAATTAGGGTTAAATGACTTGCCCAGGGTCACACAGCTAGTAAGTGTCAAGTGTTTGGTTTGAGGCTAGATTTGAACTCAGGTCCTCCTGAATCCAGGGTCAGTGCTCTATCCACTGCACCACCTAGCTGCACCCAAGAGTTCTCTTTACTCCTCCCTTCTGCTCCCTTCTACCCCTATTCCCCTCCCCCCAAAAAAGAAGTGCCTTTGCGCATGTAGCAGCATGAACAGGTGCTTGCTTAGGCAAGGCTGAGAGTGGCTCTCAAGGCCTTGGCATTTTCTTCTGATTTGTATTTCCTCTGAGTCCTGGCCATTTTAATAGTGATCTTGAGAAACAGCTGTCGGTAACCTCATGAGTCTGAATGGTTGGGTGTTCTTCCAGTTGGCTGCTGAGGCCCAAGAAAGGGTGAGTCAAGGGAGGAATGACTTCTCAGAGGAGAAAACACCAGGCAGATTATGCAGCCAGAGCACCAAAGGTGAAGCCACACCCAGCTGGCCAGAGGATCTGCACATACATAGCAAGCTGCTCAGATCATGCAGATGACGGCAAAAACAAAACATCTATTAAGCAATCCAATAAAATGATTCATATCTTAAACATTTGTTAATGTGCACTCAGGAGGTGTTTGTAAGTTTTAAAGAATTTTTGTGATGGAGGAAATAAATAGTCATCTTACACGAGATAGTTTTTCCTTTGTATTGTTAGTCATTTTGATTGTGCCTGACTCTTCAGGACCTCATTTGGGTTTTTTTTTTTTTTTGGCAAAGTCACTGGAGTTGTTTGCCATTTCCTTCTCCAGCTCGTTTTACAGATGAGGAAACTGAGGCAAACAGGGTTGAGTGACTTGCCCAGGGTCACAGACCTATTGAGCGTCCGAGGCCAGAACTGAATTCAGGAAGATGAGTCTTCCTGACTCCAGGCTTGGCGCTCTATCCAGTGTGCCACCTAGCTGCCCCACTCCTTTGTACAGTGAATATCTTTCTAGAAGGGACCCTGTGAATTTCTTTTGGGTACACTTTAGAGATAAGCTATACTCTCAGTTTTGTTTAAGAGACTTTTTTTGCCAGAACTTTGGAGTATAGGCACTGAGCTAGAGAGTGGACAGGGGAAAAACCCCAATTTCTCCTCTCTTTTAGGGGTCAGGCTCCCTCCAGACTGAATCTGCGCTCTACATGAACCCAGAGCTGCTGTGGAAGAAGGCACCTGATCCTGATTCAGCAGGGAGGGAATTATAGAACATCACACAAATCTACATTTTAATGGAACTATAAAGAGATGTTTCCAAAATCAAGCTTAAGAGATCTGGGGATTTGAGATTTGCCTACTGGTTCAAATGATCTTGTATGTTTTCTCTTAATAATAATAATAAAAACATTGATCATCTCTTTTGCTAATTTTTGGTTCTTCCAGAAGGAAGATCTTTGTTATTCTTCTCTTCTCATTCTACCCTCCTCTTAGGGCTTCAACTGTTACTTCTATGTTGATTAATCTTTTTTTTTTTTGGAAAGTCTCCTTTATTTTGGACTTAAAATTACCTCTTACAACTTCTGCCCATTTGCCCTTGTTCTGTTTTCTAGTTCTGGTAAGCCTTCCAAATATAAGGTCACACTCATGACCCCTCTCTTAGCCTTCCTTTCTTTTTATTTCTTTTTAAATTTTTTACTAATTTATTTTTAGTTTTCAACATTCACATTTGAGTTTTAAATTTTCTCCCCATTCCTCTTCTTCCACCTCCCTAAGACGGCACGCAATCTGATAGAAGTTCTACATATACATTCCTATTAAACATATTTTCACATTAGTCATGTTGTAAAGAAGAATTAGAACCAATAGGAGGAATCCCAAGAAAGAAGAAACAAAACAGAAGGAAAAAAAAGAGCAAGTAGTATGCTTCCATCTGCATTCAGCCTCCCTAGCTCTGTCTCTGGGTGTGGACAGCATTTTCCATCGTGAGTCTTTTGCAGCTGTCTTAGATCCTTGCATTGCTGAGAAGAGCTAAGTCTATCAAAGTTGGTCATCATATATATGTTGATTAATCTTAAATATATATTTTTAAGCCCTGACCTTTCTCACAAGCTCTGGGATATTTCCAATGGCATGCTAGATATTTTACCTAGTAGTCTTGCTGTTCAAGTTCAAAACATATATAAAACTGATCTATCACTTTCCCATCCAATTTAGCTACTCCTCTTGACTTTATTTCTTTTAATAGTACATGCCCATCACCCTCCCATTCATTCAGGCTCAAAATTTGGGCATCACCTTTCACATCATCTTCCTCTAACCCCACATCAAATTAGCTTCCAAGCCTTTTCTCAAAAATTTTTGCTTTAGGGTTCAAATTGGCCACTGACAGATTTGTCTGTATACACATATATGTCCATATCTATATCTATAGCTATAATACAGATACATATGTCTATATAATTGACTATGACATTAATATGATGTCAAAAGAAAATGAAATCTTCAAATTTTGCTCTGTAATTTCAGTGGAACCATCTTTTGAGAGATGATTTACTAATGAAAATAATATGAGCATTTTTTTATTCTGAAAAATTTAGACAACTGTTCCCATTACTCAACATCTCAATTCTGCCTTGCCATCAAAGATGAAGTCAGAGAGTAAGAAAAATGTATGTATTACAAAATACCTTTCTTTACAGGCATAACAGGCTGAAATAAAGTAGTGTTCAGTTTTTAAAAACAACAATAATAAACAGCCTAAAACAGGAAACCTTAAATAGAAGCTAACTTCCTGACAGAAAAAAGCAAGTTACAATTGTACTCTGGCCTAAATCTCTGCCTGGTTAAGTTACAAGTCTAGACAGGTGCAAACTCTTTCAGATAGATCATGGAAAAAAAAAAAGAGTTGACAAGATTTCCTAAATACCTTTTAGCCAAGTGCTTAATCTCTTCTGGAGGCAAACACAATAAACTTCACCAAGAAGGGTGGAAGTTGTAGTATTTTATTATTGAGACTAAGGAAGTACCAGGAAATAAGTGTTCAGCTTGTAATAACTGTCAGTACAGTTATTACAAGAGTGTCTCTAAAGGACCAAAAGCTCTAAGATAAATATAGCAATAAAAAAAATGGTAGTGCATATCATCAAGGGTTAATCGATATTACAATCTTAATTCAATCAGCATTTTTTCAACACAGGCTCACTAGGTGCTAGGGTCTCTGCTCATGAGGAGTTTAATGGGAAGGCAATAATACACAAATAAGCAAGTACAAGGCAATTTCAAAGGAAGAGAGGGCACTTACCCCCTTCTATCATTCTATGCTTCCAACAGTGGCAAATTTCAATCAAAACAAACCAAACACTGTGCGCCTTCAAAAAAGAACCCAACAAACCCAACTCCGCTCAGTTCTTTGGATGTTTCAAATGAGAAATAATTATCTCAATTCTCTACTTTCACTTTATTATCTGAATCTATATGATTAAGATGAGTAACATTGTAAGAATCTGAAAGGACTGCTAGAGATGATCTAAATGCTCATCTTGTGGGTGTGGAAAATGAGGCCCAAGAAGATCAAACAGCCTGTCTAAAATCCCCCAGCCGGTGGTCTTGGAAGCCAAATCTCCTGATTCTGCGCCAATGTTCTTTCCATTATACTTCCCTCTCTCTATTTCTCAAGGAGGTTCTTGAAGCTTAATACCCAGACAGGCCTCTAAATAAGGAAAGATGCTGCCTGACTTCTAGACACCTGCTACAGCAAAACTCTGGAGTTCATATCAGAGCAAATAATGATCAAGAAATCCAATGAGAAACAAAAGTGACTTTTTCCACCCCAGAACTGCACAAAATTCAGCGTCCAGGCAGCAGGAAAAGGGCTCCCAGCAAAGGCACATAGGTAGCTTCCCTCTGACACTGAGCAGAGGTTGGGAGCACGGTCACAGCTCTTGAATCTTCTTTTGGCAAAACATACATTCTATTTTATAATAAAAGAATTTGGAACACAATTACCTTTTCTGCTGGCAGTATGTATTGCTGCATAAAATGCTTCACCCTGAGCAGAACTTCTTGGCCTGTCCTAGTCTGGAGGAACAATCTTCCTGAAGGGTCAGGCTGTGAAAGCACAGCACTCGAAGTTCTTTAGCAAAGGTAAAGCAGACCAATTAGTGTAACATTCCCAAATGTGCCCCATGAAGCATTACTGAATACCCCACTATGATTGCCGGTGCACTTGGCTACTGCAAAGAAATACTCCCTACCAGCCAAACATTTAAAAATAGGGGCATATATGGTACAAATTCATTAAAAGCTATAATCTGCTTCAGCTGTTTTATATTTGTCTTACCTCTTTGCAAATTGTAGTCCAACCTCTGCTAGGGGTTTGACAGCATCAGCAAACAGAAAACTTGTTTCAGATGCAGAATTTCCCAGAAGATATCTGGCATATACTCCCTTAAATGCAAGATAACATGGGCACTCAGCTTTTTTTTTTAAATTTCAAAAAAAATTTTTAGGCAATTGGGGTTAAGTGATTTGCCTAGGGTCACACAGCTAGTAAATGTCAAGTATTTGGTCTGAGGCTGGATTTGAACTCAGGTCCTCCTGACTTCAAGCCCGGTGCTCTATCCACTGTGCTACCTAGCAGCCCCAGCACTCAGCTTTGCCAACAGGTATTCACCCCCAAAGTCCTGCCTCACATCTCTACAGTTGACCCAGGGCTGATGTGGCTCCATCACATCACTGACCTGGCCTAACGACACTCACAGAACACTAACTCTTCAACCACTAGGCCAATTTCATTCACTTATAGAGCTAGTAAGAGCTGCCTAAACTAGGTGGCCATGTTCCTATCACCTACATAGAACATGCTCTTAGCAGAGAGGACAAATTGCACTTTTTTTGGCTAGGCAATGGGGTTCAGTGACTTGCCCAGGGTCACACAGCTAGTAAGTGTTATGGGTCTGAGGCCACATTTGAACTCAGGTCCTCCTGAATCAAACTGCACTTTTAAAATGGACAATATGGCTATCAAAACAACCATACTTGCCAATTACATCAGCTTCAGTGACTGGAGAAACCTACTTAGGAAACCAAATTACTACGAAAACTGTAGAACCAAAGAAAAGGTAATTATGTAACCTCTAAAAATGTTTGATCTGGATTAAGTTAGACTCTGTATAAATCACACAGTACAAATCTAACAATTACAAACGACAAATGGAGCCTTCCCATTTCAACTGATCAAAGGAATCCCTTCTCCTAATAGCGCTAAATGGACACTATCAGTTTATCTTTGATTCTCCCTGTTCTTGCTTCTAATTTGACAAAAAAAAAAGTCAATAATTTCATCCATGTCATATATGGTATTGTCATAGATTTTCCAATTTCATGTCGGTAATTTGGGTAAAGTTAATTTCTAAAGAAACTACATATGATTAATATACAAATGTCAATCACCTTCTTTGATATTTTTCATTTTGACCTAGCTCCTTTATGAAAAGAAAAATAGTTTCACATTAAAATCTTATTTGATATCCAATTGTAGAAATAGATTCAGAAAGATTTTCTAAGATCCATTTTGAGGAACTCACTATTCAAAGCAGCCAACTTATGTAAAGTAATAGGATAAGATGGCATATAATGGAGATTACTGAGAGAAGAAGCAGTCTGATGGAAAATGCATGAGCTCTCAAAAGCAGGAAAAAAAATGTCTATTTTTCTCTAACCTCTTTTTGCTTTTGCTTTTTGGCTCGTGAGCTGCTTCCTGTCCTCTTATTCCTTTTCTTTCTACACCTGGATCACTATTTGAATGACATCATCAGAAATTCAATACCCTTATGTTTGAGTTATAGAATCCTAGGCTTAGAAAAGATCTTAGAGCTCATTTAGTACAATCCATCCTGGCATCTCCTCTACTAAGTACTTAGCTAATAATAATAGTAATAATAATAACAACTGACATTTGCATATGATTTTAAAAGTCTGCATAGCACTTTATATACACTATCTCATTTGTACCTCCCAACAATCTTGTGATATAAATGCTGTTATTGTCTCCATTTTACAGATGAAGATACTGAGGCTCAATGAACCCATTTTTCCATTGCATTCCATTTATAAGTGTCTCCTATGCACCAGGCATCATGGGGGTACAAAGACAAATGTGAAAAAGTCACTGTCCTCAAGAAGCTTTCTTTCCACCATAGGGAAACAACACGGGCACATATGCACACATCCAGAATATACATGTACAGATAAGTACATACAAGTAAATACCAGGTAATTTTGGAGAGTAGCATTAGCAGATGAGGGCTTCCTGTTGGAAGTGATGCTTCAGACAAGCTTTGCAGGACACCGGGGCTCATAAGAGTGAGTGGTTTGCCCAGGGTCAGAGAACTCATTACATGTCTGTAGTGGTGTTTGAACCTAGATCTTCCTGACTCCAAGCCTGGCGCTCTACAAGTGTTTCCAGCTTCTCCCAGAAGACTGCCAGTGATGGAGGAACTCACTACCTGGAGAGGCAGCTCACTACCTAATGAGGCAGCTCATTTTATCTCTGGATAGCTCTTATTTCTGAAATATTCTTCTTTACCCTGAGCTAAAATTTGTGTCCCTTCTTCTTCCCCGTGTTAGCTCTAGTTCTGGCCTCAGAATAGACTGAATCAGCTTTACAAAGGAAAACCAATACTCTCTTCCCCACTGTTGCAAGTCTTAACTTATCTATGCTAAATATCCCCAATTATTTCAAACTTCTTCCATGTGGCATAATTTTAATTCCCCTCATTTTCATGGATGCCCTATATAGTCACCCCATATTCCCCAAAATTTGGGCAACAGACTGATCACAATATTCCCGATGTGAATTGAGGAGGAAAGAGACTTGGGACCACCACCACTTTCTCCCTTATTCTGGACACAATATATTTATATGCAAAGACTCTATTACCGTTTCTAGCTGCCATATCACATGGCTGACTCATACTGAATTTGGAGTGCACCAAAACCCTGGGCTCTTTTTCATATTAGCTGGTGTGCTGTCATCTTGCTCCCACTCTAAATGTAGATAGTTGATTTTTTTTTAAAACAAGTGTAAGACTTAACATTTACTCTAATTAGATTTCATATGATTAGGTTCGGTTTAATCAGACTGTTCAGATCTTCCTAAATTATGATTCTGGCAGCCAACATATTAAGTAATCTTTTTAGCTTCATATACTCTGAAAATTGGGTAAGCACACCATCTATATCAAAAATATAAATTTGAAAATATGGTATATTTTGTTGCTAAGATAAAATGTAAACAGTCTAAAATAGCAAAAGGTAAGCTGTCAATGACAATAATAACAGAGAATTCTTCCTACTGGGGTCATAATGTGGGTTATTCTTCCCAGTCCACTAGTCCCGATAGCCAGAGCCCCATAAGAGAGGCCCAATCAAGATTTTATTCCTTTTCCATTTCAATTTAATTCAATTCTAATTAAGAATCTGCTATGCAAGAGGTGCAGTGAGATGGAAGATGACAGACACAGTCTTTGCTCTTACTTTGGCACTTACTCTCTTAATGGGGGGGAAACCTCAAACATTTATTAAGCACCTATTGCATACAAGGAATAGTGTCTGCTTCATCTTAGATCCTTTCTGCTTTCCCCATTCTCTCATACTCAAGCCTTCTAATGTCCATCAACATCCCAAGCAACAGCACTTTTTTCTTTCTTTGTTTTTTTCTTTCTTGTTCCTCTTCTGACTCATTAGCGGTCATGTGTGGCGATCATAGGGTTGGAGCTCGTAGGAACCATGGAGACCATCTCACCCAACCCTTCCCTGTATGCAGTTTTCTGATTTTTCCATCACCTAACAGAAAGGTTTATAGGTTTGCTACTCCTGGCCCCTGTCTTTCAAGTCGATTCAAAAATATTTATTGATCAACAACTATATGTAAAACACTCAACAAAGAAAAACAAACCCTAACACAACAGACTCACCTATCTAAGAAGAAAAAATCTATCCAATATTTGAATCTACTCTTAATTTGCTGTTCATTCCATATAAATATTAACAGACTGAATTAATATACTTATAAATACAAACTGTTTTCAATACTAATAACAGTGCTTTCTTCTTTCTTCAATAAGGCAAATCATAATAATAGCTAGAACAGGGGTGGGGAACCTGCGATCTCAAGGCCTCTAGGTGCTCATGTGCATCCCTCTGACTGAATCTAAACTTCACAGAACAAATCCCTTTAATAAAAGGATTTGTTCTGTAAAACTTGGACTCAGGCTGCAGGTTCCGCACCCCTGAGCTAGAATTTATTTAGTGTTGTAAGGTTTGCAAAGCATTTTAAAAATGTTATCTCATTTTATCCTCACAACAATCCAGGGAGGTAAGTGCTATTGTTATTGGCATTTTACAGATGAGGAAATGGAGGCAGACAAAGATTAAGTGACTTGCCCAGGGTCATACCACTACAAAATGTCTGAGGCCAGATTTGAACTCAAGTCTTCCTAACTCCAGATCCAGCACTCTATCCCCTGCCCACCTACATGCACAAAATTTAAATTTAAAAAAATTTTCCAATATTAATCTCTGTACATTATAAACTAAATAATTACCTGCAGTATTCCAGCTAATTTAAAATACGAAAGAGCAAGAAAGAAGTTCCAGTTAGGAAGTGTAGTGCTAATTCCTCTGTTGTGACAATAAATTAAAGCCAGTTCTTCCATTGATGGTATCCCTATAAAAACAATACACTATTTATCTAAAAGGTTATAGTATGTATTTAAGAATGTTATGCTATCATAACATTAGTTTGTTTCAAACTATAAATCAAATCACATAACAATAGTTTTTCTAAGCTTTGGTTCTCTAAAATACATTAAATACACTAGGCCAAATTTTGGAATTAATTATTAAAATGGAATTTCAGAAAGAAAACATTTGAAAATTAGTTCTTTATTCATCTTCTTCTTAAGCTAAAATTTAGATCTTCTATTATAAGTTCTGTGAACTCTACGAATAAAAACTTGGCAAATGAGTCATAGTTCTAAGACTATAAGAAAGTTATTTAAAAGTCTAAAATCTGGTTTATTATTGAAACATTAGTTACAGAAAATTAAATAAATCTAAAATTAAGTTATTTGTTTAAAGCTTCAGTTTCATACCTGCGCTATGTTGCAAGCTCTTGCTTTTATTTAACACTGGAAGAGTCCTAGGACAAAAGAAGAAGGAGCAAAGATATGCTAAGTCTGACAAAGGGTGGCCGATGGTTGAAAGCTCCCAGTCTAGAACTGCTATTACACGAGCCTTTAATTTAAAAGAAAAAAAAAGCAAAACAAAACCAAGAGTTTCACAAAATTAGAACTCCAAAATGACTTTTACATAGGTAAATAAATTGATTCAAATGTGCCCACACCCACCATTGCTTTGCTAAAAAAAAAAAGGATATTTTGACCCTTGCAATTACACATAGCCATCTCTCAAATAATATAGGACTGACTACCCCAACCTAGTTTGTAGATTATCCAAGCCTGTTTAAATATTTCTGCAGACATAAAAAAGTTTAGTGATATAAAAGATAGACATTATTGGCTAAAAACACAGTTGCGGATTAATTGTGTATTTTAATCACCAATGCTATATACTGCATAATGGGGCAGCTAGGAGGTATACTGGATAGAAAGCTGGGCCTGGAATCATGAAGACCTGAGTTCAAATGTGGCCTCAGATACTCCCTAGCTGTGTGACTCTGGGCAAGTCACTAAACCTCTATCTACCTCAATTTCCTCATCTACACCTAGCTTGCGGGGTTGTTGTGAGGACCAAATGAGATAATAATTGTAAAGCGTTAGCACAGTGCCTGGCACATAGCAGGTGCTATATAAATGTTAGCTATTATTATACTACTACAATAATAATAACACATTTAAATCATTAAAATATTGATTTATACAGAAAAGTGTAACTTTTGTATGAATTACTTGGAACTTATTACATGGCCATGCCATTTGGATGAGGTGAAAAGATCTGATAATAACAGCTAACATTGAGAAACTTTATTGTTTATATTTCACATACATTTTTATCTGATCCTTATAACCACCTGGTGAAGCAGGTAGCACAGATATTGTCCTCATTTTACAGATAAGAAACTGAGTTCTTATAGTTCCGACTTGCCTAAGATCAAAGAATAAATGGTAAAGTCTCCATTGGAATACAGATTCTCTGACTCTCCCACTAGTCTTCTTTCCCCTTTTCTATAGCTGTTCTCCATGCCCCCTATTTCCTCCCCACCACTATTCTCACTATTCTTGCATCCCCACGTTTATTTGGGGAAAATATTAATTGATCACGGGTTGTACAAGCCAACATAATAAAAATAAAAACACCTAAATTAATTATTTAATGTCATACAATTAATCTACCAAACTACTTTACAGAACTACAAAAATTAGTAACTTCACATGGAGGGATAAAAGGTGAAGAATGTCAAAAGAAATTATGAAAAGAAATGAGATTTTATTCAATGTGTTGCTCTGTCTTGAACATTAACAGCCACTTAATAGTGAATTTGAATTTTGTCTCCTATAAAAGAAAAAAAATTATGAATTCCTTGAGGGCAGAAACTGTCCTTTTTTCCCTTATATTTCCTACAAAACAATACCTTCTCATCATAAGCATTTAATATACTCCTCTTGAATTCTATGCATTTCAAATATGCAGTTAAATCACAGTACTATGGAAATGTGAGAATAAATGTGGTGCGAATAGTGCCAAAGGAGGTTATCAGTGGTCTAATGGATAGAGTACAGGTGCTGGAGCCAGGAAGAGTTGAGTGCAAATCTTGCCTTTGACATTTGCCAGTATTATGCTAATCAATCCATGAAATAAAGTATTACATTTACTGGAATAAAAATATTAAGAAACATAAGATTTGCTCCAAATCTCTTAAACCAGCAGAAAAGTTTCTGTCTCCTAATGCCCATCATGAACTCCTCCACTACCAGGATATATAACCTGTACTCATTGTAGAGTGACAGCTTTGATTTACTTTGACTAATTTTACAAAAATTCTATGGTGGGCATCAACACAAAGAGACCACTCTTCTTATGTAATGCTTTTGAGGTTTGGGGGAATCTTTTCATCTCAAAGAAGATTAAAAAAAAGAGAGGACATGTGAAGCAGGGGACAAAAAGAAGGAAAAAGCAAAAGTCAAACCAGGTATTTAAAATTTAGACATTTTAAATAGTCTTCATTTTTTAAAAAATTCATTTTCTTCATTTATTTTTTAAATAACAGAACTGCAGAATGCCAGAGCTGGAAGGAAACTCCCGAGGCCACTCAGTGTAGCACACACCCACCTGCAAAAAGAATTCCTTCCCCACCATCTTCGCAGGGGCTCTGACAGTCTTATTGAAGGTGCACAGAAGACCCCTCAGCTCCTAAGGCAGCCTATTCCACTTTGACAGAACTCTCATTCTAAGGGAATTTTTTTTTTTACATGAAGATGAAATCTGCCTCTGCGATTTCCCTCCACTCTCCTGGGGCCAAGCAGTACAAGTCAAATTAATTCTTCTTCCACATATAAGCCCTTTGAATACTTAAATGCAGCTCCCATGTACCTCCCTGTATCACCTTTTCTCAAGCCTAAACTCAACATCTCCAGTTCCCTCCATGCAGCCTCTTAAAGCAGACTCCCCAGTTCCCTCACCATCCAAGTGTCAAACCCTTTTATACCTTTCCTTCCTTGTCAATCAGGGTTAAGTGACTTGCCCAGGGTCGCACAGCTAGTAAATGTCTGAGGCCAAATTTGAACCCAGGTCCTCCTGACTCCAGAACTAGTGCTCTATCCACTGTGCCACCTAGCTACCTTTCTTTTATACAGTTCTAATTACATCATAGACATCACTCAGTATCTGGTCTTTACCCTACATAGAATACACCAATGCCATGAATTTTTTGCTCCCTTGCAATAATAAATACTCTGATTGGTGACGGTGATTCTGGGAGCATAAGCAAGGTGAGTGGAGCAGCTCAGATGTTCTGGCTGAAGCAAAGGCCTATTTCAGATTTTGCCCAGGGCTAGCCCCACCTCCCAGTAATTGACATAATATTTGGAATACCTCTTTTGGATGGAAAATCAAATTATCCATTTTAAAATCCCCATGAATCAAGGTTTGCTCCTGGTCCTGATCTGGCAAGTTTTCCATTAACCAGGTAGAGAGCTGGTTCATAGCAGGGATGGTCTGATGAGCTGCAGCTTGATATTGCTTTGTCCATGTTAATACCTGCACGTGGATACATCGTTTTTAGAAATTAAAAGCAAGTTACAAATAGACATTTTAATACGTAAATGTATTTTAATTATATTACATTTTTATTTCACTATTAAACATATCACAGTGTTTCTAGGGCCAAGTAACACAAGGCACCCTCTCAGGACTTGGCATTACATTAGATCTTCATGTAATTGGCACTTTACATATATACATATATATATATATATACA
This sequence comes from Phascolarctos cinereus, assembly GCF_003287225.1. Classification (NCBI taxonomy): domain Eukaryota; kingdom Metazoa; phylum Chordata; class Mammalia; order Diprotodontia; family Phascolarctidae; genus Phascolarctos; species Phascolarctos cinereus. Next base: position 40,582,416 of record NW_027555514.1, read on the forward strand.
CATATATGTATATGTATATGTATATGTATATGTATATGTATATGCATATGTATATGTATATGTATATGTGTGTATGTATATGTATATATACACATACACATACATATGCGCACATATACACACACATATATACACACATATATGTATATATATATGTGTGTATATATGTGTATATGTGTGTGTGTGTGTGTGTGTGTGTATATCTCTATGTACAGATATATACTGGCTCAGTGACTGAAGGCAAACAGGAACTATGAAAGAATTCATCCCTAGAAACACTTCACAACGATTAATTTGTCTTTCTGGGACACTGTGAGGTATTTATCATATGTGTTGAGGTTTTCCACATCTGCAAAACAAAATTGTCCTCTATTATCTTTTCGGAATGTTTTTATGAGACAATCCTTCAGACTAGCCGCCACATGTTGCCCAGGATATTACATAAGTGAACAATGAGATAACCACAACAGGGAGTTTGTAACTAAATAACACAAAAAACAAGCTTGTTCTTTTAAGTAAAGCACTAAAACATCAACAGGACAACTTCTGAGCTAACAATGTTCAATAACTGCACAAATGTGCTGTTAGACAAATAATTAACTTTTAAAGAACGGTGACAGCAATGACTATTTAGTGAAAATGTTAGAACAAGGAAAAAAGACTAAATGACAATTTAAACAATTTTAGTACTTTGGCTACATGTCAGTCTCTGTCAATACCAAGGTATCTGACTCGCTTCTTAAAACATTTGAATATTTAAAAAAAATTCACTAATTAAAAACAAAATGCTTGTTTTACTGATTGGCTATTGCCATAATCATACAGGAAAGGAAGCAAAATTACTGCTAGAAAGTACTCAGAGTTTGGAGACCCGAATCCTCATTATCTCAAGCTTTGAACTTTCAGAAAGGACTCCCTACTTGCAATTTTCTTCCTTCTCAAATTTATCCTACCAATCTTGCCTGGTTACACTTCTTAAAATATAGCCTAAATCATGCAATATCCCCTGCCCCTTTAAGGATCCAAGATGGCTCCTTAGATCATTTGATCAAATCAATGCCCCATTCCATGGCTTAACTTTCAGTCTCCTTGATAAATTGGTGCCATTTTAGCTATAAACCCCACGTCTTCTCATTCTTCCCCTATCTTCTGCTCTCTTCTGGCCAAAGTCCCTAATTACATGCTCATATACACAGCACTAACATGCTTTCACATCTCTAAGCCCTTCCTCTCACCTTCCTCTCCATCCCTTGAAATCCTGATCTATCCTAAAAGAATCAGCTCAAGCTTCACCTTCTCCATGAAACTGTCTCCCATATGCTAACTCATACTGATCTTTCCATGCCCTCAACTGTCACAGACCATTTCTGGAGCATGCCACAAATTCAGCATGCAATTATATACTCTCTCATATGATTTTCTAGTTGTTTCATGTATGTTCTTAAGATGACATATTTAAAATCTGGAAGAAGCCACTGAGGTCAGTTAATCTAATCACCTCATTGGCCCAGAGATGGGAAATTATTTGCCCAAAGACACAAAACTAGGAAGTAGCAGATACACTTACCCTCTGTGGGACTAGTAATCACCTTTGGAAGGGAAGAGAGGGATTAAAAAAGGATAGCATTCTCCTCAGAAGTCACTCACTGAGTCCATGGATACTTCTTGAATACAATTCTTACCAAAAATGCCTGCCAAGATAGCCTCGGAATATCTACAGATTTGATTAGAACTTACGGTCGCTTATCTTCGCAATGGGATCAGATACTCCTTCTAGATAGAAATCTATCTTCTATTTGTTTTGCATCCTTTATTTTATCTAACCCACCCTGGGATATACAGCAGATACTTAATAAGTACTTCTTGGAGAAGGAATCATTCACAGAATTTATCAATCAAGCATTTATTAATTGTTTACTTTCTCCCAGTCACTGTGCTAAGATAAGAGTGAGGCAGTACTGGCTCTTAAGGAACATACATTCTGACAGGGGAGACAACAACTATATGTGTGGATGTATGTGTGCGCGTGTGCATGTGTGGGTGTGCACACGCAGGCATCCATCCAGGAAAATCCTCCCACAGAGGCCTCCTCCCATAAAGAATGCTCCCTAGTCTGTTTATGATGCAGGACTGGCAGTCATGAGAAAGACTGGAGCCAGATATAAGGATCAGAGAGTCATCTACACGGAGATGATAACTGAATTCATGAAAGGTGATAAGATCACCACGGGAAAGATTATTTGAAAGACGAAGAAGAGGGCCCAGGAGAGAGCCTTCAGACACTTCCAGAGCTTGTGGACTCGACATGGATGGCAATCCAGCCAAGGAGACCGTGAAGAACCAGATACACCAGCAGGAGGAGAACCAGGACAAAGCAGTGTCACAAAACCCAGAGAGGAGAGGCTACATAGGAGAAAGTGGTCAGCACTGTCAAAGGCTACAGAGAGGTCAGAACTTGAGGACTGTGAACAAGCCTCGAGATCTTGGAATTAACAGATCACTGCTAACTTCTGGAGAGAACAGTTTCAGCTGAATAAATGAGCTCAGAAGCTAGACTGAAAAGCACAGATGCAGTAAGGGGAGGTAAACAGATGGCTTTTTCAAGGCATTTAGTTCATAAGGGAAAGGGAAATATACAATAAAAGCTATCAGGGATGGTAGGATCTTGTAAGTTTTTTATTAAAATGGAGGATGGGAAACACTCAGGCAGATTTGTAGGCAGTGAGATGCAATGAGTAGACAGGAGAGACTGAATATTAGAGAGTGCAGGGGGACCACGGGTTGGGACATTTTCCTGAAGAGAGGACAGGATTGAGCATCCATGAAGGGGGTTGGCCTTGCTTAGCAAGAAGGACCACCTCTTCCTCAGAGGCTGGAATAAAGGAGGAGATCATAAAACCATGAATGTAGAGATGGAAGGGCATGTCAGAGCCCATGGGGTGCAATACTCTCATTTTATGGATAAGGAAAGTGAAGGTGCACAAGGTTAAGTGACTTGCCCAGGGTCACACATCTACTAAGTTTCAGGGGCAAGATCTGAACTTAGGTATTCCTGACTCCAAGATGGAGCAGGATGATGTCACAAGGATTTTAAGAGGCAGAAGAAGGAGTCTGAGGTGAATGACCCTATTTTTTTTTAACTTTGAAGCAAGGTCCTCAGAAGAAGAGAAAGGCAAAGGGTGAGGTGGGAATACTGAAGAGAGAAAATGCTTGGAACAGCCACTGTGGTGAGAGGGGTACTGAATCCATTAGACAGCAGAAGGATTGCCTGGTTGAGTGAGAGCACACTGAGATGAGAGGACAGAACTTTGGAGTGGACCCGGGAGGCCATTTCATGAATTTCTCCAGCTCCAATTAGCAGCATGGGAGTAGAAATAAAGGAAACAGAGGAAATGGTAGGAATAATCCTGGGTTGGGGTCTGGAAAGGGGCAAGTGATGACATAACAAGAGAGCAAGGTGGGGGGTCCCAATTGGGGGAAAAGCCATAAAATGCAGTAATAAGTGAAAAGCCATAAAAACTTAAACTCTGTGAAAGGTGGAAGCCCAAATATGGTGACCTGTTAGAAATCATAACTTAGATACTGAATCAAAGTCAAAACTTGGATACTATGACCTATGAAAACCATAAAAACAAACATATGTTTGGGCATAACATTGGCTTAGGCCCAAGCTCATTGCTAAGCACAAAAGCAAAAGCACCCACCGATCAATAGTGATGCACTCTCTAGCTCCTCCTCACTTTGTCTATTTTCTATAATTACCAGGAGGATGTGGGGGGCTCTGTGTGGGGATCCACTGAACTGTCTGGCTGCTGCCCCAGACTGAAGATTGCCCCTGTTTTGTAATTATTCATAATGATTAATTAAACTACTACCTATAATCAATCTGGAGATACCTGACCTCTTCCCTTGGTATCAAAAGAACACCCCAAGATTATGGGGAGGTACAGGGTTCCCCAGCCAGGGGAATTCCAGACCTCATACCAGAGATTTGAGAGTAGGATGGTGTAGGGTAAGCAGAGGCCGGGCAGGGAAGAGAATATAGACAAAGAAGGGGTGACAATCTGAGGGGTCTCCCCTGAAGGCTCAGAGTTCACAGCAAAGGCAGAAGACAGATTTAGGAAAAGAAGGGCACAGGAAGAGGCAGAATGGTGGATATTTCAGAGTTCTTGAATCCAGAAATGGAACACTTGTGAAAAATCACAGGTATGATCATCCCTGTGGGTATGTTGTGAAGTGAAGGAGTAAAGTAGATTAGAGAACTGGAAAGTTGTTTGGGGTAACATCTACATGTATGCTGACATCTCCTAGTAGGAAGGAAGGAGTTGGAATGGAGGACGAGACTGTGGGCCACATACTGAACTCACTGGAAAGAGGAAGAATGTTCTGGAGGTCAGTACAAAAGTCACCAGGATCTGGAATAGTCAGCAGGGGATAAACTGGAATGGAGTGAACCTCGGACAGGGAGAGACCATTGAGTGACGGCTGAAGAAGGAGAGTCTAGAGATGGCAATGGGGGGCAGTGGGAGTCTAACCTGCTTACTCGGAACAGTGAGTCAAGCAGTATGCAAGAAGGTGCATGCAGTCCTGGCAGAGATGCCCACGAATGCAGTGTCATCCAGGAGAAGCCAACTCTCAGTTAGTGCCAGAAGATGGAGAGAGAGGGAGAGGACTAAGAAGCAGTTTCTTAATTACAGAGGAGGAGCACCAAAGGGGACAGTGAAGTGGCCACTGGACGCGAGGGTTGAGCTGGGCAGGAATAAGGACATAAGGACAGCAGGGCTCAGGAAGGGCAGGGCTTATTTTTTGGCAGTTGGCAGGTTCAGTATCACTGGGATATAAGTATCCCTGGAAGTAAAGAAAGGAAAGCTAATCATCAGGGAATGAGTCCAGGAAGAATATCAGTGGATGGGAGGAGCTCCACTGATGAAACAGATTACCAGAAAGTTCCAGGGCTCCTCCCTGCCCTCGTCTCCAAAGTCCACAGTCCACAAATAAGTAAACTAAATGGCCAAATCTCATTTATAATACAACTGCCAACCTGCCTTCAGGTACATGGAGTCACTTGCAGAAATCTTTTGGAATTATAGCCTGATTTGAAATTTTAAAATATTCCCTTTATGCTAAGCAAAAAAAAAAAGTCTTTTAAAAGTTTAATGTTAGAACTCATGATATAATTTTTTTTAAATCCCCTTTTCTAGGTTCATTTTTAAAAAAATAACAATACACATTATTTCCAAATACATGATATATTCTGATATGTGGTAACTAAGAAAATGACAAAGAGGTGTATTTTACCTGTCTCTTGCAGTACCCTTCTCCTTTACCATACACTTCCAGACCCAAAGTCTGTATATCCAGTGAATGCAACCGGGCCAGGGTTTCTATCATAGCCACATATATGGCAGATCGTTCTGCAGGGCTAACTCCTGGAAGACTGAAATCACGAAAGATGCGACCCTACAAAATCAATACATCAAAGAGATTTTTAAAAACTGCATAGCTCATTGTTGCTGTGTCATTTCACTAATGATCACATTCTTCTTCCTTTATTTCAATGTCCAGAGACATTTGGGATAACAGGTTTGTATTCAAACCGCGGATCTTTTCAGCATTTATTCTGGAAATATTCATTTCAAATGTTGGCTTAAAAGAAGGATTTTGTTGTTGTTCAGAAAAGAAAATGATCATAAGAGAAAAGTCAAGTTAAAACAGATAAAAATCCACAACTACAATCTTTAAATTCTATGCTTGAATACTATCTCAACACTTTTACCTTTCATCAATTTTGGTTCTTTATTTGAGAATTAAAAATAAACAAATCAAGAAACCCACTTACCATCTGAATAAAATTCTCCCTCCCCACCCCCACAGTCATTTTATAGATCTGTACTGACACCTAGAGGCACAGGAAAGATTTAGGCAATTTTCTCTAACAATTTACTTTGCCCCTAGTATTTTTTAGCTAAGATTAAAGGAAAAATTAGAAATTTTGGTTGCATGATAGAAAAAAGTTTAAAACCATGGAAAAACAATATTTATTCAATAGGTAATGAATCAAAGGATACAAATAAGCAGTTTTAAAATGAAAACAAAAAAGCCAACTGTAAATAACCATATGAAAAAATGATGCACAATCACTAATAAGAAAAATGCAAGTCAAAACAACTCTGAGGTTGCATCTTAAACCTACCAGATTGGTAAAATATGAAATTGATAAATGTTGTAGAGGCTATGGGAAGACAGTCACATTCATGCACTGTTGAAGGAGCTGTGAAATGGTCTGGATGAATATTTGGAATTATACTAGAAAAGTCACTTACGGTAGACAGAAAGATGCCTCTGCCAGGCATATGTCCTATGGATAGCTGAGACAGAAGGAAAGGCATATATGAAAATATTTCTATCAGCACTATCTTTTTTAGGGAAGCAAAGGACTGGAAACAAAGTGGATGCTCATGGATTGGAGACTGGCTGAACAAATGATGGCATATGGAATGTTATGCACCACAAGAAACAACAAATATAAAGAATTCAGAAAAACCTGGGAAGATTTGTATCAACTGATCCGAAGCAAAGTAAGCAGAACCAAAAGAACAACTTATACACTGATCACAAGAATGTAAAGGAATAATACCATGAAAAGATACAGAATTCTAATCACTGCAGTGACCAATCATAGCATCAGAGGTGAAGAATGCTTTCCTCTTCTCTGTAGAGAGGCAATAGGCAATGGAGCACAGGTGTGGAAAGAAGCAGATGTGGTTAAACCCGACCCACAGGTTTTGTTTTGCTTACCTGTACTTCTTTGTGACATTCAACTGGGAAGTTATTCAGAAGTGACACTAATGTTAAAAAAATCAGTAAAGCATTTAAACAAAAAGAAAAGAAAAATAACTTGAATTACCTAACATTTTATGAAATATCTTTCCACTTAAGAGCAGCTAAAATAAACCCATTTGTTTGATCCTCATCATAAATAGCAACAGTATAATAACATTGTATATTAATTTACCTTTACATGCTCCATCACATAAAATTCGGTTCCAATCACAGAGACATCCTCGCAGTACAGTAAAGGCTTAGGGACCGGAAATCCATTAGAAAACAAGGCTTTCTGCACATAGAATTCTCTATCAACCTAAATAGAATTACAGCTTATTCAACATTCAAAATCCCAGTGCTCCTGATGTGTAGTTCAACATTCTTTTCATAGAAGCATAAACAACAATATTTACATACCCTAACCTCTGAACTATGAAGCAGTGTGGTGCAGTGGGAAGAGAAGAAAAGAGGGAGGGAGAGAGAGAGAGACAGAGATAGAGACATAGGGGGAGACAGGGAGAGAGAGAAAGGGGGAGGGAGGGAGAGAGGAGAAGAGAGAGAGAGAGAGAGAGAGAGAGAGAGAGAGAGAGAGAGAGAGAGAGAGAGAGAGAGAGAGAGAGAGACAGAGAGACAGAGAGAGAGAGACAGAGAGAGAGACACAGGGGGAGATAGAGAGAGAGGGAAAGAGGGAGGGAGGGAGAGAGGGAGAGAGGAGAGAGACAGAGAGACAGAGATAGAGACATAGGGGGAGACAGAGAGAGAGGGAAAGAGGGAGGGAGGGAGAGAGGAGAGAGAGACAGAGATAGAGACACAGGGGGAGACAGAGAGGGAAAGAGGGAGGGAAGGAGGGAGGGAGAGAGGAGAGAGAGGAGAGAAAGAGAGAGAACGAGAGAGAGAGAGAGAGAGAGAGAGAGAGAGAGAGAGAAGAAAGAGAGAGAAGAGAGAGCATGTGAGCAGTAGATCTGGAGTCAGAGGACTTGGGTTCAAGTTCTGTCTGTGTGACCTTAGGCAAGTCTCTTCACTGCCCTGGGAGCCCAAGTTTCCTCATTTGTAACATGAAAGCTAACATTAGATTACCATGAAGGCCCTTTCCAGTCTAAATCCATGATCCTAATAATTTTTAAATGCCTAGTTTTTAATTTGTCTGCTACAAGAGAAAATGTTTACAGGACCAGATTAGTAAAGATTACTTATGACAATAAAAGTAATTTTCTTTTTCTTTTTTTTTTTGGCAATTGGGGTTAAGTGACTTGCCCAGAGTCACACAGCTAGTAAGCGTCAAGTGTTTGGTCCAAGGTCATATCTGAACTCAGGTCCTCCTGACTCCAAGGCTGGTGCTCTATCCACTGCACCACCTAGCTGCCCCTATAAAAGTAATTTTCCAAGAATATTACAGTACTAACTTTTCCTTCCAAAAGTAGTATTAATTCCCAAATTACTAGAACTCCTGTAAATTACAAAACTGGTTCTTAATTAGATATAGAAGTAGAATTCTATTTCAATAAATATCTATATAATGTCTCAGCCAATTTAAATCAGTTGCAGGGTGGTGGAAGTACCAAGGGGAAGGTGTCCAAGCCTGTGATCTCATCAGTGCAGGGATGATATAGATATTCCCTCCACCAATATAGATCGAAACTTCTGTGTAATTTATAATCTTGGAGAATTTCCTGGACCACTGAGAGATTACAAGACTTATCCAATGCTCCATACCTAGGCTATGTTGGAGGTAAGATTTGTACCTTGGTGTTTCTGATTCCTAGGCCAACCCCCTCTCCACTACAGTAACTGCCTCTCCAAGCCAATAAAAAGACCACTATTTCCACATCCAGGCTAACACTGTGTTTTGTGCCTCCCTCATGGATCTGAGAATTCTGGCTGAGCTATCTAGCTCATGACTTAAATAATTTAATAAAAGTCAGTATATTTTCCAGTTTTTTCAGGGCTAGTCTCTCAGCTTGTAAATCAAAACAAGCGTAATAGTTTTTCCTTCTGTAATGCAAACAAAACTGTTGATTGGTTTTAAAAAAGAAAAAGAAAAAAAGAGGATAAGCTCTCTTGGCTTCTACAATACCATACTTTCCCTGGTTCTCCTTTCACCTCAGTGATGACCTTGTGTGTCTCCTTTCTATATCTGCTTTTCCTCCCCTCCGAACGATGGTATTTCCCAAAACTGTTTCTGAGTTCATGTCCCAACTCTGACACTTAACTAGCGTTGTGACCAAAGATGAGCCAGTTAATCCTCTGACTCTCATCTGAAAAACGTGGACAAAAATAGCTAAGTCTACGTTGTAGAGTCTGCGTGACAGCTTTAAATGTCACCTCTATTCAAATAACCACCATGTCTTTACCTCCCCTCTCAACCTTCTTTGCAAGTTGTAGATCCAATTTCCCCATTTCCTGTTATATATCTCCACCTGTGTGTCCCCCTAACACCTCAGGGTCAATGAGGGTGGAACCTGCTCCTCTTCCTGACGTTGACATTCCTGTTAATACTAGTTCTAGTTAATTATCAATACAAAGGCACTAATTAATGAAGAATTATTAATAGTAATTTTTATTGATGCTAGTTCACATTGCACACTATTTTATAGCTTACAAAGTTCTGTCCTCACTAGTCCTATGAAACAGTAGCGTTATTCTCTCCAGTGCCCCAGAGGTCACACTGCTAGAGCTGAGACCTGAGTCAGGTCTGTTTCCAATTTCAGTGATCATTATTTCTATGGTTTGCATCACCATTTCCCCTTTCATCCAGAGTGGAAATACTGGTTTCACCTTTGGTTCCTCTTTATTTTACTCCCCCACACATCTACTCTGTCACTAAGTACTCCCATTCTGCTTCTGAAGTATTTATGAAATCTGTTCCTTCTCTTCCAGGGTCATTGCTAACAGCATTATCTGTTACCTAGACTACTGTGTTAGTAGTCACCTCATCATCTGTTACCTAGACTTCTGTGTTAGTCTCCTAAATCGTACCTCTGCCTCATCTGTCCAAATTACACACCACTGCTAGAATAATTTTATGAGAGCCCAGCTCAAAGCCCCTGTCCCGAAAGCTTCAAAGGTTTCTCATGATATCAAATTTGGCCTTCTAAACCCAGCATTCAAGGTCATCTGAGCTTTGGGTGCCACCTCTCTTCCAGCCTGCCTTCCCACCTCTCCTGGTGCACCCATACCCCAGCTGAACTGGGCTACTGTCTGCTTTGTGAGCATTCCCCATCCTCTTCCACCTTCCTGTATTCACTCACATTCTTCTTTCTGCCCTCTGTCCTTCCTCTCTAGATCCAGCTAAATTTATCTTCATTGAGAGTCCCACTCAAGATCCACTCTCTAAAAAAAGTATCCAAAGACTTCCCGGATTCTCAGCGTCTTTCTCCTCTTAACCTCCTGTAGTAGTTTGTACTTTTTTAAAAAAAATTACTATTTCCATACTGTAATTGTTGATATACTTGTCTCATTTTTCCCACTAGACTACCGATGAGGTGAGAGCAGAGAATTCTTCATTTCAGCGGCGCTGCACAATGTTTTGATAACGGTTAGAATGTGATAAGTATGTTCTGAGTAAGTGAATGGCCGAACAGATCTTTTCACAAGTCTTTGACGGTTTAATAGTCAATGTCTTTAATGTGGTTTGTTATTTAGCAAAATCTTGAAATGTCATTCTAGCATTTGAACGTCTCTATGCTCTTCAAGGGGCTTTCACATTCACTGTCCCATTTTCTCCTCTTTTGAAAACCTGGCATATCATTTTCACAAAGTAATTTTTTCATCATTATAATTAGCTAAAAGCCCAACACCCGAAGAACAACTGCAGAAGTCTTTGTCAGAGCTTACATTTTATTGCTAATAAATTAGATGAAAACCCTATTCAAGAACTTATTTTCATTTTTTTTATTGGATAGTTACAAGTACAACATAAAGGCCCAGAATAATGCAACTCTTTTACTCTTTCAACTTCAATTCAGTAGATCTGTGACCTAATGGATGTGGCATTTCCTTTGTCAGTACAGACTGGGACCTCTACCTGCATCTGCATCCTGAGCGACTTTTCTGAATGTGGTATCTAGCTCTTCCACAGAAGATCCACCCATGGGATGGGGGGCCTTTTGTGGGGCCCTTCACATCGTGATGCCATTTTACACACGATTTAAACGAAAGACCAAAAGTAAAACCTACATAAATTGACTAGAACTAAGAACAAAGCTGCTGAACGACTGCTCTTCCAGATAAGACTCCAGAGGGCTAGGTTATGGCCCATGACTAGTGGTTTAAAGATGACTATTGTTTTTCAGTGGAAGAAAGAGAGAAGCATAATTTTAACCAACCTGAGAAATTAAATACATTTGTACTGGCTTTGCCTAAAGAAAAATATCTTTAAATTGTATTTCATGAGTTTAAAATGTTCTATTCTTCATCAATAAATTTAACACTCTATCTGTCATACCTTGTGTGCTTTGGGAAGGAGAGGGCCAGGTGGTTTTTTTCTGAGTACAAAAGTTCGACATCCCTTCTGAAGGTAAAAGGTTGGATTCGACTGTCCTGATCTAGACAAGAGAAATGATCAGTTACAAAGATAAAAACACATAATTACAGAATTTTAAGAGTAGAGTAAACCTTAGATACCATTTAATTCAACCAAGTCATTTTATTATATGCTTTCAAAAATAGTATAGAGCAAATCCACAACAGGAAGGCTTACAAAACCAAACACATTTTGACAGCCTTCATTCTCCTCCTGGCCCTGCTCCTGACTTTCTGGATTTCAAAACCCCTACATGTCAGGTACCTTCATTCCTCCACCCTCTGGATACACACTTTTTCAGTGCCTATGGCTATTGTCCCTCTCCCCTCCTCCCCCCATCTCCCCTTCCCTCCAGTACCATTAGACTTTCCAAGATTGCAAAGAACTCAGTGAAACAAAGTCCCAGCTCCTTAAGAACAAGGGCAGTCTTTCTTCCACATTTGCATTTGTATCTCCAGAGCCAGATAGATAGCTTAATACATGTTTGTATGTTCCTTTCCTTCTTTCTTCTAGAGGCTCCAGTGACTTCTTCTTAGGATAAAATACAAACCCCTGTTAGGCATTTTAAGCTCTTCATAATTGGGCTCCAGCCTCTCTTTCCAGGGTAATTACTTCTCCTAACACTCTACATTTAAACCAAACTGGCTTACTTGCTAGACCCTATAATTTATATGACAATCTATCAATGGGAATTCCTGCTCCTGAATGCCTCCCATACCTCTTCACCGCCACAGAATCTCTAACCTCCAAGACTCAGCTCAGATGAGATCTGTTCCATGAAGCCTAGCTTGATCCCTCCATTTGCTAGGGGTCTCTACCTTTACCCTTTACCTTTAGCTTATATTTTTATATTTAGTTTATATATTTGTACTACCTGTGTTCATGGATTTCCCCCAGTAGGGATGAGCACATTTTCGTGAATGCAGAAAACAAATATGAATACATACAAATAAATACAAAGTTGTCAGCAAGGTAATTTGGGAAGGTGGGCATTAACAATTAGGGGAAATAAAGAAAGGCTTCATACAGAAGGTAGTGCTTGAGCTCTGCCCCGAAGAGAAGAATTCTACGATGCAGAAGAGAGGAGGGAAGCACATCCCAGTCACAGGAGATAGCCAGAGCAAAGGCCTGGAGCTGGGAGATGGAGCCTATAACTGTTTATTGGATCACCGGATTGGAGTGGAGGGGCATGTGTGAAGAATGGAAGGAAGGCCAGTTTGTTGGATGATTGAGCACAAGAAGAGGAATAACACCCAATGAGGACATAAAGATCAGCTGAGGTCAGACAGTGTGAATGGCTTTAAAAACTAAACTGAAGAGTTCCTATTTGATCCCAGAAGCAGTAAGAAGCTAGAAGAGTTTAGTGAATATGTGAGCCATGGAGTCAGGTGTTCAATGGAAATCATTTTGGCAGGAGTGTGAGGAATGAACCGGAGTGGTAAGAGACTTGAGACAGATTAATTATGTGGCTGTCGCAATAATTTAGGAAAGAGGTGATGAGGGCCTGAACTCAGATGGAAGCTTTATGAACAGAGAGAAGGGTTTAGATGTGAAGGATGCTATGAAGGTAGAAAGGAAAATCTGGTAACTGGTGGGGTAAAGAAGAATGATGGGTCCAGGAGAATTTGTTTTTAGTAAAGAGCATTGGACTAGAAACTCAGGAAATCTGGGTTCCAGACCAAGACCCATGCCCTAGAGAACATATCCCTTCTGCCCTGGGGAACCCAACCCTCCCATTCACATCCCCACCCTGATTTAGTGAGTGTCTTACCAGGTTCACTATATATAAACTAGTTCCAATCATGTTTTACTTTACCACCTAGTAATCTTCTCATCAGACCACTTCGTCTGCTCTGGAACCATACTAAAATCAGTACTGCCATTGATCCTAGAAAAAATGCGTCAATCTGCTTATGGCTCTGCTTAACATCCCTGTAACTTTTTTTTTTAAATGAAAAAAATGATGACAATCAAAACTTTTGTTACTTTTCAGTTAACAAGAATTTATCTCCTTGGATTTGTTCTGTGAAGTTTGGATTCAGTCAAAGGGCTGCACTTGAGGACCTACAGGGCCACATGTGGCCTGGAGGCTACCTACAGCTTCCCCACCCCTGAATCTGCCCTATCCCTCATTTGATCATGAATTTCTTCTTTGCTTCTCTAATTTCTTTATAATATCACCCTTTATGTCTAAGTCATGTAGCCATTTGGAGCTGATCTTGGTAAACGAGGGAAATGTTGGCCTATACCTAGTTCCTGCCAGTTCAGTTTTCCAAGTTTTGATCAAGCCACAGGCTAGGAGACTTATTCTTTCAGTATATTGTGTACCTAATCTGTTTTTTGATCTTGTTACTGCCCATAAATGTGCCACTTTCATGTTCGAGAACTCTGACATATCTTTATCTGATCACAATGTGTTGTCATTCCACCTCTCCATCAGCTTGTAATCCCAAAGCCTAATTTTTAAATTTCGTTTTTAACTAACATTTAACATTCATTTTTTAAAAAAGTATTTATTTTAATCATTTTCTTTTAAAATGTATAGTTCCAAATTCTATCCCTATCTTCCACCCCTCCACCACCAAGAAGGCAAGCACTATGGTATCAGTTACATATGTTAAATCATATAAAATATATTTCCATATTAGCCATATTGCAAAAAAAGAAAAAAGCAAGTGAAATAAAGAAAGTCAGAAAATTATACTTCAGCTCAGAGTTCATCAGTTTTCTCTCTGGAAGCTGACAGCATGTTTTCATCATGAATCCTTTGGAATTGTCTTGGATCACTTTATTGATCAGAGTAACCAAGTCTTTCACAGTTGATCATCCTTATAATATTGCTGTTACTGTGCACAATGATCTCCTAGTACTTTTCACTTCACTTTGCCTCAGTTGAAAAAGGTCTTGTCATATTTTTTTTCCTGAAACCACCCCTCTTGTCATTTCCCACAGCACAGTAGTACTTCATCACAATCATACGTCACAACCTGTTTGTCCATTCCCCAAATGATGAGCATCCCCTCAATTTCCAATTCTTTGCTACCTCAAAAAGAGCTGCTATAAATACTTTTGTGTGTGTATAGGTTGGTGACAGATAGATAGATAGATAGATAGATAGACAGACAGACAGACAGATAGATAGATAGATAGACAGGACAGACAGACAGACAGATAGATAGATAGATAGACAGACAGACAGACAGACAGATAGATAGATAGGTAGATAGGTAGATAGATAGATAGCTCCTTTCCCTTTTTCTTTCATTTCTTTAGGATACAGAGCTAGTAGTGGCGCTGCTGGTTCAAAGGGATTCCACAGTTTTATAGCCCTCTGGACATAGTTCCAAATTGTTCTCCAGAATGGCTGTACCAGTTTACAACTGTACCAATGACACATTAATGTGTCTATTTCCCCCATCCCCTCCAGCATCTGTCATTCCTGATAGGTGTGAAGTGGTACCTCAGAGTTGTTTTACTTCGCATTTCTCTAATCGGTAGTGACTTAGACCATTTTTTCATATGACTACAGATAACTTTGATTTCTTCTTCTGAAAACTTCCTGTTCATATATCCTTTGATCATTTATCAAATGGGAATGGGTCTTATTTTTATAAATTTGACTTAGGAGTCTCTATATATTTGAAAAAATGAATTATTTATTAGAGAAATTTGCTATAAATTTTTTTGATATTACTTCATTGTCTACGGTACCTTTTTTGTTTTCTTTTTTTTTCCTTAATAGCATTTTATTTTTTTAATTACATGTAAAGATAGTTTTCAACATTCTTTTTTGTAAAATTTTGAGTTCCAGATTTTTCTCACTCCTTCCCCTCTCCCCTCAAGATATCAAGCAATCTGATACATGTTTTACATGTACAATCATGCAAAACACATTTCCAGTGAAAGAAGAATAAGAACAAAAGGGAAAAACCACGAGGAAAAAAAAACAATAACAAGTGAAAATAGCATGCTTCAATCTGCATTCAGACTTCATAGTTCTTTCTCTGGATGTGGTTAGCATTTTTCTGTGGTACTTTTTAGCAAAATGTAGTTTCCCTGATCATCTCTTTTAATTAGGTCTAATTTTGCTTTTGCTTTGTCTGAGATCATGATTGCTTTCCCTGCCTTTATGATCCTCCTTGTTGCCAATGCAAAGGCTTCTACATGCATAAGTGACCCCATTTTATCTAGCTTCTTCTCCTGTATGCTGTTTCCTCTATAATCTCCAATCTTTCACTTTTCTTTAATTTCTTCCTGTCTACTAGCTACTTCTCCACTGCTTACAAACAGGCCCATGAGTCTCCTTCCTTGAGCTACCCCTACTATCATTCTCTGTCTGTTCTCCCCTTCGTGGCTAAACTACTTAAACGTCCTGTTGGGCATTCTGAATTGGATCTCTCATAGACATTTTAAATTCAACATGGCCAAAGGTGAACTCATTATCTTTTTCCAAACTTTCTCCCCTTCCTAATTTCCCTGTTACTATCAATGGTACCATCAGCTTTTCAGTTACTGAATCTCACAAACCAGTTGTCATCCTCAATTCTTCACTCTCCCACCCAACACCCATGTTCAAGTACTACTGTTTCTACCTCTGTAACATTTCTTTGATAAGCCCCTTTCTCTTCTCTGACATAGTCTCAACACTGGTCCCTCACTGCACGACTATTGCAATAGTCTGTGCTACAGGTCTTTTTGTATGCTCCATTCTCTACTCAGCAGTTAATCTAGTCTTCCTAAAGCAACAGCATGACTATGTAAGCCCCTATTTAATCTGCTCCAGTGGCTCTCTATTGCCTCCAGTATCAAATATCAAATCCTGTTCTGCTTTTCAAGTCCCTCATAACCTGCCCCCTTTCTACCTTTAGTCTTCTTGCAACTTGCACCTCCCCCATATGTGCTCTGTGATCCATGAATACTGGCCTTCTTGCTATTTCTTAGATATGACACTCCTCTCAACTCTAGGCATTTTCATTGGCTGGCCCCATACATTCCCTCTCTCTTGATCTCTGCTACTTGGCTTCTTTCAAGTCTCAGCTAGTCTCACCTTCTGTAAGAAGCCTTTCCTGACTCCCCCTTCCCCACGCTACTGCCTTCCTGCTACTGATTATCTCCTATTTATCCTGTATCTATTTTGTTTACATGTCACTGTTTGCATATTGTCTGTCCCATTATACTGCAAGTTCCTTGAGAGCGGAGAGTGGGCGCTGTCTTTTGCCATGATTTGAATCTCCACTGCTTAGCATAATGCCTGGCACAAAGCAGGTACTTAATAAATGCAAACTATCCAATCTGTTTAACTGATCAACCTCTCTATTTCTTAACTGGTACCAAATTGGTTTTTTAAATTCAATTTTATTTTCTGTTCTAGATTCTCTCCCTCTCCCACCCATTAAGAAGGCAAGAAATAGAAAAACCCCTAGAACTATGAAGTCATGCAAAGAAATATGCCTCAGTCTATACACTGAGTCCATCAGTCTCTAGCTGGAGGTGGATAGCATTTCTCATGGAGTCCTTTGAAACTGTGGTAGAGCATTGTGTTGATCAGAGTTACCAAGTCTGTCAAAGTTGACTATCTTTACAATATTGCTGTTACTGTGTAAATTGTTCTGGTTTTCCTCACTTCATTTTGCTTCAGTTCATCTAAGTCTTCCAAGGTTTTTATGAAACCATCCTCTTTATTTTTCACATGACACTAAAATTCCATCATGTTCACATGCCATAACTTGTTCAACCATTCTCCAATTAATGGGTATCTCCGAATTTTCCAATTCTTTGCCAAAACAAAAAGAGTTTCTACAGATACTTTTGTATATGTGGGTCCTTTTTCTTTTCCTTTGATCTCTTTAGGGGTACAGGTCTACCAGCGGTATTGCTGGGTCAAAGGATGGGGAAAAAAGGGTAGTTTTGGGCAAAATTTAGACTGCTT
Organism: Phascolarctos cinereus; assembly: GCF_003287225.1. NCBI lineage: Eukaryota > Metazoa > Chordata > Mammalia > Diprotodontia > Phascolarctidae > Phascolarctos > Phascolarctos cinereus. The sequence continues at coordinate 40,599,692 of NW_027555514.1, forward strand.
TCTAGACTGTTTTAATGATTACTATTCTGTTGTATAGCTTGAGAACTGGTGCTGCTAGGTCCCCTTCTTTACCATTTCCCCCCTATTATTTTCTTTGAGATTCTTGACCTTTTGTTCCTCCAGATAAATTGTTATTTATTTTCTAGCTCCATAAAGAAATACTTTTGGTAGCTTGATTGGTATGGAACTGAATAAGTAAATTAATTTAGGCAGTGCTGTCATTTTTACTATATTGGCTCAGCCTACTCATGAAAAATCAATATTTCTCCAATTATTTATTTTTGCATAATTATCACGTACTGTTGTACAAATGTTGTGTAGTTACATCCATACAGTTCTTTTTTGCATCTTAGTTATTTTAAATGGAATTTCTTTTTCTCTCCTTGCTCGGTTTTATTGGCAATATGCAGAAATGCTGATGATTTGTCAGTTTATTGTATGTTCATCAACTTTGCTGGCTATTGTTCCCAAATAATTTTTAGTTGACTCTAGAGTTCCTGCAGTACAATGTCATGTTTTTTCCCCCTCTCTTTGCCAATGTTTATTGTCAGTATTTTTTTTTCTTATCTCTATCAGGATATCAAGCAGTAATGGTGATAAAGGGCATATTTGCTTTACCTTTGATCTTATTGGAAAGGCCTCTGATCTATCTCCATTAAGTATAAAACTGGCTCTAGATTTTAGGTAGACATGTAACACATAAAAAGAAGCTAAAAAGTATGAAGGGCAAGAAAAGAAAGTGAGGAGGGTACATGGTAGAGGGGACTGTGATGAAGCTGGGTAGGAAATGACACAGGGGCTGCCCTATGCACTCTCCTTAAACGAAGGATCTGGGAGGACCTCTCTGATGTCTTCTCTCCACTTCCTCACTGGGTAAGTGCCCCAGGGGTACAGGGTACTGAAGAGGTGTAAATTTCAGACTGAAAAAAAAAAACTTAATTTGTGTCCAAACAATGATGAAGTTTGGTTGAAGGAAGTGGGGATGCTGAACCTGGAGAATAAAAGGCATAAGGAGGTGATTTGATAGTTATCTTCAAGTATTTGAAGGGCTATCATCTGGAAGAAGGTTGGGTTTCTTCTGTTTACTCCCAGAGGACAGAACTAAGAGAATAGGTGAAAATTGGGAGACTTTATGTTATGAATAACTTCTTAATAATTACAGCCATTTAAGGCAGTGGGTCCTCCCTCACTTGAGGTCCTTAGGCAGAAGCAGAATGACAGGTATGGAAAATGAAGCAAAGGTGGTTGTATACACCCCATACATTTAAACAGATTCTTTAGCTATTCTCACATATGGGATTAATGGAGCCCTTTCATACCTGATACTATCATAATCTGGCTACAAGCTTCTGCCAAGCTTGTGAACCTGGAGTTTCCTGTCTTTCTTTTGCTGGCTGAAGGCAATTGAACTGATTTACACGGTTTCTATCTAAGCCTGGGTCATTCTGGCTGTTGAAAATTCAGAGGGAGATGTGACTTTCAACTGACAAAGAGGATGCTAAGCACAACACTGTGTACTTGTGTACATGACACTGTACTAACATATTACATGCGGACAGAAGACACTCCAGAGGGTAAAGACTTTGGCATGGCAGACACGCGTGGGAAGGATAAAAAGAAAGCCCACTATGTTTCTGAACTTGCTTGAAATTCTAGAGCTGGGGCCCTTAATTATTTTGTGTCACAGATCACCTTGGCAGTCTGGTGAAACCTATGGGCCCCTTCTTGAAATAACGCTTTTAAATGCATAAAATAAAATACATAGGATTACAAAGGAAACCAGTTACATTGAAATAAAGATGTAACTTTTCCCCCCATCCAAGTCCACAGAACCCCTGAAATCTACCCACAGACTCCAAGGGAGTCCAAGGACTGACTTAGAACGGACTTCCTCGCGGTGAGACCGTTCTTTATCTTCTAGTCTGAACCTTATAAGTTCTCATTTCGTTCGCCGCTGAAGGGCCGCATCGCTCTTCGCGGGGGTGGAGGCGAAGGAGGCCCCGCTCGGCCGCGAGGGGGCGCGGCGCGCCCGGCCTCCTCCGTTACCTGTACTGGGCGACGGTCAGGGGCCTGGTGGGCTCGGCTTCGAAGCCGGGCAAATGCCGGCTCAGGTAGTCCTCCAGGGACCTCTGATCAAGCCTGTGCTGGGGCAGGACGTCGCCCGTGTCGGGCTCTCTAAACGCCTCGGACGCCATGGCCAGCCGCCGCCGCCGCCGCCGCCAGCTCCGCCTCCGGGACACCAAAGAGCCGAGGACCAAATCCGTCGGTCCAAAGTTTGCTGGCCGGAGCTCGGCTCGGGGCGTGGGAAGGCGGAGCCGGGGGCGTGGGAAGGCGGAGCCGGGGGCGTGGGGAGCCGAGGGCGGGGCCCGGGCCGGGCCTTCCCATCCTTGCGGAGGGCGACAGGACGCTACCCAAGGGGCGGGGCTGGGCGGGATTCTGGGCCGGCCCTCCGATCACTTCCTCACAGGATGCAGCCCTTGGGGGCGTGGCTCTCCCGCGATTGGCTCGCATTGCGGTTGCTTAGCAACGGCGTCGTCGCCGCTCTCTGTCAGTGGTTGTCGGCTCCAGAGCAGCTTCTGCTTTCCGCTCGTCCCAGATGACGAGACTAAGGAAGGGACGGCTGCTTGGCTGAGGCGAAAGAAGCCACACCATCCCTCCTTTCAAACTTCATTCACTGAAAACCGGAAAGCCAATTGGTCCCTCGCAAAAGGACCCTCCGGGAACGTAGGCGCCGAAGCTACACGGTTCCGCCCCTGCCCGCTCTGCGCGCCCGGAGAGGTGGAGGCGTGGGGGGGCAGGAAGGAAGCGTGGCCAAGGGAAGGCGATGGCTGTAGCACACCGGAAGAGGCCCTGGCGAGCTGAGGCGACGTGTCGCTCTGGCTTGGAGTGGGCGCTCCCCGGCTCGGCTCTCGTGTCTGCGCAGCGGGCCTGGCTCGCGGAGCAGCAGCGTGGGGCGGCGGCGGCGGGGGAGGCGGAGGCCCGGGCGAGGGGCGGCCGAGGCCCAGGCCCCGGCCCCGGCCCCGGACATGGCTTCTTCCTCGGCCGAGACGGCGGAGCAGCTGCGGCGGCGGGTCCAGGAGCTGGAGCAGGAACTGGCGCAGGAGCGGAGCCGGCAGGCCCCGGGAGGCAGCGCCGGCGGAGGCCGGGCCCGCGTCGACAAGATGAGCCCGGAGGTGGTGGATTCCAACCCGTACAGGTAGGTGAGCGCGACCCCCGCAGAACCGCCGATCTGAGGCCTGCCCGGGCCGGGTTTCCCGTTTTCCCTCACTGCCTCCTTTCCCGACGCCCGCGGGTGTAAGAAGAGGTTTTTAAAGGGCCCGTTCAGGGGAGGATCCCGGCTAGAACGATTCTAGACCAGGTTGGTGTTCTCAGGCTCGCTCCAGATGGAGGGTTCGCAGGGCGTGTTTAGCCTCAAGTATGCCTGTTCGTTTAAAAAAGAGATGCGTTAATTCATTTTTAACATTCATTTGTTAAAATTTTCAGTGTGAAATGCTTTTCCTCCCTCCAGCCCCTTCCATACACATTGAGAAGGCAAGCTGTGTTGTGCCCATTATACAGACGAAGTCGTGGAAAACATTTCCATATTTGGCTGTTATTTTAATGAAATTGGAATCAGGCCCGCCACACAAGAAATCTTGCCTCCCCTCCTCCTGTCTCCCGCTCCCCTTCTTGCCATTGCCTAGGGACGTTTATCTGCACTTGCTCCTTCTCTTCCTAGGCCAGTCTCAGTCTATGTGTGAGAACGCTCGGTCGTTTCTAAGATGAACAGTTCAGCGGCACTTCTACAGCAGTCAGAATAGAAAAGACACGGATTTTCCTTCTCCCAACTGTGTGGTAGTCTAGTGTAGCTATTTAAAGTGGCGAAAACCACTTTGTCGAATCCTGTTCTTAGGGCCTTTGGGAGGAGTAAAGTAAAAAGAGTAAAGACTTTATTTACTTCGTGTGACTTTGGGCCGTGGCAACCCCACTGGGTACTGGTCCTACTACTTATCCCCATTGGATCTTTGGCAGGCTACTTCATCCCTCTGGGCCTCCCTTACTGCTGTAAAATAAAGAGGTTGCACTTGATCGACAACCAGTTTATTGACCTACTATTTGTACCATCCTCTGGGCCCACGAGATGAAAAGATAAGACAGAGTCCCTGCTTTCCAGTGTTCAAGATAGCTTTTGAGATTAGAGCCTAATTTCATCCTTCTTTAATAAATAATTTAATGATTAGCATTCAAATGAATCTTTAGTGTTTTACATTTTTCTCAGAGGAAAGTCTGTCTTCCAAAAATGAAACTGTCTCTTTTAAATGACAGCTTGAGTTTTTTGTTTTTCATTACAGTAATCTGTGTTCCTCTCTATGTAAAGAAAACAAGTTTTTATTTTCGCTTTTCTCAATGAGAAGTTCAGAACACAAATGTGACTGCTTCTTAAAATTTCTGTTCTACTTCTAAATCTGGAAGACCTGGTTGTTCCAGTCCCATATATGTTAACTTTTTTCTTTTTGGCTAGGCAATGGGTTAAGTGACTTGCCTAGGGTCACACAGCTAGTTAAGTGTTATGTGTCTGAGGCTGGATTTGAACTAAGGTCCTCCTGAATTCAGGGCCGATGCTCTATCCACTGCCACCTAGGTGCCCCACATATCGATTTCCTAATGCCTGAAGGATAGAAAGAAAAGCCAGGCTCAAGTCTTGCCCCTGCCTCCTCTGGTGGTGCTGGCAACTTGGTAAACCACTATGTGCCTCAGGCTACTCTGCAGGACTTCTGCGCAATTAGACCTTTACAAGTATTAGTGTACGGTTATGGCACTGTGCCACATGCTTCAAGAAAGTGATGACAGGTAGGACCCTATCTCAAGGACTTTAGAATCTGTATTTGGAAAGAAGACGAATGAAACAATTAGCAAAAAAATACCAGACTGGATTTTCCATTGAGTGCTAAACTCTCCTGTGTACTTTATGAATTTATGACTTTATGGATTGTAAAAAGGGAAGATGGGTGGGAGCTGGAGGTGTGAACTGAAGAGAACAAGGGGTAGATTATGACCTGACTAACAGATTTGGAATTTTAGTCATCTTACTAAATGTTAAAATTGTTGATGAAAAAGTTAAAGAAGATTAACGAAATTCACTTTTTGTCTTATTTTACCTAAACATTCAGCACTTGTAACTTCCTCTTGCCCTTAAGAGGGCAAAAGGCAGATATAAAAATGTGCTTCATCTCCATGGGGGCATCCCATCATCTGGTGGAGAGATGACGTTATCCTATCTTTAAATCCTTAGGGTTAGAGCTGGAAGGAAGCTCAAGAGGTCATCTTGCCCAAACCTCTGGTTTGAGAGATGAGGAACTCAGGGCGCAGAGGAGTTTACAGACCTGCCCAAGGTTGCACTGTAGTACAGCTCAGAATTGACCCCAGGTTTTCTGATCCACAGCCAACCCTTTTCCCATGGTACCCACATCCCTGGTTTGTGTTTTTGTTGTTTGTAAATGTTTTCTGGGCTCCAGAGCAGCACTCAGACTGTTCATTGTAATCTTTACTTTCACCAGTAAGACTAACCTGCAGACTTGTTAGTGTTTTGTGTCTAGCCCTCAGTACTGTACAACAGATCTAAGCTTAACATGTTTTTGATGGTTTTTAAAAATAATTGTTTCTTTTGCTTTTAAGTCGCCTGATGGCATTGAAACGAATGGGAATTGTGAAGGATTATGAGGTATCGTATTTATTTGACATTTTTGAAGATTTCAACCCCAAAATAATTTCTGGCAACTTTTATGAAGTATATTGATTAGAGTGTTTTCAATGTATTTTTCACAGAAAATCCGCACCTTTGCTGTAGCAGTAATAGGAGTTGGTGGAGTTGGTAGTGTTACTGCTGAAATGCTAACAAGATGTGGCATTGGTAAGGTAAAAGATGCTTTTCTATCACATGAAGAACCATTTACTCCTGGAGAAACAGGTACTGTCAGTGTTATGTCATACAAGCACACACACATACATGTACCCCCTATACTTGAAATAAGTTGAAGCTATTAAAATAAACATGTATCGTTTAAGTCCTAGTCTAGTGTTGAATTGTGGTGTGAAGTGAGCCTGTGTTCTCAGATGCTGGGCCAGTGTGGTGTAAAGCTGGGCAGGTCCAACAAAGCTGTCTGCTTCCTTGTTTTAGTGTGGTGGAATACTCGTCTTCACAAGATCGGTCACCGAGAATGAGTATCTTTGACCATTGTGTCTCATGAAGTATGAAGAGCTGTGATCTGTTAATAGAGGGAGTTACGATACCATTGAAATGGAGGTGTCCTCAGTTTCTTAAAGTAAATTTCATTTCTGCAGTGATGTCGCCTTCTGTATTGAACAGCTGATACCTGTAACTAAATACCCCTGTCTAATGATAAGAGAAATACCTGCACCAGTCTGAAGCGTTCACTAGCTCTTTGGGGTAGGAGCTGTGGCAAAGCTCTTTATAGACTATTAGAACAGGTGAACAAGTGACTGACAAACTGTTTCAGCTGAAAGTGTCAGGGTTAGAGTCAGAAGACGTGGATTCAGATCCTCACCTTATGCCTTCCTGCCTGTGTAACCTTGTGCAAACTTATCCTCTTCTGCACCTCATTTTCTTCATTTGTAAAATGTAAGGTTTGACCTTTGAAGTTCCTTCCAAATCTGAATTTAGGATCACATAACATCTGTAAAATGAGAGATTTATAAAGAGTTAGAAACCTTCCTCTGCTCCCTGCGAAGTTTGGTGCAGGCTTTTACCTTTCCTTATTGGTGAGTCTGATATTGATAGTGTTCTGGTTTGGAACTGGGTTCCTTTTTTTTTAAATCCTATATTGTTATTCTAATATCTAAACATGATCAGATTTTCTGAAAAAGTGGGGAGAAGAACTCCTTTTCCTCAAATTAGATTGATTGGTTGATCTAGTTTTCTAAAATATGCATTATTGGTTTTAAAATTTGTTAGCACCTTTGTTTTTCCAAGTTATTGTTTTGATATATGTCCTGTACACACACACACACACACACACACACACACACACACACACACACACACGAAGAAGAATGATTTTGTATTGGTTAAAGTCTTAGTTGTAGTTTAGAATTTCTTTTTTTCAGTCACGACATAAGCAGTATGTTTGTGTGTGTATAAATGTGTATAAACATACACACATACATACATGCACTCTACTGCAAGTCTATTTTAGTTTAAATTATAGTGCATGTTTTTATCTTCTCTCTAAAGACTTCACCATACCTGATTGATTCCATACAATGCTGCATATCAGAGAAAAAGAACTTGACCTAGTTCTTAAAGATTTAGGTAGCTAATTATGAAAATTTATGGTGACTTTTATTTATGTATAATGACATGGGGATGATGTGATCTCTTTGTTAGAGGTCGGTCATTATGCTCATCTTTCTGAGAGAACTAAGTAGCACACAAAATAGAAAGACCTCTGGTATAAAGTCAACTCCACTTGTGACAAAGTCCTGCTGAAAATTCTTATAAACTTGCAATGAATTTTGAACCAATTTTCTTTGTGTTTCTTGATTCATCTTTTTAGTATGATTATTTGGGATTGAAATGTAAGATTAAGAGTTAATTTTGTTTTTGTTTTTACAATATCTTATACAAAATGGGCGCTTAAATACTTTGAGTGAGAATGAATAATCATTTATATTGTTTACATCTGATGAAACTTAGTTCATTTTTAACCCTATGAATGACTTTGGCACACATGAATTACCAATGAGGTGTTTATTCATAAAAATATTATTTATTATCTCTAGCTGTTACTATTTGATTATGACAAAGTGGAACTGGCCAACATGAATAGACTTTTCTTCCAGCCCCATCAAGCAGGATTAAGCAAAGTTCAAGCAGCAGAGCATACTTTACGGTCAGTAGAATAGAAATTAAGTATTCATAATTAAGTGACATCTTGTATAAAAAGTTCACTTGGTGTCTGGATGTAGCTCTTGTGTTTTATTTATAACTGTAGGTTTGACTCATATTCAGCAGGTAAAACCCTCCTGTGGCTTCTGCCTTAACAAGTTCAGTGGATACTCATTAAATCCTTGCTGAATTTCATTGAATTAGCAGCATTATATCAGAAGCTTTTCTGCAGATTGAAAGGGAGGGCTCACTCCTGCCATATGAGTTGATCTCAGTTTTTGTGAAGTGCTTTTTTTTTTTAAACCTTTACAAGGTCTATTTTTCACTGTTGTATTTGGTATTTAACTGCTACCACTGAGGTGGGAGAGAAAAGGAATAGCAAGACTGACTCTTTTTTTGTGTGTGTGATTACAAGTAAGCACTTCTAATTCTGGATTAGTACAAAATATTCTGGAGCTCTTCCAACTCTTTTTTTCTTTTTCCTCTTAATTTTTATTTTGTTCTCTGTCCCTACCAATGAGTTTAATTGTAATTATTTCCTTTTTCTCTCCTTAAGGAATATTAATCCTGATGTTCATTTTGAAGTATATAATTATAATATTACCACAGTGGACAACTTTCAACATTTTATGGATAGAATAAGGTAAAATATGCTTATTTAGAATTCTTCCATTGATGCTTTTCCCCTTAATTTTAGTTTTGTACTTGCTATCAAAATACCTTCTTTTGCGTTATTTACAGTCAGATAGGATCTCAATAAGTAATGTATGCTTTTTTAGAAATTGCATAATTTTTTGGGCTATCTTAAAATGATCCTTATGGGAAAGACCCAATTCATGCATCACCTATTTAATTTCCTGTTTGTAGTTATATTCAAAAAAATTTTTAAAGCTAGAACATGGGACATTTTAATAGGCTATTACAAGAGTCTACCAAATATATTCAGTTTTAATTATAGTATTTATTTTCTGGTATCTAAAGATTCACTGTGGTCTGGGTTATAGTTTCATTTGATGAGTGTGTTTGTGTGTGTTTATGGTGAGGGGCTAATGCTAAAAAACGCTTCCGTTTTGAGAGGCAGAAGGATCCAGGAAAGTAGGTTTGTAATCCTAGTTCTGCCTTTCACCAGCAGTATTAGGATAGTGGTCACTTAACCTCTCTGAAACAGAGTTTCTCATATCTAGATATGAGATGGAGATAGAGATATGATAGAGAAAATAATTCCTGATTCCGTCACAAGGTTGTGTGAGGCTCAGATGAACGCGTGCATGTGAAAATGCTTTTAAACTAGAAGGTGCTCTGCAATGAAAGGTATTGAGTAATTTCAGTTAGTTAACAGGCATTAAGTGCTTGCTCTGCATTAGTACAAGATTGGATAATAGATTAGTTGTGGTGGGTGAGCCTTGGCAGTGAGTTTGTGGACCTGGGTGCTGCCCTTGATAGTGACATACAAGTTTAGAAGGGGAAGCAGTGTTTGAGGGGGTAAACAAGGAGTTCTATTTGGGGTGTGTTGATTTTTCGATGCCTGTGGGACCTCCAGTTTTGAGATGTTTAAGAGGAAGTTGGACATTGATGACTAGCTTAGAAAAGAGACTAAAGCTGGATATATAGATCCATAGAGATGATGTTTGAACCCCTAGGAGCAGATGAGATCATGGGGTAACATAGTCTAGAGCACTGAGATTAAACGCACATGGAAATGTAGCCCTGTGGGCTGTGTATTGACTTAGAAAACTACAAATTACAATTGTCTATGTTGTATTTTATTGATTTTTAAAAAAAATATTTCTGAGTTATAGTTTAATCTGGTTTGGACCTACTCAGGAGTATTGTGGGCCACTGCACAATATAAAGCTAGGTACATACTCTACCTGTGGCATAGAGTGAAAAGAGAAGGGGGCCCAGGACAGGCCCTTCAGAGATACCCTTGATTAGTTGGTGTGGCATGGCTGAAGAACCAGCAAAGGAGACTGAGAGGACACACAGGGGAACAGGAGAGAGCAATTTCAGAAAGACCTAGAGGGGAGAGTGTACAGGAAGAGAAGGTGGTCTGCAGTATCAGATGCTGCAGAAAGGTCAAGAAAGATAAGGATTGAGAAAAAGCCATTTGGAAAATACATGGCTAGATTACCATGAAAGACGAGGAGGTAGCAACGTGTTAGAAGATTTAATATTTTATTACCGTTAACAAAAATGAATCATTGTCTCTGCTTAAGAAATTGTAAATTTTATGAACTAGTGCCCTCTGTGTATACTTGCTATCTATATCCAGCTAAAATTTTTTTTTCTTATTTTTTTTCTTTTGATTAGTAATGGTGGCTTGGAAAGTGGGAAACCTGTTGATCTAGTTCTGAGCTGTGTGGACAACTTTGAAGCTCGAATGGCAATTAATACAGTGAGTACTTTATTTAGTCCACAGAGGACATGATAATGCATGCATTTGGCTTAATATGTGTTCTGTTCATATGTCTTAATTCCTGTCTGAGCAATAAATGATTTTGTATGAGCCCTAATTCTGAAGTGTTCTAAAATTTTTTATCTTTAAAGATTATTTTTGAATTTTTTTCAAATACCCATATCTATAGATATTTTTCTAGCTTTTTGCTATATATATATTAGTAGCTCAAGCAAAAATATCCAATCTGGTTGAAGACCCCTTGTTTCTAGGGGTGTGTGTGTATGTGTATACACAGATGTACATACATATGTGTGCAATTGTGCACTCACGCACATACTTCTCGGATGTATTATTATTATCTTTTTAATGTATGGAATAGAACACATTTCTATAACATAGTATGATAAAAAAGATGATCGCACATGAAGTTGCAAATCTGCTATGCATAACTTGTTCATTTCAAATATATTTCAGATGTATTATTTAAAAGATATGTAGTATATATTTTTTTAAATTTTATTAATTTATTTTGATTTATCAACAATCACTTCCATATGCTTTTGAGTTTAAAAATTTTCTCCCCTTCCTCCCCACCACCCTCCCCAAGTTGGTGCACAATCTCATGTAGGCTATACATTTACATTCCTATTAAACATATTTTCACATTAGTGAAGTTGTAAGTAAAAATTAAAACCAATAGGAGGAACCATTAGAAAAAGGAACCAAAACTCAACAGAAGAGAAAAAAAATGATAGCAAGTCAGCTTCCACAGTTCTTTCTTTGGATGTGGAGAGCATTTTCTACCACGAGGCCTCTGGGGTTGTCTTAGATCCTTGTATTGCTGAGAAGGGTTAAGTTTATCAATATTAGTCATCGCACAATGTGGCTGTTATTGTGTACAATGTTCTCTTGGTTCTGCTCATTTCACTCATCATCAGACCATACAAGTCTTTCCAGGTTCTTCTGAAGTCAGCCTGTTCATCATTTCTTATAGCACAATGGTATTCCATTACATTCATATACCACAACTTGCTCAGCCATTCTCCACTTGATGGGCATCCTCTCAATTTCCAATTCTTTGCCACCACAGAAAGAGCTGCTATGAATATTTTTGTACATGTGGGTCCTTTTCCCATTTGTATGATCTCATTGGGATATAGCCCTAGAAGTGCTATTGCTGGGTCAAAGGGTATGCACATTTTTTGTAGCCCTTTGGGCATAGTTCCAAATTGTTCTCCAAAATGGTTGGATCATTTCACAACTCCACCAACAATGCATTATGTTCCAATTTTCCCACATCCTCTCCAACATTTATCATTTTCCTGTTTTGTCATGTAGGCCAATCTGGTAGGTGTGATGTGGTACCTCAGAGTTGTTTTGATTTGCATTTCTCTGATCAATAATGATTTAGAGCATTTTTTCATATGACTATAGATGGCTTTAATTTCTTCATCTGAGAACTGTCTCTTCATATCCTTTGACCATTTATCAATTGGAGAATGGCTTGTAGTCTTGTAAATTTGTCTTAATTCTCTATATATTTTGGAAATGAGGCCCTTATCAGAGACACTGTAAAAATTCGTTTCCAATTTTCTACCTTCCTTCTAATCTTAGTTGCATTGGCTTTGTTTGTGCAAAAACTTTTCAATTTAATGTAATCAAAATTATCTGTTTTGTTTTTCGTAATGTTCTCTGTCTCCTGTTTGGTCATGAATTCTTCTGTTCTCCATAGATCTGATAGGTAAACTATTCCTTGTTCTCCCAGTTTGCTTGTAGTATCAGCCTTTATATCTAAATCATGAACCCATTTTGACTTTATTTTGGTATATGGTGTGAGATTTGGGTCTATGCCTAGTTTCTGCCATACTCTTTTCCAGTTTTCCCAGCATTTTTTTTCAAAGAGTGGGTTCTTGTCCCAGAAGCTGGGGTCTTTGGGTTTATCAAATAATAGATTACTATAGTCATTGACTACTATGTCTTGCATATTTAACCTATTCCACTGATCCCCACCACTCTATTTCTTAGCCAGTACCAAGCAGTTTTGATGACTGCTGCTTTATAATACAATTTAAGATCTGGAATGGCTAGGCCACCTTCCCCTGCATTTCTTTTCATTAGTTCCTTTGATATTCTGGACCTTTTGTTCTTCCAAATGAATCTTGTTATTATTTTTTCTGACTCTACAAAATAATTTTTTGGTAGTTTGATTGGTATGGCACTGAGTAAGTAAATTAGCTTAGGTAGGATTGTCATTTTTATTAGATATTTGTACATTTTGATAGAACTGTTTTACAGTAGTACTTGTTTGTGAGAACTTGAATTTTCTTGACATCTTAAAATGTATAAATTGCTACGAAGATAGTGTTTCTCAATATCATGAACTCTTTTCCGTTGAATTATTAGAGTATTTTTTTCCTTTGTCAAAGTGCATTATTTTCTTAAGTGCTGCTAGGATTCTTTTGGAGAAGATTTTTCACGTACCAGTAATTTCAGAAGTGTTGATAATTTAGTAAACCATATTTTGCTCTATACTAATATTTTTAATAGAATGGAAAAACTAAATATAATAATCATTCCAAATCATAACTTTTTGCTTTGACTGTGATACAAATAGACTTAATTTTAAAATATGTATATATACGACGTGTGTATATAGATCCTCATTTATCATGAAAACAACATATGTAGTAAATTCCAGCCTTTTGTTCACAGCTGTGACTTCATTCTACTTAGGCTTGTAATGAACTTGGGCAAACATGGATGGAATCTGGAGTCAGTGAAAATGCAGTCTCAGGGCACATACAACTTATCATTCCTGGGGAGTCTGCTTGTTTTGCGGTATGTACTGCTGTTGTTTGATATCTATTTTTAGGTTCTACAATTTTTAAAATGTAAAATTAAGACTAGAGAGAGATGAGAGAGAAAATATAATCCAAATTTCGTGTATTTCTATTTATGCATCTCTTTTACTTATTCTTTTAAAATAACCTTGCCTTTTTTTCCTTTTCCTTAAAGTGTGCTCCTCCACTGGTAGTTGCTGAGAATATTGATGAAAAGACACTAAAAAGAGAAGGAGTTTGTGCAGCTAGTCTTCCCACTACCATGGGAGTGGTTGCTGGAATTCTTGTACAAAATGTGTTAAAGTGAGTGCTAGAAAAAATGTCTGAATTGTCCTGTGTATATGTAGTATAAAAGTATATAAGTAGTACCTGTGAAAAGTCGAACTGGATAGGAAAATCATCTAGAGACTGGTTTTCTTAAGTCTATAGTTAGGGGTAGCCTATAGACATTGGGGTCTTTATGGAACACTGATTTTGCTTCTTTAGGTGTGACCAGGTGTCAATTTTCCTTAAATGAAAATTATTTTTAAAAGAACAGTTATCAATTAGAGTAAGACCTTTACTTTCTGACACCATAACATAGCCAGGGACCAAGAAGTAAGCCGTCAGTGTTTCTGAGCAGTGTCAACAGACTGGTCGTAGAGTTCCTAAAGTAGATGTGCCTTACTCTTGATCAGATTCTTCAGGCCCCATGAAGAGCCCCTTTCCTCTTTATTTTACACGTAAGTGTATTGGTAGTGGTTGTCAGGACTCCCAAGCCCACAATCGGTTAGAAGTACAAATTGGATGGAAGAATTGCAGCAGCCAGTGTGCTGCCAGTAATAACTGACTCCAAGGAAGCAGGCTGGAAAAAACGGTAACAACAAATGCCACCTCTATGCCATGATCCAGGACGGGGCCTGGGGCCTCGGAGTCCAGGAGCGCATAGGCCGGCCTCTGTGTCTCCACAGGCCTCAGTAGCAATGTGGAACAGCTGGTGTTCATCACGTGACCCTGAATGATCACGAAAAGCATAAAAAAATGTTTAGTAGCCTCTGGTTAAGAGGCATCAAAAAAGATGCTTCAAGTAGTAAGAGCCCTCTGGAAAATTTCAACAGTTCCTTTTCCTGATGGGACTTTAATGTTTAAAGGGCCCTTCAGCTGCTGGTAGTTTGGTGTTAGAATGTCTGTCTACTTAGGTAAAGGTCTCCTTACACACTTTTGGAACTTACTCTTACTCTGAATCCCTGCCTTCTATTGTTTCCTGCTATTAGATGAACTTCAGAGCTTGATGCCACACCCACTTCTTTCTTTAGGCACTGAGCAGTTAGTTGTCTACTTACTTGGACCTGCTAGGTCACACACACACTGGAAAGGGATGCTGTAAAGGGGGCTGTTTCACTGTTGGAAGTTCCCCTTCCAAGTTCCCTCATGTTGCTTTTTAAAAAAGATTGTGTCTGGTTCCCACCAAAGGAGACATTTCCCTGAATTAGCCCTCCTCCTTTGACCTTAAATTTCTGTTAAGATAGGTCCAAAGTATACCTGCTTCTGGGCTGTATTGTCTTTGAGTTGGGCCTGCTCCTAGTCTCCTTCCTTGAGTCAGGGGCCATTCAACATTTTGTAGCTTTTCCCTACCTCAGGCCTGCTAGTTTTTTCTTTACCTAAGTACTTTTACATTTTATATACATTTTAAATCTATTTTGAATATGACAGCACATAACTATTAGACAGGACTCTGTCTCTCTAGTACCCTCAACGATGGTACTCTAGGGGGGTACCCAGAATGTGCCACTTTTCATTGGTAGTGGAGATTTTTCATCAATAGCTTAAGTCACTGATCTATTCAAAGTATGAAAAAACTCCGTGTATAATTTTTTAAAATCACTGTTTAATCATGCTAATACACTAATGTGAATAAATATTATATTTCCTTTATGAAAGCATTCATTAATAATCTGCTTTAATTTATAAGAAAAACTTGTAACTTTGTCTATCGTATCTAAATGAATGCTTGAAAAGTTCATGTTTTACACTCATAGTTACACATTTTGTTATAAGAGACCTCTTACCCTCCTTGGGACTCGGTTTCTTCATTTGTACAATGAAGGAGTTAGATTAGATGGCCTCAGAATGAGGTTCCTTTTAGCTCTAGATTTAAAGTCCTATGAACTCAGCCCAGTCTATATGAATGTATGTGTATGCATGCTTACACTTTTTTCACCCCAGCTGTATTTGTTCTTTTTTCTTCCAAAAACTAGGTTTCTGTTAAATTTTGGTACTGTGAGTTTTTACCTGGGTTATAATGCAATGCAAGATTTCTTTCCCACCATGTCCATGAAGCCAAATCCTCAGTGTGAAGACAGAAACTGCAGGAAGCAACAGGAAGAATATAAGGTAAGCTTTTATTCCTGAGGATTATTGAAAGGGCATTTATTCATAGGAAAAGAACGAATGCTGGAAACTTACAATTAACCAAGAGCTTATTTAGGCTTGGAATCCTGGGAGAAGAGAAGAGTTTACTGTTGAATGAAAGCAATTTTTAAAAAATCAAATGAAGTTAATTACATTTATGTTGTGTTCTTGTTAAATTTGCTTTAGTAGCTTTTAAAAAATCTTTTCTAAAGAAGCTTCTGTAGGCTGATCAGTTTCTATAGCAGAATTTAAAACTCTTTAGTTCTAGAGTTCATAATGACTAGTAATCTAAGGAACATATTGATATTTAATTTCTGCAGAAAAAAATTGCAGCTCTACCCAAACAAGAGGTTGTTGAACAAGAAGAAGAAGAAATACTTCATGAGGACAATGACTGGGGTAGGTGTTCAATCAGGAATTGAGTAGTAGTAGCAGAAACCCAACCCCATCCATCACCAGCTAGCCCTTTTAGGATTTTATGATTACTGAAGAAATGCTTACTTCTCCAAGCTACTCAGAAATAAGCATCAAATGTCATTCTCCAGGTATCGAGTTAGTATCTGAGATTTCAGAAGAGGAGCTCAAAGATGCTTCTGGTCCTGTTCCTGACTTGCCTGAGGGAATTACGGTGGCATACACAGTTCCAAGAAAGGTACTTCTAAAAAATGAGCATGACTTAGGAAATAAGGTCACATCAGCAAGCAGAATGTGGAAAGGTTTTGTATGACTTCATACATATAATGGGTATAGTATTTTTTGCCTTCTGAGAGGGTGGAGGGAGAGAGAATTTGGAACTGAAAATAAAAATTAAATAAACATTTTTTAAAAATCTACAAGTATGTGAAACTTTTATAGTCAAAAGAAAGTGTTTTTGCTTTCTAATATTTCATACTAAAAATAAATCTCCCTACCACTGCCTTGCCTTAAAGACTTATTTTTTTTGGCTACGTTTGTTGTGAGGTAGGAGTTGTTAATACTGTCTTAAATGCCTTTGTTCTATATGTGGTATATTTTCAAGTTTATTGATATTGAGAAAATAATTGTGTTTATTTCTTTTATAATATATCAAGTATTATCTGATGACTTCTTATTAAAATAAGTGATTGTTTTTGTTTAGTGCTGATGTTTTAACTAGTGAACATTTAAGATTTCTGGATTTTGTAATTCAGAGGATTGAAGGGACAGTTATGGAGATTGGGTTTTTTTGGCCTCTCTTTTAAAAGTGGGTGTATTTTTAATTAGTGGGGTTTATATAATTTGAGGTGAAAAGTTTTGGTCATGTATTCCAGAACATCAAGAAATGCATGATCTGTTTTTGTTTAGTTTTTTTTTTTCCCACCATTTGATAACAGGCAGAAGATGCCCTGCCTGGGGGGGAATCAGTGGAAGATTCTGGGGAGAGTTTGGAAGAACTTATGGCCAAGATGAAGAACATGTAGTGTTGTTTCACTTTGTACCTTCTGGAGAAACTGAAGAAATAAACTTTAGAAGCGTTGACAATTCCTGCATTGCTAGTAAAGTGTACGGTGGCTTCATTTGATATGTAGTCTTTATTGGTACTGTGTCTTTTTGAAATTAAGAGTACCTTGATTTCATTTATTCAGCTGAAGAGTCCTCAGACTGTGAAGAAGGAACTGTAAGAGGCTGTGACATTTTTTTCAGATCTAGCCACTGAGATATAAGGCTTTAGGCCCCAAATAAGAAGGTCAAGGTAAATAAATGTCACCCTCTGAAATAGATGCTGTGGAATCAGATAAATTGTGCACAGAAACCCATACTACCTTAAGGTTTGGAGGCCAGTTACAGTTAAGATTAAGGAGTTGTCTTTGTTGCACCTTGATAGCATATGACCTAAAATATTGAAATTGAAAATAAATTTTGTAAAATTTAAAAATATTAGTATATGATGTTGAAATAAAGACAATGATCAGTATAAACCAGGTGGTGGTTCTCAGGGAAGCTACAATGAGAGTTGGAGAGAAATCAATATTTAACTAATGCTATATCTGATGGGACATGAATATCTGGTCACTAAAAAGGTAAACTGTATACTAGCTAAGATTATATCGTATTCTTGATGAGATCTTTCAAGATGATTGCTTATTCTGATTAAACGTACATTTAGCAGCCTTCTGAATATTTTTCACCTTACTTTAATATTTTACTTTTATTTCTTAGATACCTAGATACTAGGAAAAAGAAGCACTGGATAATCTCTGTATAGCCTCTGTGTTAATTTGGCTTTGTAGTTGGGCATCTTAGATCCCAGTTACTCCTGTATGAGTTGAATATTGAAGTTTCAGACTTGCACAGCGTAGAGACAAAAAACCTTTAATTGCGATCGCATCAAGAGGGATGCTCAATTGGAAGTAGTTTGTTGTTTTTACCCATTACAACAGTCCTGTTCACAAATGTCAATTTTTAATGGGCTACTCAGACAGATGAAACAGACCAGTAATGTCCTGGTTGAAAGAAATGTGTTGTTTTTTTAAAACAAATAATATAGTTATTATTTATTAATATACTATTGCTATATTGTTCCCATTGCTGTTTAAATCATGTTTTTAAAATGTAAATACAGCTTTCCTTCTAATACTCTAATGAAAGCAATATTGTAAACTTTTTTTTGCTTTGAAAAACATATCCATATCTGAACTGAGTCTAGTGAAAGAAAATTCTGATAATTTACTCATCAAGAACATGTCATATGTAAAGTGCAAAAAGCTTAAAAACCGCAGTAAATTTTTTCAGAAAGATAAACCTCCTATCTAATGTCGTGACTGTTTATCTTTTGATGTTCCAAGGCTGTATTGGTGATTATCATCATCATATAATACTGAAGGGAGAAAAACTGGGACACTGTAGCTGTCTTTCCTGGGGTACTTCATTTCTGCACCTCACCTTATTGCAAACAGTCCCCTTTAGTTCATAGGAATATTATGAGAATCAAGTAATCTCTTGGAAATGTTTATTTCCTTGGAAATTACTTCATTGACATTGTAAGGTTTTACTTACTTGTTTTTAAAATATGAACTGTGACGTGATACATGTGTTCTGACAGTAGAAAAATAATTGGTTAACAGTGTTTAATATAGACTTTTTTATGTACTGTATTACTCTTACTACTTTTTGTGCGGACTTGTGATTTCATTACCGAATAGATTTCTCAATGTGGAAGCTTCCTTTCACCCTTGAAGATGGTGATCCGTAACACTGATCTGTAACTCAGTCTTAGCTGTGTGGGAAAACTGAGAGGTTTAAGATTTGTTTATGTGTCTAAAGCAGACCTTGAACCCAGGTCTTCCTGACTTTACCATACTGCCTCTCAATGCTTTATTGTGTAAAGTTTCTGTAAATTAGAAAAAAAAAGTTAATGTATTATTATACTTTATTCAAACAAATTTTGATTAGAAGCATCAACTAAGGAGCTATGCTATCTCTTAAAAAAACAACCTTAAGAATTGAAACTGACTCCCCCTATCATTTTCCAATTTATTGTAAATGTGCATTTATATATTTTCAAAATTAAAAGCTCACAATTAACAAATACAAACAATATGGAATAAAATTTGAAATAATCATAAAGTCAAAACCATTTAAATATTAAATACTAAACCTTGTGTCTCACTTTACTATCAATATTAATCATTGATCCACCAAATTATCAGAAATAAAGTTTAAGCACTTACATAATTTGTGTTCCTTCCCAGCTTTTTTCATACAAGTGAAATATAGAGTATGTCTATGTACAATCCATGCAGTGCACACGTTACGTACATATTTAATGTTTAACATTAAGAAGTATATATTTGGTGTACACATGCAAACAATAGTGCAGTCCTGCTGGAAGACAAACGCTAGGCTGTAATGGGTTATCCCTGACCTGGAGGTCCGGCGCTTTAATTTTCAACTCGGGTGCAGTTTTTCCAGCTCATTCTCTCCTGGGATACTCTGATCTTTAGCTTGAAATAAAGGAGAAGGTAGCCAGTTCTTTCTCTTGTTATAATGGCCCTCTCACCCAAGCTGGACTTCTTTGTATCAGAAGAGTGACAGAGCAATCAATATTAGATTTGAGATGAAATCAAAATATTAAAATGACTTTTTTTAAAATTACAAAAAGAAAAAAAAACATTTCCATGTACATAACACAAAAAAGAATGTTCCATATGAAACCATGAATCTCCATTTCACACTGTTTACTTCTTTTGGAAAACTATGTAATAAATACTACATAAGCATTTTCAAAACTACCCTGCTCTTTTGTGCTTTCTTCTGAGTTTTCTTCTGTTCTCTGCTTCCCACCCTGCACTAGAGAAAACCACCATTAGACACAAATATGTGTAATATGTATATACATATGTGTATATATAGGTGTGTGTGTGTGTATATGTATATGTATATATAAATATATTCTGTTCTTTCTCTGGAGGTGGATAGCATCTTCCTTCGTAGGTCCTTTGTAGTTGATTTGCATATTTATATTACTTAAAATAACGTTAGCCATTCACAGTTTTTTGAACAGTATTGCTGTTACTATATCCAGTGTTCTTCTTGGTTCTGCTCATTTCACTCTTCATTATTTCATACAGGTCTTTCCTTGTTTTCCTAAAATCAATCAGTTCATCATTTCTTATAACACTGTAATATTCCATGACAATCATAGGCCTCAATTTGTTGAGCCATTCCCCGGTTGATGGGCATCCCCTCAATTTCCATTTTCTTCTCACTGCAAAGACAGCTGCTATAAGTACTTTAGAACATGTGAGTTCTTTTCCTTTTTTCCTTATCTCCTTGGGAAACAGACCTAATAGTATTACAGGGTTAAAGTGGATAGATGCCTGGTTTTAAACTCTTTGGGCATAATTCCAGATTGCTCTCCAAAATGGGTGGAGCAGTTCACAGTTCCATCAACAGTGTCCCAATTTTTCCACATGCCCTCTGACATTTGTCATTTTCCCCTTCATTTAGCCAATCTGATAGTTGTGAGATACCTCAAAGTTGTTTTAATTAGCATTTCTCTAGTCAATAATCATTTAGAGTATTTTTTCATATGATATATCATAGCTCTGATTTCTTCCAAAAACTGCCTGTTCATATCAGTTAATCATTTATCAACTGGGGGATGACTCATTCTTATAAATGTGACAGTGTTCTCTATATATTTGAGTTATGAGACCTTTATCTGAGTAATTGTCTATAAAATATTCCCCCAATCTTCTGCTTTCCTTCTAATCTTGGCTACATTGGGTTTATTTGTATCTATCCTTTCAAGTATTTTTATTAGGAATGAATGTTGTATTTTGTCAAAAGCTTTTTTTTGTATTTATTGGTATAATCATATGATTTTTGGTACTTTTGGTATTGATAGAATCAATTATGTTAATAGTTTTCCTTATGTTAAATCATCCCTGAGTTTCTGGTATAAATCCCACTTATTCACAATGTATTATCTTTGTGATATATTGTTGCAGTCTCCTAGCTAATATTTTATTTAAGATTTTTGCATCCACATTCATTAATGAAATTGGTCTATAATTTTCTGTTTTTGCTTTTCCTGGTTTATATATCAGTACCATATTTTTCTTATAAAAGGAGTTTGGTAGGATTCTTTTGCTTATTATTCCAAATAATTTATTGAATAATTGGAATTAGTTGATTTTTAATTGCTTTGTTGAATTCACTTGTAAATCCATCTAGTCCTGATGCTTTTTTCTTAGGCCAATTCAATTTCTTTTCCTAAAGTAGGTTTATTTAGATATTCTGTTTCCTCCTATGTTAATCCAGGCAGCTCATATTTTTGTTAAGTATTCTTCCATTTCACTTAAATTGTTACATGTATTAATTGGGCAGACTAACTCCTTCTAATTGCTTTGGTTTCATCTTCATTAGTGGTATATTCACTCTTTTCTTTTTTGATACTAGTGACTTGGTTTATTCTCTGTTTTTAAAATAATATTAACCAGTAGTTTATTTTTTTCATAAAAGCAACCCCTAGTTTTATTAATTCAATGGTTTTCTTACATTCAAGTTTTCCTTCAATTTCAGAAAGGGTATATATTGTAGGCACTATAAAATTTATACCAACGCTAAAGGACTCTGAGTTACAGTTCTCTAGAAAAGCCTGAGAACTTTAGGGGTTTTTTTTGGTTTTTTTGTTTTCTGGCAAAGCAATTGGGGTTAAGTGACTTCCCCAGGGTCACAATAGCTGGTAAGTGTCAAATGTCTAAGGCCAGATTTGAACTCAGGTCCTCTTGGCTCCAAGGCCGGTGCTCTATCCACTGTGCCACCTAGCTGCCCTGGTACTTTGTGTTTTGACAAAATTAGTCACGTCCCAAAAAATCCCTCCCCATCCTCCCACATACACCACACCACCACAGTACCTCCCTCTTGAAAACAGGTGATGTCTCCGAGATTGGCAGGTACTGTTTATTCCTATCATTTTCGTATTACCATTGTGCTGCTATGAATATTTTGGTACCCATGGCTCCTTTTATAAACGTAAATATGGACTTCCCGAATGGAGCACAAGGTATCAAATGATTTGGTTATTTTTCCCACAAGTGCCAGTTGTTTCCCAGAATTGGAAGGACCAGCTCACAGCTCCAGTGGGGAACTAGCATGCCTGTCTTCTGAGAGCCCTTCCAGCCTGGAAGTTTTCCTTCCAGGTGAATGTAAGGTGATACCTCAGAGTTCATTTTCCTGATTTTTAGTGATTTTGAACAATTAAAATTTTTTTTTTCATTTGTCTATTTGGGAATGTATACCTAGGATCATAGCTCGGGAGCACCGTAATTTAACAGATGAAGAAAGTGGCCCAGGGATGTTTAGTTAAACTTGCTTGTGGTCACGCTGACAGAAAGCAGTATGACTTGAACCCAGGTCCTCTGTCTCCAGAGCCAGGTATACTGCCTCCTAGCTCCATATGCACCTGAACAAGAAGCCTCTAAAACCAGTCAGTCTTTGCTGGAAGACATCCCTCTGTCCCCAGGAAGGGTGAAGTTGCTACCTTGTGAGATTTCCCATTTCACTTTGGGATAGTATGAATTGCTATTTTTTTCCTGATGTTTGACGTTTCTTTTTGCCTTTCTGCAACATTCACCCTTGCTCCTAGTTCTGACCTCTGACATCCCCATTATGTCCTTTCTTCTCCAGGCTGGACATGCCTGGGACCTTCCCTTGAACCTCCATGATCTCAAGGTTGATCATTCTAGTTGTCCTGGATGCTCTTCTACTTAACCAATACCATTCCCAAAATGTGGTACCTGGAACTGAAATGACACTCCAGACGTGGTTTGATCAGCGAAAAGTACAGAGATGCTATGATTTCTGTTGTCCCATACATCAGTTATCCCTTTGATAGCACCAGCTTTTCATGTTGTGCAGATGACTAAAGCCCACAATGTGTTCAGATAAATTGCCATTCAGTCAAGCTTCTTCTGTTTGGTGCTGGTGAATTTGGATTTTTACTATCTTAATGCATTTGTCTTTATTAAATTTTATTCTTCATAGTTTCAGCCCAGTGGATGTTTTTGTATCCTGTCATCCAAAATGCCATGTCTGGCCATGTTGTCATGGTTGAGTCGTTTCAGTCATGTCTTGACTCTTTGTGACCCCATTTGGGGTTTTCTTGGCAAAGATACTGGGGCAGTTTGCCATTTCCTTCTCCACATCATTTTAGAGATGAGGAAACTAAGGCAAACAGGATCAAGTGACTTGCCTAGGGTCACACAGCTAGTAAATGTCTGAGGCCATATTTGAACTCAGGTCTTCCTGATTCCAGGCCCAGTGCTCTATCCACTGTACCACCTAGCTGCTGCCACCACCACTACCACAAATAAGAAGAATGTTTTATAACACTGAGTAATTTTTTCTTTAAAAATGTATATAGGCTATATGCACTTGTAGACAAACTCATGACAGAAGAATTACAAAATTTTTCTGAGGTCAAAGTTAAATTAGACAACATAAGAGGTCATTCAGGGTAAACATCTCTCCTCTGATCCTACCATTAAAAAGGGCTTTGAGAATATTTATTTGAAGTACCTGCTTTCTTCCTTTTGGGTAAAGTGAAATATTAAGTATGTAAATGGAATCTTGACTGAAAGCTCATTTAGTTCCTCAAATAGAACTAGTTCTCAGGCATTTACAATTTCACAATTTTATTTAAGAAATTATTGTTTACTATCATAACTTCGATAAGATAATTCTCCTTTTAAAGTAAATTGCTGTGTAATGGAGCCAGGACCCATTGCAATACACCTATATATATAAGGCAAGACACTGTTACAAGCATGTATAAAGCACCTACCGCTTGCCAGACACCATACTAGGTACTGGAAATACAAAGACCAAAATGCACCAGTCTCTGCCCTCAAGGAACTGACACTCAAAGAAGGCATGTACACGTATATGCCGTGACACGAAGTCATCTGGCGCGGGGAGGAGCCTTGAGGTGGGGGGAGCAGGAAAGGCCTTGTCGTAGCAGGTGGTATTTGAGAAGAGCTGTGAAGGGAATGAGGGATTCCAAGAGGTAGACGTGAGGAAGGAACCCATTCCAGGCACGGGGGCACAGTCTGTACAAAGGGACGGAGGTTGGTGTGTCACGTGTGATGCACAGCAAGGCCAGCTGGGCTGGATGCCGGCATGTGTGAAAAGGACCCTCTACAATAACACCAGCAAGAAAGGCTGGCCACAGACCGTGAAGAGCTCTGCCAATGCTAAACAGGACTTTGGTTTTTCATCCTAGAGATAATAGGGAGCCACTGGAGTTTACTGAGCATGTATTTGACATGGTCAGAACTGTGCTTCAGGAAGCTGGGTAGAGAAATAATTGGGCAATCTAGTAAAAACTAGGAGATGAGGAAGACAGTTTTCCATTTTTATTTTAAGAGTGGAATACAGTTATGTCATTTTTCACCTTTGCAATTAAGGCATGTTACACATTAAAAACTACAGACATATAAGACAGACAAAAAAAATTCTATGCCTACATGACAATACAAAATCCAATATGTCCAGGATGGGAAGGTAGCATCTTCTTTATGTGGTGTGATCACCTTTGGAACGTTTCATTTTCAGTACAAGAAATGGCAGATGTCTCAAACGTGAATGATGAGTAGACTGACTTTGCATAGTAAGTACGCTTATAAATGAGAAGATGCCAGAGTTATATTTCGACAAGCCAAAAATTTGTTCAGAAGAGGTTCGGGGTGATGAGGTGCAGTGCCTTTTGTTATCTCAAATACCCAAGTATTGTGATGAACAACAGAGAAATGCAGGAGTCACTCATGAAGAGGTTTCTTAAGAAAAAATGACAGTGCAAGAAGTCACCGGAATGTAGCAGCCAATGCTTAACACCAATAGTTTATGTTCAGATAGTCAAATCAAGATATATTCTCTCTTTGATCCTCAAAATCTCTACGAGGTAGATAGGGTAGGGCCGCTTCTTAAAGGAATAAAACTTTGAAAAAGATGCCGCCGTCAATTTCTAGCAGAGTAAAGACGACCAGAAACCTTGAGTTCCTGATGTGAAAACTGACTGACTTTGTTCCAAGAGATGGGAGGGCATCTCCTTCCACATATCTTAGAACTGCCACCCCTAGAAGTGAATTCTCAAGAAAAGAATAAAAATATTCCTAAACTTGGCAAAAGTATCCAGGTTTAACTCCATCTCTCTTGACTCTTACTATCCCAAGAGTCACTTTATCCCATAAAAATACCTTAAAACACTAGATCAGCATGAGGCAGCCAGAGACAAATAAGTTTAAAAAAAAAAGCAAAAACCACCTTGTTACAGCTTGAAATAATACTGTCCCAAGCCTTGAATAATTCATTGTAAAGTGCACTGATGTTTGCTTTTGTCTGGGTAATTCGTGCTTTTCATTAGTATGTGCTCTTGAGATGGAATGCTACCTTTGTCCATGGAGAAGGAAAACATTGGGGGAAAGGGTTGTTTTTAAACTAAATGTGTCTCCACTGGATGAGTGCCTTGAGAACGCATTTCCCCCCACGAGAGATGTTTCCGCTTCTTTTATATCCATTGCTCTTTTGTAGAGCTCAGCAGCCTTTTCAAAATCTCCTCCTTCGTAGCTTAAAGAAAATGAGCGAAAGTTTAAAAAGCTGCAATGGTACCATGGCCATTTAAAGAGTCTATCGGACGAGGTGGCGATGTGGACAATAAAGCTGGGAATAAGAAATCAATTTTTATGGTGAGCTGCTGATCGAGTATGTTTATTCACTCAGAAGGATTAAAGAAAAGCAGTAGCCTCCAATCCCGCAGCCTCCTCTCTCCTAATGGGGGCCTATCCCTGGGCAAGGCTGGATACATTGAGAACGGGAGGGAGCCCGTCTAGTCCAGTAGCACAAATGGAAGAAATACCTGGAGGGCATGGAAACCAGGTTTCTAAAAAACAAGTTGTGAAAAAAAAAGTTTTGCCAATGCCTTTTGCATTAATGTCACAGTCATTTCTTGATGGGTTCCCCAGTCCTCCATTCCGTGACAAAGAAAAGCTATCATACAAATGATGAATCTGTTGGGACATTACAGTTCATACTCCACTCTCATCAACAAGCAGATTTTTCACTCAAGCTCCACACATTAGCCTGGTGGACACCAAACAGCCTGTGTTATCTATCTTAACACCAGTTACAAATTTAGGGTGGAAAATAATAAATACTGGTGACTTGCCTTCCACTACCATCAGTATATAAAATTATGTTACCTGGGGAGACAGGAATAATTATTTTCCCCAGCCACCCTCAAATGTATTTGTCAATAAATTTTCTACATTCACTTGTAAAGTGTGCAAAAAAATTAAAAACATCTTATTTTCGCCCCACAAGAATCCAACTACGTGAGGGAAAAGAATAACAGTCTTACCTCAGCACAGCCAAATTTTTTAGTGTTTCACCCACTCGTGGGTGCATCCGTCCCAGGCTGTCTTCATAAATCTTTAATGCTCGTTCATACAATGGCAAGGCTTCAATAGGCTTTTTCTTGAAGTAAAGAAATAATCATATTGCTTGCTAATATATGATAAATATACTGAATTGCTGAAATGAATATTCATGCATTAAAACAAGGTGAGTTACTTTAATATGCATTTGAAAAAAAAATTTTTTTAAGAAAAAGAATACTTTTACTAAGAGAATAAACAGTTTACTAATCAGGAGTATGGTAAGGCTACTGGATGAGGAATCTTGGGTTCCAATCCTAATTTATTTACTGACCTGACCTTAAATCAATCAGATATAAGTTTTCAGTTTTACTTGTCTTGTCTGCAAAATACGGACAATAACTCCTGCCCCTTCCCTTAACTTTTTCTTCATCACTTCAACAATCTCTGATTTCATCTGTGTGGGTACTCCTCTTCATCAACACAGAGGGCAAAAGCTCTATGACTTGATAGAGAGTCTTTGAGAGTGGCTATGGGCAGGAAAATTCACACAGGTCAGAGCTGTGCACACTATCCTGAGAAGTCTTTGACAGTAGCTATGGGCAGGAAAATTCACGCAGGTCAGAACTGTGCACACTATTCTGAGAAGATGAGCCTCTCTGAATTCTGATTGGGACTGGTCCTTCAATGATGGATATTGAGCCCAGCACTGGCTCTGTACTCCAAGTCTCCTCAACTTTGCAAGAGTTGCTAAACCTTGTGCTCTGTTAGCATTTTCTTCAAGAACCGGCAGTCACTTGCCCATCAGGAGTCGGCATTAGACTTTAGGGCAGCATTCTCTTCCTACTTCTTAAGAGCATGAAGATAAGTAAAGGAAAATATTGAAGGCATTAAACTCATCCATTTTACAGTTATTTAGTTTAATTAATCTAGAGGGCTCAGTCAACTCTATCTTCTCACAAAACTTGATTATAATTTTTTTTTTGAGTTTGTGTAAATGAAGGGTGGAGCAGCTAGTGAATAGAGTGCTGGGCCTGGAGTTCAAATTCAGACTCAGACACTTCCTAGCCTTGTGACCTTGGGCAAGTCACTTTACCCTGTTTGCCTCAGTTTCCTCATCTATAAAATAAGCTGGAGAAGGAAATGGCAAATCCCTCCAGTATCTTTGCCAAGAAAACCCCAAATGGGGTCGCAGAGAATCATACATGACTGAAATGACTGAACTCCTGAAAGACAGCATTAGTGTATTATTAGGGTGAACAGAAAAGACAACTGGACTTGAAGTCAGAAGTTTTGGGTTTGGCTCCAGGGTCTCTCTGGATCTTGGCTCCTTATGTGCCTTTAATCACTCTGAGCCTCAGTTTCCTGATTGTAAAATGAGATTGCTATTGTCTGTACAATTGTCTGGTCTCACAGAACTGCTGTGGGAATCAAATGAAATAAAGTGTGTGAGGGGGCTTTTTAAACCAGAAAGTACTGTTTTTGTAGAAGCTACTTCTACTACAATTATTTTAAAGGGCCATTAAACTAAAAGATTCCTTAATGCTATTCCAAAGGACATATCAAAAAATTTTAGTTCTCTTTAAATTATTTTGACTTCAAACTTCCTTTGCCCAAGCTAAATTTGTCTTTAAAAATATTCCATCAGATTGGAAAGGTTTAAGGTACCAGCCTGGCAACGTTCAGAGCTGCCATATTTAAGGACCAAATGAGCTAAGTTTGAAGAGGCCTGTCAATGGGGGATCGTCTACCAGATGATGAAGGGGTTTTTTTGGCTTCAGCAGCTCATGACACTGTCTACTACTTTGGGCTGCATCAGAGGAGAACACATACACTGAAGGCAATGTGGATATTTTGACATGTACTACAAGTTGGGGGATTTGTAGAAGTTAAAAAGTCATGGAACTTACCATTTGGCTATAAAGGACAGCAAGGTTCACCAAGGCAGTAGCTACACTAGGATGTTTTGGACCAAAAGATTTCTGACGTATTTCTACAGCCAATTCATATAACGGCACAGCCTTATCAAGTTTCCCCTATAAAATAAGAAACATTAAGGAAGTAAATTACATCATGTAATTAAATAGCTCCTTTTTTTTTTTTAAAGGAAGTACATTATAGGGGGAAAAAAAAACCTCATCACAGAATTATCTCCTGGCTCACTGCTCAAGGTCAATTATGAATATTTAGTAAATTTACTCATTTTCCTCAACTACTATCAATGTTGCATTAATTTCTTAATTCAACAAATATTTATTAAACACCTATATCATGTGTAAGCAATGTACTGCATGCATGCTAGGGACACAAAGATAAAATCCAAAACAGTTCCTGTCTTAAGAAAAACTCACATCCTACTGCCTTACATTGCAGGGATAAATGAGACTGGGCAAGGAGAGTGAGAGCTCATAAAATATTTTACAAGTTTCAGGCTTACAGCACCCCACACTTGGCACATAGTAGAGTGGTGTGATGCCAAGGTCATTTGACATTTCCAAGGATTTGTTGGCATGTTCCTGAATGTGCTGGTGTTCAGTGCAAATGGAAGATGGGAAACTGGACAGTGTTAAGCCCTACATAAGAGGAAACACTGTAAATATTCATTATAAAGTAGTTATGGATAAGTGTTTTGTTTCAAGCTGAAAGGAGAATAGGACATTGGTCTGAATTTGCTTATATCATCTACTGGATTGAAATGTGCAAACATCTAACTAATTCTTAACTTTCCTCCCCTTGAATAGGTATCACTATAGAAATGCCTAACTGTGAAGAACTCATCTATTTATTTACTGTATTTAATTCTTTACTAGCAGAATTCATTCTGGTTTCCTTCTTTATGTATTCTGACATCAAATGCTTCTCACAAGTTGGGAGAGTACATCACCTGGCAAAGAAACCCCCTTTGGTATTCCTTTGATATATTTAAATATAATCCCTACAAAAGAAGAAGGGTGCTTTCGTCAACTGCTATTTAAATGGCAAATTAGGATCAGGTATGTGATTCTGACAAAAAATAAAAATTAACTTTCCTTCAGGTAAGTGACATGTGAAGACTACGTTCATGAAATAGAGTTGAGAGTGGTCACAGACATTGAATACATGGATTTACCACTAAGACACTCACCTCCCTTCCCTCCTCCTCCTCAATCTCATCATCAGCTTTGTCAGGATAGGTGCCATGTCCTCATCTTTCATAACAAACCTGCTGACGTGGCTCTGCATGGAGTTGGGAGTTATGGTGCGGGCTGCAGATTATGCTACAGGGCCTACCGTGTTCTAGCACTAGGTATGTTCATTTCATAATATTACTGATTCAATGGGGAAAAGATTATGTGATAAAAAATGCTCAAGTAACAGAAGAGGCCACTTAAACCCTACCTCGAGGGGCCTGTACAACTGAGCGTTTTACAATGTATGTGGCTGGCCCTGCTCCACTGCCTACTTAGGTTACAGAGTCACAGTTCTTTCTCGTTCCATGTCAGTAGAAGGCAAGGTCCTCCCCTAAGCCACAAAGGCCCCAAGTCGAAGTCCAGGGATAGCCCAGGTGTTGTCCTGAGGATGGGCTCATTGGCAGACTAACTGTGCTCTGATCTATTTTTTGGCCACTATCACTCTCAGAGACCATCCAGTAAGTCACAGACAGGTGGTGGGAAATCATAGCCACTTCTTTCCATACTTTAAGGATCTGGACGATGGCTGAAGAAGAATCACTTCAGAATTGTAAAGATATCATTTAAAATTGGGGCCATAGCCTAAAATCATCATGCTGGTAAAAAGTGCTGCTATTTATAACATACACTTTAGAAAAACTTCCGTTGTAAATTGTGAATCATTTTATGAGCCTCTGAGATCTCATCTAATTAAAGAAGGGGCCTTCTACATCTTGTCTAAATCCTCTTCTTACAAATGAGGAAACTGAAGCCCCGGAAAATTGTGTTCACAGATGGTCAATGGCAAAGCTGGACTCGCAGGCCAATGTGTTTTCCCCAAGTCACAATGGCACCACTTTATGAGGGCTCAAATCACAAATGCACTTCCATTTATCCATCTACTTGACAGAACAGAAAGTCCCTGCTACATAACAGCCCAAAGAGAAGTTATTTATCAAAAAGAAGTGAAATCATTTATTTGACAGTACTGGTGATTTAAATGGAACATTCTGAAACACAGAACCTACACATACAAAGTAAGCATGACTAAAAGCAACACAGACCACTTTCTTGTACAGGATTGCGAGATGCTTCCCCGTGTACGCCAGCGAAGGGTGGTCGGGGGCCAGCGCTCGCTTCCTAATGTCCAGGGCTCGTTCATAGAGTTCCTCTGCCTCTGCATACTGCTTCTTCTCATTGTAGAGAGCGGCCAGGTTGTTCAGAGACTGTGCACAGTCAGGGTGGTCTGGGCCCAAGACTCGCTCCCTCATTTCTAAGGAGCGCTTTAGAAACAGATCAGCGGCCCTGTGAACAGCGACAACCCAAACGGTCTTTAAGGAAATTAGCAAGGTCTGTACGGTGAAACTCTTGTAAGGTCCCGTCTACTCGGGTGAAATGAAGTGGAATATCGAGCAGATATTTTTATATTTTAATACAGCAAGATAGTTTAGAGAACTTGGACCAATATCCTACCTTCCTACACAAAAAAGCCATCCCAAAATAACTGTTTTCCTAAAAGCAAATTTGGGGGCATGAGTCACCTAAACAACGGCCTCAGTGTTTCACTTCACAACCTATGTGACACATACCTGCTTTGCATAAGATTTTAAAACAAAAGTTCTTTAAAAATCAAATCCCTCCTTTGGGAGACCGTTAAAAAAATCCAAATACAATGTTCCCAAAATATCTAATTGCTAATGGATCTTAATACAGTGGCTTAAAATATTTTTAATATTTTTCTCAAATCCAAAGGTTTCAATGAGTTATTTTTTTCTACAGTACAAATAAAGTACCAATACAAATCCCTTTCTTAACAAATAAACTAAATGGGGGAAAAGATAGCCTTAAAAATGTCCTTGTTATTAATTACTAATTCTATATTAACCCCAAGGATTCTTTTCATCATAGTTTCAGATAACAGAATTTCCCATTTGAATTTATTTTTCATGAATACATTTAATGTATTTTCAATAGCTTATTTGATTCAACAGACAATATTCTATCCATTAGGAGAGTCCTTTATTTGGGCTAATGTTTTTCTAAAGGATGCGTCTAGTTAAGGGTGGCGGGATTCAGCGTGAGCAGACTGACCACAGCAGCTCATTAAAAGCCCCTAACCAAGATACAGGAAGGATTGGGTTAGTATTGGAAGACAGTGCAGTCACATGGATGAAATCATAGATGCATCAGATATTTAAGTATTTTTCTAAGCATGCTCATTGGGTTTGTGTAACTGAGTTTATTTCCTTTAATTATCATTTGCACATCCACTGGTATCTTAAAAGGATGGCAGTCTTTGTTTTGTTAAGTACTATGCATTCAGAATATTGAACAATTACTTTTTTCAGAGTTAAATACTTAGACTGAAAGGCCAAAATACCGAATGGAACCTGTTATTCAGTCGTTCAGTTGTATCCGACTCTTCCTGACCCCATGGACCACATATCTCCTGAAGACTGAGATCATGTTCGTTGCTTCCATGACACTATCTGCTCATCTCATCCTCTGCTGTCTCCTTTTGCCTTCAACCTTTCCCAATATCAGGGTCTTTTCCAATGAGGCCTCTTTTCTCATTAGGGGGCCAAAGTAAGCTTCAGCTTCAGTATTTGACCTTCCAGTGAACGGCCTGAATTCCTTTAAGTACTGACTGATTTGATCTCCTTGTTGTCCAAGGGACTCTCAAGTCTTCTCCAGCACCACAACTGTGGTGCTCAGCTTTCCTTATAGTCCAATTCTTACAACTATGCATTGCTACTAGAAAGACCATATCTTTGACTATATGTACCTTTGGTCAGCAAGGGGATATTTCTGCTTTTTAGCATGCTGTCCAGATTTGCCCTATCTTTCCTTCCAAGGAGTGTCTTTTGATTTCATGGCTGCAGTTGTCTTCTGCAGTGATCTCTGAACCCAAGAATATAAAATCTGACATGGCTTCTATTCTCTTTCTATTTGCTAGGAACTGATAGGACCAGCTGCCAAGATCTTAGTTTTTTAACGTTAAGCTTCAAGCCAATTTTTGCACTCTCCTCTTTCATTCGCATCAAGAGGCTTCATAATTCTTCTTCATTTTCTGCCATCAGAGTGGTGTCGTCTGCATATCTGAGACTGTTGATGTTTCTACCAGCAACTTTAATTCTGTTTTTTGATTCATCAGCCTGACACTTTGGATGACACATTCTGCATATAAGTTAAATAAGGTGACAATATACAGCCTTGTCAAACTCCTTTCCCAATCTTAAACCATTCAGTTGTCCCACATTTGGTTCTGTTGTTTCTTAACCCATATACAGGTTCCTTAGAAGACAAGTAAGATGATCTGGTACTCCCACCTCTCTGAGGACTTGCCACATTTTGTTGTGATCCACACAGTCAAGGGCTTTAATGTAGTCAATGAAGCAGAAGTAGATATTTTTCTGGAACTTCCTTGCTTTCTCTATAATCCAACTAATGTTGGCAATTTGGTCTCTAGCTCCTCTGCTTCTTTGAAAACCAGCCTGCACTTCTGATGATTCTTGGTTCACATATTACTGAAGCCTAGCTTGCAGAATCTTAAGCATAACCTTGCTGGCATGTGAAATGAGTGCAACTCCTCAGTAATTTGAACATTCCTTGGCACTGCCCTTCTTTAGGACTGGGACATAAACTGATCTTTTCTAATCCAGGGGCCACTGTTGAGTTTTCCAAATTTGTGGGTCTATTGAGTGCAGCACTTTAACAGCATCATCTATCACTTCTCCTAGCCTAATTGTTAGCAATGCTTCTTAAGATCCACTTGACTTCATTCTCCAAGATGTATGGCCCTAGACCAGTAACCACACCATCATAGTTATCAGCGATGTTAAAATCTTTCTTGGTGTATTCTTGCCACCTCTTCTTAATCTCTTTTGCTTCTGTTAAGTTGTCTTTTATCATGCCCATTTTTTGGAAACATTCCCTTGATATCTCTAATTTTCTTAAAGAGATCTCTCATCTTTCCCATCCTATTGTCTTCTTCTACTTCTTCACATTGCTCATTTAAGAAAGCCTGATCTCTCCTAGCTGTTCCCTGGAATCCTGCATTTAGTTGGGCATATCTTTCCTTTCTCCTTTACCTTTCACTTTGCCTCTTCCTCAGCTATTTGCAAAGCCTCATTAGGCAGCCATTTTGCTTTCTTGCTCTTCTTTTTCTTTGGAATGTTTTTAGTTGCTGCCTCCTGTACAATATTATGAACCTCTGTCTATAGTTCTTCAAGTACTCTATCTACCAGATCTAATCTCTTAAATCTGTTCAACCTCTCTGCTTCATATTTATAAGGGATGTTATTTAGGTCATACTTATATGGTCTGATGGTTTTCCCTACTTTCTTCAATTTAAATCTGAATTTTGCATTAAGCAGCCCATGATCTGAGTTGCAGTCAGCTCCAGGTCTTGTTTTGACTGACTGTTTATAGAGTTTTTCCACCTGTCAGATTACATAAGGAATCTGGCATTGAGTGAAAAAGCTTTCAAATATGGATGTAAGAGAAACTTCCTTATGTATTATTACATGCCTACCTAGAAGCTAAACCCCAGAGTGTCTACTTAATTTTTTTGGTCAATGCATTACTTACTCAAGATTATTTTGGAGATAATAGAGAACACCCAGCTCGTTGAGGGTTCGAGCATTATCCGGTGTGTCTTTGCCTAATGTAAGTTCTTCTAATTGTAGGGCTCGTCGACGTAGGAGGGCAAATCCATACTAAAGCACAAAGAAAAAGCCAATTTGTCATCAGTTTATTTTGAAGCAATGCACAGTTGTTTATTCATCATGCTTTCTTTTTCCTTTAAAGGCAACTACAATATTTAAGTCATGTCTAATTTAAAATTATTATTCATTAAAAATCATCCACATGCAAGTATTTTCATCACTCGTGTTTCATTAAAAATGCTTATGTGAAAGCACTTGGTGGTGTTTCAGAAAACAATTTGCCAGCATACCATGTTTCATTTGTCTTTTCTTTTTAAATGAGCAGAATTAGAATTATAAGGCTGGCCCCCTGGCTGCCCATTCAGGATTTTTGCTTTTTTTGTTTTTGTTTTTAAAGTCTGAACTTAACCAGTACCATAAAAGACAGAACAATTTAAAAAATAAACAGAATTATAAAAACACTCATTAAGTCATTCCTATGTGATTAAAATCAGACACGGACTGCTTTTAAACCATGCCAAACAGCTCCCAGGTGAGACATATGGAAATTGAGGCTTAAATGAAAATACTTTGCCTCATTTAAAAAAACTAATTGCCAAAAGTTTTAAAAATTGTGTTTATGTGTAGGGGAAGAATTTTTTTCTTGCTCCCTTACAATTTAAAATGCAAAGATCTTGATCAGGCTTTTGTTTAAGGAGACCCTGCTTCTTTATTCTCTCTGAATATTCTTCAGTCACATGCTAGCTCAACACCCAAAAGAGTTTCATAGCTCTTCGAGCAACTTACTGCCCGCCAGTAGTCAAGCTCATCGAGAATGATGAGGACCTCAACTGGAAAGGCCTTAGCTAACACTTCGAGAATGCAAAAAATCAGTTCTCTGATTTTGTGAAAGGAAAAAGCCTATGATGCTCTATGCGAAATTGGTTTTTGATCATTCTTAGGGTTTCAGATACATAATAAAATAAAACTTCATTTCTTTACCAAATTGCCTTTCCTCCTTGCAACTTTCTGTCGGATTTTAAAGGACTTTTTCCTTAGATGTTCAGCTTGTTCATATCTACGAAAGTAATTGAGAAGAAAAATAAGCTTAAAAGGACAAGCATAGGTTCAAACACATCACCGGTAAAAATGAAATATTTTTAAATGCATATGTGAAGAAATATTTTTGGTTACTTAGTAATGCAGAGCTTTCATCTAATGAAAATGCTTGTGAAATTTAAAGGTTTCTCATCTCATAAAACCAAAACCTGGATCTTTATTATTATTATTTTATATTATTACAATAAATAATGCCTCAGGAAAAAAAAAGGATTTAACTTACAGAATAGGAATAGCCTCTAGGGCTTGAGTTTTGTTTTTTTTTTTTGTGGGGGGGGCGGGGAGAGAAGGGGAGGATGTTTTGTATTCTCAGTGCCCAGAACATAGTGATGCTTAATAAATGTTTCCTGAATTAGCCTTGCCAGAGATCTTAGATTTCATCTGATTCAAACTCCCCCAACATCAAAGAAGAGGAGCAGGAGGCACTGACTTGCCTCAATTCAGCAGCAGAATCAGGGCTAGAACCCAGATCTGCTATCTCCCATCCAGTGCATCATGAGAGTCCTATTCACTTCACAGCAACAGTGGATGACCCAAGTGAGTTATAATCACAAGTTCCAGGTTGACTTGGTCAGCCATCCCTGTGGATACTGCTGCATTTTTAATTGGGTCAGAAATTTGCTCTACAGTATCTCTTGAGGCAAAATGAAAGTTTTAATTTGTAGTACTAATTAGTTACCTGTTGAACACAATGTGGTTCTTGTTCAATCCTGTTACTCCACATAAATTCATCCTAACAAATTCTACTTAAACCCCACTGTATACACAAGTTATAAAAATCAAGAAACACACATTCATGTCCTCATCACTGCTCCCCACTCCTCCACCCTATAACATATTTATTAAAATACAAACCAACCCAAAGCTCCTCCCCTGACATGGCAAAACCACCGGCTTCATTCTTACTTGTTTTGTTTCTGATACAAAGTTGCAAGTGCATCAAGCTCCCGGGCAATAAGAGGATGTTCGGAACCATAAGCATTCTCCAGGATTTCCAGGGCTTGTTTATACAGCTGCTCAGCATTGCCAAATTTTTTCCACTGCACATAAACGCTTGCCAACTGGTGGAGGGACTGGGCCACTCGGGGGTGGTCTGGATCCAGGGCTGTTTCTCGGATTTCTAAAGACCTCTGCAAGGGAACAACAGCCTGTCCCCCGCCCCCGCCCCCGCCCCCCAAAAATAAATAAATTAAAACTGAGAACTCTTAGAAACCTGCTTTCTAATGGATACTTTCTAATGAACAACTGCCGGCCCCCTCAAAAGAAAATCAAAATAAAACTAAAAGCTCTCAGAAAACCGCTTTCTAATGAAAGCACAATACCTGTAGTATTTCACACTACAGGTGGATCAGAAAAAGGGGAAGGGGAAAGGACTACCCATTTAGTCACAACATGCAAACCCCCATTTCCAGGGAGTCTCTGAGACCCTTACCTGACTGAGAAGGCCTAGGTCCTTGAGAAACCGACCCAGGGTTTCATAGAGATCAGCTAAAGACATCATGCTTTCTTCTCCCTCACAGTTTTTCTCATACTGCTTCAAGGAATCAAAATACTCGGCGGCCATGGATCCCTTATCTCTCCCAACAAGCTGCCAATAGCTCAGCAGCTCAGCAAAGTGTCCTCTGTTTTAACAAAATCATTTAATGAGAAACCACAAACACGGGCACAGAGACACTGACAGACACAGACACCCACAATAGCTTGAAAACAAAATCCACACCAAGTCGATGTCAATTTTGTCTGAGATTTAGCTTTTTTCCAATTATGACGTGATGTACAGAAGCTTATCCTGGCTACCTACCCACTTTACTGTGATTCAGTGGCTGCTTTGTACTAAATAGTAAATGTGGGAGAACTGTTACTAAGAAAACAACCAACTCCACACCTTGTTTCCTGATGAAAGCCACAACAAGTACATGGCAATTAAAAGTATTTTCATGAAGAAACACAACCCCTCGACTAGTCAAATGCAGATGTGTTAGGAGAAGGATCATGTAGTGACATCAACACATTAAGCTGACATCCAAACATCTAGGATGTCAAGAGCCAGGCTCACTCTTAATGTAACTAATGGGAAAAAGAACACCATAGACTACTGAAGCTGAGAAAAACGATGGGCTCTAAATGGACTTCTAGTCTGCATTTTTTACCATCAAGCTACAAGACAAAACAAAATATGTTTCTTCTGCAGATGATTCCAGGTTCAAGGAAGACTTGCCATTCTCCAATGGAGAATGCATTAAAATACATACAGACAGGAAACAAAATATCAATTAGATTAGTGGCCATAACGAAGTAAAAAGTTAACCTGAAGAAAGGTCACTAGAGAGGGGGGAAAAAATTAAAATCCAAGCATTTAGATTTGTAAGGATGATGGGGAAAAACATTCTGATATTCATAGCGAGTCACAAGTTGTAATGTCAGTAACATACTCTATATTAAAAGAAAGCATGGCACTAAATAAAACAGATGTAACAGAAAAACCTCAAAGTAAATGACCATTATGCTCATTATTAATCAGGATCGATTTAGAATATAGCACCCAGTCTCAAAAACTTAAACCTGAAACATAGGAAGGAAGGTAAGGGAGATATAAGCATTTATTAAACACTTATTATGTGCCAGGCAATGTAGTTAAGTGTTTACAAATATTAACTCATTTGATCCTTAAAACAATCCTGGGAGGTAGATGCTATTCTTATCCCCATTTTATAGCTGAGGGAAGGGAGGCAAACGGAGGTTGAATGACTTGCCCAGGGTCACACAGGTAGTAAGTGCCTGGGGTTGAATTTGAACTGAAGTCTTCTTGATCCAAGTCCAGCACTCTGGGTGCCTCTAGATATAGGATTAGAGCTATAATGGACTGTGAAATTTTGTCTTTTAGCTAGTCCAGTACTTCTTAACCTGGGTTCTGGACACTTATTTAAAAACATTGGATAATTATATCTTAACATAATGGGTTTCCTTTGCAATGCAATATAATTTATTTTATACATTTAAAAATATTCTTCTGAGAAGAGCTCCAGAGGCTTCCTCAGACTCTGTGGGGCAGTGACTC
The DNA here is from genome assembly GCF_003287225.1 of Phascolarctos cinereus. Classification (NCBI taxonomy): domain Eukaryota; kingdom Metazoa; phylum Chordata; class Mammalia; order Diprotodontia; family Phascolarctidae; genus Phascolarctos; species Phascolarctos cinereus. Next base: position 40,638,073 of record NW_027555514.1, read on the forward strand.
CAAAAATGTCAAGAAGTCCTTCCTGCTCTTGTCCAACGCCCTCATTTTGTAGAGGAAACAAGGGCTCAGAGAGTGGAGGACATTTGGCCAGGGTCACACAGGACATAAGTGCTAGGGCTGGGATTCAATCCCTACACTCACAGAACATGAATGGCAGATGCCTCTGAGCTGTGCTGAGAAGTGGAGGAATGTCAGCCTCTCCCTATCCTGACCCTATGATTTTGTGAACCAGTTATTCTCTTCTTACTCTTTCTTTTGGGGAAACCTGGCCATACTGGAGTTTTCTACATGCAGTGAGTGGACAGAGTGCTGGGCCTGGAAATCAGGAAGACCCATCTTCGTGAGTTCAAATCTGGCCTCACTTACTAGCTCTGTGACCCCTGCAGGTCACTTCACCCTGTTTGCCTCAGTTTTCCTCATCTGTAAAATTAATTGAAGAAAGAAATGGCAAACCACTTCAGTATCTCTGCTAAGAAAACCACAAATGGAATCATGAAGAGTCGGACATGACTGAAGATGACTGAGTAACAATAACATTTTCTATAAATGGCCCCACTGGGATTTGTTTACTAGAATCCCCAAATGCCAGAGTGATACTGATTTTAAAATACATTTGTTCTAAAAAGTCTATTTTAAATCCAAACTAACTCACTAAGATCCGCGTTCTCCTTACCTTTTATAAAGATTCTGAGAGACAAAGAGGTTGAGCAGACATTCATGCAACTTGTGTTTGTTGCCCTGTTGTTGGAAAAGCCAAGGGAGCTCATCCGCACACCTCCAGGTCACTCGGGCTTTACTACAGAGAGGAGGGAAAGAAGACTTAATGAAATCGGCAAATGATGTATTTGGCTCCCCTCCAATGCAGTAGTGGAGGGAATTTGTACGTCTTCTCAGACAGTGGAGGGAGTGGCATGGTGATGAAGTCATGGGTTTTTAAGGCAGTGAAGTATATTAGTTCGAAGGAAATAAACTATTTAGAAATATATCCTGACTCTCTATATTAATTAGCCAATAACTAAGATAACACCGGGAACTTGAACCTAATGTCTCCTGCATCAAAGACCATGGCAACCACAGTAATCAGCTGCACCCTGAATGAAAGCCAATCTAGAAGATTTTTGGAAAATGCAACAAAGGTAATGATTATAATGTCAAAACAAAAGGCATCAATAAAACTTTTTAAAAAGGGCAACAAAGATCCCCAGGCCAGGAAAAAAAAAACCCCAAACAACAGAAACAAACCAAACCCTTCCAGTGAAGTAAAACACAAACCTATACTTTTTCTATAACTATTAAAGTAAAGAAAAATTCAATATCAGAGTATCTTCTATGCCCAATCCAAATTTCCCCGTCTTAAATTTGGTTTGAATCTTTTATCAAATATTGAGAATCTCTCTCTCTCTCTCTTACTAATATGACTGCTTTATTTATAAAATGAGGGAATCAAACCAGATGGCCTCTGAAATCCATTTAAGTGCCAGATGTAGGAACCTCTCATTTTTATCCATGTGGTAAACTTCTGGCATTGAAATCTTCTTTACCAAACCATATCAGCAACTCCTAAGAAAGTTAAGGTCTTTGAAAATTGACTGGGGGCAAAGAGAGGTTAAGTTATGCCCAAGGTCACACAGCCAGGATGTGTCAGAGGCAGGACATGCAGACAAGTCTTCAGGACTGCAAAGGTAGGCTCTCACCACTACGATGTGCTTCCTCTCCTCTGAAAGAAGGTTTACATTTTAAAGTATCAGTAATTTGATGCTTTTGGCATTTATAGGGCAAGGAGTGGCTTTGAATTTGTTTGCCCCTAACAAGTTACTAAACTATAAAACCACATGAAAAAAAATGATGTTGTTACCCACAGTTCACAATAGAAGTCAGAGAAGGACCAAACTGAAGATCTGAAATACCTTAGTTGCGAGGTGAAATATTCTATTAGCTTTTCTCTATAGGTAGAAATATCTTGACTTTCTTCCATGTATTCTAATCTCACTGTTTCCCAAGCCTAGGAAAAGATGAATAAATGACGTCATTTTATTAAGTGATATTCATATTACATAAGTGTTGTTTTCTTTATTAGATTGTGAGCCCCTTGAGGGCAGGGACTGTCCTTTGCCTCTTTTTGCATCCCCAGTGCTTAAGCACAGTGCCTGATGTATAGTAGGTGCTTAATAAATGTTTACTGATTGGTTGACACATATCTGTCATGGAATCTTTTTTTTAAAAGGAATTATAATTCCAAATTTATCACTAGAGTACTACAGAAAATAGTCATGAAGCTGCATTTTTGTTTGTTTTTTTAGCAAGTACCATATGCCATATAATAGTGATATTCGATAACATACATCCATTTCAACATTTATTTTTAGGAAAAGAAAGGCTTAATTCAAACTTTAATTCATGTGTGAAAGATCTCAGGTACATGGGAGGTAATGTGACGCAATGTATAGCAGGCCGTCTATGAAGACAGGAAACCTGGGTTCTTGTCTTTGATACGTTGTAGCCATGAAAACACACACAAGCGACTGTACTACCCAATGTCTCATGTAACTCTTAAGTTGGGAAAGACTTACTAACTGCATCAGCAGAGGGAATCTCCGCACTGGGAGTTCCTTATATCAGTGAAATTGCAGGTGTGGTGTTGGAGAAACATTAAAAATACCAAGTAAACTATGAAACTGAAAATAAAGGAGGAAGCAAAGCTGGAAAATGAGGCTGAACAGATTAACAGCAAAAAATAGGAATACAATACAAAAACACATTTCTCGTAATAGAAATCAACCATGAGATTACTTGTATGCAAAACAACTGGAATGAAAAAAAATCCTAAAAATAGAAATGTTATTAAAGTGAGGAATATATTTATCCTTTTACACAAATAAAATTTGATAAAATAAAACAGGTATTTGGACAGCATCAGACTCTACATAGTTCCTTTTAAAGTTTGCTCAAATAATATTTTTATTTAATTTCTGAATCACAGCTTTAATCACGTTGCCTTCCTCTCCCTATTCCCACACTGCAGAATGCTTTGATGGCATCTCTACTGCCCACTGCATAAATTCCTTAGCCTGGCATTCAAGGCCCAATACCTGCCTCTTCCAGCCTTAACAGGCTCCATGTTGTATATAGCCTGTATACCTTGACCTATTCTTTCAGCTCTGCACAGACAGATCCTACCCACACAGTTAGGCCCAGATCAAATGTGACCTCCTCTACAAAGCCTTCTCTGATTTCTGAGGGAAATCTCTCCTTGCTCCGAGCACCTGCTGCTACTTCCTCAACTGCCCTCACACAGGACACCCTCACTAGACTCTGAGGTCCGTCTCATTCACTTTTGGATTCTCCCCTAGAATGGAGCTCAGTGCCGCCCACATCAGAGGCTCTCAGCTGGTGCTTCTGGTTTTAGATGTATCAAAGGTTAGAGGTAAAAGGCACTTTGGCAAATAAGCAAAACAGACTGCTTACCTGGAGGTGTTGGAACTTGAGTAAACCACAACCATACGTCAATAAACACATTCTGTGCAAACTGTGAACAAGGGATGTCAGCACTGACCAGGACAGGTCAGGGTAGAGTTCCATCAGTTCAGATTCACTCACTCCATTGTGACTGACACTGACCAGGCAGAGGATCTAAAGGGCAAACAGCCTGGCATCATGATTCAGAAGCCTTACAAATAAGGCAGCAAACTGCTCCATAAATCCTTAATCCCAAGAATTGCATATTTCTCCTGATATGCCAATAATGCATTCAAAGAAGTCATTACACTTCAGGAATTCTGTTTTACAAACAGAACTGAAATAACACAAAATGCCTTATACTATAATATGTATTATATGTATAAAAAGGAAAAACAGAAACCCAATAAAACCCCCAATAAATTAACTGCAACATTTCAAAAGTTATGATGAATGTACTTCAAAGGGACTCCAGTTATCTTAACATTAACTTTCCTAAACAGTGAGCATTTCAAAAGCATAGTATTGAGAGACTTCTAAGTCTAGAATACATTTAAGAGGTAAGTTAGCTGGATACTCCTCTTCCATTCAGTCAAGAGTTCATCTGCTTAAACTTTTTCCATTCGTGACTCCTTTTCCGTTTCGGCAGCGTTCGTGTGTGTGGTCTGAGGGCACATGCAGCGCAAAGTGCACACGCTGTGTGTTCAGAACTAAGACTGCAGTGAAATTGTGGGATGCAACACGGGCAAGTGCTGCCAGAAACACCTTGGATTCGTTATGTGTTTGATTTGGAATTAATTTTTGGTTGTCACGTTTTCGGAAACCTCTAACTGTTGCCAAATTTTTCATGACCCCATATGGGGTCACGACCCACAGTTTAAGAAGTGCTGGATCTAAATCATACCATCTGCACATTTCAATCAGGCAGATCTAGAATTGTCTGCAGACACTTGGGCACATTCTACAAATATCTAAGAGGTTGTGAGCTTGCCCACAGCCTGCTAAGCAGCTGAGAAACATCCATGGCAAGCATAAAATCAGGGCAAAGGCTTCCCTTCCCCAAATCATTTACTCAGCAGCAGAAGCTGGAGGTGAGCAGGCCCTGTCCTGATTCATCATACACTGCTAGTGCCTTCCATCTCTGATCAGTAGAATCAAATGAAGTGTCTTGAGATGTCAGTCCACCTGGGTACATATGGATTTTCCTGGGCAACGTGGACATTAGATGTTTTACCAAACAAATCAAATTGTTATAAGGCCCCACAACAAGCAGGCATGTTGTGATTTGCTGGCATTCTTGGATTTACATGAAACATCTTTAATAACAACTTAAAATTAGAGCATTAAGCAAAGAATATCTAACTAATCATTAATTCAAGTCACAGAGAACAAAGTATATTTTTTAAAAACAACCCCTTTTATGACACTGTGCACTCACCTCCTTCATTAGGTCTCTCTCCTTATCATTTTCCATGGATTCCTGAATTGATCGCAACACTAGCCTATATAAAGACACAGTGTCCTGACACTGGAAACATTGTTGCAAGATTTCATCTATGTTGCCGGTGCCGCTGAAATATAGGAGAGAGGTTGAAAATTGCTTTTCATGCTATCAAAAAACTTGTATTAATCCTTAGATGGAAAGCAGATTTCATTTCTTCAAATGGTAAAATTTGGTGATAAATATCGCTACCCAAAACATACCAGAGCTAATAGCAGAAATCACAAATATGCAGGACAGTTAAAAAGAGTGCTTCCTCTGATTCCTAGATGCAAATGGGCAACAATTGAGGCACTTGGAAAATAATCACAAGGAGAGCTGGTTAGTGAGCCAGGCAAATTAGTGGGGTGGGGTGGGGAGGGCAGAGCCCACAAGAAATCAACCTGTAGGTAATGAACAATTTTAGCAAATATTATTACATGAATTGAAAATATGACTCAATATTTGTGCTTTTTACTTATGCTCACGACCAGAGCTGGCACATAGGAGTCTTCGTGCAAGAGGTTACAACAAAGGATGCTTTAAAAAATATTACTCTTTACAAATCCACATTTCCAATGGAAAAAATATGATTCTCTATGATCTTGATTTGTGATAAGTCAAGCCCAGGGTCAAAGTGCCCAGTGGATAATACCAGAAGGGGACAATTTTCAAACCTTCCTCAGATTGTACCAATGAATGATGATTTTAGAGCTAGAAGGGTGGGGCCTTAGACAACAGCAACTAGTCTAAAAGGACCTTCCGTTTTAAAGAAAGGAAACTGTAAAATACACGCTTAAGGACATACAGTTAAGTAGATAAGGTATCAATACACATGAAATCAGCTGCTTTATCTGAAAGGAAAGGAATTCATCACTGAAGGAATTTAAAATTCAAATGTTAATATTTTAAAGTTAAAGAACATAAAGATTGTGAAAATAAAGATAATTTCCAAAGAGATCTGCTTTTGCAACAAAGGAGCACCCCCTCTCCCCCACCCCCGCCCATCCTCCAGATAAGCTTTACCCTTTGTGTCTGGTGTTTACCTGTGTGGCTCACCCTATGGCTAAGCAAATTTTCAAGAGCAATCCTCACCCTGGCCAAGGGTTAGTACTAAAAGGTTAGGTAAATATATTTAATAACATCTAACAATTCATTAATTACCTCAGGGTTCAGTCAACCATGCAGGCTATTAGTAACTTCCCAGTACTCTGTAGTTACTATTACAGTAGAGCAATGGCCCACCAGTGTCCTGGAAAGAGTCACCACCACCCCCTCTGATGAACAGTGATGGTGACAGGCTTCCCAAATTCACATGCTGATGAAATGGTTTTCAGCAAAGAAAAAATGCACAAGAGAGAGTTCTAAGGAACCACAACTTACCGTGTGATCATTTTACACAACAGGGTGACATACAAGGCGTTGCAGGTTGTAGCGGAACGACAATGTCGCTCTAGTTTCTTTTCCTAGAACAGCATTTTACCAACAAAACAAAACACAAAATACAACCTGAAATGAAGCAGCCAGAACCACTGAGACTTTCACATCACCAAATAACGGCCTGGGCTGTGCAATCCTGATCAAGGTGACAACTTCTACATGTCAGAATACATTCAAATTTGGTAAAGTTCCTGATTTTACACAACAAAGGAGGTGGATATGCATTTTTTGGGGGGTGGGGTATACCACGTACCCAGACATATGTAAGCTCATATTTCCAATTATATAAAAGCATGGGATACCAAATCTGTCAGTACTAGTTTAGAACAAAATATAGTTAACCACGTAGCGGCTACAACTCATTTTTACTTGTGATAGTGAGCAGTCCCTATCTTCAGTTTAAACAACATTTTCTTTAAGAAAGTGAGATATCTATACTAAAATTAAAGTACGTACCTGCTCTTTAGTCAACTTAATATCTACACAGTTGCATTCTGCAGTAATAAGAGCTTTTGCATCTTTTGAATTTAAAGGATCAAGATGAAGTGTTGGCCACAACCTTATGTTTAAAACAAGAGATGAAAAAAGTGATATCCTGGTCTCATAACATACTATGTGCTATCATAATCTACCAGCAAAAGACTAAAAACCTTTGATGAGAATCAGAAATTCCATTCTCCCTTGGAAATATATGAAATATATCTAGTATCCTATATACTAATGTTAACTTCATTTGTTTCCTCCTAACATAATTATTTACATCACCACTCTTAACAAATTCTCACAGTCACACACAGTGCTATGAAATAAAATAGCATAAATACACTATTGCTAAAGGATGATATATTTAGATGGTATTGTTCTACATAGTAGCTTAAAGCTACATTAATTAAACATTTATTGCGCGCCTGCTATGAGTGAGGCACTGTTCTTAGGGAAACAATGAGAGGTACAAGCTACTGTATTCTCATTCAGGGATGCTTGAGGTCTCCTCTACTTCAGGACGTGGGACTCTGATCTTGAGAGTTTACTGTGAGTCTGTATTATAGAAAATCTCAAGCTTGCCAACTGGCCCCCACTGGTCCTCTCACTCTACCTGATAGGAAAACCACCATTTTCCTTGCTTTGCTTTGCATGATGTATCCAAGAGGGTCCCCAAACAAAAATATTGATTCCCAAATAAGACTATCATTGATAACTGAAAATATGTATGATAAGTTTGGTATTTAAAGAAAATCTCAAATGCATCAGATTTAATGTTTACCAATTTCATTCTTAAACATCAAAAGTAGAAAATATTAACTAAGTGCCCATCATTCAATAACCCACACATTCAAATTGACACTCACCACTGATGGGTGAAAAATTAGCCCTGGCAAGAGAAAAATGAGGTGACGGCACAGAATGGACTGCAGGCCATTATTGTCCTGCTAATGTTGATGCTGGCTGGCAACATCAGCTGCATCTTGGTGTTACTTGTGAGTAGAAAACAGAAAGAGGAAAATGTTAAGCCTTTGTGGGAGTGATTAAAAAAGGAGCAACAGCACAGGGACAAAAGGGACACGATAATAGGCAAGAGGAATAAAGATGACTGATATAAGGAAGGAAATTGCCAAGGAGAAGGCTCATAATTTTTCTTGGCAGGTTAGTGAACTTTTTATGGCAGGACAAGTTAAAAAAATTGATATGTGACACTGCCACATACCACATACTGAATTTACATATTTATAGCTAGACAGTCTGAAAGAATAACTTATTATCATACCTCCATGCCGGAGGGCATGTTTCTACATTCACAGACACAATTACTCTCACATTCACAGGCAGGGGATCTATCAGCCATTTCATGTGTTTTTCGACTTGCTTGAAAATACAAAAATAACATTCAATCTATTAGTTCAAACTCACTGAGAATCACCTTCCCAGTACTAACCAAAGCAGAAAAAGCGAAGTCATCATTCAATGTTTTGGACCTATTTTTGAAAAGTTATACCAAAAATTCTATTGAGTACTTCTTGTTAATGATATAATACCTTCCACGTTAGGAGTATTGTATGGTAAAACCACTAGATTCACTATGTAGAGAGCTCCAAAAGGTGAGGAAATACAAAGTCTTTTAATTTAAAATATGGTGAAATTAATCTTAATCATATAGCACCAGTCATCAGAAAAAGTTTTTAGACCAGTCTATAAATACCAAAATACAAACAAATTAGGGATCTACTCAACAACATCAATGGCTTCATTAAAATGACAGACCTTTCCTTGATTAATAATCAAAAAAACAATAATCTTTCACCTGTCTGGCTTCCTTCCAGGAAGAAATTATAAAATCAATGGAACAGAAATGCAAATGGCTACTCTTGTCGCTGGTAATGGTTTTGCTTCTTTTTCAGAAAAGGCAGTGCAGTATAGCGGGCAAAGCCCTAGAGTCGGGGTCAGAAGTCACTGGGTGGAGTCCAGCCTCCACAACTTACAAGCCGTGTGGCAAGTCATGCTATCTATGATTCTGTTTCCTTGTTTGTTAAATGGCGGTAATACCTGCACTCCCTGCCTACAGGGGTCCTGTGAGTCAAGAGCTTTGTAAATTGTAGGAGAAAGGGAATTACAGTTGGAAGGGACCTCAGATCCTGTAGTCAATGCCCTTCATTTTATTGATGAAGAAATTGAGACCCAGAGGGGTAACTTGTCCAAGCTCCCACAGATAATGAATGGTGGAGCTGGGATTTGAACCTGGGTCCTCCAAGGCTAGTGCTATAAAAGCAGGAGCTCTTATTATTCAAATTCACCAAGAAGATTATGAATGGAAAGTTGGAACAGTACCTGAATTTGATCTATAGAATCAATAATGATGATGATACTGCCTTGATGACGAGCAGAGAGCTTTTCTAGCCATCGTGGAAATTCCTCAAGGAGTTTACCAGGATCCAGTGTTAGCCCAGACACCGACCAGGAATGCTGCATCAGCTGCAAGAAGAGACACATGTACACATGCATACACATACACGCAAATTAGCTGCTGCATAATTTGTACAGGCTGTGATGGCTGGCAGCAGATACTTCTATCTGTAGAGACCAAAATGGAGATGTGAAAAGGACAAGCTTCTACAGCCATGAGAGTTATTCACTTAACAAATTCTGCAAATACCTGAATTATTGTCAAGCACTTAGAGACTAACTACAGCTATAACACTGAAATAAGCATTTTGCTCACATGGACAAAAGGTTCCAGTTTACCTTTAAAGTCAGCCGTTTAATTATCGAGGCTGACTCTGAGCTGGTGGACGTGGGCCTCCCCACAAAGTGATACAGAATTAGTGTGTTTGGAGAATGCTTTTGCTGTAGCTGAATCCTATAGAAAAGACAAAGTATTTTTTGAGAAACAGTTTCAAAAACTAGCTGTGCCATTCTCCAAAAAATAAAAAAAATCCCCCAAATGTCTTTTAAATTAATCTTCTAAGCATCTTAATTCACAATAAGGAGTCTTATCAAATGCCATCAATCTGTCGGCAGTTACACATTCACTATCTATTTCATTGTGCTAAAATCTGGCTCCTAAGGGATTATGGAATTTAGGGATTCTTTGGAACACTCATCACTTCATTACAGATTCATTTCGACTATAAATTGAAGCAACTCTCTGAATGTCTCCAGCCAGGATTGTTTAAATTAGAATTTAAAGTATAACTAAAATGATTGATCACCTTTTAAATAACACATTCTCCTAATGAACTAAAGCCATTTCTGTGGTAAGAGATAACCTAAGTATTTCCTGAGTGTAAACACAAATTAAATTAAAAGGTTCTAGAAAAAAAGAAATTTTAGCTTTCTATGAAGTGCAATGCAAATAATAACTATGACAAGACTCCTTTCTTATGACACCTTGTTCAGCTTATGTGCCACAATCAATTAAACATGCAGAAAAATTGTTGGTTAACGTTAAAACTCCAAGGAAAAGGCTGAAGGCAGCAAATACCATTTTAATAACTCAATATTAATCATCCATTTCCTAATTTTGCCATCATTAATTTTGGCCCAATTTTCAATGAAATGTAAATTAAAACTAGAATGTGATATTTCAGTCTGAAATAGCTTCACCAGCTCCAAGAAGGAGCTTATATAAACCCTCCCCACAAGCTGATCATTCTCATGCTCTCCAGTGCCCCAGAATGTAATTACTGTTTGTACTTCATGGTCACGTCCTTATATGTAACAGAATTGTTTCCTCTATGCAGATCTGAACTTCCCAAGGATATCATAAGCATTTAAGCAACAAAGTTGTGCCAAGAATAGGTATTCCGCCTAATTCTAGTTAAATAAGTGAATCTCAAAAATGAAAAGGAAATTGAAACAACAACAACCAAAACTCAGACCACTTAGACAACAGAAGTGACTTCCCAGAGCCTGGTCCTCCGGACACAAGAAGGGGGGGGATTGGTGCCGCTGCTGCCACAAGGTCATTAAGGCGCTGGTAATACTATGAACAAACAAAACAATAGAAGGGGTAAGGGTTCTAATACCGTTAATGCTACAAGAAAAGAAATAGCTATCAGTTATCTGCTTAGAACAAAGAGAATATGAATAAATGAAATCAAGATCTAGCCTGAAAATCCTAATTTGAGATAATAATACCTTGCCAGGACTTCTATCCATAATGGCTGATTAAAAATACTTAGATTCAAAGGAAAGAATTCAAATCCAAATGATAGAAGATAAAAAAAAAAGGCTGCAGCTGGCTTAGAGCCAATAATATGTGGCTGGAAGTTTCCCACAGCCCTAGTAAAATGATTAGCTGGCATGGTACTTTAAATCAGCGCCTAAAGTTCTATTCCTGGAATCTCACACAGAGTGACGCACTTGATTGGCCTCAAATAATTTTGATAATGATGATGGTTCTAAAAATACAAAAGTCCTTCCATTCTTTATCTCATAAAACTCAGTAACAATCCTAATTACTTATGTGACAAGATCTACTCTTAATTACAGCAAAGAAAACTGATTTGGTTTAAATGACTTGCCAAAGTTCCCACTAAATGTTAATGGCAAGGCCAAGAAAAGATTCCGTTCAGGATTCCATCCACAATGAAGAAATAAAAGTGTTACCAGAGGGAAAACCACATCATTCCAATGTTCAAAAACCTTTAAAGATTCAGTTTGGCATTCAGGACCTCCAAAGCTGGGTTCCCATTTACCTTTCCAGTCTTACAAATGTGAACTCCTAACTACAGGCTGATTCATGCACTCACTGTCCTCTGAATGTGCCTTGTACTCTCCTGCTTCCACATTCTTGCTTAAGCTGTTGTATTCACCTGTAACACCAGCACTCCTCCTTATTCCTACGTAAATCCTTCCAATTCTTCAGTACTCTGGTTGGTTCCAAGTTTTTCCGTAGTCTGTCCTTACCACTCCAGACTAGACTCTGGATGTGGCATTTAGCGTCCCATGCCTGCAACACCCAACTATCTACCTTCTAGTATTACTTAAGCTTCCTCAAGCTAGAATGTAATGGACTCAAGCACAGAGCCTGAAGGCTTATGTCTTCATATCACTTACAGTGCTGTGTGCCCTGTACACTTGAAACATGAAATGCAGGGTGGAGGGGAGAAGGGCAGGCATTAAAAATTTATCGAATAAACACTACATAAAGAACAAATGAATAATTATGATTCTACCTACACTTCTACTGTCAAAATGGTTAGAAAATTATGGTGTTTAAAAATGATTGCTGAGCTGTCTGGGGTTCCTAAGACAAATTCTGGGAAGTCATGTAAATCACGAATACGTGCTTCAAAACCAGAAGGGCATCGCTCTCTTTCAGAAACCTGAAGATGCCTCGTTTGAAGGCTAGGTTAGCGTGGGTCCTGAGGTCAACATTTCTCAAACAAACAAGGACAGTTTATGGAGAAGTTCCTGCTATTCCCTCAGGGAGCTTACTCTTTCTGGTTTCCAGCTGTCCAGCCTCCAGAAGGGACCCTCTTTGGTGGCTCTTATTCTGGCCCTCACTGATGGCAGACAAATGGATGACTAATTCTTGCTTTGTATCTATCTTCTTCCTTTTTGATGGGTCAGTGAAACAGACTAAAACTGGACCTCATGGCTTTTCAACATACTACATTATGAAAAATTCTCTACGTAAAACTTGATTTGATCTTAAATTAAGCATTAAGATTCTAGTATAGTAAAGTTTTAAACTGAAAAACTGTGTTTTCAAGTTGCTTTTTTAAGTTAGTGGTTTGAAATCTGAAACTGAAATAATGGTCAGATTTTCTCATACAAACAATGCTCTAAATGGTTAGATTTCCAGGCCAGGCCACAAGAGCTTTGACCTGAGCATTACTGTTGCAAGACCTCCAGTGGAGATGGAGAAGGGAGTCATACCTGGACAGCTCCAACTTGGGAATTTTCTACATGAGCAAAGGAGAAAGTGCTGCTTCCACAAAAGAGAAGAAGACCCTCCCTATGTCCATCACTGCCCAGAGGGATGGGAGTCTCCAGCCCAGGCTCTCCTCACACTTACTTTTATATTTGGGGCTTTGGTAATTCAAGGGTTGCCCTGCTGTTCTAGTACTTTCTGCTTTCTCTCTCCTTTGTGCTTAATTTGGATGTTTTCAGATCTTGATCTAAATTCTTAGCTTTGACTATCCCATATCTCAAATTTTGTTTGTATAAACACTTAATAAAAAAGGGATTAATTTGGCTACTCTATAACTGAATAAATGTGCAGCTAGGTAGTGCCATAGTGCACACAGCATGGGGTCTAGAGTCAGGAAGAACTGAATTCAAATTCAGCCTAAGATACTTCCTAGCTGTGTGACCCTGGATGAGTCACTTAATCAGTTTGCCTCAGTTTCTTCACCTGTAAAATGAGGAAACACCTAACTCCCAAGGTTGTTGTGAAATCAAATGAGATAATAATTGTAAAGTGTTTAGCACAGTGTCTGACACATATTAAGTGCTATATGTTAGCTATTATTATTAGGTGATACATAATGATATATTTGTCTTATCATAGTATACAATTTATATCACACACACACTCACACTCCAAGTTTTCTTAATTTTGTCTAGAAACTAGAAGGTTGGGTTTGCTCTCACTATTACCTTGTGACCCTGATCCTGAATTGCATTATCATGTACGTAGCAAAATAAGAGACATCCTGACTCCTGGCTTTCAGTCACAAATTACAAAGGATGTTTCTAACTGATTTTTAAGACTTTCTGCTTTGTTGTGTGCTATTAACAAATGAAAACGTGTTCCACGTTCCCAAGCCTTTCACGTCACCGTAGGGACCTAGCTTAAGCCTATGCTCACGTCTTGCTACCTATAATCAACCCTAAGTTCTTTTAAGGTTTTTTTTTAATGAAGTCACTGTTTTTGACTCTATGATATAGCTAAATACTTACTTTCTCAAATCCCAGATCATACACTGAATTAGAAGCCTGCTGAAAAGCTTCCATTTGCTCTTGTTCATCATGGATATCCCATAAAACATCCCCATAATCATCTTCTTCTGGAAAGGCAGAATCCTCTTCATTGTCCAAATCTGTCATTTCTTGCTCTGTGTTTTCAAAGCCTAATATATCCTAAACAAGAGAGAACATCCACATAAAAACAGAAAGGATGAAGACACTTTCGTCTCATTAAAACCCAACGTTAACATAATTCGTGGTCTAAAAAAATGGTAAGATAGTTATAAAGTTTACCATTCTAGCTAGTGAGTGAGAATACTTTTCTCACAACACTAATGCCTTATTAATGGCACAAGGGTAGATCGTCTTTATATTTTGGGCCTGTAGAGTGTGTTCAGCTATTAAACAAGAGCATTCTCCATGACATTAATGAATATTATTTCTTGTACCTACCTGAATTTCAGTCTTTGACTTAACAGATAAAATCTCTGGCTACCACTTAATCCCAACTCTAAGGACTTACTAGCTTCCTAACTCACATTAGAAGATAGATACAGGTGCACAGCTATAATCCTGGCTCCCAGGAAGACTGAGGCTACTGGATCTCTGAAGTGGAGGTGTTCTGAGCTGCAGTGGGCCATGCTGATCAGATGTCTGCACTAAATTCCACATTAATGTGGTGAGCCTCCTAAAGTGAAGGGCCACCATGCTGCCTAAAGAGGGGTGAAGTGGCCCAGGTCAGAGATGGAGATCAAAGGTCCTATGTCAATCAGAGTTGGAACAAATCTGTAACTAGGCCCTGCATTTCTAAACTGGGTGAGATAGAGAGACCCAGTATTTATTTTTTAAAAAAGGAACACTGTTAAATATAGCATTTTTCACTTCCTGCATCAAGAATTCCAATTCTCCCATCTAATTTCTTGTGTGTCAAAGCCAGATTTTTAAATATCATATAAGCTAATACAGAAATAACTAATTTACCCACATTCCAGAAATTTCTCTCTAACACTTTTCAACAGAAGATATCAAAATGCGTCACAGCTGTCATAATAATAAACAATTCTATGAGCTAGGTAAGGAACAAAGAGAAATACTTCCCCATAGTCACTTAGTAAATACCACAGATAAAAAACCATGAGAATGCACTATACATTCTTTAATAGGAGGGATGAATTGTTCTGTCTTATGAAGTTTAAAAAATCCACAAAACCAATATCCCTCTTACCTGGTTTTCTCCTGAACAACCGTTTATGGAAGATCATTGTCTAAGAATACTTAACATCAAGCCTTAAACGTAATGCCTGTAATCCCATATACCTGTTTAATAATTTTTTCCATGTAATTATAAGTTTTATATACTCCTTCTGCAGGCTCTCCTTGGTGGTCAATAATCTGAAAGAATGAAGCACAGAACATTTTAGGTATTGAATTCCTTAATGAACATGGGACTTATAATCATAAAGTCTTAAATGGAAGGAACCTTAGATATCAACTAGTCCAGAATTGCAGAAGTTCAAAAGAAACATGAGATTTGCATATCTAGAGACATCTCCACTCCAAATGTTCATATGGACTATTTGTGGTAGGGCCTTCTGAGCTTGTGCTGCTCTGATCAGCCACAGCTGGACACACTGTGCCTTGATCCCAACATAGTGATGTCATTTTGGTCCTCTTTGAGTATGAAGGACAACCACCACCAGTCCAATGACCTCATGAAAGAGCATGAAAATTTATCCTACTTTTAAGTCTGTAAATTAAAATAGATATTCTAATGTTTTGCTCCTTTTTTCCCTTTTACTAAGAGGAAAAGGTATAGGGATTATGTTCATGATTTCAATGGTACAGGGAGCTTCCCAGTGAGAAAACTCCCTCTGCCAGTGCAGGTTGAAGTCAGGAAGGTCTAAGTGCTAATACTATTGCCTTGGTCACTTACTAGTTGTACAACTCTGGGCAAGTCACTTAACCTCTGATTTAACCTTTCTCAGTCTCATGTTTTTTCATCTTCAAAATGGGGTTAATACCAATATTTTTTTCACCAGTATTCTTCTGAGGATCAAATGAAATTTAAGGTAAAAGGTGTTTTACAAATTTTAAAGCATCATGTTAGCTATCACTATTATCACTAAGTTCTCACTGAAACAATGGGATGGAGCCAGACAGAAGTAATATGATCATTATCAGTTGTTTATTATTTTTCTATGTTTTTGGAAAAGCAGCCCACAATACACTGAATAAAAACGTTCCTTTCCAGGCAGTTTTCTAATAAAAAAATTAAAGCTATAGCCATATGAAAAAATGCTCTAAATCACTATTGATTAGAAAAATGCAAATCAAAACAACTCTGAGGTACCATATCACACTTATCAAAACAGGAAAATGATAAATGTTGGAGAAGATGTGGGAAAATTGGAACACTAATGCATTGTTGGTGGAGTTGTGAACTGATCCAACCATTCTGGAGAGAAATTTGGAACTATGCCCAAAGGGCTATAAAACAAACTGCATACCCTTTGGCCCAGCAATACTACTTTTAGGTCTGTATCCCAAAGAGATCATAAAAACAGGAAAAGGACCAACATGTACAAAAATATTTATAGCAGCTCTTTTTGTGGTGGCCAAGAATTGGAAATTGAGGGGATGTCCACCAATTCGGGAATGGCTGAACAAGTTGTGGTATGTGAATATAATGGAATACTATTATTCCATAAGAAATGATGAGTGGACAGACTTCAGAAAAACCTGGAAAGATTTACATGAACTGATGCTAAGTGAAGTGAATAGAACCAGGAGAACATTGTATACAGTAACGGCAACATTGTGCTATGACTAACTGATAGATTTAGCTCTTCTCAGCAATGCAAGGATCTAAGACAACTCCAAAAGATTCACAATAGGAAATGCTATCCACATTCAGAAAAAAACTATGAAGTCTGGATGAATCAAAGCATATTTGCTCTCTCTCTTTCTCTCTCTTTTTTTTTCTTTCTTGTAGTTCCTCCCATTGGTTCTAACTCTTCTTTACAACATGACTAATGTGAAAATATGTTTAATATGAATGTATATATAAAGCCTATATCAGACTGCATGCCGTGGAGGAGGCCCTCCACCTGTTCTGGATATCAAGGCTCTGTGGTGGAAAATAAGTTGGCAATTTGGCCTATACACTTAGCTATCACTCCCACTTTCACCTCTCCATCATACAGTGATGCTCTTGTCCCTGCTCTAGAACCCAACCCAGTTGGCTAATTAATGAGAAGTCTATAGGGCATAGCCCCAGATCACTTTTTGGGCTGAACAAGCCTTCTGCCTCTCGCCATTATCACAGTGGGGCTTCACACATAGGCCAAATTTCTTTAAAATTTACCTTGACCTTGTTAGTCTTGTTCAAGTAAGAAACTTGTTCAATCAATCGCTGGACAGAGTCAGAGCTGACTTGGCCATCCTCCAAGCGATGATAGATCAATCTAGGCTTTCCTTCGGAGTTTTTCAAAAATGCCTCTTCACAGTCCTCCAACAAACAGCTAGATTGGAAATCAGCATTTCTTGTGCTACATTACACTGTTGCAGCAAACAGTTCAATCAATCAACTCAAGTTTCAATAATGGACTTAATTATAAAGACTGTTCATAAAAGTCCTGATGCAAAAAAAAGCAGCATTTTTCTAAGTATTTTGTGTTAGTCAAGGAGCAAAATTTTCTTGAATAAGCCATGATGACTTACATGTTGGGGGCCATTTAAACTTCAATATCACACAGTTGTACTCCATTTTTTTCCTTTATGTCTATAAAACTTAGAGAATATTCTGAGCTCAACAGTAACTTAGATTTTTAACATAATGGAGCAAACTCATGTTATAAATGTAAAATTTAACCATGCCATGTATTTACACATAATTTCAAGTGAAAATCTTGTTCCTATTACTTTCAAACATCCCCTCAAGCTCTCGTTCTCTCTCTTCTGTTTTACTGTGAAACTCCTGGAGTCTATATCACAGTTATGTTGCCCATACCTGGAATGCTCTTCCTCCCAACCTCTGTCTCTTAGAATTCCCGGTTTCCTTGTAAGACTCTGCTCAAACAGTACATCTGCCATCCCCTCGGAGGTTATCTTCTCTCTGCTCTGTATTTATTTCGTATGTTCCAATTTACTATGATCACATGTGATTTCTATGTGGCGCTCTTCACTAGAATGAAGTGGCTTCAGGGCAAAGGCAGTTTTCGATTTATAATTTTTTTAATCCTTGGAGAACTCAGCTTGTGTCTGACACAAAGTAAATGCTTAATAAATGTTTGTTGACTGATCTATTCATCAACACAGACAGCATCTATCAGTGCCTCCCTTTCTTCATCATGTTCTCACTTTTTCAACCACTACAGCTGGGCTTCCAATCTCACCTCTGTAAGAAAACAACTCTCTCAGAGATCACTAAGGAACTCTGACCATTCCCAAATCAAATTGTCTTTTCTGTTGATCTCTTTTTTTTTTTGCCGCTTTTGACAGTGTTGATGACACTGCTCATTACCATCTTTTTCCATGGGGTGCTGACCTCTTGTCCTCCTCTCCTTTCCTCAACTTGTCTGATAACGTCCCAGTCTCCTTTCCTGCTTCACTCTCCATATCCTACCTCCTAAGCAGGGAGATTCCCAAAGCTCTATCCTGGCTTCTTTTCTCTCTCTTTTAATGGTCACATTATTCTCTCTTTGCAGATGACATCCGTAATTCCAGGCTTATCTCTTTCCTAAGCTTTAGCCATTCTCATTCAAGTGCCTCCTGGACTTCTCTGCTTGCTAGATGTTCTGTTGACACCTCAAACTCAGGGTGCCCTAAAAAGAAGTCAACACCTCCTCCCTCCCCAACTCCTCTATCTCTGTAAAGGGCACCAGCACTGTCCTGGGCACCAGCCTCATAGTCATCACTCCTTGTTGCCCCTCCCCCAACCTCTTTATAGTCATCTGCCAATATCCATGCAATTCTTTCTACCTGTGCATCTCTCACATCCTTCCCCTCCTTGCCATTCACATGGTCACAGCCCTAGTTCTCTGGCCCTCATTTCCTTTTGCCTAGATGACTACAAGAGCCTCCTACCTATTCTGCACCTCTCCAATCTACTCTTCAAACAGCTGACAAAATCATCTTCCTAATTTGCAAGTCTGCATTTCCTAGCTCAACAATCTTCCATGGCTCCTATTATAAAATACAGACTCTTTAATGAGTCCCTTGGAGTCTTCCACCATCTTGCTCTAACCCACTTCTGTGCTTTTATTTCATATTACTCTCCTTTACATGCTTCATGTTCCAGCCAAAATCAGACTACATGCTATTCCTCAAATGCAACCCTCCATCCCCTGGCACATCTTCTTTCATTAGACTATGAGCTCCTTGAGGGCAGGGACTCTCTTCTGCCTTCCTCTGTATCCCCAGCACTTAGAAGAGTGCCTGGCACAGAGGAAGTACTTAATAAATACTGACTGACCTGTGTTCACATAACCAACACGTCCTTTCTGATACCCAGTCCCTCATCAGCACAGCCTTTCAGAATATTGATTGTCCATCATGCTCCCTGCTCCTAAGCCTTATACTCATCTGTGTCCCTGCTGTAGCCACCTTATAGAATGTAAGCTCCCTGAAGGCAGTGCTGGCTTCATTTTTGTCTTTGTATGCTCAGTTTTTAGCACAGTGCCCTGCTTGTAGTAAGTATTTAATAAAATTTGTTCGGTGGAAAATCTGACTCTTACTGTCATCATAGATGTCATTTCTCAATTTTCTTCTTCTTTGGCCCTTTTCACTTGCCTTCCTTTTAATTATATTTATCCTAACTAAAGAACTAGTTGAATTGAAGAGATTGAATAGGACAGAACAAATTGAATTGACAGCTTTAATTTTTAAAATTGACTTCTTATAGTCAAGAAAAAGAACCAGAAAAAACCCTGATATTATCAAAATAACAGAAGAAATAAATTATTCACTATAGCACTATCTCCCCCTAACAACACAGGCAAAGTACAAGAAGTTACAAATAATACCACATATTGAAGGAACAGGCTTTACTGAAATCATTAAAGAAAAGGAACTCTCAGAATCTCAGGATTAGAAGGGACCCTCAAGGCCTTGTAGTCCAACCCACACAGGAATTAAAATTCCCTCAAAAACATAAGCAATAAGTGGTCACCTAGACTCTCCTGAACATTTTCTATGAGGGTAAACACATGACTGTCCAAGGCTGTTCCCATGAGATGTTCTTGACCAATTTTTTTTGGTGTCAAGGATCCTTTGTCAGTCTGTTGACTGAAACCTATGAGCTCCTTCTCAGAATGTTTTTAAAAACACAGGATAACCAAGGAAATCAACTGTACTGAAATATGGTTATCAAAATATTTTAAAAAGCAAGTTCTCAGGTTGCAGATTAAGAACCCACAGCTACAGAGGAACTAAATCTAGATTTTTAAAAATCTGCAAAGATACACCTAGACATTCCTATTTCTTCTTGACCATTTTTTCTTCTAAAGGCAAGGGTTCCATCTTGAAAGGAGTCTTCAAACAGAGGCTGCACAACCACACTGGGTTACGGTATCTTAGGGATTCTCTCTGGAGTATGAATTGGAGAAGATAACCATCAAAAGCCCTTCCAACTCTGAGATTCTGTGATTTTCATACTTAAATATACACGGTCTGCTTTAAAACAAAAAACTTAGTATGCAAAAACCAACTAGTAAAGCAGGCCAAAGAAGGGTCAAAAATAAATTTTCATTTTAAAAGTCTGAGGATTCTTTTAAATAATGAGCTCCCTTGGTAGATTTGAAATGTGCTTCAATTTACATGTAGCTATTTAAGAACAAATTACAGAAAGTGATTTATACTTTTATTCTTACCCAAGAAATGAATATTGGACTTTAAATGGTCCTGAGCCAATACAGATAATGAATTTAAGATACACTCAGTAAGACAAATGGGTAAGCACATTTTGGTGATGTGTTCCAACTGAATAAAGAGCCATTAGAACACTTTTTAAATAGCATCAATTAGGAAAATAAAAAATCAAATTAGAATGCATATTTTAAGTTCATTTTTAGCAATCTGTTTACTATATATAAGTGCAGTCTAATAATAAACTGTAGATTCATTACACTTACCTTGGTAAAGTTAAATGAATAAACAAAATAACTAATGAACTCTTTTCAATTTCCCATTTTCTTACACTGAAGTAATGACTTCCATTCTCTATTGGAAAATAAATTGCATGGAAGAAGTATCCTATTGTCTCACACATTCTCTGGAGTTTGGGTGAATAGTCCTAATAGCAAAAATGAGAAATATGAAAGCGTGATTTATTGAAGTTTAGCTAAGGCTCAAGTAAGCTCCATACTATTTCAAGGCAATGTGGTATGGTACAAAGGGCAAAAGATTTGGAGTCCTAAGACCCTGGGCTCCAATCCAGCTCTGCCACTGACTACCTGTGTGATCCTGGGCTATCACTGCCCCTCCCTGGGCCTCAGTGTTGTCATCTGCAAAATGAGGCAGTTAGATCTGTAGCATCCTACCATTCCACAAAATGAGTATTATATGCATAAGTCATTTTGGGTCACTGTGGACATCCACCCATCAAAAAAGAATAAAATTACAAAATCTGAAAGATTAACTTATTCTCAAAAATGAAGGTAATCCCAAACATAAAAGATAAGTAATATCAGTTCACCACACCTAATAACATTCTTCAGCCAAGGAAGTAATACGTAATATCATGGAAGAACCAAGGACAAAATGGTGTATTAATCTGCCTTGGGTCCTGGATTTCCTTATGAAAAAACATGGAGAACAGATCTCTAATAATAATGTTGGCAAGTATCTAAGATAAGGATTCTTAACTTTCTTTTGTGTCATGGATCTCTGACAGTTTTGTGGAGCCTAAGGAAGCATTCCCAGAATATTCTTAAATGTATAAAAGAAAATACAAAAGATAACTAAAGAAGACTAATTATACTGAAATAAAGATGTATTTTTTCCCATCCAAGACCACCTGAAAATCCATTTACATACCCCCTGGGGGTTCATGGACCCCAGGCTAAGAACCTCCTAAGACTGTAAGTTGCAGAGGGGTCCCACTGGTAGAAGTTTATCACTGGGGACTCCCTACCCAGATAACTGGGGGTGAGGAAGCAGGAATGGAGTTTTCCTCTGCCTGGGGAAGTTGCTATGTTAGGAGCTTCAAGGGTTCAGAAAATCTCCTCAGAACAATACCCTGTCCTTCAGCTTTGCAATAGGGGGCAGAAGCTGATTCAGTTCTACTGTAGAAGAACAGAACAAAAGCCAGGGAAGGGACTGGGACAGGGGGCAGACAGGGGTTACTGTGAGTGTCTGCAAGGGATCTGAAAGAAATGAATGAATTTTTTAAAAAATTTATTAAACACTTATTCTGTACAAAGCACCGTGCTGAGCACTGGGGACCCAACCAGAAAAGCAGAAATGATCCCTGTTCTTAAGGATCTCAAATTCTAACGAGGGAGACAATACACAGAGGTTCCAGCTGCAAATCAGCCAAACTAAACTAAATTATTAATTATATACATATATTATATATATATACACAAATACATATAAATATATTATATATGTGTATATGCATATACACATAACATAAATACATACACGCATATAAAATATAATTAACTAAATCACAGTTGTGGCCAGTCTTGTCTTCCCAGGAGTTGCCTTGGCCCCAGTCACTCTAGGACTAGGACTCTCACTACAGAAGATAATCATCTGGACTAGAAGAGGTAGGGTTGGCTCTCTAAAAGGGGGTGAACAGATTTTATTTCAGGGAGTCTGCATTTTCTAAGACACTCACCCTCAAGAAAATGTCCATTTCAGGCTGTGTTTCATCCGTGTTGATGAGGTAACATCTGACTGTGTTACTCCACAAAGAATGGGAGAACAACGGAGTAACTTGTAACAAGCTAGCTACAGCAGCATCCCAGTCATCTGTAAACAAACAAAATATGATTGTTTCATAGAATGACTGCCAGACAATCTTTTCAATGATGTCCATCAAGAGGCTTATAATCATAATGAATATTTTTTTTACTGTTCTTTTAAGTTTGCAAAACACTTTTCATAGAGTACCTCACTTGAGCCTCAAAATAACTGTCTGAAGTTGGAACTGTACATATGATGACCCTCATTTTAAAGGAGGAAACTGACGCTCAGAGAGGCTTTGTCACTTATCCGGAGTCCCCCAGCTAGCAACTACTTGTTGCAGAATTCAAACCCAGCTCTTCTTAACTTCAAGTCTAGCATCCTATCCACTAATTCACACTGTGTACCAACTTTAGAAACCAATCAATAGATTATTTGGATACTTATTAAAGTAGATATGATCTTTTAGATTAATAAATTATA
The DNA here is from genome assembly GCF_003287225.1 of Phascolarctos cinereus. NCBI lineage: Eukaryota > Metazoa > Chordata > Mammalia > Diprotodontia > Phascolarctidae > Phascolarctos > Phascolarctos cinereus. Next base: position 40,661,252 of record NW_027555514.1, read on the forward strand.
CTAGGGGTCACCAATTACCCCTTCAAATTTCAACCTAGGACTAGACTCCCGGGGTAAGGAGAGCCACTGGTGGTCCAGCCCAAAGATGTCAACTCCTACTAAGATCTCTCTTTCAAGGGAACTTCAGCCAATTTTTAGTTGAAGGGTAAGGTAAGCCATTTTTTTCGATACCACCTTGGGTCAAGCCAGCCTCCTCCGCTGGTGTGTGGACTTACTTAATTGGTGATGACACAACTACACTGGCTTCAGACACTTACCAGCTGTGTGACCCTGGGCAAATCACTTAACCCTGTCTGCCTCAGTTTCCTCACCTGTAAAGTGAACTGGAGAAAGAAATGGCAAACCACTCCAGTATCTCTGCCAAGAAAACTCTAAATGGGGTTATGAAGAGTCAGACACAACTAAAATTGACTGAACTCTGAACTACAGTTTCCAAGACCAGAGTTGAAAAAAAAATGGATATGTAATTATCTGACATTTAGCTAAGAGATCATTAAGCTTTTATTAATACCGATTTTTTTTACATCAGTCATTTTTGGACATGCCTGCCACTAAATTCCTCAATTTCCTTATAACAAACAAAAATAGTTAAAGGAAACCAAGAGATACAGGGACCACATCATAGTTTCCCTTCTCTCTTTTTCTAAAAGGAGACTGGCATATTCCTGACTTTGGTAAAGATGTTATGCTTGTTTCCAAAGACAATCTTTTTGTAAAATGCTACAGACATTTAGATAAAAGCCACAGGCATTGGAATGTCTGGATCAATAATAACAACAAAACTCCTATTTATATATTTATATAATGTGTCTGTTTGACAAAGAGCTTTTCTCACAACTGTACTGTGCTCAACTTAAGAGAAAGCTCATTTCAAAGGTCCAGAGAGTCACTTACCAAGACTCAGGTCTCAGAAATTGGGCCACCCTGAGTGGCCACCCTGACACCTCATGCTTCTAGCTCCCATTCTGCAGGGATAGAGACTAAAGCAAATAGGGCCAAACTCTTTGTTGGCCATATTCTTGATGTTCTATTTTACTGTGAGCAAATTCAGGAGTAGAAACATGGTCCTTATACATCTTAGAGAAGACATCCATGAACTGTGCTGTCCCAAGGGTTTATAAGTGGTTAGACTTTTGTGTGATTCCTGGGTAAGCCAGGTAGGATCACTCTGTTTCACAGCCACACCCTGCACCCCTAACTCTGGTCAGCCACACTGCAAAGACATGCTGCTATATAGGGCTCCCTTGCAGACAGGGAAATGGAGATCCATTATTACTCTAGAAAGAAAAAATCAAACTTATACTCGGATAAAGGTGCATTATAGAAACTGTCACTATTGGGCCAATCAAGTTAGTTCAAAACATGGTGTATCTTACCTCGGTTAACATTTGCAAATGGTCCTTCCACGTCTATAGAGCTATGGGCAAACTCAGGTCCCTTGTGAGACTGCTGAAGCTGCATCATACTGCCTATGGAAGGCTCACTCCCCAAGGCCCCACCACGCCAGGAGTTATAGTGAGTTCCAGTAGCTTAAAAAAAAAAAAAAAAAACCAACAACCAAATTTTTTTCTAATAAAAACCAAGTTACAGAATGTTACTTAATAAGCCTACTTAAAAAATTTTACTATTCTATTTTCTTTACTAGCTTTCTAATTACTTATCATGTCCATTAAAAAAAATTCCTAATTACTTGTACAGAGCTATATGGGAGACCATTATTATTGGATACCAAAACTATGTTAACTAGACCCATCTAAATGAGAGCCAATTAGTATTTGAATACTTAGGTTTGTAGGTAGAAAAGTACCTAATTGTATAACCATCTATACATAGTAAATATATAGGCAGACTGTAGTTACTGCATGTCTCAGTATACAAGCAAGCTGGGGTAAAGAGGTCAATCTGATTTTTGTACTCAATTTCATAATATTAAGAATTGCTACACTTCCCTCTTCTACATTTATACCTATACAAACCTATATCAAAAGTTTCTGAATGTGCTCAAATCCTTTATATGAACCAGGAGCTTTTGTAAAGATAAAGGAGGCACTCCAAAAATGCATTTCTGGTTTTTTATAATATGGTTTAAAACTTAAATCTTTAACAGGTATGGTATTACTTCATTTATATTGTATCATCAAAATGAGATGTGATATGTGATTTTCTAAATAACTGAAGTCTTCCCTTTACATGCCAAAACTTTTAAAATTTTATCCATTCTGGAAAGAAATATTTCAATATAATTCTGTCTTCTTAAGCAGAAGAAATTGTATATAACTTCAGTTTTTATTAATGACTCAGGTTCATCATTACACATATCAACTGCTATACTAGGCTGTTATAGAGATGTCCTCTGTGTATGGCTCTATAATGTTATACTACATACATACCAATGGGCATTGTATAATCTTGCATCTGTTTTGTTTTGTTTTTAAATAGGTTTTTTGTTTCTTCTTGTTACTATCAGTATAACTGCTCTTGGCAATCATGCCCTACTGGATTTATGGTTCAATAGGCTTGTAGGAGACATATTTAAAGTAAGAGTTAATAGACTCTGAATAGGGCCTGATGGGGATTTTCTGGGAGTAAACTACATGAGCTTTAGGTCATGGACGTTATTATGTATTTTTGCTGTTCAGAGGCACCGTCTCCTTTAAAGAAAACAAACAAACCACTTATTTGAAGGTTCTGGTTGTATTTTTGGTCAGTGGTATCAAACTCAAATAGAAGAGGATCCCTGTGGCCACATACTGACTTAGAAAACCACAAATTAACATCATCTATGTTGTACTGTATCTATATTTGTTTTGGTAATTCCACTGTGATCTGGTTCCAGCTCCAGGAAGTGATTCTGACATCTCTGTTCTGGATAGTTAAGGTTGCAATTAAAAGGAATTTTTCCATTGCATTGTATTATAAATACTCAGGTTATGATTTTCAGATCTCTTCACTGATATCATAACTAGTGTTCAAACATCTTTACCAGTGACATCTGTGCAATTGTCATCAGAATCGGACTCCTCAGGATCAAAGACCTGGATGCCTTGAGCCTGGAGTCTCTGAAGTTTGGTTTCCAATTCGCGTTTGGCTCTTAACAAATCCTGGATTTCATTTTCCTTAGTTTCCCTAAAAATCTTTAAAAAGAAAAAAAATGCAGTTTTCATAACTAGAATGTTGACTGACCATCTAAGAATACTTCATAAAAATATATTATACATGAAACCATTATTAATTTGACCCTCAAAATACTCTTTGGTAAACTGAATAACCCAGGTCTTTTAGGTTTTTTTCTGAACGATCTTATTTAAAAGGCTGGCTATCATCTGTAGGATCAAACAGAAAACTGTGCTTCTCATTCAATGCCCCTCATAACTTGGCCCTGACAACCCTTTCCAGTCTTCTTATACCTCCCCCTTTGCCCCCCACATTTGTGATCCAGTGACTCTAGCCTCCCCGCTGTTCCTCACACAAGATACTCCCTCTCCAGACTAAGTATTTTCAATGGCCATTCCTCATGCCTGGAATATTCTCCCTCCCAATTTCTACTTCCTCACTTCCCTGGCTTCCTTCAAGTCCCAGGTAAAATCTCATCTTCTAGGAGAAGCCTTTCCTGATCCCCATAATACTAGTGCCTTCCTTCTGTTGCTCATTTCCTATTTATCCAATACATAGTTGTTTCCAGGTTGTCTCCCCCATTAGATTATAAGTGCTTTGAGAGCAGGACTCTCTTTTGCCTTTCTTTGTAACCCTAGCACTTAGCATAGTGCCCGACATGTAACAGGGCCCTTAAAAATGTTTAAATTTAAATTTAAAAATGACTAACACCCATCACCTAACTCCCTGGATTTCTCAATGTTACTTGAGCAAATTCCTATGTGGTATAGAGTCTACACTGTAGATTGTAGAAGATTGGACTGGATAATCTCAAAGATCTCTTGCAACTCTGAGATTCTCTGAATTCAGAAACAGACTAAGGATTTTTGTTCTCATAAAAGTGGCTTACTTATTCACTACACTGGGGCGTCTTCATCTGCAACATGGGAGTGGACTAGGTTATCTCTAAAGCTCCTTCCATTTCAGACATGAGATGATGCTATTAAGCGGGTTTTCACAACGTCCTGTGTATTTAACTCCTGTATCTATATAAAGGAAAACAATCAAAGGCATTTATTTACCTTGAATTGTCTTTTAACTTTATCTCTATCCTGTTCAAACGTTGCTGCTCTCTCCATAGCTTGATATTTAGCTTCTAAAGCACTTTCCTTTTCTCGAAGTATCTTCTGATAAGTTTTCTGAAGTGCCTAAAAAAACCACGATCTTGTAAATGCTTCTGACAGGCAGCACCCCCATGCAATTCTGCATTGCTTTATCCGTAACAAATAAGACTACGCCATTGTTTTAGCCACACATATAGCAAGACAACTCTGCAAACTGAAGATGTCTCATCTGAATTGTTCCAAGGAGAGGGTGTGAGCTTGAGGCAAACTGTTACTTTTTCTTTTAGAGCACTGGGTCAATTCTTTTGTTTTCCCATGCCTCATTTGCCCCAACTGTAAATGAGAATAAAAACACCCATTTCATTGACTGAGCTTGAAGAATGCTATCATGTGACTTTCATAAGATGCTTTGAGATAGAAGAGAAAGGAAATAAGCTACATGAGGCCACAATCAGGGTTAGCAGCGGCAGAGTGAATGAACTAGTCCGTATATACTCAGCAGCACCCTGACCAGCCAAATAGAGGCATGTTTTATCCAGTTCCCAGTTTGATTCAAATCTCCTTTGACCAAACTTTTGCCTGACTCCCTTATTCTGGGCAGGAGCCGTATGGGGGAAACCAGAATTTGAAAATCCCACGCACATTTCAGACATTTAACCATTAGACAGTGCAGCAGGTGGGCAAACCACTGCTAATTAGCATGTCCCTCTAATTTACTGCTAAAAAGTACTGATAAATCCTGGCTAAGTTTAAAATATGTATTATGTATAATATATATTATATATAAATATTATGTATAAAAAACCTCCTATCCGAAGGCTACCTTTCTGTCTATGGAGTAGTCAGTAATATTTACTGAGTTATTCCTCTTGAGTACTGAGTAAAACATGAGCAAAGACGTTAAGACGTAACAGTGGGGGGGGTGTCTTGAGGATGGCACATTGCTGTAGAATTAAGAGGGAATGTATTACACACGGATGAGGATCCTGGAAGATAATGCTGATTTCAGACAGGGTATTATTGTTGTTTGTTCTTCATTCTGGAAGAGAACCAATGACATCAGGAGGATGATGTCTTGACTTGCAAGTGAACTGGATTTAAGTGAAAAGTCATCAGCTTCACTTTCTCCTCCAGAGTCACTGCAGTCCATTGGCAAGATGTAGGTCAAGATGACTGGAGATGACCCCTGACTGGGTGGGACCAGATCATGGAAGACCTCGACGGCTGAGTGAAAGAATATGAATTTTATTTAGTATGCCACACAGTCATACTTGCAGAGTTTTGGGCAACCTTACCCATTCTGCATCCACTCAAAAAACAGGCAGACAGTAAAAGGGGAAAAAAAGAGGTCTCTGAAGTGGTAAAAATTGATATCACAATATCCACGTGCACCCAGGTGTATGTGCTTTACTTGCTGGGAAGTCTCCAGATCCATATTGAAAGTATGGCTATACATCAATCTAAAAAGCACCCGTGTCCCATACGTACTGTTTATAAAAGCAAGGTCCTTTGGAATTGGTTTTAGGTAGATGCAAAAGAGTTAAACTTTTAAAAAGTTTTAGCACTCACAGGGGTACACCAGAAATCTAGAAAACTGGGTTACCATAGAATTCATTGCCTGCAGGTTCTAGATAGCCAAGGTTTTATGGCACTGCCAAGATCAAGATGCTCCCAGGATCTAGGACCACAGATCTAGACCTGAAAGCAACCTCAGAGGTGAATTAGCTCAACCTAATTTTTACAGTTGAGGAGACTTGCCCAAGGGCACACAGATATTAAATGTCAGAGTTTGGATTTGAACCAAGGTCTTTGGGTTCCAGAGCCAATGTTCCTTCTATTGTACTATTCCATTGCTACCTGTGTAACCTTAGGCCCATCACTTTGCCTCACTGGGCTTCAGTTTCTTCATCTGTAAAATGGGAGGGGTAGCCTAGATGAGACCTCTACAACATATGTATTATATAGCATATATAATTGTTATGTTATTATATTTTATCATATATGTGTATATAAAATACATACACACAGAGGCTATCCTAAAATTTTAAGCTACTACAGTTTATAACTGTACTATGATTTTTGGGACACCCTGTATTTTGTATTACTTATGTGTGTAACATGTTGTTGCCCTTACTAGAACATAAGCTCTCTTAGAGTATAAACTGCTTCGATTTTGTCTTTGTGTTGCCAGCACTTAGCATGATTCCTGGAACTCGGGAAGCGTTAAATGCTTGCTGACTGATTAGAGGATCCTGATGAAAAATCTTTGTGAGACCAAACACAGGTACACACAGATGTGAGTGGGCACATATACAACAGACAGAGGCCGGCATTCTCCTTAAACAGATTATGCTAGAAGTTTTTTATGCCCTGCCTGAACCTCGCCAATGAGTAAAATGCCAAGTGGAACGCTCAGGCGGCAAAAGCACTAGGCTTGCATTCAGACAATTCGGGAATTTTGATCCTGGCTTTGGGTGACCTCGGGGATGTCACTTCACTCTCTCTGACTTGGTTTCCTCATTTGTAAAATAAGAGAGTTGGCTCATCATCTCTTAAGAACTCTTTTAGCTCTAAATCTCTTATGGTGAAGAAAACCAGCTATTCCAAGAGCCTGAAAAGTCAAGAAAGAACTGGGAACGTTTAGCCTGGAGATAAAAGGATATGGGAAGGACAGGATAGCTGTGCTCAAGTATTCATGTAGAAGAGGGATAAGGTCTGTTTTGTTTGGCCCAAGAGGGCAGAATGGATATGTATTGCAAAGAGCAAATTGAGGCTTGATGTTAAGAAAAACTTTCTAACAATTAGTTGTCCAAAAGTGGAATGGGCTGCCTCTGAAGGTGGTGGGCCCTACCTCCTTGGAGGTCTTCAAGCAGAGACTGGACAACTACTAGTCAGGTATGTTGAAGCAGGTGATCCTTTCAGGTATCAGCTGGAGTAGATGGATGCTGAGGACCCTTCCAAAGCTTAAACTGTGGTTCTGTGACCTCTTCAGAGTCTTACTCTACTGTTTGGAGACATGTCTAGAAATCACAATGATTATTTCAGGTCTCCTGTTAGTTAATGCCTCAATGGGACACATAAGGTCCCTACGGCTCCTATGAACATCGTACCCTGGAGGCCCATTTGGGCATGGGGTGAGCCGAAGGAATGGAAGAGTAGACATGGAGGAAGCCTTAACAAAGGCCATCCCATCAGAGCACACCTTCTGGCCGGTCTTATCAAGTGATAATATTTTCAAGTAGGGGTGGCAATGGCCTTAGGACCAGCCCTGTTTATCACCATGCTAGCCAGCCACAGAGGGATGAATTTTCAGGAAAGATCTTCTAATACAGGGGTTTTCAAACTTTTTCAGTTTGTACTCCCTGGATTTCAGAAAACCCCTCTGGACCTCATTCTATAGGAAATGAAATAAATCATACAGTTTAACATGCAAATGCACGTAAGAAATAAAATTAAACCATTTCAATGGGCAGTTAGGTGGTGCAGTGGACAAAGAGCTGGCCCTAGAGTCAGGAAGACTCATCAAATCTGGCCTCAGGCAATTACTAGCTATGTGACCCTGGGCAAGTCACTTAACCCTGTTTGCCTCAGTTTTCTCATCTGTAAAATGAGCTGGAGAAGGAAATGGCAAGCCACTTCAGTATCTTTGCCAAGAAAACTCCAAAAGGGACCACAACTAAACAATTTCAATCAGATAATACAGTCCCCCCCCCCAAATATTTCCAGGCACAATATCTCAGACTGGGAAGCCCTACTAGAACAGGTTACAGAGGGGTGGCGGATGAGAGACCTTCACAGACAGGAAAGTTAAAGTCGGTTTAGCATAGCAGAAGTGGCCTGAATGAATGAGAGCAGCTACCAAAGGTGACTTGGAGGATTAGTTAAGGCAGTGGAGAAGAGACTAACTGGCAGTGAATGAGAAAGTGGAAAAAGAACTGACAGGGTCATTCAGAGGACCCGGGTTAAAATCTTGCCTCTGCCACGTTATCACCTGTGGGACCTTCGGCAACTTCACCTATCCGGGCCGCGGTTCACTTCTCTGTAAAATGACTAAATGGATTCCAACTCTAGATATATGATCCTATCAGCCTCTCTGAAAGTCAGTTTCCTCTTCAGTAAAATGAGGGGACTGGGTTGGATGGCCTCCCTGGTCCCGTCACGCTCTAGAGCTAAGGTCCCCTCTGGCCCTCAGTTTCCCCATTTGGCCCTGGAGGTCCCTCCCAGCTCTAGATCTCTCTGGGTCTTAGCATGCTCCCCTGCAGTCCTCCTCAATTTCCCCCCTCGGCCCCCGCGGTCCTCTCTGGCCGTCGGTCTCGGGCCCGGCGCGCAGGGTCACCTGCAGCTCGGCCCGCAGCCGCTTGTTCTCCGTGTCCAGCTTGGCCTCCCGGCGGCCCATGGCCAGCAGCTCCTGGTTCTTGCTGACCCGGAAGATCTCGTACTCCTTCTTCAGCCGCTCGCACTCGGCCGCCGCGTACTCCAGCTCGGGCACCGACGAGCCCGTGGACTTGAAGCTGGCCCCGAGCAGCCCTGCGCCGCGCGCCCCGGCCCCGGCCCCGGCCGCTGCGCCCGGCCCGGCGGCCCCCGCGGCCCCGGCCCGGCGGAACGAGCCGCGCAGCAGGCGGGCCTTCGGCTTCACCTCCACGGGGATCTCGCACGCCTCGCCCCCGCCGCCCCCCGTACGTGTCCTCGATCACCTCCCCGGCCGCGGGGCTCACCAGGGACGAGGCGGTTCCCATGGTGCCCCGGACCCCGGCCCCACCTCCTGGTGCTGCCCACCGCTGGGCCGTCCTCGTGGGCGTGGACTCGAGGCTGGGGCGGCCCCGCGGCCCCGCTCCGCTCCGCCCGTGCGGCTCCTGGGGGTCGGCCTGGGGCCCTGGGCTCTCCTCCAGACTTCCCTCCTCCGCCTCTCCTCCTCCTCTCTTCCTTCCTCCTCCTCCATTCCTCCTCCTCTTTCCCTTCTTCCTCCTCTCCCTTCTTCCTCCTGGTCTCTCGTCCTCTGTACCTTCCTCATCTATCTCTTCTCCTCCTCCTTCCTTCCTCCTCCTCCATTCCTTCTTCCTCCATTTATCCTTCTCAATCCTCCTCCATGTCACCTCCTCTTCCATCTCTCCTCCTCATCCCTTCTTCCTCCTTGTCTCTCCTCCTCTAGGCCTCCCTCCTCCATCTCTCTTTATACTCTCTTCCTCCTCCTCCATTCCTTCTTCCTTTTTGTGTCCTCAATCCTTCTCCATATCTCCTCCTCCTCCTCTATTCCTCCCTTCTCCACCCCTTCCTCCACATCTCTTCAGTATCTCCTTCTCCATGTCTCCTCTTTCTGCCCTTCCACCTTTATCTTTCCTTCTGCGGCCACTGAGGAGACACTTCTCAGCAGGGGGCTGGGCAGGGCTGCTGTATCCCAAGGCCTAGAGATGAGGGTCTTCCATCCCATGTCTCCTGCCCAGAGCAGAGCTGTAAGCCAGCCCCACTAGACTGGGGACAAACAGAAGAAGTGTCCAAAACCTGTAGGTGAGAAACCAGACAAATTTTTGGATGGAGTTTTGTAAAAAAAAAAAAATCCCAGTATGTAATGTGAGATATATATATATATATATGTGTGTGTCTATCTCTCTCTATATATGTATGCATATATATGTTGCCTCAAAAGTCTTAGTGCAGTTTTAAGCATTAAAGCTTAAATGTATGCACACATTTAATGTATGTGTATGTATATTGTTGTTCAGTCACGTCTGACTCTCCATGACCCCGTTTAGGGTTTTCTAGGCAGAGATACTGGAGTGATTTGCCATATCCTGTGCCAGCTCATTTTACAGATGAGGAAACTGAGGCCAACAGGGTTAAGTGACTTGCCTAGGGTCACACAGCTAGTAAGAGTCTTAGGTCAGATCTGAACTCAGGAAGAGGAGTCTTCCTGGCTCCAGGCCTGGCATTTTATACTGCACCACTTAACTGCCTAAAAAGGAGTTAGCATTTTATTCAGTTGGCATGGGGGATTCATTTAAGGTTTTTCAGTTGGGCAGTAGTGTGGGCAGAACTATGCATTAGGAAGATTGCTTTGGCAGTAGTGTGAAGGATAGATGGATTGGTGAGATGGAGAAGAAGTGGGATGTTAGAGATAATGTAGGATAAGTTGTTCAGTTATTTCCAATCGTTTCTGACTCTTCATGATGCTATTTGGGGTTTTCTTGGCAAAGATACTGGAGTGGTTTGCTGTTTTCATCTCCAGCCCATTTTACAGATGAGGAAACTGAGGTCAACAGGGTTAAGTGACTTGCCCAGGGTCCCACAGCTGGTAGTGTCTGAGGCCACATTTGAATTGAGGAAGATGACTCTTCCTGACTCCACTCCATAAACTATGACACCACCTACCTGCCCTAGCATAAGGAGAAGCACCTGAGAAAATGACAAAGATAAGAATTTCCAAATAAGGAGAAAAGTCAGGAATGGTTAGCAATCTCTAAGATTATTTATGTAGGTAGAAAAGCAGTAAAACACGTCTTCCTTAGATGTATTTGAGAAATTCATAACTAATGGAGGATTTAATTATGTTCTTGCTCTACTCAAAAATAGACAGTGGCTTCCCAACGCTTATTGGGACAAATTCAAACCCCTCAATTCACAGCTTTGTTAAGTGCAGCCTCCCCTAATCTTTCAAAATCAAGGCATCATCTCTTACTCCCTAACAGGCTTCATTCATTCTAGCCAATCTGATCTCATTACTCCTTTTGCCACAATAACGAGTTTGTTCCCAACTCCATGATGACTAATGTTATTCTACTTTCCTTGAAATGTAATCTCCCTTCTCATCACCCATCCAAATCCTAATTTTCCTTCAAGACTCAGCTCAGAACTCCCTTCTTCCAAGAAACACTTACTGACTTACACCATGATGTTCTTTCTCTTACTTGAGATTTAACCACTTGTCATACATTTACTTCCGTGTTTAATGAGTGTGCATCCCATCAGACTAGTCTTATTTCACATGTAATTTATTGCTCAGATGTCCCCTCAAGACACTTAAAATGTGATTGTTATCTCTACCACTTTAACTATTTACATTTCATAGAAGCCAGAAATGCATATACATATTCTTCCAGCTCTTGGAACTGATTTTTATGTTCCATTTATTAGTAGAAATAAAAGCAAAATATTTAGTTATCAAATTGGATCTATCAGTCATTTTAAGGGATTCAGAGAGCAGCTTTTATTTTCCTAACCTTCTGACTAACTCAGTGCCAGTACTTGGAGGCTATCCAAATGAAAATGTAAAATACATTTTGCCAAGTTGTGATATAATAAAAGCACAGATGTTAGAGTTGGAAGGAACGTTAGAGGTCATCCAGTGTTTGAATCAACCCTGTGACATCCTATCAGGTGGTCATTTAGCCTTCGCTTGAACTCTGTCGCTAGATAGGCCAGGAAGCCCACTGGTTGGTAGTTAGGAGACCTCACCTTCTTCCCCTTTTTGAAAATAAGGCTACATTTACCCACTCAATCCTGCAGCACCTCTCAGTGCTTTCTCAAAGGTCACGAGCAATTGAACAAACACCTCTTCAAAAGCTTTCTGTACTCTGGGATATCATTTGTCCAGGCCAAGTAGCTTGAATTCATTTTAGACTAGTGAGGTGTTTTCTTACTATCTCTTCACTTATCTTGGATTTCAACTCCTCATAATAATTTTTGTCCTGTCATTTTTAGTCAGGGTGATTCTCTTAGACAGAAGAATAGGAGCTGAGTGATTCTTCTTTCTCCCTGTATCTGATTCCCTTGTATTATCTACCTTGAGCACTAGGCCTTTCTTTTCCTTGTTTTCCTTTTTCAAAACATAACCTAGAAAGCCCTTTCAAGTAAACTGGAATGTATTATGTTGTCGTTCAAAGATGAGGTATTCTCGATAAAGTTTCATTAGGCGTGAGCCACTACCAGGAAAGCTGAATTACATTTCTGAGTAAGATCACCGCAATCAAATGATAACGTTTATATAGAGCATTAAATTTTCCAAAGCACTTTGTGCTTCCCCAGATACACACACACAAATATATATACATGTATGCATATATACATACACACACACACGTGTATATGTATATATATATATAAAATCTCATTTGATCCTCACAACAACCTTGTGCTTTTGTTATCTTCATTCACAGATGAGGAAACTGAGATTGAGAAAGGATAAACAGCTTTCCCTACCAAGTGTCTGAGGCCGGATTTAAACTCAGGTCTTTCTTATTGTAAGTCCAGTATTGTTACGTTTATGATGTGGCTTTCTGAACAAAAGAATGAGTTGACTAGGTGTCAGTGGGTAGGAAATGGCAAAGCACTCCAGTATCTTTGCCTAGAAAACCCCAGATGGGATCACGAAGAGTCAGACATGACTGAACAATGATAATAACCAACATCAGAACTGTTATGAGGATCAAAAAGGATGATGTATGTATGATGTTTTCCAAGCCTTAAAATACTTTATATTGTTGTTTAGTTATTTCAGTCGTGTCTGACCAGATCTTCTTGGCAAAGATCCTGGAGTGGTTTGCCATTTCCTTCTCTATCTCATTTTATAGGTGAAGAACTGAGGCGAACATGGTGAAGTGACTTGCCCAGGGTCACACAGCTTAAAAAGTCATCTGAGGTCATATTTGAACTCTGGCCTTCCTAACTTCAGGCCCAGTACTCTATCCACAGAGTCACCTAGCTGCCTTAGAACTATACTTTACTGAGATCTATTTGACAGCTGAGTGGAATATAGACTGGAGACAAGTTTGTGTCAATGAGAGACTTGGAGACCAGCTAGTAGTCTGTTCCCGTAGTCCAGACATGAGGTGATAAAGTCCTGTGCCAGGACAGTGTAATGTCAGAGAAGGGGGGCATATTTGAGAGATGATGACTTATCATTGTGGCCTTTGGGGGTAAGATGAATTTTCTAGATACTTCTGGTGAAGGGGTGACCCCCCCCAAAAGGGCTTTTTGCTTTGGCTTGATGCAGAAAATTGTGGGCGGCTCTGTGGTCTTCACTTGATCTGTGACAGTAGCGGAGGGACGAGTATGGAACCCTGGATGCTTTTTCTGCTGTGTTTTCTTTCCTGAGCAGGCGATTGGATATCAGCATTGAGGTGGAAATGACCACTCTAGGAAGTGACCTCATGAGTCTGAGAAATCCTGGGTACAGTGACTGTAGCTGGCTGGTGACAGGGGGAGCTTCTGCATTGGAGAAGATGACCTTTGACAAAAAGCTTGGCACAAACCTGGCCAAATTTTGTCAGCAGATGTACTGGGGATTGTTTGGACAGGGCAGAACTGAAGTGAAATAAAAGCCTAATCAGAAATCCCACAAACTGCTTCATATTCTGATGATGCTTAAGTATCAGCCTCCTAAAAGATTATGACTGTAGGTTTTAGGCAAGCTTCTGGATCCTAGTTAAATGTGTGTGTGTGTGTGTGTGTGTGTGTATGTGAATGTTCTGTGTTTAGCATTCCTCTTATGTGTAGGAAATACATACTTGTCCTGAACATGATTCTTATTGTACATTAAGTAACTTTTAAAATGTCTCTTTTTGAAAAAAATAAACTGTAAGCATGACCCTTAAACTAAGCTTTAAACAGTGTTTCCCCCTGCCAGGTTACAGTGGTGGTGCTTTAAGAAAGTCAGAGTATAAGGGAAAAGGGAACCTCTCCTACCTCATGTTATAGAAGGTGAATGAATGAGGTTGAACAGCATGCAGAGGGGACTCTTACTGGAAAGGCGAGTGGGGATAGTCCTTTGCACCTATAGGCTCCACAGCTGATTTTTCGTTGTTAGACTATGATCCTGTGATTCCTGCAGTTCCTTCCGGCTCTCAAATGCCATGATGGTGAAGATGCAGCATGGTATCCTGAGGGAGGGCCAAGAGGTGGCGGGTGCTGTCCAGTCAAGCCACTACTACCATCTTGATCATCAAATCTCCTTAAACCCTGTGGGAGACAGCTTAAGACTCTGAAACCCAAAGCAAAGCTTTCTCTCCCCAACCCCCAACACAAACCCTGTTATAGGCAGCCCCCCCACCCCCAGCCATCATCGAGAGGAGTGACCTTTGTGGAGGATGACCCTTCTTGATTGCCACCATCAGCATCCACTTTCAGTGATGAGGCAAGAAAGCTAAAGAGCCCCAGCAATTGCAGTGCCCCACAGATTGTTGGCCCTGTATGCAACCCAGTCCCCACAGGCATCATCCAGGGTAACAACCCTCGTAGAGATGAGGCCAGCCTTTCCCCTCAGTTGTTAACGATTTGCCACTGCTAGGGCAGGTGAGCCAGTCTAGCTGAAACTGCAAGGCCGCTTGAGGGAGGGACAGAAGGTAGCATATGTCAAACCACGGCCACCCCCGATATCACCACCTCCCCAAAAAGAGAAGATCCAGGAGCCTGAGCCTGAGAGACCTGGGAATAGTGACTCCTGCTCCTAGCCCATCCATTGTAGCCATCATCCAAGGAATAAACCCTTGTGGAGATGTGATCTGGCATCTGCCTCTCTCTGTAGGTGCTTCTGCCCCTTCCTCCTCAGTGCCATAGCTCAGAATTAGTGAATTAGAAAGTTCTCACCACCCAAATCCTTGACATTATCAAATGGGTTAGTATCAGAAATGGAAATAGTTTTGCCATTGGAAATAATATCAAAGAAGATGCATTACTGTCTGCTTTGCTACTGTACCTTAAGAACCATGGAGACTGTCTTTTCCATTTGGGTCCTCTGAGTTTAGTACAATGTGTTACACATGCTTCTTCGTTCATTCATTCATTCATTCATTCATTGTGCTATGGAAAAAGTATTAGCTGGGAGATAAGAACCCTATAATTGATTTATTAACAATCATCTGTTGTTGGGGCAGCTAGGTGGCGCAGTGGATAGAGCACCGGCCCTAGATTCAGGAGGACCTGAGTTCAAATCTAGCCTCAGACACATAATACTTACTAGCTGTGTGACCCTGGGCAAGTCACTTAACCCTATTGCCTAACCAAAAAAAAAGCCAACAATAGTCTGTTGTTGTTCAGTCATACCAGACTCTTCGTGACTCCATGGACCAGGAGCAATTTGCCATTTCCTTCTCCATTCTGGACCTTTATAGATAAAGAAGTGAGGCAAATAAGGGTTAAGTGACTTGCTCAGGGTCACACAGCTAGTGAATGTCTGACATCAGATTTGAACTCTAGGTCCAGCGCCCTATCTACTACACTACCTAGCTGCCTCCAACAATAGTCTGACCTTGCTTAATTTCCATATCTTTGACTTAAAATTTCTACCACTAGGGGTCAGCATGATTTAGCAAAGACAATCAACACCTGGTAGGACTAATATGTAGCTTGTAAAAGAAATACATTCTCCTTCATGTTTGAAATTGATATTACCTACCCACTGTCAGTTGGGTACATACACATAACACACTCATGTACACACACGTACACACATGTGTGTATATATTCTGAGTTGTTTTCCGGTAACATGAAATTACTCAGATGCATTTGTACTCCCACTTGGTGGCTTAAATTGCAAGATGGTGGCCTAGAGTCAAGGGGCCACATATTAGAGCAGAATTAGCTGGTTCGTGTGCGGAGCATATTTTTGGCACTGGCATCACTGACCCAATGTTTCCAATGAACCAAACACAAGGTAAAATAGTTTTTGCTAGCAAGTTGGAGTTTTGTTTTTAATAGTATTTTATTTTTTCCAATTATACATAAAGATGATTATTAGTATTCATGTTGACTGCAAGTTAAAGTTTTTGGAATGTTTCTATAGCTAAATTGGTTGTCTATCCTCTTAGATGGTTAAATCTTCAAAAAGCTAATATTGGCTCAACAAAAGGACTTTGAGCTTGGTGTCTTTAGTGGGTATATTGTCTCATTACTGCAGTTACTCCTTTCAACAGTACAAGTCATAGCCCATTTTTGTTATTCTTGAGAAAATCCTCTGATAAACTCTCCAGAAAGGATCTACCCAGTGCTTTGGAGGCCTTGGCACAGTGTCTGGCAAACAGTAGGTGCTTAATAAATGCTTCTTGACTGACTGACTTCCATTAGGTCTTATAACATTCTGTTGTTCCTGTTGCTATGGGCTGTTTATTGGTTACCCCTACTTCTTTGTATGTGCCCCTTCTCCTTTTCCTGATGTTTCTTGGAAGTCATCTTTTATACTATAAAGTAGAGGACAAGCACTCCAAAGGGACTTCATTCAGAAAATTTCGACTTCCCATTGCAGTTCTACTTAAGGCCTTTCCCCTTCATGAACTATGTTCCAGCTAAGCTGGACTAGTAGCTGTTTCCCCCAGTTCTATACAGTTATTTCTTCTACGTTGCAACTTTCCCCGTTGTCGTTTCTATATATCGGGGGTTGGGATAAGACAGAGGTGGGGAACCTTTTGAAGGGATTTGTTCTGTGAAGTTTGGATTCAGTCAAAGGGTTGCACTTGAGGACCTAGAGGGCCACATGTGGCCTCAAAGCCACAGGTTCCCCACCCCTGGAATAAGAAATTAAATGGCAATTTTGGGGGAGTTTTGCAGAAGCAGCTGATGACACAGGAAGTCCAGCAGATGACATAGAGCCTATGACCAAATACTTAACCCAAATTGTACAATGAGGTACTGTAAACACCCTCTTAAAAAAATTCAGACTTCTTTTCTGGTATGAAGGGAGCACCAAAACTTCTACAGGAATTTTCTAGCTCATGGGGGCCCTGTGCCCCAAACCCAGCTCACTTCTCCACACTCCCCTCCCCCCCACCTATATGAAAGGGATAACTACTTTCTCACTTAAATGCATTTGCAAAAGTCATCACCAGTATCTGGAATGCACTGTCTTCTATCCTTACTTCTCATATTCCTTGACTTCTTTCATGGCTCAGCTCTGGTTTTGCCTCTTTCATAAAGTCTTCCCTTAACCTCACCCCCAACCCTCAGTTGTTAGTACATTTCTTCTCCTCAGTTTTTCTTCTACCATACTTAGATGTATATGTGTTGAATTCATCAGTACCTGGGGCCTTTTCACCCTGGAACATTCTTCTACCATGTGCCTGTCTTCTCCCATTGGTGAGTTCCCTCTGGAATTATCCATTTGGAGAATGGGTCCAGGCTGACCACATCTTATTTTCTTCCCTGCTGTGCTTCTGACTCTGGAATTCATCTCTGTGCCTTCATACGGGTATCTTCTCTCTCTCCCCAATTCCTTTTAGCTCCCTTTTATATATTGTCTTCTCCCATTAGAATGCAAGCTTCATGAGGGCAGGAACTATGGTTCTTTTCGCTTATAATTGTATCCTTAGCACTTAGCACAGTGCCTGACATATGATAAGTGCTTAATAAATGCTTATTGCCTTGCCTTGCCTAAGGAGAGTATGAGGTTTTTGAAAGGAGAGACTATTTCATTTGTAGCTTTGTATCCTAAATACTAGTACAATCCCTTATTTATCATAGGCCCTTTGAAAAAGTTTGTTATATTGAATTGAATTTGTCTGCTTACAGATTGGGAATGGATATTACTCATAAAATTTTTCTAATTCCTTATAAATTTTCATGTTTAATTTTTAACAGAAATATTAATCCCAAAGATTTTTCCATAATTTGTTCCTTTTTTTTAATTGTGAATGGATGCTTTTTGTTTGTACAAAAAAATCTTACTTTTATGTTATCAAATCCATCAGTATTTTCTGTCATATTTTCCATGTGTTTGTTGAATAGCTAAAAATGTTCCTTCTTTTCACAGTTATAATAATTTGATTCCACTTTCCTCTAATTCTTTTTACTTTAATCATTTGAAATTAATTGCCACAAATAGTATATCTATAAGATGTCCCATTTTCTACCCTATTGCTATCTAATTTTCTCAAGTTTTTCTTGAATGATGAATCCCTTCCCCAATGTTTTGTGATTGTGGATTTGCCAAACATATCTATTATGTGCCTCTGCTTCTAAATTCTGAGTTATCCCATCCTATTCCATTTTAAAAATCTAATTTTCTATTTTTAAAATAAATTTCCAGAGAGTTCACCTATCCTCTCTAGGATGTCTAAGCTCTGAGAATCTATCTTCCATCAGAATTCAGCTCTGTTTAACTGTTGCATGAAGTTTTTTTCTGAGACTATATGTGCTAGTCCTGAAGGAAGTTACATTGCATTTATTTTATATTATATTTTTATGATATATGTACAACAATCAATGAGTGAATGTTACCTCCAATAGAATACTTCTTTAAAGACAGGCATTGTTTGTTTTCGTCTTTGTATCCCTATTCCCTAGCACTGCTTGGCATATAGTAGGTGGTTAATAAATGCTTGTTGATGGATTGATTTGATGTAATTACAGCTTTAGAGTATGACTTGAGCACAGGCAGTAGTTTTGGGTTTTGTGGGGGGTTTTTTGCTTCATACTTATCTTTAATATTCTTGCTTGTCCTTTCATTTTCTATAAAATAGCCCATAATTTGTATTTTGATTGATATTGTATTAAATCTGTAAATTAAATCCAATACTGTTTGCATATTTACTAATTGATTTGACTCAGTCAATTAGATGGCTTTTAATTATTTCTTTATTTCTATTAAAATTATTTTATAGTTATCTTTATGTATGTCTTAGGTATGCATAGATGGGTTAGCACCCAGATATTTGAAACATTTTTGCCATTGTTGCAAATATTATTTTCCATTCTATCCATTTCTTTTGGTTTTTGTTAGAGAGAGATTTTTAAGTCTATTTTTCTATTGGTATTCTATTGGTATTGGTGTTTTGTATATGTTGGTATTTTAAGTTTATTTTCTATTGGTATTTTGTTTCTTTTAATATATTTTTCATTGTAGTAGAACTTATATTTACTCATTTTGAGTGTTTTTTTTAAGATAAATTTCTCTTTGTGGATTTTTTTAAGAGTTTTTCTTCTTTTGGTTGTTTCTATTGAGTTTTTGAGGGGAATATTAAGGAGAAGTACTCTTGTAAACTCTCACTAATCATCTTCTAGAAATTCCCCTACTGCCTTCTTGAAGAAAGAGCTCATGATATACAGATTTGAGACTTCTGAGTCATCTGGAAGCCTTTCAGCCTCTTTAACTTCTTAAACCCAAGCCGTATTTTCTAACATGCTGCTTTTTTTTCTTTCCTTTCCTGTTCCCACCTTTATACTGAATTCACTGAGTGTTAAGGTCTGGAATAACGTATAAAGCCCCTCATATAATTTTTCTACTTTTTCAAACTATAACAGATATTGACATATAAACTATAATAACATTCATGATGGTCTTTTTGCCTTTTCTTATCATGATCATGCCCAAATGAGATATCCAAGTGTCTCATAGAGCAATATTTCTTGTTGCCTTTGGGCTCATGCTAAAGCCAAATCCTCAAAAGCCTTTATTTGCTTCTCCAAGAACCTGTGAATCATCCTTCCATTTACTAGTAACTGTATGTCTTCTGGTTTCATCTACAGTAATATTGATGTGATTCAGTTTCTCTATTAGTAGATCAATTCATAGCTCATTGGAAAAAGACCTTACCAAGAGTCCTAATGGTTACAAGAATCTTTAGTATTACTATAAAATTCAGGTGATTCTTAGCTCTCTCTACTCTCCTTTCTACCAATAGCATCATTACTGAGAAAATGGCAAAGGGCTACATATGTAAGATTAAGGATCCATTTTCATTTTATCTATTTCCAAGGTCACCATGATTGAAGAATTTATCACATAATGGCCACCCTTCTGGTACTGAACCTCTCAATAGTTAGCTAGGTTGGTCGTCAGACAGCAGAAATGATATCTGTTGCTAGAAACATTCTCAAACCCTTGAGTAGAACCTGCCAAGAACATGTGTTCTATTGGCAGAACATTTGAGAACCCATAGTCACCTTCATACCATAGTGAGCCATCAGAATAGGACTTCTGTGAAGGCCAAATTATATGCTACATAACATGTGTTAATTATATGTTATAGAACATACAACTAAAGCATATCCTGTATGTTACAGAAGGACATTTGGTCTTTCCTTCTGAATTGGTGCTTGAGTTTACAGTAGGTAAATGGGAAAGAGGAACGGATGCCAAGGTGAGTACATTTGGAAATTGGGGTAGAATTTTTGGGGTGGTACTGGGGAATAAGATTGGGAGCCAAAATGCTAGACAGAACTCCAGTCTTCCAACTGGATAGAAGTAATTTTATAAAGACACTGATATAGTAGTAATAATAACTCACAGTTCTAACATGCTTTAAGGTCTACAAAGCCCTTGCCTACAAAGTGGTATGTTAACTAGCTTTCTTGTGTTTTACTCATCTATAAAATAATGGTGACAGGGGAAGATTTTGAGTGCTTAGAAGGGTTAGACTTCAGTAAATTTTATTCAGTGGTGATCTAGAGAAGTATTACTGATGTGCCCTCTCCCTAATGTAGCTGCTTCAGGGATATTCAGCTTGGCCCTGGGCTGTTAGAAATTGTCCTCCCAGGAAGCCTAGCTCTCCCTTTGCCATGAATTCCTTGCCCAGCATGGATTTAGAGCAGAAAGTCATCTCAGAGATGATCTAGTCTAGTACAAAGGCCTTATTTTATTGGTAAGGAAACCACGGAACCAGCAGATGGAACATCATTGCTCAAGTTTGCAGAGGCTCTGAGATGCAGAGCTGGGATTGAAACACAGGCTCTTTCTCTCCAATTCAGGGCTTTTCCCAACATACCACTTTGCAAATTATTGATGAATTTTTAAAGAGAAAACAAGATTATCAGTTGTGATATTCAGAGACTGTGCACTTTTTTTTGAGGCAGCTGGGCAGCTCAGTGGATAGAGCACTGGGCTTGGAGTCAGGAAAATCTGAGTTCAAATCTAGCCTCAGACACTTCCTAGCTGTGTGACTCTGGGCAAGTCACTTGACCTCTGTCTGCTTCAGTTTTCTCATCTGTAAAATGGGGATAATAATAGTTCTACTTCACAGGGTTGTTGTGAGGTTCAAATGAAATAATATTTGCCAAGCACTTAGCAGAGTGTCTGGCATATAGTAGGTGCTTAATAAATATTAGTTTCCTTCCTTCTTTTTATTATCAAGCAGTAATAGATTTAAGTGAAATAAAATAGAGCAGGGATTCAGCAAGCAAAAGACTGATTATTAGAAAAAAAGCTGTTTTTTCTCAATTTGGTTAAATTCCTTTCCACAGATGATTCAGCAGTGCTTCTCCAAGAAAATGTTGACAGGCTTGACAGATACATTTCACTTATGGAGATGTTGAAGGGTGATTCGATTGACAGCCCAATAACACTTAAACTCTTGAAAACAGACTGGGCACTGACATATCTGCTTCAACACATATATATCACTGGGGAAGCTAAATTGGCATCTCTCGATGGACTGCTCCCTTGGTGGCCAGCTAGGATCTGAGAATCAGACCATGTCAAGAAATTGGCTCATCGGGTCTTTTAGTAAAGAGGCAAAAGATTGCTCCCCTCTCATTCTCGCCTCTGTCTTCTTTATATCATCAGGTTATCATTTCATGATTGACTTTAGAGAGGATGGAGCCATATGAGAGGGATCAATTCTTTAGCATGAGAGTGGTGACTAGGACCAGATACTGGCATCCGGTGAAATTCAGGATTTTAGGCTAAGCTTTGTTGCAAACCATTGGGTAGAAGCACATGGGTGGTAGTGTGCTTCATCAATGTCTTTCATCTGTGAATAATGGGTCCTTGATTCCCTTTGCTCATGAGAATCTTTCAGATGTTGATTTTATGTTTTTCTCTGTCTATATTAGATTCCTGCATTAGACAATCCATCTCTGTAGATTGAACTCTCACCTGTCTACAAAGCCTTCAAATCTGCTTGTCTACTCCTTTCCCTTTCCCCCGTGGTCCAGCGCTCTGCCAATGAGATATCTCAAATAGGATTTTCATTTATAATTCAAATTTAAATGTGGCAAAGACAGAACTTCTTGACTGTTCCTGCATGTCCTACCTCAACAGGACTGTTATAAGAAAAAATGCCTCATAGGCCTGGGGGCACTGGAAAAGGGGGGTGCTGGTCATTACTATCTCTGCCACATTTCTTCTTCATACTGGACAATTACATCATATTCCTAACCTACCAACAGAGCTGAACTACCCAAACAAAGCAGCTTGGACACATTTTTGTGATTCTAGGCCAAGAAGGAGAGTGGCCAGTGGTGCCAGACCAGGAACCATAGGATCACAGGACCACAGTTTTAGACTGGGAATCTAGTGTGAGGTGATCCGGCAGGTGCTGACACATCTGCTTCAGAGGTGATCTTGTCAAACCTCTCCATTTTACAAATGAGGCAACTGAGACCCAGAGAACTGGAGTCTCTCCTAACATCATGGAGATAGTAAGATGCAGTTAGGCTTGGAACCCAGGACCTCTGACTTCTGATCCAGCACTTTTCCTACTGTACTGCGTGATCCTTCAATCACTGTCATTCCCTCCAATCACTCCCTCCAGTCAAGCCAAGAAGCTTGAACTTATTGCCTGCTAGGGTCATCTAAACATTTCCCCCAAGAAGGAACTTTATCTAAGGTAGTGAGCTCAGCTTAATTAGCTGCTACTCTGTAGAAGACATTTTTTCTCTATCACTGGAGCTGGTCAAGGAGAAGCTATATGATCAAATATTGGAGATGTGATGGAGGGATTCCTACATATGGTATGAGATAAAGTAGTTTGGTAGGACACTTGACTTCTGAGATTCCTTCCAATGTGGTTTCTATGATTACTTTTAAATTGGCCACTGGTCCTGCCAAGTCCTGCAAGTTTTTATTTTACCCCATTGTAGATTTTACCCCAAGCCTTGTTTTACTTGGGCCAGGAGGGCAGAACTTTTATTTTTTTGACTTAATATAGAGAATTAAATTTAATTAAAAATTAAAGAAAAGCTTTGTAATAGTTGGTTCCATCCAAATGTGAAAGAGGCTGCGTAGGTTAGCTTAGGGGGTCAAGAAAAGTTTGGATGACTACTGCAGGAGATGTTGAAGAGGGGATTCTTGGCTGGAATCTGCAGATTATCTGAACCTGTGAAGTTTATTCTTTCCCATTCATCTCTATGTTCATAGCCTTCACTGCCTGACTCATAGTCCTTCAATCAATGAGCATTTATTTGGTACCTGCTATATGGCAGGCAAATACAAAGCATGAAACAACTCCTACTGTCAAGGAATGTACATTGTAATGGGGAAATTAAAAGGTTAAGGTTTGGACACAAGAACTAATAATTCTTGCATAAGAAATAACACTTATTCAGGACAGTAAATATGGGATTACTGTTCAGTACAATATTCCCACATTTACCTAGAGATCACTCATCCAGTAACCTTAACTATGCAGAGCATAGAAGGGTAGCTAAAAAATAAGTGAAAAAAGACATTAGCACTTGTAATATATGTCATATAGTCCAGCAAGAATGCCCAAGTACTATTGCCATAGAGGAGAAGACTGAAAACTTTAAAGCCAGCACAAAACCTCACAAAGCCTGGCAGGTTTGGGGCTCATTGGAGCCCTCCCAGTCTCTTTCACCCCAGGGGTCTCCTTTCCGATTGCATCATGATGCAATGTTTGTTCTTCTTGATGACCTTAGAGGAGGTTAAATTGTGTTCAGGGGACTTTGTTTGTGAAGGCAAGACCATATGTAATGTATTTTAGAAAGATTTCCAATATGGAAAGACTTAATGTAGTGAAATCAGCAGAACATGCAGTCTAGCATGAATGCAGACCACAACTGTCTAAAAACTTACAGGCAACAGGGGATTTAAATACCAGTATGGATTTGGAAAGGGGAACAGAGCAAATGTATTATTTATTGTTGTTGTTTTTACATTTTCTTTTTAATTAAAGTATGCAATTCAAATTTAGGAGTTTAAATGGGAGATTTAATCTATTTTGTCTCTATTACATAGTTTGCTGGTCTGAAAATTTTACTTATTTCTCTTTTATATGTCACATTTATTTCTAAATATATCTCTTTGTCCTCCCATACTTGGCAAGCCATTCCTTATAACAAAGAATAAAAAAGAGAAAAAAGCAGTTCAGCAAAACTAGCCACCATATAAACAGAATCTGACAGCACATGTAGTGTTCCGTATCTATAGTACCCCACCTCTACAAAGAAGGGAGAGAGGGAGGTAGGAAGGTAGGGAGGTAGGGAAGAAGGGAGGAAGGGAGGAAGGAAGGAACATTTTTTCATCTATAATGACCTGCAAAGTTTGGTCACTGTAAGTATAGTGGGTTTTTTTTGTTATTAAGTTTATAATAGCAGCTTAAAAAAGAGAAAGATTTATATCCAAATAATTTAATTAAAAAATTAGTTTGACATTTCAGTGGGAGGCATCATTGGTCTTTAAAAATAACTTACTTGGAAAAATATCAGCCCCAGACAGTGCCAAATAAATTATGTATTCTATATAAACATTTTAACCTCCAAAGCATCATTCAAAATTACAGAACCACAGAACCTCAGAGTTGGAAAGGACCTTGGAGTCTCATCTAACCTATACCTCCTATGCCTGACCTAGAATCCCTTTTCAACATTTCCAACAAGGGATCATCCACTTTCTGATTAACCTGTGGCCAAATAGAACCCTCTTCCTACAAAGGGAGTCCATTCCACTTTTGGGCGGCACAAATTCCAACATGAAACAACCTCTGCCTCTCCACAGCTTCAATCCATTGCTCCTAGTACTTTCCCCTGGAATCAAGAAGAACAATCTCTTCCACATAATAGCCAGTCACATATTGCAGTACAAGAATCATGTTTCTACTAAGTCTTCTCATCTCCAAGCTAAATTTTCTCTGTCCTTCAATTGACTTGCATGTTGCATGGATTCTCGTCACCTCTCCCTGTCCTTATCACCTTCTGAAGCCTAGACACTCTCTAGTTAGTCAATGTCTTTCCTGAAATGCAGTGCCCAGATGCAGTACTCCAGATGTGGTCTGGCCAGAGCATAATACAGTGGGACTATCACCTTACTCATTGTGGACACTATGTCTTTTTAAATGCCATCTAATATCATTATTTTTAAAAATATATATTTCAGTGTCGACTTGTCTTGAGCTTGCAGGCCACTAAAGTGCCCAGATATTTTTCAGATAAACTGTTTCTCACGACATCTGGTACTTGTAGAATTGATATTTTTGGATGACAGATGTAGAGCTTTATTTATTTATTCCTATTAAATTTCATTTTATTGGATCTTGCCCAGTGTTTTAGCCTACTAGGATATTTTGGGTTTCTGACTGTCGTCTAATGTATTAGCCTTGTTTCTGGGCTTAGTATCATCTAAAAATCTGATAAGCAGCGTAGGGACAAGTACAGTTCCTGAGACACCCTACTAGAGACCTCCTTTTAAACTGTCAGTGAACCAGTAATGACTAATCTTTGGTTCCAGCCGTTCAGGTAGTTCCAAATCCACCTAACTATACTATTGAGTAGCCTTCATTGTTCTGTCTCGTCCAAAAGAATAGCATGTAGGATTTTGTCAAGTGCTTTACTAAATCTCAAGGATACCTTTGCTCCAGGAGGCCAGTCCATCGAAAAAGGAAATGAGGTCAGTCCAGAATGGCTTGTTCTTGGGGAGCCGTTTTGGGGCTTTGTGATCAGTACCTCACTTTCTAGATATATACAAACTATCCTCTTAGTAACAGGCCTTCCAAGAATTTTGCAGAGTCAATACTTGGTTTAAAAAGCCCCAGTTACTCCTTGTTGTATATAGGGAAAAAATATAAACTCCTTGGTTTGTCATTTGAAACCTTTCAGAATGCAAGCCCAGCCTACCTTTCCAGAGCTGTTATACATCATTCCCCTGTATGTAGCTGATATTTCAGCCAGACCATCCTGCTTGCTGCTCCCATTACACAGCATTCCATCCTCCATCTGCATGCCTTTGAATTAGCTTTCCCCCATGCCTGGAATAGATTTCCTCCTCATCTCTACCTCTTAGAATCTCTAGCTTCCTTAAAGGTTCAGCTCAAGGGCTGCCTCCTACAGAAAGTCATCATAATCCCTGCAATAGCTAGTCTCCTCCATGGGCTCCTGTAAATCACTTTGTATTTCCTTGTATTTACTCTTCTGAGTTTATGTTGTCTCCCTGCCCTGCCCTGCCTTCTCCAGTGTAAGTTCCTTGAGGGCAGGGACTGTTTCATTTTTGTCTCTGTTTTCCCAGCACCTAGCATGGTCTCTGGCACATAGTAGGCATTTAATACATACTCATGGGATGAATGAATGAATGAATGAATGGAGGCTCTAGTTTATAAAGTCCTTTTACTGAGTTCCGTTTCTTTGGCAATGATAGACTCCCTTTGGATAACTTGGACCTGTCTTTGCCTTAAGTAATGAAACCTTAGGCTTCCAGCCTCTGCTAAAAATAATTTTCTTTCATTTTCTGCAGCCTTGAATTATCCCCAAAGTTTCCACTTCTCAGAGTAAATTGACTTCTCTCGACATTCCAATTTATTTTAAATTATTTTTCTTCTCTAAAAAATAATTCATTTATATGATTGTGCTCTGCTGCAAAGCCCTGATTGTCTCCAGTGAAAATGTGTACACCCTGAGTGCTTTGCTTCTCTTATGTCTCTGGATTTCAAATAGGGCAGTATCTATGTGAACCGCAGAAGCTGAGATGTGTTATCCAGGTTTGCTGGCGTCAGTTGAGTTTTGTCATGTTTCTTCATTGAGCCTTGTTTTTCTTTTTCTTTTTTCTTCCTGAAATATATCAGTGATCTTGATCATCAGTGTTGGAGGGCTGCTTTGTCAAAGAGGAGCAAACCACAGAGCAGCTGGGAGACACATTGACATCTCCCTGGGATGTTTATGTTATGAATTTGAATTTTTGCATCCCATAGGATGCAGTGATACGAACTGCTTGTTCTTGCATTAAAATGTCATGACTGTATCCCTTGTTTATTTGGTGGTCTCTTTGCCTGTCTGGTGACTTTTGGGATTTCTTTTCGTATAAATACCTAGAGGCTCTCTGGGAAGCATCTAAAGACTTTTTCTTTTCTTTATCCTTTTAGTGGTTCTCTTTTTAAGAAGAACAAATTTTTTCAATAAAGTTTTTATACCAGTCATTTCTGAATCTACTCTCCCTACCCCCGCTCCACATACTTTCTTGTAACAAAATAACAACAACAATCATAAGCAAGAAAAAGTGACACGGTGACCATATTGAATGATATTTGTAATTTTGTTTTTTAGTCTTTTGTGACCTAACTCCCTACAGAAAGTAATAGAGGACCATAGATCTAGGGCTGTAAGGTAAGCTGTGAAGTCCATCTAGTGCAACTCCTTGATTTTCAGATGAAGAAATGGAGGCCCAAGTCATGTTAGGTGAATTGTCTAAGAGCACACAGATAGTAAGTATCAGAAGTGGGATTTGAACTCAAGTCCTCTGCCTCTAGAGCCAGTGCTTTTCTGCTGCATTAATGTTTATATTAATGAAAACAATAGTTAGCATTTATGTAGCAATTTAAAGTTTTTCCAGTGTTTTATAAATTTTGTTTAATTTTATCCTTACAACAACCCTGGAACATAAGTACTATTCTTATCTCCATTTTACGAATGAGGAAACCAAGGCAGAAAGAGGTTAAGTGACTTGCCTAGGTTACAAAGCTAGAAAGTGAGGCTGGGTTTAAACTCAGGTCTTCCAGAGTCCAAGTCTAGTGCTCTATCCTCTGTGCCACTAGCTATACCAGATGACTATGTTTTACTCTCTATACTCCGTGACCAATTTTTGTTTTTTTTTTTTAGTTACTCAAAGGTTGGCTTCCTTTTAGAGATCCTTTTATTGACATTGTCCTTCTAATACCTACTTATTTCACTCTGCCACCATGGATCTCCCTTCACTTCTTGAAGGATGAGGAGGAATTTGGAGTGAAAGAATCCTTTGGCTCTGGATACACCACACATATGGGTGCCATGCCTCATCATGTCCTAGAGGTTTAGATTCTAGAAGAATATGTCAGTGGAATGAAAGCCAAGGTATTTCCTGCTGAATTGGAAATGCTTTGAGTACAGGCCTGGTGAAGGATTGTGTGTTTGTGGTCCATGGACCAAAGTCACTAAATTCCAAAAGCCTTGTCACCAGCTTTGTATCAGAATGATCACTTTTTTTCAGCCGCAGCGACTCTAGAGGACAGCCTACAGTGTTGTAGAGAGCAGAGGGTATTTGCATTGACAGTATCCCTAGATGCTAAAACAGTTGAAGTAAGAAGTGATCTAGCATGACTGGGGACACAAAAGAAATCCGAGTCCTGTGAGGACATTACAGTATTGTTAGGGTAATAAGGCTTAACACCCATAAGTCAATTGAGGGAAGAACGAAAGAATGTATAAACAAGTGCCAAATTATGAGGTATAGACTATTACAGCTTTTGGAATTTAAGGAGAGCAGAAATAAAAGTTACAGTAAGATCACAGGATCCAGGATTGGGAGAAACCTTAGAGATTTCCTGGTCTAACATTCCTCATTTTATGTAGGAGAAAACTGAAGACTAGATAGTTGAAGTGTTCCTTCACTATAATAACAATAGTAATAGTGAGCATTTATATAAGCTTTGAAGATTTCCAAAATGCTTTACAAATTGCAGCCCACAGGCCAAGGTCATACATGTAGTATCTGTGTGACCTTGGCTGGACCAGGATTCCAATGTAGGTTCTCTGACTTTGAATCCACTGTCTAGTCTTTGTGGAGGAGCTAAGACTTTGAGCTGAGTCTCAAAGGATGGTAGGTTTTGGTTGTCAGAGAAACATTCCACGAAGGGCTGATGACAGCATTAGCAGACCCAGAGGTAGGAATGAAGATTGTATATTTGAGGGGTGGTAAACAGACCAGCTTAACTAGAACAGGAGGTTCTTGATGGGGATTAATGAGCAATAATTTTGGATACCTAATACACAAAGCTTTGTAACACTTGATTGGCTCCCTATATTATTAACATGGGATTCACCTTCTAGGGCCACTTGCATAAGCTCTGGCTCCAGTAGTAGGAAAGAGAATTTTATAATGATAATTTATTGTTACCATAGCTTTGCTTAATTCCATTCCATCTTGCCCATACATATTAATTAAACCTGCTTCCTCATGGTATTTTCCACTGTATGAAGTCCTAATCTATCATTCAATCAACAAACATTTATGATACCAAATATGTTTATGATACCACATTAACATGATGAAGGGAGGATAGGATGCTGAGATACAAAGTAAGTATGAATGAGAACCTACAATGTAATTGGGGAAATGATCAATACATGCAAAAAGGTTATGTGCTGAGAAGACCTGTTTGAAAGTAGCTCAGAGGCAAGAGCACTGTCAGAGGTAAGGATGACTGCAATCTGTTACTATTTGCCAACTCATTTGCATATGACTTCAGAATTTTAAAGTATATGACTGAGAAGTTGTAAATCAAATAGCTGTTTGGGGATTGTTGGAAGATAAGGACTGTTCTCTATTAGGACCTGTCAGATCATACCAGATGAGAAAGGTGAATTTTTTGAGTTTTACATCATAAGGTAGGGATATGAGTTAGTAAAGGAGGTCTAATGTGATCCAGAAGTGGCTATTTGATTCAAATTCAGGTTGATTAGATCAGTTCCTTTACCCAGAATGAGAGGAGGGACACAGAGGTAGAGACAGCTAGATTGCTTGCTGAATATCCATTGGTTCAGCCCTAGATTCTGAAGGAAATCTGCTGACTCCTGTACTTAGCCCTGTCTGCATTCCTTGAATTCCCCAAACCTGGCTATCACACAGTTGGATGGCTGTCTCTCCAACCTTCCCTGGAAACATCAATTTGTAAACACCTTGAAAACATCATTAACAGAACATTTTGATAAACGTCTCAACAAAAGGGCATAACAACAGTATTTACCATCTCAAGTGCTACTTCTTTGGAATCAACCAGATATCCCTTTTACATCTGCTTTCCCCTCACAACCCTCAAGAATTTGTTAAACACCATGCGAAGCAACAATGATTAGTGGGCAAGAGTTGGTAGGAAGTTTATAAAGAGATAAGGAGGTGGGTCAGTACTTACAGAGAGAGCTACGGATAACAGATGGATAGTGAGGGTAGCCCTGGCCCCCATGGAATGTGAAAAGAGCTAAAGTAAGGCTTCTAGCATGCCAAGTAGATTCCATATGGATGATTTATGAGAGGCTATGAACAGGAATCATACAGGATGAGTAAGCATGGGTTGCAGTCTTCAACATTGAAAAGAATCCCCACATTGCTGAGATCCTGGATCGATTTAACTAGAATGTGAATATTAATGGATAGGAAACAGACTTTCCCTTCCTCCCCTCCCCCACATTGATGACTAGGTTTTCTTTTCAACAAGGTTTGGAAATAGTATAGATAACATTTTAACACATTTTAACTCCAAGATCATTCAAACATTTTACCCAAGCGACCAAATCTTTTAAGATGTTTCCTAAGGAAACATCCAAAGTAGGGAAATTTCAGATTGTTTTCAGTTGAGTTATCTACAACATGAATGACTAGGGTTGAGTTAGGCTTATCACTTGGCATGGTTTTGAAATGAAAACCTGAAAAAGTATGAAAGCAGTTGCTATTCCTGAAGTCTGAAAACTAGATGGGTTTTAGACTGGTTTTCCAGGACAGTTCTAAAGGCAAAAGCAAGATGTTTGGACAGATAGAGCACTGGGCTTGGAATCAGGAAGACTCGTCTTCCTGAGTTCAAATCTGGTCTTACTAGCTGTGTGACCCTAGGCAAATTACTTAATCCTGTTTGCCCCAGTTCCTCATCTGTAAAATGAGTTGGAGGAGGAAATGGCAAACCACTCCAGTATCTTTGCCAAGAAAATCCTAAATGAGGTCAGAGTCAGACAGGACTGAAAAATGACTGAACAGTAGTTAATTTCAATGGCTTAACTTATTTTTTCCTCATTATCAGAAAGTAGAGATACCTTTATATCATTGGATACGTAGTGAAAGGAAAACTGGTGTTTTGTACTTAGAGTAAATTTAAAAACCTACTTATCTTGTTAATGGAAGACACCTATACAAGTCTTTTCATGGAATGATGCTTTGTCAATGGAAAGATTTATGTGAATATCATGCTGTAGCTGAAGGGAATAGTTATTTGGGGTTGATTCAATTCCTTATCCAGTCAAAAGGCTGACTGTAGAGAGAATATCATGGCAGGCTGATGTAAATGCTTGTGCTGCTCTTCAAAGGGCGTCTTTATTAGGATCAATTACAATAACTTCAAGGGTTGAATGTTGGCCCTTTGTACAAGAAAGGAGGGAAGGGAACAAGTATTTATTAAATGCCTACTATGTGCCAGGCACTGTGCTAAATGCTGTACAGATATCTTATTTGATCCTCAGAACAGCCTTGGGAGCTAGGTGTTATTTTTGTTCCCATTTTATAGATGAGGAAACTGAGGCAGACAAGTGAAATGACTTGCCCAGGTCACACAGCTAGTAAGTATCTGAGCCTGGATTCGAATGCAGGTCCTTCTGACTCTAGGCCCAGTGCTTCATACACTTCACCACCTAGTTTCACAATTAATTAACTCCCCAGTTGCTGGGCCAGTTCGAATTTTCCAGACAAGAAAACTAGTAGGACACAGAAGTTAAATGACTTGCTGAGACTTATCATATAGTTCTTTTTAGAGCCAGGAGACATGTGCAGGTCATTTAACTTAAAAGAGTGCTCTTTCTACTATATAAAATCCATTGTTTCTAGGACATAGTTCAAGTGTATTTTATTTATCTCATTTGGTCTTCATAAGACAAATGTGAATTAAAAAGCACCTCTGATAAAAGGTCTATTGCTTTTAGCCTTAGCAGCTCTGCTACCTCTTCTGTGGAAACCTCCACGCCGCAGAAATCAGCCATCACAGCCTGGATGTCCACAAAGTCCTCAAAGTCATCTTTTATATTTCTTTCCCCTCCAGCTCAACTCTGTTTCCTTCTTTCTTACCCTTTGAAACCAATCTTTATGTAAAAACTAATGTGCATGTAATTTCATAAGATTAAATATTAGCTTTCTTAATAGATTCTCAGCTCTTTCCAAACTGTCTTATTAAAAAAGTTTATCTTTTTTTCCTTAAAAATAAAAAAAATTAAACACCCCTGACAGAATCTATTTAAAACACAGACATAGGATGGTTTCTTTATAGTGTAGCTAATGGTTCCCTAAAATATGTGAGAGCTCTTAGAATTTTAACCCAGTTGAGAGGACTTTCTATTAAAGAAGTTCAGGTCTATAGTCTCTTAGTGTTTTCTGGATTGATGTTACAGGTCATTTTATTGCATTTGTCAAAAATTAATTCAGGGGCGGCTAGGTGGCGCAGTGAATAGAGCACCGGCCCTGAAGTCAGGAGGAGCTGAGTTCAAATCTGGCCTCAGACCAAACACTTGACGCTTACTAGCTGTGTGACCCTGGGCAAGTCATTTAACCCCAATTACCTAAAAAAACCCACCCAAACAAAAAAAAACCCTCATTCAGTAAAACTCTGCACTTGCAAGTTCTTGTCATGTATGTTGTCAAAGTTATAGCTCAGCAAATGGCTCTTTCCAAACCATTTGTTCATGAGGCAAATGTATTTGTAGATATTCAAACACATCTAATGTGTATATATTCATAGAGAGAAGAAAACAAGTTTATCAAAGTACAGTCTCCTCATTTATCCAGTATAATCTCCTTCTTCTTGCCTATTCTATACCCCTAACCCATCACATTCTTTGCTCCCTTCTTTTACTCAAGTATCTGGTGAAAAAGTACCTTTCCTTTTAGTTTTAGTGTGTGTGTGTGTGTGTGTGTGTGTGTGTGTGTGTGTGATTTCCCAATACATTTGACCCTTCCTTGAACCTTCCCTTATGACAAAGAAAAACTGTTAAGCAAAACTAGCCACTCTTTCCTCTTTTCCCCACCTTGACCCTTTGGTGAACCCATTTTAGCTGTGTACTGTCCTCCTCTCTTGAATCCCTAGCCCCCTTATATCACTGATGACCTTTGCCAAACCTCAACTTTTGATCACTCCCACCATTTGCCACTTTTGCTCCTACAAGTGTGCTGCTGAATAAAGGTGGAGAAAAATCATGCACCCATTCTGGATCCATTACAAATTTGTGTTATATAACTTCAACTGGGCCCTCACAGCAGCTAGACAGTCCCATTATACCCTTATCAATTCATTATCCCACCCTCTACAGTGGTTCTTCTAAACCTCATCCCTCCTCAAACTTCCTATGGCTTCCCACCCCGCTCTCTCAGCTGAGAATCCTGCCTCATATTTTAAAGGAAAATTGAGATTGTTTGTTGTAAGCTCTCTCTTCTACCTTCTTTCTCATCTCCTGTCACTGAGATGCCTTCTGCTACTCTTTCCTCCTTTACCCTCATTCCACATTATGAAGTGGCCTCACTCCTTATCAAAGGTAACCTCTCCACCTATTCAAGTAATTCCATTCCATCCTGTCTCCACAAAGAAATTGCCACCTCTATCATCCCCACTGTTTCACTTAATTTCAATCTTCAATCTCATAATAAATGAATCTACTGGCTCATTTATTACTACCTACAAATATGCCAGTATCTTTCCCATCTTGAAAAAACCCTCGCTTGAGCCTTCCATTCCTACTAACTACCATCCTAACTCTTTTCTGCCCTTTGTAGATAATCCTTGAAAAGCTCATCTATAATTGGAGTCTCCATTTATTGTCCTCTCACTTTCTTCTTCACACCTTACAGTGTGGCTTTTAATCTTATCATTTCACTAAAACTATTCTCCAGATTAACAGTTTGATCTCTTAGTTGCTAAATCCAGTGGTGTTTTCTCGTTCTTCCTTCTCCTTGACCTCTCTACAGGCTTTGACACTGTTGATCACCTTCTCCTTTGTGATACTTTCTTTTCTCTAGGTTTTCAAGGTACCAGTCTCTCCTGGTTCTCCTACCTATCTGACTGTTTCTTCTCTCTCTCCTTTGCTGGATCCTTTTGGAGATCATACCCTCTAACTATTTGTGTCCCTCAGGGTTCTGTTCTGGACCCTCTCCTCTTCTCCATCTCCATCTTGGTGATCTCATCAGCTCATACAGACTTAACTACCATCTTATGTTGATGATTCTCAAATCTGCCTCTCTTGCCTCAACCTCTTTGCTGACCTCCTGTCTCACATCTACAACTGCCTTTCAGACATCTCAAGCTGGATATCTAGTAGACATCTTAAACACAACACGTCCAAAATGGAACTCGTTATCTTTCCCCCACCCACCTTCCCTATTACTATAAAGGGGAATATTATCCTTTCAGACCCTCAGGCTTGCAATGTAGGAGTTATCCTGGACTCTTCACTATCTCTTGTTCCCCATATCCATTCTGTTGCTAAGATCTGTCATTTTCACTTCTACAACATCTCTCATATATGCTTCCTTCTTGGCTCTGACATTGTCACCACTGTAGTACAAATCCTTATCACCTCGTGCCTGGGCTATTGTATTAGCTTGCTTCCCTAGGTTTCTCATCTTTCTAATCCATCCTCTAGTGAGCCACCAAAGTGCTTTTCCTAAAGCACAAGTCCCCCTCCAACTTTCTAGTTTTGTTCTGCCTTACTCTCTGCCATGTACTCTTTGATCCAGTGATACAAACCTCCTGGTTGTTCCACGAACAAGACGTTCCATCTCTCAACTCCAGGCATTTCCTCTGGCCATTCCCTATGCCTGGAATGCTCTCTTTCTTCAGCTCTGCCTACTGACTTCCATGGCTTCCTTTCAATTCTAACTTCCCATCTTTTGTAGAAATCCTCAATCTCTCTTAATTCTAGTGCCTTCTCTATATTAATTATTTCCTATAAATCCTGTATATAGCTTTCTTTGTCTATATTTGTTTGCATGTTGTCTCCCCTATTAGACTGTAAGCTCAAGGGCAGAGAGTGTCTTTTGCCTCTTTTTTATACTCCTAGCACTTAGCACAGTTCCTGACACATAGTAGGTGCTTAATAAATGTTTATTGATTGTTTGAAAAAATAACTTTGAAAATGAACTCGTATAACTGTTTGCAACATGTGGCTCCTATAGTTCCTCTTTACTGAGAGGAGGGAGATGTATTTCATTATTTGTTCTCCTAGAGTAGACCAAGACTGGTCATTGCAATCAATTTCACTCTCTTCCTTTTCTTATTGTTTTGTTTTAAATATTGTGGTCATTGATTGTTCTCCTGGTTTTACTTACTCTACTCTTTTAGTTCATAAAAATCTTCCTGTGTTTCTCTGAATTTCTTAAATTTTTTTCTTATGGTACAATAACATTCCATTATATTAATATAGCACAATTGTTCAGTCTTTCCCCAATAGGTGGATCCTCACTTTGTTTCCAGTTTTTTGCTACCATAAGAAGTGCTGCTATGGATATTTTCATACAAATGAGACTTTTGTTTTTATCTTTGACCTCCTTGGTATATATGCTTACTCATGTGATTGTTTGGTCAAGTTTATGAAGAGTTCAGTGGTAATATTTATCATGTGATTCCAAATTGTTTGCCACATTCACTGCAGTAATTCAGAGCTCACCAACGGCATGCCTTTGTTCCCACATTCCTTGTAACATCAACTATTTCTTTTATCATCTTTGTGACCTTTCTGTGACCACTTTGTGACCACACTATTTCTGCCACTGACACCATTTTCTTATGTCTCCTTTGGGATCTTGCTGCTTCAATCATTTCCCAGTCCTGTTCATCCTGGCATTGAAGACTCTCTGCAATCTTGTCCCAAATATCAGCTTGGTATTTACTCAAGGCCAGTGTGACTGTGATCCCTCCTAGTCAAAGATATCACCACAAAACATCAGCTGGCTCTGCAGCAGTAGAATTGGGAGATGCCTCTCAAAACACGTGTCCTGGCCACAAGTGTTCCGCAGTCTATTCCTCCTTGTTTGTTCTCTGCTGTGTATTTGAGAGAAAGTGAGAATAGACCCCAGGATTAAGGAGGGCAATATTATATTGCTACATTAAAAGCCCCAAAACAACAACTATGCTATTTTGTCAGGTATCCTTACTTTGAACTAGTAAAAGTGAGCACATTGATATGGGCTCATGAACTATGGTTTTTGAGTGGATGTAGACTTACAGAGTGCCTTGAACCTGGTTCTGGGGGAACTCATATTAAGGAAGATTATTTTGAATGTTACAAAAAAAGCAACGTGATGAAAAACTTCTAACATATTTGACTCCACACTTTAAAATGAAGTGTTTAGCTTCACATATAGATGGGTTATCTCATTCCAAATGAGATAAATTGCTAATAAAAAGGATCATAGGACCATAAATTTAGAGTTGGAAGGTACCTTACAGGTCACATAATCCACCACCACACCCATTTTACAAACAAGAAAGCTGAAAGTCCAGACAAGTAAGTGTGACTTGAGGTCACACAGGTAATGATGGCAAAGCTGGAGGTTTGAACCTAGGTTTTCTGATTCCATAGCCATTATTCTTTCCACTGTACAAGGGCACATTCTAATGAATTTTTTTTTGTAAGAAATTACTAAGTCATCTGAAATTTTGTCCCAGATATCTCCATTTCTATGTGGATTATGTCAATCATCTCACCCACATGAAGCCCCTTTGGGCTGTGGTCTCCTAGAATGGTAGTTTTGAGTTGGAAGGGACTGACGTAAAGATCATTTAACTCAAGGTTTTTATTTTATAGGTGAGAAAATTGATGTTAAAAGAAGCTAAATAACATGTTTAGTGTCACCCAGAAAGTCGGTGACTGAGATGGGATTAGAATGCTGCTTTGTCCTCCAATTTAGTGCTTTTTTTTAGCCTATCTCATACTGAATATTATAAGACAGGAAGTAAGTGTAGGTATAGACCCAACATAAGTAGCTTCTTGCTGGGTGGGATGGTGCATGCTTGTTATCCCTACTACCAGGTGGCTGAGACTGGTGGATCATTTGAGCTTGGGAGCTCTGAGCTGTGATATGGCTAAAGCTGACTTCACCAAGTCCAGCACCAATATGGTGGGCTCTTGGGAGTTGGTAGGGTTAATGGGGAGGAGAAGAGGCTGCTCTAGGAGGGATCAAACTGTCCAGTCTTCTATGTTGATCAGCAAAGGGATCAGGCTTGACAGGGGCTGCTGCATTTCATTGAGATAGAAACCCAAGCCAAAACAAACAAACAAAATTTCTAATTTTGGGCTTGGTAGGAAAAAGCTTGAAATGCTTGTTGGCCAGGAATTTCACAAGCCCAAAAGGCCTTAATAATCATGATAGCTTCCGTTTACCATATAAAGTGTTTTCACATCTATGATTTCATCTGATCCTTTGAGAGGTTGGTGGAGCAGAAATTCTCTCTCTCTCTCTCTCTCTCTCTCTCTCTCTCTCTCTCTCTCTCTCTCTCTCTCTCTCTCTCTCTCTCTCTCTCTCTCTCTCTCTCTTTTTCCTAGACAATTGGGGTTAAGTGACTTGCCCAGGATCACACAGCTAGTAAATGTCAAATGTCTGGTCTGAGACCAGATTTGAACTCAGGTCCTCCTGACTCCAGGGCCAGCGCTCTATCCACTGCTCTACCTAGCTGCCCAGGAATTCTCATTTAGCAGAAATTTTAAGAAATGAAACTTACAGTTATTAAATTATAGGCAAATTTCCATTAACATTAAGTGGAAGAGTAGGATTTGAACCCAAATCTTTGGGCTCCAAGACCAGAACTCTTGTTACTGCACTATACTACTCCTCTTTAAGCTTTGATGGAAGCTTTCTGGTTCTCAAATGAGCATTTGAAGCAATCTAAGATCATTGGAAAAAAACGTACTCAAAGCAGACACGTAGAAATGAGCCAGACATGTAGAAAACAGGAAGTGCAGCCCTGTTGCAAGAGCAGGTGCAGCTAGATGGGGACTGGCAGGGAGTTTCTTGTCCCATTTCCCCCAGCATCAGACCGTGCTGTGCACATCATACTACCAGATGTCAGGAGGCAAAATTCTTTGGGCATTTTATTTTTCTCGATACATTGAAGGGCAGGGGGTAGAACCAAGTCTTTTAAATTTACTTCAAAGAGCAAAAAATCTGCAGTCAAGACATTTTCTCAGCTTATTTATGAAAAGTGAATCATCACTTCATTTCAGAGTGAGGTAAACAAAGACATAAAATTGTACCATCCAGAACTGTCACAGTGGGCTCAGCTTTTAAATCATGCAGAATGGTCACCACTGCAGCTTCCAGCTGGTGCTTTGTCATGCCCAAGTAAGTGGCTGAAATGGGGATAAGAAGGGAGAAGAGAATCCTCTTACTGTTTATGTTGGTAAACATAATATCTGGGTCCTTCTTAGTAAAGGCACAGCATGACCAGTGGTGCCATTCAAGTGACCTTCAGGGAGTAAACCTTTTCTTTTCTTTTTTTAAAAATATTATATATATATAAAGGCAATAGGGGTTAAGTGACTTGCCCAGGGTCACACAGCTAGTAAATATTAAGTGTTTGTTCTGAGGTCGGATTTGAACTCAGGTCCTCCTGACTTCAGGGCTGGTGCTCTATCCACTGCACCACCTAACTGTCCCAGTAAACCTTTTCTTTTAGTCTTTATGAAAAGCCTTCTTGTTGCCTGGCTTTATTTCAAGTTAGCTGAGTCACCAGCTGAAGAATAACTAGTTTAAACACTGATCAGAGGCACCTTCAGGCAGAGCATGTTTTATTTATGTCCAAGTGCCTGGTTGGACATGGTAGTAGATGAGGCAGTTGTGAACTTTTTGAGGCTCATTTGAAACCTAATTCTGAATGCATTGTTGGTGTAGTTGTGAACTGATCCAACCATTGTTTTTGGCTAGGCAGTGGGGTTAAGGGACTTGCCCAGGGTCACACAGCTAGTAGCAGGTATCTGAAGCCAGATTTGGACTGAGGTCCTCCCAAGTCCAGGACCAGTGCTCTATCCACTGCGCCACGTATCTGCCCTCGATCCAACCATTCTGAAGAGCAATTTGGAACTATGCCCAAAGGGCTATAAAACTGTGCATACCCTTTGATCCAGCAATACCACACAAAGAGGTCAAAGGAGAAAAAATAAAAAGGACTTATATGTACAAAAATATTTATATTAGCTCTTTTTGTGGTGGCAAAGAATTGGAAATCAAGGGGATACCCATCAATTGGGGAATGGTTGAACAAGTTGTGGTATGTGATTGTGGTGGAATACTATCCTGCTATAAGAACTGATGAGCAGGATGGTTTCAGAAAAACCTAGGAAGACTTACATGAGCTGATGCAAAGTGAAGTGAGCAGAACCAGGAGAACACTGTACATAATAACAACAATATTATACAGTGATCAACTGTGAATGACTTGGCTATTTTCAGCAATACAAACGATCTAAGACAGTTTTGAAAGGACTTTATGAGGAAAAATACCATCTACCTTCCAAGAAAGAACTGTTGGAGTCTGAATGTAGATTGATATAATAATGCAGATGCTTTATTTTTCTTGGCTTTGTTTTTTTGGTCTATGCTTTCTTTAAGAATGTGACTAACATGTAAATATGTTTTGCATGATGGCACATGTATAATCTATATTGAATTGCTTACCATCTCAGGGAGAGGGGAGAGAAGGGAGAGAGAGCCAGTTTGAGCTGGCTCTGCAACACTAAGGTAAAATATAACAATCACACAAACTACTTTATGTTCTGATGAAGTTTATGTTTCATCCTTCTGTCAGATTGTACCAATAGTTACATTAAGTTACCGAAACCTGTCCTATTAATTCATGCTTGTGGTTTCTTTATGTTTAGCCTTTGTTTTGTATATAGGAATAAATTACCTGTCCCGTCCCTGACTCATATAGTACACTGAATATCTTTTTTACTCCATGCTTTGGGGATACTTGGATGTGAGCCATAACCATGGCCTTAAATTTAAAAATTTTAAAGACACATGTTAAAAATTGTTTTTATTATTTTAAAAAATTCAAATTAAGTATTCAAAATATCAGAAATAAATATTAAAAAAGAAACTAATTCTGAAAAGTAATCAGCATATGTGGTACTAAATTAATTTTGATATTTGGATGGGTTCTCACTGTCATCATCATACTTCCTCCACAGATGTAGATCGCCAATCCATTCATGCCTACGCAATCTGTATCTTCTCTATTGTCTTCCTAGAAAATTCTCCCCATGAGATGCTTTACTATGTATCTGTGAGGGGCTTTCCTCTAGCCATAACACTGTATATAGTAGAATACAGTTGATGGGGTAGATTCAGTAGTCATGGCCTCGTAAAACTTTCATTCCTATAAATTGTCTCTTTCTTACTTGGAGATGACCAAAATCTCTAAACGTGGAAATTTTGGCTTTACTCTTGAGATCCTGCTCTCTGATAGGTAAGTTATTTGCTTTATTTTACTGGGACCCAGGCCTCCACACAATTTCCTGCAATCTTTTCTCCATCTATCTCCTGGCTTTCTAGCTTCCCTCTCTATGTTATCTTCCCGTATTAGCATGTTAGCTCCTCGAGTGCAAAGACTTTCTTCCTTGCTTGGACTTGCGTCCCTAGCACTTATCACAGGGCCTAGAACATAGTAATAAATTCTCTCTCTTCCAAAACATCTATATGTATATGTATGCATATGTACACACATGATGTATGCAGTATGTTATTTTATAATTGTATATAAATTGGTGGTCAGTATGGTCGCTATCAATAGAAGATTCAAATAAAGGTAAATAAATCCTCTGGTGTTTTTACTTTACCAGGCTTTTAAAAAGCCCAAACAGAAATGATTCTGATATTAACTATGTTCACCTTCATTTTTAAGGTACTGATCTTATAATCATTTTCGTCTTCAGACACAGGGTCATTGTTTGGAATCAGGTGCATTTAAGTGTGATAGAAGGGTAGGGTACATGCAGGGATGTGCTAGAGCCGGTTGTTAAATTTCCAGTGTGAGCATTTACTTCTTAGAAATTGTCAGATGCTACAAATCAGGGCTTGGTTTATTGTTTTGTCCATTGTCTAGACTTGATAAAGTGATAAAGCAAATGTTAACAATGCAGATTAAGCTTAAAAGTGTGTTATGTGTACATTTCCCCTATCTCCTATTGGAGAACTTGTTGTTAAACATTTACCCCTATATGCTTGGCTGCATTAAACTAGATGCAAGTATTGTAAACAACCCACTTCAACTTATAAGCTGCCTTTTTTAAGCTTTTGGGAAGGTGGAAGACCTCACAAGGCAATGTATTATCTTAGTTTTCCACCAGGTGGTGCTATAGTCAAGTTCAAATTCAATTGGTTTTGCCTGTATCTTTGGCAGGCATGTTCAAAAAAAGCCTCCACCGCCACTGAGCCCTGTTGCTGTAGAATTCTCAGACAAGTGTTTTTTTTTTCAAGGCAAGTTGGCCGAAATATACATTTAAACCAGAGGATACTGAACTATCACTTAAAATATGAAATCTATGGTCTGCACACAG
This sequence comes from Phascolarctos cinereus, assembly GCF_003287225.1. NCBI lineage: Eukaryota > Metazoa > Chordata > Mammalia > Diprotodontia > Phascolarctidae > Phascolarctos > Phascolarctos cinereus. The sequence continues at coordinate 40,702,885 of NW_027555514.1, forward strand.
TTCAGAGACTTCGCCCTCTCTGTCTGAACTCTCCTTTTTCTATCTAACTGATCCTACAGATTCAAAGAGCACAATTAATCAGCAAACGATGGCCACATCAGTTTATTTAATGTAGTAAAGAAAGTAAAAGGTTTCACCATTTCTGGTTCAGGTGATCGTGTGGAAACTTCAGCAGGGGCTACTTGCAGATATATGTAACCCATCGCTGAAGATCTTGCACTGTGAGATGACAAGGAATCTCCTTATTTGTTGTAGAACTGTAAGATCTAATGGCTTAGAAGATGTAAAAAAGGTAGTCTCCCGCCTCCCTTCTTTTCCATTTGTGAATTTTGCAGAATTCTCCTTTTTAAATTTATTTTCAATACTTATTTTAAAAAATTTTGAGTTCTAAATTCTCTTTCTCCCTCTCACCCCTCCCTCACCCATTGATAAGGCAAACACTATATTATGAATTATATATTTGAAGTCATACAATATTTACATACTAGCCATGTTGCAAAAGCAAACCAAAAAGTAAGAAAAATAAAGAAAGTGAAGAAAGTATGCCTCAATCTGCTCCCGGGGTTCATCAGTTCTCTTTCTGGAGGTAGATGGCATTTTTCCTGATGGGTCCTTTGAAATTATCTTTATCAGAGTAACTAAGTCTTTCAAAATTGATCATTGTTATAAGGTTACTGTTATTGTGTAGTGTTCTCTTGGTTCTGCTCACTTCACTTTGCCTCAGTTCATACAAGTTTTCCCAAGTTTTTCTGAAACAATTGGGCAGGATTTTTTTTTTTTAGGCAAGGGGTTAATTGACTTGCCCAGGGTCACACAGCTAGTAAGTGTCAAATGTTTGGTCCTGGGTCGTATTTGAACTCAGGTCCTCCTGACTTCAGGGCTGGTGCTCTATCTACTGCGCCACCCAGCTGCCTCCACAGGATTATTCTTCAGCTCCAGATGAATAATGTGGAGGATCAGGCTACTGGCTCACCCTTTCACTCTTGCTTCCATGTGACTTCCAGTAGACAGTAGCTAAAGTACAAGTCCAGGGTAGGTAAGCTTGATTCTGGGCTACCTCTTTTGTTTTCCTTTGCTGAGAAGTGACCGAGCATTGACCTGAAGATGGAAGTGTCTAGGGAGCGACTTTGTGAGTTTGAAGGACCTAGAGATCTATGAGTACAGTGGCTGAGGCAACAGCAGACACAGGAATGGTTGATTTTAGAAGTAGGTAAGCATGAAGTTCAGGTTCAGAGCGGAATGATAGGCAGTTATATGCTGGTAAATGTTTGACAACCAATTCTATCTCTAAAAAATGGAAGGCTGCCTAGTACACTTTTAAGTTTAATCTGCGTCATTATTTTCTCTGTCACTTTCTTAAATCTAGACAATCAGACAATAAATTTTGCTCTAATTTGTTGTCTGTTCTGATTTGTGAGGTGTAACTATTCTCACTGAAAAGTTGACAGTCAGCTTTCCAGCGCCAGTTTGAGCTGTCTCTGGCACACTAAGGTACAACGTGATAATCACACAAACTGCTTTATGTTCTGGTGAAGTTTAAGTTTCATCCTTCCGTCAGATTGTACCAGTAGTTACGTTAAGTTACCGAACCCTGTCCTATTAATTCATGCTTGTGGTTTCTTTATGTTTAGCCTTTGTTTTGTACATAGGAATAAATTACCTGTCCCATACCTGACTCACATTGTGTACTGAATATCTTTTTTTTGTTGTTGTTTCATGCTTTGGGGTTACTTGGATGTGAGCCATAACCATTGCTTTAAATTAAGGAAGACTTATTGAGCTAATGAGCCTGATCCTTTTAATTAGAGGTAGGTTTCTTAAGACTAAACCTAGTCCAAACTGTATGCCTGGATACAGAACAAGATTGGTGTAGTACTCCAGCTCTTGTGGGCTCAGAAATCATTCTTCCAGGCTAGATGACCAAGGGAAAATAAAGGAAAAATAGGGCAAGTGGATTGGTCTCCCTAGTTTCTCATTACTCAATTAGATTTCCAAGTATTTCCCTTCCCAGCCACTGGTTCAATCTTGCATCATACACTGGTGCATGACTATCTCTCTCTCCAGGCCTGGTTCACCTTCATAAACTGGTCTAACTGCCCACCTGCAGGTTCACATCAGGTCTTCGTCCGCAGAGCCTGATTACACCAAATAGAGGCACAGGTCAAGGAAACTGATAACATAGGAGTCTGAGTACCATGTACCATGATGGGCAGGAAGTCTCAGGTTTATTCTCTGGCCCTCTATACCCTCATGGCTGAAAGGAAGTTTCTCTCAAAGTGAATCAAAAGGGAGGAAGGGGATAAAATGATTTAGGGTGAAGGCTTGCATGGCCACCAGAAGCACAGAGGACAGAAAATGCTGTGTCATCAAATTATCTGCAGTAGGAATATTATAATTCCTAACAGATAAAGGTGCTGTGTAGCCATTGGTTATATTATGAACAAATTGAAAGCCTAGAAAGAGAATTGCATGGTTAGATAGGCTGAAGCATTGACTACATGCAGGCTCTAGTCTAGAGTTCCATCTGAGCTTTGCCATTGTCTTGTCATTTGTCTCAGTTCCAAAATATAGGGACTATAAGGCTCCTTGCTGGCATTCACCTTGAAAATCCTTAGATCTCTTGTCTGAGGGTATCCAAAGAGGCAGCAAATGTTAAATTAGAACCATGTAGGTTCCAAGTTGAGTGAGAACAGAATCTTGCTAAAGGGAGCAAATGGCAGTCCTTGACAAATAAGTGAACAGCTTGGACTCTGCTTTGAATGACTTCGGAACTCTGCACTGAAAGTGACCTTGTTAGATCAGAAAAGGCAGGAGAGCTTAGCCGCAGATCAGCAAACAGGTCCATCACCAAAATGATAGCAGACGTCGTCGAGAGTTTGAAACAGTTCCTCTGACCTGTCGCTAATCACCTAATCACCTGATTATTGCTATTCATACTGAACTTTAGATTGCATTCATCAGAAATCAGCAACCTGATCATGCCTGTGTGACCAAACTTTAATCATTTTCAAAATATAAACAAATGATGAAACATTATGGCAAATGATGAAAAGTGAAGTCTGCAAAAGTGCTATTTTCTACAGTGATTAAATTCTTTAGTCTTAAGGATCCTTGAATTTTAATTGTGTGAATGAAATGGATAGAGATGTTCATATTAGATGGGAAGGAAAAGATGTCAATCAGCATCTTGTTTAGTCTGTGGTTGTTTTAGTCCTTTACGTTAAAGGACACCATAGCTAAACATATGTTCAGGAGTGCCTGTCATGCACTGATACCAATCAACAATTAGCAATTTAATAAACTATTCTAGTCTCTTCCCTTTCTTCTCCACCCTCCAAATAGTTGTCAAAGCAATTTTCTACTGAATAAATCTGATTGCCATGCGCTGTTCAAGAATCCTTGTTGTTGTTATTGAGTACTTTTGGTCCTGTCCAACTCTCAAGTGACCCCATTTGGGGTTTTTTCAGCAAAGATACTGGAAGTGGTTTGCCATTTCCTTCTCCAGATCATTTTACAGCCGAGGAAACTGAGGTGAACAGGGTTAAGTGACTTGCCCAGGGTCACACAGCTAGGAAGTGTCTAAGACCGGATTTGAACTCAGGAAGATGAGTCTCCTGACTCTAAGTCCAGTGTTCTGTTCACTGTGCCATCTAGCCGCCCTCAAGAATCTTTAATGGTTCCCTTTTGGCCCTAATATAAAATGCAGACTCCTTAGCTTACCATTTAAATCCCTTCCCATTGTTGGCTCCAGTTGATTTTTTTTTCCAGACCTGTTGCATTATTCCCCTTTACAATTCCAGCCTGTCTGTATTACTTGCTCTTCCTCAAACTTGGCATTCCATCTCCTGTGGCTGTTTCTTTGTCCTGGTTGTACCTCCATGACTGCAACGGACTCTTCTTTACCTTTCTGTCTTAGAATCCTTATCTTCCTTCAAGGCTCAATCATTTAGAGTGAAGGCTTGCATGGCCATCAGCAGCACGGAGGACAGAAAATGCTCTGTCATCAAATTATCCTCAGTAGGAAACCTCCTATGGAAAGCCTTTCCTTACCCCTACTTGTTAATATTCTCTCCCTTCTAAAATTATTTTGTATTTACTTGAACTTGGGAAAATGCATGAATATTACCCTGCTGGTACATTGGGAGACCTTTTTGGTACCTACTTGTAAGCATTCAGTTCACAGTGTTAGAGCAAGAACTTTTATTAAAAGGAGGAAAATGAAATTGAAACCTGAAAATGAGGAACCACACAAAAGATGTTTGTAAATCTCCACTGGGCCAGAGACTGGATCTGGGATTGCCTTGATATAGGGAATTCCCAAATGAGGAAACCCACTCCACAAATGCAGGTTGGCGCCTTTTCTACCACTTATAATCTTGGGGTAGAAGTTCTACCTTTTTGTGTGTGTCATGGATCCTGTGGACACAGTCTGGACCTCTTCTCAAAATAACATTTTTAAACAATGAAAGGAAATGCCAATTTAGTAGTTAGTGAAAATAAAAATACTTTTTTCACATCTAAGTTCATGTCTTGCTCCTATTGTTTTTATCCATAGACCCCAAGTTAAAAGCCCCTCTCCTAGGGAGCTGACTAGAGCACTGGGAGGTTAATGATGATGTATAAACCGTACTTTAAGATATGCAAAGCACTATCTCATTTGATCTTCACATCAACAGCTCTGGCATATAGGTGCCATTTTTATCCTCATTTTACAAATGAAGAAATAGACTAAGAGAGGGTAAGTGATTTTCCTTGTTTATTTATCACATAGATACTAAGTGTCTGAGGCTTGATTAGAACTCAGGTCTTCCTGAATTCGAGTTGAGCACTAAGCCATCTAGCTGGACCCAGATGACTTATCTAGGTTGACATAGCCAGTATGTGTCAGAGGCAGGACTTGAATTCAGGTCTCCCTTGCTCCACGGCTAGCTCTCTATCCACTCTATCACACTGCCTCACTATAGTCATTAATAATGCCTTGTATGAGGGCTTTTCTGGTCAAAACCTTTCCGTATGACTCCTGCCACGTTTTGCTGCTTGCTGACTGCTCTGTGCTGCCTGGAGCTGCTGCTGGTAGAGAGGTGACGTTCCCTCCTTCTCCTTCCTTCCATTCCTCTTCAGTCCATCAGGACAGATAACCAGTCTCCCAGTTTTTCATCAAGGCAGGGGTGACTCTTTATAAAGTCCTGCAGTGTTTCAATGCAGCTCGGTATTATAGTAGAGAAAATGCTGACTTGAAGTAGGGAAGACCTGAATTTGAATCCTGCCTCAGATGCTTATTACCTGTGGGCAAGTCCCTTAAGCCGTCAGCCTCCATTTCCTCATCTCTAAAATGGGGATAGTAATGATGCCTACCTCACAATTTGTTGGGAGGTTCAAATGAGATAACATATGTAGAACACTTGGGAAACCTTTAAAGAATTATATAAATGTAAGCTCGTTATTAGTATTGTTGTTATCATAGTGCCGTTTCCTCAGTTTAAGATGAAGGCAAAATAGCTCCAGGATCCTTCTTGCTTTTAGTGGCTGTCACTGTCTCACTATGAGCCCATCTTTGTGGCTTGTCCTGGTTAGTAAGCCCTGTCCATTCATGTGCTTTCAGGTGGACACATTCTGTTTTTCCCAAACAAACGGGAAAGGAATGGAGAGGAGGGAAGGAGCAGGTGTCAGTACCTGCTACAGTTAATGATGTCTGCTCTGTTCTTTCCGTGGCTGGTTGCTGGTATCTTTTCTTCTCATCCTTTTGAATTTTCAAGATTCCCTAATGAGGTCAGTTAAGTTAAGTTAAGTAGTAGGTCAGGAATAGAAGGATGAATGCCAGTAGAATCTCTGAAATATGAATTTGAGCCCGGGTAGTGGCCCCAACGTCTGGGTTTAGAGACTATTTGAGTAAGTGATTTTTTACATGATGCAATGGCGACTGTCATATTAAAGGGGAGATGTTGAGAGGCAATATGATGCCAGAGGAGAGCGTATGGGATTTGGAGTCAGGATTTTTTGTGCAAATCCCAGCCTGCCACTGACTATGTGAGAGGCGTTGGGCCCTCAGGGCCTCACTTTCCTCAGCTATGGAATGAGGAGGTTGGAGTGGATGTTCTTAAAGGACTCTTCTAGTTATGATTTTGTGACCTCTAAAAGAAGGGGATGAGAAGCCTGGCAACCAAGGAGCACAGATAAATAAACTAAACATGATTCTTCTGCACGCTGTGATCTGCCCCGGGTTCTAAAGAACAAAAACTCTCCAAAGACAGTTTTGTTGCCAAGTCCTGTCTTTTCTACTTTCACATCACTCGTATACATCTCTCCAATACGCTCCCTTCTCTCCTCTGACCCTGCCCCCTGCCTTCATCTTCTCATGCCTTAATTACTGCAATAGCTGCTGGTGCATCTTCCTGCCTCAAGTCTCTCCCTACTCCAGTCCATTTTCCATTCAGCCACTAGAGTGATTTTCCTAAAGCTCAGTTCTGATCGTGTCACCTCCAATAAACTCCAGTGGCTCCTATAGCCTCCAGGATCAAATACAGAATTCAAATTCCAGTATTCAGAGCTTTACCTGGCCCCCTCCTGCCTTCCCAGTCTTCTGACACCTTTGTCTCCTACACATATTCTTTGATCCAGTGACACTGGCTTCCTGGTTGTTCCAACAACAGGACTGCTTCTCCTGCCTCAGTGCCTTTGCACTGGCTATCTGCCTTACCTGGAGTGCCCTCCTTCCTCATTCCTTCCTCCTGGCCTTCCTTGCTCTTTTTTCCTTTTTGTTGGTGAGGCAGACAGGGTTAAGTGACTCACCCAGGGTCACACAGCTAGTAAGTGTCAAGTGTCTGAGGCCAGATTTGAACTCAGGTCCTCCTGACTCCAAGGTCAGAGCTCTATCCACTGTTCCACCTAGCTGCCCACCTTCCACCCAACTCAAATCACATCTTCTGCTTGAGTCCTTTTTTTGCTCCCACCCTCTCACTTCTCAGTACCTTTCTTCTGATATAGCCTTCCATTTATACTACATATACTTTCTTTTTTTTAAGAGAATTTTAAAAATTTATCTATTTATCCATTCATTCATTCATGTATTTATTCATTCATTCATTTATCTATCTATCTATCTATCTATCTATCTATCTATCTATCTATCTATCTATCTATCTATTTATTTATTTTAGGCAATTGGGGTTAAGTGATTTGCCCAGGGTCACACAGCTAGTGAGTGTCAAGTGGTAGTAAGTGTCAAGTGTTTGGTCTGAGGCCGGATTTGAACTCACATCCTCTTGACTTCAGGGCTGGTGCTCTACCCACTGCGCCACCTAGCTGTCCCCTGCATATACTTTCTATATACATTTTTTTATATGTTGTCTCCCTGATTTGAATGTGAGCTCCTTCAGAGTGTGAACCATATTTTCGCCTTTCTTTGTATTTCCAGACCTTAATATAGTGCCTGACAGATAATAAGTGCTTAATAAATGCTTGTTGACCAATTATCCTTATATCCCCTTATATAGGAGTAGGTGGTCTTTGAGACCACCCAAGTGCCACTATAGTATAATGACTGCTGGACCAGGAGTCAGGGAGACTTAGGTTTCAATCTCACCTCTGATAATAGCTGCATGACCCTGAACCAGTCATTTGAAACCATTTAGGTGATTCAGTGGATGGAATATAGCACCTATAATCAGTGAAGACCTGAATTCCAATCCTGGGCAGGTCACTTAACCCATATCTCCTTCAATTTTGTTATCCCTAAAATGAAGATAATAGCACCTACCTCATTGGGTTGTTTTGAGGATCAGTGAGATAACATATATAATGGGAGAGGATAAGGAGAGACTCTTAGAAGGTTGGATAGATCAAGGCTTAGGAGGGTAAGAGGAGAGGATAAGGGAGGGATTCTTAGAAGAGGTACAGATTAGGGAGGTAGTAGTCAGAAGTAAATTAGACATCTGAGGAGGGAAAGAGTAAAAAGGAAGAGAGAGAAGTATAAATGGTGAAGAGAAATAAGATGGAGGGAAATATACAACTAGTAATTATAGCAAAATGAATTAAAAACCAGAAGCCAACAATATGTTGTTTACAAGCAACACAAAAATGAGAGATAACATAGAGCAAAAATAAAGGGCCAGAGTAGAATTTATTGTTTTCAGCTGTTGCAAACAAAAAGCAGGGGTAGCAATCATGATCTCAAAGTTAAAGCTAAAATAGATTTAATTAAAAGCTATAAACAGAGAAACTGCATTATGATAAAAGTACCATAGATAATGTAGTAATACCAACACTAAACCTATGTATACCAGATGCTATAGCATCCAATTTTTAAAGCAAAACCTAAATGATGGAAATAGCAAAAAATGTAATGGGGGACTTCAACCTTCCCTTCTCAGAACTAGATAAATCTAACAAAAAAAAATAACAAAGAAGTCAAGGAGATGAATAGAATCTTAGTAAGCTAGATATGATAGATATCTGATAAGAATTGAATGGAATTAGAAAGGAATGTACTTTTTTTTCTCAGCAGTACATAGTATCTTTACAAAAATTTACTGTGCTCTAAGAAATGATGAGCTGGGGCAGCTAGGTGGCTCAGTGAATAGAGCACTGGCCCTGAAGTAGGAGGGCCTGAGTTCAAATCTGGCCTCAGACCAAACACTTGATACTAGCTGTGTGACCCTGGGCAAGTCACTTAACCCCAATTGCCTAAGGAAAAAAAAAGAAAGAAAAGAAAAGAAAAAAGAAAAAAAAGAAATGATGAGCAGGCTGATTCTGGAAAAACAAGGAAAGATTTGAATGAAATAATGAAGAGTGAAATGAGCAGAGCCATGAGACTATTGTATACAGTAATAGCAATATTGTTTGAAGAATAACTATGAATAACTAAGTTATTCTGAGTATTATAAATACTCAAATCAACTTCAAAGCACCTATGAAGGAAGATGTTATCTACCTCCTGAAAAAGAACTGATAAATAGAAGTACACACACACATACATCTTCATATATACATATATACACACACATGTACGCACATATGTGTGTGTGTGTGTGTGTGTGTGTGAAATGGTGGCCTTTAGTGTGGGGTGGGGAGAAGGGAGGGGGACAGTTTGGAACTTAAAATGTAATAAAAAAAATGGAAATTTTAAAAAGAAAAAAAGCATTTAAGCGATATTTCCACCTTTTGGAACCACACTAGCAATGAATCCTTTGGGCTTATCCTATTAATAAGGTATTTTACTCCTCTTTTTTATTTCTAACAGTATATGATAATTCTAAATACTAGTATCAAAATTTTCTGTCATTGACCTACTTCTCACAATATTTATGCTCAGTATCTCTGAAAAATGAATCATTCTAAGAACAGCACTTACAGTGGAAAATAAGATCTTATTTTATCAGTTAAGAAAGAAGCATGCTCAAATAGCATCACTCAAGAACACAGTAGTACTCTTGCCTATTTCATATTCTAGCCAGGGATTTTATACTATTGCATTATAATCTTAGGGCATTCATAAAAAATTCCCTCATCCAGAAGAGCAGATTGTAATAATACATATACATATATATATATATATATATATATATATATATATATATATATATATATATATATAAAATGCATAATTTTCATTGTTTGGGTTCATGGTCATTTCCGTTTCAGTCATGGTCTTCAATGATCAGTAAGAACACTGAATAGGGAATACAAGAAGGTTAGATGATTGACAGTGTCATCAATGAAATCCCATGGCTACAATCAAGAATGAGAGGTTTGGATCTTCCTGGAAGCATCCATACTAATGAATTGTGACCTGATTTTCAAAGAAGACTAAAATCCCCCCAAATCAAGCCTTTATTTACTTGCCACATGCAATTTTCAGATCTATTTCTCAGCCTCCCTCCCTTTGTATACTAAAAATGCTGACTGTAACTTCCCAAAACCCAAGAGCTTCATTCTCAATTCTGTGTGAACCAACCTTGTTATAAGATTTTTATTTTTGCCTTTGTAAAATTTTGACCAAATTGTTGAGGTTTTATTCCAGCTCCAAATACTTAATGTTCTATCTTTTAAATATCGAGGAATACATGTGTACTAATATACTGTTGGTGGAGCTGTAAATTGGTCTAACAGTTCTATAAAATTAAAAAAGGAGACTCTTTCTGCCATCTTGTGCTGCTTTTGAGGGAAGTTTCCCCTCCTACACGAGATTCCCCAAGAAAAAAATAGCAATTCATTGGCAATTTGGACCTATTGGTGATTTTGCTCTAGAAAACAAATACTCTGGAGAGGACAGAAAATCATTAAGGCTAAACTTTTGGCAAATGTATGTTATACAGGCATAAGCAAGTGTCCGTTGGGAAAGATGGCCATCTGGTATCAAATTCCACACTGCTCATATATTTACTTTTCAGCTATGAAAGAGAAAAAATTAGGACTAACATTGTGCTTGAACCATACCATGCCATGTTTTCTGTATAGAAGAATATTCTGTTATTCAACCAGGAAATGGAGAAGAGACTGCTTCCCACACAGCCACAAAGTCTTGGAAGTATTAAAAATAAAATAACATGGAGTATTTTAGTAATTCACTTCTCTCATTATAGTGTCAAAATATATTTTTCCTTTGTTCAATCTGAATCTTGTGGCTAGTCATTACAAAAATCCTTATAGTTATGGAAGCAAGATTAATGTAATATTTAACATGGTCTTAGATAGCCAGTGCTTGGACACTTCAGCTTATCTGTCTGCAAGTACACCATTTTATGTTCCAATTTATGCTCAAGTTCATGACCTGCCGATTGAAATATTAGTCACTAGTCAAGGTCAGCTATCTCCCTGAAAGAACAATACTGCTTTACAGAACAGTACTTTTCTGGGATATTGGATTTTGTATTTCAGGTATAAAATTTGATCCAATCATATATTTACCAAACCTAAACTTGTTTGAAAAACAGAGGCCTACGAGATGATGTGGGGTAGTGGAGAGACCTTTGGACTTGAAGTAAGAAAGAACTAAGTTCAAATACTGCCTCACATCTTTACTACCTGTATAGACATCTCAGAATCAAAATGCCCAAAGCAGAATTCATTATCTTTCCTTCTCAAACCCACCCCTCTTCCAAATTTTCCTATTACTGTCAAGAACACACCATCTTTAAAGTCATTCAACCTTCCTGTCACCCTCCATTCCTCACTCTCACCCTACATATGTAGTCAGTTGCCAAATCTTGTAATTTCTCTTGTTACATCATCTCTCCATGCATCCTCTTCTCCCCATGTACACAACCACTGCCCTAGTTCAAGCCCTCATTAACTCTCTTTGGGAGATTTGGAGACTGTTTTCGTAGACTATTACAATAGTCTCTCATCTAGTCTCCTTAACTCAAGCCTCACCCCAGGCCAATCCATCTTCCATGAAAGTAGAATGGGATTTTCCAAAACTGATTTTCCTAAAGTTCAGGTCTGACTTTGTCATCCTCATACTTCATAAACTACAGTGGCTACTTGTTATCTTTAGGAATATATACATATATGTATACATATAATAAAATATATATATCTATAATACATTGTTATTCCTAATATATATTTTAGGAATACATATTCCTAATATATAACACATATACATGTATTCCTAAAGATAACAGGAAGCTACTATGCATATATACACATATATTATATAAACATATATGTTCCTAAAGATAACAGGAAACCACCATAGTATATGTGTGTGTGTGTGTGAATATCTCTCTAAGAAGTTTGGCATTTAAGATTTAAATACATAAAATATTTGTAATTGGGCCTCTCCTCATCTTTTCAACTTTCTTATCAGCTGCTCCTCTCTATGCACACTAAATCTAGCCCAGAAATGTCAAACAAATTGAAATGGGAGCCATGAAACATACATAAGGATCCCTGCAGGCACTATGCTGATTTAAATAGCCACACATTAATATTATCTATGTTCTATTGTATTTTAAATTATTTTTTAAACATTTCTCAATTACATTTTTGGAAGGGTGGGGGGTAGGAGGCAATGAAGTTAAGTGACTTGCCCAGGATCACACAGCTAGTAAGTGTCTGAGACTGTATTTGAACTTAGGTACATTTGATTGCAGACCTGGTACCACCTAGCTGCCCCCCCCCCATTATATTTTAATTTGATTTGGCTGTACTTGAGAATTTTGCTGGCAGCTGGCCAGCCGTGTGTTTGACACCTTTTGTCTAGCCATATTGTCCCAATTACTGCTCTGCCTATGACTTTCCCTCATCCCTAGAATGTGCTTCTTTTCCCACCTCTGCCTCTTGGGTTTCCTGGTTTCCCTCAAGACTTAATTTAACCACCATCTTCTATCAAAGGTTTCCAAGCTTATTTGGCCTATTGCCTTCTTTTTTAAAAAAAGAAATTACTCAATGCCTGCCTGGAAATCTACTTTCTTTAAGATGCATCTTAAACTTAATGATTTATTGTAAATTTGTGTTTTTGTCCTGCACTGAAACTTTGATGATGCAATATTACATATGTAACCATGTAGCATCATAGTGTAAACACACACATATTCCTGCCAATGCATGACACAACTTTGCTGCTAATACTTGCTTGTTCAGACCTGTTGGTGGACTTGACCACTGGTTGGTTATAACTTGCATTTTGTGTATTTATTTGGAAAATAATGTAATCACTATGACTTTAATTCTGTTATACCACAGATGAAATGTATGATTTTTCAAATTTTTCTTCTCTTCTCTTCTTTCCTTATGCTTACACCACCGTCTTATTTTTATTCAATTCCCCCGAGTTGCACCTGAGGCCACTACCACCCCCCATCACTCTAGCACCCCAAGGGGTGGTATCACCCACTTAGAGAACCTAAACGAAGTCTCTCCTTTTATTTAGCTACTAGTACCCTCCCTGCCAGCACTCGCTTCTGTTCATTAGAGGCTCTGGCCTCTCTCTCCCAGTCATAACTTCACTGGTAGGTTGGGTTCACAGAGCAAGGGAACTTACTATACTCTGCCCTGAGTTCCAAGAATACTCCTGAGGGGTATTCCAGTGGAGTGTCTCCAATATCAATTGCCAGCTGTCTCTTTAATATCATCAAACTAGTGATGATCACTCTAACCATAATTCCAGAGGACTGATGATGATGTATGCTACCCACATCCTGATGGAGAGATGATGGATTCAAGGAGCAGAATAAGACATAGAAGATATCCCTCAAGTCTTGGTGAAGTTTTAAGTTATTAAAGATTAAAGCAACACTTAGATTTTTGGGACATTGTATATTTTTACACGTGGCCAAAGTAGGAATTTGTTTGCTTGATTGTATTTTTTTAAACAAGGGTTTTGTTTCTCTTTTTCTCTTCCAGTGACGTGGAGGTGAGGGGTGTGAAGTAGGAGGAAAAGAAAATAAATGAAATAATAATAACAAATTTAAAAAAAAGTTACGGCCAATTGTGCTAGTTTCTGCTTTGGGTGAGATTGTTTCCTCACTTATTTGAAATTAGAAACAATTATTTTAATGGTGTTCAGTGGACCTTAATATTTCGATGTATTTCATCAAGAATAGCTTCCCAAATAGCCCATTATGTGATATAGTGGAGGAAATGCTAAATCTGGAGTCAGGGAGGTCTGGGTTCAAATCTCAGCTCTAATACTTACTACTTTGTGGCAATGGAAAAGTCACTTAAATTCTCGTGGCTTCATCTTACTCATTTGTAAAAGGGGGATAATAAAACTTGCACTAATTACTTCGTCTGTTTTTGGAGAGGCAAAAATAAGAAAATGTGTGTAAAGAGCTTTGTAAACCTCAAAGTGTTCTATAAATGCCAAGGATTGTTGTTATTTAATTCTCTCATCTTTGTGTTTGATGGAGCTCAGATAGAAATGATCTTGTGACATTTCACAGTTTCACTATTATTCTTTTATGGTTAGTGTGCAGTGAACTATGGGGCAAGTAGATAAAATGTGTGGGGTTTTTTAGTAATTGATTAAAAGTATTAGATTATAGGCTTATATCCTATTGAATATTCTATTGAATCACTGAAGGCCTCTTTGAGACAAATTCAGTAGTAGAAAGGATGATGGGCAAATAACTATACAAATTCCTTATTCCCGCACAGGTTTTAATAGTAATACCTAGCAATTATAAAGCACCTTAAGGTTTGCAAAGTGCATCACCTCTATTATCTCAGTTTATCAAAGTTATATCCAAGTGGTTATGTAGTTACAGATAGTTTTATCTGTAATGCTGTTCTAGTTCCAGCACACAATTTGTTTCTTGAATTCTCAAGGATATTTGGGGGTTTGTATTTGGAATGTAGGGATTTGTCATTTGTTAGTTTATAGATGAGCCTCTGACTTGTATAATTCTGGCCACTTGATTGTGTCTTTTTAGTGTGTGTGTGTGTGTGTGTGTGTGTGTGTGTGTGTGTGTGTGTGTGTGTGTGTGTGTTGGAGCAGGGTTGATCAGGGGACTCCTGATCAATTGAATCCCCACCTCCCCCAACTTACTTGATTAAATTGAAGGATATAAGGGGCAGGTAATAGAAACATTGAGTTGTAAGGTTTTGTCCCTTTCTGATATAGAATAATTGCATTTAAACTTTGAGCAAATAAATCATTTTGACTATTATAAATACCCAAATAGACTACAAAGGGCATATGAAGGAAGACTCTATCTGCATCCAGAGAAAGAACTGATAAATAGAAGTATGTATGGAATAATTTTACATCCATACATCCATACATATTCATGTCTAGTGGTAGCCATCTCTAGGGAAGGGGGGAGAGGGAAGAAAAAGAAGAAATTTACATAACTTTAGTATATATTTAAAAGGAATAGCAAGTTGTACATAATAGATTTGCATTTTCATGAGCCAATTTTTATTATACTATATTATGGGAATGCTTATTTTATTCCATAAATTAAAAATAAAATAAAATTTAAAAATAAAGGGTCTAAGAGCAAGTTACAGAAACAGATTTAAAGTACACCCCTTTCAGTTTCTATAGAGGGTCATTTGCACCTTCTAAAGAATGTGCCCTTATTGTAAAGAATGGTTATTTTCAGTCAGTATCCCCAGGGTCACAAAGCTAGTAAGTGTCAAGTGTCTAGTCTGAGGCCAGATTTGAACTCGGGTCCTCCTGACTCCAGGAACAGTGCTCTATCCACTGTGTCACCCTCGGTGCCTCTCCAATAAGTTTCTTAGCAGGCTAGAGTTCTTTTCTTTTCAGCTCAGTCTCCCTCATTTGCATTCTCTGTAGCAGTGATTGGATGGGGCAAAAGATGCCAGGACAAGCCCGTGTGCATCTGCTGCAGAATGTTGAGGGAGTTATCAACTCCCCGCTCACATAGGGATTTATTAATAGGTGCTACGTATTTTTTTTTTTTTTTGCCAATTGCAGTGTTATGTTATACATTTCCTTGCAAAGGCTTCATCAATCAATTAGTCTGAACTACTTAAAAATAAGATTGATGATGATAATGGTGATGCTAACAAAAGCGATGATAATGATTTTGGTCAAGAACTGTTATTACATTGGTAAGGGAACATCTAATGCAGAAACCACTTGATCTCATGCGTATTGGTGCCAGTTCTGTAACATATAGTTTTAGGAGAGATTCCTGGGGCACTGATGAGATCAAGAGTCTTGTCTAGGGCTGCTCAGACAGTTTGGGATGGAAGCAAGATTCAAATCCAGCTCTCCCTGACTCTAGAACCAACTTGCTATCAATTATGCCATATTGTGCTTCTATTATTATTCAAATATAAGACATATATTAAAATAATGTTACACAAGCATGTATAAATATTATATATGTCATAATACATGATATCTTTATTAATGAATTACCTGGAAGTAGAGTTCCTTCATCACACAGTCAGCCAAGGTAAAAATCATCCTCATAAGCTGAGAGAATCATCCAGTCTGTCAAGAGAGAAAGGTTTGGTTTCAGCTTTGGTGGCTGCAGAGCTGTCTACTACACAGATGATACCAGGCATCATATATGGGTTCCAAGCTGCTGAGAATTTTTTAAATTTAATTTCCTTTATTAGAGTAAGCTGTTACAACATGATAACTTATCCAATAGATTTATATTTGGATATTGCATCCATAATTAGACTTCCATGACAGATACAGCAGTGGTTGAAAAGAGAAGTAACAGCTCCTGTTCTGCTCTCAGGGACTTAAGGAGGCAAGACTGGCATTGAGAGACTGTATAGGCCCAAATAAAGTCAAATAAATAAAGTACCTGTCTAAGAGCATCCTATTTACTGCCTGTAAGTGGAAACATGAAAAAGAAGACATGTTTATCATCACCAACTTAATCAGTAACGCTATCCCTGTCCACTAACCTTTCTTCCTAATTCAAAAGGTCAGAATACATCTCAGAGCAGATTTCCTATTTGTTTGCTGAAAATGTTTTTATTTCTTTCAGAAAAAGATAAAACCAAATATGAGGTAGTAATGAGAATCAGTTTTGCTGCATTCACATGCACCTCCCTTTAGTACAGCAACATAAAAAAACCTACCATTCAGAGAAAAGCTTCCTTTTGGCATAGTTTTCAGAAGTACCCTAGAATTAGAAACTAATTAATTAATAACACACACCTGTGTGCACAGCACAGCTGCAGTGTCTGGGGAACTGTCCAGCTTGGAGGGAAGAGAAGAAGGTTGGTAATTAACCAACAAATTCATCTCCATCCTTTTCTTGTGCCTTTCTCTTTGCCTTATCTTTGCCTTAGCTTTTTGTTTTGTTTTTCTCTCTACCCCCACCCCCACCCTTACCCCAATTCATCCCATCATTCCCACTCCAACATGCTGTTACTGTTATGATATGTGATATGTATTTATTTTCCATATGATTTTTAAAAGCACCACTTTCCTTTACATCCATTATTTTTCTATCTCTCTATATAAAGACAGAAGCTGAGATATTCTTTATTGAAACTAGTAAGTTGAGGCTCTGTGTAATCTCTGGTTCTCTAAGCCATATCTACAGGTGAACACTCTCCCAAGGTTTCCCAGTGGCAAAATACCAAGATGTGACTACTATTTTATTGGATTGCCTGGGCTGTAATTGCATATAAACAGTTAGGGATTTAGCTCCTCTTATCTGGAGAATTTTCTGTTTGTTTGACTGTAGCAAAATAGTAATACATGCTATTTCTTGCCATGCCCATTTTTTTTAGCCTATTCTTTGGCCCAGACCTTTTTGTTTTTGTATTCATCTATGCCTCTAGTTCTTTCTGCAGTAAAGGTCCTCTGGCCTTGTGTTAATAGGAAAGAAAACATTCATTCAGCCCTTACGTTTTCCAGAGAATGTGCCTGGTAGTCTGCTTGAATTTTCCACAAATAAAGCAGGTAGGGATAATTGCCCAAGACATTTGTCATGTTCTTCATGACATAATTTGTGATCACAATTAGTTTCATCATTTTAATCTTCTAAAGGTTTTCTTTCTAGGTTGTTGTTTATTCCCATGTGCATAATTCATCATGGGGATTTGTAAAGCCCCATTTTTCTTCAACTAGAGCATAAGAAACCAATGTGCTATTGGAAGAGGAAAGTAAGTGTCTTCTTTTCAAACCATCACAATGATTTTAAAGAAATCCCACTGTGCAAATTCAATTATATGGAAGGAAATTGAGAAGTGTTTGTTCATTTTTGCCTTGCTTATGTTGATGGCATGACGTACCATTAACTTACAATGGTCATTTACACTATAATAATACAAGCATAATAATAAAAACAAGTCCCACTTCTGGCATTTATCTTTGCAAATGCCATTTGTAAGACATCCAAATAACAGTAATGTGAAATTATATTTTTGTCAAGCTACATTGCATTCAAGTTATATGAATATGAAAATAGCGGATGAAATATAACTCAGTGGCCCTAAAGTTTCTGATGATTGTCATCTATAATTTACAAAGGCATTGTGCTCATGTCTTCTTGGTACCAGCTTCCAGTGATTTAGGCTAGAGTGGTGGTGGTGATTTAGTAGTAGAAAAGTCCTGGTATGTCCCTGTTCAATGACACTAGAAAAAATTAGTGATGGAGGCAACTCAAAGAACATTATATTATGGCTTTTTGGAAATTATTGCATATCTTGTATAATGGTAACAGGTGGATTAGCTGACAAGGGCCCAGTTCTTAGAACAGATTTAATGTTTATAAGATCACATGACTTAAGGTTTTAGGCTTTTGTTGTTGTTAAATGATACGCCAGATGGTTTTTTCCCCCAATTCTATCTATACTCTGCTATGAAATTCTTCCAATTGCAGAATCTTGATTTTGAAGGGAACTTAGGGGTCATCTAATCCACTCCTACCTAAATGAGGAATTCCTTCTATAAATAACCTTTCCCACTTATGACCATCCATCTTGAACATCCCTAGAAATAGAGTAGGTTGCCTTAGGGAATAGTGAGTTCCCAATTTTTAAGATTGCTCTAATTGCTAGGAAACTCCTCCTTGTCTTAGTCAAAATTATTTCCCTGTAACTTCGAATTACATGGTCATAGGTTTAGAACTGGAAGGGACAAGAGGGTCTCTCACACCCAATCTCTTTATTTTATAGATGAGAGAACTGAGGCCCAGAGAAGCTAAGTGATTTGCTTAGTTAGTTAGATAGTAAGTGGCTTCTTGAGATTGTTTTCCTTCCTGGACTCTAAACATGAGTACAGAAAAAAAAATTGCCTGGTCTTGGATCATATGACTGAGTGATTCATTAAGATCAAATTTTTGCTTCAGGCAGGGGCAAGTAGATAATATGGTAGAGGAAAACAAAGATTTCAAGGTGAAGAGAGTGAGAAAGATGATTGTATTCTAGTGTCTAGTGTCTAGAGAAAAGGCCTTCCAGGCTTTCTAAGATCAGTTTGTGTTGTGGAATTTGTAATTTTCTAACTATAAATTTATCCGAATAGCACTATTCAGTGCCATATGATAGCCATTCTTTTATTTTTAATGTTTTATTGATGCTTTTAAATATAATTGCCATCTCCCAAGGCTTTTTCCCAGAATTTGTAAAGCAATCCCTTGTAACAAAGAAGAAGAGTTAAGAAAAATAAGTGGACACATCAAACACTCTGGCAATGTATTTAGCATTCTATAGATGTGGTCTACCATATCTCTACAGAGAAGAAGGAAGTATGTTTCATTTTTGACTTGTGCAATCAAGATTGATCTTTACATTAATTTGTATTCTGATGTTTATTGTTTTCTTTTATGTCATTTATTGTCTATAGTTTTTTTGGTTCTTTATTCTGCATCAGTTCATATAAGTCTTCTCAGGTTTCTTTGACTTCCTCATTTTTTGTTCTTTTATTTTTTTTTCCTGATGACAAATTGCATAACATTATTCCCATTTAATAATCCTAAATTTGTTAAATTGTGGGAAGATATGAAAGGTTTTAGGTGAAACTATGTTCAAAGGAAAACATTATACTTAAGTGAGCTTCAAGAATTCTCTATGTGTTGACTTGCCTTAAACTCTATTGAGAAGGCAGCTAGAGAAAGCAGAGTCCAATATTTTTGGAACTACTGCAGTATCATTTAGAGCTTTTATGGAAATGATGCTGTTTATGATGTTCCTATAGGTCTCACTTCTCCCTTTTCCTCTTTCATGCAAATTTGTATGTTGAAAAGAGTATAGAAAGGAATGGCTAATTATTTGAGCGGTATTTTTCAGAATTTTAAAATCAATTTTAAAGATTCACCAAATTTTATTTTTTAACTTTATTAATTAATCAATCAATTAATTAATTAATTAATTAATTTATTTATTTTGATTCACCAAATTTTTTAAGAGACTCTACACACTTTGTTTTTCCTAAAAAATTCTCTCCTTAAATAATGGATCTCATAATAATAATGCTAACATTCTTTCAATGCTTAAGGTTTGCAAAGAATTTTACCTGTGTTTGATGCATGCATGGGAAATACTTTGTGGGAAGGGAGACTTCAAGGCAGCATTTTGCCTTACCATATCAAAAGATTAAGAGAGAAGATGAAGTTATAGACAAAGATCTAACCTGGAAGCCAGGAAGACCTGGTTTCATGACCCACCTCTGACACATGCTGGCTTTTGATCCTTAGCAAGTCATTTAATCTCTGGGTGATCCAGACACCTGTCTAAAAATTAGAAGTTGTAGAGAAGGTGTCATCCTACATTGATAAAGGGAATTTCCTCACCTGGGAGTTCCTATATCAATGAAGTCACAAGTCCAGTCTTCATCTTTATCAAAAGTTACTAGTGTTGTTATATGACTGAAAGTCACAGAACACTACAATTTCAGAAGAATTAAACATGAGTGCCAATCAGATAATAATATAGATGATGGATATGAATAGGGTGCAATGTGTCATTAATAAGAAACCATGAAGAACTGGAAGAAAGGATGTTGAAAAAAAATTATGGACTAGTCATGTAGCAAGAGTAAAGGCTACCCAATGGGCTGTCTATATGCTCCATTGCTGTCCCTGCAGATTCGAGAGAAAACAAGGAAGTTTCTCAGTATGTTGGGTGGACTTACTGCAATGGACTTAAGAGAGAATGTAGAAAAGAATTACGTGAGGTGGGAAGACTTTTAGCGTTGCAAGCTTTATCACTGGAGGGAGCATCCACATTGATAAGAGAACAGATTCACTAGAGTTTTTGAGAATCTCATTTGATTCTCATAGCAAATCTGTGAAGTGAGTACTATAGCTGTTTGTTGTTCATTTTCAGTCGTGTCTTACACTTTATAACCCATTTTTTTTTGGTTCTCTTGGCAAAGATATTGGAGAGTTTGCTGTTTCCTTCTGCAGCTCATTTTACAGATGAGGAAATGGGGGCAAATAGGGTTAAGTGACTTGCCCAGAGTCACACAGCTAGTAAGTGTCTGAGGTCAGATTTAAACTCAGGTCTTCCTGACTTCAGGCCCAGTATTATATCTACTGTGCCACATAGCTGCCCTATAGCTATTATTATCCTCCATTTTATAGAGGAGGAAACTAAGGCTTAGAGATGTTAACTAACAACTAAAAATGTCAGAGGTGGGATTTGAATTCATATCTGTCTTGATTTCAAGTCCAGTGCCCTTTGTGCCGTACTATACTGCCTCTTATTTTTATATATTGACACATACATACCATATATTGGCCAAACTCTTATTATCCAGTTAGTTCACAACTCCAAATGATTGCTATAACTTGGAAGAAGAAAATAAGAAATCATAGTTCTAACAAATAGACTGGATGCTTTTCCTTTATATAGGTTTAAGAGTAATGGATTTACACTACTATTTCTAGAATTTGTGTTTTCATTAATGTGGTATCCCTTTCCACAATGCAAATCAAATCTCCTTTGTGATTTGTTACTGTGTTCAACCTGGAAATGAGCCTCCCTGACCTTAGCTAGGGTCTTTAAATGGTAGACATGAAGTACCATCCTCAAAGCTCTCCAAGTTTGATAAATGATGTCAGAGCTTAGATTCGAATAATGTAGCCTCCAAGATTCCAGGACTTCCTCCATGCCATTCTGAGACATTGGAGGACGGTCCTATATGGGAATGACTAGACTTACTCTATGTTATTAAGGGATAGATAAACTTCATCTTTCTAAGTAGCCTTGGACAAAGTTTTAATGGGAATACAAAAGATGGTAGAGCTAATGTCAGACTACTATGTAGGATAATGGAAAAATTACATTCTGGCAAGATGCCAGAATTCTAGGTTGAATTTCCAGGGGTTGCAGGTCAATTTTCCCCCTTATTACCTCTCTTTGAAAGAGAGAAATGTTTAGATATCCTCATAAGCTGAATGTTCCCTAGGGATAATCTAACTCTCCTTCCCTCTTGCTTGCAGAGTGTTTGTTTCCTACACTTTTCTCCTCATGCTTCCAAACATACCCAACTGCAGGTTCTTTAAAAAATTCCTAAAAGCTTAATATATAAAACTATTTTAAAGCAGGGATTTTTGACCTTTTTGTGTTGTGGACCCCTTCAGAAGTCTTGTAAAGCCTATAGATCCCTTCTCAGATCAATACTTTGAAATGTGTAAAATAAAATACATAGGATTACAAAGGAACCAAATTATATTGAAATATAATTATAATTTTTTTAAAGCAAGTTTGCAGATCCCAGGTTAAGAACCCCTGACATAAAGCATTCAGAATGGACTATTCTAAACATGTATTATTAAATTTGTTCTAAAATGAGGGTGTAGAACCATAATATTATATAGTTTCTTGTATAAATTTAAACATACCTTAAATGATTTCAAAGCTGTTTTTAATTTGAGTGATCCAGAGAACTCTAATTGAAAGCTTAAACTTGTCTATCAGGGTGGACAACCTTGGCAAATTAAGTTCCTTCAGGTGATGATATGCAAAATATTATGCTGCCAAAGTAGGCCATATCCATTGCTATCAATGCTGGTTCCTCAATAGCTTTCCTCTGACTGCTAAAAAGATTTATAGCATGCATTTAAAAAAAGATAATGTCCTCATGCTCAATTTAAATCTCTAGCTTGTGAGAACATATCCTTGCTTTAACAGTTTTTCTCCCCTAGTTCTTCTTTCTTTCCTAGAAAACAATTACAGTAAAACATCATAATATACCTTGCTATTCTGTGGATACAAGAGATCGAATAATGTCCTTCTTTTACATCAGTATGTGCATACATTGTTTCTGTAACACTTAAAGTCTGTAACCTAGATGTTATTGAGCCTGGGTAAACTCCAAAAGTGATTACAAAGAGTCAAATGTAATGGAAACAACTGAACTGTACATTTGGAACTATCCATGGTTCTGAACCAGTCCAATGCTGATGCTGCTAAATTGTGTCTAAGGTACAGAACCAGCCCACTTCAGGAACATAAACACCACCAGCCTCCCCTCCCCACCCCCTCGCCTACCTCCAATACCATATCTTTTTATACTTTGCCATCTGGATATTGATATTACCTAGAGAGGTTGCCTACTCCTTTCTGGTTATCTTGACATTGCCATCACTTTCCACTTTCCCCAACATACTGAGGGCTTTTGCTTAGTGCAATGATACTGGGAGCTAGGAATTCCAATGACTCCTTAAAGGACATCTATTTTGTTCCTAAAGTATTTGGTGTTTAATACTTACCTACCTCGGGTTGTGAATTTAGTGTGCCTTGCTTCTGATCAAGACTCATTTTATGGACTCTGATATACAACGAAAAAGGAAAATGTTGGATGTTGGGGGAAAACTGGGACACTAATGCAACGTGAACTGATCCAACCATTCTGGAGAGCAATTTGGAACTATGCCCAAAGGGCCATAAAACTGCACATACCCTATGATCCAGCAATGCCACTACAATCATATACCACAGCTTGTCTAGCCATTCCCAAAGACATAAAAAAATTGAAAAGGACCTATTTGTACAAAACTATTTGTAACAGCTCTTTTTGTAGTGGCTAAGAATTAGAAATTAAAGGAGTGCTCGTCAATTGGGGAATGTCTAGACAAGCTGTGGTATGTGATTGTAGTGGAATATTATTGTGCTATAAGAAATGATAAGCAGGATGATTTCAGAAAAACTTGGAAAGACTTACATGAACCAACGCATAGTGAAGTGAACAGAACCAAGAGAATGTTATACACAGTAACAGCAATACTATTCAGTGAAGAACTGTGAATGCCTTAGGTATTCTCAGTAATACAATGATCTGAGACAATCCCAAAGGACTATTGATCAAGCATACTATCTGCCTCCAGAGAAAGAACTGATTTTGTTTGAATACAAACTGAAGCATGCTGTTTTTCACTTTCTTTCATTTTAAAAAAATTTTTTTGAGTCTTCTTGTACAAAATGACTAATATGGAAATGTTTTACATAATTGAAGTGTATAACCTATATCTGATTGCTTACCATCTTGGAGGGGGTAGGAGAGAGAGGGAGGGATAGTATTTGGAGCCCAAAATTTTAAATAAAAATGTTTTAAAAAAAGATTAATTGCATGGATCTGAGGGAAACCTGTCTTATGTGCTATGCGACAAATTAAATTTACTTCAATAAGAACTTGTTAAACACTTGTTATGTATAAGGCATTGTACCAGGCACTAGAGATACAAGGAAGAAAAAGGATCTGGTCTTCAAAAATCTTACAGTCTACTCTATGTGTGTTTGTGTGTATGTTTATGTGTGAGGAAGGACATATGCACAGATACCAGATATAAGGTTCTTTTTGAAGATATTATGGTCTGTTTATGCTTATTAAAGGATGGAGGGAATCAAAACCTGTGCCTGGGGTAGTTAAGTTGCTTAGAGGTTAATAGCCTAAAATATTAACTTATTCTCAGACTGATCTTCCTGTATGTGGGCCTTTGCCTAAATCTGCAGGTTATGAAGTGCCATTTTTATTTTTCATTAGTGGGAATAAACAAGGTGAAAAATATAGCAGTTACATCAGGGCCCAAGGGGTTAACAAAGGGCCATGGGACCAAGCTGAGGGCAGAAGACAGCCACAAGGCAAAAAAAACCCCATGGAGTGGGCTAACAACTGCCAGGTGGATGAGCGTCAGATAATAGGCTAAGGGATGTAGGGAGTTGCTGTTTCTCAGGAAAATTCTTCCACTTGTAGGGAGGAAGCAAATTACCAAGTTCATATGGTAAGTGATGTACATTAGAGTCTGAATATCAGACTATTTTTTCCCAGTATGTCCTTGGAAAACTTTATTTCTGTTTTTTTTTAAATGTTATTTTTACCCTGATGGGAGAGAATGATTATCCTTCATGACAAAATGGTTTACAAATGACAAGTGTCTGAGATCTCACCTGCCCTACCATAGACCATGGTCTGCTGCTGACCAGAGGTCAGAGGCCCCACTGATGACAAATAGATTAGAAATAAATTTACACATCGTTATAGAACAAAGGCTGAGAGAGGTAATCTTAGAATGTTGGTAAATCTTATTTCCATTTAACATCAAAAGGGACTACGTGATTAGCAAAACAGTGGATACAGATCAGGTGGGTTATCTAAAAGTATGGAAATAATGATGTCGCCTTCTTTACATCATGAAGATGCTGAAAAGTCAAAGTGGTTTTGTACATCCAGCAATAGGCCCGCAAAGTACAATTAGGCCTCATCACAAATTGTATCTTCCGTCTCTTGAGAGGTTCTAGCCCACGGGTGGGGAACCTGTGGCCTTGAGGTCCAGCACTCTATCTTGTTCTGTGAAGTTTGGATTCAGAGGGCTGCACTTGAGGACCTAGAGGGCTACATGTGGCCTTGAGGTTGCAGGTTCCCCACCCCTGCTCTAGTCTCACTAATAACCTACAATGAAAATAAAGTTAGCCTTACAGTTGATAGTTATGTATGCACATATGTACATATACACACATGCACATGCCCCCTAAAACTTCAAAGATTAGTCTAACATTAACGAAAGTATATAAAAATAGCCAAAGGAAAATTAATTCAGTCTACAGATTTTGTTTCTGGTCAGATTGTGGTATTTCCAGTTATTTAGTGTGTGTCTTGACAGATAACTATGTCATTGTTTTTTGCTTGTTTGTTTTTACTGCTTCTTCTACTGGTTTCTTTTTCACTGTACAGGCTAGCAATATGTCTAGAAATAAAGAGCCAACTTAAGAATGGCTGCAGTTTTTCTTTTTTCTTTTTTTGGCAGTTTTTCCATAATTTAGTTTTACTGATTAACTGATCTCAGCCCAGTGAATGTCAAAATCCATCCAAGTCCTGGATTTTACCTAGTCTGTTTATGTTAGTCTTTGATTTGCACATTGTTTGCAATAGGTAGAACACAGAAATCTTGATCTGCTATTCATCTCCTACCTGCTCTATCCCAGTCAGTGTTAGCTTTCTAAACACACCATGTACAAACATAAAATCTGGAATATATTTTAAAATAAATATAAATTATAGTTTCTATGTTGTGAACCAGGCTTGAAAATGAGTTAATGGAACTCAATTGATTTACATCTTTTACCATTCTGGAAATGGCTTATTTCTGTGATGCTGAAAAAAAGAGAGAATATTCCTTAGTCTTCTTTACATGCATTTTTATGTTAACTTATGCATAATTATGTAAAAATTCTTTGAGCTTCATTGGATAGTCTGTCATCACCCCAGTTGCTCCGAAATCAAAAGCTTTTTTGTATTTGTGCTCTTCATTTAGTGCCCAAACAGATACCTGAATGCCTCGAGCAGTGAGGTGGTCAAATAAGGCTTTCCTCATTAGCAACCTGTCAGCATGAGAAATTTTTGACTTCTTGACATGCTCTGTGGTTCCTTTAGTTGCAGTATTATAGAAGGCATTGGGGTTTCAAAAAAACTGCTCACAGAAGGGCACAAAGGGCAAGAGGCCAGTGTAGAACAGGCCAAGAATGAACAGAACATGTAGACTGAAGAGAGTGTGGGGATATCTGAATTCTCTTTGTGACGCTTCTCTGCAGTTTCTTATTTGGCATTGCCCCACATCGTCAAGTGTTCTTATTTGTACTGAGTTACCAACTCTTAAATCTTCTTAATCAGCAGGTTGCTGACTTTGATATCAGTGTTTACTGGAATGTGAGGGAAGGCCTCAAAAGCTTGCTTCAGTAGTGGAAGGTGCTTGTCTTCTCCCTCACTCAGGCTTCCTTTTTGAAATGTTGCTCCCAGTTTGTCAAGGTAAGGTGGGAGTTCACAGTACTTCAGGTCAGAGTTGTTCACACTTACTCCAGTTGATCTCTTCAGATTCCCATTGCAAGCTAAGCCCGCTCGTTCATTCTTTGTGATGTGGCAGTCCAGTGCCAGCATATCAGTTCCCATATTAACTGCATGCTGAAAGGCTGCCATTGTTTCCTCCAGCACTTCCACAGTGAGAGATGTGTTTGCTGAGGAATTGTTGCTTCTTCCTCTGGGTATTAGGGTCAGGTACTTAAGCAGCGAGAATGAGGTCACCACACAGCCCCCAGGGTGGACAGCAGGTAAATCGCAGCCTAGGATGACATCACAGATGCTTGGGTGGGTGGGTGGCGTCCCCTCCCATGATGGCCTTTGCCCCTACCCGGTGTCTTGAGAGCTGAGCAGCAGAGGCAGCAGCACCTCCGGACCATTTTTTAAAACAAAAATATCCGATAGGAGGAAGGATTAGAGGGAGGGACACTAATGAGAAAGAAGGAAAGCTAAGACAGACAATAGGGCATACATCGCCTCAGCTCAAGAACAGATGGGGATTTCTAGACCTGATAATAAGCCTGTGGGTACAGTCATTATTTGGAGACCATCCCAGTCTTGCTTTTCAGTTTTTAGTGTGATCAGGGTCTGGCCAGGGGGCACCTGTTCAGTGTCTGACAACTACCCTAATCCCAGGGTTCTTTTGTGTCTACATCTAGGTTTTACACTCAAATTCTTTCAAACTGTGCATTTTAAGGCTTTCAATTCAGCTCAATCCATATTTGTTATCAGTCCTGGGCCTGCACTCTCTTGATTGGTGAGTGTTTTATTTGGCCCATTATATTTAGCTGGCATGAGCCATGCTTCACCTTACACCCCAGGCATCTTTTCTCCATCCACTCAGATCAATAGTGCCATTGCTACTGGAAAGAGTATATCATTCTATTTCCCTAAGGATCTACTCAGCTTCCCTGTGATTTTCCAAACCCAAGTTTTCCTCCCTACCCCTCGTCCCCTGTAGGAGAACTGGCATGGAAGATACCATTGGAGAGATGTATGCCTTGAAAAGTGACAGGGCTTGTAGTGTATCGAGAGTGAGGGATAACTGATGGCTCATATCATTCCTCCACAGCCTCAGAGTTCAAGAGATTGAGGAAGACCCTCAGCATTAGACTGTGAGCTCCTTTAGAACAGAAAGCTTTGTTTTGTTTTGGTTTTGCCCTTCTTTGTATTCCCAGTACTTAGCACAGTGCCTGGCACTGATTGGTAAGGCACTTCATAAATGTTAGCTTACTAATTGACTGATTCATATGTGGACTGCTGCACCACATGTGGAAGATTTACTGGAGGACTTGGATAAGAGTCAAACAAAATGCAAAGGCGTGGAGGGGGTGTGGTCACAAATCCACTGGTACCCTGAAGTATGGCTTTGCTCCTACTTCTTGGACATTTCAGATAAGGATTACGGCGCATAAAAGTTTGAGAGACATAGTGTCTGGGTAGTTAATTATTTTATTAATTATTCTAGTGAGTAACTAATAAAAGGGGTCAGTGGCACTCTAGAGTGCCCAAGATCCTTCATGGAACCCACTCAACATTTATATGCCCTAGGAAGAATGAGTGTTCTTGACAGTGGCAATGAACTCTGATTGGTTAATAATTAGTGAGAAGAATGAATATTATATAATGAGAGGTGGACTTACTCCTTTTTATTTTTTAAATTTAATTAATTTATTTTTAGTTTTCAACTTTCACTTCCATAAGATTTTGAGTTCCTATGTGGATCTATTCTAATGAAAGTCTGGGGGTTGTGTCTGATCACTCTTGCTCCCAGACTACTCCCAGCCTTGGGAAATCTAGATAAAGGAGCTACCCCCACCCTTCCATCCAAGCCTGAGAAGAACACTATGGGCTTCCCCACTTGGGTGAGGTCTGAACGAGATTGAGGAGAAAGTTAATCCAATCTCATTATCATCAGTGTCTTTCAGATGCTGGCTTGACCTAGCAGAGTTTATTTATTTATTTATTTATTCATTCATTCATTTACTTATTTATTTATCTATTCATTCATTTAATTCATTAATTATTTATTTACCTACTTTATTTATTTATTAGTTCATCTATCTATCTATCTATCTATCTATCTATCTATCTATCTATCTATCTATCTATCTATCTATCTATCTTGTTTTTGGTAGGCAATGGGGTTAACTGACTTGCCCAGGGTCACACAGCTAGTAAGTGTTATGTATCTGAGGCCAGGTTTGAACTCAGGTCCTCCTGAATCCAGGGCTGGTGCTCTATCCACTGCGCTGCCTACCTGCCCCTTGACCTAGTAGAGAATAAGGAAACAGGAAGAGAAAAAACCCTGGATCTCCCTAATAATTGATTATTAATAATCATTCCTTTTAGGACTTAATTTTTTTCAACTACGAATTCTATCATAGAGCTCTTTTTACTTTAGACTGTTTATAACACTTTGTATATATCATTAAAATATGGGCAAAGTGGGACAGTTTTGCACCAGGCAGTTGTTCAAAGGACAAGTCTTACTTTTTTTTTAAACATACTTAGAGAATTAAGCCAATTATTCTTTAGTAATTTTGTCATTTGTAAATTCAACATCAGTGATCTGTCAAGTGTAATACCATCTCAAGGTACTTGGCAAACTAAATCAGAGTTAGAGTATGCAGGAAGAAAAGAGTTTTACATTGGGGGAAGAAAACCACTTCAGTAGTTTAAAATATTATTTTCTTCTGAGACTCTTCAATAAAAACAACTTAGGTTTATATCAATTAACACAGTTCCCAGAGAAGATGCAATTCCATGCTAATGGATTTTTTTCCTTGATAGTTCAAACCTTGGCTTGGTCCCAGAAACATTTTCTAGTTTTATATGACTCCCTGATTGTGCTCTGAAAAGAAAAGCCTATCAGAGTAGGTTTTTAATCTTCTATATTGTTTTTAGAGATCCTATGGTAAGGTGTCTAGAGGCTTTCAGCAACTGGTAATCCAGTCTCAAATAATGTATTTTCTAGCTAGTAGGCCTCTCACACTGTTGTACATGTATGCAGCACATGCCAGAAGAGATAATTATTAAACACAACATTATTTCCAATTCGAATTTGGATGGAATCTGCGGTGATATATCTTTCCATGTAAGGACAAGAGAGCTAGAAGACATTTAAATCATTTGTAAAACATTTGTGGGACAGATTTTAGCATCTGCATATGTATTTATTACACTGATCCTTCCCCATCAAGGGTTTTGGTTCTAGTGCTCTAATGTGGCTCCAAGGCCGCCTTTCTAAAGCAGACAGAAATTCAGTATATTACTATATTAATTATCCAACAAGGAACTACAATATCTGAGTTGCCCACTAGGTGGTGTTCAATTGAAGTACCAGATCAGCATTGTCCATTTCTGTGGCACATATATGCAATAGTCTTTCCAAAAAGCTTTTGTGTCCCAGCTGGTCATCAAATATATTTATTTTGAAAAGACCTGAGCTATACTACCCAGACTTTATGCATCTATGCATGTGTATATACATATATACACACACACATGTTCGTAATACAATGCACATGTGTATGTATGCACATAGACACATGTATAGTGTGTGCATGTGCTTATTATATACTCATGTGCACATGTAGTACATTAGGAAGATGTTTTTCTTCTAGGGAAATATGATTATGATAAAGGACAAAGAGCACAT
This sequence comes from Phascolarctos cinereus, assembly GCF_003287225.1. Taxonomy (NCBI): domain Eukaryota; kingdom Metazoa; phylum Chordata; class Mammalia; order Diprotodontia; family Phascolarctidae; genus Phascolarctos; species Phascolarctos cinereus. The sequence goes on from NW_027555514.1 coordinate 40,733,226, forward strand.
GGCTTTGTTATTTCTGAATACCAAGTTGTTGTATGACCTTGGGTGAATAATTTCATCTTTTTGGCCTCAGTTTCCTCATCGGTAAGATGAAAAAGGAAAGTGAAGTAAATGACCACTAAAGTCCTTTCATATCCCATGATTCTGTTTTGTAGCTTGGTGAGTCCAATTGCTATGTCCTGGGGATTGAGAAAGTTGTTCAAATTCAAGTTCTAGAAGTTTATATTCAGTGCCTCATTTAGCATTCCAATACCCTTTGATGAATGGGACATCTTTTTTTGATGTTACTTCTAGAAGTTGTAGGGTCTTTATAGAACTGATCAACTTTGGCCTCTTTGGCATAAATGAGTGGAGCATAGACTTGTATTACTGTGGTGTTGAATGGTTTGCCTTGAATTCAAACACATATCATTCTGTCACTTTTGAGATTATACTCCAGTACTGATTTTCTCACCCTCAGTGGCACAGTGGATAGAGTGCTGGGCCAGGAGTCAGGAAGACTCATTTTTGTGGATTTAAATCTGCACTCACACACTTATTAGCTATGTGACCCTGGGCAAGTCACTTCATCCTGTTTGCCTCAGTTCTTCATCTATAAAATGAGCTAGGGAGGAAAATGGCAAACTACTCCAGTATCTTTGCCAAGAAAATCTCAAATGGGGCCATGGAAAGTCAGACACAACTGAAAAATGACTGAACAGCAATTTGCATATTAGTATGCAATTAAGATTAAGAAACATCCAGGATCCCCCCTCATATGTAGCTTATCTGAAAATTAGCCTATGTCTAAGGCATGTTGTGGGTCAGCATCCACTCAAAATTGTAGTTTATGTATTCCCCACCAAAGTGTTTCTTTTACTAGCCAACCAGAGGACACATAAATTCCTAGCAGAAGACATTTAATTAAATAGTATGGCAATTTAAGGGACATATGTACAGAGTTATTTTCTCCCATAGCTTGCAATAGCAACAGTAGAGAGGTGGTATATGCAGGGACCAGGATGTATATATGACCATATGTAGCTATACTGCATATAGCTAGGGCAACTCATCTCCAAAAGTAAAGTATGTGTGCATCTCTATATGTTTCTCTCTCCCTCTCTCTCTCCCTCCCTCCCTCCTTTGCTTCAATTCCCACCATACAAATGGCATTTCATCCTTGTTATTTCTATTTTGTGAATTTTTCTATGGTGAATGTTTCAGTCCTGAGCCAGAAGCTCCCTAGCTCCCAGCACATTCCAGGATGCATCTTGAGGCAGTGCAGCTGTAGAGTTAAGCTGACTTAGCCTAATAATATCAGGATTCATAAAGTGAAATACAAATGACTTTCATATTATTTACTGTACTGTTTTGGATAATTCACACCATTATTTCCCTACCTCAGTATTCTTATTTAAGGGGCTAGCTACTACTATCAGAGAATAAGAGGCTTTATACAAAATCATGAAATCTCTTTAGTTGTCACTCTATAGAGGAATTCAATTGGGTAGTGTTCTAAAAATTGCTGCAGGATGAGGGGAGGAGTATTGTTTCTGTTTGTTTCACTCTTGGTTTCTTCCTTGGGTGTTTTATTCATTCATACCTTTTCAGGATCCTCTGCCTAATTTTTAACTTTGTCTCCTAATCTTCCTGACCCAAACTAGTTACTGGTGCAGGTAAAGAAGGCATGTCCTGGGGGGTAGCTAGGTGGTGCAGTGGATAGAGCACCAGCCCTGGATTTAGGAGGACCTGAGTTCCAAACCGGCCTCAGACACATAACACTTACTAGCTGTGTGACCCTGGGCAGTCACTTAACCCCCATTGACCAACCAAAAAAAAAAGAAAAGAAGAAGGCTTGTCCTATAAATTAAATTGGGGGTGAGGAGACACTCTTTGGGAAAGGACAATGAGAGAGGCCTCTAGGATGGAAGGCTGGTCCCTTATTAAATGGCTTCTTGGTCTTTTACCTCTATGTCTAGCATCCTTATCTAAGGAATGGATTTCCTGGGCTGATCCTCATTCCTGGCATTGTTGGAGAAGATGAAGTGGAAGGTTGTCAACAGGGTGAGTACAGATTGGAGCAGCTTGTTTTTTTTAAAATCTCCCCTTGGGAATTCCCTTTCTTAGAGCCCAGATTTTCACTTAGGCAAGCTGCCAGTAGTTATCACACTTAATGTTAGGCTCATCCTGCCAGCATATTGATAGAATACTACTCTCCAACAGATAGTCTTTGAAAACCTATGGATGAATAGTCTTTAAAGAGGCTACATAACCAGAGAGACATAATAGCATAAGGATCTGCCTTGAATGATTAGGATTCTATGCAGCTCTTCTATTCATATGTTTCCATCTATAGGTTTGTATGAAATGGCCATGTATTATCCTCACATAACTATGTAGAACTCATGTATATAAGAATTCACAGGTAGTAGGACTAATTTGGTCCCCTGCTTACTCAGGAGCTACATACAGATGATGAAAAAAATTGGCCTTGGCCCTCAGAAGTTATGACTTGTTCTTGGGTCATTCTACTGCAGCCAGAGTGTTCGCTAGGGACAGGTGGTGATTGGTTAATTTTTATCATTAATATTAGATGTCTTGCTGGGCTGAAGAGCCATATATACAGTCTTATGAAGTAAAGGTATTCACTAACATAAATGTGCTTCCCTGAACCTAAAATAAATGAAGGCTAAAATTTTAAATAATATTTCCTTCTACTCAAATTGGGGCTATTGAGAGGGACTCCAATGTAAAACAAAATTGTAAGATGAATGAAAGAAACATTTCCTTACAGAAGGCTTGTTCAATTGCAGGTGACTAGTGGCAAAATCTAGAAACAATTTGATGACCCTTTCTACATGGGCCATTTGGATGACAAGAAATTTCATTCATTCTATCATTAATTCTTTCACTCAGAACACACTTATTAAATATCTACTATATATAATGCACTGTTCTAGGCAGGAGGAGACAGAAGAATAAATAAGACATGGTCCTTGTCCTCATGGAGACTATAATCTAGTATATTTGAATATCTTCCCCTCGCTTCTGATATTTAAATGCTATATTTGCAATTACTCTTCTGATTCAGCTATGTTGACTGCTATTATGTAGAGTTAGTCATTTTCCATTAACTAGATCATAAGTCCCTTGAGGTTAGAGACTATGTCAGGGGCTCCTTACCTCTTTTAGATCATGGACCCCTTTGCCCCAATCTGGTGAAGCCTATAGGGCCCCTTCTCAGAATGTTTTTAAATAATCAAAGAAAATGCTAAATTTCAGTTAGATGTTAGTGAAAATGAAGATATCACTTTTTTATTTTTCCAACCCAAGATCTGAGATTCCCCCTTGATATGATCTGTGTATCACTAGGTTAAGAACCCTTGGATTGTGCCATTTTAATATTTGTGGCCTCAGTGCCAAGCACAGTGCTTTTAACATAGTAAGTGGTTGATACATTTTGTTGAATTGAAGTATGGTGTGTTACATTAGATTCTTTGTGGTAGTTTGGTTTCCTTATCTTGGATGCAAAAAACAGTTTTATGTTTGAAAAAAAATGTCCCTGCTCCCATTGTTTTAAAACAACCAAACTCACCAATAGTTTTAATTTATTATTTTGCATCTTGAGTGGATTCTCTGGAATCACGATTGGTTGTTACATTGATCAGTATTCTTAAGTCTTTCAAAGTTGCTTGTCTTTAAAATGTGGTTTTACTGTATAAGTTGTTCTCCTGGTTCTGCTCACCGCACAAATCTCCCTAGGGTTTTCTGAAAATTCCTTTTTGTCATGTCTTACGACACAATAGTATTCTGTTTCATTCATGTTTCATAATTTGGTCAGCTATTTTTCATTGGGTAGATATCTCTTTAGTTTTTAGTTATTTGTCACTATAAAAACAACCACAACCACAACCACAACCATCCTGCCGTAATTATTGTTGTAGTATGGGTCATTTTCCCTTTTTATTTGATCTCTTTGGGATATAAGCCCAGAAGTGTATCACTAGGTCAAAGGGTATGCACAGTCAAGTGATTTGAGGAACATAGTTTCAAATTACTACCAAAATGGTATACTCATCCACAGCTCCACCAGTAGTGTGCCAATGTATCTATTTTCCCACAGTCCTACCAATATCTTTTTTTGTCAACCTTGCCAATCTGGTGGATGTGAGGTAGCACCTCAGAGTTGTCTTAATTTGAATTCCTTTATTTATTAATAATTTGGAATCTTTTTTCGCCCATATGGCTATTGATGGCTTGTATTTCTTCTCTTGAAAACCGCCTATTCATATCATTTGACATTTACCAATTTCTGAATGGCTTTTTAGTTAATTTTAGTTAATTCCTTATGTATCTTGGAAATGAACCCTTTCTTAGAGAAATTTACTGTAAAGATTTTCCCCAGTTAACTTCTTCCCTTCTAATTGTAGCTGCATTTGTTTTGTTTGGGCAAAAACTTTTTAATGATCATAAGTGTTCATTTATCTTCTGGCATCCTCTGTGACCCTTGTTTGAGCAGACATTCTTCATCTGTCCATAGATCTGAAAAGAAATTTCTTCCATGCTACTCTAATTTGTTTATGATGTGACCTTGTATTTTAAAGCCATGTATACATTTGGGGGCTAATCTTGGCATAGGGTATGAAATGTTTGTCTTAACCTAATTTCTGCCAGGCTGCTTTCCAGTTTTCCCAGCAGTTTTTGCTTCAGATAACATTCCTCTTTGGTTCCTAGGACACTTTTTTGTGGTGTGGAAAGTACTTTTGTTGGAAAGTTATTATGTTTATTTCCCGAGGTATGCTGTTGGTCTACTCTTCTATTGTTAGCTGACTTGATCAATTGCAGACTTTTCAAACACAGCACCAACTGAAGTTGAGACAGGCAGTTTTCTGCCACTGGTATTTAGTAAATGTTTTTGGATTGTTTAAATGTTTCCTGTGTGCCAGACACTGAGGTTAGGGATAGGTGCTGGACTTGTGATTTTCTTGAAAATAAAGAATGCCGAATTGAGGAAACTCCTTTTACCAATGCAGTTTTAGCATCTTCTCTGCAGAGAGGATGCCGTGAGGTTAGGAGGGCTGCCCAGGGTCACCCAATCAGTATGTGTCAGAGACCTCAAACTCAGGTCTTCTTGTCTTTGAGGCCAGCTTTCTATGCACTTTGTTACATTGATATTCTGAGAGCACTGGGGATACAACAACTGTGCTCTCAAGTGAAAACAACACGTTTACATATATATGAATAAAAAAATACAAAGTAAATACAAGATAATTTTGAAGGTGAGGTATTAGCAGCTAGGGGATCAAGAAAAGCCTCAGGCAGAAGGCAGCTAAGGATTTTAAGAGAGATAGGTGAAGGCCAGTGTATTGGAGGAATGGAACATAGGCTCAGAAGTGTATCACCGGGTCAGAGGATGTGTATAGTTAAATGACTTGGGGGACATAGTTTCAAATTGCTACCAGAATGGTATACTCATCCACAGCTCCATCAGCAGTGTGCTGATGTATCTATTTTCCCACAGTCTCATCAACATCTGTCGTTTTCTTTTTTTTGTCAACCATGCCAATCTGGTGGATGTGATGTGGCACCTCAGAGTTGCCTTAATTTGAATTCCTCAATTTATTAGTAATTTGGAGATGGTCATGGAGATGGGAGGTGGGAATGTCATATGTGAAAAAGAGCCAGTGGGCGAATTTGGCTGAATCATGAGATACATGTAGTGGAGTAATGTACAGTAAAGCTGGAAAATAGCCTGGAGGTATGCCAAACAGGAGTTTATAGATGATCCTGCGGACAATAGGGAGCCACTGAAGGTTTTTGAGCAGTAGTGAGCTGGTCAGAACTCTGCTTAGGGAACATCATTCGGGTAGCTGTCGTGCAGAGAGATCTGAGGCAGGGAGGCCAATTAGGAAGACATGGCAATAGTTCAGATAAGTGGGGTTGACGGCCTGTACCAGGGTGGTGGCCGTCAGAGTGGAAAGGAGGCGAGGGCCAGAGTGTTGTGGAAATGGCATGGGCAAGATTGGACCAACTGACTGGCTGTGGAGAGGATAAGGGGAGGGACGGTGACGAGCCAAAGATAATTCTGTAGCTGCAGATCCAGTGACCTGGAGGTTAGTGTTGTCCTTAACAGAAATAAAGACATTTAGAAGAGGGGAGGGTTTGGAAAGGTGGGACAGAAAGTAGGTTCTGTTTTGGCTTGAGTTTGAGATGCCTATTGTGGCACAGTAAGACATCTAGTCCACAGATAAACCAGATAATTGGCAGTTAGGGAGAGAAATGGAAAGGCAGTGATCCACACTAGAATATCTTAATTGTGTGATTTGGCTTTGTGCATGAATTCAGTTAATCATGTAATTGTCAAAACGGCCTTTCACTCCTTAAGATCCCTGATTATCTAACCTTGGGCCAATCATTTTACATCTCTGAGACTCAGTTTTCTCATCTGTATTATGAAGATTGCTATCCCTATAAGAGCTACCTCCCAGGGTTGTTGTGGGTAGGACAAACCTTTTCTAAACCTTAAAGGGCTAGAGAAATCCGAGTTGCTGCTGCTGCTGGGTTGACACCGAGGTATGTACCTGCCAAGGGATACCTTTAGTGGTGTTTCTCAGTTTCTGCAGGTGTCACTTTGTACAACAGACAGGGTGACTTTTAGAAGCACATGAACATGTTACAGCAGATGTGACACACCACTAACTGACACCATCTAGTTTTTTCTGCAGCTTTGTGCACTGGGACACATCTTTGCAGCCAGCCAGTATCTCCCAACCTAATGGAGGAGCCAGCAGGGAGCTTTGGAAGCCAAAGATTACCGTGAAAGGGTCAACAAGGCTGAGAATGCCATGACATTCCGAGAAGCCTGAACGTGAAGTGGGAAGCTGGTGGTGGAAGCCTGCTGGCTCTCGCCAAATGGATAGCCAGCCTGTCACTCGGACTTTATCTTCCTCTCAAATAGCCTTCCAGGAGACCTTGTTACATTAGGAGCTCAGATTCTAGGAATCCATTGCTGGTTTACAGCAAGTGTTACTAAGGCCAAGGCCCCTGGGTGTCTCAAGTGGTGGAGATGATCAAGAATCTGTCTAAATGTCACTATCCATTTGGATTGCGGGCTGGCACCCTGTATATAAGGGCTAAGTTGTGGGAATTTGCTCCACTGGGAACAGCAATGAGAGTTTACCCAGAATAGGATATGTCAAGCCATCTCTGCATAAGTGCTGCTAAGGGATGGAAGCCTGCCTGGGCAGTAGTGGAGTCTTCTGTGACTATTGAAGTCATTGATTGAATTTATGTCCTTTTTTTTTTTTAATCCTAAGGCTTCTCATTTAGGTATTGAGGCTTTCTGCACTGTTATTTAAGAGATTTGAGGATAATAATATTATAATTGATTTTGGAATAGATTTGTGATTTCATTGGCTTAGGGAACTCTGAGGGAGGAAACTTTCCTTCCCAATGCAGATAAGTGTCTGCTCCCCAAGCTAAGAATTGTGGCTGGAGCACTGAGATAGGAAATAACTTGTCCACAGTCACACAGCCAGTGTGTGGTAGAGTCAGGACTTGAACAGCTCTTCCTCACTCTGAGCATGACTCTCTATCCATAATGCCCAAACTGCCTTGGATTAATTAGGAGAACACAAATGAATAATAGAGCTCACATAACAATGTGCCAGGCACATGGAAAGCCTTAATAAATGCTTAGTGACTTGATTTGACTCCCATTCACATATCGACAGAAATATATTAGATATAAAGCACTTTGAAAACCTCAAAGCACTACATAAATGCACGCTGTTATTGTAATAGATCCAATTTAGGCATCACATTAGCATGTGTAAACTTAACTATTTCTATGTTCTGTCCCCTCAATAGAATGTATGCTTCTTGAGGTTGGGAGAGGTTTTTCATTTTGTCTTTATATCCCTAGTTTCTAAAATGGTGCTCTACATGGAGTAGATGTTCAATACTGCTTATTGAACAAGACACAGGGCTTTAAGGCTTGCAGTATTTGCCTCACAAAATCCTTGCAAAGTAGGCAAGAGGAATGTTGCAGTCTGCATTCATAAGTTATAATCTTTGCTAGCGCCTTTAATTATATCTTGTATCTCTTTAATTTATGTGTCTCTCACCTGACTAAATCATTTTTTCTCTTTTAGGTTTTTGTTTTTAACATCTCATTTGAAAATATCTAGAAACCATTCTTTCTTTGGGAGTTAAGGGAGATGTAGGTTGGGTTTTTTTTAATGATGTTATTTATCCTCTGTTGTTTCTTTAAGGCAGTTGAAGACTGTCTCGATCTGTGTGAATTCCCTCCGGCAAGCCTTCCACATGCAAAATCTGTGTTTGGTCATGTGTAGATGTTTGAGTTTAAGTGAGACAGTATCTTAAAAGTGTGCCTAGCTGCTGTGAGGTAGAGGTAAAGAATTCCGTCATTGATGAAAGGACTGTTGGGAAACAATGCCCTGTTTTCAATGTTCTTATCTCGGGCTTGTGGCTTTTTCAAGTCTTCTGGGTACTGAGTGATATTTCTATTCTTAGTCCTTCTTTCACACTAAATAAGAATGATTGTATACAGAATGATCCATTGAAAATAAGACATATTTAATAGACTGTGGTTAAAGTTTATACGCTTTATAGAAGAAAGGGTGCTGGACTTGAAGTCACAGGGCTTGGATTCAAATTCCACTTTTGTCACTAACTTTGTGATGTTGGGCACATTTCATTTCTTTGGACCTGAGTTTCCTCATCTGTAAAATGAAAGAGATATATTGGGTGATCACTGAAATGCTATGAACAGAGTTCACTGGAAATACATCAGCCGCAAGCAAGGGATGTTAACCGGGGATCTGTGAACTTAAAAAAAAATGATAACTATTTCAATATAATCGGTTTTCTTTCTAATCCTATATGCTTGCTTTTGTGCATTTAATAACAATAGATTGAATTTACTTAGCATTTTAAAGTATGCAAAATGCTTTACACCTATTATTTCATTTGATCCTGATAACAACCGTGTGAGGTAGATTCTGTTATTATCCCTATTTTACAGATAGGGAAACTGAGTCTGAGAAAGGTTAGGTGGCTTGCCTAGGGTCACACAGCAGTAAATGTCTAAGGCCAGATGTGAACTATTATCTTCGTATTTCCAAGTCCAGCGTTCTATCCACTATGCTATTATTCTTAGAAGGAGTACATAGCCTTACATTAGGGTCCATGAGACAAAAAAAGGTTAAGAATCCCTAGTCTAGAGTGTGCTACCTAATTTAAAAATCCTTTTTCCCCCCTTTTAACTGTTATACCTTTGAAACCTTTTTATTTTGCTTCTCCTTCTGAAGGAAGGATTAAATATCTCATTCCATTTAAACTATAATAAGCAAACAAGAACAAAATTCAATGAAACATTTGAGAGAGCAACCATTTTTTTTGTTGTTCATTTCACTCCCACAGTTTCAAAGGTTAACATTCCTTCTTTTTCTGTTTTCCCACCAGGAAACCACTTTAAACGAAGCATAGTCTTGAAGCCTAAGGATTCACTTAATTTTCATCATCCGTATTAAGTGATCCAAGAGTTTCAGAATTCTCCTTCTCCCTTTTCATATTTGTCTTCATTTTGGCAGCTTCCTTTCAGCTGGGACCTAATTTTTTACTGTGTAGCCTCTTCTTCCCCAGATGACTTTTATTCTTGGAGTCACAGAATTCAGAGCTAAATGAAAACCCAGAGCTTATTCAGTCCAGTGCTGTCATTTGACAAATGGAGACACTGAGGCCCAGAGATGACAACTTTCTTCAGTTTTCACTAGATCTGACAGATCCTCCCAAGAATGATGGTTGACATTTATATGGTACTTTCAGGTTTGCAAAACACTCTACATCATCTCATTTGAAGTTGAAAAGGCTTTGAGTCCAGGCTGGCAATGTCCTGTGTGTCCATCATTTGCTGAGAGCTTGCCTATTCTGCAATCCTTGGCAATATCATAATTATCTCTTGACACCTTCATATTATTTGGAATGGAGAAAATAATAACTCTCTATTCTCTCACTCAGCTCCCACCAGAGTAGTAAGTAACTGAAAAGGGGGCAGCCATGAGGGGTTTGATAAGACAGCTTTTTGTTGCTAACTGGTTTGAACCTCCTCAGTTCCAACTGACTTATGCCTTAAAAAGGAGAAGCATCCCCCTTGACCCTCCAGTCCAACATAGAGCTTGGAATGCAGAAGGTGTACAGAAGGAAGCAAGGAGAATGCTACAGAGGAGGAGTTCTCGGGCTTTTCTGTGTCATAGAGTTCCTTTTTGATATGTGAAGTCTCTGGACTCTTTGAGTAATTGAAGAAAAATTCATAATTGATAAAAAAGCTAAATTTCAATGAAAATTGAATGAAAATCGAGATATGATTTTTTCCACCATCCAAGTTCAGGTGGTGGAGTATAGCCTACTGCAATGTCCTATCACTCATTTTCTTTGAAGGTCAGAAGAGTTGCTACCTTGGAACAGGAAGTGAGTTCATAGGATCATTGATGTAGAAGAGTAAATGACCTCAGAGTCCACCTGGTCCAATGCTCTCATTTCACAAGAAGGGGAAACTGAGGCCTAGAGAGGTTGAATGACTTGCCCAGGGTCATGCAGTAAGTAGCTGAGCCAGGATTTGAACCAGCAGACTCAGTGATCTTTCCATCACACCATGCTGTTTGCTGGTCCGGAACCAGTCTAAGTATGGAGAAGCTCCTCACTGGAAGGCAGACTATTAGATAACATTTTGACAAGGCTATGATAGGTAATTATTTTTATATTGCGTTTTGAGGATTGTGAAATACTTTGAATGCATTATCTCATTCAACCTTTGCAGTAAGTCTGTGAGGTAGGCATGGCAGATGTTTTACAAATTACTCCATTTTAAAGCTAAAGAAACTGAGGTTCAGAAAGTTAAATGACTTCACTGACTTACCTGTGGTCCCACAGCTAGCATAAGAAGCAGGATTCAAACCCAGGTCTTGCAGTTGCTCTTTTCGCTATACCATACTAACTCTTGTTTTGTTCAGACAATTTATTACAAGTATAGAGTGGTTGCCATATGCATTAAGGAATCAAGCATCTGAAGCCATGAAACTGTAATCCTATTGAAGAAATACATCAGTGTGATTTCATTGGTGCCCACCAAAGTCCTCTTCTGATCCTTTGTCATGGCGTAGAGTTGAATAAACTCCAGCAGGATCTACCAAGTAGGAAAGACTTTCTATTGTGTAGCTGTCACCAGAGGCTATCTAAGTTTAGAGATATTCATCGCCAGGTCTACTGAAAGATGATAAAAATCTGGACCCAGCATCTTTGGAATTGTTATAATTATACAATGACATCTCATTTTAATGGATGATAGATTTGAAAGACTTAAGAATTCTGGTCAATGTAATGATCTCCAGATGACTGATGATGACCCATGTTTTCCATCTCTTGGCAGATGGTGGGGGGACTGTGGGTGCAGAATGAGACATACATTTTCAGATATTAACCAATGTGGCTAAAATTTGATTTTTCTGGACTGTGCCAATTGGTTTGAAAGGAAAGGTTTTATTGATGGGGGTTTTTTGGGAGGGGAGAACAATGGGGGGGATTATAGAGATAAAAGGAGAAAATGAAATATTTTAAAAAGATATAGAAGAGAATAGAAGGAAGGAAGTTCAGAAGGGGATATAGGCAAGCAGGGGAGTATGGGTACTACCATGCCAAATTTAGTATAGACTTTTAAAAAAAGTACTTTGTAATAGAAACCCATGGTGTCAGAAACAGCCCTTTTTTCCCCCTCTTTGTTGTATATGGAAATGTTCCTTTATGGATGTTTGCCAAATTCATAAAAATTTTTTGTAAACAAAAACAATTATTATGGTTATTTGTATGTACATTTTGTCTCCTGTACTACTAGATTGTGAACTTCTTGAAGAAAAGGCCTCTGTTGTTATTAATTTTTGTGTCCCTTTGACTTCACAGAGGACTCTGTGCAGAGCCTCCTTAACACTAGAAAGATTGGGATTTAAGGATCCTTAAAAGGTCTAAATGTCTATTGAATTTTACCTTTAAGAGGAGTTAGTGTCATAAAAATGATTGTACAGGTCACTAATTTGACGATGGAAAACAGAATGTCCCCTCAGTCAACAAGTATTTTTAAACCACCTACTGTGTGCCTAATTTTGTGCTAGGCCTTGGGGACACAGAGAATGAAACAATCTCTACCCTTAAGGAATTTACAGCTGAAATCTATGAAAATTTCAAAGGAGCCTGGGCTCACCTGGAAGGCAACCTCATCCTGGGGGTTTGACCCAGTGGAGACTCCAGGTCTCTCTCTCTCTGGCTCTGTCCTCATCTCAGAGTAACTCCAGGAAACTCATAAACATAAAGGTTGGGGATGACTTATGTCTAGGGTCTCCCCAGATTGCAGTAATAAAGGCTCTTCTAGAAAGGTATTCAACATAGAATATAGGTATAGATAGTGTAGAACTGTTTATTATCTCCAACTTAGAAATTGCATAAGAAGCAAAGGCATGCATGAACAAAATTCAGGAAATTCAAAACATCTCAAATGGCCTGTTGTTCTCCCCCTGAAAGTAAGGACAACTGCTGTAGAGATATTTTGCTTTCACCTTAGCTCTGCGTTATCTGAGCAACTCACAAAGTATTGGTCTCCTGGCCAGCTGGTCCATGGTTTTCTCTAATCTGTCAGCTACAGAATGATCTCACATTTTCCTCTAAGAAGCATGCCGTTAAAGAAATTTTCCCTTACTTGGCAGCAGGCACCCAACTCAGAAACTTTTAAACTAACAAGGTAATCAATAACGAAGGCAAGAAACAACCGTTTCTCAGGTTTGTTGGTTGCTGATCTGTCTTTAAAGAAGGGTAGAGAGAGACAAAAGGCACAGTTATTACTTAGGAGTGCGGCTGGGGTGGAGGGAAGGAATCCCTTTCCTCCCCTTCCTGGAAGTCCAAGGGAGAGCAAGCACGTGCAGAAGGAGAATCAGTCGGTCAACAAACATTTATTAAGCTCTCATTATGTTTAAGGTACTGTGTTAAAAGCTGAGGATACAACAAAAAGGAAAAAGGCAAAAACAGTCCCTGCCCTCAAGAAGCTCACATTATAATGGAAGAGACAACATGAAAACAATTAGATATATATATAAGATACATGTAGATTAGGTGAAAGATGACCTTAGAGGGGAAGGCCCTAGCAGCTGAGGTTAGGAAGGGTCCAAAACCCAGGATTTAGTCATTTCTCCTCAGCTTGTATTATAGTCAGTCATTCAAGTGGCATCAATTAGGCACCTGCTGTGTACCAAGCACTGAGATACAAAGAATGGCAAAAGCCAGTACCTGCCTTCGAGGAGCTCACAGCCTAACGGAGGAGACGACGTGCAAACAGCTATGTACAAACAAGACATATTTAGGATAAATTGGGGGTTGATTATCGTCCTTCATCCTTGAAGAGGACCAAAATGATATCACTATGTTGGGGTCAAGGTACAGTGTGTCCGACTGGCTGATCAGACCAATCTGAGCTCAGAAGGCCCTACCACGGGCAGGGCACAAATAGTTCATCTGAACACTGGGGATGGAGAAGTCTCTAAATTTGTACATCTCATGTTTCTTTTGAATTACTGCAGTTCTGCTCTGCTCGTAGAGTATAGCACCTTCTTTGACGCAGGCACATCACGCTGGGTAGTTCTGTGCCAGTGTCTCCCATGTCTCACAATCAACTCTAAGGTTCTTCAGAGAGACCTTGAGAGTGTCTTGTATCACTTCTGACCTCCATGTGAGCACTTGCCTTGTGTGAGTTCTCTATAAAATAGTCTTTTAGGCAAATGTACATTTGGCATTCAAACAACATGGCCAGCCCATCAAAGTTGTGCTCTCTGCAGTAGTTTAAATGCTTGGCAGTTTAACTCAAGCAAAGAGCTCAGTGTCCAGTACCTTCTCTTGCCAGGTGATCTTCAGAATCTTCCCAAGATAATTCACATGGAAGTGATTCAGTTTCCTGGCACAGCACTGGTAGACTGTCTTGATTTCCCAGGCGTGCAGTAATGAGATCAGCACAACAGCTCTGTAAACCTTCAGTTTGGAAAGCAGTTTAATACCCTTCTCTGCCATACTTTCCTTCAGAGCCTCCCAAACACTGAGCTAGCTCTGGCAATGTGTGCATCAACCTCATCATCTATGTGGACAACCCTGGAGAGGATAGTGTCAAGATAAGTGAACTTATCCAGAGCATTCAAATTCCTCCATTTGCTGTAACCAATGGTTCCATGTATGGATGTGTGGTGCTGGCTGGTGGAGAACCTTTGTTCTCTTGTTATTGCTAGTCCAAAATTAGCATAAACAGCAGAGAATCAATCCATACTTTGTTGCTTTTCAGCCTCAGAGGCTGCACTGAGTGCACAATCATCTGTGAGGAAAAAAAACCCCATGCACCAATTCTACCTCCACTTTAGCCTTGGCTTGTAGCCTTTTCAAGTTAAATAATTTACTGTCAGTGCAATAGCTGACCTTGATGCAGAGGGGAAGCATTAGGATTAAGGAGGATTGGAGGCTTCTTACAGTAGCTTTATAGGTTACACACGTGTGAGAAGAGTGCATCTACCCCGAATCTCAATCACTCATCATCTTTGAAACAGCTTCCAACCATTAGGAACCAATCGAGAGTAGCTGTGTCATCCCAGCAAGGCATATATCCCTCAGCAGGAGGCCAAACTGTACATCCAGAGCTCTGTGGGAGGCACACTAGTTCAGTAAACCAGCAAGTCCGCCACTCCTGTTATGTATTCTATTAGGGGAAGCAGGTACATACATGCATATGTACATATCTAGTCTATGACTTAGTTGCAATCATCTATGTCACAGACTTAGACATGTGCACATGCATGTATATGCATATAAGCAATTAGGGGTTGAAGTAGGAGGTACCAGCAGCCCTGGGGAATCAGAAAAGCTTCAAGTTGAAAGGGCTACTTTAGCTGAGTTTTAAAGAAATGTGATTGTAAGAGGCAGAGGTGAAGAGAGAGTGCACTCCAGGCATGGCAACAGCCTGGGTAAAGGTTTGGAGATGGTAGATGAATTGCCATTTGTGAGGAATACAGCAAAAAGGACAATTTGGCTGGCCAGAATAGTGAATGAAGGGATTGGTCCTTATCAATACAATGATCAATCACAATTCCAGAGAACAGATGATGAAGCATGCTGCTCACCTTGTGACAGAGAGGTGGAGGACAAAACACATATTTTTGGGACATGCACAAAATAAGAATTTATTTTGCTGGACTATATGAACTTATTACAATGATTTTCTTTTCCTTATTCTTTTCAAAATAGATTTTTATTAATTGAAGAAAATAAAATTGAACTTAGAAAAAAGTACATAAAGGGAAATGATATATAATAAGGTGAGACGGGTTTTGAAGACCTTTAAATGTCAAGCAGAATTTATATCTGATTTAAGAGATAATAGGGGGCCACTGAAATTTACTAAGGCAGAAGGGTGATATAGAACAGAAACAGAACACTCTTTGGAACCAGTGTGTAGCCATCACTGTCAATCCAATCATTTTGACCATCTCTATAAATGACGGTGCATCATTCAGCCAGAATGATTATGGCAAATGGCAGTCATTATTACGATGGATCAAACCAGATATGGTCATTTTGATTTGATATGTCTGTAGCCCACCACAACTAGATTGTAAGCTACATAAAGGCAGGGAACGTTCTTTTCTCCCTATCCTTCCCGTCTTCCAGTCCCCAACTCCCACTACAATGTTCTCTCTACATAAAGAATCTAACAATGTTTCTGAAGTCAAGGCCCTGTTCTCTAGGATGCTAGAATTTGTTTCAGTAGAACTGGGTGGAAATGAAGTGGGGCCCCTAGCTGTGAATCTTTTCTTTAAGACTTCTGATGATGTGGTTTAAAATGAAAGCTGTTTAATTACACAGAGAAGGCCATTGGCGCTGTTGTGTTTTGCTTTTGTTTTTTATGACTTAGCCAGGGCCCGTTCCCTCCCCCTTTTTTCTTACATGAGCACATTCTTCCGTGTTTTCATTTAGGGTGAAAAGCAGCCCCTCAGGCTGCTTGCTTTGGATTGCCCCTGGATTAATAAGCACAAAAGCTATTATTGTTCAACTTTCATTACTGTTCTCAGCACTTTCCTATTTGTTTGAAGCTGAAGGGAAGCCAAGGAGGCGTAAAAACAAATATATCTTCTGTGGGCTCTTGAGGTGTATCAACACAAGGACCAGCATCTGGGTTCAAAGAAACTCAGCTCTCTTACAAGAAAGAGACTGATAAAAAAAAAAGTTTCATCTTGTTTGTTTGTTTGTTTTAATCTGTAATCTTGAAAGCAGCCTTCTTACAAATGGGGAAAATGAAAGTCTTTCCTCCACCCACCCACCCAGCTCAGGGTCCTGGTCCTCTTTCTAGCTGTTGCAAAAAAAAAAAAACCAACTGTAAACACAATGGAAAGAAAGAATAGGAAAGAGTTATTAAGTGAGGATCATGAAAGAGAAATAAATAGAAGCTCCAGTTCTGTAGCTGAGAAGTTGAATATCCCTGTCGAAGAGGGTTATTTTGAGCACCAATTTTCAGGAATGCTTTGATTTTTCGGGTTGTTGCACCCTTCCCAGATTTTCTGCAAAATAGGGTTTATTTTGTTTTCTCCAAATTGAGAAGAATATTGCTGAACATTAATTGTGCATCTCACATACATATCCTATCCCTCAAAGGAGCTAATGGTTTCCTTGTTGGAAATCTGGAGGAGGTAGCTCCATGAACAGGTGTTGCCTTTCTGTTTTTGGTGGGGTATAGGACCAGACCTGTGGTTTTATTTGTATGGGAAACTCCCTCTGCCAATGCAGATTGAATTTACAAAACAACAAGGCATCATGTACAGAGCATTTTCTTTGGGGTCAGGAAGATCTGGTTCAAGGTATGCCCTTGAGTTATTCTGGGTAAGCCACTTAACCTCCTAGTGCCTCCAAACCTCTATTTAAGACTCCATTTCTATACAGGAGAGAAAAATGTTGAGTTAGCCTTCTCTCTATTCCATCTGAAATACTTGACTAAATTTCCCTCCAGAGGATTACAATAGTCAGGCTGCAGGAAGGAGAATCAGGCTGAACAGATCACATTTGCTACCTCCACAGATTTATCCTCAGTGGGGCAATGTTCCCCCATTCCCTGCACACAAAGTCAGCATCACAGCTCTAACTTTGGAAGTGTTGGGTAGCTATGTACAAGTTAAAAAAGGCAGACTAGAAAGATGATTCAGTCCTGAAAGACGAAGGCTAAGAAGGAATCCCATCGTTAAAGCCTATGGATCAGTGAAGTCTCTAAAGTCATGCATGCATTTGGCTAGAGTAGATGTGGCTTTGTGGAGGGACCTCACTGGCACAGTATTGTAGAGAGATTCAAATTCAGAGCAAGGAATAACAATAATAATAATAATAATAATTTATAAAATGCTTTAAGGTTTTATTAAGGGCTTTACATGTGTAAGTTATTGCATAACAACTTTATGAGGCAGGTGCTATTATTATCCCCTTTATGCAGATGAGGAAACTGAGGCTGGTGCCGGTTAAGTGACTTGCTCATGGTTACATAGCTAGTAATTGTATAAAGTAGAATTCACACTCAGGTCTTCTGATTCCAAAGTAGTGCTCTATCCCCTACAAATCCCAACTAGATTGTAAACATCTCAAGGGCAGGAATTTTGAATCCATTCCCTTTATTGCTTCACACAGTATGTCCCATAGAGCAGGAAGAATTATTTGTGTTTGTCAACAAATGAAAGTATCATTTGACCCAGTGAAGTAGAGACAAGGCAAATTTATAGGACTCCTTACTCTGAGATGGTTCAATCTGAAAAAAAGTTAAATTCAGAAATGTGAGAAGGTTAGAGATGCAGAGTAAATTTCCAATGAGACCTACAGTGTTTGAGGTTGTAGACCTTATTCCTTAGATTGAAGTGATTGAGGAGAGTGTCACAGATATCTCTAGGTGTCCCTTCCAGATGAAGACTTCTAGGCCAAAGCTGTCTTGTGTCTGACCCAGCATGAGAATAATTCTCATGCTATGTATATATTGGAGGCTATTTACCCAGTCCCACATTACCACCATTGTTTGCCTTCTATAAAAGCTCATGTTCCTTTGGGGATGATGTAGGTGCGAACCTACAAGGAGGGAAATTTTCCATCCTCCATGTCTTAGAACAGTATATTCTTATCCAGTCTGAGTGTGTAAAGGGATAACAGGACACAATCAATGTGATTTAAAAGATGGCACATTCTGATTCTTACAAGATGCACTGGACCTGACTTTCTCAGCTTCATTTAAGCCAAACTCCCTTTAATTTAGTTAATTTAAATAGGGTTCTTCTTGTGTGCTTTTTGGGTGATGTTGTCATCTATCTGGCTCTAACTAAATTGATTCTCAGAATTAGATTTGATTTGATTAAAACCCTCATGTCTTGACCATATATTGACAGTTATAATGAACTGTGGGTCTTCAAAGATTTTGTGTCTACCACAAAAGCTCAAGTCAGCCAGTTTTCCTTGAGTACGTCCTGTGGACAAGGTGCTGGGTTAATGGCTATAGGCACTGAAAGGAAGGATAAAGATGCAGTCCTGCCCCCTGAGCAGTTGATAATCTAGTTTTGGAACCAAGACATAAAGGTGTCAAAATCCAAGTGACAATGCAGATTGTCAACCCAGGAAAGTCCCAGCCCAGGTCAGGACAAGATTAATTGCTGAATGTGTTGTACAAAACAAGAACTAGTATAGGAGTTCAGAAGGCATGTTGGGCTAGTATGGGCTAGGGAGAAATTCTGTAGGAAGAACAATTTTGTGCTTGGTCCTGAAGGATGAGAGGTTGGAAAAAGAGCAACACTCAAAGTAATTAAGCCATTTCCCTCCTTTGTACAGGCAGTTCCCAACTTAGAATAGGTTATGTTCCAGAAGTTCCCCACTAAGTCATTTGTTTTGGAACGTGGAATGTATTTTCTCGTCAAGACAATGCTATAAATGCTGGCCAGGTTGTCTGGCCAGCCTGCTCCAGCCTTTATTACATTTTATGAGATCAGTGTGTGCTGTATCTTTTGAATCCCATTCATTATGTTCTCCTATCTTTTAACTGCCCAGACTGGACAATAGTGTGCTACTCAAAGGCCTGGAGGATAGAAAGTATCTGGAGAAATGTTTGGGTTCCCTAGAATATAACAATGCTTCTATGAAAAAATATAGTCAAAATTCAGACTTGAGACTCCATGGATGCTTCTTTTCCAAACCATGCAGTGAGAGTAGGTTCTGTCTCAAGCCACTGTGGTCTGGAGCAAAGGTTCTAAAAGGAGGAGAGGTGGAAAAGAGTGGGGGGTAGGAGGGAGACCAGGGCTTCTGGAGGGTAAGGTGCTGTGGGGACCCAGGGCTTTCTAGCATATTTAACTTCATGCTTTATTTTTCTTCTCTAACCACATTGCTTCCTTTCTAATTGATATCATTAACCTCACAGTTCTAGAACAAGAAGTGATCTGAGAAATCTCCTCAAATACTCTAATTTCACAGATGAGGAAACTAAGCCCCAGTCAGGTGGATGCCATGCCCTGATGTCATATACTTAGTAACAGAACTGGGATTTGAACCAAGGTCCTCTGACTCCAAATCACTTTCTACAAGGTTTCTTTTGTACACAGACTTTTCATGAGTTTCTAAGGGTTTTTTAAACTTCTGGTAAAAGACAAGGAGGTTCAGAGGAGAAAATGTGTGGAATCCCTTACTCTATGAATTGGCTTAGTCTGACCAAAAGAATAGATTCAGAAATGTAAGAAAGAATAAGTTACTGCTGTGTCCTCTATCCCCTTTCTTTTTTCCACTTAACCCTCATAATTTTGATTGTTCAGGGATCGTTTCATTCCACTCTATGGTAGAGAGAGCCAGGGCAAACAGGTGGGGAGCTGGAACCCATCAGCAGTATCTGTAAAATGATAGAAGACTGGGGCAGCTCAGCAGGACCTGAGTTCAGATCCGACCTCAGACACATAACACTTACTAGCTGTGTGGCCCTGGGCAAGTCACTTAACCTCATTGTCTAATTAAAAAAAAATGATAGAAGACTGAGAATCCAGAGTAAATTCTCTTTAGGGGATTTTGGAGGCGTAGTGGCTACACCACAGAAGAATTAGACATGTTCGGTTTGACCCTAGAGAGTAGAGCTAGAAGGGGGACTGTCTCCTTTTTGTCTTTGTACCCCTAGCAATTGGCACAGTGTCTTTGTGCATAGTAGGTGCTTTATATGTGTTGGATTTAAATTAATTGCTGAATAGGTGGAAGTTATAGAGACAAATTTAGGCTCGATGTAAAAAAAACCAAACCAGCCCCAAACCAACTACTCCATAACAATTAGAGGAGGGGTTTTTCACCTTTTTTTGTGTATGTGAAGACCCCTTTGGCAGCCTCATGAAGCCTTTGGACTGCTTCTCAGAATCATGTTTTTAAATTATTGAAGGAATTGCTTAGTTTCAGAGATTAGGGAAAAGAAAGATCTATTTTCTCCCATTGAAATTCAGAGACCCTGCGGCATCTGTCCATGAACCCTGTGAACTCCAGGTTAAGAAGCCTTGAGTTCAAGCTGCCCAAAAGTGGGGTGGGCTATTTGGGAATGTAATGGCCTTCATTTTTTTGGAGGTCTCCAGGTGAAGGTTGGATGAATATTGGCCAGAACTGATGTATAGGGAATACTTGTTCAAATATGAATTGAACAAGATGGCTGCTAAGGTCTCTTCTAAGTCGGGGATTCTGTAATTTATAGCAGTATTATTTGATTTTTCTTGTGATCCTTGACTATTGGCCTGGCTTCATGAATGAATGGATGAAAAATCATTTATTAAATAGTTACTGTGTGCAAAGCATTTTGCTATATGCTAAGAATATAAAGATAAAAAGCAAGACAGTCCCTTCCCTAAAGTAGCTTACATTCTAAATGGGAAGACAACTCATATAGGCAGCTGGGTGGCATGGTGAGTGGAGTCTTAGACTTGGAGTGAAGAAGATCTGAATTTGAATCTGGTCTCAGACACTTAATAGCTATGTGACCCTGGGCAAGTCTTTTAACCATTCTCTGCCTCAGTTTCCTTATCTGTAAAATGAAGATAATAATACTTCATAGGGTTATTGTGCAGACCACATTAAATAACATATGTAAAGTGATTTACAAACTTCAGAGTGTGTTATCATCATTGTTGTCATTATTACTACTGTTGTTATTGTTAACAGAGTGGGGGAGGGTGGTTAAGGAGGGGTTATTTGGCCTGGGAAATTACAGGGTTAGTGAGTGGAGTCATTGGACATGATCGATAATACTCTCCAGGAACAGTACTATTGATTTGATTATTATTTTACAAATTGTTTTCCTCTAGAGTTTGGAGAAGAGCCTTTTTAGGTCTTTGTAGCAGGACTGTTCTCAACTGGATAGTCCTTGCGGAGATGTCTTATTCAGGTCGGCATTCCTTGAAAAGAGTGCATTGATACACAATTGCTCTTTCTGCTCAGATACAAATATCAGAGTGCCATAAATTAGGCAGAGTTCTCCTAAAGATTCCCACGAAAATTATAGAATAGGCAAAATCCTGGGTTTTAGACCTGGTTTTGATCTCCCTTGCCTGATTTTCGAATTTCCTATTGAAGTTGGTGCTGCAAACCTCAGCTTATTTTAGACTTCTCTTTTAAAAAATTTTTTTTAAATTTATTTTGTTAAATATTTTTCAGTTGTATGTAAAACATTTTTAACAATCACTTAAAATTTTTTTGAGTTCCAAATTCTCTTCCTTCCTCTGTCCCTCCTCCTTCCTTGAGAAGGCAAGCACTTTGATATCAATTATACATGTGAAGTCATACAACATATATTTCCATATTAGCCATGTTGCAAAAGAAAATATAAAACAATAAAAATAAGAAAAGTGAAAAAATTATGCTTCAATCTTCATTCAGAGCTCATTAGTTCTCTCTCTCTGGAGAGGGACAGTATTTTTTATCATGACTCCTTTGGAATTGTCTTGGATCATTGTCTTGATCAGAGTAGCTGTTTTTCACAGTTCACCATCACTAAAATGTTGCCATTATTGTGTACAGTGTTCTTCTGGTTCTGCTCCCTCTACTTTGCATGGATTCATATATGTCTTCCGGTTTTTCTAAAACCATCTTGCTCATCATTTCGTATAGTACAGTAGTATTCCATCACAATCATATACCACAACTTGTCCAGCCATTCCCCAATTGATTGACATCCCCTCAATTTCCAGTTCTTTGCTACCACAAAAACAGAGCTGCTATAATGTGTTTTTATACAAATAGATCCTTTCCCTTTTTCTTTCATCTCTTTGGTATACAGACCTAGTAGTGGTGTTTCTGGGTTAAAGGGTATGCACAGTTTAAAGCCTTTTGGATGTAGTTCCAATTTGTTCTCCAGAATGGTTGGACTAGTTCACAACTCCACCAACAATGCATTAGTGTCCCAATTTTCCCATGTCTTCTTCCACATTTATAATTTTCCTTTTCTGCCATATTAGCCAATCTGACTTGTGTCAGGTGGTATCTCAGAGTTATTTTAATTTGCATTTCTCTAATCAGTAGTGATTTAGGACATTTTTTCATGTGACTATTGATAGCTTTGATTTCTTCTTCTGAAAACTGCCTGTTCATATCCTTTGACCATTTATCAACTGGGGAATGGCTTTTATTTTTATAAACTTGACTCAGGCCTTTATCAGAGAAACTTGCTGTAAAATTGTTTTCCCCCAGTTTCCTCTTGATACTGGAACATTTTTTAAACAGGTTCCGGGGCTGCTGTTCTTAAACCTTGACAATGGTTTGGTCTGGAGAGCTCTTAGAGGCTTATCATGGAAAAATAGTAGCATTAAAGAAGTTCCCTGTCCTCTTGTACTCTGTTGCTGAACATCTTTTAGTTCTGTCTTCTGTTTATTTTTAACTCAAGAAACCTCTTTTTTCCTGTCAGAGAATCAAATCATACTTCATTAATACTACATCTGCCTTCCTTACTCTGAAAGTGTTGGAAGTCTGTGCTATATGAGCACTACTAAATATATCTCGAGCATTGATGGCAGTGTGGAACTCGAGATATTATCCCTTTTATTTTTCTTTCCTAACAGGACACCGTAAGTTCCTCGAAGTCAGGGACTGTTTTCTTTTGGGATTTTGCATCCCCAGCATCTACCTCATTGTCTGGCACATAGGAGGCACTTCATAAATATTGCATTTAATTAAATCTAAGGGATATGCTGGAATCATAAGGATGGATTTGATGCACATCACTTTGTAGATGAGATGCATGCTTGAAAAGTTGCCCAGAAAAATGTATGCCTATATTTCAACACCTATTTTCCAGATAATTTTCATTATATAATTGGAAATATTATTTCTTTTTCTTCCCTCACCCATCCATATTTCAACCTTTCAATATCAGTGCCAAGCTAGGGTGGGGTTGAGCTAAGTATAAACGATGAGTGGTAGTGTTCATGAGTTTCACTGGCTGGCTCTGATTGCATTTTAAAACTAGATATGACCAGTTTTTATTACTCATACTAATGAAAGAGCAGAGGCACAGATGATCCCCAAATCTTTAATATTTGGCTTTGGAATGAACTGGAATGCACAGAAAGAGAGGCACATGGGTTTTTAAAAGGAGAAGCGATCCTTAGTACCACTCTCTTGTTTGGTAGATGAGACATCTAAGTCCCATAGAAAGTAAATGCATTGCCCGCCACCCCCAGATTTCTGTCTGGAGCAGCTTTTGTTTCAGCTGGCTGCTTTTGTTTTTCTTGTATCATTTCTTGGCTCTTTTAGGTACCAGAAAGAACAAGAAACACATGATAATCTCTGGACATTTCACTCAAATGGAGTTGCCTGAATTCATTCTAATGTGAACCTATGAGTGGGATATTTAAAGTGAGTCCGCATGTTTGGTGGGATAGGGAATAGACATCAGAAATGCTGAACCTGTGAAAGGTAAGCAAGAGATGGTGGAGATTGCTCTGTCTTGTGTTGAAGAGGGGATATGAACTCTTGGGAGGTTAGCAGCAACCTTGGGAAAAAGTGCTGAGATTGGTGGTGCATAGCTGTAGCTCCTCTGTGAAAGCCTGTCATTTCCTCACTTTAATTGAGATTTTCCTCAGTGTATGCATAGATTGTAAATCCTATAAAGATTCTGTAGTGATGACAGAGCAGAAATATGGGTTAGTAGTAGTGCCTTCTTTAAGACAGGTAAAAATATTCCTGATCTTTTTTCATTCTTTTGGGCCATTGAGATATGTTTGAGATATGTTGAGAATAGATTCTTTTAATCAGTGCTATCTACAGCATGGATTCCTTCTGTTTATACATGGTCAGATCTAGCCACTGTTTCCTACTTCATCTTCCTAAGAGCTGTTTCCATTATTTCACATGTATTGGCTGGTAGAGGTGCTGGAGTCCAGATGTGGTAGTTCTGTTGTTGTTGTTGATGAGAAGAAATCACAGAGAAAATGCTGGTAGATCAGTTAGCTGCCAGTTGGTGAGATTTTTGCCCACAGCAACCCATGAAACAAACAAAAATATCTACTGTTTATCTCTTGTGCGAAGAAATGTGAACGCATATGATTTATTGGTAGAGATTGGGTTGGGGGTGAAGGAAAAACAAGCCTTTTGGAAGCACCCTATGTTCATTTGTCTCTGATTTGTAGTTTGACATTACCAACTCTGAAGGAGATTTGGGCTATTTAGTCTTAGAGACTGGAGATCCCTCACCCCAACTATTTGTGATAATATTACATGGTAAATTTTTACTGGTTTCCTTGGAAACCACTATTTTTATCTAGATTCTGATCATGACAGGTGTAATAATAACAACTGTTGCTGTGCTCAGGAGGGCTGGGGCACTGTACCTTCCCTCTGTCTGCTTAGGGGCCTTGTAAAGTCTGGACTCATGCACATGGATGGAAACTTGCCCACCTCCAAAAGGGTTAGGCGATCCTTTGTGGCTCTTTTGCCTCTACCCTATAGTCCAGGGGAAACTTAATTAAAGCTCAAGTTTTGGCTTTTGTTTGGTGCTGTTGTTCAGTCATGTTCAACTCTTCCTGACCCCATTTGGGGTTTTCCTGGCAAAAATTCTGGAGTGGTTTGCCATTTTTTTCCCTAGCTCATTTTACATATGATGAAATTGAAGCAAACAAGGTTAAATGACTTGCCCAGGGTCACACAGCTAATAAGTGTCTGAGACTATATTTGAACTCAGGTCTTCCTGACTCCAGGCCCAACACTACCCACTGCATCCATCACCTAGCTGTTGTTTAGGGTCTTCCAAGAAGAGATGGAAATAGAAAGGTACCCAATGGACAATGTAGAACAGGCATAAAAGGGCTGTTTATTTCCTCTACCCCAAAGAAATGCTTAGCACATACAAGACCCAAAATTTAAACCAGACCATTAACATGTAATCACTCTTATACCCTTTCAGAAAATTGATACTCAAATATCAAGGCATAAGCAGTTTGTAAGCCTGCTGAATAGGCATCTCACGTGTCACCTCAGTTCTGCACTGTCCAAACAATTCCCCAGGTCCAAGTTCTCTGGTAAACCAGAAGATGGTTTGGGCTCATCCTCTTGTCGGTGGTCATCTTCTCCTTTAAGAAGTCCAGCAGTAGATGTAGAGAGGGTGCCTCTGGAAGCTCAGCTAGCCTCTATTGAGGACCCAGAATCTTTCAGCCTTTCAGATTTATAAAGTGGCTTCCAAAGCTGGATATATTCATCTCAAGATTGGCTGCTCACTCACCTATGATCAAGCAAAGGAACCCAAAGATTCTAGGTCTAGGGTGCAGAGGTCTAGGATCCAGCTTGCTTAGCTGATCCCCAGCTCTAGTTGCCACATGGGATCATTTGCTATACCAGTGGGTGGGGAAACGGCCACTATCTCTCTCCTACCCCCTCACAGCAAGTCTAGTGAGGGAGAACTACTTGCCACATAGAAGAGTTGAAGCAAGAAAGACAATGGCATCACTCCTATTTTAAAAAGCACTGAGTGAGCCACTCTCCTCTGGCTTAATTTGAGTATAATAGTTAATTCAAATGACCATAACCAAAGATCTTTCTTCTATTTAGTGGCTGGTGTAGCAAGCACATGTGTATTTGCTTCTAAATAAAACATGGAATCATAGTTATTTGACACAGTTTGACGTAACTTTTCCCCAACTTCATTCATTATGTACTAGGGGACTCCCATGGTTTGCTGAATCAGCCCCAAATCACAAGTTCTTCAGAGGTAAGCACATCATTCTTTTGGAAGTTTTTTAATCTGACTTGCAGCTGAAATCTTCCATATGTGTTTTCTCCCCCATTAGAATATAAGCTCCCTGAGAGCAAAGACTCCCTCTGCTTTTCTACTTGTATCCCTAGTGCTTTGAACTCAGTAAGTACTTAATACATGTCTTATTCCTCCATCCATTCATTTTAACATTTTATAGGTACTCAGCGTTCAGACTGTTCATTTGTCATCACTTGCATTGGTTCCATGACTGTCTGACCATTTCATTTGTCTCAATCATACATTTCCTTGATATGTTTTATGCTTTTCATGTCCTTGTCATGGGGTGCTGGCTTTGGGTTCTCAGGCCAGGTCAGTGAAGAGCAAGCTTCTAACAAGATAGAATACCTTTGCATACAGGCCTGGTGTTTGTCATCTGAGGACCAGCTTTGGTTTGGAGAGGCTGTTCATTGAACTGGTTATAGCACAATAATGTTCTGTCCAGGACTCTCAAAGACATTCGATTGAGTCATGTGATTGAAATCTCCACTTATGGAGAGGTGTACCTATGTGAACAAGGTCACAGTTTCCCACAAGTTTTTTTTTAATGTAACTTCTTGCCTTCAATGCATTGTGGGTAATATGCTATAGTCTACTTATGCCTCTCTTGAATGTAGCTGCTTGCATTTTGTCCCTCTCATTAGAATGTGAGCTCCTTGAGGTCAGGGACCATGTTTTTGCCCTTCTTTATATTCCTAGCACTTAGCACAGTGCCTGGCACATAGTCAGGCCTTAATAAATGCTTGTTTATTGACTTACCATTTATTGGATCATCTGTGATTTTGAGTCTCCTGAGATCATCGTTTTATGTGATTTGAAGCTACGTAGCATCACTAGTAGAATACTGACATCAGAAGATTGGTTTTTATGACAGGAAGTAGTTTTGGATCATTGAAAAAAGTGGCACAACTCCCAGCTTATTTTCTTCCTCCTTTTTAATGCGGGATCCAATTCCTTGTCCCCTTCTGGTTCATGTCCAAAATCTGTGTTCCAATAGACTAACTCGGCGGGCTGCTTACTCATCTGTATGATAAGCATTCTTCATCTGCTTTCTTTTCCTGTATGGCTAACTAAGCCCAATCTCTTCTCAGGGGCTGTGAATCTTGGTAGAACCTGAGCTAGTGGGGATTTGGAATGCAATCAGTACCATGTCATTCCCCAAACAGCAGCATCTGGAGGACTTCAGCACCTCTAGGGGCATAGCCCTAACTGGACTTTGTGTGTCACAGCCTCCAAGACTAATCATGCTGATCTACACAGAATGTAACTTAGGAATGAATGAAAGCTTGTCATTTGCTTTACCAAAAGACTCAAAATAGGATTCCTTTAACAATCCCTCTTTTCAAATGGGATTTGGCTTTTAATGATTTAGTTTATACACAAGTTTTCAGGAGCACACCAGCTTCTTAAAATAAATTCTATCTGTACAATACAATATGATAAGTATTTATTAAGCACCTACTCTTTGTTAGACATTATGCTAAGTTTTGGGGATATAAATAAGAAAAAGAAAGTGGTGCAGTGGATAGAGCGCTGACCTTGAAGTCAGGAGGACCTGAGTTCAAATCTGGCCTCAGACCAAACACTTGACATGTACTAGCTGTGTGACTGTGGGCAAGTCACTTAACCCCAATTGCCTAAAAATTAAAAAAAAAAAAGAAAGTCAAGGAACTTACAATACGATGGGGGAAGACAACACACAAAAGGAAGCTAGACAGCAGGGTAGAGGGGACCAAAGGGTGTCTGGCATGGGGACATCACGTTCCATGGAATCCAAACCAAGCAGGGCTGCTGATGGAAAGTGTTGGAAGATGTTGCTCAAGGCTTTCATCTAAATGAAGAAAGATGTCTTCCACCTTAGGTTAGCGTCTCTTGCTACATCTCCATCACAATCCCTGCTAGACTTCTCTGTGTAAAATGAATGGTAATAGATGATGTGCACAGGCAGCTTGTACCTTATTTCCTTCTGGCTCCGCTTCAAAATAAGATTGGGGTTGAGACCTCACAGGAGCTGGGGTTATTTGTGTGCAGTTATTGGAAGCAAATTAAGTGGGGATGTGAGGAAGTATGTAGAGTATGGGAAAGGCTTTAGCCCAAATTTTCTGTCCAGATAGGGACAAGATCATAACATTAGCAAACAGGTGATACAGCTCCTGAAAGTGAATAGAACAGAAACATCTGAAATAGAAGCCAAAATTAGGAGACAGGAATTCTAAGCATCCTTTGTATCCTGGTTTTTTCCTACCTTTCCAGTCTTTCCATACCTTAGGAGCACTCTGTGGTTCAGCAGCACTGGCCCCCTGACTGCTCCTGGCGCCCATGCAGGCTGGTTGTCACTCATTGTCTCTGGGGTATATGGGGGCTTAAGGGAAGACTAATACCTCTGGTGTGAGGGCTGTTTGGTTCACCTAATCTAACCCTGGCCTCCTTACTGCAGCAGACAGGGATCCTGCCCTGTGGTTGAAACTCAAAAAAAGTACAAAAACTTTTGCAAAGATGATTCCACTCACCATTGGTACATGGAATGTATGCATACTTATAGGTAACATGAAATCCAGTAGACCTGAAAGATGAACATCTCTTGTTGTGAGAGATCTCAACAAGTATCACATCCAGATGGTAGTCCCGAGTGAAACAAGACAGGCAAATGAAGGCCAGCTTACTGAAATCAGGGCAGGATACACATTTCTCTGATGTGGTCACTGGGATGAGGAGTGCTGTGAAGTTGGCATAGGTTTCACAATCTAATCTAGTCAAGCTTGTAGACCTCCTAATAGGAATGAACAAGAGCCTCATGACAATACAGTTGCCACTTGCAGCATCATGCCACCATCATCAATGTGTATGCTCCCACCATGTTGAACTCTAATGAGGTCAAAGAAAAATTTTATGAAAACCTGGAGACCCTCATCATCAAAGTTCCGAGAGAGGATAAGTTTGTAATTCTGGGTGACTTTAATGACAGAGGAAGCAGAGCCCACCAATTATGGCAAGAAGTCCTTGGGAAGAATGGAGTCAGAAACAGCAGTAGCAATGGTCAGTTACTGCTGAAGACGTGTATCTCATGACCTCATCACCAACTCTGTCTTCCACTTACCTAAACACAATAAAACTTCATGGATGCACCCTCACAGCAAACATTGGAATTTGATAGACTGTCATTGTAAGGAGAAGAAACAGACAGGATGTGACAGTGACAAAGTTAATACAGAGTGCTGGACTGATCATAGACTTATCCTGATCATATCCTTATCCTAAGCACTTTCATTCAACAAAAGCAGTGGTGTCAAGGCAAGACAACTACCAGAAGAAAATTTAGTGTCAGCAGATTAGAGCGCTTCTCAGTGTGTCAGCAGTTTGGTGCTAACTTGAAGGGAAAACTGAGCCAACACATAATTGCAACAGTGGAGCAGAAAAGGAATGGGCATCTTTCAGAGATTTGGTATATAGCACTGAATTTGCTCATCTGGGCTAGACCACTCACAAGTATCAGGATTGGTTTGATGAAAATGATGGGGAAATTCAGAAGTTACTAAATGAAAGATGAGAACTCCACAGGATTTACCAACAGGATAGTTTGTGCATCTCTAAGAAGGCAGCATTTAACTCCATCAAAAGTAAAGTGCAAGTGAAGCTTAGAGAGATGTGGGATTCTTGGTTCAGTAAGAAGGCAGATGAAATTCAGTTTTATGTTGATACTAATGTTGATAGTACTTTTATGATGCTCTGAAGGCTATTTATGAGCCAAAGACCTATGGTGAATCTCAACTACTCAGCATTGACAGAGCCACACTGATTGGTGTGATGAGGACATGATACTGGAGAGACAGACTAAACACTTCCCTAGTGTTCTTAACAGACTGTTACGAACCAATGTTGAAGCCATTGACTGTATACCTCAGGTTGAAGTCAATCCCTCTTTAGCCGAACTTCCAACTGAAGAAGAGGTTTTGAATGCCATTAGGTTCCTCTTGTGTGGAAAATGCCTGGTGCTGATTTTATTCCAGCTGAGATTTGTGAGGTAGGGGATATACTGCTCATACAAAATCTGACAGAAATCTTCCAGGTTATATGAAAAAGAGGAGGTTATCCCCCAGGAGTTCAATAATGCCTCCATTGTCCATCATTATAAAGAAAGGGAAATAGGTTGTCCTGTGACAATCACAGAAGGATCTCATACAAGGCAAGAACTCTCACAGAGATCAGAAGAACTGATACAAAGACACTCTCAAGATCTCTCTGACGAACTTTGGAATTGATTATGGGACATGGGAGACACTGGCATGCTTCCATCAAAGAAGGCACTGTGCTCTATGAGCAAAGCAGAATTGCAGTAGCTCAAAAGAAACATGATATATGCTAATTTAGAGATGTCTCCATTCCAAATGTTCATACAGACTATTGTGCTCAGCGTGTGTTAGAGCCTTCCAAGCTCTTACTGGTCTTATCAGTCCCAGTCAGACACACTGTACACTGACCCCAACATAGTGATGTCATTTTGGTCCTCTTCGAGTATAAAAGACAACAACCCTCATTGTCTCTACTTTCTGACTTCCATGGCTTTCCTTAAGTCCCAGTTTCTGTAAGAAGCCTATTTTAAACCCACCTTAACACTGCTACTGCCTTCTCTTAGAGATTATCTCCAATTTATCCTGTATTTATCTTATTTGTACATAATTGTTTTAATATTGTTTGCAACATCTCTCTTGTACATAACTATTTGCATATTGTCTCCTCTCTTAGACTGAATGCTCCTTGAGGGCAGGTACTGTTTTGCCTTGCTTTGGCTTGAATGGGCTCAAAGAAAAAGCAAGGTCTGAAGAAGAGACTAGGTCAATCCTAGGATCAGAACCAAGACAAGAGGGCCTAATAGGAGGTGAAAGTGGAAATCGTGGACATATCATTCATGTACCAGATCGTCTGGAGGACCTCACTGGCAAGACTTCAATAACAGCTGAGATTCAACAGGGACATCTCAAATTTTCCACTCTTGTCCTTTTTTTTGGCACTTGCAAGTTAAAGGACCTATCCAGAATCTAGATTCTGCCTTTCATTTCCTCTTGATTTTCATTTAGTTAAAGATGCGCCCCTGCTATTCCATTGTAACCATAGCAGACAGACCTTGAATTAAATAGATCTCATTTATGATCCTCAATTAGCTACTTCAGAATAAATATCACTAATTTCTGTAAATGAGGGTTAACTGGCCATTTCCAAACCACACCAAATGTGCTCTGATCCTCCGCCTCCTCCCATCAGAACTCAGACTCTGCCCTTGGGACCCAGGGCTCAAATAGGTGAGTTTGTACCTTATTTTTCCTAGAACCAGATTTCCTAGAGCCAGATCACCTTGCCAGCTGTTTCTAACTTATGCCATCTTAAGGATATACTTATCTTCCTCTTCCCAGAACTTTCTTTCTCTAGCTCCTCTTTATGTGATGTCTTTCTTTATTAGAATGTAAGTTCTTTGAAGGCAGGGGCTATCTTGCTTCCTTGCTTTTGTGTCCTCAGTGCCTAGTACAATGCCTTGTACATATAAGCATCTACGTGGCACAGTTAGAACATAGATCCTGGAATCAGGAAGACCTGCATTCAAATCTGGCTTCAGACTCTTACTTACCCTGGGCAAGTTATTTAACCTCTTTCTGCTTCAACATCCCTCAACATTAAATAGAGATAATAACAGTACCTACCTCTCAAGGTGTTGTGAAAATCAAATGAAATAATATTTGTAAAATGCTTAGTATAGTGCCTGGCATATAGTAGGTGCTTACTAAAGAAATGATCTTTTTAGTAAGCAGGAAAACAAAGGAAGATTGATGTGGTCACTTCCCAGTTGCTCAAGTCTGGACACTATGGACCAAACAAGGGACATCTAGAGAAAGAGGCTTATGTGTGCATTAGCAGATTCCAATCAACACCATTTCAAAGAGAATCTTAGTAAAGTGGTCCAAACTGATGCAGGTGATAAAGACACAGTCATTATAACTGTCAGATCAGACGTTGATCTGATGGTAAAGTGGAAGACATACAGTGCCCTAAGGGTTAAGAGAATATTAATGTTGCTTTTCCAGCACTATGTGAAACCTCAGTTTATTCTGTAACTTGAAAGGTGTCCTAAAGTCCTTTTCCCCATATCTTGAACTTGTACCAAAAGAATTGCTTTTGTATTCCTTAGCCTATGTTCTCCCTATCCTTTAATTTTTAACTTGTGCCCTCATGCCTTGTAAACCATGAAGAATTCCCTTCATCTCCCTCATCCTATGTCATAAAATCCTTTCTTGACCTGTCTCTAATCTTTAACCTCCATAAAACTTCTAAAACTTATCTTGTAAGCAACCATCTTCCTCATCCTGTCCTCATAAAACTGTCCCTGTCCCTTAAAGGTTGCTAGTCCTCTTTCCAGGGCTAGCCCGCTGCTTTTGCATCAATAAAGCTCCCAGTGGTTACAGAGAAAGTCTAAGTGAATTCTTTTGCAGCTGAACCAGCTCTCCCAACTCTAAACCTCAGCAATGGCACATGATGTCCTGGTGGAATTGGTGATGGATGATGAGGAGTCATATGTTCATGATGGGCAAATCTGTCACATATGAGTTTGGCAACTGCTAGAAGAATGAGGAATGGATGGATAGAAGAGATCATTTCTGCTAATAAAGAAAGAACAGTGTCATTATGTGGCCCAGACTGAATGTAAATGGGCTCAAGGCAACTAGCAGAATGCTTCCTTTTAGTTGTCTTTAGTCCAGTGGTAGAACTTGTGCTATACGGTAAGAGATTATTCATTTTGTTTTCTCAGTCAGCCATTTGCTCAGACATAAAATGATTTGCTGCAACACAGAAATATTGAGGGTTGAAGAGCTATCTTCCGAGTGATTTGGAAGCATCCTATTTTCACAATAGCTTTTTATTTCTATCTTGTCCAGAGCTTAATATTCCCTTCAGGGCCCCAGAGTAGATACCAGTGTTTTTCTTCACCAAGACTGCTGTCTTGGACAAGAAATAGAAATGTTAATGAAGTGAGACAAGGGCAATTATTGATTGTAAATACAACTATTATGGAGAGTGAAGAAAGACTCCCATCTCACCTCTCCCTGACATCAGGAAAACCTGATTTAATGATATTAATAGGAACTGCACCTTATGGATCTTCCAGCTCAAGTAATGTCCTGAGAGCAACAATTCAGTTAATGTCAAAAGTTCTTTTATGTGAATTAGCATATGTAGTACCACCTGGGACAAAAGCAGCAGATTGTGTGTGGATTTTTAGCAGGACTCAGGAAAACCCCCCCGTATTTTCTGACTAATTTAAGATATATAGAATTTACTGTGAAAGACTGATACATCTCTTGAAGCTCCTGGTTTAAGTCCCCAGAAAGATCATAGGATTATGGCTTTAGAGCTTGAAGGGACTTTCATGATATGTCTAGTCTAGAAGTTCTTAACCTCAGGACCATGGATCACCAAGGTATTCATGGATAGATTTCAGGAGCTCTGTGAACTTGGGTGAAAAAAAATACATTATTATTATTATTATCATTATTATTACTAACCTCGAGTTGAAATTTATCAATTAATTTATGCTATTTCAAAGAGAAATGTTAGTAAGGTGGTCCATACTGATGAATATTTAAAAATATTAGTCTGAGAAGGGTTTCAGAGGATTCCCCAGATGGCCATGGTATTAAAAGATTTAGAACCACTGATCTGGTCCAACCTCTTTATCTAATAACTGAGGAAACTGAGACTTCCCTGGAGGTTTAGTGACTTACCTGTGTGAGACAGATAGGAAGTGACAGAGCAAGGACTTGAACCCAGGTCCTTAGATTCCAAATCCAGGTCTCTTTCCATAGCACCATGAAGATATGCTGGGTGGGTGGAGGGAAGCAACAACCAAAACTACTGTGGCATTAGTTTGCAGAGTATTTTTTTCATTTGGTCACTTCATTACTTTCTTTGTGATATATCACATATAATAGAAAAGATTAAAGGAGCTGGAAAGTTATTTGGAGATCATCTGGCTTAATCCCTTCATTTTACAGTTGAGGAAACTGAAGCCCAACAGGTTGTAATTTTCTCAAGTTTGCACAGAGATTTAGTGGCAGTGCTGTTACTAAAATCTGGGCCTTGCTCTTTTCTCTCCCCCTATATCATTTCTCAAGGAAAAAATCACAATAAAATAAAGTTCTGATATGCCCTGGGAAGAGTTTCTATTGCTGCTGAAGATAGATTGTTAGTAAAATCTTTCCTTATTTTACTCATCTCCAAAGTAATTAGGATCTACCTTAAAATATGATCTACATGTCTAAGGTTTAGTTTAACTATAGGGGAAGACAAATGATGACAGGAAGGGGTGTGTGTGTGTGTGTGTGTGTGTGTGTGTGTGTATGTAAAAGAAGGGGAAATATTGGGGGGTTTTAACAAGGAAGGAAAGACGTCACATGTTAGAGGAAGAGTGGTGTTTATTTCCAATTTTTATTGTATTACTTCCATAACACAAATGAACACCTATGCATTTTACTCTTCCAGAATATTTCTCCTCTGGTAGACCACTTTGGTTATAAGTAACAGCAACAGTGATTGAAAAGAATGAAAGAAGCTTGAGATATGTGTTTTGCTAAAACTAAAGTGTTAGCAAGGGCTTATTAGTATGAATAATTGGTTAGAGGTGTTACAGGATTTAAGATAGTATCAACTTGAAGTGACTCACAAATTTACTAATCCTCCCTTTTGAAGTAGTAAAGTATGTCTGTAAAAGACTAGAGATAGAGGAGCTATATTAAATAATACTTTGGGACATATACATATATCCTCAAAGTCTTAAGCCTTAAAAGTACACTAGAACTTTTGGAATACCTCATATTTGTGAGACTCTCCAAAGATGAGATGTGATTTAAGAAGCCCTGTGAGGCCTATCTATTGAAAAATATGCCTTTTACTAGCCCGCCATGATGCTTCTCTTCTCTGCCATCTGGCAAATTTTGAAGTGTTACTACTAAAATTCCTCCTTCCCTCCAGTCTCAGCTTTAAAACACATACTTTCTTGGGATAAAGGGAGAACCCTAATAGAGGAGGGAGGATTCTTTTCTAGGCCTCTCCCATTAGAACATCAATGCTGAGTAGTTAGCTATCTTCTCAAACACTTTGGAATGTACAAGACAGGTAGGAGGGCAGAAACAAGAGCTTAGGACAAAGAGAGGTTTAAGAAATGAATCTCAAGGGGCAGCTAGGTGGCTCAATGGATAGAGTACCGGCCCTGAAGTCAGGAGGACCAGAGTTCAAATCTGGCCTCAGACCAAAACACTTGACACTTACTAGCTGTGTGACTCTGGGCAAGTCACTTAACCCCAACTGCCTAACCCTCCCCCCCAAAAAAAAGAAATGAATCTCAAACAAAATAATGTAGGCAATAGGCCAAGGAGCCTTCATGATTCAAGTCCCTGGCATATAACATGGTATACAGTGGTGTCACAAGTCATAATGTATGTTTTAGTGTGGATATGATGAGATTAAAGAGTAAATGAAAGAATAGAGAGGGGGATATTTCACCCATAGACAACTGGCTAGTTGAAGTCTTGGTCATCGCCGTCCTTCCAGTCATATCTCTGGCCATGGTCC
The DNA here is from genome assembly GCF_003287225.1 of Phascolarctos cinereus. Classification (NCBI taxonomy): domain Eukaryota; kingdom Metazoa; phylum Chordata; class Mammalia; order Diprotodontia; family Phascolarctidae; genus Phascolarctos; species Phascolarctos cinereus. Next base: position 40,769,179 of record NW_027555514.1, read on the forward strand.
TGACACATCTTGCCCTGTGGCATGGCACACCACTGATCAAAGTGCCGCTATTGTTGAAAAGCTATTGTTTTCAAGAATTGCTGAGTCAAGGGGGTGAACCTTCTTATCAAGGCAATGGTGATTGGATCATTTCTGGTTATCTACACTAGCCTAAGCTTGAGGTTTGCTTTAGAGCTTATAGTTCTGGTTGTATTGCGAGGGAGCAGGATTCTGTATCCCAGAGAACTTTTGCAGTGTCTCATGATCAAGTTTTCACTTTGCTTTTCCTCTCGCCTGAGCATCATCTGCCAATCATGCCATCTGTGCTTCCATAGGAACCATTCATAAAAAATGTGGAGCAGAATAGGGCCAAGGGCAGAACCTCACAATTCAGTTAGATTCAACATACATTTATTAAGCACCTACTGTGTGCAAGCCACTGTATGAGTCACTGGGAATACAAAAGTAAATGTGAAACAGTCCCTCTAAGGGGAAGCTTACGTTCTACAGGAATGTAGAATGACAAAATTGGTTTACCATCAAAGACCTGCCTACCGGTTGTCATTAGCCCATTAAATGCTATTACTATTTACATATGATTTAAAAAATTACTTCTAAAGCCATTATGTGTACAAGAGATTCATGGAATGCAAACAAGCTAACATTGGGGTGATTAACAATTTTTGAGATATTTTACTGAATTTTCTGTCTTTTATTTTAGTTCACTTCCACCCCAGGAAAACTCTTACCAGAAAAAAAAATCAGCACCAGACGCTATGCTAGATGCTTTGTATACAAAGACAAAAGCGAAATGACACATGCCCCTAAGAAGAGAGAAAGACAAAGAGTACATACTAATGGCATACAAATAGATTCAACGTGAATGGGAGTGGGGCGGCAGAAAGAGCACTAGTATTTGGGAAGATTCAGAAAAAATTCATGTAGAAATTGGCATTTTAGCTGAGTTTAGAGGAAACTAGGAATTCCAAGGAGGCAAAAGTGGGGAGGAAGGGGGAGGATGAGTAGTCCAAAGGCACAGAGACAGCAAATGGGGAGATGAGTACCAGGAACTGCAGGATGGCCAGATGGACTGGACCACACAGTCTGTGAAGGGGCGTAATAACTTAGAGTTAACCAGGCAATAACCAGGGAATAAACCAAGTAGCCAGGTTTTAGGGCCTTAAATGCTAGAGCAATTTATATTTTCTTTTAAAGGTGATAGGGATCCAGTGGAGTTTATTGAGTAGGAGAATGACGTGGTCAGGCCTCTACTTTAAGAAGAATCACTTTGGTGTATTTGCAGAGGATGGATTGGAGTAGAGAGAAACTTGAAGCAGGGACCTCAGTTAGAAAGCTATTACAATAGAACAGCCAAGAGGTGATGAGAGTCCGAGCTAAGGTGGTGATTGTGTAAGTGTAGAAAAGAGGAAAAGTGTGAGAGATGCTGTAGAGGTGGAAATAGCAAGTGTTGGTCATGGGCTGTATATGTGGATTGAGTGAGAGTGAGGAGTCAAAAATAACACCAAGTTGCAAACCTGGCTGATTCACTGGCTGGCGATGCTTTCAGCAGAAAGAGAGAAGTTCAGAAGAGGAGTAAGCCTGGGTAGAAAGATAATGAGTTCAGTTTGGGACATGTTGTGTTGGGTACGCCTATTTCAATAAGCGGTTAGTGATACAGGAAGGGGGCTTAGGGAAGAAACTAGGAATGGGTATGTGAATTTGGGAATGATCTTCATAGAGATGATTACATTGTAATGCTACAGAGTCATCAAATGAGAGAATATAGAGAAAGAAGGGAAAGAACCCAGAACAAAGCCTGAGGTACACCCACAGTTAAAGGGCATGATATGGGTGATGACCTAGCAAAAGAAGACTTGAGAAGAAGCATTCACACATGTAGGAAGAGAACCGAGAGAGACCATAATCATGAGAACCCAATGAAGAGAGAGCATCTAAGAGGAGAGAGTGGTCAGCAGTTCTGAATGCTGCAGAGATTAAGAAGAATAGGTATTGAGAAAAGGCTGTTGGATGTGGTAATTAAGAGATCATTGGCAACTTTGGAGAGAGAAGTTTTAGTTGAATGATAAGGTCAAAAACTAAACTGCAAAGATTTGAAAAGGGTGTGAGAAGAGAGGAAATGGAAACATCAATTGTAGTTAGCTTTTTATAGCTTGAGAAAAAAAGGAGTAATATAAAAGAGAGGAAGCTCAATAAAACAGATGACAGCTAGAGGTACGTTTTTGTTGTTGTCCAGTCACTTAGTCATATCTAATTCTCCCTGACCCCATGGACCGTAGCATGCCAAGCCCTTCTATCCTCCATCGTCTTCTGAAGTCTCTCCAAGATCATGTTAATTTCTCATTCGCTGCCATTTATTTTTCTTTTGGCCTTCTATCTTTCACAACATTAGGGTCTTTTCCAATGAGTCCTTTCTTCTCATTATATGACCAAAGTATTTAAGCTTCAACTTCAGTATTTATCTTTCCAATGAAGAGTCTGAATTAATTTCTTTAAGTGTTGACTGATTTGATCTCCTTGCTGTCCAAGGGACTCTCAAAAGTCTTCTACAGCAGTCAGCTTTCCTTATAGCCATACATTACTACTGGAAAAACAATAGCTTTGACTATACATATCTTTGTTAGCAAGGTGATGTCTCTGCTTTTTTCAGTATGCTGTCTAGATTTGCCATCGCTTTCCTTCCAAGGAACAAGCATTTTTAAATTTCTTGACTGTAATCACTGTCTGCAGTGATATTTGAGCCCAAGAATAGAAAATCTGACATTGATTCCATTTATTTTCTCCATTTGCCAGGAAGTGATAAGACCAGTTATCATGATCTTAGTTTTTTAATCTTAAGCATCAAGCCAGTTTTTACACTCTCCTCTTTCACCCTCATCAATGTGTTTCTTATTTCTTCTTCACTTTCTGACATCAAAGTGGTATCATCTGCATATCTGAGATTGTTGATATTTCTCCCAGCATCCTTAATTCCAGCTTTTGCTTCATCCAGCCTGGCATTTTGCATGATGTGCTTTGCATATAAGTTAAATAAATAAGGTGACAATATGCCTTGTCATATTCCTTTCCCAATCTTAAACAAATCAGTTGTTGCATGTTCAGTTCTAACTGCTGCTTCTTGACCCACATACAGATTCCTCAGGAGACAAGTAAGATGATCTGGTACTTCCATCTCTTTGAGAACTTGCTGTGTTTTTTTGTGATTCCCCAAGACAAAGGCTTTACTGTAGTCAATGTAGCAGAAGTAAATGGTTTTTTTTTTCTGAAACTCCTTTGCTTTCTCAATAATCCGGCTAATATTGGCCATTTGGCCTCTAATTTCTCTGGCTCTTTGAAAACCAGCCTCCATTTCTAGTAATTCTCAGTTCACATATTACTGAAGCCTGTCTTGCAGAATATTAAGCATAACCTTGCTGGAGTGTGAAATGAGTGTAATTGTTCAGTAATTTAACATTCTTTGGCATTGCCCTTCTTTAGGATTGGGGCGTAAACTGATTTTTTCCAATCTAGTGGCCACTATTGAGTTTTCTAAATTTGCTGGCATATTGAGTGCAGCACTTTAACAGCATCATATTTTTGTATTTTAAATAGCTCAGCTGCAATTCCTTCACCTCCACTAGCCTTATTGGTAGCAATGCTTCCTAAGGCCCATTTGGCTCCATTCTCCAGGACATCTGGCTCTACATCAGTAACCATAACATCATGGTTAGTAGTGATGTTAAGATCTTTCTTGTACAGTTCTTCTTGCCACATCTTCCTAATCTCTTCTACTTCTATTCAGTCCCTACATTTTTGTCTTTTATCATGCTCACTTTTTCATGAAACATTCTCTTGATATCTCTAATTTTTTTAACTTTTTTGCTTACATTTTAAATTAATTAATGTATTTATTTTTAGTTTTCAATATTCACTTCCATAAGATTTTGAATTCTAGATTTTCCCCCCTCTCTCCCCTCCCCGCTTCCCAAGAAGGCTTGTGATCTGATATAGGCTCTACATATACATTCATATTAAACATATTTTCACAACAGTCATGTTGTAAAGAAGAATTAGAACCAATGGATATCTCTAATTTTCTTGAAGAGATCTCTTGTCTCTCCCATTCTATTGTTTTCTTCTATTTTTTTTGTGTTGCTCATTTAAGAAAACCTTTTAATCTCTCCTTGCTGTTCTCTGGAATTTTGCATTCAGTTAGGTCTTTTCCCTTCTCCTTTCCCTTTCATTTTCTTTCTTTCCTCAGTTATTTGTAAAGCTTCATCAGACAGCCCATTTTCTTTCTCATTCTTCTTTGGAAGGGTTTTTGTTGCTGCCTCCTGTACAATATTTCAAACCTCTGCCCATAGTTCAGGCATTCTATGTTATTTAGATTATACCTATATGGTCTGATAGTTTCTTCTACTTTCTTCAATTTAAGTCTAAATTTTGCAATAAGAAGCTTATGATCTGAGTCACGGTCCCCTCTAGGTCGTGTTTTTGCTGACTATATAGAGCTTCTCCACCTTTGGCCACAAAGTATATAATCAATTTGATTTCTCTGTTGACCATCTTGTGATGTCCATGTATAAAACTGCCTTTTGCATTATTGAAAAAAAAATGTATTTCTTATGATCAGTGAGCTATCTTGACAAAACTCTATTAGTCTCTGCCCTGCTTTATTTTGTACCCCAAGGCCAAATTCACCTGTAATTTTAGTTATCTTTTCATTTTCTACATTAGTATTCTAATCCTCTGTGATGAATGTGACATCTTTTTGGGTGTTACTTCTAGAAGATGTTGTAGGTCTTCGTAGAATTGATCAACTTTGGCCTCTTCATCATCAGTGGTTGAAGCATAGACTTGTATTACTGTGATGTTGAATGGTTTACTTTTAATTTGAACAGATATTATTCTGTTGTTTTTGAGATTATATTCCATTACTTCTTTTCTCACCCTTTTATTGACCATGAGGACTGCTCCATTTCTTCTAAAGGATTCTTGCTCACAATAGTACATATAATGTTCACCTGAATTAAATCCACCCATTCCCATCCATTTACGTTCACTGACACCCAAGATATCTATGTTTAAATTTTCCATCTCCTGTTCAGCCACATCCAGTTTACCTCACTTCATAGATCTTACATTCCAGGTTCCTATGCCATATTATCTTTATAGCATCAAACTTTCTTTTCATAACCAGACACATCCACAGCTGAGCTTCTTTTTGGCTTGGCCCAGTGGCTTCTTTCTTTTTGGAGCTCCTTGTAGTTGTTCTTTGCTCTTTCCCAGTAATGTATTGGACACCTTCTGACCTGAGGGGCTCATCTTCGAGTGTAATATCTATTATTATTTTGGTACTTTCCATGGGGTTTTCTTGGCAAAGATACTGGAGTGGTTTGTCATTTCCTTTTCCAGTGGGTCACCCTTTGTCAAAACTCTCCACTATGACCTGTCCATCTTGAATAACCCTGCATGGCATAGCTCATGGTTTCATTGAGCTACAGAAGGACCCCTGCCATGACAAGGCAGTGATCCAGGAGAGGGAGGTAGGTTTTAGAGAGTTTCCAGGGCTGAAGGATTCTGTAAGCACTAGGACAGGAACCAGGGAATAAGGAGAGAATGAAGATTAGAAAGACAAAGAAGATAATTGAGAGGGAAATCTGTTGGGGGAGACAAGAGGGGAACATATCAATAGTATTTTTAAAGGGGTTGGTCTTGGTGAGAAGAGTCATCTCATCATCCAAAACTGGAATAAAGGATGAAAGAATGGGAAATAATGCCAAGGTGCAGAAAAAACGAGAAGAGGGGGAAGCTTATAGCTTATAGCTTGTATTTTTTCTGTAAAATAAGGGCTAGGTTGCTAAGAGTAGGTGAGAGGTGGTATGGGAAGCTTATAGAGAGAGTGAAAGGACTGAAACAGTTGCCATGCACAATGAGGTAGAGAATTCATTAGGAAGAAGTAAAAGGACTGCCTTGCTGCATTAAGGGCCTAGTTCAAATAATACAAATTTATAGTGGATCCAGTCAACAAGGTTGCATAATTTATTCCAGGTACATACCAGGGATATCTTAGGTATCCCACAGTGGCTTGTGAGTAGGAGTGGAGGAGGCAGATGGAGGAAGTAATCCAAGGCTGGGGTTTGCCAAGGTATGAGTGGAAATAGGATAAGACAATCAGTATCCAAAAACAGAGGACAGTATAATGTTGACTTGATTAGCTAAAGGGTTGAGATTTGAAGGGAGCAAAATGAAACCAGAGAGAAGATGCTCTGGAAAAGTACTGAGGGTTAAAGGGATTGGAGGTCATAGTGAGGATAAAGAATAGTTATAGGAGGAGAGAAACATAGAGATATGGAATGATAGAATGTTATGATGAGGTATAGCAATTTCAAGGTTCTTGATCCTGCAAGTAGAACAAATACATAACAAATATGTGGATAATGGCAAGATCAAGGGTCTGACCATGCCTGTGTGTAGCTGAGATGGAATGAAGGACTAAGAAAAGCAATTCAGCAAAATGAATGATTACATTGGCTATTCCTCAGAAGCACACCCCATTCTGCACCTACAGTCTACCATCTCTCTGCTAAGAGGTAGACACGTGCTTTACCATCAGTCCTCTGGGACCATCATTAGTTAGTGCATTGATCAAAATCTGAAGTTTTTCAGTGTTGCCTTCCTGTACATTAGAGGAGTCACTATGTAAATTGTTTTCCTGATTCTACTTAACTCTGCCTGAAATTTAATTTTTAAAAGTGACTGCCAAGATAGGTCATAGAGAGCCCCAATTCAACCCAATAGCCTACATCTGCTAAAACAAGTGTCTCCCAGATGAGAATTTGTGTTCAGGATGATAATAATCATACTTTACATCTCCGAAGCACTTTTTAGCTTTTGTAAAAACTCTTTCTTTCTGAACAAAGAAAGATTAAATTTCACCTGGTGCCCAGCAGAGTACTGTCCAGCACTTTGATATTTAAGTGTTAAGAGCATTTTATTGACTTCAGGGATAATTGGTGATATATGGATGGCCCTGATTTAACTGAAATACTCAATTAAGCAGCCAGAGGCAACATGGCCAAGTGGATAGAGGACCATTCTTGATGTAGGGAAGATCTGGATTCTAGTCCTGCTTTTGACATGCTAGCTATGTGACCACAGGCAAGTCATTAAACCTCTTAATTCCTGAGGCTGCTCTATCAGATTGTAAATTAATAGTCAAGTTGCTAATGCAGGAGCAGCTAGGTGGTGCAGTGGATAGAGTACCGGCTTTGGAGTCAGGAGGACCTGAGTTCAAATTCAGTCTCAGACCAGATGCTTGACGCTTACTAGTTGTGTGACCCTGGGCAAGTCACTTAACCCCACTTGCCTTGCAAAATAACAAAAACAAAAATAAGTTGCTAATTCACATTGGTGGAATGAATGGCAAAGTATTTATTAAGCACTTATGGTGTACTAGCATGGTGTTAAGTTCTGGCAATACAAATAAAAAAGTGAGCCCATCTCTTCTCTGAAGGAACTCACATTCTAATTGAAGGAAGCAGCACATTCACAAAGGTTCTGCAGAAGGGCTGGTGGAAAGGCCCAGTAGTTCTTAGGGCTCATTAGTAGGATGGATAGCAGGATAGTCCAGGGGTAGAGAGAGTTTCATATCAGGAGTTCTCTACATTAATAAGGTCAGAGGTCCAGACAACCCTTCCAATGTCCCACAAAAATCCAGTTATAGTATTCTATACCCCAATACTTCTAGATGAAAAGGGATCTCAGAGCATTCTATACAAATGATTGTTACAACATTGTAGGTTATTCAGGCAAAATAAAAATCTGATCATCTCCTGAATTTTAAATACTTAATCAAGATATGAACCAGATCAGAGCATCTTGAATTTCAAAATCTCCCCTCTTGCTGACATTTCAACTGAATTCCGTTCTTTTCACTACACTATTCAGGAGCAGTGAAAGGTGAGGAGAGACTTTCAGTCAACATTAGTTACATTGACATTTGAATTATGTGAATTTACTAGCTGAAGACAGTGCCCATTGCAGAGATGCCAGAATAAGAGGCTGGCATTGGAAGGGCACATTTCACTCTTTGGTCCCTTAAGGAGCATCACATCTCCAGTCCTGTCCCAGAGGACAGAATCTAGTGTTTTGCTCTTAGAGCTAGTTGACAGATGTGTAAAATCACAGGTAGGCTGACAGCAGCTCCCCAGTGACCGCCCCTCTGGGATGGTTCTCACGTGCAATGATTTAATTAATGCTAGTTCTTCATGTGTCATATTTTAATTAATGAGATTTCTTCATTGCCATGATTATATTTTAATTGCTCACAGATCACACTAACCTCTTTTGTGTATGAAAGGTAATAAACTCACCATTGGTGGAAAAATTATTATTGCTATTTTTTCATAAGAATGCTCCAGAATGTGCTCTCTTATTCTGTACCTAATTAGGGTTTATGAGTAGCTCACAGAGACCACAAAGAGTAGCAAGGAGCCAATTGCCATTCCTCTCCTTCAACCTCTTGCCCTACATATTGATTCCAATTTGGATTTCTGTTTTAAAATTCTGAACGATTTCTCAAATTTGTACAGCATATCTGGTTTTCCAAAGCAACCTCAAACACTTTCTATGCTTTATCTATTTAGGCCTCTCTGAAATTCAGTGAGGCAGAAAGGGATAGAAAATGAAGTAGAATCATAAAATGTTAGAACTGAAAGTAATTTAGAGATCAGTCTTTCCAGTCCCCTAATTTTACCCTTTTGCAACCTTCTCAGTTTGCTGTTGAGGCAGAGTAGTACAATGGAAAGAGCTTTGGCTCTAGAATCAGAACGTGGGTTCACACCCTGCCGCTGAGGTTTACTGCCTGGGTGATTTTGGGCAAATTCTTTGACTTCTCTTGGCCTCAATTTCTTCATCTGTAAAATGTGTGTATACATATACATACATATACACACACATACATACATACATACATACATACATACACATATATATACATACATACATGTATATATACATACACTAGATGACTTCTAAGATCCCTCCCAGTTCTAGAACTATGATCCTAGATGCCTTGTCACCTGACTCCCATCCCAGAGTCCTCTCTTTGTCCACAGTCACATAGTAACAAAGCCACCAGTGAGACTCAGGCCTCCTCATTCACAGTTCTGAGCTATACCTCTTAAATGACATGGCAGATCTATACAGAGTTAAGCTACATAGGGCAGGGGGAAGAGTGAGTGAGACAGAAAGTATGCATGGTCACACTTTCTGCAAGAAGAAAATTAGAATTAATTGCCCAGTGGCTGGTGTTAACTTTTTTGTGGGTTATTTCTCAGTCCTCAATTTAAAATCCTCTCCGGGGTGCTGTCAGATAAATGCCTTCCCTGCCAATCCACCCACATCTCTGATTCTTGTTGTAGTAAATTAAGGAAGATAGCCATTTGGGCAGTTCAATTCATCACCCTGTTTTCTTTCCTAAAAGAAACTTCTTGTCTTTCCCTCCAGCAACTTCTTCTTAGTCACCAAAACATCAAAGAGCTTGATCGATTTATTTTTTGAAGCACAGCTTCAGAACCTTGATCTGGTCATTTGGGCCTAAGGCCTAAGTAAGACATCTTTTTTTCTTTAAATTTTAAATCTTCTCAGCTTTTGAATGATATAACCACATTCCCCTGTGATAGCTGTTTGAATTTTGGATTGCTAGCTCTTCTTCATCTGCGTCATCCTATTTCCTATAGCCTCTGTGTAACATAAAGACTAAGGCCTCAAATCTGGAAGGCACTCCCATCAACTGCCACCTCACAGAATTTCTAGTTTCCATCAAAGCACAGCCCCAGTACCATCTCCTTGATGAAGACCCTCTAGATATTTCTTCTACCCTTCCGAATTTTTTTTAGAGGTGGCTAGGTGTCACGGTGGATAGAGTACTGGGCCTGGAGTTAGGAAGACCTGAGTTCAAATCCAGCCTGAGGCACTTCCTAGCTGTGTGACAATGAATAAATCAGTTCACCCTGTTTGCCTCAGTTTCCTCATCTGTAAGAGGAGCTGGAAAAAGAAATGGCAAATGACTCTAGTGTCTTTGCCAAGAGAACCCTGTAGACGGTAGTGATATTCTACGGTCCATAGGGTCACGAAGAGTCGGACTTGACTGAACAATCCAGTTTTTAGTACCTCTTCCCTTTTGAAGCTCCTTTTTATTAACTTGTCTGAGTACATTTTTTCTTTAGTAGGATGTAAGCTCCTTGAAAACAGGAATGTTTTCAACCTTGGGCTTTCAATGTCCAATACCTAGCTTGATGCTTTGCATAAAGTAGTAAATCAATGTAATAAATGTTTGTTGAACAGAATTGAATTGCACCTGGAATGGGCCTTAGAGAGTGGCCAGTGTTGCCCTGCCATTGCATCAAAGGAAAAATAGAGAACCAGAGACTTAAGACATATTATTCAGGTTCAGGATTTCAAGGAACATTGACAAAGTAATGCACTAACCTGATCTAACACTAGTTTTATTGATACATGAAAACTAATTTGGTAACTTAGTGGACATACTCACACATGCAAGAAGGATACAGGATGTGAACCCCACTTCATAGCCACCCTGGGTCCCTGCTTTGGCCTGCTTTGGGAAAGTGGAATTGTATGGGAATATACTTGAACCTCAGGCTCAGTTGAAGGAACTTATTGTTCTAGATGACCTCCAGATGTTAGGGGCAATGTGAGCTCATATTGATGCAGACAAAGTGAGGTGGACAATCATTCTTAGGGTACCTCTGAATAGACCAATCATGAGCAAAGCAGATCAGGATGAATGCGGAAGTTAGTAGAATTCTTTTGGAGTCCAAGGATAATTTAATTTAATTTAATCGTGGATATCCATGAGTCACTTGAGCTATTTTCATCTAAGTTTTTTCTTTTTCAGGCTCAACTTCCCCACTTTTTCCCTCAGGAATACTTACCTTAAACATATCTCAGAACTCTACACTACAAACTTTTAAAGATTGTGGACTAAGATGTCCATGCATCCTTCCTCTGAATGAATAGGATCAGCTTGCATCACAAAGGGACTTACCCTTTCAAGTCAGTAGAAGCTTAATTTCTGGCTACCATTTCAATCCTTTTTAAGGACATATAAACCACTGTTAGTTAGGTGCAGCTCTGTGCCATCAGGAGAGGAAATATCCTAATGAAATTGGTCTGTTAGTAGAAGTTTCACATATGATATTTGTCATGCAGTGCAGGGAATTTCTGGGTAACATGGAGTGTTAAGTCATGACTCGGTCAAAGGTAAAATGACTTTATTATTTCAGCAACTCTCAACTGTCCACCTTTTTCATTATTATAAGTTACTAGGTTTCTTACAAAACAAATCTCACTGATCTTTACTAGTTACACTTCATAAATTTGATTGCTTCACTAATTGTTTCAGACTACAGTCTTTCTCAGCACACCTGTTTTCATTAAATGATAAATTGGTAGAATTGCATCTCACTGCTGTATTTTCTGGTTATATGGGGAGAAAGAATTTATAACTGTTTATCAAGACAATATTTCTTTGTTGTTTTGTTTTGTTTTGTTTTTGGCTAGGCAGTGGGGTTAAGTGACTTGCCCAGGGTCACACAGCTAGTAAGTGTTATGTGTCTGAGGCTGGATTTGAACTCAGGTCCTCCTGAATTCAGGGTCAGTGCTCTATCTACTGCACCACCTAGCTGCCCCAAGACAATATTTCTTACCAAAATGTTCTAATAAAACCACATTTACTTTTTTAGGCAGTTGGGGTTAAGTGACTTGCCCAGGGTCATACAGCTAGTGTCAAGTGTCTGAGGCCAGATTTGAACTCAGGTCCTCCTGACTTCAGGGCCAGTGTTCTATCCACTGCACCACCTAGCTGCCCCTAAAACCACATTTATTAAAGGTAGATTTTCCATAGAATCAGATTAAAAATTGGAACTCTAACTTAGAATTGGGCCCTCAGAGATCTTTTAGACTACCCCTTACTCAAATCTCAGATCCCTTTTTTAATATCCCCATTACATTGTCATTTCACCTCTGCTTAAGATCTCCCAGGACAGAGAATATGCTGACATATCAGGAAGCCTATGCTGATTCTGCATAGCCTTAATGGCTAGGAATATTCCCCCTTACATTCAGTGGAAATCCACATGTGAGCAAATGTTCTCCCTGGGTCATAGTTCTGTAGGTAGAATAAGTCTAACCTTGTCTACCTCAAGAGGGTCATCTTGAATGATTTGCAGACTATTGTTCTCATCCACTGAAGTCTTCTCTTTCCAGGTTAAGCTTCTACATTTTCTTTCTCAGAAATGTCGATCTTAAATAGGTCTTCAAACAATACATTACAAACTTTTAAAGGTTATAGACCAGGATGTTCTTTCTCAAAGGAGACTGGAGGACTCTTCTGATTCCAGATGTCAGGAATCCAGGGCCAGAGGTGTGCTTGTAAATGTTTAACAACTGGCTCTCTGGGTGGCAGGGATGCACCCATGATGTATTCTTAATTTTAATCTGAATTATTAACATTTTCCCATCATGTTTTTAACTCTAGACAATCCACAAAGCAATACATGGATCCCTGATTTGTAGCATTTGCTGATTTTGGGGGTGTAAATGCTCGCACTGAAAATTTGATGATTGGCTCTGGCAAGTCCTTATGAGTTAGCTCCAGCATATGCTGGAGGCACAGTGTTGTTGAGGGCAGGTGGGTGTAAATAGCTAATTTTAGATGACCATTACTGAGTATTGTAACCTACTCTATCAGCTCTTCCCACTTTGTTCATTCTCTCCCCCTTGAATAATCTGCATTTTTTCCACTCATTCCTACTCTCTGAACACCCACACTTGCAACCTCCATCCCTGTTTTAATCCAAATGTCCTTTTCTCTTGATCCATTTCCTAATAATGGAACGAAATCTCAATCTATTGCAATTCGAAAAAAGCTTTGTTTTTCTCCATGACCTCTTCCCCCAAGACACGATATCAACAAACAAATTTCTTCAACCAGTCACCATAAATGTATTTTTTTGTTGTTGTTTGTGAGGATAGCAAATTTAATTATTCTACATAACTTCATTAAGAATTATCTAAGATATTTCAGAACAACACACTATCCCCAGAAAAGACTAATGATGAGTTAACATTACTGCTGCAAGATCAATGAGCTAATTTATTTTCTTCATTTGGAGCAGTAGACTGAGATCGTATTCCTAAAATGGGTGTTTAATTTTTCAAGGTAATAGGTTATAGGGAACTTCAGTTTGGAATGATGCCTAACTCACTCCTGTCATTTTCCCTTGATTTACAGGTTTTCATTTAGAGAATCACAGGTTCATACATCTATAGAGCTAGAAGGGACTGAAATGGCCATCCAGTCCAGACTTCTCATTTTATAGATGAAGAAGCTGAGCCATGGGATGATTAAGAGACTAGCCCAAGGTCATAGAGGAAGTCATTGGCAAAGGGAGAATATGAACCTTTGGCTCCAGAGACAATGTTTTTAGCTATTTTACTATGCTGCTTCCCTCTTCAGTGTTAAGGACTCATAATCTCATTGATGTGAATTCTTGCTTAACTAATGGAGATAACTGTCCCCATATACCTGAGTAGATGGTCTTCATGAGCTATTGTGATCAAAAAAATTTATCACTTGGTGGCTGGTCTCCTAGTGCTAAGTCTTTCTATGCCTAGCCTGGTATTCAGATGAAAGACATACAGCCCATCACCAGCAATGCCACTACTGGATTGTATCCCAAAGAGATCAAAGGGAAAGGACCTATATGTACAAAAATATTTACAGCAGCTCTTTTTGAGGTAGTGAAGAATTAGACATATAAGGGATGCTCATCAATTGGGGAATGGCTGAACAAGTTGTTTCTTATGATTGTGATGAAGCACTGTTGTGCTGTCGGAAACTTATACCTCAGAAATTAGCAAATACTATAAATGAGTGCTTGACTTATTGTTTTATTGATTGCCTAGATTTGTGAAAGTGATAAAAGATATTTTAATAATTCAGATTAAACTTAAAAGAGTGTTATGCATACTTTTTTTTTTTGTGGGGAGAGCTAGTTGTTAACATTTACCAGCATGCCACCATGCCTAGACAGGTCTCCTAATATCTGCTTCATTAGTGTGCCCACTGAACATTCAATTCAATTCAATAACAGTTTATGGAACACCTAGCTTTGTGCTTTGTGCAGGCAATACAAAGACAAAAATGAAAATAGTTCCTGCCTTCAAGGAGCTTAAATTCTTCTAGTGAGGGAGATGACATGTATTTCATTGAGTAAATACAAAATATATACAAAGTAAAACCAAAGTAAGTTCAGTGGGGGGTATTCGTGTATGCAAGGTACTAAGTGGTGGGACCAGGAAAGCTATCATATAGGAGAGGATGTTTGAGCTAAGCCTTGTATGGGGCTAGTAGGGATTCTAAGAGATAGAGCCGAGTATATTCAGCTGCCACGAGAGCACTGGAGAAGTGACTCTGCTGCCAACACTTCCCTTCTCTGACCCAGTAATCTTCATAGGTTTGTGCCATCACATAAGGCACATCCAGAAAGCTTTGCTCAGATCCCCCAGGCCATCATAGTTCTCCACTTTGCCCACTCTTCAATGCTCTAGCAGACCCAAAGGTGGCTGGCTGGATGAGAGAGGTTTGCATTACTATAGTTTTCCCTCTAATTTGTCTGTCCCTATCTCTCCAAAGTAGCTTAGGGCTTATTCACTACTTTAGCTCCTGGGACCCCAAGCCAAAAGAGCTCTGGATGCAGAGAAATAGAAGCAGCGAAATCCTGGGAATACTGGCAGATGATTACTAGAAGCTGAATGAACTCCCACTCATCTAAGTCTAATCAACTGAGGCAATAAATCCTATGCAATGGGTAAAGACAATTAAACGCAAGTGTGTGCCATTTTCTTTTTCGGATGAATATAAATTTCATGCTATAACTTTTGAGACATAATGCTGAAACTGAGTCTAGGACATCTTACACTGCTCCCATAAGATCACATAATTCAGAAATCGGATGAGATTAAGGACTGAATTCTATTTTCTAAGGGAGCTCAGTTTAATGAGAATGGTGAAGTTTCCAAAAATCTCAGCTCTCACTTCTCTGTAGCTCCTCGTTGAGTCTTGACTTCATTGCTGTTACAGATTTGCTGAAGACGCAACACATTTGCCATTACCCAAATGGCATTTTTTCAGCTGAGTTCAATTAACATTTTATTATACGAAGTCTTACAGGCGCTTACTCTTTAAACTTACAGCCTTGAATGAATAACACTTTTGTCAATCTGTTTCCATGTCTTATTATGGCTAAGTAGGGATGGTATGAACAAAGATAACCGATGGATCTTCGTCAGTTATAGAATCAGGGTTCAAAATCTCTTTTCCTGTCTTTCAAGGCCTTGGGGAAGTTCTTCTTTGACATTTCCCTACGATGAAGTGTTGGTCTTTGAGTTAGGAAGACCTGGGTTCAAATTTTACCTCTGCTATTCTTTAGCTGTATGACCCCAGATGGGTCATACTTATCTTCTCTAACCTCAGTTTAGTAATCTGTAAAATAGGGACAATAATACTTGTACCACTTAATTCACAGGTTGCTCATGAGGTTTAAGTAGATTATTTATGTAAAGCATTTCTACAAACCTTTAAAGTGCTATATAAATGTCAACTGGGTTGGGTTTTTGTTTTTGTTTTTTGGCAGTGGAGAGAGTTGTCATCATATTCTAATCTTTCCTGGTGGGGTCCAGATAGAAATGGTCATGGGACAAGTCTCTTTCCTGCTATTATTATTTTATATGTAAAATTCTACAGCCTATTGCACTGAAGTATTGGGATTTAATCTCATCCAGTGGAGGCTCACAAAGAGCATCCTCGGTATGATTCCAGGAGCAGACAAGATAACAAGAGTGATATGTCCCTCATTTTGTTCCCACGTGATTTTGATCTCCTTGACCAGGTTTACTTGGAAAAGGTTTTTATTCCATTTAGCTTGGAGACCGTATGTAGATATTTATTTAAAAAAAAAACATTGTTCTGAATTCTTTACAGATCAATGTTATGCTCAGAAAATGGTGGGCCATAATTTGTTCTGTGATAATGGTCTATACAGTTTCTTGGTTGAGTTCCCCAGGATATTTTGAAGTCAGTTTTTCTGACATTGGGGTTTGTTACTTATCTGTTCGGGATAGATAGATTCTGGTGTGTAATTCTGGCCACCAGGTCATGTCTTAATAGATTTTGGGGGAGTAGCAAATTTTTACAGCCTACAGTAATGTGTTGTATAGTTTCTATTTCCTTGCATAATCTACATTAATCATGAAGTCCAGGCTCCTGAAGAGTAACTCTTCTAGAGATTCTGGTACCAATGACCCGGTCCTGAATTGTCACCATAGAACTCTCCATGTCTCCCCACAAATTCCCATGTCTCAGACATTTGTTTGATTTTTCTTTGTCAACATATTATTGACTGAGTTCATGCAGATGTGACCCTTGAGGGCCCTTTGACTCCATCCTTGGATCTTAGACATTTCATGGACTCTATTTGGAGGGAAAGCACTTTCAGTTACACTCAGCTGAGACTGGCTCTGAGAACCAATTGTTAAATTTTCAATGTGGACATGTATACTTAGGAAATTACAAATGCTAGAAACCAGCCCTAGATTTATTGTTTTATTGATTGTCTAGACTTAAGAAAGTGATGGAGAAATGTTAATAATTCAGACTAAACTTTAAAGTATGTTGTATGTATATTTTGGGGGAGGAGAGGGGAAGGGAGAGAGCTGATTGTTAAACATTTGCCAGAACACTACTGGCTACCCTTGACAATTGGGATGGGGTACACGTGTAGAAGTAAAGGAATAAGACCTGGAAAAGCTTGTGAATCATTCAATAAACTTGAGGTAGCTTAGTGCAATGTGTCTTTGGATTGGGAGTCAGGGAACATACTGGAAATGAACTGGGAGATTAAGGCAATCATCGTGAATACTGAGATCACCTAGAATGAAGGCAGCGGTTGAGGGGAAAAATACTTATGGAATTGCACATGTGTAACCTATATCTGATTGCTTATTGTCTCAGGGAGGGGGAAGGGGAAAGATAGAATTTGGAACTCAAAACTTGAAATAAAAAATGTTAAAAAATCCTTAAGGAGAAAGAAGGGACAGTGACTTGGAGAATCTTAGATGACCACAATAAAAGTTTGGACATAATGATCGGAAGTCAAAGGGGAGAGGTTGCTGAGTGATAATGGCAGAGATGTTCTTTTTTGCCTAGCTTAATAATTTCACCAGTGTTCTTAACCCCCTACTTTGCTGTCACCTTTGGGACCTTGCTCCATTATTTATCTGCCTCTGCCGCTCACATCTTATGTCTTTCCCTCTCCATTGGTATTTAGGTAGTATACTGGATAGAGGACCTGGAGTCAGGAAGACCTGAGTTTGGAGCCTCCCTCAGACACTTAGTTGTGAGATCCTGGGCAAGCCAGGATCTCTCACCTTCAGTTTCTTCCTCTACACAATAGGGATAAAAATAGCTACCAGCTCATAAGATTATTGTGAGGATCAATTGAGATAATGTAAGTAAAGGGTTTTGTTTAAAGCACTATACGGATGTTAGCTATTGTTGTTATTACCCACAAACATGCTCAGATAAAAAAAAACCCTTCATCTGACCCTATTACTCTCTTGATAAACTATTTTAGCTCCATTACTTCTTATATTACTGAAAGTCTCAAAAGAGTAGTCTGTCCTCATTGCCTCCATCTCCTTACCACTCATTGCTTGCCTCTTATTTGCTCTCCCATTTATTTCCTTGCTATGTGACTTCTGGTCCTCTAATCTACTGAAATGCCTCTCTTAAATGTCACCAATCACCTCCTAATCACCCAATGCAATGGCCTTTTCTCAGCTTTCATTTTCCTTGACCTTTCTGTAGCATTTGACTCTGTTGAATCCCCTCCCCCTCCACCTTGAAATTTTTTCCTTCCTTAGCTTCCTTAACACTTTACACTCCTGATTCTCCTTCCATCTCTTTGATCTCACCCTCTTTTGTTTTCTTCTCTGGATCCATCTCCTTCTCACTCCCTAAGTATGGATATTCTCTAAGGTTCTGTTCATGGCCTTCTACTCTTCTCTCTCCAGACTTTATTGCTAATCTCATTTATTACTGTGGTTTTAGTGGTTTTGGATAATTACCAAATCTGTATTTCCAGCCCCCAAATCTTTACTGAACTCTAGATGTATATCCTATTAGCTTAAATGTCACATGGCTCAAACAAAAGTTACCTTCTGTCACATCAGCTTCTCTGTGGCTCTGGTAGACGGTAGGTGATAGTTCTTTTTAAAATCCTCTCTCTGATTTAGGCCGAGGAAGGAGAAATATCTCAGTAGTTAAATGATTATGTAGGAATGTGGGTAGATGACCCAAAGTCTACCAGTAATAAGGAGCTTCCTGATTAGTTGAGTGAGTTCAGGATTAAAAACCAATGAATAAGCTAGAAACAGAAAGCCTAACTGGGTATATTCAAACTTAGGGTATGCTCTTCTTAGATGACGGTTACTATCCATGTTTTGGGATCACTATGGAGAAAGATGTTAGGGGGATGTGGTCCTGGATGAGTAGGAAATCATGTTGTCCATGGACTAGGTCAGAGAAACCTTAGAGAGACAGGCTAGATTAATAAACTGGAAGCAACTCAATTAGATTTTTCTGATTACGTTATCAGAGAACATTTTGAACTTACATTTTCTTTCCCCATGTAAATAAATAGTATTCCTAAAAGCCAAGATAGCACAGATGTGGTAAAGGAAGGTGGGGTTGGAAGCTAGAAATCATGTACTGAGAAACAGTAGCAGTACTAGAAGAAGAAATAAAATTGGGGGTTGGAAGGAACCAGAGAGGTCGTCTAGTAACCCCTTCATTTTACAGATAAGGAAGCTCTGACCCAGACCAGTGAAGAAGTGACTTGACCAAGGAAACACACTGTTAGGAAGCTCAGTGCCTTGAAGGGAGCTTGATCATCAGGGAATTTTAGGGATAATAAAAAGAGAAAGTGAGCCAAAGGCAATGTCTGGCTTTCTTCTAAGAAGGAGCTAGAGACCTGGAAATGGAAATACAGCAGAACCTCAAGCAGATAAGCCCTGCGTTGTCTTATCCCTCCTAGACTATAAGCTTCTGGAGGGCAGGGGTTATTTCTCATACTTCTTATCTACCATAGAATTTAACAGTACCTTGCCCCAGGTTCTCATTCAGCATGTACAAGTGGAATGAATGAAAAAAATAAACAAATGGATTCTATTCTTCTGGTTACATCCTTTGAAGAGAGACTATAAAATTGCCAGGGTTTGGCAGTAGTCACTGTCTATCAATTGTATGCAGGTGAATATTTACATGATGTGGAGCTTCAGAGGTCAGAGAACTGAGAAGAAGAATGAAGTAGAAGAGAAAGGTATGCCTGCTCATGACCTTGTAGCTATAGGTCCCCAAGCAGGCCCCTTAGCTGCCTTGTCCAGCCTGACTGCCAGAGGCTCAGCTGCTCAGTGCAGAGATCAAGATCTTCGTATTTATAGAACAGATCCATGGAAGAGAATTCTTGTTTGATCTTATTCAACCTACAGCCTTTATGAAAGGCTATGTTTTGTTTTAAATAGTGCTGGACATTATTTCAGTTTATATTTAGTGATTTTTTTGCATGTAATTATCTCTCCCCCACCTTCCTAATGTCCTAGAACACATCTGTATACTTCCTATAGAAAGTCAGTCAATAAGCATTTATTAATGCACTACTACGTAGCAGGCATTGTGCTAAGCATGGGAGATACAAACAAGGCAAATGGATTTGAACCCAGGTCCTCTAACCCCAAAACTAACATTCTTTCAACTTGTGTTATTCTGCCTAACATATGCAATTGGAACATCTTCTTTGTTAATAGAGGCATTCCTGGAAAATTCAATGCTAAATGATGTGTTTCTTTGGACTCTGGGCTCTGACTAGTGAGCTTTTCTCTTAGTCTGCCCAGGCCCAGGCCCATTGTCCCACCTCCTAGTCAGCTCCAAGCCACCTGACCTGCACTCCAGCCTCCTCCTTCCACTGGAGCTCAAACTCATGGGACCCCTGGAACCCTGGACTCTTACCTTCTGGGGGAACTTCTACCTGATTGTGCACAGTCTGCTCTCACTCTTTCCATCCTTTTTTCAACTTTAGCTTCCCTCTATGAGTTGTCTTCCCTCATTAGACTATAAGCTCAAAGAAGGTAATGACTGTTTTCCTTGATTGTTTCTGCTTCCCCACCACCTAGCTCAGTACCTGGCATACAGAAAGCACCCAGTAAATGCTTTTTATTTCATTCACCCACCCATCCATCTGTACATTCATTTTTTCACTCACTTCATTCATTCATTTATTCATGCCAAAGAGACCACATGTTATATTGCTCAGAATACTGGGCTTGGAGTCAGGAGTTTGGATCCTGCTGCTGACATGCACATAGTAGACAGACATGTAATACACACTTGTTGTCTTGACTTAATACTTACTGGCCATGTCATCTGAGGGTCATGTTTCTTGTCTGTAAAGTGGGGACAATGATAGCTGTCTTTGTGATTATAACAATATTGTATAATATGGCATATATGATACAAAGGCTGCTGTGAGGACTGAGATAACATATGTTAAGTGCTTTACAAACCACAGCTATTTGTGTTATAAGAATTCAAAGGAGAAGGAGTTCAAGGAGGGCTGAAGTAGTCAAGGAAGGATTCATAGAAGTGGGAGCTGCTACATTCTGGGCTCAAGGCTACATGTTATGAGAATATAAGAGCAGTACAAGACATAGCCTGTCCTCAAGGACGTTGGCATTTCTGTATGGGAACAATATACTCATGCCAAACAATGAACTAGCAATACAAGACAGGTTGTGATTGTGTCCTGAAATGGGCAGGATAGCTAAGAGAGACAGCTCTAGGATAATAGGACTTTCTCCCAGCAAGGCTTTTTGGAAATACAACCTTGAAACACAACCAGTACTTAGGGCTTTTCTTAAATTACAGTTTGCCCATCCCTCCTCTTTGTCTTGTAGAGACATTCTGCCTGAAAGAGTTTGGGTCTAGAGATTTTGCTGAGAGCTCTGACAGGCACTGTTGCTGTCTGAGAAAACAGACTGTATCACAGTTCTTAAAGAATCAGTGTTTAATTCTTAGGTTGGCTCGATTTCATGCTTAGAAGTTGGGTTTTTATCTTATCTCAGCTGCTGTTGGTAAGCCTCCATGGGATGAATCCCATTTCATTTCCATATGAAGTCATCTTTGTAGGGTAGATGAAAAGTGCAGGCAGGAGGCTGAGAAGGCCTCAGGGAAAGAGACCCTGATTCTGGAATTTTGGAAAAGCAGTGTGAAAGGTGACCTCAAATTGCAAGGTCATAAGTTCAAAGCTGGAAAAGATCTTGGAGGTCACTAATTCTAACCTCCTCATTTTAAGATAAGTAAACTGAGGCCCAGAGATATTAAATGACTTGCTCAGAGTCACATAGCTAGTAAGAACTGAAGGCAGGATTTGAACCTAAATCCTCCTGATGCCAAGTCCAATGCTTTTCCACTATCACCCAAGGTTTTTACAGACAAATTCAGTTAAGTGGAGAGAGATGGAGGGAAAGAGGAGACCCGGAAGAAGAAGGTGGTGGGGATGGATGGGGAGAGCTCAATTCAATGCAGTAGCCTAGGGGAGGAAGGGTGCTTGCTATCTGGTAACTTTCTGTTGTAATTAATTATTCTTTTGCAATTAGTCCTATGTTAGAGGTGGCAGGGTGGTGTAATATCTAGAAAGGTGGCCACAGAGTCAGGAAGTTCTGAGTTCAAGTCCTACCCCTGACACATACCCTGGGCAAACCCTCAATGCCCAAGACAACTCTCTAAGACTACAAAGTCGCAAAAAAAAAGTGCCAGTCTGCATTGGTAGAGGAAGTTCAATACTGGAAGTTCCCTAAACCAATGAAATCATAGGTCTAGTTAAAATGAAGACAAAACCAGACCAAGCCAAGAATTGGGCACTAAGCTTAATAGTTTATATCTGCTGAAGGAATGCAATTGATCCAGTGCATTAAAATTTTCAGCACCCCAGGGCAATGCCCCCTGTTTACTTTACCTTAGTTACAACTCATCCATGATCAATACAATAGGCCAGTAGTTCCTACCTTGTGAACCAAACACTCTTACAAAGCACGGACGTTCATTTAAGAGGTTTTCAAATCCATGTGTCCAAGCATTGCCATTTTCATTGTCATTTTACTCCACTGAAATATGCAGCATGATGCAACCTAATAAATAGCCTTCTTAGACCAAAGAAGTATCTTGTACTTACTCATAGCACTATTTTTCAAATCTATATACATGCTTCTGTGATTGAGGAAATGTAAATTCATTTAAAAATATTGCTGATATCACAGTAGCTTTTTGCCATCGTGTATTTTTCCCAGTGAATAGATCCCACTACTATTGTGTGAGATCCATGAAATTTTTTTTTTTTTTGCTGTAAAACAGGCTAGGAACTGCTGGGTTAGTTAATTTTTTTGATGCTTACAAGAGATAATTTTTAAGAGATAAAGGAAATGCTCCTGTTTGAGGGATCTTTGGTTTAATCAGCATGGGCACTCTTCTTACCCAATCAGGTTGGTGGAATAGTGAAGAATGTGTTGGTTTCAGAGTGATAAAGAACTTATTTTAAATCTTGCTTCTTACACTTACTAGCTGAGTGACCTTGAATAAGTCACTTACTATCTCTACCTCAGTTTCTTTATCTACAAAGTGAGGGAGTTTAACTTCTATGGTCCCTCCCAACCCTGTATCAATGACCCTATGAACATTTCTTTCTCTCTTTCCTCCATCCCTCTCCTCTCTTTTTTCTCTCTCCTCCTCTTCCCCTCCTTGTCCTCTTCCTCTCCCCACTATTTCTTTCTTCCCCCTCTTCTCTCCTTCTGACTAAATCTGTGATTTCATTAGAGTAGGATAGGACTACTAAGGCCAATATCTCTTCCAAACTTAGAGTCTTAGAAAAATGCCTGGAGCACTGAGCAGTTAAATGTCTTACTCAAGGTCACAAAGCCAATCTATGTATTGTATAGGATTTGAATCCAAGTCTTCCTTGCTTGTGAAGCCAGCTCCTCACCTATTATGCCAACCTCTATACACATTATTAAAATTATTCATGTATCAGTATCTTCATGTCACTGTGATAGAAAAATTCTGGTGATAAGCCTTTCATGTCCAGACTTTGAACTTGGTTGGTCCTTAGATTATGAGCACATCACCCCTTGGCATTTAGGTATGGGTCTTCCCAGGTCTTGTTTTCTGCTGGCATACACTTTGAAAACTCAGGGTCACCTCTACATCAGGATGAGATGTCCACTAAAGGAGGACTTGTTACCTTAGACAGCATTTAATAAACATATGGAACTCATTATCTTGGGAAGCTGTGCAAGCCAGAAATGGAAACAGGTTCAAGGAGAGTCTCTGCAAAATCATGGGTGGTCAGTCCAACAGGTTGGGGCCATTCAGGATACAAGCTTGATTGCAGAGGATGAAGAAAGCAGCTGCTCAAATTTTCCACAGAATGCCCTTTGGTGCCACTCTCAGAGACAGGAAGCTGGGCTGAGCAAACCATGGATCTGACTCAGCAATTGAATTAAGTTTTATCCTGCTAAATCTTGAAAAAGATGGTAGCAAAAAGATTACAGAAACCTAGATACAGAGCTGGAAGGAATCTCAGAGGCCAGCTAATGTCATTTTATTTGTTTCCTCATCTGAAAAAGGAAGGGGAGGTGACTTGCCCAAGGTCATTCAGAAACTGTTAGTACCAGGCCTTCTGACTTCTCAGCTTTATTCTCCTTTATGATGACAACAATCTAATATTTGTCATCAAAACCACTTGGTTGGAATATAATCAGATGTTAATACAGACATAGGTTTTTCTCTGTGTAGACCAGAACAACCACCCATGATTCTTAGAGGTATAGCTGGAAGATAGAAGGAAATAACTACGTTCTCTTTCAATCATAGATTCTGATCAAAAGCCAGAATTCTCAATCTCAAATATGGTTCCAGCTCACTAGTCAATCAAAGAAACTATGACTTTTATACTAATAAGATTCTTGAGAAAGAAGTACTCACATATGGATATGTTAATAATTCTGGGATCTCACTGACGTAGGCAGTCACTTTATTGACACAAATTGCAACTCATCTGTGCCTTCTGATGCTGTGTGATTGTTGTCTATCTTCTCCCTTAGACATTCCATGGAGGAGCTATCCAAAGTGCTGAAGACCTCTCTCTAAGGCCTTTAAAAAATGCTCGTGCAACTACTTGGGTTGTTCTTTTATCCCTCCCTCTGTCAAAATCAGTAGGTGACTGGCTCAGCTCCTCACCTGGTCACATGCTTCTCGAGTAGTATCTATTACAATTTTTTTTTCTGCACAGAGATAACCACAGACACATGCTACAGTGTTTCTTGTGCTTAGGCACATTTACATCCCCATTGCTTTTTGTGCCATGTCCAGCCACGATTCTTTGAAGATTGTGGTGGAGCAAGATTTGTAATCATACAGAATCACTGAGCAGCCATTTGTTTGAAAAGTTGGGGTTTTGTTCAGTAGAATAGCTTAGGATTATTGAAAGAGCGGCTCCATTTCCCATTCAGAACCTATCAGAGATAAAGGGCCCAGGAAAATTGGAGGAATTCTGTCTTTTTAAAGTCACATTGCTTAGGCAATAAGTATTGTCTCAGAGCAGGCAAAACAAGTAAATTAGGTCATAAGCCTAAAATAATTACTCCCTTCCTATTTAATCATCAGGGTGTGCTGCTGACCCAATGCCTGACCTTATTAAATAATGAGGGCCAAGTGCTGCCAGTCACATGCTCATTCCCAGCAAGCTATGTGCCCTGCCCAGCTGAGCTTCTCTGGAGGAGAACCCAAGTTCTTCATGGCTTTCAGAGGGCTGCCTAGCTGTCTCAACTTGTTCTTTTCATATTGTGGGTGAGAGTACTCATCTTGTTAGTCTAAAGGCATGGAGGTGTATCCAAATATAGTCTTGGCTCTGCCCTTACCCACTGAGAAAACTCCTACCTTCTTACTGTTTCCAGATGCATTTTAGTGGCTTACTCATATAATCGTGGCATGACCATATAGAGTTCTTTAATGATGTCAATAGGAAAAGGACTAATCAAACACATTGAAACAGCCCAAGTAGAACTGAGAGCCTATAGCTACTACCCAGAACAAGCAGACCCCAACTTTTTGTCTTTAGGCAAGCTGAATCTTGAGAGCTCACAAAATACAGTTCAGGAACCAAACCAGATGTCTTCTTTGTCTGCCAAGGCAAGGCAGATGCAGAACTCAGTCCCTTCTCCATCTGTTCCCACAAGGACATTGCAGGATCCATTCAAGGGCTGTTCTATTAACCAACCGGCAGGTCAGTGTCCGTGGGTTGAGGTGATCTAGTAATTCAGGAAACAACCTTTTTGGTCTTTTTCTCCACCTGGAGAACAACTTGTCACTCTCAGCTCAGGCAATCTTTTGCTTATTGATTCCTCTGTGGTTCTTCATACCAGCAAGTGCCATGGGGGTGAGCTGCCTCCCTAGAATATCCCGTGCAAGCCACTAGATGCGAAAGATGCAGGATTAGTATCCTGATTTTTTTCCTTCTAGTGCCCTTTCTCCTAGAACCAAAATATCAACCCCAGCTGGTTTCCACCATCACTTGCCCTGAGCCAGCTGACCCACTAAGCTTCCAGAAGGTTGGTTAGCCTGCTGTTCTTCCCTGTCCCTTAACTTCCTCCTCCTGTTGCTGTATGGAATTGGAAGAGTGAATAGGAGGAGGAGGAGGGGTAATAAATATATTTTTGTCATAGAGACAATAAAGCATAGTGGAGCATCTGAGACCTGGGGTCAAGACAGGTTCAGATGCCACCCCCAAAATATGTGCCCATGGGAAAGTTTCTAACCCTCCTGGAGCATGTCGCCCCTGTTTCACATATGTAGTAGTTACTATAAGTACCTCCAAGTACTCTGCAAGCCTGAAGGTACAGTATAAGTGTCGGCTGTTATCATCGTTGCTGTTGTTGAGTTTTCTTTGGGCTCTTGATTTGAAATAGATTTGTTGTTGTCATTCAGTCATTTTAGTCATGTCTGACTCTTCATGACCTCACTGGGGCTTTTTTTCTTTTGGCAAAGATAGTGAAGTTGTTTTCCATTTTCTTCTCCAGCTCATTTTACAGATGAGGAAGCTGAGGCAAATAGGGTTAAGTGACTTGCTTAGGGTCACACAGCTAGTAAGTGTCTGAGATCAGATTTGAACTCAGGAAGATGAGTCTTCCTGACTCCAGGCCCAGTGCTCTATTCACTGTGCCACCTAGCCACCTTAAATATATTTAAGATTTTTTTTTAGGCAATTAGGGTTAAGTGACTTGCACAGGGTCACACAGCTAGTAAATGTCAAGTGTTTGGTCTGAGGGCAGATTGGAACTCAGTTCCTCCTGACTTCAGGGTCAGTGCTCTATCCACCCTGCCACCCAGCTGCCGCATGTATTTAGTTTTTAGTATATACTTGTGTTTATTTCATTAGGGTGTAGAGGGTGGCATACATATTATCTCACTCTATGTGATGTGTTATACTACATATAGCATACATATACATACAATATACCCAATTTACAATCATAGCAATAGGAAAGCACTAATTAAATACATTAAAGCAAGCCACAACTCAAAGAAATAAAGTTCAGGAGCCTTAATTTGGACTTCCCCTTTACCAAACCCAGAGCCATTGTGAAACAATATGTGTGATGAAACAATGAAAATAGTGATTTGTTACTTTGTTTTGTACAATTGGATTTTTTTGTATCTCTAGTTCACCATATGTAGGTTGAGATATCTAGGAATAATAAAATGTTGGTTTTGGAAGGGGACTTAGAAATTATTCAGATCAGGGGTTCATAACCTTTTTTCCATCATGGATACCTTTGGCAGTCATCTGAAGCTTATGGACTCCTCTTCATGGTAACATTTTTGAAAAAAACCATAACTGAAAAAAATGCTAAATTTTAATTAGCAGTTAGAGAAATTAATGATGTCATTCCCCTCCCTCCAACTGAGTTCACAGATCCCTTGATATCTATTAGACTAGAGGTTAAGAACCTCTGATCCAATTCAACTGAGACCCAGAAAGCTGTGGTAACTTACCTGTTCATGATTTTGGAGGGAGTGGAGGACATAAATGTGGGTGGCATCCATGAAAATCTAAAGACCCAAAACAAAATTTGGGAGACCAATGATATGAGAAAAGGAGTCTAGTGGTTTCTTTGTTTTTCATTATCCTCTTACCCCCTGAAGAGTTTTTGGCTATGTGAAAAAATGAAAGATTGTTTTATTTAGGCTCATTTGCTGGATAAAGATAAAGTATGAGAGAATTGATTATCTTTGAATACGATAATAACCCTAAACATAGCCTCAGCGGTACAGGATACCTTTTTGGAAATGAAAATAGCACACGGAAAGGTTTTGCCCTACAGGTGCTTTGTCAATGTCAGCTTGGCCAAGCTCAGCTATCTGCCACATGCCGATATCTGTGCTAGACAAAGAAAGTCTGGCTTCTTCCGAGGTTGTTGTCCTGATTTCTTGGCCCTCCTCTCTTTCAGTTCATTGAGCAAGTTTTTGGTGGATGGGTTCTATTCCAGATCAATAGTGTTTCTGTGTTAAAGGAAGAGATCCAGAAGTGTGTGTGCGTGAGGGTAGAGATAGAAGAGCAGTGACAAGGAACTTTAAGTATCTTCATTTGATGCTAACAGGCATTGTGTGAATGTGTGTGTGTGTGTGTGTGTGTGTGTGTATACACATATACACACATCTATATCTATCTATGTATCTTACATGTGTCCAGGCACACCCCTAAGAGGGTCAGCTTTCTAACTAACTACTGTCCCTCTTAGATTACCTTGACAGGGTATGAATTCCCTAGACAGTGTGACTTCCCCTTAGCATATATTATTGAGTAGAAATTTTGAACTGAAAGACTTTAAAATGCAATCAAGGATCATCTATAGCCCCACTTCCAAATTTTACAGATGGAGAATCTGGGGTCCATGGAACCTGAGGCCACAAAAGTGTTGTGTTTCACAGATGAGGAATCTGAGGCCCAAGGAAGTTATT
Organism: Phascolarctos cinereus; assembly: GCF_003287225.1. Classification (NCBI taxonomy): domain Eukaryota; kingdom Metazoa; phylum Chordata; class Mammalia; order Diprotodontia; family Phascolarctidae; genus Phascolarctos; species Phascolarctos cinereus. Next base: position 40,797,371 of record NW_027555514.1, read on the forward strand.
GCCCAAGGTCATGTAGCTAGTAAATGACAGAGTCAAGATTCCAATCCACTGTGGCTCCTTTGACTTCAAATCCAGTGATGAGGCTGAGCCTTCTTTGTCCCACAGCGAGTCCTTTGTTTTGGTGCTGCTGATTCAAATTCATAGCTGATTTGTATGCTTGAGATGCTTATTTGGTCCTGGTCTTTAAAATGATGGCTATGCTGGGATTCAGGGAGAGTTGGGGAGAGAGAAGATCAGACAGAAATGTGAAGTTAGAGGCAGAGGATGGAATTGAGTCCCTTGGGAGAAACCTGTGCATGTAATATTTTGTTGAATGGCAAATGACCCATCAGGGAACCATATGCATCAAAGAATTGGCCCTAGAGTAAGACACAGACTAATAATACATAAATAGATAACAGACCTCCACACTTATGATGTCCAGACTCTCCCCTCCCTTCACCCCAAGGCCCAAACAAATAAATCTTTCCTGGTAAAATTTGGGGAACTGTGATGGGGAGTGGCAAAGATATTTTAAAGTCTGCAGAACTCATTTTAAAGAGTCTTTGCCAGCATGCAGACTCCAATCCATTTGACCAGGGTTGGGTAAATATTTTTAGCAGGGGCTCCTCCCTAGATCCTTCAGTCATACCACATAGGCAGCTGTCTATTTGTAAATACTAGGTCTGACTGAGAGGTGGGCACAAGTCACCAGCATTTGTCCAACTGATTTGTATTAGGCCTTTCTTCACCTATTGGGTTTCTTTCTTTCCATATGCCTTTCTGAAGACAGGGGAACCTAGTGGGATTCTCTTCAGTCATCAGTTACTGGTTATCACCTTGGTGTGGCCTATAATGTAGTAATTCAATAAAGGTCTTCAAGATCAAGGGGATGGAAGAGCAAGGGGGAGGAGGAGAGAGAGAGAGAGATGAGAGAGAGAGAGAAGAGGGAAGCACCAAATCTAGTATCTTACCTTTGATGCAGAAATGACATTAGCTGCCTAGGCCCAAGGACACCACTGCAGTGAAACCCAATTTTTCTGCATCAGATAGGCCACTTTCTGTGTAGTAAGGGATCTGGGTTCTCTCCATCAGCAGCCATCTGGGTTTTAGAACATTTGTCAGCTAGAGAACTCGCTGATCTGGAAAAAGTGGTTTTTCATAGGATAGCCCAAAATATATTTTTTTAAAGTTATGGAAAACTGGCAGTTGCTCATTTAAGGTGCCAAGTGCTGACAAGAGTTTTTACCTAAAGATGCCCTAGATGGAAAGAATAGTGCAGTGTTTCCCAGTAAAATGCAAAGGGTGATGTCTCCATGTCTGACTGCTCAATAGGTTAGTTGAAAGAAAAAAAAACTTTTTGGGGGGGAGGGGAGTCAGTTATGAACTTGGGAATCCCTGGGAAACCAAGCTGGATAAGATGGTGTCCTTCCCTCTGTAGAGCTTTGTAAATGTTTTTTGTGTGCATGAGCGGAAAGATATGATCAATATGCTGTTAATGTCTATGTTCAACTGTTATCCATGGAAATTAATACTTGAGATGTAGAACAGACCCTGGGGCCACACAATTTCAGTCTCCCCACTGGGCATAGAGCCCTCTTTTAATACCCAAAGGTGGTAGTCATTATAATTATGGCAATTTATTTTCTTGAATATTTGGAAGATTTTTGGCTTTTCTGTTATGGGGTATGTCCTCCAGAATAGACCACAGCCCTTTAGGTATATGTAGTCAGTAGACTTAGTTAGAGAGTTGCTGTGTTCAAAAACAACAAAACAAAGCAAAAACCCATCCTGCTGGAGCCTCTCCCAATTTAGCTAAGCTTGTATGGTCATTGAGCCTTACAAATATCTACTTTTCTATTTATCAGAAGGAAACTTTTGATAGTATTAGTGAAGCAATGTGGTATAGTAGCTGGGATACTGTACTTAGCTTTGTGACCCTGAGCGAGTGCCTTAACCTCTCTGTTACTCAGTGTCCTCATCTGTATAATGGGAATGATAATGGCATTTATCTCACAGGATTGTTGTGAGGCTCAAAGCAGGTAATATATGTAAAGCACTTTACAGCACTTAAAGTGTTGTATAGATGAAAGCTATTGTAGGAACATTGAAGAATACACATTTTGTTTTATTTTAGTAGCTAGATATTAAAGGGAGAGGGTGGACAGTTTTATATCTTAAATTCACCTCTGCATGTAATGAATTATTTAAATGAGAAAATGTGCATAAAGAGCTTTGCAAATCCTTCATCAGGATGTGTGTCCATTACCAGTTGCACTGGGCCGGAGTCGTATGGCACACTGGGCTTCTGGTGGGTTGGTCAGCAACCTCCCCTTTCCTGCTGGAGGAGGAGGTTAAGCAGACTACACAGAGCCTGGAGTCAACAAGCCAAAAGAACTCACCAAGCAGTCATTGAACAATTCCTATGGCTAGGTGCCATGAACACCACGAATGCAAATGAAAGGAAAAGAAAGATAGGCCACACCTAGGAGGAGTGAGGGAGTGACCATGGTTGGCCTGGGCTCTTCTTTCAGATAGCAGTTTTGGGAGCAAGTGACCAATTAGAGGAAGGGGGCACAGGGGTTGCTAGGACATGGTGGAGATAGATGTCTGGAAAGTCTGGAGCAGAGCTAGGGGAGGAGTGAAAGACTGGAGGGGATGGGGGCAGAGGGAGAAATGTTAAAGAAGCATAAAAAATAGATTACTTATAGAAACAAGGTAGCTATGATCATGATGATGATGATGTTAATTATTATCATTACTACTTATAGGACTTTCTTTTTTCATTAAATGAAGCAGTAAGTATAAAAGTAAAGAGAAACAGAAGGGTAGAGCAAATAGAAAGCTCACCTCCAAGTTAGGAAATCCTGGATTCAAATGCTGCCTCTGATGCATATTAACTATATGACCCTGGGCAAGTCACTTCAGTTCTCAGTGCCCCAGTCAACTCTCCCAAGACCATAAGTTATAGATGAGTTGCCATTCTGTGTTGAGGGAGGGGTTTTCTACACCAGATGCTCTCCCAGATGCTAAGAACAATAGATCACATTTATATATCACTTGAAGTTTGCAAAGTGTTTTCCATAGATACTCATTTGATCTTTACAACAATCTTATGAGATTGGTGCTATTATTATCCTTATTTACACATTGAGAAAATAAGACTGCAACAGATTGAGTGACTTGCTCATGGTCTCCTAGTAAATGTCTTAGGTAGGATTTGAACCCCACTCTTCCTCTGGGTTCAGTTTTCCATCCATTGTGCCATCTGTTTGCCTAATACACAGGCCTGCTTTTAGAAGAAATCCTAGAAGAGTAAAGAATACTTAACAGGAAACAACAACAACAACAACATAGGCTTTACATCTAAATTAACACCATCCTTCAAAGTGTCCCCTTGGGAGCTTATCCTAATGATACTGAGGAGGAGGACAGGATCCATAGGAGGAAGTCATTGCTTTGCTCAAAACTATGTGGAAACTCTTTTTGGAGAAATGTCTGAAGATCAAATTGAGAAGGTGCCCAAGAAAATTTGCTTTTCTTTTGATCCCAAATTCGTCACCTACATTAGTCAGCAGACTTGGCCCAAAATGACTTCTGGCAATTTCCAAAAGGCAAATTGATCCTCAGAGGATGCAACTTTGTTCCCAGTGGGGATATTCCAAAGAATGTGATGCAGACACAGAAGGTAATTCCAAGGGATGAGTTCAAAAACTATTTTAAGCAAAGGCCGTGGTAGGAGGATTTGCCTTCAAGGTGACTCCTTTGAAAGGGATGAGATACATGGCACTTTAAAAACATCATAATGCATTTATATAATACTTTAAGGTCTTCCGGATGCTACAAAGCTGCCTTTTTAAAAAACACATAACTGACATTTAGTAGTACTTTAAAGTTTACATACATTATCTCATGTGATCTTCACAATAACCCTGGGAAGTAGGTGCTATTATCATCCCCATTTCACACATGAAAAAAGTGAGGTGGAGAGAGATTAAGTGCTTTCCCTAGGGTCACATAGCTAGACAGTATCTGAAGCAAGAGTCTAAGTCAAATCTTGACTTAGCACTGTAGGCTGTGACCTAATTAAGGATGGTAGAGCTAGAAGGAATCCTTAATATCATACAATCCAACTCTCTTGTATACAGATGGGTAAAGTGAGGCTGAGAGAAATGAATGACTTGTCCAAGGCCATAAGCCAGTAATGGAAGATGTGAGGGCTTGAACTCAGATCTTGTCCTTCTAGGTTCAGTACTTTTTTTCACTAAGTCAAGTAGCCTGTACTGAGCCTCCTTTTTCATTTTAGAGTTGTATGAGTTAGTGGCAAAATTAGAAATAAAAACCAGATTTCCTCTGCTTTCAAGCCAACTTTTCCTTACTCTGCTTTATCACACTATTAACTCTAATGCCAAGGTGTTGAATGTGGTTTGGGATAAAGAAATTGTTCAAAAGAATTTGGAATAATCATCATCCCAGACTGTGAAGTAGAAAATGAGCAAATTAGCTGAATGCCTCAGTCCTTCAAAAGAGTCATGGTGTTATCTAGGTGGGTAGTTCCTCTGCTAGGACAGTTCATCACTCTTCAATTAATCACCTGCTAAGAGACCCTGAGTAAATGATTTAACCTTCAACATTAAGCTCTTACTATGTGTCAGACATGGTGCTAAGCCCTGGGGATGCAAAGAAAGGCAAAGACAGTCTCTACCCTCAAGGAGCTCACATTTTAATGGGGGAGACAATATGTAAATAACTAGGAACATATAAAATATATACAGAATACTTCTAAGGTAATTTCAAAGGGAGAGTTATTAGCTGGGAGGGGGCTACTACTGAAGTCTCCCTGTAGAAAGCAGGATTTGAGCTGGGTCTTGAGAGAAGCCAAGGAAACAAGTGGAGGTCAGGAGAGAGAACATTCCAGGCATGGAGGATGGCCACCACAAACACACCAAGACAGGAGGTGGAATGTCCATGGTATGTGCTGTTTTTTGCTCATGTTGGTTACGTGGGGTCCATATGGGTCTATCTAGAAGCGGCTCAAAGGGAGACAAGAAAAGATATCTCTAGAGTTTCCTTCACCCACCCTTTTCCAAGGGAGACTAATTCCTTCCAGGAGAGGAAGCAGCAGATTGGGATCAGAGGCTGGACACTGTGTTATCCCCAGATAAAGGACATAGGACTAGATTTGTGTCCATCTGCCCTCTAGATGTTGTTAATCTAGGGGTTCTAATTTTTAGTTTCAAGCTGCACCCCAATTACTATCCCTTAAAAGGGAAGGAGTGGCCCAAGTTATATATCCAAGGTTAAATATCCCACCAAATTCCAGTTACATAAAGAACATATATAGCAGATAGAAAATAAACCCATTTATCCAAGAAGATAGCAAATTGAAATTAGAGAATGAATACAGATGAGACTATACCAGAAAATATAGAGTGAATGAACTCTTCTACTGGGATCAACTGAGAGAGAATCGCAGATCTCATCTAATGGGGAATTCCCTGGTCTGTAATGTAGTAAGCTGGAGATAAGGACATGATTGAAGCATCAGCACCTCTACATATAAGTTTCTTCCAAGAGTCTTTCTTTATTTTCAGGGAACTGAAGAGAATTTGGAACCACATATTTTCTCTCTCAAATCTGGAAACTAGAAGACTGAGATTTCTCTTCTTTCAAGCTGTTGACAATTATGCCCCTCAGGAAGGCATAAATCATTGAATAATCAACTTTCACCAAGGAGGAGAGTCATACAAACAAACTTTTAGAAACAAATAACACCGAAAAATGCCCCACTAGGAGTTCTTCCAGTGGCTGAAATCACGGGTTTAGATAATTTAAAAAAAAAAAATCTGCTAGAACTTGTGTTCCATAGCCATAACCTTCAAGAACTTGGAGTTAGCTACCTTCAGTGCACAAGTCATCAAAGTAGAGCTTTAGGGGAAGAATCAGTTAATCTATCTCCAAGCGTTTATTAAGCAGCTGCTGGGCTAGAAATGCTAAATTCTAGGGATACAGAGATAAAAACTAAATAGTCCCTGTCCTTAAGGGGCTTGCATTCTATTGGGTGAGACAACGTCTCTGTGTGTGTGTGTGTGTGTGTGTGTGTGTGTGTGTGTGTGTGTGTGTGTAGGAATAAAAGCCAGAGGAATCATGTAGAAGGCATTACTTGAGCAGAGCTTTGAAGGAAAACAGGGATTCTAAGAGACAGAGGTGAGGAGGCAGCACATTCCAGGCAGGAGGGCAGGCAAAGCAAACACATGGAGGTAGACATAAAGTATCCTGTGTGAGAAAGAGCTAATGGATCTATTTGAATGGATTATAAAGTGTGTAAAGGGAGGTAGAGTATAATAAGGCTGGAAGGGTAAGTTAGGACCAGGTTGTAAAGGGTGTTAAATGCCCAAAAGAGAAGTTTGCATTTGCTTGTCAAAGCAATAGGGAGCCACCGAAAGTTTATTAAGCAGGGAAACAGGTCACAGGTCACACCTGTACTAAAGTACAGCATCAGTGAGCACATGGGGGCAGTTCTAGGTAGGATAATAGACAACTGAAGCCCCATTCTGTAAAATCACAAAAATCTCAGGCTTTAAAAGGACTTTAGCAACCATTGAGGCCAACCTGTAGTTTAACTGTAGAATCCTCTCTATATCACCCTTGAGATGGGGTCATGCAGCTTTTGCTTAAAGAGTCTAGCAATGGGGGAAACCCAATACCTTCCAAGGGAACTCAAGCTGTTAACATTTTTGCTTATATAAATAATAATCTGCCTCTCTGCAATTTCTATTCATTGTTCCTGGAGATGCCTGCTACATCCAAAGAGAACAAGCACCTCTTCCACATTCCAGCACATTAAGTACCTGAAGACAGTTAAGATGATCTCTCCTTCCAAATTTTCTCTCTTCTAGCATCAGTATTATCAGTAATAACAATAATGATGGTGATGCTGGCTGACATCCATTCCTTTATTTCTTCTGGGCTCTGTTTCTACTTCTCCAGACTTCTTTTTCTACCATAACCCAGCAGCCTTTTCACCCTGGAAGACCTTTTGACCCTTTCCTCTGATTGGTCAGTTCTTCTTATAACCGCTATACTAAGGACATGCCCAAACACCTTCACTCCTTCATTCCTCTCTAATCTCTACTCTGTACTCTCCAGATTTCTTTCTCCACCACAGCCCTCCCCGATGGATACCTTCCCTCTTTCACCCTTTTAGTTCCCTTTTATGCATTGTCCCCCCCCCCATTAGAAAGTAAGCTCCCTGAGGGCAGAGATTGTCTTTCTTCTTGATTGTATTTGTATCCTCAGCACTTAGAACAATACCTGGCATGCAGGAAGTACTTAATACATGTTCTGTCAATCAGTCTATCCATAATCTTTATCTTCCTCTTGATATTCTCATCTTTCTTATAATATGGTGCCTAGAACTGAATACAATTCTTTAGATTCTCAAGGGATTATAGTCGGCTATGCATGATTCCTGGAAGCTGTCATTACCTGTCCTCCAGCTGTATCTCCTCATTCAGTTTCATATGTAACAAGAAACCATAGGAAGGTAGTATGGTACATAGAGTATTAGAATTAGGAGGAGAGAAGTTCAGATTGCATCAGATATTTATTAGCTGTATGACCCTGAGCAAGTCATTTAAACTCTCTCAGACTCAGTTTCCTCATCTGTAAATGAAGATAATAATAGCACCTCCCTTGTAGGGTTGTTGTAAGAATCAAATGTAAAGCATTTTGCAAACCTTAAAGTGCTTAAAAATGCTAGCTTTTATTATTAATTATTATTATACTCTTCTATCTCTTCCTAGGGGCAACTAGGTGGTGCAGTGGATAAAGCGCAGGGCCTGGAGTCAGAAAGACTTTTCTTCTAAAACTGAAATCTAGTCTCAGACACTTACTACCTGTGTGATCTTGGGCAAGTCACTTAACCCTGTTGGCCTCAGTTTCCTCATCTGTAAAATGAGCTGGAAAAGGAAATGGCAAACCGCTCCAGTATCTTTGCCAAGAAAACCCCAAATGGGGCCATGGAGAGTCAGACAGAACTGAAACAGAGTGAACAACAACAAAAATCTCTTCCTAATATATGAGTCTGATGTATATGTTCTTTTTTATTTTTCAGTTGTATTTGTTCTACCTAGCTACCAGATTGTAAGTTTCTTGAGGGTAGAGACCTTATTTGTTATTTTTAGTGTCTCTCCTCATTTCCAAAAATGCTATTGGCTGCTGTATATTTGTTGTATATACTTGGTTATTTACATTCTCCATTAGAATAGAAGCTGCTTGAAGGTAGACATCATGTTTCTCTTACTTTGTATTCCCCAGATTTTGCATAGTCCCTGGCAAATAACAAGTGCTTAACAAAGGTTTTTTGACCAAACCGAATGACTGGACACTCAACACATATAGCTGACTGAAACAATGACATAATGATGGTATTTGATAGTGGGTACATTGCCCAAAATTAAATGAATTGTGTAAACACTACTTGGCTTTTTAGGCTAGTTTCATAAAGATACAAAGAACTCTACCAGAACAGGGCTAAATGATATTTGCTAACTGAGAGATAAGATTGTGTTTATAATTAAGAATCCCTGCAGATTTCTCTGAAGGGCAGATGCCACATGACTATAAATAAGTCAACTTTGTCCCAACCACAAATAAACAAATGTGTTGGAACAGAAATTTTACAGCTTGGGTTCCAAGAAGCCTTCAATCTGTTCATTTGGGGCATAAAAGGATCAAAAAGTTGATGAAATTTGCACAATCAGGTTGACATGCAGAGAGAAAATCATAACTTCTAAACATCTTACAATTTAAATCCACTAAAAAAGTAAAATGTCCTCTAATTTCAGAATATAGATGCATAGGAAAAGAAGTGGCTGCATAGTTGTTTCCCAGCCATCATTATGTTCCAGAAATTTTTTAGGTGAAACCTTCAGTTTCTGTCTATCTATGTATCTATCTATCCATCTATTTTAGTTCTAAAGACAGGGTATGGATCACTCATGGGAGCCCCTTGAGAGAGTGTGTGTGTATTGTGTGTTCAGTACTGCATTTAGCAAATGATGGGCGTCCAACAGTTAATAACAGTGAAAACAGTGCCCCAAATGCATCTTGTAGATGATGCCAGTGAAAGTAGTTTGCTCCTAAGCAAAAGAACAATAAGGCCATTAGACTTACCCATATTCATAATATTATAGGTTAAAAATAGGGCTATTACTAAAAATTAGAAATTAGTGTGCCCAACCTAATACTCCTCTGCCCTCTGAAATATGCCTGCTGCCTCCCACTCTCCATTGTTTCTTGTCTCTATAATCATCTGTGAAGGAATACAGATTTTATATGGGGGAAGAAATGAACATTGTTGTCAATTATTGAAATTCTGTGTGCCTCTTCACAGCTACCCCATGATGTTCTCTGGCCCCTATTCCATTACCTGGTAGGTGTTCTTCTCTTCCTTGGCACCACCCTCCCCACTCCCACTACGGTTATGTCACCCTGGTGCTTCATCTCCTAAGTGTAGACTAGAATTATATGCAGTGTGAATGGTAGCACATCAGGGGAGGGAAGAGAAGGAGAAGTGGAAAAATCATGGCATGCAAATAAACAGTCTGATGAAGAGGGAAAGAAAATGGTTCTGTGGAAATTAACAAAGCAGCGATAAAATCAAAGTCTGTTCAATGGTGTTTAAAAGTCCTGGGGCTTAATTTCATTAAAAAGGGATTAGGCCTATTTCCAATCTGGCCACATGTTTTCTAATTTATATTTTCACATCAAAAGGAATAGGTGATATAACTTTTTGCAAACCAGATCTGATTTCTGATATGACTCTGGCTGTTGGGCTCAGTAGATTCTGAAAGGAAGGAACCAAATTTAAATTTCAGTTTAGTTAGTTTCAAAGTTGTTTGTCAAGATTCAGTTTCATTGGAAGTAATCTTACTCTCTTCACAATTCTGGTTTTCAATGAAAACTATAAGTGTGGGCCAATGTTAGTGATCCCCCTCAAATGGAACATAGAGAAATCCCATTTGGAGAATTCACTGCCCAACTCATGTAGAAATCTTTGGACTTACAGTGGACTACAGATACAGAATGGGGCATATGTGGTCAGGTGTGATTGATATCTTGATTTGTTTTGCTTAATTGTTTCTTGTTAGAAGGGAGAATTATATGGGGGAGTATTATTGGCATGTAGAAATAATATTTAAAAAACAAATTGTCAACAAAACTTCCTAAAAAGAAAGTAATGGATGAATCCAAGAGAACAAATTCTTTGCCAGTGGGACTCCATCTCCCATCCATGGAAAATTTCAATGGCTATCTTCCATGCCTGGAACTCTCTCTCTCTCTCTCTCTCTCTCTCTCTCTCTCTCTCTCTCTCTCTCTCTCTCTCTCTCTCTTTTTTTCTCTCTTTCTCTGTCTCTCCTTATCTCTTACTCTCTCTCTGCCTTCTTTCAAGTCTCAGTTAATATCTCACCTCCAACAAGAAGCCTTTCCTCGTTTTGCATAATGCTAGTTAGTGCCTTCCATCTGGGATTGTACCCAATTTATCCTGTATCTATCATATATGTACATCGTTGTTTGCATGTTGTCTTCTTCATTAGATTGTGAGCACCTCCAGGTCAGGGATGTTCTTTGTATCCCCAGTGCTTAACATAATGCCTAGCACATGGTACGGAGTAAATGCTTGCTGACAACAATGTGGAGAAAAATTAACATGACTTGGCAATAGACTTAGTGTGTGGGACAAAAAGAGAGAGCACTCCCAAATTTTAGAGCATTGGAACCTTGACACATTAGTGGAAATGCCACTAATAGTAAAAAAGAAATTAACAAGAAATTTAGTCAAATAAGATTAATATTCAGGGTCATGCGTTTGGATTTTCACATAAGTTAAATTATTTAAGGGCCTTGCATTTTCAAAAATCCTGAAAGTGCATTTCAGTGGGGTTCTTTTTGAAAAGGCCAAATCCAGTTCTGCCTGGTACCCCCAAAGCACCGTCCTCTGATTCCTATAGCTGGAACAAAATAACAACACAAGCAAATAACTATATGGAGGGGGCACAAATTCATTCAGAATCCCAGCCTGAGGGGTGCTGGGGAAACGCTTACCTTATCTCAGCCCAAAGCTTGTCAGGGGTGTTTCATCTGTCCCCTCAAGGACAATTGTTTTTCAGGGTGCTGCAAACTGATTAGTCTCCTTGGTTTGTTGACAATGTCCAGGTCTGTATTTTGGCCATTTTTAAAAGAAAGCATTACACAGACCAGTGGAGAAAAGGAAGCAAAAATGAAAGGGAAAGATCATTGCCCTGTATGCAAGAAAAATTCATCTATGTGCAGAGCACATCTGTGGCAGCAGTTTCGACTTACTATTGCATGAAGTGGCAAATGGCAAAAGGAACACCCAAATGCCCAAACCAATTTTTCTCCATTATTCTGCTTTGGTAGGCCAGCTGAATAAGGGCCAAATTCTACTGTGGCTGAACTGGAAGGATCTAGCAACCCACACAACTGAGTTTATAGCCACTCAACATTTGCATCTACCTAATTCTTCTCAAACTCCCTGATCAACTTGGTGGGGGGAAATATATATCATATTATTATATATTATATTTTATTATATATATTAGACATATATATGAGTGAGATGGAGCTATCTCTTTATATTTCCCCCCACCAAATTGTATATATGTTATATTCTTTCTATATGTATACACAAAATACATCTGTGGATCTATCATTTAAATATCTCTCTAAGCCTGTAGGTTTTTATGGACTGCTGATACACATACATATTTGTGTATATAGAAATAAAATATTCATGTGTTTTTGCTTCTTAGGACATTTTGCCATTAGATTGGATTAAATAATTAAATGTTTACTTCACGTCTTGACTTTGCCCTGCCTTCTCTTTTCTTCTTGGTCACATATTTGGAGGCTCCAGGGGCTACCACAGTAGCAGCAACCTTTCTTCAAGCAGAAGAGAAGTTGCTTCCCCATGTAGAATGTGTTGCTTACGAGTTACGAGTACCCTGGGAAAGAACTGTTGAGGAAGGCAGTGTTGTTGGTAAGAGAGAGGAAACTTGGGAAAGGAAAGTGGTACTGCTAGAGGTAGGGTGTTAATGGAGTAATAGAATGTTAGTTCTAGAAGGAACCTTAGAATTCATCGAGTTCAGTCTCACAGATGAGTAAACAGAGGCCCATCGAGATTAAGTAATTTGCCAAGGTCATACAGATACTAGCTGTATAGTCCTGGGCAAGTCACTCAACCTCTGTCAGCCTCAGTTTCCTTATTTGTGAAATCGGGATAATCATAGCACTTAGCTCACAGGGTTGTTGTGAAGATCAAATGAGATAATATATTTAGTGCTTTGCGCTAAAAGTACTCAATGCTAGCTGGTTCAGTGGCTGAGCTGAGCTGAGACCCCAGTCTTCTGGCTCCTAATATGGTGTTCTTTTGGGAGAAGGGGGTTGAATATTATTTAAGGATATCTCTAAGTGATGGCAGTAATAGCTGTAGGCCATTACTACAACTAATAACTGCACCAGTCATATTTTCTGGAAAAGACATTTTTGAAGAGATTGAATTGAGAAAGAGAAAACAAGTTAATTTCATATTCGGCCTTACGTGGTATATATTTTACTTGCTTGTGGCATGCATGTGTGGATAGTAATTTGATTTCGGATAGGAATAGGAGCTTTTTTGTCTCACATTGTAATGTATGACTAACGTGGATTGTGAATCACATATACCATATCTGTGAATGGCTTCACCAAATAATGATGTGTCAACTTTAACTTGGACTTTTATGGCAGATTTTATGATGAGGAAAAAGATGCCCATAGTTATCTTCTTGGCTGTGATTAACATTGTCATTGACTGTATTTCCACAAATGAAAACACTACCATTTTTACTCCTGTGGGTTTAGTTGACACCTCTTATTATCTTGCCAGGTTAAAGATTATTTTCTTGGGACAATTTATTCTGGTTAAGGTCAGGTTTAAAACCTGTAGTGTGTATCTTATCCTTTTGCTAGAAATTTTCTACCTTTTGGCTTCAGAATCCCAGGGCTCTCATCCTAGAAGAAAATTGCCTCATCCATTTTATCTCCCATGCCTTTTCATCAGGGTAATGCATGTTCATGAAAGGATTTTCAACGATTTCTGGGACAGGTGGGTCACCCACCTGCTGTTGCAACCATTTGTGGCTGGAAATACATGGGCTAAGTGAACCAGGTACAAACTCTAAGGAGTTATCCTCTTGGGGATTGTCAACCACTTTTCAAAAATCTCTAGGGGGCGAATTCTATTTGCTATAATTCTTATTTCTTATAACAAAGTCTTAGGATAGCAACCCTGTTCATTATTGGCAACATTGTTAATTTATTAAATGGATTTTAGAAGTCCAATTCAACAGTAATAAAAATGAAGTGAGTGTGATTATTTTCTGTGACCTCCAGTGCACCTTTCCTTTGTATTTTCATAGAACAAGGGAGATAGTCTCACCATAAAGGCCAGATTTGCTCATCTTCATATGTCCATTCCAGAAAATCATGCCTTCTTTTAGAATCTATTTTCAGCAGATGTTCTAATACATGTATTTGATTAAAATATTTCCCTTTGGCATCTTAGCACACATAACTACATAATTTTTTAAAATTGCTAAACCCATGAATTTTCATCTTCATTTGTGCCTGTGGCCAATTACAATAGAAGAAAGGTACCTTAACTTTCTCACTCACTATTTTTTGGTGGGGATGGAGAATCTTTTATTTATTTATTTATATGATTTTAAAACATCTTTATTTAAAGTTTTGAGTTCCAAATTCTATCCCTCCTTCCCTCCTCTGTTCCTGAGATGGTAAGCAATCAGATGTAGGTTATACATGTGCAATTATGTAAAACATTTCCATATTAGTCAGTTTGTTCAAGAAGACTCAAAAGGGGAAAAAATGAAAGAAAGAAAGTGAACAATAGCATGCTTCAGTCAGTATTCAGTCAATATCAGTTCCTTCTCTGGAGACAGATAGTATGTTTCATCATTAGTCCTTGGGTATTGTCTTGGATCACTGTATTACTGAGAATAGCTAAGTCATTCACAGTTCTTCATTGAACAATATTCCTGTTACTGTGTACAGTATTCTGCTTCTGTTCACTTCACTATGCATTAATTCATGTAAGTCTTCCCAGGTTTTTCTGAAATCATCCTGCTTGTCATTTCTTATAGCACAATAATATTCCATTACAATCATATACCATACCTTGTTTAGCCATTCCCCAATAGATGGGTATCCCTTTGATTTCCAATTCTTGGCCCCTGCAAAAAAAAGGTGCTATAAATATTTTTGTACAAACAGGTCTTTTTCCCTTTTTTTGGATGTCTATAGATCTAGCAGTGGTATTTATGGTTCAAAGGGTATGCACAGTTTTATAGTCCTTTGGGCATAGTTCCAAATTGCTCTCCAGAATGGTTGGATCAGTTCACAACTCCACCAACAATGCATTAGTGTCCCAGTTTTCCCATATCCAGGGATGGGAAATCTTTATGTTCCATTTTGATTTGATGGAAAGGCTCAAATGAACTGGACTCATTTAACATTAATGCAGTAACTTAAAATGCTTAAAACTGCATTAAGACTTTTGGAACCCCTGTAGTAAATTTGTCAAAGACATTGTTATGTCTTATTTTCCCAAGGCATGAGCCTGGAATCACCAGTAAGATTCCTTATCTCTTGAAGCCCAGGTGTTTTCTTCCTTTCATTTTCCTTACTTATCAAACTTACTCAGTGCCTTGTAAACAAACCCTGAATGAAATTATTTTTGGTTTAGATGTTGGCCTGGTCATGTACCATTCTATTTTGTTCTATATTATTCTACCTCATTCTATTTGTTAAAAAAAAAGTTGATGGGGTCCTTTTAAGATCTGGGTCATTCTCTTTCTCTACCTAGGGCCAAACATTTTCCCTTTTCTCCATTCTGGGTCCACATACCACATACTTCTGATGGCTAATCCTCAGTGGGAGTTCTGTGAGCTCAGCTGAGAGAAGAATTTAGCTTGGTCTGTTCCAAGCACAAAAGCATCTGCTATGGTCTGTTAAACCCTAAATGCTGAACTGTGTGCAGCTGACATTTCTGAGGTACCTCTATGGGCTCGTGAGTAAGTCCTTCTTCCCCAAAGATCATAAGCATGGAAAGAGGCTTTTCTTTTGCCAGAATTCTTTGGAGCCTTGATTCATCTCATCTGTAAAGTTTCCACTTTCCCCAAGTTGTTGTCTTTAATTAATATACTTGAACTTTGCTCTGATTCCGTCCTTCTCAGTTTCAGGTAGAATGAGAAATGCATCATGGCTGTGTTCTCACTTTGAATGCCCCATTATTTCGATCTGCCCAGTATTCTTGAATCTGACCTTGATGGCATTCCCCCACTAGACTAAGAGTTCTATGAGAACAGAAGTTGTGCCTGACCCAGACTTTGTTTCTCTTGTATTGCCTCACACAGTCTTCTATGTGTGGTAGAAGCTTAGTAAGTATTTTTATTCAGTTTTATTGCATGACATTTGAAATGACAACTATGTATTTTTATGCTTACTTTGGCCTTTGCAAAGTATAGATACACCAGGAGGTTGTTACTTCAGATAAGTTCCTTCACTTTTGTGGGCCTCAATTTCCTCATCTGTAAAATAAGGGGATTAGAATAGATGATTCCTTGTGTGACCTTGGGTGAGTTATTTCCCCTCTCTAGGTGTGCCTCAGCTTCCTTATCTATAAAACGAGAGAATTGGACCAGATGACCTCTGAGGACCCTTCCAACTGTAAATCTGTTATCACTCACCTGGGAATAGTTTAAGACATGTAGGTAGGCAGTTTTTTCTTTTTTTAGAAAACCTGAGCATGGCACGGTCTAGATTCTTAGAAAAAATTCATTATATCAAAATTCACCACTGAAGAATTCATTTCACAGAATCAATCAATCAGTTAATAAACCAGCATTTATTATGTGCCATGAACTGAGCCTAGGGCAAAAGCCTAAGTGGAAAGAAGTAAATAAACTCTACTGGAAAGAAGCCTACATTCAAATAAGGAGTAGGAGGGGTAGCTACAAGCACATGTATAAGTATAAACAGCATAAATATAAAGCAAATACAAATATATACGAACTAGTTAAATACAAGTGTTGGAGATACATCTTAAAGTGATGGACTCTATGAAGAGAAGTAAGGAGGGAATGGAATATGGGATGGCACAGGATGTGTAAAGACATGGATATGGGAAATGGAATATTGTGTGAGGAAAAGAAAGGCCAGTTTTCCTGCATGACCCAGGAGGGAAAATAATGTCCAGTGGGGCTGGAAAGGTCTATTGGGACCAGGTTGTGAAGGGCTTTAAAAGCTAGTCAGTACAGAGCTAAATAATTGGAGAAATATTAATTGCCCATGGTAGGCTCAGCCAATATAATAAAAATGACAATTCAACCTGCATTAGTTTACTTATTCAGTGCCATGCCAATCAAACTACCAAGCAGTTATTCTATAAAGATAGAAAAAATACTAACAAAATTTATCTGGAAGAACAAAAGGCCAAGAATATCAAGAGAATGTATAAAAAAATGGCAAAGAAAGCAGTCTAGCAGTACCAATTTTCAAACTATATTACAAAATGGTAATCATCGAAACAATTTTGTACTAGCTAAGAAATAAAGTGGAATAGATTAGGTACACAGTACACAACAGTAAATGACCATAGTAACCTACTGTTTGATAAACCCCCAAGATTGAAGCTTTTGGGGCAAGAACTCACCATTTGACAAAAATTACTGGGAATACGGAAAAGCAGTTTGGCAGATACTAGGCGTTGACCAACATTTCATACCGTATACCAACTCAAGGTCAAAATGGGTAAATAATTTAGACATAAAGGTTACTATCATTAGTACATTAGAGGAGCATGGGAAAATTGACCTCTTAGATCAATAGATAAGGGAAGAGTTTATGACCAAGCAAGACATATAGAGGATCATGGGAAGTAAAATGGACAATTTTGATTATATGAAAATAAAAATTATTTTTGGCACAAAGAAAACCAATGCAGCCAAGATTAGAAGGAATGCAGGAAACTGGTATGTGTACATGGGATTTATGCAGGTTTCTCTGATAACCCACTGTTCTCTAAAAATAGTCTTTCATTGCTTCATAGTATATCCCTGTGAAGTACTTAGGTTAAACGTGCCTTTATTCCAATTTAGCCAGCGAAACAGAAGTGCAAAGATATTACTGCAGATTTATCTTAAAATGTAGAGAATTAGAAATAAGTCTACTGAATCAACTTCTTTCTTCAGGATCACAGAACTTTTAAAAAATTTTTTATAACTGATGCTTTAGCATGGCCCTAGAGATGAGCATGCTAAGCTGACAGACTGATAAAGGCTTCATTCTCAACTATATGGGGAACTGAGTCAAATTTATAAAAATAAGAACCATTACTCAATTGATAGAATGGTCAAAGTTTGTGAACAGGCAGTTTTCAGTAGAAGATTCAAAGCTATCAATTGTCACATGAAAAAAATATTCTAAATCACTATTAATTAGAAGATGGAAAATTAAAACAACTCTGAGGTGCTACTTCATACCTATCAGATTGGAAGATGACAAACACTGGAGAGCATATGGGAAAATAAGTACACTAATGCATTGTTGGTGGGATTGTGAACTGGTCCAACCATTCTAGAGAACAATTTGGAACTATGCCCAAAGGCCTATAAAACTGTGCATAACCATTGACCCAGCAATACCATTGTTATGTCTGTATCCCAAGGAGATCAAATAAAAGAGGATAGAACCTATATGTACAAAAATATTGATAGAAGCTCTTTTTTGTAGTGGTAAAGAATTGGAAATCAAGAGGTTGCCCATCAGTTAGGGAATAGCTGAATAAGTTGTGGTGTATGATTGTGCTGGAATACTATTGTGCTTCAAGAAATGAGGAGGGGGGTGATTTCAGAAAAACCTGGGAAGACTGATACGAACTCGTGTAAAGTGAAATAAGCAGAACCAGGAGGACACCGTAATAATGATCAGCTCTGAAAGAATTAGCTACTCTGCTCAATACAATGATCCAAGACAATTCCAAAGGAACCATAACCAAGAATTCTCTCTCCAGAGAGAGAACTGATGAACTTTGAGGGCCGATTGAAGCATACTTCTAAAATTTTCATTATTTTCCTTGATTTTTGTTTTCTTTTTACAACATGGCTAATGTAAGAATATGTTTTGTGTGTATAATCGATATCATATTGTTTGCCTTCTCAGTGGGTGAGGGAGGTCCAAAAGGGGAGAGAGAATTTGGAATCCAAAAATTTTTTTAAATGAATGTTAAAAATAAATGATTTTTTTTTTGTTTTTAGGCAATTGGGGTTAAGTGACTTGCCCAGGGTACACAGCTAGTAAGTGTCAAGTGTTTGGTCTGAGGCTGCATTTGAACTCAGGTCCTCCTGACTTCAGGGCCAGTGCTCTATCTATTATGCCACCTAGCTGCCCCAATAAATGAATTTTTTAAAAAGCTAATGAGAAGCTAATCTATCCTAGAGGCAATAAGACGCCATTGAAGTCAATTGAGAAGGAAGTCATTGGTCAATTTTGCATTTAAGGAAAATTGCTTTGGCAGCAATGCATAGAATGGACTGGAGCAGTGGGAGACTTGAGGCAGGGAGACCAAGTAGGAGGCTGTTGCAGTCATATTGGTCAGAGGTGAATAGGGCCTGAACTAAGATGGCAGCTCCCAGAGTGAGTGGAGAGAAGGGATTGGATGGGAGAGATGGTGTAGAGGTAGAGATGACATTGATAGAATACTCAGATGACTCACTTAATGGAATTTTCAGGACCCAGTGGCTGTGTGTTTAGTAAACATGCTCTCTTTCTTTTCATTTCATGCTATGTTTTGCTCTGTTGGATTTCTGAATCTCTATTCCCTTTCAACCCAGACTAGAGAAGGGGACACCTTCTGGCCTTGAAGCTGGCTGATGAGAGAAGGCTGATTTCAGACTAGAAGAACTCTGGGCTAAGCTAAGGTCATTTTGCTGGCGATGTGTAGAATGTGCTCAGAATTCAGTGCTCAGGAATTCTTGTCTGAGTCTGACACAGGTTTAAGACTTCTGTGGCATCTGACTTTTCCTCATATACTTGTCGGTAGTTGGCAATAAGCCTATGCCATGTAAGCTCTCATGTAGCCTGGGGATGGTGAATTGGAGGGGCATAGGGTGTATGTGTGTGTGTGTGTGTGTGTGTGTATGTGTGTATGCACGTGCGTGCATACATACATATGTGTGCTTGTATGTATATGTGTGTACTTGTGTGTATGTGTGCATGTAACACAGAAAAAGAAGCTGGCTGAGAGTCCTAAGACCACAATTGAAGTCGTCTGCCTAATGATAGACCCAGAGCATGTGATTTCTAGGGTCCTTCCCAGCTCTAAAATTTTGTGATTTATAAATGAATGGTTGCTATGGTAACTCTATTCTTGTTTTAGAGTAAAGATAGGACAAGGAGTGGAAAATGGCATTGATCATTTGATAACTGAAAGAAATAGGCACAACCGCCTCTCTGGGAGTGACTCTGCCTTTTAATATAACTGTATACAACATTCACATCAATGGATGATGTGTCAAAGTCTGCCATGAAGAAAGGAAGGAAGTAATCCTTGAGTACCCCAGACAGGGTCTGTGTTTCATTTCAGCAGCACTCACTTCCATGTCTGCTTTCATAATTTGAAATTATCGACTATTTATAGAACCCTATCATGAGTACCATTAGTGCTGTTCCATGAAGAGAAACTAAGACCAATATGGAATTCTCCTTTTCTTAAAGTGGCCATTGTTTCTAATTGGATGTGATTGGCTCATGGGAATCCCAAGCTGCCACACAGAATGCAGAAGAACTCACAGGAGGCTGAACTCTGGTGGGTTGCTTGAAGCTGGGGTGTGGAGTAGTGTAGAACATCTCAGGGCAGATTACATGACTGTAGGAATTATTTGGCACCCAGCAGAATGCTACCTAATTAGAAGAGGCTGAAGCATGAAAGCCCTATGATTATTAGCCTTTTAGAAGAAATAGGTCAACAATATGTCATCCTGCTGACTTGATGATTTCCTGGACTTAGGATCAAAGGAATCTTCTTGCTCTCTACTGAGGTAATGAGTTCCCCAGCACCAGAGGACCAGCCTGGATAACTACTTGTTGAGTAGGCAGTAGAGGGTGATACATGGTTCAGGTAGGGGATTGTATCCTTTCAACTTCCTAAGGTTTTATGCATGCCAGTGGTAATAATGATGGTGATGATAGCTAGCGTTTATATAGCACTTTAAAATTTGCAAGATAAATATTATCTTGTTTTATCCTCATGACAACCCTGGAAGGTAGGTGCTACTATTATCCTTATTTTTATAAATGAGGACACTGGAGTAAATAGAGGTTAAGTGACTTGCCCAGTGTCATGCAGCTCATGTCTGAGGTCAGATTTGAACTCATGTTTTCCAAGTTCAGTATTCTACAGATCATAGACCAAGAGCTAAAAGAGACTTCAGAGGATAGACATCTGGTCCAATCCTACTGAGTCAGTCACTTAACCTTCTGAGATCTCTTCATTCTCTAAAATGCCTCTGAGGTCCTTTCCGTTTCCAGATCCTTCAATCCCTCATCAATCAAGAAGTATTTATGAAGTACTACGTGCCTGGCACTGTGCTAAGCCCTGAGTATATGAAGTAAAAGCATAAACAGCCATTGTCTTCAAGTTAACTTAGATTTGAATGGGGGAGAGAAAAGGTACATAATAGGTACATACGAGAGAAATGCACAGTAAATGGAAGGCGGCCTTAGAAGAGAAGGCAAGAACAGAGGGGAGGGGCTAGAAAGGTCTTCCAGCAGAAGGTGATGCTTCAGTGAAATCTTGAAGAAAGAGGTAGGAGTGAGAAGGGAGAGTAATTCCAGGCTGGGGAATTTATGGTGCGGAGTTATAGAGAATAGAGACAGTGTGAAATAGAGACGCGTGCAACTACAGGTAAGGCTAGTGTGTGTATGGGAGAGAAATCTGTTAGAAGGCTGGAAAGATGGGGAGAAGCTAGATTGTAAAGAGCTTCAAGTAGCAAACAGAAGGATTTATAGTCATGTCAAGTCAACAAGCATTTATTAAGCACCTACTGTATGCCAGACATTGTGCCAGCTACTGAGAATACAAAGAAAAGCAAAAAGAAAAGCCCAGTCCCTGCCCTCAAGGAGCATACAATTTAATGAGGGAGACAAATAACTGTACGACAACTCACAGACAGAATACGCTAGAGGTAAAGCATTAGCAATTAAGGAAGATTGGGAAAGGTTTCTTGCAGAAGGTGGGATTTTAGCAAAGCCAGGAAATACAGGAGGTAGAATTGAAGAGGGAGAGGATTCCAAGTATGAGGGACAGCTTGTGAAAATGCTCAGTCAAAGATGGAGTTTCTTGGGCTCAGAACAGCAAGGTTATTTGATCCTAGAGGTCATAAGAAAACACAGGGGAATGATCGTTGCCATCCTCATAGCATGGAATGTGAGTCATCCTGTTGCTCATGGTGAACACTGACTCTACCAGATATTTTCTTGACATAGCTGTTTGTTCCATTGGATTGATGTACAATGTTATAGGGCAGAACAAAAACTCCAATGAACCGAAGATCAAGCTATTTACTGCTGGCTCTTCTGAAAGGCAGATTTAGCACTTAGAAGCACAAGACAGGCATGCTCAGAAGCCCAAGTTTTAATATTTTTGTTCTATATGTAGCATATTTCAGGTAGAACACTACAGCGTAATATTTTCATTGTTGTTTTTGTTATTCAGTCCTGTCTGACTCTTTGTGACCTCATTTGGGGTTTTCTTGGCAAAGATACAGAAGTGGTTCACCATTTCCTTCCCCAGCTCATTTGACAAATGAGAAAACGGAGGCAGAGTTAAATGACTTGCCCAGGGTCACACAGCTAGTAAGTACCTAAAGCTAGATTTGATCTCAAAGAGATGAATCTTCCTGACTCCAAGTCTGGCATTTTATCCTCTGGGCCACTTAGCTGCCCACAATACCACCATACCTCTTAGTTAACCATCTGCAAAATGCTGCAGCATCAATGCTGAATATGGGCTGATGAGGCCTTTGAAATCAGTCCCTAGAAGTATTAAAAGAATGACTTTGCCATTCTTTTGTCTTCCTGGCATCAACAGACTATATCCTCTTCTCCCTCTCCAAGAATAATTCAGTAACTTTCTGAAGGGAGCCTAGGGCTCTAATACAACAGCTATAGGGGTAAATTCTATTCCTTCTAAATAAAAGCCAGCAGATAGTGCTGGGAATGATTTTAAAGTGATCTGTGCTAAAAAGTCCTGACACCAAAGGAAAGAGCTTCGAGGTCCCTCCCGGGGAAAGAGCTGGCCTGATGGATGAGCTCTCAGAAGTATGGGAGGAACTTTAAAGATCATCCTCTCTGAGTTAAAAAACAAAAAACAAACCCAACAACTCTTACCTCAACAATTTACTGCTTTGTTTCTGACAGCTTTTTGAACAAATTTCATGAAATGGAAACTGGGTATATTCTCAAATGGAGGCAAAGGTGTTCAATAAATCCTTATGAAGTCTACTCCCAGTGATCCATACATATTATTGGAATAGAATAATCAAGAACCTTTTGGTAGATATTGTCTATCCCTTTTTATATTTTCTTTTATAATTATCCAGCAAGCATTTGATGGTGAGTGGATAGAATGCCAAGTCTGGAGTTAAAAAGACTCATCTTCCTGAGTTCAAATCTGGCCTCAGAAACTTACTACTTGTTTGACCTTGGGCAAGTCACTTAACCTATCTAGGGTCTCAGTTTCTTTATCTATAAAATTGGGGTGTTGTACTTAGAGTCCTCTATGGTACCTTTCAGCTCTAAGTCTATGATACTATGACCCCTTTAGCTCAGAATGTTAAGGCTGTTCATTGCCTGATCAAGCCCTTACTTTGCCTCTGGGCTCCCCCTGAAGATGGTCCCCTTCAGTGAGGTGGCTCCTAAGCACCCTAGACAAGAGATGGAGGACGTAGCCCTTGATCAACCATCCTGATGTCACAATGAACAAGGAAAGTGGGTCATGAGACTCATTTGGGTTTGTGGGAATAAGCAATTAATTGCTCCATGTATTTAAGTGGCACAGTAGGTAGAGGCCTGGCCTGGAGTTAGGAAGACTAATCTTGCTGTGTTCAAATCTGGCCTCAGATACTTACTAACTGTGTGACCCTGGGCAAGTCACTTAACTTCATTTGCCTTATTTTCAAAATGAGCTGGAGAAGGAAATGGCCAGTATCTTAGCCAATAAAATCCCAAATGGGGTCACAAAGTCGGACATGACTGAAAAAGCAAATGAATAGCAGCAATATTCATGAAGCACTTTCTAAGTGTGAGGACTGTGCTAAAATGCAGTGGCAAATAAAATGTATGTTAGATGTGGGCGATGACCTCAAGTGGCTTCTAATGAGAGATAGGAAATAAAACATACTATAAAAATTAAACATAGAAGACAACCATAACAGCAATGTCTCTCTAGGCAAGATGTGCTAAATTCACTCCTCTCCAGGCCACACTGCTGACTCATCTCCACAGGGGCTTCTCTTCTATGCCAAAGAAATCTCTTTACCCTGGAAGCTCACGGCAACCCCTGGACTTCTCAGAATTGGAACCACCTGCCTATCCCCATGGCTTCTCCCTCTGATTGACTGGTTCCTCCCAGCACCTCTCCTATAAGAAAGAGGCTCAAGCCAAACACGTTTTCTTTCCTCCTCCTAGCTGCACTAATTCACTCATCTCCACAAGATCTTCTCTACAGTGGTGGGGACCTGGGTAACTTATCAGCCCCCTTTTATGATTTGTGTTCTCCTATGAGAATAGAAACTCCTTGAGAGCAGGGACTATCTTTCTTCCTGCTTGCATTATACTCCCAATGGCTTTGCACACTGCCTAGTACATAGTAAGCACTTAGTAAATGCCTGTTGACTTAAATGCCAAGTGAGACTCTGTTAATAAGTACTTCTGAATTCAGAGGCTGTTGGGGAGGTCTAATCCGTGGTTAAGGATGAACAGCTGTGTGCTGGTGCAATTGAGGGAGGATGTTTCCAGGATCACAATACAATCTGCTTTTCTATTTTTAATTCTATTTACAACTCAGGTCTTATTGGTATTTAATTTGGAACTCTGGAGGAGATGCTGAGCTAGGAGTCAGAGGAAGTGGGTTTCAATTCTGGCTCTGATCTGTTAGTTATGTGATGCTGGTAAGCTCTAGGGGCCCAGGTGCTGTATCATTAAAATAACCATGACCTCCTGTTTCTGATATAGGAGACTGATACTCATGTGTGGCTTGTGGAATCAGTCTCTTTACACTCTAGTTGCACCTGATAGAATTAGCCTTTGTTAAAATTATGCTCTAGACACTCTTAGACTCTGCATCTACTGTCACAGATCAACCCAATTGCTTCTACTGACTCTCCTGGTTATATTAGCCAAAAAGGCAGATGTTTGCCTGATGATGTAGCCATATACACAGCTGACCACCCTGCCCTTGGGAAAGGGTTGGGGCCAACTGACCCATTAAACAAAGAGCTCTTGGCCTGTCACATGAAGAATTCAACAACTGTGTTTCAGATCTATCACCGTTCTACTCTGGTCTAGGTTGCTTCCCGATGACTCTCTGTCCTTTATTCCATTCTCTTCATGCCCAATCTACCTCCTCCCCAGCAGTGACTGGGCTTTTCTGCTAACATGACCTGGGTTTTTTACATCATTCTTGCTCCCTCTGGATCCTATTTGCTCTGGTTTCCTCCAGTGCCATCTCATGGGATGAGGAAATTACTCCTCCCCAATGCCTCTGTAAGCAACGTTTTCACTAGCCACCATCTTGCCTGGCTAGATTACATCTCCAAGGTATTCTAATAAAGGAGACTCCTAGGTGTTAGTTAACTTGGCCTAGGAGTCAAGACAAATAACTTTTGTTGATTTGACCACTGCACCAATCAAGGAAGTGTCACCACTCAAAACCAACCTTTGGCCAATGCCCACTACACAGAAAATAGTTATTTCAATACTTCAGGAGACAATTAGATTCCAATTTCCTTGAGAGCAGGGACCATCTTTAGCCTGGTGTTGGCATATAGTAGTCACTTAACCTCTGTCTGCCTCATAGTAGCAACTACTTCCTGTTAATAAGGATCAAATGAGATAATATTTGTTAAGCATTTAGCACTGTACCTAGCACATTTGTTCCTCAGTCATTTCAGTTATGTCCAACTCTTCATCATCCCATGGGGTTTTCTTAGCAAAGATACTAGAGTGGCTTGACATTTCCTTCTCCAGCTCATTTTACAGATGAAGAAACTGAGGCAAACAGAGCTAAGTGACTTGCCTGGGATCACATAGCTAGTAAGGATCTGAGGCTGGATTTGAACTCATGTCTTCCTGATTCCAGGTCCAGTGCTCTATCCAATGTGCCACCTAGCTGCCCCACCTAGCACATAGTAAGCACTAAAAAATTCTTATTTCTCCCCTCCCACTTGGCCAGGGTCCCAAAGACAGTAAGTATCTGGGGTCAGATTCAAATTTGTTTTTCTAACTCCAAGTTCATCACTCCATCTACTGTGCCATGTAGCTCTTAAATGGAAGATCCGGCCACTCCTCCCTACACCCAGTCATGGAGTCTTGCAAGGTGGGATGTATAGGAGTGAACAGAAGGATCATAAGATTTTGTACTGGGAGGGATTTTAGAGTCCCAATCTAATCCAACTCTCTCCTTACACAGCTGAGGAAACTGAAGCCAGAGGGGTTAAGGATATAAGTAGCAGACCTGGAATTTGAACTCAGGTCCTCAGATTCCCAACACTACACCACAGAAGCCCATCTGGGACCTTCAACACACCAGATAGGGGAATGGATAACTAGGTCTGAGTATGGGCAACCCATATGTGCTGCTGGCGAATTAAATCTTCTAGCTCTAGTTGGAATTGAGTGGCTACAAAGTTTATGATCTGCAGAAGGGCCTGTCAGGGTGATGGATCTGTTCAGTGGCCAAGTTCAGGTTTTCATGAGAGCACATAACAAAATTGAACTTACTAAAAATGAGTTGCAGTGAGACTGGTGTTGATGGAACAGTCTCTGTGGGACTGGAGATCTGGAAGCACTCCTTGAATTTATGATCATGGGGGGAGGGTGCAGAACTGCCATGCACCCCAAGAGCATGGATGCCCCCATGCCTCAAATGTGACTTTGGCTGTGGGAAGTTACTTCTCAGACATAGTGTAGTCCTTTTTTTTCCACTGGTAAATTTGTTGGAGAAATACGTGCAAAGTTGTGGCATAGAGGCAGGCAGGAGCTTAATAGGAAAGTCTTCATGACAGTGTTGGATGCTTGAGTCTTCGTGATGAATTATTTCAGTGGCTGTAGGTCTGAATATATCTGGATGGAGACTGTGATGAATGGAGTCTTCTCTTAGGGGAAAGCCTCTGAGTTTACCTGGTCTTGTCCTTAGGGGGCACACAAGAAGACCATTGCCAGAATCCACTGCACGAATTGCCTTCCCACCTTGGTTGGGCCCACTAGACTTGAGCTCTTCTGGCAACTTCCAGCTTATTCTGTATCATCTTGGATGTATGTAGCTGTTTGTATGTTGTTCCCCTCCCCCCCCAATTAGACTGTGAGCTCCTTGAGGACAGGGGCTGTCTGTGTCTTTCTTTGCGTTTAACAGACTGCCTACCACATAGGAAACAATAAATGTTTATTGACTTGCCTGGCCTTGCGTATTAGGAAGAGGCATCAGAATGGGACTTCAGTGGAGCACAAAGAATCATTATTATTAATAAATGAGCTTCTTATTGTTCGTGGTTCTCTTGAGAAGAGTAACCATTTACTAGCTGAGGTAATATTCAATGAGGCCTGCCAGTCAGAAAAAAATGACTGAAGGTGGGCACCTGCTAGGTAATTGAAGGTGTGCAGTTCATTTTGGAATACTTATGAAACTTTAGCTTATTCTATTTTACTGATAGACAGTAATGACTGTAATAGACTGAAGTCAAGAGAGCTACTTTTAGTTCAGAATAGCAGTATTATATGTGACTCTAATTAATTTATTAACAATTCTTTCCTGTTTATAGAGAGCCTAAGTTTAGCATTTAACCAAAACATAGCTGTGGCCTTAATATGTAGAACCAGTTATTTATATAGGGGAAAGCACAGATCATCATTGCACATAATAAACCTAAAGCTGTAAGATTTGTTGATGTCAGGGAATCTTCCTTGTGACTTAGACAAGGTTAGTGGCAAATACTTTATTCACACATTTCTTCCAGTGAGGTACTGCTCAGATACTTCAATAAGACATGGAGATGACTTTGAGTTCTCAATGGCTATGCCAGCCAGAGGGCATGGCTAGTCCAGTGTTCTTAAACTAGGACCCATGAACTTGGGTTTTTTTAAAAAGTATTTTAATAGATGTATATATCAATATAATTGGCTTCTTTTGTAATTGTGTGGATTTTATTTTATGCACATAAAAATTATCCTGAGAAAGGGGTCCATAGGCTCTACTAGTCTGCTGAAGATGACGGAAAAATGGTTATGGACCCTTGCCCTAGTCACTCCCTTTTTTTTTTTCTTCAGGCCTGTGATTTTACGATATGGAAACATAATTTAGAGAGTTGCTTGAGACACTTGGAAATTAAGTATCGGAGCTAAAGTCGCAAGATCAGAGATTTAGAGCTGGAAGGGAACTCTGGAGGCATTGAGTCTCCAACTTTCTCATTTTACAAATGAAGAAATGAGGCACAGGGAAGTTAACTCCCATTTACACTTACAGGTATCTTATATAGATGTACTTGTTTGCATTGGGCAGCAGGGTGGCTAAGTGGATAGAGTGACGACTCATCTTCCTGAGTTCGAATTTGTCCTCAGACACTTACTAGCTGTGTGATCCCGGACAAGTCACTTAACCCAGTTTGCTTCAGTTTCCTTACCTGTAAAGTGAGCTGAAGAAGGAAATGGCAAACCATTCCAGTATCCTTGGCAAGAAAACCTCATGTGGGGTTATGAAGAGTCAGATACAGATGAAAAAAGAATCAACAATAACTTATTTACCTGTTTTTTACCTATTAAAATGTGATTTCCTTGAGAGCAGGAACCATAATTTGTCTTCTTTTTATCTTCAGTGATTAACCCATTGCCTGGCACCTAGCAAGTCCTTAACAAGTGCTCATTATGATTATGCTAAGTGCTTTGTCCATCACCACTCAGCCAGTGTGCATCAGGGGTACAATTTGAATGAATGCGCACATACGTATTATATATGTGTACATCTATATATGTATACTGTTACATGTAGAATATGTATGCATATTATATGTATACATTTATATATACACATCCTATATCTATATATAGATATATCTAAAGATATATCTATATGTAGATATATAAAGATATATCTATAGATATGTGTGTATATACATAGATATCACATATCCTATCTATATGTAGTTATTTGCATACCGTCCCCCCAATTGAAATGTGAACTCCTTGAAGGAAGGGGCTGTTTTGCCTTCCTTTGTATACTTAGCCTTTAGCATAGTGCCTGGTACCTAGTCGGTGCTTACTAAATGTTTGTTAATTAATGAATTGTCTGACTTTTGGCAAATGAGCCAACCTCACTGAACCTCACACATTAAACACAACATTAAAATGACAAGGTTGAACTGAATGAACTCTAAGTCCTCTTCCAACTCCAAATGATTTTCCAAAGTCGTGCAGTCCAAGCCATATCTGAACAAGAATCTCAGTCTCTAACCTCTGACAAATGGTCACTCAATCTCTGCTTGAAGACCTCCAAAGTTATGATACTCACTCCCTACCAAAAAAGATTATTCTGCTTTTGGATGTTGCTAATTGTTGAGATGGAAAGTTTTCCTTAATCCAGCCTTAATTTTGACTCTAGTTCTGCCCTCTGAATCAAGGAAATGGGAACCAGGGAGTAGGAGGCCTTTGTGGTATCTCGTTGTGTGGGCAGCATCACTTGTCCCAGGTGCCATCTACCCCTTTTGGACATCAACTTCTGAGGACCCAGAGTGAAAATTAAAGCAGAAATGGAGGAGGGGAAGGAGGTATGTTGTGTGACATAGAGTCCCTTGCCTCAAGAGATCCCTCTGCTGAGTGGAGAGGAAGGGTAACCCCTTTTAGATGAATGAATAGAAAAGCATTTATTAAGCATTTGCTGTGTGTCAAGCACTGTGTTAAGTGCTGAGAATTCTAAGACAAAAGGAAGGACAGTCTTTGCCCTAGAGAGAAGATAGCTGGAAGTTAAGGGCAGCATGACTGAGGCCAGTCTAATATGGTAGTCCTTTCTTGTAAAGCTTTCACCAATCAAATATGTGAATCTCAAGCTTGGGGTTCAGGTACAGAAAGCACTAAGTCTTCAGGACCTGGCCTCTGGTCAGTGGAAGGCAGCTGGTAAGAGACTGGTTCACTCACTCCCAGAACCCCTGCTCGTATCACAAGCTGTACAATTTCTGAAACCCTGGCCACAGACATCAGGACTCCTCTCAGCTCAAACCATTGACATGGCGTGACTATAAAGAGTCTCTCATTTTCTTTCTGATCCACCTGACATCTTGGTTATTTCTAAGGGGACTGAGCTCTGCCTTCTTTATCTGTCTGAAGCTCAGAGTTCTGACATTTTCTCTCTGTATTCCAAATGGTCTCCATGGCATTTCTTCCCTCAGAAGCTCATGCTTTCTTTCCCTCAAAGGCGTGAAGGAACCTGTGACTCGTGGACACTTTAGAAACCTCCCTGGATAAAACCAGGCTCTAAACCAGCTTGTTCAAGCTCCTGAACTCTCCCAAGTACAGGCGTTGTGGTAATGTAGCTTGGCCCCTTGGGGCAGCCATTAACAATGGAGAATTGAATGTTCACGTTCTGGGTTAGTAGAGGCAATATGCCAATGGGAGAATAAAGTATTATTAGGCTTAGGAGATCATTTTAAAAGCATATCACTAATGTGCTTTATATCAAGATCCAGTGCCAACCAAATGAGGTCGAACATACCAAATGACTGGCATTAACATGCTTCCAGAGCACCAGTAGAATAGAACTGATTAAAAATGCAGGTGTTCTCCAAAGAGACTGTGTGGTTTTATTTTTTTTTAAGTCGGTTTATTTATTTTTTGGTGAGGCAATTTGGGTTAAGTGACTTGCCAAGAGTCACACAGCTAGTGAGTGTTATGTGTCTGAGGCCGGATTTGAACTCAAGTCCTTCTGACTCCAGGGCCACAGCTCTATTCACCATAGCACCTAGC
This sequence comes from Phascolarctos cinereus, assembly GCF_003287225.1. Classification (NCBI taxonomy): domain Eukaryota; kingdom Metazoa; phylum Chordata; class Mammalia; order Diprotodontia; family Phascolarctidae; genus Phascolarctos; species Phascolarctos cinereus. The sequence goes on from NW_027555514.1 coordinate 40,827,719, forward strand.
TGCCCCCAAGATTCTATGGTTTTAGATGAACGAAGAACACTAGAAAGCCACAGGATTGTAGATTTAGAGTTGGAAAGAACCCTAGGGCACATCTAGTCTGACTCCTTCATTTTATAAATGAGGAAACTGAGGCTGGAGAGGTTAAGTATTTGCTTGTGATGTATACTTTTGGTTCCTGCTCTCTGACAGCAGGTTCTGTTTCATTTCTGTGTTTGTGCCTAGTCCGGAAGGGGAATAGTCAATGCTTGTTGAATTGAACTGAAATGAATTGAATAGGAAGAGAAGGCAAGTAAGAAATGTGATTTATATGGGGGGAAATACCTGTACTGAATCATTCTAATTCTAATTCACATGCACATGGTCCTTTAGTTTGTGAGGTGTTTTACATATGAAATCTCATAACAATCCTTACAACAACATTTTTGAGGTGTTGCTATGATTATCCCCATTTTGCAGATGAGGACATTGAGGCTAACAGAAGTTAGGTGACTCACCTAAGGCCACACAGCTAATGAGTGCCTGAGGCAGGATTTGAACTTGGAGCTTCCTTACTCCAAGTCCACTGTGCCACTTGGGTGGTGATGATGAAGGACCCATCAAAGTACAGTTAGTTAAACGCTTCTTGGGTAACCTGAAGGACAATGGAGGAAGGCTCCCAGAGGGTGGCTGGGGCCTGCCAGGTTCTGTAGCCCCATCTCAAGAGTACCTCTGCTCTTACGTGGCGCCTCTTGCCCTCGAGCGACAGGAGACCAATAGAAGGACAGCAGTGGCACCATCTTTTCGGTTTTCTCCCCCTCCCACTTGCTCCAGAAGAACAGTTGTCTGACAAAGTGAATCCTTTGCAAGGAGAGACTCCACCAAGGGGCGGCTTATCAAGCCATCCTATCGCAAGAGGCCAGTACCCAGTTGGGGGGGAGGGAGTCAGGCATTGGAAGCTAGCACCTCACTGTAATGATACAGTTTCCTGCCTGGGCTTAATGAGCTCCTATGGCGTCATTTGGCAGGGTGATAATTAGACTCTCCATCCTGATGCATTTAAAGGGAGGGATCGTATGATTTTCATGGAGGGGTGTCTTTGGAGAATAATCCGTAGGTTCTAGCCATAGGTGTGGGACTGCCCCATTTTACCATAGTCTCTGTCAATATCGGAAAAACCTATGAAGAATCAAGCTGGAGAGAACAGGAGGAGGTGGCAGGGAGGGGGAGCATGAGAAGCCAATTCCTGTTGGGTAGCAATTATGTTTAATGGAATGGAACCCCCGAGACCATCATCGTGTACAGTTGCCTTACCTAAACAATTTCTTTTCCCATCATGTAACAGATGAGGCTGGGAAACACAGCAGCTTCATGACCGATGAGTGCCCCCGAACTCTTCTGCTTTGTCATGCTCAGTGGGGAAAACCGTCTTCTAGCTTAGCGAGATGCTCTGGGCCCTTATTTCTGAGTCTCCTGATGGTGTACACTGTCTGTTTTCACATCATTACAGCTCACAAGGTGCTGAGGGCTTATTTAGGGCTTAAGGAGGATCAGCAGCTTTCATATGGGAAGTTTCAACCCACCTTGGGAGGGTGCTCATCAACCCCCCAAGAAATGATGCTCAGTGATGTTGTATTGATTGGACATTTGGCAGCAGGATATTAGTGGTGCTTAGGGTCCGTAAGTTTGGCATTGGGCTACCAAGAGGTGGGACAGGAGGGGAAGCCAGGGGTGTCTTTAGACATGGAAGAAAGAGAGGATTCTGGGGCAACGTGGGGTTTTAGCATAAATTAATTTTAAAAAGCAGCCTCTGTGAAAGATGAACAGATCACAGCTAAAGCAATTGTGAGGGCTCACAGTCTGTTGGGTTTTTTTTATTTTTTTTTTTGTTCTATTTTGATGGGGACTCTATGGGAAAATCATGCTTCATATTTTAAATATCACAGAATTTTATCAGCTATACAGATAAATTTTTAAAAGGTGAACAAAGTAATTTTTAGATAGTGTATTTTAATGCCTGGATGAAATAATGGCCTCTGCTCCCCAATTCAATAGCCTGAGGTTATCATAAGAAAGATGATAAAATATTCATTTTTTCATAATTACTCTCAGTTAGAGGTAACATGGAAAGAAGTTTCTAAAATTGCAAAGTACCAGTCTGTGGAGGCAGATGCTGCAGGGGAAGGAGAACAAAGAGAAGACTGAGCAGTTAATGAATGGTGGCCATTTCTATGTATGTAGTCCTCTTTCCAAATTCCATTCTCCTTCCATGGACCCATGAACTCATCACTATGGGGTATACCCTCCACCAGTGTATGGCAAAAGCCATCCTCTCTTCCTCATAGTCCATTCCTGTCCAAATCTTTTGATAAATCCTTCAAAGAGCATCTATATAATGCACAGCATCCTGCAGGTTCTTTTAATAGTGAAGCAACATGGTATACTGGGAAGAGAGGTGGTCCCAGAGTCACAAGAGAGCTGGGTTCAAATTTGTCTCCCACACTTACCAGCTGTGTGACCATGGATAAGTCACAAAACCTCTCTGGATTTTAGTTTCCTCATGAGTGAAATGGTGATAGAATAGTACCTACCTCACAGACCTGGTGTGAGGACCAAACGATGTAAAGTACTTTTCAAACTTTTGAGAATTGGCTCCTTCGAGGTAGCTTGGCACAGGGGTTGGGGAAAGGTTGGGTCTGGAGGCAGCAGATTTGGGTTGGAATCCTTACTTTGCCACATAGTACTTATGTGACCTTATGCAAGTCACTTAATTTTCATGAGTCTCAGTTTCTTCATCTCTAAAATAAGGAGCCCACACTAGATAGACCCATTTAGCCCTAAATATATGGTGCTATGATTTCCTGGACACCAGTGCAGTACAGTGTGTGTTTGTGTGTATATATACACACAGACATGTACATATATGTAGACACATATAGGTATACATGTATATACATAATACAAATGTATAAAAATGTATTATAAATATATACACATATGTCTTTACATATGCATACATACAGATCTATTAATTATATTTATGTATGTATGCATGCATGTATGTATAATACTATTTCTTAGATGCCAGTAACCTTTGGCAATATGCTACAGTCAGTCTGTTTGTATCTACCATGCATCTGTCCTGTCCTTTGGGATTGCCTGCTGTGCGATTCTTTGAGATCATGGAGAGAGTTTTATGCTTTATAGCTTTCTACCATTATTGGGAGGGTTAAAAGGATAAGCTTTTTTGGGGGGGTGTCTGGGAGCAGCTCGGGTTGAGGATTGTTGAATGGGCTTTGAAGTTTCTTAAATTCAATCCAGCAAACTATCCTTCTCCTAGTCACCTCTGGCTGTAACTAAATTTTCATTTTTCAATGCCTTTCCAGAATATATGCACTGATGCACTAAAAAAAAGTTAACTGCCTATATGTCCTAATTTGGCCAATATTCATTTCTTCATTCATTTGGTTTTTCCTGCATGGATTTACAGGCCCCACCTTTGGGTTGGATATTCCTGGACTCTTGTAAGATGTTCAGGGGAGACCCTTTGAGAAGATTCCCAAGGCTATGCTTTGCTCCATAGCCAAATGCTTTTGTATATTCAATAAGCAATAAATATAGGCGTTTCAAATTCAGAGTGTCCAAAACCAGAACTCATAATTTTTTCTCATTGTTTTTTCAGTCTCCCCGCTTTGAAACCTGGAACTCATACTCAACTCTTCACTTTTACCCAACCTCCGTATTTAATCTGGTGCAGCCTTGTCAATGCCCTTCTTCGATATCTCTTGTTTCCCCCTCCCTCTGTTTGCTCACACCAGAACCACTCTAGTCCAAGCCCTTATCACCTTTTGACTAGACCATTGCACTAGTCTCCTTGCTTAGTCTCCCTCCCTCTGGTCTCTCCCTTCTCTAGCCCATCCTTTTCACAGCTGCCGTATTGGTATCCCTAAAAGACAGTTTGGGCCATCTCATTTCTCTGCTCAAGAAGTTTCAATGGGTCCTGATTCCCTTTAGGATAAATGCAATACTCCTAGTGAGCCTTTAGAGTTTCACAGTCCGACTCTCGCCTTCCTTTCAGTTTGGTTACACAATGCTCCCCTCTGTCTTCTGCATTCACCACTGCAGTCTAACTGGCATACTTGCTGTTCTCCTGTATGTGACATTCCATCTCTCATGTCCATGCCTTTGCCCAGGCTACCTCCCATGCTTGGAAGGCCCTCCTTCCACCTGTCTACCTCTTAGAGCCCCAGGTCCCTTCAAAACTCAGATCCAATAGCACTTCCTTCTAGCAACCCTTCCTAATTTCACCAGCTTTTAGTATCATCCTCTATATGATTGTGTATTACATATGTATATAAATACATTTAATAATGTATATATATATGCACATATATTCTGTATTATCTGTGAGAGAGGAAAGTGTTAAGGATGATTCTGAGGTTATGAACCTGAAAGGAATGGGGGCCCTTGATGTTTGATGGTCAATATAATGATATTTCCCAGACACCAACATGAGAAGAAGATAACCATAAGAAAACTGTAGGAACACAGAACCAGTAAGATGAGGTCAAGCTAACTCAAGGATGAACTGAGCCATGGACATGCAGGCAAAATTGGACTGTTCCCTAGACAACTGAGAACCCCCAGCTGGAGTTTGGACTCAGCAAGTCCAGGGCTATGTTAATTTATGCAAATGATATTATAATGAGAGCCAAGAACAAGTGTAGAACTGATGTCTAGGTAGGAGGGGAAGTTATGTGTCTTAAGAGAGACGTAAAGCATTTATTTAGCACTTTCTGTAGGCTAGGCAGGGGCTAGGCAGAGGCAGCTAGTTGGCTCTGTGGATAGAACATGGACCTGGAGTCAGGAAGACCTGAGTTCAAATCCCACTTCCAATACTCACTAGCTGTGTGACCCTGGGCAAGTCACAACCTCTGTTTGCCTTAATCCACTAGAGAAGGAAATGACAAACCACTCCAGTGTCTTTGCTAAGAAAACTCCATAGACAGTTATGGTCCATGGGGTCATGAAGAGTCAGACATGCCTGAGCAACAATAATATTCAAAACAGGGAGACAATAGGACCACATATACAGAGTAAATGTATCTATAATACATACAAAATAAAGACAAGGGCATTTAGCTGTGGGAGGCACTGGTCGTTGGGGAGAAAAGGAAATGCCTCGTGTAGGAAGTGATGCTTCAACTGAACCTTGAAGGAACTTGAGATCTCAAGAGGCAGAGGTGAAGACAGAGTGGATTCCAAACATGGCAGATCAACTGGGCAAAGTCCCAGAGGTGGAAGATGAACCGACAACAACGGCTCGAGTTTGTCTGGACCACCAAGTGTGTGAAGAAGGGGAGTAGGGCTAATAGTGAAAATGTAAAGATAGATTGGAATGAGGGTGTTAGGGGTCTTATGTGGCAAGCAGAGTTTATAGTCTAGCTTGGATGAATATAGAGTGTAACGGGGGGATACTATGTTCATCCCTATGTTTTAGGAATATCACTTCAGCAGCTTTGTAGAAAGTTGGGTTGGAGCCAGGAAGACCAGTTAGGAGGCCATCGAAACAGTCCAGGAGAAAGGTGGTGGGGGCCTGTGGCTGTGAGAGTGGAGAGAAGGGAATACATGCAGTTTTCAGCTGAAAACCACCTCCTAGCTAGCCATGATTTAGAACAAAAGCAACAGCTGGAGATGAGGATCCTGGGGCCAATGGCTATTGTGGTGCAGGTTGAGGCCCGAACCAGCCACAAACATTAGAACAGGACATGGAGTTGGGAAAAGTCACATACAACACAATTCCAAGAGCCCCATGAATGTGTCAAACAAAAAGGCGCTCCCAGCTGCTGGCAAACAGCATACAAATAAAACTGACTTAAGTAAACTCACAGTCCAAGCTCCTAAAGAGGCTATAACAAGAGCATTGAGAGAAAATTACTTGTTTGTTTTTTAAAATTCAACATTGAAATTGAGGAAGAGAACAAGAAAATCACCACAAGGAATTACATTTATTGTAACTTATAATAAATTATGTTTATTGTAAGTCTAACTCAAGACTCCAGCAAAACTCCCTGAGAGGGAAGAGGCAGTGTGGTGTAGGGAGAGAAACACTGGACTGGTCATTGAGAGGTCTGGAGCCTAGTTCACGAGGCAGCTGTGATGCAGTGAGTGGAGCACTGAGCTTGGAATCAGGAGGACCTGAGATCAAATCCAGCTTCAGACACTTACTAGCTGTGTGACCCTGGACAAGTCACTTAATTTCTAATTGCCTCAGTTTCCTCATCTATAAAATGTGAATGGTAATGGTAGTACTTACCTCACAAGGTTGTTGTGAGATTAAAATGAGATGAAACTTGTAAAAGCACAGTGCCTGTCTATAATAGGCACCATATAAATGCTTATTCCTTTCTCCTTTCCCCTTCCCTTTCCCTAATCTAGCTGGTCTCTAAGATATCCAGCTCTAAATTCTGTGAATGGTGCCCCACTGAAGCAGAAGCTGTAGCTATGGGATGAAGTCAATGACTTGCCTTATAGGGTGGGTATGAAGCTCACATGAGATTGTTGGAAGGTGCCTTGTACCCTTCAGTGCCATCTAAATGCCTATGGCTGTTACTTTTGGTGCTTGGGCCACGTCAGTGATTTCTCTTTAATTTATATGGTACTAGAATTTATTATTTAGTAGTTGAGATTTTTGGAATGTCAGACACCTGGATTAAAGTTGGCCATTGGAACCTGTGCCACAATAGACGGCTGAGAAGTTCCATTTAAAGCAGACACTCACCTTTCTATTTGTTTAACTTTTTGTATCCTGGACCCTTCTGGCAGTGCCTGGGGAAACCTATGGAGTCCTTTTCATAATCATATTTTTAGGTGCATGAAATAAAACATATAGGATTATAGAGGAAATTAATTATATGGAAACACATTTATAAAATATTAAACAACAACAAAGTCACAGACCCCAAATTAGGAACTTCTCATTTAGAGGTTCTACAATATCATCCAGCCATTCACTTATCTACCCATTATCGTCATCTACCTACCTACATTTATCTACCATCTATGTATCTATGTAACTGTCATCTGTGTATATAGCTATATGTATGCATCTATCTGTCTGCCCTATCTGTCCATTTATCTATCCATCCATCCATCTACCTACCTATCTCTCTCCATCTCTTTCTAATCTATATGTCTATCATCTATCTATATATGTATCTATCAATCTATCCTATGTATCTAACATCTATGTATGTATCTGTCTATCTACTATCTATTTATAATCTATGTATCTATATACCAACATAAGTACCCTCTCTACCCTTTCTATCTGCCTACCTCTCTGTCTCTCTCTAATCTATGTATCTATGTATGTATCTATCTATCCTATCTCCCTGTCCATCTAATCTACCTACCTACTTTTCTCTCTCATCTGTCTATGTACCTATGATCTATCATTTATGTATGCATCTATTTTTCCCTCTCCCTCTCTCCCTTACTCCCTCCCCAATAGTAGGTAGAATAGTAAACTTGGTGCTGTGAAAACCTGAATTCACATCCTGCCTCTGACAGTCACCTTGTATATGCATGTCCTATAACCTCTCCGACCTTTTCCTCATCCACAAACTAGTGAACACAGTCATGTCTAGATCATTCATATTAATGCTAGAATAAACTCAATGGCATCTATTCTTTTATTAAGGTTGTATATGCCCATCATGCAAAATGGAAACAGTAATACCTGCAGCACCTGCTTTCCGGTGATCACGGTGATCCGCTGACAATGCACAGGAACCATGCTGCTGCCGCCTCTCACGTGTCACTGGAGGCTGCACAAATGTCAGTGATCCAGCTGACAGAGGCCAAGGCAGAGACAGGAGCACTCTCACAAGTGTTGCCTTCCTAGTGAATTGGTCATCATGTGATCTGATACGAGAGTTAAACTGTGATTTGACATGCTATTGAAAATGTCCTCTCTCAAGGAGTGCTGAAAGAATTTCCTCTATTTATTGAATGCTGGACAAATACAAGAATCCATTTCAGTTCTGTGACTAAGGACGGATAAGATGACCGAGGCCTGAAATTGTGGATGATGGGGGCTACTTCAGCCTGCCACTTCTATGCCTACGGCGGATCAAGAGGCTCAATGAATTTAAGTAATCGTAGTCTCGGAGATATAAGGAGAAGGCGGTAGAATGAATATGACCTCACTCTGGATAAGTAAATGCGCAGACGTATAACAAGGAGCCACATTTCACAATCTCTTCAATTGCTAATTTGCTCTCTAAAGAGCTAGTGTTTTTTTTTTTACTGGAATCTTCATTTGGATGCCTCATGTACCATTGCTAATAATTATTGCTTTCTTTGTTAGAAGTGAATTTTCAACCCCCATGCCTATTTTTTTCCTGTGGTCATAAGCCTTCCTTTCTTGGCAAATGGATTGCAAAGTGCAGCTGAAGAGGTCAGTTTCACAAGGTGCACAGGAAGCTATTCTGAATCCCCCAGTGTCAGCATCCTTATAGCTACATTAAAATACCAAAAGCTGCCCTGAACAGGTAACTGCCATTTCCATTATAGTAAAAAAAAAAAAAGTAAAGGTAGTCCTCTTTGGCTAGACTCTCATCATTTGCATTGTCAGAGTGAGTTTCCCTTACTCATCCTCTCTACTTTCCAGTCAAATTGGCCTTCTTCCCATTCCCTATAACATAGAATTTTATCTCTGGCCTTGGCATTCAATGTCTCCCCAGGCCTCAAATTATGTCCCTGATCATATCTACCTAGTGAAATCCTAAATCTCTTTAAGGCTCAGCTTTTTTACAGGAAGGCTTTCCAGAGCCCCCCAATTATTAGGACTGTCTCTTCCCCTCCTAAATTACTTAGCATTCACTTTGTATCATTTTCTATTTCCTTATCTGTGCATAGTTAATTTCTGCTTAGCAGAATGTAAGCTGCTTCTTCTTTTTTTTTTTTTAGGCAATTGCAGTTTAAGTGACTTGCTCAGGGTCACACAGCTAGTAAGTGTCAAGTGTTTGGTCTGAGGCTGGATTTGAACTTAGTTCTTCCTGACTTCAGGGCCGGTGGTCTATCCGCTTTGTCACCTAGCTGCCCCTAAATGTAAGCTTTTTTATTAAAAAAAAATCTTTTTCATCCCCAGCATTGACCTGGTACATAAGAGGAATTTAATAAATGCTTAGTGAATTGAATTGAACAGAAGAAATTCAGTTTAATTCAATTTAGCAACTATTTATTAAGTTCCAGGAACTAGAGATAGAAAGATCTTTAAAATGAGGCAATTCCTGTTCTCAAGAAGCTTACATTCTACTGAGTCATGAGGAATTTATAAAGGTAAACTATTTCTGTATACATGACATCACTAAGGATGGTCTAATATATACCATGGCATATGTTTCAACAGTGCCTGTGCAAAGAAGGCAAACCAGAACTGTTCTTGGCAGAAAAAAAAACAACTCTGGAAAATGTGCATCTGGGCCTTTGTGTGTGGTGGCTTCACAGAAGGAGCTGGGTGAGCTCACTGCTACTGTTTCACTCAACCTCTTCCTTCTAGTTGCATGCCATTTTGTTAGCAATATCCTTGGGAGTTTAACATTTTCCCCCATCCCCTTCTGTTGCCTGCTTATCAAACCCCAGGAAAGTGCCATGATGTCCTCAGCTCCACCATTCATTCATCTCCCAGTGATTAAGCATTATGCAGGACTTTTGCATTGGAAGCCTGAGAAAGCTCTGCTAACTGTGAATGGCATGCTTCCAGATTTCCCACACATGTCTTCTATTTTTTTTAAATTTCCCTACTAGAAACCAGGCTTAGAATATTTATAGGCACTTGGGAAAGGGAAGGCTGAGGGGTTAGCTGTCTGGGCCATCAAAAAAGCTGCCCTACTCATCAGTGGATGCATATTTTTCTCTAAGGAGGACTTATTTGGGTGGTCTATTCAGTGTTTGAGCCTTCGAAAGCCAACGATGTTAGAATGGCATTAACCATTTGGAGGAATGATGCCTATTTAATCTTAGATCAGGATTTAGCTTGAGTACTTGAGATTCAGTGTTAGACAATGGCGGACATTTGGAAAAACTTGCTGAGGAGAGTCCTAGAACTCTGGAAAAGAATAAAAGAATTTCAGAGTTGGAAGGACTCTCACTGACCATCTAGTATAATCTGTTGTCAAGAAGGCATCATTGCACAATGCCAGATAAATGGTTGTTGCAGCTCTGCTTGAAGACCTCTGATGAAAGGGGACGCATCGCTCTCTTTGCTCTTCTGAACAGTTCTCATTGGTAGGAAGATTTTCTTGCCCTCAAGTCTAAATTTGCTGCTTTGCAGCATTGGGTCCACGGGAGTGAAGCAGATCAAGTCTAAGCAGCCATCTTGAAATACTTGAAGACAGCTTTCATATCCCCATCAATCCCCCAGCCTTAACTTCTCTAGGCTAGACCCCACAGTTCTATCAATCAGTGCTCGTGTGGCATGTTCTTGAAGGTTCTTAGCTTTTCAAGTTACTCTCTTCTGGGCACTCTAGAGCTTATTGTTTCTTCCTTAATTGTGGCACCTAGAATTGAACATAATACTCTTTGGAGAGAGTATGCTCTGACCCATTATCCCATAGCCAGGTTGCTATATCTGCCCCTCATGGTTCCTGGGAGTACCCCGAGGGGTTTGGAAGGGTCTCTTTTTTACTACCATTAGCTCAATGTCAACCAACTGGTTGTATTCTCTACCCTCCCCACCTTTATCACGTACCAGTGAGTAGCACTCTAGTTCCATTTAATAAGTCTTTACAAATTTTTTTTACATTTAATTAAAAAAATTTCTCAATTAAATAGAAACAAAAATTTTTAACCTTCATTTTTAAAAATGTCTAGTTCTAAATTTTTTCCCTTCCTTCTCCTCCCCTTTCCTTAAGTAGGCAAACAATTTTATATAGATTATTGTTATTATTATTTGCATGTAAAACATTTCCATATTAGCCATGTTGCAAAAGAAAATGCAGCCCCCAAAACCAAGAATAATTAAGTTTTTAAAAGCATACTTTAAGGGGCAGCAAGGTGGTGCAGTGGATAAAACTCTGGCCTTGGAATCAGGAGGACCTGAGTTCAAATCTGGCCTCAGACATTTGATGCTTATTAGCTGTGTGACCCTGGGCAAGTCACTTAACCCTGATTACCTCACCAAAAAACAAAAAAAAAGTATGCTTCAATCTTTGTTCAGATTCCATTAGTTCTTTCTCTGGAGGTGGATAACATTTTTCAGCATAACTCCTGTGGAATTGTCTTAGAACATTGTATTGCTGAGAATAGCTAAGTCATTCACAGTTGATCATCATACAGTACTGCTGTTACTGTGTACTGTGTACAGTGTTCTCCTGGTTCTGCTCCCTTCACTCTGCATGTTTATGTCAGGTTTTTCTGAAAACATCCTGCTTGTCATTTCTTTTACCCACAAAAGTATTCCATCACCATCATATACCACAACTTGTTAAGTTATGCCCCAATTGATGGGCATACCCTCAATTTCCAATTCTTTGCCAATACAAAAAGAGCTGCTAAATATTTTTGTAAATGTAGGTCATTTTTATTTTTCTTTGATCTCTTTGGAGGTAGAGACCTAGCAGTGGCATTGATGGGTCAAAAAATGTGGATAGTTTTTATAGCCCTTTGGGCATAGTTCCAAATCGCTTTCCAGAAAGGCTAGATCAGTTCCCAACTGCACCAAGACTGCATTAGTGTGCCAATTTTTCCATATCCCCTCCAACATTTGTCATTTTCCTTTTCTGTTATATTAGCCAATCTGATAGGTATGAGGTGACACCTCAGATAGATACCTATAGATAGCTTTGATTTCTTCTTCTGAAAACTGCTTGTTTATATCCTTTGGTCATATATCAATTAGAGAATGACTTGTATTCTTATAAATTCGACTCCATTCTCTGTATATTTGAAAAATAAGACCTTTATCAAAGAATATGCTGTAATTTCCTCCCCTAGTTTCCTTGTTCCATTTTAATCTGAATTGCATTGGTTTTTGTTTGTGCAAAATCTCTCTAATTTGATGTAATCAAAATTATCCATTTTACATCCTATAATGTTTTCTCTCTCTCTCTCCCTCTCTCTCTCTCTCTGATAAATTCTTCAATGGGATATTTTCTTTGAAGATATAACAAGCACAGAAGAACAAACATTTTTCTCCACCTCCCTTCAACACCTTGGGAACACACTCTCTCTTATCCTACCTCAGTTGCTGGGGAGAATGAGCACAATCTTAGCTCAGTTCCTTCTTAATACTGGTCCCACCAAGTTCATGTCCAAAAGTGGCATAATGACAATAATAATAGGATTGTTGTTATTCACTTGTTCAGTCATGTCCAACTCTTCATGGCCCCATGGACTGTATGACATCAATATTGTCCTTGGATTTCCTTGGCAAAGATACTGCAGTGGTTTGCCATTTCCTTCTCTAGTGGATTAAGGCAAGTAGAGGTTAAGTGACTTGCCCAGGATCACGTGGCTAGTAAATACCTAAGCCGGATTTGACCTCAGATCTTCCTGACTCAAAGTCCAGCCTTCTATCTTCTGTGCCACTCAAAACTTCTTCAGCATGGCTGGCCTTGGATGAATGACTAGGGCTCTTCTGGCAGAAACTGGAAATCCAGTTGCAGAGGAAGTGCCAGTCTTCATTTGTAAAGGGAGTTCTCTCACCACAAGATTCCTATAACCAATGGACAATGAAATCACAGGTCTGCTCTCTCCTATTCCACTTCCTCAAAGGTACAGAGTAATTTCAGGGAGTAGGGGGTATAATGAGCACCAACAGTGATGGGGGGCATCAAGAAAGAAAGATCTTGTACAGGAGGTGATAACTGAGAGACCCTGGAAGGAAACAAGGGATCCTCTAGCTCTTAACTACAGCAGTCGTTTTCTGCTTTGTAAATCCTTCCCTCAGACAAAGCTGTGTGTATGCTAAGTGAAAGAACTCATGTAGGCAAGGCTCTTCAAGGCCTTATACCATCTAGGATGGAGGTGAGAGGAAGGAGAGCATTCCAGGCATGGTGACTAGTCTATAAAAAGGCATGGAGGAAGGGAATGAAATTGGGTTTACAGAGAACAGCAAGTAGAGTAGGTTGGTTTGGCTGAAATATAAAATAGATCAAGGAGAGTAATGGGAAATCAATCTGGAAAGCTAGGTTGGAGACAGATGGTGAAGGACTTTTAAGTGCAAAACTGGGAATCTGCATTTTATCCTAGAGGCAATGGGGAGTCACCAAAGATTTTTGATTGGAGAAGTGACAAGGTCAATTGTCTGTTTTAAGAAGATTATTGTTGTGGAAGGGATGGGGAACCTGCAGCCTTGAGGCCACATGTGGCCTTCTAGATCCTTAAGTGTGGCCTTTTGACTGAATCCAAATTTTACAGAACAAATTTGTTCTAGATCTTAAGGACCTAGAAGGCCACATGTGGCCTCAAGGCTGCAGGTTCCCCACCCCTGGTGTAGAGGGTGAATTGGAGAGGGGAGAAACCAGAAGCAAGGAGAGCCAGGAACCAAGAGAGACGTTAGCTGGGAATAGAAAGGTAATGGCAGTAAGCAAAAGCAGAAAAATGAAGTACAAGCTGACTAGAGGAAAAGGGAATGCAAATGAATGGACAAAGAATTTTAATGAGAACTTAGAATGAGGATATATTACTTTGCATACTGTTAGGTTACTTTATGCATTGAAATTAATTAAATGTAGTTACTGAGCTAGTTTAGATCATTTTTTGATGTTTAATGTGAGTCTTTTGATAACACATTTTTAAAAATAGAGGGAAGAACAGGATCCACCCCTGAGTTCTTCCCTGAAACAGTTGGCTACAGGTGTCTGAACACTAGCCCACAATCAAAGTTGCTTCATGAACTATTGTCATTGGCAATCTGTTCCTACAATGGGGAAGAGCTGAACGCTGTACCACATGAAAGCCTTTGGCATTATTTAAGGATGCTTTCTACAAGAGATAGAGACAACTGATGTGCCCCCTTCCTCTCTATTTCCCTCACTCTATCACCAGCTATCCTCCAACCCCTTCCATTATACCATTTCTGAAGACTGAATCTCTGTTTAAACACAAGGAGAAGGCATTTCTTATGAAGGAATGAGAAAAATTCCACTTCTTTGGGCTTAAAGCAGATCTCCATATGGCACCTGTCAGATTTTCCTCCCTTTCCCTTTCCCTCTCCCTCTCCCTCTTCATCTCCTTCTCCTTTTCTCCTTTCCTCCCTTCCTCCCTCTCTGTCTTACTCTGTCTCAGAGAACACAATTTAGGAAATCCAAAGGACAATGGGTCACACACATATGTAACCTTAGTGCTATCCCTCTGAGATTATTTTGAATTTATCCTTCATGTATCTTATTTGTACATAGTTAATTTCATATTGTCTACTCTATTAGATTGTAAGCTTCTTGGTGGAGGGACCAATTTTTGCCTTTACTTGTTTCCTCGCTGCTTAGCACAGTGCCTAGCATGCAGTAGACATTTAACAATTTGACTTGTACATTTCCAATCATCAGTTTGCCGGATAATATGTTTCGCTTTAGTTCTTAAACACAAGTCATTGTTGATAACATGGGGCTACCTACATATATCCACCATGCTTCTCTCTTTTGTCCTTTGAGTGGTCTGAAATTTCAGGTCTTTGGAGATCATGGAGTTCTATGACTTCCAGTCATAGGACATTGTTGGAAGGTGGTGGTGGTTGTGGAGATCAGGTAAGGCATCATGTAGAAGGTGGCACTTGAGCTGAGCATTTGAAAGAAACCAGGGATTCTAAGAGGCAGAGGTAAAGAAGTGTATTCAAGGTATGGGGCACAGCCTGGGCAAAAGTATGGAGACGGAATGTCATTATAAGGAAAAGTGAGATGGTCAGTTTGGCTGTATATGAATGGGAGTAATGCATACTGAGGATAGAAAGGAAGGATGGAACTAGGTCATGATGAGTATTAAATGCTCATTCAAGCAGCTTATGTTTTGTCCTACAGGCAATAAGGAGTCACTGGAGTTATGGATAAAACAGTATTTTCAATTAAATTCAACAAGCATTTAATGAAGGCCCACTCTGTGTCAGGCTTTGTGCTAAGTGGTGAGGATACAAAGAAAACCAAATGGCTGAAATTCTATTCAGGGGCTGTAGCACATGTCTAACTAAGTAAAGCAAAGTGATTTTATGAGGAAGAGAGTGCCAATAAGTGAATGGGAGATTTAGTCAGCTAGCATCGATTAAGTGTCTACTGTGTACTGCTCACTGGAGATTCAAAGAAAGGCCAAGAACAGTCTCTGTTTTCAAGGAGCTCACAGCCTAAAATGGGAGAGAACATGCAAACAATTATGTAAGAGCAAGCTATATGCAGGATAAATTGGGGGTAGGCACTGAGATTGAGGAGGGCTGGGAAAGGCATTTCAGCTGTGTTTGGAAGGAAGCTAGGGATTCTATTTGAATCAAGCAGAGTTGAAAAGGAGTGAGTCACCTTATGGAAAACAGCAGACCACTTATGCAAAGGTACAGAGGTCAGAGGTGAATTCAGAGAGCAGCTCTCAGGTCAGTTGGACTAGATTCTACATTTTAAAGTAAAAGGTCATTTTATGTCTTAAAATACAAAAGGCATTCATAGCTCACGAGCTGTACAGAAACAGGCTGTAGGCTGGATTTGTTTCTCTGGCTCTAATTTGCCATCCCCTGAACTAGAAGGTAGAATGCAAAAAAGGAAGTAATATTAAATAAGATCGAAAAAGTAAGTGAGTCAGATTATGAGTGCTTTGAAGACCAGGCTATTTTGATGAATTCTCTTCATTAACCATCTTCCTTGAGCAGAAAAAGAACCAGCCCAAGAATGAGGAAACTGACCCCTAGCTTTCTAGGTGGTGTTAGGCAAATATTTCACCCTCCTAGGACTTGGGGAATCTGTGTCTGTAAAGTGAATGGAGTCTGACCAGATAATTCTTATGTCCCTTCAGAATCACAGACTAAGTCTAAGGAACCTGAGAGGCCATCTAGTTCAGCTCACTCATTTTACAGTTGCAGAAACTCCTGCCCAGAAAGGCTCAAGGGATTGTCCCAGGTCATATAGAGAGGACAAGGATTCGAATCCACATCTTCTGGCTTTAAATGCAGTCTTCCTTCCACTGCACCATGCTGTCTTCTTTCGCTAACATTTTTCCATTCTGTGATAATGCCAAGAGCATATAAACGTTTTCTGCGACACACGTTCCAAGAATGATACATTCGTATATCATATATCCTTCCTGGGCATGAAACCTAAGATTTTTTTTAAGTCTATATTGAGTACACTGGACTAAGGCTCTTCCTCTCTCAGGGGTAATAAGTTCTTAAATGTTAACCCTATTGGATTCTACATAGTTAAATGTAGCAAGTACTTTCCTAAGCCCACCCTAAACAAAGTTGATTGTCACAATTGTGATAATAAATGTCAATGATTTCCTTCTTTTTAAATCCTTTCCTTAAACAAAACTGTGTATATATTAAGTAAAAGATCTCATGCAAGCAAGAATCTATAGATTTACCAGTCCTATGACATTGAGGATATTTGCTGCATCTAATTTTCAGTGTTTGGGGCAGGGGGAGGGAGGGAGGTGTAGAAGGCCAGCCACACTGTCCCTTTGGAAGGATTTGCCAAACACATGCCTGGCTAAACAAGACAATTGTGTTCATCACTGCTGGCAAGTGAAACATTCTGCTTCTCCCCTGGTTGGGAACACAGCGGAAATGCGTGATCAAACTCTTGATAGAGGTCCAACAATGAAGACAACTTATAATATGTGCAACCAGGCAACTCCCTTTTCCTACTCAGCTTCTCACAGATCCTTCCAAATTAATTCCTGATGAACTGTGTTAATTTATGCCTTCAAAGTACCCTCTGCACCACGTCCATGCCCTGAATTGTGCTCAGAATGATGAAAAGTTATTTTTTAATAAAAACTACATTAATCAAATCTGTATGAATGCTGCCAGAGCCCATGAGTCTATTCTGCAAACTAAAGAACCAATGAAAGCATCTTATCCCTTCTCACTGAAAGGTACATCTAATGCAAGACTCATATACTTTACACTCTTAAAAAGAAATTGGAAAATAACAATTGGAAATATGCTCAAATTAGTGACACTTGCACAAAGGGCTTAGGGCATTGTAATAAACCAGAACAATACCAGAACAGCCACTGACCCAGTTGTCAAGCAACTTACACAATAAGCTTCTGATAGAAGAGTGGAACATATGTCATTATGTAACATCAGTATTCTGGAATGTCTTTTCTATAAGACTCTCATACTTTTCCACAATCATTTAGCCAGCACTGTGCCTACGTAATTAACCTTAACTATGAGAGAATAAGACATTTTTACATTATAGCATTTTCATGGAACTCATTTTTAAAATGAAAGTAACAGGAAAACTGAAGATTTTTCAGAAGAATCAGGTATGCTATTTAAAAAAAAAGTTGCATATTGATGTTTTAGGAGTAATTCTGAAACATTTTAAAATATTTTATGTAAAATAACTATTGTAATGAGAAATAGGCTGAGGATAGAATTAATTTACTCTGATTGAGCAAGCATTTGGTCCTGGGTATATGAAGGCAAAAATGAAAAGTCTTATTTCTCTTCTGTTGGAGAAGGTTACATTTAATTGAAGGTAAGACTTCAAGGCTATTGTTATCTTCTTATATGCCAGGAAACTAAAACCCAACTATCATCTATAAAATTAGGAGGTTGGATTGGATGGTATCTTGAAGATTTCTTCTCACTGTAAATTCTTGAGGACAAGTTCAAGAGATAGATGCAGGCTGCATGTCAATATAGCTGAGTGAATTCAAAGCTGGGACAATGGATGGTCACTGACAGTTCCATGTCAAATTGAGAGAGTTCTATAAGCAAATAGTCATAGATTGAGAGATGGAAGGGAATTGAGAAGTCATCTAATATAGCATCTTCATTTTACAGATGAGAAAACTGGAGCAAAGAGTAGTTACATGATTTGCCCAAGGTCATACGGTTAGTAAATGACGTAAGTCTTTAGTAGAATACCTTAGGCATATGTGAATGGTTCCACATAGACATCAATGATTTGGATTAAGGCAGAGGTAGCATGTTCATCACATTTTCATTTGACACCTATCAGGGAGGGACAGTAAATATATAGAATGACGCTCATGTGAAAATGATCGGTCGTATCTAAAGAAATGAAATTTCATAGAAATTTGTATTGTCCTCCACCTGGGTCTAAAAAAGTCATCTTTCAAAGCACGAGATGACAAAGACATCCTAGGTTAATCTAGTTCATGTGATAAAGATCTGGAGAGCTCTATATGAATCAATAACAAGACATGGTAGCCAAAAACCAGCCAATAGGATTCAACATTGCCTTAAGGCATAGCGTCTCAGCTAAGGCAGGTGATGGTCCCACTGTACTCAGTGCTGCTCAGACCACACCTTAAGTATTGTGTTCAGCTCTCAGTACCACATTTTTAGAAAGACATTGAAAATCTGGATAGCAGCTAAAGGAGGGTGACCAGAATGAAAAAGAGACGTGAAATCATGCTATGTTCTAGTTGACCCAGTTGAGACCTGCCTGAATAACTCAACTTTAAGAATTGATGTCAAATTAGAAGGAGACATCTAATGAAATACCCCAAGGATATGTTCTTGACCCTTTCTTAGGCAACAATTTCTATCAACGACTTGAATGGAAACACAGATGATATGCACATACCATTTGCAGATGACATGAACTTGATAGAGAGAAAGCTAACATGCTGGACAACAGAATCAGGGCAAAGAGGATCTGATGTACTGGCATATTGACTCAAGTCTAATCATATGATACTTAGTTGGGATGTATTTAAATATATTGGGATATATTTTGAGTCTGAATACTGAAGTTCAAAAAAACCCCCAGCTGCCGAAGTATAAGATGGTGGAAAAATAGTTAGACAACAATTTGAATGCAAAATATCTGGACATTTTAGTAGATGGAAATCAACATGGTATCCATAAACAATGCTACTTTAAGATATGTACATAGAACTATAATGTACAGAATAACAGAGGAGACAGTCACACTATACTTTGTCCTGGCCAGACCACATCTAGAGCATCAGCTTCAGGTTGGGGTGCCACATTTTAGTAAGGACATTGACAAATGACATACAAAGGAGTTTGATTAGAGTGATGAGAGAGACCTGGAAATAATGTTATCTGAGAATTAGTAAGAGTAAGAATATTTTGGAGGAGAGGAAACAAGTATTCCAGGGACTGTCATGTAGAAGAGAGGTTAAATGTGTCTCTGCTTGTCCTGTAAAATGGGGATAATAACAACACCTACCTCATTGGGGCTGTCATGAGGATAAAATGATATAATATTTATAAAGCACTTTGTAAACCTTGAAAATGAAGTATAAACACTAGTTATCATCATCTTCTTCATCATCATCATTATTATTAGCCTTAGATGACAGAAAACTGAAAATAATGGCTGAAAGTTGCTGAGAGGCACTTTTCAACTTAATGTAAGGAATAATTGCTTGACAGAGCCATCCAAAAGTACAATCAAGAACCTCTGGAGGAAACGAATTCCCCATTCCCGAAGGTTTTCAAATGGAAGCTGGGTGACCACTTGTCTGGGTTATTGCTGAAGGCATACCTATTTGGTTTGAATTCTGCTAGATGATCTTGGAGGCCTTCTAACTCTACAGTTCAGTGATTTTCCATTTCTTTTTTTTGTGAAAGCGCCCCAGTAGCACTGGATGTAATGAAAGCTCACAACAACTGCAGGATAGTTAAGTATTAATGCCCCCATCTGACAAATGGGGGAATCGAAAGGAGAGAGGTCAAGTGTTTTATTCAAGGCCACAGGGACAAGTCATTGCCAAAGCTGAGAACTGAATTTCAATGTTCTCTTTCTTCAGCCTTATTCTCATCCCTTGGCTCCTGCACTCCTCATGGCTTCATTTGTCCTTTTTTACAGGGGGAAAGGTTGTTTTAGAAAGGTGTCCTCAAGTGAAAGAATTCACACATCTTTCCTGGCTCCAGTATACATCTTTTAAATTGCTTTTTTTCTCATAGGTGAGGAAAGGAACAGCATAGTTGGCCTGCCTAGGGAAGAGCAGGTAATAGTTTCAGCCTTCAAATAAAACTCTTACCTAAATAGAGTACCTTTCATCCTAGGATCTCCAGGAGAGAATTGTGCTTGTAAGGGGCCTACTGAAAATTTGCAATGAATTTTTCAGGAGGGATGGAAGAAGTGATGCAGACAGGTCATGTAGATCAGAGGTTGCAGCTCAGCCAGTGCCATGGATAGCAAACATCCAATGCTATTTGGGGGCAGTTCATCCTTTGAACAATTGTTCTGCATCCACATGTGTCTGCATGTGTTCCTGAGACATTCATCAAGGGTATATAATATAATGAATCAGGCTGTTCTGGGAAATTGTCCAGTCACCTTTCCTAAAAAGAACTTTCATGGTCAAATGGACAACCATTCTTCTGGGTGGGTAAAGAAATTGTACTGTAAGGAGGAAGAAGATGAACTAATTTATAGGACAGTAACCTTGGAAATAAGCATCCTCTGCCTTTCCCTTGCTTACTTTTCTGGATCTAGTGAAAGTCCTAAAAATGATGGCCAAGGAGCATGACATGTTGGGCATACCTATCTCTACTGTGAGATTCTCCACTATCTAACTACATGAACACCTGTGTTTTTTTCAGGTGTTCATGGAAGCAGAAGTGAATTCTTCAGATGTCTAGATTCAGAGGTGTTACTAGATTCAGTGTTGTTAAGTGGCAACCAGTGGGAAAGATCTAGGGTTAGGAGTGAGAAACCCAGAAAAAATTGATCTTAACACATGTTGAATAATATGTAGGTAACTTTCGCCCTTGGTCCTGCAATTTCTCTCACTACAAAATGGAGATAACTATTTCTGCCCCACTAACCTGGTAGTGTTGGACTACATATCTCAAAAATGCTTTGAGCTCCCCCTGAAAAAATGTAATAGAGTATTGTATCTGGCCAGAATATTTTGTCTAGGGGAAGAATGAGTCTCATGACCAAAAGGGTTAGCTGTCAGTTTTGGAAATGTTTGGCCATAGAAACTCACAAAGCTGAAGTGTAGAGGGTTTATTTTTGCTTCAGCAGAGGGGATCCCACATTGGTTAAACTGTAGATCTTTTTAAATATTGGAGTATAGAAGAGGGTAGAGCCAAGAAAAAAGGTCAGCCCCAAACAACCAAATGTCATATCCTTTAAGAATTCTTTTGCCTCCAAGCCTGTCCCCACAAAAAGGCATAGATGTTTAAGACAAGGAAAGATATTTGGGGTTCTCTTTATTTCATCTGAATTGGGTTCTGGCCTTCCCCAGAAAGGCCTGCATTTGCACCCCTAGAGATCCTTTCCAAGGAGATATTCCAGAAAACATAAAAAAAAAACCAAACCAAACAGTTTTTAGATGAACTTTGGGAATCCCAATAGGCAACTAACTGGTCTACTCAGGAGAACACTGACTCAAAGTCAGAAAGACCTGAATTCAAATCCTTCCTCAGGCACTTACTGGCTGAGTGACCTGCTTAATATCCCTCAGCCTCAGTTTCTTCATTTGTAAAATAGGCGTTCTATTAGCACCTACAACCCATGGTTGTGGAAGGATTGTGTGGGATAACATAAGTAAAGCCCTTTGCAAACCTTAAAGTTACATATAAATGCTAGTCATTATTATTAGAAAAAAATCTATCAAACATTTAACTTAAAATTAGTTACAGTAGTATATATATATATATACACACACATATACATATATATTTATATATACTTCAGCATCTAAGTGATGATGTCATCTTGTGGCAGCATTAGAGAATGATAGACTGTCAAAGTCAGAAGGGACCTGAATGGACATTAACCCAATTTGTACAGGAACAGGAACTCTTTCTCTAACCTCCCCACTGAGTGATCATCCAGGTTTTGCTTGGAGACCTCCCTGAGGGAGAATTCCTTAGCTCTTGAGATAGTCATTTCCACTTAGAGATAACTCTGATTGTTAGTAGAGCAAACCTGCATTTTCCCTTTTGCACCTTCTGTAGTGAGTCAATAAGCATTTATTAAGAACTCACACTATACCAACAACTGTGCTAAGTGCTGGGGGATACAAAGACAGGTCCCTGCCCTTGAGGAGCTTACAATCAAATGGGGTAGACAACTTGTCAGTAGCTTGGTGGAAGGTAAACTCATAGGGAAGGAACTGGCCTGGGGGCGGGGCTGCAGATGGTGGGATCTGAGCTGAGGGTTGAAGAAATCCAGGGAAGAAGAGGAGGGGGAGCCTTCCAGGCCTAGGGGATAGTCAGCTGCTAAGTTTCTGGTTCCACCTGCAGGAGCCAAGGAGAACAAGCCTACTCTGTCCAGAACAGCTTTTCAAGCCCTTTCCGTCCGTCTCTTTCCTATCCTGGGGTGTCTGATTGTCCAGCCCAGTTCAGTGCATGCTTTCTTTGTAAAAGATGCTCCTCGTTCTTGTCATTGTGTACACTGCCTCTTCTGCAGGGCATTATTTCACATAGGTCTTTAAGGACAACTTTCCCAAGGAGATTATATGTTATTTTCTCCATCACATATTCAAATGATAAGCCCCTATGATTTAAGCTAATCAGTAACCTAACAATTCCAGTGTTTATTATTTTTAAAGCTCAAGACAACCAAATGCCAGACAAGGTGACCCAGTTACATTGCTTCTTATTTTAACCACTGGGCTCTGAACTGCATGTTGTAAGCTGTTCCCATTCCCTGAGCCCAGCTGCTTCATTACTTAAAGTGTGGGGAGGGGGCAGCTAGGTGGTACAGTGGATAGACTGCCAGGCTTGGAATCAGGGAGACTCATCTTCCTGAGTTCAAATCTGGCCTCAGACACGCACTAGCTGTGTGACCTTGGGCAAGTCACATGTCTTTTTTTAAATCTCTCTACTAGAAATTATCCTTCATATCCTCAGTGGCTTTTCAACCCATGGATTCAAAAATTAAGTACACAATGGGAATAGACATAGATAGGTTGCCAATGCCTGGCACATAGTAGGAGCTTAATATACCCTTGTTGAATTGAATTGTTAAACCCATCATTCAACAAGATTATGGAGAGTATGCTCTTTAGGAATGGTGGGTTCCCTGAATTCCTACATAGAACCAGGGCTCATATGGGGATAAAGATGCCAAGGTTATCCACTGCATCCTGGGCTATCTCCAGTCATCCTGACTTTTGTCTTGCCACTGGACTTTGATGAATCTGGAAGAGAGAGTGAGGCTGAGGACTTTGTGTAACTCTGCTTCACTTAAATCCAATTCACACACACGTCAAGATATCACTCCATGATGTCATCGGTCCTCTTCGAAAACGAGGTACGAACATGAGGAAGAAGAAGAAGCATCCTACAGCAGCCCTTCAATCTAATCTTGTAGAATCGTAGATTTAACAAAGCAGCCTCAGACGCCATCAAGTTCCACCCCCTCATTTTACATATGAGGATATTGAGGCTCAGAGAAATTATGACTTGCCCACGGTCACACAGCCAGTAGCAGAACTTGAACCCAGCTCTTCCTGACTGCAAGGCCAGTGTTCCACCTCAGCAGATGAAAAAGAAATAAGAAGAGGATGCTCCCTGGGCTTTCCCATTCCCCACACATGTCATCTGCAGCAGAAGCCAGCTTCGCTCTCTGGGCCTTATGGGGTTTCCAAGGTGAGCACAGCTTCAGATAGCTGTAGTTTACTGAGAAAATCACAACAGTGGTTGAGGAGTTCATTTCTCCATCATGATCCTTAATTTCCCAGGCTTTGGGGAGTCTCATTGTCTTCCACCTGGAGTTAGAAGCAGACTGAATCTGTGGAGAGTTTAGTTTTCCTTTAGGGCAGTCATGGAGGCAGGAGGGATTTCCTCTGGGAGATGGAAAATAGCTTCTTCCCAATGAAAGTACAGAAGGAAAGGAATTTAGCATCTGTAGTTCAGTGTCTGCAGTCGGGCTGTTTGTGTATTTTTTATTGTAGTTATTTCTGCTTGAGATTGATTAAAGAGACAAGGAGGGTAAAAGTATCATGAAAAATTGCTAAAAAGGGAAAGATTTCATTGGAAGAAACTATGGTTTCTCCTCAGGAGAAACATTATATGTTTCAATTTTCTTTTCTTTTTTTCTTTTTCTTTTTGCCAAAAGACATATCCTCCCAGTGAACTGAAAAAATACATCTCACAAGTAGTTGTAGCAGAAAATGAGGATTGACTTGGAGTATTAGCCCTGGGAATGAGGTCCCCTGAAATGTAAATGACTTATCCAAGGTCACATAGCTAGTTAGTAGCAGAGCTAAGACTAGAAGTCTAGAGTTCTGATGCTTTGTCCAATACTCTTCCCACTACATTAATCAATTAACAAGCAATCTTATAGAGCAGCTACTTGGCACAGTGGATAGAGTGACAGGCCTACAGTCAAGAAGACTCATTTTTCTGTGTTCAAATCTGGCCCCAGACACTTACTAGATGTGTGACCCTGGACAAGTCACTTAACTCTGCCTCAGTTTCCTCATCTTTAAAATGCACTGGAGAAGGAAATGGCAAACCACTTCAGTATCTTTGCCAAGAAAATTCCAAATGAGGTTACGAGGAGTCAGACATGACTGAAAATGACTGAACAACAAAATATCCCAGACTCTACTAGATGCTGGAGGACAAAGAAATAACTGAAACAACCCCTGCCCTCAAAAAGCTTCTGTTCTATAGTGGGAGACAACATGTACACACAAGGTATATAGAAAATATTTTCATACGAAATGTGAACAAAAAATACAAGGCAGATTTCCAGGGGAGGTTCTAGAAGCTGGGAGTGGGGAAGGGGAGAGGGGTGGTTGTGGAGATCAGACAAGGCACCATGTAGAAGGTGGCACTTGAACTGAACATTTGAAAGAAACTAGGGGATTCTAAGAGGTAGAGGTAAAGAGGAAGCGTGTTCAAGGTATGGGGCACAGCATGTGCAAAGGTATGGAGATGGGATATCATTTATAAAGAAAAGCAAGATGGTCAATTTGACTGCATCAGAATATGTGAATGGGAGTAATGTATGCTGAGAATGGAAGGGAAGGACGGACAGACATCATAATGAGCTTGCAATGCTAAATTGAGCAGCTTCTAGCCTGTCCTACAGGCAATAAGGAGTCACTGGAGTTTGCTGAACAGGGAAGTGCCACATTCACACCTGGCCTTTAGGAATCTCACTTTGGTGGCAGTGTGGAGATTAGGTTGGAGGAGAGAGAGACTGAAGGCAGCAACACTAATGGAGAGGCTACTGTAAGAGTGTCACTGGGAAGTAATGAAAGCCTGGCCTAGGGTAGTGGCTAGGTGAGTTTAGAAAAGGGAATGGATGCTAGAGATGCAGAAATAAATTTGACCAGGATTGGCACCTGATTGGCTTTGTGAGGTGAGAAGATTCGTGTTTTCCCTCAAAGCACTGAACCTCTATGGTTACTAAACCAGCAGTATTAGGAAAAAGAAGAAGGAGGAGGAGGAGGAGGAGGAGACACTGCTGCTGCTGCTACTTATGATGATGAGGAGGAGGATGAAGGAAGAGGAGGAGGTGGAGGGGCTGTCATCAGCTCTGCAGTTGAGCTCACTATGTAAAGAGAAGTAGTTACCATTCTTTGGCTCATCCCAAGCCTCTTACTCCCAAGTGACAACTTTCTGCAGGCTTAGGTTGACCTTGAGAATGTGGGGGTTGAATTGGAAGCTGCCTGAAATGTCTGAGAATCAGAAACTCCTGGATCACATCTAGAGGTTCAGTCCCTATGTCCAAAGCCAAAGACATGTTGAGAAATAGGGACAAGCTGGTAGTATGATGGTGACAGAATGAATTGGAGGAGGGACAAATGAGCTGTAAGGAGAGATCACAGATGTTTCCTGTTCTGGGGGGGGGGTGTCTGGCAGGTGAAGGACAAAAAGGACAAGGTGAGGGAGGAGGTGAGAGTGCTATTGGTGGGAAAATTGAGCTCTGGTTAACCTAGGAAAAGGAAATGATATGGTACTCACTGAAGAGCAAGGAGTCAAAAATCAAAGGATTAGGGAAATTCAGAAAAACTGGGAGTTAAATGTCCCGGCATTTAGTTCTGGGTCTACCACTAACTTTGGAGCCTTCTCTTGAGTTTCTGCTTCCTCATCTGTAAAATGGTTACAACAACAACAATAATTAGCACTAAAAGGTTTGTAAAGCACTTTACCTGTTATCTCACGTTGACCTACACAGCAAACCTGTGAAAATGGTGCTATTAGGAGAGAGGTTAAGTGACTTGCCCAGGGTCACAGCGCTAGTGAGTGTCTGAGGTAGGATTGGAATTCAGACCTTCTTTTCTACAAGTCCAACACTCTATTCACTATATCACCTAACTGCTTTTGCCTAGAGTGGTAATTTGGCTGGGGCAAGTGAGGCTTTGTCACTAGGTGCTGAAATTTAGAAGATGCTCAGAGCATCTGCAGTTTTTTTTTAACAAAAATAATTCATTAAAATAAGAAGTTATACAAAATTACAGCCCAATGTCCCTCCCTTTAATAATGACAGTAATAATAATAATAATAATAATAACTAGCATTTATAGAATTCTTTAAGGTTTGCAAAGCACTTGACATCTCATATGATCATCAAAACAACCCTGGGTGGTAGATGTTATCATTAACCTTATTTCACAGATGAGGAAACTGAGGCTCAGAGGAGTTGAGTGACTTGCCTAGGGTCATATATCTGGTAAGTGTCTAAGGCAGGATTTGAATCCAGGTCTTCTGACTCCAAGTTCAGCACTCTAACCACCGCCTGCCACCCAGCTGCCACCACCCCTTTCTCCATGCAGCAACACTGAAAGTATGTTCCGTGTCCCTGGTCCACACAGCTGTATGCACAGAATAAGAAGACTTGGTGAGAGCACTTTGTGGCCATAATGCATTATTTCAGTGGAAGCTGTTATCTATGAAAGGAGAGGTCTGGGCTGGGATGAAGACTCTAGGCTTCTAGAACTGGCAGAGATCCCTCTATTTGGGGCCCTACAGAACGCCTTCTGCTTCCCTCTCCTCTGTCTTTCAAAGCTCTGGGGGACTTGCCTTTGGCAGGGATGGGGGAAGGCAATCTTTTCCAGACCTGAGGACTGTTTTTTTTTTTCTCAGCCTAAGTCCCCAGGGCCCTATTACCTCTCTGTTTTGTTGTCTGTCACATAAGATTGAGACTGGGGCGGGGGGCTGCCTCTCAAAGTTCAAAGCCCAGAACAAACACACCGTCTCATTGCCTCCCCTCTCCAGCCTCTTCATGTGTCAGCAGAGATAGCAGTTTAGCCATACCGGCTTTTGTCGGTCCTCTGTATTTCCACTGCAGTGGCATCTACTACAGTTTAATCATCAGAGTGTCTCAGCTCTCATCCTTAGGCCTGGGGTCATGGGATGTGTGGGGCAACCAGCTACTTGGGATTTATTTTGGAGTTGTCACTATTTCAACAATGTAACCGCCCGTGTGTTCAGAAAATACAGGTCCCTCTTTTCTCTGTTAAGCTGTCAGGATCTCTGGAGTGAATGCTCATCATCCTTTCCAGACTGCCCAACAATGTATGTCGGTCATTTGTAGCTGGAGGTTAGATTTTGTTAGGAGGAATAGAAGAATAAGCCATGTGATCTTGGCCAAGATCCCTTAGCTGAACCTGAGTTTCCTTCTTTGTAAAATGAGGAAGTTGTACTAGATAATTTCTAAAGTCCCTTGTAGGTCTTAACCATATAATCCAGTGAAGTTTACTAACTAGCTGCATGATGGGTACGTCACTTCATCTTTAGGCCTCAGTTTTCTCATCTGTAAAACTGGTGGTGGGAAGCTAAAATATTTCTTGGGTCCTATCCCACCTAAGGTTGTAAGTAATATCATGGAAAATTCCTATGATTTTTAGAATCTAAGAACTGGTTGAGATTCTCTGTGCTACAGCTACTAGGGGGCACAGGAGATAGAGTATTATACTTGGATTCAGGAAGCTGTAAGTTCAAATTCAGCTCAGAAACTAGGCTGTGTAACCCCTGCCCAGTCATTTAACCTCTCTGTGCTTCATTTTCCTCATCTGTAAATGGTGAAAGGGAATGAAGAAGCCTCTTGATGAGGGTGAAAGAGGAGAGTGTAAAAGCTGGCTTGAAGTTTAACATTAAAAAACTAAGATCTTGGCAACTGGTACCATCATTTCCTGGCAAATTATTGTTTGTCCTTCATTCTTGAAGAGGACCATGACATCAGAAAGGTGATGCCATGACTTGCAAGTGAATTGGATTTAAGTGAGGGAGGGCTGTGCAAAGTCACCAACTTCACTCTCTCCTCTGGAGCCATCTGGGTCCAGTGGCAAGATATAGATCAGGATGGCAGGAGATGGCTCCAGGTGGGCTAGGTAAGAAATGAGTCAAAGAATGACCTCTTTTACCTAGTCAAAAAAGCAAAAACAAACAAAATCAATCTGGAGGGGGGGGTACCCTCAGGGAGAAGAAATGGAAGCAGTGTCAGATTTTATGTTCTTGGGCTCAAAGGTTACTGTAAATGGTGACTGCAGCCATGACATTAAAAGACACTTGCTCCTTGGAAGGAAAGCTATGGCAAATCTGGACAGCATACTAAAAAGCAGAGACATCACCTTGCTGACAATGGTCCATAGAGTCACAGCTCTGGTTTTTCCAGTAGAAATGTATGACGGTGAGAGTTGGACTACAAGGAAGGCTGAGCACCACAGAACTGATGCTTTTGAATTGTGGTGCTGGAGAAGACTTTTGAGAGTCCCTTAGACAGCAAGGAGATTAAATTGGTCAGCACTTACAGAAATTAATTCAGGCTATTCAGTGGAAGATCGAATACTGAAGTTGAAGCTTAAATACTTTGGCCACATAGTGAGAAGATGGGATTCATTGGAAAAGACCTTGATGTTGGGAAAGACAGAAGCCAAAAGGAAGAGAGGATGGCAGAGAATGAGATGGATAGATAGTTCCATGGAAACACCAAACATCAACTTGGGCAGACTTTGGGAGATAGTGGAGGATAGAAGGGCCTGGCGTGCTATGATCCATGGAGTGCTGAAGAGTCAGGCACAACTCAACCACAACAACAAAAATTGGTGATAATAACAGCACTTAGTACCCAGGATTATGAGGATAAAATGAGACAGTATTTGTAAACTACTTTGTGAACCTTTAAAAGCTATGTAAATGCTATTAGTATTATTATCGTTGTTGTTATCATTATTATTGTTGCTATTCACAGAAGTTGTTGGAAATACACCAAATTGGTGAGGGGCTTGATGTGGCTGCACAGGACCTTAATCATGGAGTGTGGTGGCAGATTCTCCCCTGACATGACCCTGTACCTCACTCTCTGTGGCAGCGTCCTAAGCAGGGTCCTAGTGTCCTAGGGTAATGGGGTATCTCTGTTTTAACCTCATAGGTGATTTCTTTCCCCTTCTCCCCAGTAGAGTCAATCCACTTGACCTAGTTTAGTGTGTATCTTGGGTACCACAATTCCTAACCCTCTGACTCACCCCCTTCTACTACTGTCTAGTTCCTTTTGCAAAGCTGAAAGCAAGCAAGAGGGGGCGTTGTGGTACAGTGTTCAGAGCACTGAGCCAGAGGACCTGGGTTAGAATCCCATTTAGGATGCCTACTACCTGAGTGGCCTTAGGGAAGTTGCTTGCCTTTACTGGGCCTTGGTTTCCTAGTCTATAAAATGGGGGAGCTGAACTAGATGGCCTCTGAGTTCTTTTCCAGCTGTGGTCCAGGATCCTATTATTTGGTCAAGAGTAAGAAACATTCTGGCAGCTGGGTGCACAGTGACTAGAGTGCTGGGCCTGGAGTTAGGAAGACTCATCTTCATGAGTTTAAATCCGGTCTCAGACTTATTAGCTGTGCGACCCTGGACAAGTCCCTTCACTCTATTTGCTTCAGTTTCTTCATCTGTTAAATGAGCTAGAGAAGGAAATGGCAAACCACTGTAGTATCTTTGCCAAGAAAACCCCAAGTTACAAAGAGTCAGACATAATTGAAACAACTCAACGACCATAAACATTCTGAGTTCTCCCAGAGATACAGATTTCTATAAAAACCAAATTATAAGAGAAAAAAATAGCCAGATCCCATTAAACTTCCATCCCACCCCCTGCCTGATTCTTTAGTCCCTGTGCACATGGGCTAGTTATTTTTAGTGACAGAGTTGATTCCCCTCCCCCATGCCACCACCCTAATGTGAGGAAACTGGTTCATCAAAGATGTTGAGTAATTAGTTTAAGGTCTCCAGCATCAGCGTGGAGCCAGGAAATGAACTTCAAGCCTTCTGGCCACAGGTGCTAGTTCATATGCTACAACACATTATTTGGGTGTAAGTTACTTCACCTTTCTTGAGTTCGGTTTCCTCTTCTATAAAATGAGAGAGAAGGTTAGACTAGCACATCTTTGAGGTCCTTTGCAGGGCCAGCTAAGTTAATTAAGATAATAGTGATAATAGGAGCTCGCATTTCTATAGACTCTTAAGGTTTGCCCAGTGCTTTACATATGTTAACTCATTTGATCTTCACAATACTCTGAGAGGTAGAAGCTAATATTATCCCCATTTTACAGATGAGGAACATCTTGTTTTATCCATACTGTGGGCTCTAGGGAAACTTGAAAAGGGAACATTAACCTTGAACAGCAGAGAGCAGGGATCTTTATTTTTTTGGGTCATGGACCACTGTGGCAGTCTGGTGAAGTATGATGATGATGATGGTGATGGTGACGGTGACAGTGGTGATGATGGTGGTGGTGGTGATGATAGTATTTTTGTAGCTCTGTGCACTTTACAAATATTATCTCCTTTCATCCTCACAAGAACCCTGGGAGGCAGGGTTATCCCCGTTTTAGAGATGAGGAATCTTTCTGGGATTCTCTGAGCCTGATATTAGTGCTCATGCCAATATCATGCCATTTGACAATATCTTCTCTCATGTACAGGCAAGGAACTCCTAGGTCCTTGAGTGAGTTAAATCCCAAGTCTCTTCCAGTTCTGCACATAAACAAGGTCAAGCAGAGATGAGGTCACTGCTATTCCTTGACTCTTGAGAGCGTGGAAGCCTGCCCATGTAGGATAGCATTTATTCTTTTCTTTTTGGGCTTACTTTAGAGACTGTTAATAAAAATAAAGCCAATAAAAGCAAATGATAGTAATTAATGCTAATAAAGAGAAGAGGCAGATTGGAGGGCACATCTGTTCAACATGGCTTTTTGAGTAGCTGGCTGGGGTTTTATTATTGGTAAGCAGGAGGAAGCAGAGTCGAGTTCATTACCAGTTGCTGGTCTACTTCAAAACCTGTAGCTATGCACAAGGTTTCTGTTCAGACACCTTTTGTCAACTCTCCAATGGCTTCAGTGTTGTGACTGTAGTCTCTTTCTAGGTGAATAAAATGACTGCTTTTTGTAATTGAATAAAAATATTTGGATATTTAGGGCAACTCTAGCAGCAGACATAATGATTCTGATGATATGTGCCTTGTCCTGTTCCCAATTGGTTTTGATGTCTTTTGCCCAGATCTCTGTATTTTGAAAGCTTTTTGTTCCATCTAATTTGGAGATTTGGGGTATGTGGTATGGTGGCAGCCATCAAAGCATCATTCTGACATGTTAATGGATCAGGGTCATGTCTGAGTAGCTGTGGGCAGTGGTTTTGTCTGTGATGCTGCTGCAGCCTCAGTGCAGTTTATTTATCAGATTTGTAAGATTGGATGGACTGGTTGGATTGGTAGGAAAACATGCACAAGAATGGTGCAGGATGAAAAGAAATGCACTGGTTCTGATCTGTATCGATGGAAAGGATGCCCACATCAGGGAGCTCACAGATCCATTGAAGTATCAAAGTTTGATTATCAGCTGGGTGATGCTTTGGGTGATGGAGTGGGCTTTTCTTTCCTTCTACCATTGGTGATATCTTCACAATCTAATGCACTTTCCAAGGAGTCCCAGAGGAAAATCTAAGGCAGATGTCTCTTACTGTGGAGATTTCCTGGGTTTGAGAGAGGTGATCAGCCTGTCCTGACCATTAGAAAATACCTTCTAAATAAGTAGCTACATGGTAAAACAGTGAAAGCATAGTCCAGCATACAACTAATGTATTAAAGTGGGTTTTATTGAAGGCTATGGCATAGCTGACTGGAACTAAGACAGACCATGAGAACATAACTCCTATAAGCAGAATATACCCTCACCCCTCACACCCTGCTGCTACCAGAGCTTCCAGAAGAGAGATGTTGTAGAATCTTCAGTAGCATGTTGCCCTTTGACATACTGACATACTAACATGAGATACTGTTTAAGGGTCAAACGGCAAATCTTCAGCAGCAGTGCAATTTGTGATTCATTTCTTCTAGCATGGAAGAAAAAGCCTTACTTCTGGCATGTAACCAGTAAAAGTCTCCCTTTTAATATACAGCTAGGAGGGTTTGGGGCATCAGCAGGGCAATTAGGTGGTACAGTGGATAGAACCCTGGGTCTGTAATTAGGAAGACCTGATTTCAAATACAACCTCAGACACTTACCAGCTGTGTGACCCTGGGAGTTACTTAACCTCCATTAACCTCAATTTCCTCATCTGTAAAATGGGACTGATAATATAATAATAGCACCTACCTCCCAGGGTTGTTATAAAGATCAGATGAGATAATAATTGTAAAGGACTTAACACAATGCCTGGCACAACACAGGTGCTTTATAAATGTTAGTTGTTGTTATGCCATAATTCAGGTGGCCAAGCTCATGACTAGTCTTTCGGATCTCATAATTCAGCTTTTGAGTTGCTTAGCCTTCAGTACATACTCAGCAACCTTGGGCAGAGCTTCACAAGTGGCTATTATCTAGTGATGGTATGGGAAGCCTGCTTTGTGTAGTTTCTCATAACTGTGCTAGGAATGACCTTGGAGAAGGGCCCTGGCAGTTTAGAATGGGGAGCAACTATGGCTGAGGGGGAGGGCCGGGCAGGGGAGAGGTGAGATTTCTGTGGACAGGAAAAACCTACTGAACTTTTAACAAAGAAACTAGGAAGTTTTAAGAGGTTACAATATACTCCAAGGAAAAATATTAACAAGCAAGCAAAGAGATTACAATAAACTATATTTAACACCAGCATTTCTTCTACTGGGGAGGGAAATCTCCTCAAATGGGAATTACCCTGCTGGTTTCAGAATATAATAAGCAATAAATGCATCCAATCCTGCGCTGAGGCTTGTTTTTAACGCATAATCTTATTGCTGCAAGCATGGATCCATGTATCATCAGTAGCTCCTCATATTGTGAAGTCAGCTATAGAAGTTGCATCATTCACTGACCAAGAAAAAAGACCACCTATAAAATGGGTCATGTTGTAGAGAGAAAGAAGATAGTGCAGTTAGATTCTGAATTAGGTCGAATGGCTGGACCCAATGAGGGGTCATTAAAGGTCTGATGCCAACTTGGAAGAAAGTTGAGTGCCATACAGAGCTAGGGCTTGACCCTGCGCTGTCCAACACTTTGTATGAGTGATTTGCATTAACCCCTAGAAGGCAATTTTGAAGAGGTCACCAAGTCAGCACATATGTAAACAAGCTGGAAGACAAAATCAGGACCCACTGAAAGACCTCAATGAGCTAGAACTTTGAGCTAAATCTAATAAGATTCTATTTAATAGGGAGATGTGAAGATTTACAATATGCAATGGGAACAGCCATAGGTAGGTTGCAGTTTGAAGAAAATTGTTAGATTTTGGCGAACTGAAAGTTCAATATAGGTCAGCAGGATAGACTGGGAGGAGTAACATCCAGGACCAGGGAGGTGATAGTCCTGCTACTCCTGAAGGGTCAGAGTCAGTTCTGCATACCACAGTTGAGGAAAGACACTCATAAACTGGACAATGTCAAGAAGAGTAGGAGCTGGATGGTAAAGGGCTTTGAGATCATGTGAGGAACCCTTAAGAGAGGAACTAGGGATGCCTTTCTTGGAGGAGAAAAGGCTTAGGGGACATATTATAGTTGTCAAGTATTTGAAGGGTTGTATATGGAAGAGGGGTTAGGACTTTTTTTTTTTTGCTTGGCCCTATGGGGCAGAATAAGAGTAATCACAGGAGTTTACCAAGCAACAAATTTCAGCCTGAAATAGGGAAAACCTTCATATTAGAGCCATCCAGAAGAGGATGGACTGTGTTGGTAGGTAATGGGCTCATGTACTGGGGATTCTGTTTTGGGTATAAGTTAGACAGATGGCCAATTCAGAGATTCTGTGGTTTTGTCACAGCTGTTCAAGCAGAGTGGTATCCTTGAGACCCTAGGCAAAGCAAGGATTGTCCTGGGATATTTCAAGAAGTTGGAGGAAGGTCATAGCAAGGTCTACCCATTACATGTTTAGTAGATGAGAAGCATCATGTAAGGATTTGAGGGATTAGAATTTGGAAAGCGTTGCACTATAAGGGACTGAGGGAAGAAGACAGAGAAAGGAGTGTGGAGGGTGGGAGGAAGGCTTGCAGTTTAATTTTGGCCGAAGAATGACAGAATCCTGAAGTCAATGACAAAGAAGCTTCACTCTGTATGCTAAGGCTTAGAACAAAAGAGACAAGACTGCATGTCCATGTGTGTCTTCTTAATAAGCCTGACTACAAGATTTGTGGCTTCTGCAGAAAAAAGGAAGGAGGTTTGGAGGTTTTACCCTCCAAGCAATGGAACTGCAGAATGATGGATGTTTTGGGTACGGAAGTGCTAAAACATGGAGGCACTTTATCCAACCCTCCTTCCTCCAACATATCTGAAACTTTCAGACCATTAGGCCCACTGTAGTGGGACCGAGCTGTGTAAACCTGGTCTTCTTGTAGATTTCCCCAAGAATGCACTTCATTCCTTACTATTCTAGTCACCCACGGGGTCATTTCCATTCTATCCTGGGAAATGCTGTTACACAGTCAGTTTCAGAGGCTTTTTTTGACCTGTCAAGGGCCCTCTAAGACTCTGAAAGGCCATTGAAGGGGAAGGAGGGGAGGGGGAGAATACTCCACAGATGACAGCCCAGCAGAGAGGCCTTTCAGAGAAGGTTCTACAAACTGACAATTGCAGCTAGCCCTTTGAGCTGATTATGAGGGCTGGCATAAGCTACAAGGTTTACAGTTTCTGAAGGAGACAGTTTGATTTCCCACAGAGACATTCAGAGTACAGGTGAAGTTTCAGAGCTCAGGTCTAACTGCCTACATCCCACCAGAGAAATCATCCCCAGCAGAGAGAAATCTTTCACAACATTCCCATGTATAGAATCTAATTGCAGCATTTTCCTTTGTCACCCTGAAGGATCATATATGTTGGCTGTGCTCGAGTGGATGATTGAATCAGAGCTTAAACACAAAGACTGCTCAGCCACTCTGACGAGCTCTTCCTTCATCATGTTACTCAGTAAGACATTATGCCCTAGTTCTCACGACATCTCCTTGATGCTGCCTTATTTACTCATCTTAATGGCTCGGGCTCCTTCTGTTTAAATGCATGCTTCATATGAAGGGGCCCACTGTCGCAGCCTTGAGCCAAGCTCTGCTAGTGGCTGGGAAGTACTGGGGAGTGGGCGGGGATATCACCAGGTTGGGAGGTGGGGTCTTCCCAGCAGAGGTCAATCCACACAAGCACAGAAAGGCAGCAACTCTTATTCATGTCCACCCACATGGTAGGATGCTACTCAAAATGCCCTAGAATTAATAGAGCAGCTGTGTGCATACACTATGAGCTGCAAGTCTCTCACCAAAGCCAACATGCGAACATATTTAAATGTAAAGCTGCAAGGGACCTCAGAGGTCATCTAGTCCACCCTCATTTTACTGATGAGAAACAGAAGTTCAGAGAGATTAAGTTTCTTACTTAAGTTGATTCAGCTAGTAAGTGTCCAAGGCAAGTTTTGAACCCAGATCTTCCTGACTCCAAGTCTGACACTCTATCCACTATGCTGTGTGACAAGCTGCACATCTTTAAAGTTAATCATTACGCTAAGCTTACTTCTCCTCCCCTTTCCTCCCCTCTCCTCCCCTCCCCTCCCCTCCCCTCTCCTCCCCTCCCCTCCCCTCCCCTCCCCTCCCCTCCCTAGACTAACTCTTATCTGTGCCACTTTGGAGTTTTTTCGTTAACATATCCAAATCATCTCAAAGTTGTCGGGAAAACTTAACAGTTAACGTGTCGACATCATCTCAAAGGTATCAGCATCATTTGGTCTTCTGATGACCTTACTGTGAATGTTTGAATTTACACAGCATAGGACCAAAAGGCCCTGACAGCAAGGCCTAGATGGCTTCTCTCAATTTAGCACATAGGCTAAGTATGTGAATTTTGGCTAATATACGATAGTTTTCCGGTGGCACTCCCCTGATCTTTGGGACGGTCTCTGTGTGACTTCTGGGTTTCTTCTCTGTGAGCTTACTTCCTGCTACTGTTACTTTATACTGGCTACTTATAAACTTACTCTACTCACCAGGAGGGGAGCAGGGCGGTCAGAGGGAACAGAACAAGATACAGTTTTAACCCAAGCTAGCTCAATTGTTACCTCCTCCGTATAACCTTCCTTGATTACTGTGCATGTATTTATCTTGTATGTGTGATCAGCTCCCCAGGAGAATGTCAGCATTCTAAAGACAAAGAGTGGTTGTTGTTGTTGCTGTTTTCGAGTTTGGATCTTCAGCACTTTAACAATAAGCATCCAAGAAACATTTTTTTGAATTGAATGGAATTGAATTGAACTATGGCTAACGATGATATTAGATGGCTAATCTCAACATCTGTTATCCACACTGATTGGAGTACATTCAGCACTGTCTTCACTCCATTCTCTCCCCACATTTAAATACATTTTAATGGTTTACACACACACACACACACACACACACACACCGCACGCACACACACACAAATTCATTTTACCACAAGAAGCTGAGGCCAAGAGAAATGATTTTCCCATGGTCATTAAGTGAAGGTGATTCAGGTAATTCAAAGCCATTTCTATACCATTCAAAATAAGATGTAAAAAACCAAATCTACAGAAAAGAGCTCATGAGAGCAGGAGCCTGACAGAGGTGTTGTGGGAAAATGGGGAAGGGAATGGATGGAAACTGACAATGTCCTACTTAAGGGCAGTTGTCAAATTTTGGTGTGGTTCAATAGGGTTTCTGCTAGCCCAGGACCACAGTAACGCTGGATAGGACCACTAAGGAAGGACCACTCCCTAGGCCAGAGTAGGACTTCACCACTGGTTCTTCAGGTGCAGGACCTGGTGGTAGGACTAGAAGAAGCTTCAAGGGTAATAGAAAGTTTCCTGACTCATGAGAGTCCTCTCAGGCCAAATCAGCTCAAGAGAATGGGTGGCAATCAACACATAAACATTTTTCTCTTGATACCTCCATTCAGACCACCATGTCTTTCTAATACATACCAACTTCTTCCACCTCTGAGTGTTTTCCCCAACCTCTTTCCTCCTATCTTCATCTATGGCTACTAAAAACCTGGGTGACCTTATGTAAGTCATTTGCCTTTATAGATTTCAGTTCCCTCATCTGTAAAATGAGGAGATTGAATCAAATGATTTCTAAGGTCCTTTCAACATTAAAATTCTCTGATTCTCTGGTTCCATAGATCCTCTTCCCTTCTAGGAAAATACTAGCCAAATAGGTCCACAAAGTCATATTCAAATACTGAAATGGTCTACCTAGGAAGAAATGGGCCACCTCTATCAGGCTAGCCTTGCAATCAAAAACCAATAAAGTTAGAGTGTGAGAAATGACATCATGAAAATAGATGTGTTCATCAAGGAAGAGCATATAGGGAGAAAATCAGGGGTCTGAGAAGAAAACCTTGAATAATAACCACCATTAGTAGAAGAGGAAGAAGAGAAGTAAGCAAAATAGGCAGAGAATGAACAGAGAAAAAAGAGGAAAACCAGAATAGAATTATATCATGGAATCCAAGGGAAAAAATTCATGAATGGCCAAAATGTCAAATATTGCAGGGGGGTCAAAGAGGATGGGAATTGAGAAGAGCCTACTGTACTAGATTTGGTGAGGAGGTCACTGGTTACTTTTGAGAATGTATTTTCAGAGTAAGCAAAAGCTGGATTGTAGAGCATTGGAGAGTAAGTGGATTGGGTAGAAAGGAAGCAGAGATAGCAGGTATAGTTCACACAGTCAAGGAATTAAGTAACCAAAGGAATGAGGGAAGTAGGATTATAGGATAATTGTATAAATTACTTAGGATCATAGGTTTTTATAGATGAAAGGGCCTTTCAAAATCACCTAGTCCAATCTATTCATTTTACAGATGAGGAATTTGGTGCTGGGTTAGCTGAAGTGACTCATCCATAGATAGATAGATAGATAGATAGATAGATAGATAGATAGATAGATAGATAGATGGCAAGAGCAAAAATGGGCTTCATATCCTGGTCCACTGATCCCAGATTCACTGCTCTCCTCACTGCGTCATGCTGGGTCTTCCAGCTAGAAATGTAGCTAGGAGGATGATCAAGGTCAAATTAAGAATTTTTCTTACGATAAAGGAGATTTGAGTATGTTTGAAAGCAGAAAGGAGTCCTTGGAAAGAGAAACAGTCAGAAAGATAGAGATATACAGAGAGAAAGATGGGGAGGGGGGAAGATAGGGGAGGGAGAGACAGAAACACAGTGCCTGAGAGACAAAATGAAAAGACTAAGGCCAACAGTTAAGTCAGGCAGGCCAATGGCCAGAACCAAAAGAGACCAGCTAAGGTAGGAGTACTGTAGGACTAGGTAGCTAGACCTAGGAAAGACCTAAGAAGGTACAAAGTCCACCAGGCCAGGCAGTGGGGATTAGAGACTCAGGCCCAGGCATTTAGACAATGAGAGGTCAAGATCAAGGCAAAGGGTATGCTTAACAGATAGAGGATACCAACAGCAAAAGTAGACATTTGATACTGAATCAATTGCTTTCTGTACAGGCTACCAATATACTTTCTGTTCAGAACCACAATTTGCCTCAGCCAATCAGAATCTGCAGATTGGTAGGCAAATATGTAGACCTAGTTGAAGGAGAGGAATTAAGGGCATAAGAAGTAAAGAAAGCCCTAATGCTGCCATGGTATCTAAAATTAGATTAGATTTTTATTCCTTTTGAGTTAAATCATTATTTCTATAGAAGTCTCTTTTAAAGGAGAAACTACTCTCCTCCCCAAGATAAACTGTTATCATGGCAGAAAGAGTCTTGGCTAGGGAGTGAGAGGAGCTTGGTTCAGATGTTGACTCACTATCAATGTGAACTTGGGAAAAATCACTTTTCTTTTCTAGGCCTCAGTTTCCTCATATGTAAAGTAAGGGGATTGTACCAAATGACCTCTGATCCTTCTCAGCTCTACATCTATGATCCTATTGTAATCTGAATAATTTTGATCTTAGTAATCTTAATAAATTAGTTCATGAGGTTGCTTTTGAAGAATGCAGGATCCAGAGGGAAATGGGATACTAGACAAGATAACTCCTAAATTAGGAAAAGAAAGATTGGATCTGTAGTATAGCACATTGCCCATGGAGGACAGACCTCATGAGAGTAATGTGAGGTCTGCCCTCATTGAGCACCAGCTTGAAGGCACTGAATATCTGGATTGGGTGGAAAGGGAGGTGTTAGAAAAGGTGGGATGGTATCAGTGGTCAATTTTGAGTCATTCAGAGCATTACCTGGGCTTAGCCCTGCCCTCTGTGTTTGCCCATGGCCTTACACATCATAGTTGCCTCATCAAGGCTATTGAATTGAGTGAAAGTGAAGGCATGACTTCCTGCACATGACAGCTTCTCATTTAATCTTGCCCTTTCTTCTTCTTCATCATTATAGTCGTGTGCAATCACCACATTATTCTTGAACAGAACCAATGATCCCAAAAGCTGCTGGTGGGTGACTTATTGGCTTGCTGCCTTGATCCCTGTTTATATAATATTAACCTTGTCCTGGCTATAGGGTGAACTCTAAAGTTCCCTGTTCAATCTCCTCTGTTAACATTAATTTGTTTTCTGCTTATGCTCTTTACTTGTAAGTGATGTGGGGTCCTTATACTCCCATCACTACTAGAAGCTCTGATTAATCTCAAGGCAATGTTTCAGGCTGGGGAAAGCAGAACTCGTTTGACCTTGGTCGTTGTAATTTCATTTCTTCAACAAACCACTCCACAGGTCTGGTGTGCCTTCTCTCTTTTCCACCTGTCTTCCTCCTTTCGTCTTTTTCTACTTCCCTGAAGCATGCAAGCATTGCAGGATTGGTAATTCTTCCCTTATTTCTTTCAAATTGGAGAGTTTTTTGGGTAAGAATGACAGCATAATGTACAGTGTTGGACTTGGGGTCTGGAAGACCCAGGTTATGAATTCTGCCTCAGACATTTATTAGCTGTGTGATCAATCAGCAAGCATTTATAAAGCACTTACTATGCTCTAGGCCCTGTGGTAGATGTTGGGGATACAAAGACAAAATGGAACTACCCCTGCTCAAGGAGCTTATATTCTAGAGAGGGCAGAAAGCAGATAAGTGATTATGGGCAAGTCATTTAACTTTCCTAGGCTTCCATTATGGGGTTACTAGTCTAGGTAACACCTGACAAGGTTAGTGTGAGGATCAAATGATGATATGTAAAATGTTTTGCCACATCTCAGAGCATTAAATACATTACAGACTTTTTTTGGTGGGGGAGGGGGAGAGAAGAAGAGAGG
The DNA here is from genome assembly GCF_003287225.1 of Phascolarctos cinereus. NCBI lineage: Eukaryota > Metazoa > Chordata > Mammalia > Diprotodontia > Phascolarctidae > Phascolarctos > Phascolarctos cinereus. The sequence goes on from NW_027555514.1 coordinate 40,868,478, forward strand.
AGAGGAAAGGGAAACCCACTCTAGCTTTCCTCATTCCCCAACCAATGTTTCCCCAATAAGTTAAATGGAAATCTCCTCTTCAATTGTAGGACAGACTCCCAGCTGTCAGTAATGGTTTAGATGCAACGGAGCCTCCAAGTCCCCAAAGTTTGGCCCTAGGAATTCTTTCTAACTCTATTGACCATAGAATTTAGAGTAAACAATTACCAAGGAAAGGGAAAGCTTAACTTTTGTTTAAAAATATTTAGAGTGGAAGAATGAATCAGGCACAAGGAATAGCAAAAAGAGTCCCGACTTTGTGGATAAAGGCCCAGGGTTTGACCTTATTTTTGCTATTTACTGTGGGACCTTCATTTCTCTAGGATTCAGTAAATGAGAGAGTTGGAGCCTAGGCCCTTTTGAGTTCCAAATCTGTGCCCTGTGATCTTTGTGGCTTGCAAACAGAACTGGAAGTAGGGATTATCAGAGCCAGGACTTCTGTACCTAACTGTCATGGGCTCTTTCCACTCCATCACCCTGAACAGCTCTGCTTGAGAAGCCAAAAGCACAGTCAGAAAATTTCTGACATTTCACACGTTTTCCCCTTCCTAGCCTACAAATGACTCATTGCTGTGAGATGTCACCAGGGTCACAGAATAGCAAGGTCTGTACTGTCTCTTCTCAAAATTGCTTCAAATTTGCAAGTTCCCAGGATAGTCCACAGATAGCTAGGATTGCAAATGTCTGCCTTGCTAAGTAAGTCCCAGCAAGTTGCCTGAGACATACAGAGCTGAAATGCCTGGCTCAGCCCACAGCTAGTGAGGGTTGGAGACAGCTCTGAACCCAGGGCTTCCTGACTCCAAAGGCCAGCTCTCCAGTCTTTGCTCCAGGCTGTCCCTATTTAAAAAGTAATGCCCTAATAAGACGCTCTTGCTTCAGTTGTGCATAAGATGATAACTAATAAATAGCCTTTCTGGGTCTAGAAGAAGCAGAATTCTGCACTCCATTGTGAAATTCTCTTCTCCAGGTAAATGTGAGCAGGCATAATCCCAGGAGGAAAGGGGTAGGAAGCATCCTCCCTCCAAGTACCCTGGAGCATCCCCTTCTCATGGGAGAGTGATGCCCTTTTGTTACTGTCCTTGAGATGTTTCCAGTCTGCAGTTCCTAGGTCAAGTTGTCCTTCATCTTTTAACTGGAATTTCTGGTTATTGTTGTTTTCTGCATTTGCCATTGTTTCTTGTTCTTAAAAGAAATGGACTAGTCATATTTCTTTTTCTTCTTACTGATAAGAATGTGACATTGTAAGGATGCTCCACAAGTGAAATTTCATTTAAGGTGCAAAGTAACAAATACCTTTTTTGGGTTTCACATGGTCTCATATCATGGCTTGCAAGTTAAAAACATCCCTTCTTATGAATTCTGATATATTTGTGACCTGTCCCCCTGCACCTTTCCTTCCTCTCTCCTTCCCTCTTCTTCCTTCTCCCTCCTCTTCCACTCTCCTTCCCCCACTCCTCTCTCCTCTTCTGCTTTCCCCTCCCCTCCCAGTCTCCCCCTCCTCTTCCCCATCTCCTTCTTCTTCTCCTCTCATCTCTTTTTCTCTCCCCTCTCCCTTCCTTCTTCTCTTCTCTCATCTTCACTTCTCTCCTTTCCTTTAATTTTCCCTCCCATCCTCTCCCTGATTCTCCTTTCCCCTATTTCCCTTCCTTTTCCCTCCCCTCCTCTCTGCTCTTCCCTCCTCTCCCCTCCCAATCCTTCCCTTCTCTCCCTCCTAATACCCTTAACATTGGCACATCTGCTTATTGGCTTGCTTTTCTTTTCTGAACTGAGTTTCTATAACAAAATCACCTTGACTCTTGCTCACCCTGTCCTGTTTGTCCTTGCTGCTTTTCTTTTGAAAGAAGGCTATTTCTTTGTCTGTCTGTTTCATTTTTGAAAGACAGCTGGATAAAGTGGGTAGAGCACTAGATGGGGAATTTGGAAGACCTAGTTTAAAATCCTGTCTCTGATACTTATGGTCTGTGTGACCATGAGTATGAATGTCACTTAGATTCTGAATCTTGGTTTCATCATCTGTGAAAAGGGGACGATGATACAAGTAATATCTGCCAAACAGAGTTGTTGGGAGGCTCAAATTAGGTTGCAAACTCAAAACCTATGAATTATTAAAACTTTTCTTTAATATAACTTTGAGACTTGGTAGAAATACCATAAAATCACAGATTGAAAGCTGGAAGGAAATTTGAGGTTGTCTAGTCTAAACTCTTTATTTTACAGATGAGGAAATGGGTAGAGAGAAGGGAAGAACACTGACCAAGGTCACACAGTTAGTAAGGGTCAGAGACAGAATCTTAAACTCAGGCCCTGGGACTCCAGATGGTATCTTTTCCACTTCACCATGCTGTCTGTTGGAGTTATTTGAAAAAATGAATAAAATAGGGACTTTTTTTGAAGGCCAGGAGTTCCCCCAAAAGCTTAAACATCAATCATTATTATAACATTTGTTGAAATTCACCCACAGGTATAAGCATTTTAGTTTCAAAGCTCTTTCAGTCCTGAAATAGCTAATTTATGTGACAATCTTGTAAAGCTGATTAGTGTGGTTTTGACCTTGAATTTAGTAGTGTGGGCACAGAAATATGGAGACAGACATCTCCCCGAGGTCTCCTAGCAAGATGGTGTTTCTGTTGGCTCAGTTTCCATTTCTTGTTTCTGTGCTCAGTCCAAAGGTCCACACAACTCTTCATGCTCCCCTACTAATACAGAGAAATCACACAGAGTCAGGAGGATAACCTTGGAAACTAACAGTTAGTGGTAGAAAGCAGAAAGAAAGTCATGGAAAATCATGGCCACATAGTTCAGGATCTTGTTAATAATAATAGCCAGCATTTTATATAGTACTTGAAGGTTTGCAAAGTGTTTGACATGTTATCTCATTTATACTCACAATGACCTTGTGAGGTTGCTCTATTATCTCCACTTTACAGATAAGAAAACTGAGGCTGAGAAAGGTTAAGTGTCTTCTCTAGGGTTACATAGCTAATAAATAATTTCTGAGACAAGATTAAAACTTAGATCTTCCTGATTCCAAGTCCTACGTTGCATCCACTGATATACCTACCACATACCATCTAGCTGCCCACCTAGTTACACCAGAACAGAATACAAACTATCTAAGAAGGATAGAATTAGAGCTTCTAAACTCATTTCCATTTCTGGCATCATCATCACATGACATTAATGAATTTTTTGCATTTTTAAATAGGTAAAAAAAGGAGTAGGTGATCACTTCTGAAGACCTTTCTGTACCTCTCCCCCTACCCGTGGTTCTTAAATATTAAAAAATGTTGGTTGAAAACATGAGATCTTTTAAAAAACAATAAAAGAACAGGGACTGGTAAACATTTTCAAAGAAAGTATTTAAAAAAAAACAATGGATGGGATATTTTTCTTTTTGAAATATTATGTTGGTTATTTCCAAGGATTGCACTTCAAATAATAATAATAATAATAATAATAATAATAATAATAATAATAATAGCTAGTATACATAGTACTCTAAGGTTTGTAAAGCACTTTACAAATATTGTCTCATTTTGTCCTCACAACAACTCTAGGAGGTAAGTACTCTTATTATTTCCCTTTTACAAATGAGGACGCTGAGGCAGACAAAGGTTAAATGACTTGCCTAGGAGCACAGCTAGTAAGTATCTGAGACTGGATTTGAATTCAGATCTTCTCAACTCCGTGTCCAGCTCTCTTTCCACTGTGCCACTCAGAGGACTTTGAGAGTTGGGGATACTCTTGATAGGACCACTTAGGTGTTTCCTGGTTCAGTTGCCCACAAGAATATACTGCTTCTGACATGCCATTGTCTTTGCTTTTAAGATGTAATCATACTTATCAACCTCCGATCTGCCTCAGTCTAACTTTTTATTAGTTGTGATTAATTGATCCAAAAGAAAGACCCTGGTGAGCAAAAGAAAAGTTCTCAAGTAAGTATATTCCAATAGAACTGTGATATTTTCTGTGCAAGCATTCCCTTCAACAAGGAAGATAGCAACCCATACATTCCTGCCCATGCAATGTGGCACTTGTCTATGTCTTATAAATTCAGTAGGGAAAAGTCCACCCAATGGATTTCCCTTACTTTCTCTTGACTTCATCAGTATACCAGTGGAGCTCAGGACTATCCATCAGTTTCCCTCACTCTCACCATATGAGTAACCAAGCATTTTAGATTGTGCATTTCTTTGATCACATCCTTTACTCCAAGTCTCCTTCATAATGCCTTGTTTGTAATGTATTGCTGCCTGCTCAAGTCCATGATGTGACACTCCATTGCCCTTTGAATGATCATCAATTTCAGAGACCAGTTTTCTACAACTCCCAAAATCATTTGAGGGCTAAAAGGTATCTCAGGCTTAGCATACCATGTTAAGGATTCTTTAATATCTATAGTACAATCTGTGTGTCTTTTAAGTGCATTTAAAATGATGCCAATGTAGAGAAATTACTTAACACAGTTAAATATCATTCTGTGGTTTGAAATATCAGTGTTTTCTCTTTAATGCAGAATTCCTAAAGGGCATTATGAGGAGGTAAGTGTCTTCATGGATAGTCTGTCACCTTGGAGCTCCAGAATTTGAAGGCTCATCATGTTCATGGATCAGCACCATCTCTACTCATTAATATTTTTAGCATCTGTCTTTTAAATCAGGCGCAAAAGTGAAGGACTTTTAAAAATAGCCTTACATATCCTTGCAAGCTTGATACAGTTTGCCAAAGCAAATTGTTGACGTCAGCATCTCCTGATTCTCTTCTTTCTCTTCTACTTCTTCCTCCTTTTCCTCTTCCTTCCTTGCCATCCTCCCTGCCTGTGGGATGGAGTTCTGTTTGGGTATCAAGAGATTATTTAGACCAGGATCAATTTGATCAATTTGGGGAGAACTTTAGGTCAAGTGGAAGAAGAATCATAGGTTTAGAGCTAAAAGGGACTTAGATGTCATCGAGTTCAACTCCCTAATTTTCAAGTGAGGACAATGAGGCTCAGAGTATTTGGGTGGTCTCACACAAAATGAATGATCTGCACCAAGTGGTCAGTCAATATTTCTTAAATATCTGCCATCTGCTCGGCCCTGTGCTAAATATTTTGGACAATAAAAAAAGAAACTCTTCTTCACTGAGGAACTGATTACCTAGTTCAGGAGACAGGAAATATGAACCAAACCAAGAAACCCCAAATCGTCAAAAGTGCAGGATGGCAGTACAGCATGATATAGACTCAGGTATTAGAATGGGGTTTTAATGGCTAGGTGGCATATTGGATATTGTGCTGGATTTATGGTCATGAAGGCCTGAGTTCAAATCCTACCTCAGACACTTATTAGGTGAGTGACCTTGGGTAAGTCACTTAACCTCTGCTTCCTCAGTTCCTTCATCTGTAAAATAGGGATAATAATAGCACCTCCTCCCAGGGTTATTGGGAAATGAAATAACATGTGTAAAGTGCTTTGCAAACCTGACTGCACGATTGGGTAAACTGTGATTAGGTTCATGTGAAGGCATAATGGGATGTGAGGTTGGATCTGTATAATGGGGCTGATTGATGGAATACCTTGCATGCCCATTTGGGTTGAGGAGTTTACACTTCCTTCAATGAGTAATAGGGAATGATTCTGGGTTATTTAATAGGTGAATGACAGGATGGAGGTGGTGAAGAAGATTCATTCTCTGAAGTTAAGGTGTTTGTAGTGCTAGGAAGATGACAACCAAGGAAAAATAAAACTGGTGCTTACTGGAAAATGAATTAGGCAAGCAACTTGAAAGAAGCCTGCACTTGCTTTAATGTCCTTTAATGAAAGCATGAAAACATCATCTTTAGGAGTGGGGGGGCGGTTTACAGACTTTTATTCTGAAATCAATCGACCTTGAAAACAAAGTAATCTGGATAACCACAAAGTCAAGGGCAATGAACTCCACATATATCGGGGCTTGAGTGGATGAGCCATCACCTCCTGATGCTCATTCAGGTTCAGAGTACCATCCATACAAGGCCTTTTTGTCCTGGGTGATTCTTGGTCATTCCCCCTCTACTGCCTACTCCATAATCTTCTGTAGAGGATCTAACCCACAAATAGGGGTTAGATGGATGGGGGAACTTCCTTTAGATCTTGTGGCATTTCCTGGATCCATTGTACCCCCTGAAAAGGCCACACGTTAGCTCTTGCCCTCAATAAATGGCCAGCCTGATTCCTTTTCTGGTCACCCATCTTCTAGCATCTTTAATGTCATACTGGTTGTACAAACCAGTGTTAATAATATGCAATCATATACTGATGACATGGTATAGTTTTCCCTTGCTCTTTGGGTCATTTGTAACACTGAGCTTTTGAAATTTAGAAATTGCAACTCCGTGACTCACAGCCAGACTGTGGCTGCAAATTGAACTAAAAACAGCAACCAAAAAAACCTTTGCCAGCAGTGATGTCCTCTTTTGTAATCTAAAGCTCCAATGCATTCATGTTTCTTGAAGCCTTTGACAAAACAGTCACATTATAAAGAATTTGGGGCATGTTGTTCCACCCAGTCCACCTTCATTGCTTTGAAAACCCAAATTGGATCAACACCTGTTTGTCATCCCCCTCCCCCAATTCTTATTTTCCCACGTCAAGCCTTCATTAATTACTTCTTTACGCACATCAGAAAATCCATCTCCTTTTCATTGTAGCTCATGGAAGAGCTGTTTATAACAACCTTGTCAAGCCAAACCTGCAACTGGAAGACTGAGATGGAAACTTGAAAGGCCTCCCTTCAGGAAGAGGTGTCAGTGATTTGCATGTTGTCTGATGTTCCATTTCTTCCCTGAACCACAGGATGGGCCAATTATAGTCCCAGTACCATGGGGAAAGGCTTTCCCACCTTTGATCTCAAAGAGATCAGTCACTTCTGTTGTTGACTCTCCACTTTGGGTCCTCTCAATTATTTATTTCTAACTTATGGCTTCGCCACTTTCCACTGAAATAGATTACAGAGCTCCTTTGTGCACTATACGGTGGAGGTAGTTGTGGTTCAGTGGTTGTTCAGACACGTCTGACTCTTTGTGACCCCATTTGGAGTTTTCTTGGCAAAGATACTGGAGTGGTTTGCCATTTCCTTCTCCAGCTCATTTTACAGATGAGGAAACTGAGGCAGACAAGGTTAAGTGACTTGCCCATGGTCACATAGCTAGTAAGTGTCTGAGGTCTGATTTGAACTCAAGAGGATCAGTCTTCTGGACTCTGAGCCCAGCATTCTATTCACTATGGCACTACCTAGATTCAGAGCTAGTCAATGGTGATTCCAAACTTGTTCAGATAGATAGGTGGCAGCCACTTTACCATCATGGCTGCATCAGGATCGTAAGGTCACAGAATGAGAGCTTAAGGGGAGTGCAGAGGTCATCTACTTATTCTATAGATGAGGAAACTGAGGCTCAGGGTGTTTGAGTGAGTTGCCCAAGGTCACCTAGATATGAAGCTTTCTAGTATTTGAACCCTGACTCTACAGCCAGCTTTGTTTCCACTCCACCATGTCACCATTTGAAGCATAGAAAATGCCATTCTTTGAGATATTAATTTTGTTTCATCTAATTATTTTTAAAATTACTTTAAGACTAAATCTTAAATGTATAGGCTATTTGGCGCATAGGTTTGGAAGGATGGCTAATGTTCAGAGATTGCTTTGTAGCTGACAAATTGCTTTGTGTGCATTCTCATCTCATCTTCACAACAACCCTGTGAGGCAGGCAGCATGATTGTTGTTGTTCCCATTTTACAGACAAGAAGATGAAGACTTAGAGAGGTCAAGTGATCTGTCTAAGGTCACAGAGCTTGGCAGAGACTCCAAGTCCAGGCAGCTTTCCGTCACACCATAGCTGCCTTGGAGGGACAAAAGCTTTTATATAGTTGCACTCAATTTGGGGATTTGTATTTGATGTTCTGATTTGCTATCAATAAGTCAGGTTTCCAATTTGTCTTATCTTGTCTCTAGCTCCATGAAGACATTCGGTGTGCCTGTGTATGTGGGGCATGGGAGAGGAAGTGATGGTGGTTTTGTTTGGGTGATGTAGAATGTACTATCTTAGGGTCAACAGAACATGGATACGGAGCTAGAAGAAAGCTTAGATATCATCTGGTCCAACCCTTTTATTTTAGATATGAGAAAACTGAACCTCACTCCCCCGCAAGGAATTAAGCACAAGGTCCAAGCTTATACAACTTGTAAGAGGATGGGCCAGAATTTGAACCCAGGTATTTAGTCTTCAAATTCAGAGTTCTTCCCATACCACTATGCTGCCACCAAAGATTTGTCATGAGCTGTTCTAAGTGAGGTAAATAGAGAAAAATTTATGTATATTGAAGCTGTAGTTGTATAAAATGCTCTCCAATTCAATAAGCCTGGTTCTCAGCCAATAGCAACAGAGAGTACAGGACTTTAGCAGTGATGGGAAATGGGAGCTAAGTAGTGGTGGTACAGTGGATAGAGCACTAAGCTTAAAGTCATGAAGACTCATCTTCATGAGTTCAAATTTAGCCTCAGATATTAGCCATGTGACCCTGGACAAGTCACTTCACCCTGTCTGCCTCCGTTTCCTCATCTGTAAAATGAGCTGGAGAAGGAAATGGCAAACCACTCCAGTATCTTTGCCAAGAAAACTCCACATGGAGTCATGGAGAGTGAGACTTGACTGAAACAACTGAACAGTTACAACAACACCAATTTGATCCCAAAGTGACAAGCTGCTATGTGGCATAAAGAAGAATGAGCCTTGTTTGACAATCCTCAGTATTCACTGTCTGGGGGAAGAAGAATCAGTCAGTAATGATTGGCTGGGTAACTGATTTTGGGAAGAGACCTAGACTTCTAGAAAGAAGGTGAGGGGTTAGGTCTCTGAATCGATATGGTGATAATGAATAAAACAGAAGTAGACAAATCCAAAGACCCAAGTTCAAGTCCAGAATTTGTCATTGATTTGAGTAAGTTCTTGCCTCAATGTTCCAGAATTTCCATTAGTTAATGTATGTCCCCAAGGCTATTGGTTCTAACCATTCTATTCATATGCTAATGTTGTAGGATTGAGAGAGGAAAGGCACCTTAGTGAGTATCTTGTCATCCCTCATTTTACGGATGAGGAGACTTGGCCCTGATGTGTCCAGGTGTGTCCCTTATGCAAACCCTGCGGTCTGGAGAGTCTGAGACTTCGAACCTGAAAAGGCTGGCAGGCCTGTTTCCCCATCCTGCTCTAAACTCACTGTGACCTTCAGGTTATAAAGGAAGACCTCTCTCCCTCTGCAGCCTGTGGGTTGGGTCCCTGCTGTTCTCCCTTCTAATGGGGAGTTGAGCTTCTAGTGAGCTCTGTTTTCATGTCTTTCTATTTCCCTCCAGGCATTAGAGATGAATAGATAACAATCCAAGCTAAAATAGAAAAAAGACCAACCCAGCACAGGTTTTTGACACTTTTCATCTAGCTAGTTGATGTGCTTTTAAGTTAGACAGCACAGTGTACTTACTGGCTGATGACTAGCAGGACCTCTACCCAGTTACAACAACTTTTCCTCAGGCTCCAGGCTCACAGGGTAAGTTTCCCTGTGTTTTCTTGAGCCGGTCTGACTTTTTCAGGGTCAGTACATTATTTTTTTTTATCTCTTCAGGGAGGACAGGGAACCTGGACCTCTGCCTGTGACCCTTTTCTCCAAAATTTATTCATTCAAATATTGTTGATAGGGAGTCATAAGAGGCTTTGTAGTACACTGGAAAGATCCCAGGCTTAGGAGTCAGAGGAGCTGGGTTCAAATCCTGCATATGACTCTTACTGCTTGTGAGACCTTGAGCACACTTAACCTTCCTAGACCTAAGATTTCATCCAAGGTAGAATAGGGGAACTCTACTAGATGACCTCTGAGTTCTCTTCCAGCCTTAGATTTATGATCCGAGAGCTTCCATTTGTGAAGTATCAATTCCAAATAATAACGGGACACACTCTGGTCCTTTCTTTTTTGATACTAAGATGAAGAGGAGGAAGCATACTCAGCCAGAAGGTCCACTTGGAGGGTTCAAGCAGGCTTTAATAATGTCAAGGAGATATCTGAACAAAATGGGATAGATTTAATTATGGGCTAAAAGTAAACTGTGTAACAGATGCACACTTTGACTCTTGGCTGTCTTGCATACATCACTACCATGAGTGTTTCTTTTTCCTTGGTCAAGACTATTGGTGACTCTGAGCTGTGCCTCTCAGATATAGCATCTTTTAGGACTTGTCTTCATTGTTCCCAGCAAGAGAAGGGAAGGGAAGAAGGATTTATTAAGCACCTGCTATATGCCAGGCACTGTGCTAAGTGCAGCACACTAAATCTTACCAGCTGGAAGTTCCAGCTGAGGGTATTTGCCCCTACAGGCCACTTCATTTCTCCCTCCCTAAATCAAAGTTTGCCCTAGGGACCAACCCAAACTTTCCAGGGCTTGGCACCTGGAGACACTCACAAAGAACCAGAGAATATAAACAGAAATTGATTCTCACCCTGCCTGGGGAGTCTGTACCTGTCTTAAACAATTACAACAGATGCACTCCCTGCCTCACATAAGCTCTCAGCTTCCAAAGATTATGGCCCCTCTTGTTCTCCTGGCAATATTCTATTCCCATTGTCCCCATGCACTCAGGCACTCAGGCCCTCCTCTCCTGCACAGACATCTAGGGGCCAGCTTCCTTGCTAGTTACCAGCATCAGGAGAATGTCTCTTTTATAACCCAAGGAGAAACAATCGCAGCTGTAATCCATCTCTGATTGGGCCGTGTATGGGGCACCTATTCTGAGTCTATCATTATTTCCCACTTTCACTTCTTTCTTCACTTATTCCTAGGAACTGTGGAGGTAAATGCAAGAGGGTGTGTCTAGCAGAGGAACTGACACTCGTCTCCATGGAAACCCCTTAAAACGGTCAGGCAACGTCTCCTACTTGTTCAGTGTCTTGCTCTGGCTAAAAGTTTTTCCACGTTTAATGTAATACATTCATAACAGCTAGGTGGCTCAGTGGATAGAGTGCTGGGCTCATAGTTAGGAAGACTCCTCTTCCTGAGTTCAAATCTGGCCCCAGACACTTACTAGCTGTATGACCCTGGGCAAGTCACTTGGCCTCAGTTTCCTCATCTGTAAAATCAGCTGGAGAAGGAAATGGCAAACCATTCAAGTATCCTTGTCGAGAAAACCCCAAAATGAGATCACAAAGAGTTGGATAGGACTGGAATGACTGAACAACAACAATGACAATTCATAGCAGGGATCTCTGCCTCCCCCACATATACCCATTCAGTCACTTTGTAACTTGCTCGTAATTCTTTATTTGAGCTTTTCTCCTCTGTATCCTTCTCTTGATTTTTTCCTCTTATTCCTCTGAGACATTCTGCAACATAGCATCCTCTGTCTTGATCTCTTATGCTTTGGCCAGTTTGTCTCTCTTTTTTTTTTAACTCTCCTTGGTCTGGGGCCAAGCTTTCTAACATACTATGCTATGATACCTAACATTACCATCCTCAGAAGGATGTCCAGATCACTTCTTTCCAGTTAGTATGGAGATCTTTGTCTTGGGTACACGTCTGCTACCTCTTTGCTGTCTCTTCCATCAAAAAAGGGAACTTCCTTTCAAGCTATAATCTCCCATAACCTCTCACTGGATTGGTCAGTACTATACACTAGATAAGCCCACCATGACAGAAAGACCTTTGGCAGTCAGTCACCTAGGATTTATTAAGTGCCTTCTGTGTCAGACCCAGTGCAAAGCACAAAATACATTTGCTTAACACAAATATATTTCTCCAGAGGGTGTGAAACACTACGATGGGAGTGTTTATCAAACTAGAGGACCTGGGAGAATTCCAAGGGGGTAGTGGAGATCAGAGTACATGAAGAGCTTGTTATCACAACCCTGTGACAGTGTTGACCCTATCATTACTTCTCTGCTCACTAACAGTCAACCCTGCCATCCAGCATGCTCTACCTTGTCAATCATCAGTCACTTGTTCTTCCAGATGTTTGTTCTTGACCTCTCTACCCCTTGTGGGAACCATGTTTCTCCTCACCTTTCAGAGACCCAGCTCACATGAGAACTGGTCATTTCTAAATTAGGTTGTTACTATCACTCTCCTTCTCAATTATAGAGAAATCCCGGAAAGCTTTCTGTCTCTATAACAAGGGGCTGAACACAGAGTGTGTCCTGAGCTGCCCCTCCCAGCTTTTTGCCAACCACATGTGCTAGTTCAATGTTCTGGCATTTTGGGAAGGGTGAATTCCCTGGCTGCTTCTATCTGACCATGTGTGTGACTTAATGCTAAAAGGCGCTTGTGCTTTGAAATGAAGACACAGATTCCTCATTGGTCATGAAACAGCAAGGGCTAATGCCTCTAGGAAAGTAGTTCTTTAAAGGGACAGAACCATCCTTAGCAGTATGTGTCTTTTCTCAATCTGCCTACAGAAGTGTGACTACCCTTCAGTCTCCTGCTGGAGTGGTAAGGAGGGGACTGGTGCCTCAGGGCTCCTACACCCAAAACAGCAGGGGAAATAACCTAACCAGGCCCCTGGTGGCCTTTTTTGCTTTGTGTTCCAGGTGACAGGACATCCACCTTGAGATGGACATGTCCACACTTTTGAATTCAAGAGATCCTGGGTCTATTGGGTAGAGCTCACTGGTATCAGGGGAAGTTTTTGCATCAGAAAAGATGACCACTAACAGTAGGAGGAACCCACACCCTGGCCTGAGTAGCCAGTAAACAGAGACTTCGAGGGAAGGGTATAAAGCTAAGATGCAATACCTATTCAGCCAGTAGCTCTGCAAACTGCTTTATGCTCAGATAAGGTTTAATTCTCAACTTCCCAGCAGAGTACAACAGTAGTTATTACTGATGCTTGTTCTGTTAACTTTGGAAAAAATCTGTCAATTTTCCCTTGTAAGTATTTTGTGTTTAGCATTGCTTCTGTTTGTAGGAAATAAATACATGTCCCATGCCTGGTTTGTATTGTTCATTGAGTCCTTTTCTTCTCCTCCCTAGGTGGGGGGGGGAGGGGAAGAAGCCAAAAATGAACCAAAGCATGAACAAATTATGTCTTCAATAATTTTTCCTAGTCTGATGGGGGGAGAGGAAGGGGGAGTATAGTACAAAGAAACAGGACAATGTGAATAAAGGCTGTCTAAGTCCTCTCACTGGAGGTCAAGCTTCTCTGAAGCCTCAAATTGATATGGACCACATTTATGGATTTAGTGCAGATGAGCCAGCCCTTCAGTGAAATAAAACCGGTACATCACCCTAGCACCACTGGGCCCAGCAGTGGTTACATTTCAAATGTCCTTTCTTATACAAAGTTAATCTGGCATGTGGTAGGTTATAAGAAAGTAAATCATTGCCCCAAGCTGATCATGATTCAGATGGCCTGATAAAAAGATATATTTTCCCATATGCTCGGAAGGAATTGTTGTCATTTCAGTTGTGTCTGACTCTCTGTGACCCCATTTTGGGATTTTCTTGGCAAAGATATTGGAGTGGTTTGCCATTTCCTTCTTCAGCTCATTTTACAGATGAAGAAACTGAAGCAAATGGGGTTAAGTGACTTGCCCAGGGTTACACAGGTAATAAGTGTCTGAGGCTGATTTTGAACTCAGTTCTTCCTGACTCTAGGCCCAGTACACTATCCACTGCACCACCTAGCTGCTCAGAAGGAGACAATAATACAATAGTATGGTGTTCTTCATGCAGTAGGTAGTTAATAGTTGAATGAATGAATTATAATAAGTGGAATGATGACTTCTTGGAGAACATAGAAGGAAAAGAAACAAAAAAAAATGTGTTTTGTGACAGGTCCCTGTAGTGAGTGACCAAGACTCGAACAAATCCCAAAGTCATGGACCCCCTTGCTTTCTACATTTTTTGGTTAAAGCTGGCAATCAAGTAGCAATCATTTATTAAGTACCTACTACATACATCAGCAATCATTTATTAAATATCTACTATATACCATACTAGGTTCTGGGGCTACAATGCTATAGTAAACAATCCCTACTTACAGGGAGATTACACTTGAACAATGAGAGGGATACCAGAGTTTAGCTAAGATTTACCTCTGAGTACAAGCATCTGGTGCTGAGAATCAAAGACACTGAACCTGAGGTAGATGTTCACCAGATCTTTAGTCAGAAGATGTTAAACAAATTGAAAATAAGGTTGCTAATAATATCAATTAAAGATTTGAATATATCTGAACTAAGGTGGGAGGTGGGGCTCAACTAAGGAGAATATTGGAGCTGTGAGATGAAGGGAAAAGTTGTCTAAGTGAAATTACTCAACCGACAGAGATTGACCAAGAGTTATTTTTTCCTTATTTAAGAGCATTGGGATGAGGAGCAGCCATTTCCTGAAGCTGCTGAGAAGGGTAGGGCTTTGACATTTTTCATTGGAAGAGTAATGAAGCATGAACTCTGGAGAGATTTGGCTAGAATGAAACACAAATACTGGCTTCAGTGAAAGCTGGCATCTTGCTGAGCTGAAAATAGATGAAGTCCCAATAAAAGTTGGTCAGCAAGGCCCAGGGCATAAAACTGAAACCCAAGGGACTGAAGCATTAAATATGCATTTGTGTGTTGCTATTGACAAACTCTTTGGTTGTTGTGGAGTCTGATATACATCTTGAACCTCTAATAAAAATGACTAAAAAAAAAAACAACAACCCCACAAGTAAATAATTAGGAAATGGAAAGAAAAGAAGAAAATTTATTTTTAGTGAAAGAAAAAAGTCCTCTCAAGTTCTTCTTTGGGTCCAAGTAAACTCTGATTTTCTTCTTTCCTTCCTTCCTTCCTTCCTTTCTTCCTTCCTTCCTTCCTTCCTTCCTTCCTTCCTTCCTTCCTTCCTTTCTCTCTCTCTCTTCTTTTCCTTCCTCTCTTTCTTTCTCTCTCTTTCTCATTTAGTTTTTATTCTGAACTTAACAAACACCAAACAAAATGGACATTTCTGTGTATACATATTGTGAAACAGAAAAAGAGGACCATATTTCTTTCTTTCTTTCCTATTTCATTTTCATTCTGAACTGAACAAATATCAAACAAAGTGGACAGTCTATATACATATAGTAAAAGAGAAAAAGGTGACCGTATTTCCTTCCTTCTTTTTTCTTTCATTTTTTTCTTTCTTCATTTCATTTGTATTTTGAACTTAACAAACACCAAACAAAATGGACATTTCCATATACATATAGTAGAACAGAAAAAGAGGACACCATATAAAACTAAAGATCTCCATTGTATGCAGTTTGCATTAATTTTAACTATACAATTAGTTCAAAGTTGTCCAGATTGTCTGTGCTTCTTTGTGACTTTCCTTCTGGTTTCTTTTCTTCACTTGAAATATAAAATGCTTCAATGACACTTTTTTCTTTTCTTTCTTCCTCACTCACCTCTCCCCACTCCCCATTCTCAATATCTTCTCTCATTCTCCCTCCAACCGTAACTGGAAGAGAAACAAAGCCCTTGTAACAAATACGCGTCATCAAGCAAAACAAATTTCCACTTTGGCTGTGTCCAAAAATAAATACCTTAATTCTTCATCTTTAATCCACTCTCTTTTGGTCATTGTCGCGATTGGAGTTCTCAAGGCTTTCTAAGTTATATTTCTTAATAATGTTGTTGTTATTGTATAAATTAATCCTTTGATTCTGCTCACTTACCTCTGCACTTAATTCCGTGCAGATTTTCCCAGATTTCTCTGCAACTGGTAATTTTGTCATTTCACCATGTATAATAGTATTCCATGATATTCATATATCTTCATTTGTTAGTCACTCTCTAATAGATGGGTTCTCCACTTTATAGCTCTTTGGTACTATAAAAATCTGCTATAATTTTTTTAAATATATGTGTCATTTTCCTCCCTTTTTAAAAATAAATGTCCTTGAGGTATAGGCCTAGAGGTGGTATAATTAGGTCAAAGGGACTGGTTACATGCTAGTGACTCTGAGGATATACTTACAAACTTTTCCACAACAGCTAGACCAATAAAGCAGCAATATGCTTTAGTTCTCATAGTTCTTCCAACAACTGGCATTTTCCATTTTTGTCATCTTTACCAATTGGATAGATATGAAGTAGATACTCAAAGTTGTTTGAGTTTACATTTCTGTATAATCAATCTGAAGTTTTTTTCCTCATTTTTCTGTTAATAGTTGTAAAGTCAACTACAAGTAGCTCCAGTACTAATGAAGCAGCTGGACCAAAGCTGAAAGGAAACTCAGCAGCAGATGTTTCTGATGACCAAAGAAAAGTCCAATGCTTGCGAGTTCAATATTGCATAGAAACCTGGAATGTAAGATCTATGAACCAAGGTAAGCTGGATATGGTCAAACAGGAGACAGAAAGATTAAACATTGACATCTGGGTGTCAGTGAAATTAAATGGACAGGAATGAGTAAATTAAATTCAGGTGATCTTTACATCTACTACTGTAGGCAAGAATCCCTTAGAAGAAATGGAGTAGCCCACATTGTCAATAAAAGGGTGAGAAAAGCAGTATTGAGGTATAATCTCAAAAATGTCAGAATGGTATCTTTTTTAATTCAAAGCAAACCAGTTTATGTTCACAGTAATACAAATTGATGTTCAATCACTGATGCCAAAGAGGCCAAAGTCAATCAATTCTGTGAAGACATACACCATCTTCTAGAGATAAGATAAAAAAAGATGTCATATTCATCAGAGGGGATTGGAATGCTAATGCAGAAAATCAAAAGATATTTGGAATAATAGGCAAGTTTGGCCTTGGGGCACAAAATAAAACAGGCCAGAGACTAACAGTGTTTTGTCAAGATAACTCTCTGGTCATAGCAAACACTCTTTATCAATAATCCAGAAGGCAACTCTACACATGGACATCACTAGATGGTCAATATCAAAATCAGGTTGATTATATACTTTGCAGCTAAAGGTGAAGAAGCTCTATATAGTCAGTTAAAACAAGAGCCTAGAAGGGATGATGGCTCAGATCATGAGGTTCTTGCTGCAAAATTTAGACTTAAATTGAAGAAAGTAAGGGAAACCATCAGACCATATAGGTATGACCTAAATAACATCCCTTACAAATATGAAGTGGATTTGAGGGATTAGGTCAGGTAGATATAGTGTCTAAAGAACCATGGACAGAGGATTGCAATATTTTGTTCAAGAGGCAGCAACAGAAAACATTCCAAAGAAAAAGAAGAGCAAGAAAGCAAAATGACTGATGAGGCTTTGCAAATAGCTGAGGAAGAGGGAAAGTGAAAGATAAAGGAGAAAGGAAAGATATACCCAACCAAATGCAGAATTCCAGAGAATGGCAAGGGGAAAAAAGGAGGTTTTCTCAAATGAGCAATGCAACAAAATAGAAGAAAATAATAGAATAGGAAAGACAAGCAATCTCTTCAAGAAAATTAGAGATATCAAGGGAATGTTTCATGCAAAAATGGGCATGATAAAAGACCAAAATGGTAGGAACTTAACAGAAGTAGAAGAGATTAAGAACAGGTGGCAAGAATACACAAAAGAACTATACAAGAAATATCTCACCAATAACCACAATGAGGTGATTACTGATCTAGAGTCTGATGTCCTGGAGAATGAAGTCAAGTGAGCTTTAGGAAGGATTGTTAACAATCAGGCTAGTAGAGGTGATGGAATTGCAGCTAAGCTATTTAAAATCCTAAAAGATGATGTGATTAAAGTGCTGCACTCAGTGTGCCAGCAAATTTGGAAAACTCAAGAGTAGTCACTGGATTGGAAAAGATCAGTTTATGTCCCCATCCTAAAGAAAAGCAGTGCCAAAGAATATTAAATTACTGGACAATTGCACTCGTTTCACACACCAACAAGGTTATGCTTAAAATTCTGCAAGCTAGGCTTCAATGATATGTGAACTCAGAATCACCAACAGAGCAGGCTGGCTTTCAACGAGGTAGAGAAACTAGAGGCCAAATTGCCAACATTGCCTGGATTATGGGAAAAGCAAGGGAGTTCCAGAACAACATCAGTGACTACACTCAAGCCTTTGACTGTGTGGATCACACCAAAATGTGGCAAGTCCTCGGAGAGATGTGAGTACCAGATCATCTTACTTGTCTCCAGAGGAACCATATGCGAGCCAAGAAGCAACACTTAGAGCCAAACATGGAACAGTGGATTGACTTAAGATTGGAAAAGGAGTAAGACAAGGCTGTATGTTGTCGCCTCATTTATTCAACTTATATGTAGAATACATCATGTGAAATGCAAGGCTGGATGAATCAAAAGCCAGAATTAACATTGCTGGGAAAAATATCAATAATTTCAGATATGCAGACTATACCACTCTTACGGCAGAAAGTGAAGACTTAAGAAGCTTCTTGATAAGGGAGAAAGAGGAAAGTGTAAAAGCTGGCTTGAAGCTTAACATTAAAAAAAATTAGATTTGGAAACTGGTCCCATCCCTTCCAGCAAATAGAGGGAGAAGAAATCGAAGCAGTGTTAGATTTTGTATTTTTGGGCTCAAAGATCACTGCACACACCAACTGCAGTCATGAAACTTTTAAAAAATTGTTATTTTATTTTTAATTCATAGAATAAATCAAGCATTTCCATAACATAGTATGATAAAAAAGATGACTGCACATGAAACTGCAAGTCTGTTATGTACAAATTGTTATTCTTTTTAAATATATAATAAAGTTATTATGTAAATTTCTTTTTTCCCTTTGCCCTTTGAATGGCTATTATTAGACACACACACACGTATATAAATGTATATGTGTAAAATCATTCTATACATACTTATATGTTAATTCTCTGGATGCAGATAGTGTCTTCCTTTATATGTCCTTTTGTAGTTAATTTGGGTATTTAAAATAGTAGAAATGACTTATTCACTCAAAGTTGTTCTTGAAACAATATTGCTGTTACTGTATACAGTTTTCTCTTGGTTCTACTCATTTCACTCTTCATTATCTCATGCAAGTCTATCCATGTTTTTCTAAGATTATTGAACTTATTTCTTATAGCACAGTAGAATTCCATCACAATCATATACCACAACTTGTTTAGCCATTCCCCAATTGACAGGCATCTCTGCAATTTCCAGTTCTTTGCCACCACAGAGCTGCTATAAATATTTTAGAACATATAGATTCTTGTCCTTTTCCTCCAATCATCTTTGTAAATAGACTTATTAGTGGTATTGCTGGCTCATGGGGCATAGGCAGCTTAATAATGCGTTGGGTATAATTCCAGATTGCTCTCCAAAATGGTTATATCAGTTCACAGTTCCTCCAACAATGAATGTGTCCCAGTTTTTCCACATCTTCTCCAACATTTTTGCTCTCTCCTTCTGATAGGCATAAAATGATCTCTCAAGATTGTTTAATTTGCATTTCTCAGAGCATTTTTTCATTTGACTATAAATTGTTTTGATTTCTTCATCAGAAAACTTTCTGTTCATATCCTTTGACCCTTTATCAATTGGGGAATTACTCATATTCTTATATATTTTACAAAGTCCTTTATATACTTGAGATATGATACCCTTAGCTGAGAAATTGTTTTTCCTCAATTTTCTACTTTCCTTCTGATCTTGGTTCAGTCATGAAATTAAAAGACACTTGCTCCTCGGAAGGAAAGCTTTGGCAGATCTGGACAGCATACTAAAAAGCAGAGACATCACCTTGCTCATAAAGGTCCATATAGTCAAAGCTATGTTTTTCCCAGTAGCAATGTATGTCTGTGAGAGTTAGACTATAAAGAAAGCTAAATGCCACAGAATTGAAGTTTTCAAATTGTAGTGCTGGAGAAGACTTTTGAGAGTTCTTTGGACAGCAATGAGAGCAAATCAGTCAATGCTTAAAGAAATTAATTCCAACTATTTCCTGGAAGGTCAAATATTGAAGTTTAAATATTTTAGCCACTTAATGAAAAGACAGGACTCATTGGAAAAGACTCTGATGTTTGGAAAGATTGAAGGCAAAAGAAAAAGGGGATGGCAGAGGATGAGATGGATAGATAGTATCATGGTAGCAGTGGACATGAGCTGGGACAGACTTTGAGAGATAGTGGAGGATAGAAGGGCCTGGCATGCTATGGTCCATGGGGTGATGAAGAGTCAGGCATGACTGAATGACTGAACAACAACACAAGTCTTTCAAAGTTAGTTTTCTCTATAATGTTATCATTTTGTAAATTGTTCATTTAGTTCTGCTCACTTCACTCTGCATCAGTTCATAAAGGTCATCCCTGTTTCCTCTTAAATTATGCATTTTACCAGTTCTTAACAGCACAATAATATTCAGTCACATCCATGTACCACAATTTGTCTAGCCATTCCAATAGGGCACCTCTTATTTCTGATTCTTGACTACCACAAAAAGAACTGGTGTGTGTGTGTATGTATGTGTGTGTGTACAGAGACACACATACAGATCCTTCTCCTCTTGGATTTCTTCAGGGGTATAGACCTTGTAGTGTATAGTTGAGTCAGAAGGTATGCACAGTTTGATAACTTCTTAGACTTTGTTCCAGTTGTTTCACAGCTCCACCAACAATGCACTAGTGTACCTCCTTCTCCACATCCTTTTCAACATTTATTATTTTCCTCTATTGTCATCTTTTCTATTCTGATAGATACTTTAATTTGTATTTCTCTGGTGGTAATTCAAAGCATTTTTTTTCATTTAATTGTGGTAGGGGAAAGGAAGGAGAAGTCAATAAGTATTGCCTACTATGTTCCAGGCACTGTGCTAAGCACTGTACAGCTGTTATCTCAATCTATCCTCAGAACAATCTTATCAGGTAGCTGTTATTATGAATCCCATTTTTCAATTGAGGAAACTGAGGCAGACAGAGGTTGTGACTTGCTCAGGGTCCACAACTAGCAAATGTGGAAGCCTGGATTTGAGCTTAGGTCTTCCTGACTCCAGGCTCCTCTGTTGTTCTACCCAGCTGCCTCTAATAGCTTGATAAGTTTGGATTTCTTCCTTTGAAAACTACCTAGTCAAATCCTTTAGCCATATATATACATACACATACACACACACACTGTGTGTGTGTGTATGTGTGTGTGTGTAGGGATGGCACTTAGTCTTATAAATCTGAATCAATTCCAGTTACTTGGAAATGAGATCTTTATCAGAGAAATTTGTCAGAAAGATTTTTTTCCTCTAGTTACCCATTTCCCTTCTAATTTGTTTTACTACATTAGACTAATTCATGCAAAGACTTTCAAAATGTATGTGACAAAAATTTCCGTTTTATTTTTTGTGATCCTCACTATCACTTTGTTTAGTCATAAGCTCTTCTATCCACAGATCTAAAGGGTACTTTCACCCCTTTCTCCTCTAATTTGTTTATGATGTGACTTTTAATACTCAAGTCATATGTCCATTTGGAGCTTATATTGGCATATGGTGTGAGGTGTTGATATAAACCTAATTTCTGCCAGATTGCTGTCCAGTTTTCCTAGTAGTTTTTTTTTTTGTCAAATAGGCAGTCCTTCTCCCAGTAATTGTGTTCTTTGGGTTTGTCAAACACCATGCTACTACCATTTCATTTAGTTCTGTATGTTATATCCTTAAGCTCTTCCACTGATCAACCTCTCTTTTTTTTTGGAGCCAGTACCAAAAACCTTTTAATGATTACTGCTTTGTAGTACAATTTGTTCTTTGATTTATTCTTTAGGATTGTCATGTAGTCTCCAAATAATTTATAATATTTTCTTCAAATGTCTTTTATTGAATTTTTTTTTGCATTGTAGTCAGGAAATGATATATTTAGTATCTCTGCTTTTCTGAATTTTTGGAAGTTTTTAAGTCCCACTACGTGGTCTGTTTTTTAAAAGGTTATATGCATGGCTGAGAAACATATTAATGTTTTTGTCTTCCCATTCAGTAATCATCATAGAACTATCATGTCCTTAACTTCCTTCTTGTTTACTCTTTTTTAAAAATATAAATTTATTTATTTTTAGTTTTCAACATTCACTTCCACAAGTTTTTGAGTTCCAAATTTCTCACCCTCCCCCCACCCCAAGATGGCATGCATTCTGAATATCCCTTCCCCTAGTCAGTCTTCTCTTCTATCTCTCCCCTCTCCCTTCTCTTATCCCCTTCCCCTTCTATTTTCCTGTAGAGCAGGATAGACTTCTGTACCCCATTTCCTGTATTTCTTATTTCCCAGTTGCATGTGAAAACATTTTTTTAAAACATGTGTTTTTAAAACTTTGAGTTCCAAATTTTCTCCCTTCCTCCCTCCCCACACACCCTCATTGAAAAGGCAAGCAACTCAATATAGGCTGTACATGTGCAGTTATGCAAAACACTTCCATAGTAGACATGTTGTGAAAAACTAACTCTATTTCCCTTAATCCTATCCTGCCCTCCCATTTATTCTATTCTTTCTTTTGACCCTGTCCCTCCTCAGAAGTATTTGCTTCTGATTACCCTCTTTCCCAATATGCCCTTCTCTCTATCATCCCCCTGCTCTCTTGTCCCCTTCTCCCCCTATTTTCCTGTAGGGTAGGACAGATTTCCATACCCAATTGAATGTGTATGTTATTCTCTCCTTAAGCCAAATCCTATGAGAATAAGATTCCCTCATTCCCTCTCACCTTCCCCTGTTTCCCCTCCACTGTGAGAGACTTTTCTTTTCTGTTTTTTTTTGTGAGATAATTTACCCCATTCTACCTCTCCCTTTCTTCTCTGAGTATCATCCTCTCTCATCCCTTAATTTTATTCTCCAGATATGACCCCTTAATCTTCAACTCACCCTGTGCCCTCTATCTATCTATCTATCTATCTATCTATCTATCTATCTATACATATAATTTTTTTCCTCAACTACCCTAATACTGACAAAGTTCTCATGAGTTACAAATATCATCTTTCCATGCAGGAATGTAAACAGTTCAATCTTAATAAGTCTCTTATGATTTCTCTTTCCTGTTTACCTCTTCATGTTCCACTGGAGTCCTGTATTTGAAAGTCAAATTTTCTATTTAGCTCTGGTCTTTTCATCAAGAATGCTTGAAAGTCCTCTATTTCACTGAATGACCATTTTTTCCCCTGAAGGATTATACTCAGTTTTGCTGGGTAGGTGATTCTTGGTTGTAATCCTATCTCCTTTGCCCTCCGGAATATTATATTCCATGCCCTGCGGTCCTTTAATGTAGAAGCTGCTAAATCTTGTGTTATCCTGATTGTGTTTCCACAGTACTTGAATTGTTTCCTTCTGGCAGCTTGTAATATTTTCTCCTTGACCTGGGAACTCTGGAATTTGGCTACAATATTCCTAGGAGTTTTCCTTTGGGGATCTCTTTCAGGAGGAGATCTGTGGATTCTTTCAATTTCTATTTTGCCCTCTGGTTCTAATATATCAGGGCAGTTTTCCTTGATAATTTCTTGAA
The DNA here is from genome assembly GCF_003287225.1 of Phascolarctos cinereus. Taxonomy (NCBI): domain Eukaryota; kingdom Metazoa; phylum Chordata; class Mammalia; order Diprotodontia; family Phascolarctidae; genus Phascolarctos; species Phascolarctos cinereus. The sequence continues at coordinate 40,891,924 of NW_027555514.1, forward strand.
AGATGATGTCTAGGCTCTTTTTTTGATCATGGCTTTCAGATAGTCCAATAATTTTTAAATTCTCTCTCCTGGATCTATTTTCCAGGTCAGTTGTTTTTCCAATGAGATATTTCACATTGTTTTCTAATTTTTCATTCTTTTGGATTTGTTTTACAGTGTCTTGATTTCTCATAAAGTCACTAGCTTCCAATTGCTCTATTCTAATTTTTAAGGAAGTATTTTCTTCAGTAATCTTTTGGACTTCCTTTTCCATTTGGCCAATTTTTCTTTTTAGGGCATTCTTCTCCTCATTGGCTTTTTGGACCTCTTTTGCCATTTGGGTTAGGCTATTTTTTAAGGTGTTATTTTCTTCAGTATTTTTTTGGGTCTCCTTTAGCAAGCTGTTGACTTGTTTTTCATGATTTTCTTGCATCACTCTCATTTCTCTTCCCAGTTTTTCCTCTACTTCTCTTACTTGCTTCTCAAAATCCCTTTTGAGCTCTTCCAAGGCCTGGGACTGATTCATATTTTTCTTGGAGGCTTTGGATGTAGGAGCTTTGACTTTGTTGTCTTCTTCTGGTTGTATATTTTGATCTTTTTCACCAAAGTAAGATAATATAGTCTGACTCTTTTTGCGCTGCTTGCTCATGATCCTGGCCAATTACTTGAGTTTTAAACTCTTTGTTAAGGTAAGAGTCTGCTTCCAATGTGGAGAATGTACTGTCCCAAGCTTCAGGGGTTTGTAGCTGTTTTCAGAGATACTTGTAGGGACCTGTAAATTTTCAGTTCTTCCAAGGTGGTATGATAAGGGGTGAGGTGTTTCCTCCTTTCCTGGCCTGTGACCACAAGTATTCTTTTCTATCCTGTAACTGTGAGGAGGGTTTTCTGTCCACAGCCACTACAAGCTCCACCATGCCAGCATTCCTCCTCACCCCAGCACCGCTTCCCAGAACTGTGACCCAGATCTACACATGGGCAAAGCAAGAGATTCCTGCCTCAGCACTGGCAAAGAGATCCCTGCAGTCCCTCTCTGATGAGCCGCTGGATTCCCCCTCAGTCTGTGGGCCAGAAGCTCGGGAAGCAGCTGCTCCCCCCGCCCAGGGCCACGCTCTTGGGGAATGGAGCTGAAACCCTGCCTTCCTCTCTGAGCACCGACAGAAACAGACTTTTCCCACTGACCTTCTAAGTTGTCTTTGGCATTAGTGGATTGAGGAGTCTGGAAACCTCCACAGCTGCCTGTGATTCAGTCCTCTGAGGCCTGCTTTAGGTTCACTGCAGCCTGAGTGCCCACGCCACACTGTGCTGTGCTCCCAGCCCGGCACGATACACCTTTCTGATCAATCATCCAGGTTGTCTTGGGCTGGAAATTTGTTTCACTCTGTCTTTTTGTGGGTTCTGCTGCTTCAGAATTTGTTTAGAGCCATTTTTATGAGTATTTGGAGGGGTTTGGGGGAGAGCTCAAGCAAGTCACTGCTTTCACTCTGCCATCTTGGCTCCGCCCCCTTGTTTACTCTTTTAGATTTGTCTCAATTTGAAGGATATGCATTGAGGTCTCCTACCATTATAGTTTTACTGTCTATTTCTCCCTATAATTCAATTAACTTTTTCATTAAGTATTTAGTTATTAATCATTGATATTAATTATTTATCTATGGTACCTTTGAATATGATATTATGTTCCTGCTTATTTGCTTTTACCTTTTCTATGATTACTGTTACCTTGCCTGAAATCTTGATTGCCAATCTTTTTTTGAGTTCACCTGAAGCATAACAAACTTCCTCTATCCCCTCATCTAAACTCCATGAATATTCATCTTTCAAGTATATATATTTTTTGTGAACAACATGTTGTGAGGTTCAGCTTTCTAAAACCTTCTGCTATCCTTTTCCATTGTATGGGTGAGTTTATCTCATTTATGGTTATGATAAGTAATTGTGTTTTTCCCTCCATCCTCATTCCTCTTTACAAAGAAGACAAAGGTGACTAAAGTGGAGTTTGCCTAACCATTGTGATCTATAAATGATACAATTTGTTTCAGCTTTGTTGCCCCTCTTTTCTGATCCTTGAACATCTGAAAGGACATGAAAAGCATCTGAAAGGACACTTGCTTTTTGTCCCACTATTAACTTGTAAACAATTCATCCTCATGTGATGCCTTCCAATTAATAAAATGTTTCCCTTTTCTCCTACTGTTGGACCGAGAAATCAGTGAGTAAAATCCAGACGTAATTTAAGATGTGGATTTATTAGCGCGCGGCTGCCAGGGGTATTTACATCCAAATCAAGCAGCCCCCATCAGGGGTCACGCTAGGGTTTATATAGAAAAGAGCATGGGAAAGAAATGCGAGGAACACTGATGAGGTAATCCAAAGATGCAGGTGTCTTTGGGGGCTATGGATGGGAAAGTACAGGGAGTATACAGGACAGGGAGGGGGATGGATCTTTGAAGTCTGGCAAGAGGAAGAGTTCTTGGGCTGGTCAAGGACACCGCTCTCCCTCTGTCTTGATGAGAGAATGCTCTGCAACAAGGGAAAGCTTTCTCACAACACAGGAACTTACTGAGGAATTGGGAGGCTTCCAGAGATATGATCTGAGGGCTGGGGCCTGAGTAGCCCAGCTCTGTGTAGGGAGAGAGATAAGGGTCATGCTGAGGCCCATGCATGAATAACTGCTAGGCACAGTGTCCTTGGGCTGGGGTGGTTGTTAGAGACAGTGTTTCTGAGACTAGGGAGAAATTGGGGCACAGGTACAAGCACAAGCACCCAAGCACCCCATTATTACGGATCAGAGATCACACAAACCAGACCAGGTGTCCTGGTCTCTGGTATAAACATAATTATCTAAAGCAATTATATTGCAAGCTTTCTTATCCATTTGTGTTGGAGGTACGGGCTGTGCTGAGCTATGCGAGAGTACATTTCACTGTTGTTTAGATTTAGGAGGAAAGGGGTCTGGGGCAAGATTAAGCACTAACTTTTGCTTTCCATGGCTTAAAGGGCCCTACTACCTAAATGGCAAAATAATGTTCTGTATTACACTACATTTCCATTTTAAAGTGTCTAGCTGGTAATGGTCTTCCTGTAAGAAATGTTTTGAGATCTTCTATTTCATTAAGTTCAACTTTTCAGTTTTTCTGTATAAGTTATTCTTGGTTGTAAGTATTTGTCATTTGCCTTTTAGAATGATGAGTGTGTTCCAACCTCTCCTCTTCTTTATAGTGGCAACTACTAAGTCTTCTGTGATTTTATCTGACTCTGTGTACTTGAAAACTTCATTTTTTGGCTCCATGCGATATATCTTCTTTGACCTGGCAGCACCAGATTTTGGCTATGATGTTCCTTGGAGTTTTCATTTTGGGGTGCCTTTCAAGAAATGACTAGTGGCTTCTTTCTGTTCCCAATATGACCTCTGATTCTAAGCAATCCAAGTAGTTTTCATGTATAATTTCTTGAAATATGGTATCTCAGGGTTTTTTTTTTTTTGGTAACGATTTTCAGGTAATCCAATGATCTCTCCTTGACATATTTTCCACGTCAGTTGGATTTTTTATATTTTCTTCTGTTTTTTGATCTTTTGATTTTGTGATATTTCTTGTTTCCTGGAACTGTTTTCTGTTTGTCCCATTTTAATTATCAGGGAATTCAATTCTCAAGAAAGGTTTATCACCATATGTTTTATTATTAATTCTCCTTGCCATTTTTTTCCTCCCAGGCTTTATCAATATGTATTTCTTGCTTATGTTCCTTGAGGTACTTTTGTAATTCTTATGGCCAAGATTTTCTTTCTTCTGAGGCTTATTGTGAGGTTACTCTCTTCTTCAAGGTTAACTCCTTGAGTATCTCTCACTCCAAGTTATTTCTTCATTGTATTTAGTGTTTTCTTCTTTTTAGTCATATTTCCAACCTCAGTTTTTATATTAGAATCTTGTGCTCCCCTCCTGTGCTCTTGGATGGTATTGGTAGGCTTTGCTTGATCCTAAGTTTGGGGACTGAAACTGAGTCTCACTATAGGAATTGTCTGGCCTTATCTGCTGCTGTGGTTTGGACCCAGGTTGTCTGGATCCTGGGCCCAATGTGGGCTGCATGGAGGCTGGTCTGGCTTGGTCTTCTACAGCGATTGGGGCTCCTAGATTACCTCTTCCTGAGCACTGCTTTTGCCCTATATCTTGTTGGAATGGGGCCTTTGGGTTGCTCCACACCAGATCCAGGTGTTAGTTTGACCCTTTCTCTTGCCATGGTTTGGAATGTTGCCCTTGGGTTTTTTCTACACTGGTTGCAGGTCTGGACATGTCTCCAGCAGTGGATTGGGTCCCTCGGTAATCCTGAGCTGGGCCTAGGTGCTGTCTGGCCCTGTCTGCTATCGTTGATGGGGCCACTAAATTGCCAATATGGGGCTCTGCTATGGCCCTTTTTCCTACTGTAAGGTTGGGGTGTTTTGAATTTCACATCTTACCTGCTATCTGCTCAAGTTTTCAGCAGCATTCTGGCAATCTTTTTGTGGAGTTCAGGACTGGATGGAGGAGTTTATAGTTTATAGGAGGAGTATGTAGTTTTTAGCTGCTTCTCCTTGGTTTTTGGTTTATCATTGTTTCTTCTGGTATATTTCTAGAGCCTTATTGGGGTGTCTGTGGATAATCTGGGTTCCTAGAAATCCTAACACACCACTCTCTTCCTACAATACCTCAGAACAAATTTGGGATAAAAAGAAATTTATATGTAACATTGGTCAACCCAAATATCTTCAGATTATAGAACCCTGAAATGGACGCTACTGTCTGGTACCACCATTCTATTTGATTCATAAGACCTCCATTATTTATGTCAATATTCAACATATCTAAAGGCAGAGAAATAATTATGCAGTCCTAAGGGAGTCTGGCTTAATAAGCTCCCTTGCCTGTTCACACTGTATTATTACTAGTAGATTATTGCTTTCTTCTATATGCTTTAAATTTGATAAAAGTGACTGTTCAGATAAGGAGTTCATCAGTGTGAAAATGAGAAGTGTTTGGCAGGCTCATCTATGTTTATCTTTGAGGATTGAAAAAAAATAATTTAAATCTTCTTAATTCCCAGGCAATTGCTGTCCAGAGTATAAGGCAATGGGAGAAGAGGGAATGTTCTGGGTTCTATTCAGAAATAAGCAGGGACAGAGATTCAAACAATGGCTTTTGTATTTTAAATCTCTAACCCAGTGGTCTTACACTCAAGTTGTATGTTTGTTTTAAGTTCATACCCCTCATCCATCTGCATGAACTCTATACAAATCTTTGTTTCTTTTCACAAATAACAAATTACATTTTTGTCTGAACAATAGAATGCAGAGCTGAATGATGTGACTCAGGGAGCTGTGGGCAGCCCAAAGTATGTGTTGGGAATCTTTCCTTCAATATCTATCTCTTTAATGAAAGCCTTTCATGGTTGACTCAAATATTGCCAGATCAGCAGTATATTGTAAATATACATATTTTGTGCCTTACAGTCCTTTTCAGTCCAATTGAACACAGATTAATAAATTTTTGTTTAATTATTTAATTTTGGTCTAATGTAGCAGAAATCTCCTAAGACAGTACGGGTGACATTCAAGCTAATGGCTTGATTAAAGCACCTCCAAGAGACACTTCTAGGAATGCTGCTAGGAAGTTCACAAGTTGACAGGTGTCAGGCATGTCTTTTCTCTCTGAATTGGCATTGAGGGCACAATACGCCTCTTCTCCTTAGGATAAAAAAATATGTCTGTGGTCTGTTCTGTCAGAAGACAGCAATGGATCAGTACGGTCTAGGCTTTATCACTTCTGCTCATCCGCAAATCAATTTCTTCATTTATTTTACCTCTTCACCAACAATCACCATTTTCCGGGACCCAAAGGGATTCCCTTCAGTTCAGCTACCATTTCTTAAGTTCCTACTATATGCCAGGCACTGTAGTAAGCAGTGTGGATTCAAAGACAAAACCAAAATACTCCTTGCTCTCAAGGGACTTATATTTTCTTTTAGTGAAACAGCATGTATGTTGACACAGAAAGTATACAATAAATAGAAAGTCATGTCAGAGTAGAACAGGATAGAAAGTGAACCTTAACAATTATGGGAATCATGAAAGGTCTCATAAAAGGTGGCACTGGAACTGTGAGTCTTTGTTTAGTGTTTCTTTTGTGTAGAGGAAATAATTAGCTGTCCTATGCCTGATCTTCATCATACACTATGTACCTTTCTGCTCCACCCTTCAGAGAAGACCCTGAATAGGAGTCAATCCTAAAGTTTACATAGTTTTCCCTGGATCTTTGAGATTGGAGTGTAAAGAGCAAAAGAGTATAAGGAAGAATAGCTTCTGATTCTTCTTGTAAGTGGTGAGGTATTGAACCTGACTCACATACATGGCTCCATAGCCGAGATCAGCACCTTAGCGTCAAAGGAGAAGACAGTGGCCCAGCCTCCTAGGCCCAGCAGCAATTATTACTGTTTCATATGGAATACATTTAAATTAAGGATGGGAACAGACGTACAGTGAAATAGTCATTTTATGATGGGCCATTTAAATGGAAATGAACTTTTTCTCAAAGCTAGCAAGATCTTGGTCCACATCATCCCTCCGATAAATACTGGCAATGTGATGCTGGACAAATTACTTAGCCTCTTGGTGTTGGAAACAATACTCTAAGACTATAAATTACAGAGAAGTTGCTGAGTTGCCTTAGTACAGGGAGTTTTCACATTCAGTAGTTCCTTACACTAATAAAAATAGATTTAGTCCCTATCCCTGATCTAAGAGTTAAAAGAAAGTAGCAAACAGCCTCAATGATACCGAATCAGGATTCATCTGAGAAGATGGTCCAGAAGCACCCTGTTAGCTCTAAATCTATGATCCTACCTCAAATTTTTTACCTTTGAGGTGGGATGTGGTAATATCCTTGTTGGACTCAGTTGAAGAATCTCACTCCTGGATGCTTTGCATTTCAAGTATATTTCTTTGGGGGGGGGAGGAAACTTAATAACCGTTTCTATAAGACAACAAACAGAATGAAAAATACGATACTGAAAACGTTCACATTTTAATAATGAACCAATAGCAACAGCTTTTTATTTGCTCTGTGTCCTTTTAGGATTTCTTTTCTATCTGTATATACATTAGACCTTCTTGATGGTGATTTTTTTTCATAACTACATTTGGTTTGTATTTTGTTTCCACTCTCTGTCACTTTATATGGTATCTTTCCATATTGCTCTGTATTTATCACATTCAAACACATGCATATGTGTGTATATATGTATACATGTATATCTCACAATAATATTCCATTGCATTGATCCAGCACAATTTATTTATCCATTTCCCCATTGTTGGAGATTGGATCTGGTCAGGGGCCTTGCTGGTATAGGCCAGGTAGTTTTATTCCAACTTCTTAGGACAACTTCTTATGTCTTCTTCTAACTCCTTATGCCTTTATTTTGAAAGCTTTGCTTTGTTTATGTGCCTTATCTTGTCACTGTCATGCTTAGATACCTTAGGTGTAATAATATTTGGTTCCCTTACTGTGATTGGCCAAACCTTGACATTTAGCTGTGCTAAAATGCTTGTTTGGGCCATTCCTTGGAATTCTGAATAGACTGATATGTTTGTGCTGCATAATACTGTTTAGTGTATAAAAAGCTCATCCTCAGCCCTTTTGCCACTGAATTCTTCCACCAGGGCAGTTCTTGGGGTGCTGAGCAGTGACTAGGTATCTCCTGCTTGGTAGAAGCTTTGCCAACATTTGTGCCACTAGGCATCCCAGAGTTTGGGAATCATGGATGATTGCGTCAGTGAAATGGCACATTCTAACAGTGCGTGTCCTTGGCCCAGTAAAGCTGATTTCATCCATTAATAAGCAAACACAGTGGCATGTTCCTTGGCTCAATCTGACAGTGGACTGACCCAATTGATGACAGTATACACAAGCAGACTACAACAGACATAGATTGTTTCAAATTTTTCACTATTACAAATAAAACAACTATAAATACCTTTTGACCAGATATGATGATTATTCCTCTTAAAAGAATAGCTTAGCTAAATTTGGAGAGGACCATTATCAATGAGTTAGCTGCCCTTTTTCCAGCCACAGAATCCTTTAAAATTAATCCAATGAGGCATAGGAGTTTATTAGTCTGTATACATGGAGTGAATACCTGCCATTCCTGTCATGGAACTTTGCAATGTTACAACTATAATTCTACTACTGGGATCAGTGGGTCAAAGGACACGATCAATCTTGTATCCTTATCATGCACTGACAGCTTGTTCTTCAAAAAGTTTATGCCAATCTACATTTCCCCAACTTTGTAATAGAGTGCCTGTTTCTCCATAGCCCTACCAAAAATGCATCATTTTTAAAAAACAGTCTAATGGGACTAAGGTGATACCTTGAAGTGGATTTAATTTGTATTTCTCTGGTTAAAAGAGAATTTGAACCATTTTCAATTAATCATTAGGAATGTGTTTTCCTACCTTATAGAAGTGACCATTCATATATGATTATATCATTCATTGAAGAATTGATATTCAATTCAGTCCAATAAATGTGTACGAGTTGAGTCTTATGTGCAAAGCCCTGTGCTAGATACTGGGGATACAGAGCCATAAGTAAAATTTTCCTGTCCTCAAGGTGTTTGCATTCTCCTGGGGGGTTACATTATGTAGAAAGAAGGAGATACAAAGTACTTTGAGAAGAATGAGAAAAAATCATGGTGAAGCAGAAAATGTGCTCGATTTGGACTCAGAGGACCTGAGTTTGAATCTTGACTCCTCGAGACAATTCACTTTCATCTGCCTGAGCCTCAACTGCTTCATCTGTAAAATGAGAGAGTTGGGCTCTAAAGCCTCTTTCCCTTTTTAGTCCATGACCCTATGAACTAAGAGCTTGAGGAAGTGTGGGGATGAAGGAAGGGTGTGGGTGGGTCAGCAAAACCTTTGCACTAGAGGTTAAATCAAGCCGAATCTCAAAGGAATGATAAAGAATCAAGTTGAAGAGAGAGGGCATTGGAGGCATGGGAGACAGCTAGTGCAGAGACCCCCAGAGCAGCTGGGAGACAGAATGCTTAATTCAGAGATTAGTTAGCAGGCCAATTTGGCTGCAAAATGAGTGCTTGAAGGGGAATAATAAGAAATGAGGCAGGAGAGGTAAATTGAAAACAGATTATAAAGGGTTTTAAATGCCAGGCAGAAGGATTTGCATTTCATTCCAGAAGCAGCAGGAGAGCACCAAAGAATTTTGAGCAGATGAGTGACATGATTAAACATGTGCCTTAGGAAGATTATTTTAGTGTCTGTGTGAAGTATGAATTGGAGCAAGAGAAACTGCAGACAGGGAGACCAGTAGGAGGAGGCCATCACAATGGTCCAGTCCAGGTGAGAGGGAATGAGGGCCTGAACCAGGTGGTGCACAGAAAGGAATGGGTGTGAGGCATGCTGTGAAAGAATCCAGAAGACATGGCAAGGGATTAGATACAGAAAAAGAGAGAAAGGAAAAAGTCAGGGCTGACTCAGTGGTTGCATACCTCCCTGTCTGGGAGGATGGTGACGGCCTTAACAGAAAAACATTTAAAAGGAAAGAAAGAAAGTTTAAGGAGGTAAAGAGAAAGAAAAGAAAAAAAATGTAAAGGACTGATGGGAGAGGAGGGCAAATAATGGACAATAATTACTTTTGTGAATGTGTATTGATTCCTTAGAGATTCTGTGTATTGGTTTATCAGACATTTTAACATATTTCCTACAAATAGTTCCTCCCCCTTCCCAATACTTGTTTCTTTTTGCCTTATCAATTGATTCTTTTGCACATTAATAAGCAAGAGAAAGACAGTGCTGGGAGATGTTGGACTTTGGGGACTCAGCATAGTTCGGAAGCTAAGAGCAGTCATAGGAGGTCTTCTGGCAGACCAGCTTCTAAGACCCTAGAAACCCCAGAAATAGCAGCACCATTGGACAAGGATCTGTGAAAGGAGAAAATGATTGTTTCCTCATCTTTGGCAAGGGGAGGTCTTAGTTACTCCATGTATATATAATGATCTTCTCAAGGAAAAATATCCTCTCTAAGGTATGAGGTATAAAAGCCTACTAGGATAAATGAAGGACATGATTAGGGATCCCTGGGTTCTGAGGGCTTTGTCTATAAACAGGAGGAGAAGGTAGGTGGCTGTGAGAACAGTCTGAAAGCAACTTACCCTGCTTGGACTTGGAAAACCTAGGTATGACTCTTGATTCTGACATTTAACCACCAAGAGCTTCCATTTTCTTCTCCACAAAATGGGAAGAAAAGTATTTGCACTGCTGATCTCCCAAGGTTGTGAGGAAAACACTTTGTATATTTTAAAGTGTGCTATAAATGTGAGTTATTAGTGTTATTTCTGCTGGGAGACAACATTCTACCCTGTCCAAGATCAGGGAAGAACTTTTGTCAATCCAAGGAATTAAAAAAAATCACAAAAGAATGAGAGCAGAAAGGGAGTGTTGAATTTTGTTTGTTTACTGTTTATTTCAAAACTGAAATTTCCCACCCAATTTCTTTGGGGGAGTGGGGGGGGTAAAGGAGAATACTAGAACAGATTCCCTTGTGCTTTTTGTCTAACCCATCAAATAACTGTTTCACTAAGTTCTTTTTTATTCATCAATTTATGAGGGAATATAGAAGATGATTGAGTTCCAAGAAGAGTATTTTAAAAGCATCCTTCTCAGGAAGCACTCATTCTATTTCTTGTCTATTTTAGAAATAAGACATAATTAGCTGTAAATGAAACAGTTTCATTTAATGTAAATTTTCCCTCTGTGTGGGAAATTTAGTTAATATATATTAATTGTTTCCTGAAATAATATTGGTTTTCTCATCTTGTTAAAAACAAAATATGTCTAAACTTACATAGCTTGCTTAATAATAGAATTATTGGTGCTGTAACATAAAAACCTCATCTGCCACATTTTTGATCAGTTGAACAGATGCCTCATATAATGCCTGATACAATGTCTCATAGCTCATCTCTGCTGGCCCTCACACATAATGCCCCACCTCCTGTCTCCTTGTTTTTACATTTTGCTGGCTATCCTTGATTTCATTGATATGGCCACTTCTCTCTAGGGACCTGTAAGTTCACTGATGTATTTAATGCCCAAAAAGGGATCCCTGTTTACCTATACAAATCAGCACTGACTCCACTATTTACAGTTTTAGAAGGTTGCCTGAGATGCATGGAGAGGTTATGATTTGCTCAGTGTCACTCAACCTTGGGAGAGTGTCAGCGGTAGGATCTTGACACCACAGCAGACTTGCTATCTATTACATCAAGCTGCCTTTTATTAGTTTTATTGTCATAAAATTCTCCTGACAGAAGAACTAGGAGCATTGGTCATAAATTAGGAGGGGTAAATTTCACCTCAATCCAAGGGAAAACTTCCAAACACATTGAGCTTTTAAAAATGGAATGGATTGTCTTGTGGAGTAGTGATTTCCTTACCACTGTATTCTGTTTTCAGTTTGGACTTCCCATTCCATAATTGTGTGACTTTTTCCTGGGCTTCCAATAAGATATTGTAAAATAATCTCTGAGCTTCTCATGGACTATTTCCTTATTTATTTAAATTTTCTACTTAAATTCTATGAAAAGGTCTATTTATTTAAAAATTCAGTTGGTTTCCATCTAATGGCTTAATTTGGTCCCAGTTCCTATTTCTAAAATAGAATGTTCAAATAATGGATGTTTGTGTATTCTGCCCTCCCCCCCCCTTTTCCTCCAAGCTGCTGAATTGGATTTTGAATGGTTCTCTCATCGTCTCCTCCAAGGCCAATTTCTAAATGCCAAGTCCAATAAATTTCTTCTCAGGGAATCATAGAATTTCGGAGTGGAAAGAGTCTTTGAGATTATCTAGTCCTTTCACCACTCTGGGGAATTCCTTAGTGTGGAAAGTCTCCTCACAGATACAGATTGGCAGAGCTCAGCTCCAGGCCATCAGCAGCTGGAGACTTTCCCTGCTCCCTCCAGCTGCTAGTGTCTTTAGACCCCAAATTATATTGTGTTTATTTTGCACCTTCCTCTATATGTAGTGATTCCCTCAGCTAGACTATAAGTTCCTTGAGGGTAGAAACTACATTCCTCTTGTCTTTGTCTTATTCAACAATTGAGAAAACTGAGGACCAGAGAGTTTAAATGACTTTCCCAAGATTACATAATTAGTCAATGGCATAGCCATGAGTTGACTTCATTTCTTCTGACTCCAAATCCAGCATTCTTTTTCCATTGCACCATGCTGCTTTCATGTGTCCTGTTTCCTCTTCATAAACAAGTATAAATGTGTGATTATTATTACCTAGGAACCTCACTTATATCTATTGTCAGCATTCACCAGCATATGTTTGAGTAACTAAGATCTTGCATTATTATTCATTCTCTTAATTTTACAATTTCCATAATCTCATTTGGCTTTTCCATTGCTTTCTCATTGATCTATGCAGGTGGCCTAAAATAATCCCTTAATATTACCCTCATGCTATGTGAGCCTCAAATGGCCAGCTGCAGAGATTTCACAGCACTTTTCCCTGCAGAATGTTTACTTCAATACTTCTTAAGTTCATGAAGTCAAAGAAATGAATAACCAGGGGGAAAAAAGAAGGATCAGTCTTTGGGCAAGAGTGCATGCAATATATTTAGTGAACAGTCTATGTATTCCACTGGTATCCATCAGTGTCAATGGAAATCCCCAGCACATTGAGGATCCCTTTTGGAAGATGTGTAGGAGTTCAGGGATAAGAGTTGCACAAGATAGACAGGTATGGCTGGGTTTCCATCTGCATTATTTGTGAGGGAACCCACATTGATGAAATCACAGATCCATTAAAATAGCTGTTATCTTTGACAACACCTCTCAGGTGATCCTTCACTGATTAAGCTTTAGTTACTCCCATCCACCTGTCCTTAGCCTTCCTGTTTTGCTTGCTGCTTATGAAATATCCATTCAAAAATCATGTTATTATCCAAGAAATCCCTTAGGACTAAGGTTGAAACTATACACAATGATTCAGAGGAGGGAAAATGAAAAGCACCAGTAATTAAAACATAGATACAGATTCATAAAGTGTTACTCTGCCTCTGTTTACACAACAGATGGCCAATGGAATCTCGGGTAATCTGGGAGCCTTCATGAATGAAATCAATTAAGTTTAGGTAAGCTATTTCTTGCTAGGGAATATAAAAACAGTAGCAATTGTGCAGATATATGGAGTGAATCTAATTATGCTGGCACAACAGGGTAGTTTCTGGACAAATGGGACTTGGCTAATGGAGACTGGGTTTATATCTCATTCTCTATCTTTTGTTTGTTGATACAGCACCAGTCTTTGGGAGATTTCTGGAAAGTTCATTACCATAACTCATACACTTATTTACATTCTAATGCTAACACATCACGTCATATCACAAACATATCACATCAAATCACATTGTGATTTGAAACCTGATAGCTTAAGTGTTTATTAGAATCAACAATGTTTCTATGCTGTTATAAAGATAATTGGTGTTGGCACCACCATTCTGTCTTAAAATTCACATCCCTAAGTCATGCTTACCCAGGTTCTATTTATTTTTTTTTTTGGCTTTCCATTGTAATATTACCACTTAAACAGAAGAATACATTTTTCTTTTTATAAATTATGTAGCTTATACTAGTTAAGTGCCAGGGAAATTTGTCTTTCTTCTGTTCTGGATGATAACACACAAATTTACAAGGCGAGAAAATTTTCTCCCCCCATTGGAATGCTGTGAAATATATTTTTAAAAGGAAGTGTCAAAGCAGGAAGAAAGTTGGTTTGCAGGCTCACACGTTGGGTTTCCATATTTTCTGGTGTCAAAAATGATGTCACATTTTTTAGCAAGATGCCAGAGAGTGCAGAGGCAGTCACACCAATCCACTAAAATGTGGGTCAAATCTCATTACAACTATATGCCAGTGAAAACCCCTGTGTAACAAAAAGATTTCCAAGTCCTAGCCAGTAACCCACTTATTTCAAGATATACTTGGTACAAGTAAAATTCTAGTATAACTCAAGAATTAAGACTCCCTTAGAATTTGTTTTAATGGAAACTGGTATGTGATCCAGTCAAATCTTTTTGCATAATACTGTTAGGGGTGGGGTACCAAATTATACCCTAACCGTCAAACAGGAGGCTTTGATTATAGGTAATGTTATGTTTCAGGGCACACAATTTGACAAAAGTATAATCAAAAACATAGTAACAGCTCGTGTGGTACAGTAGAAAGAATACTGAATTTGAAGACCTGAGTCTGAATCTTGGCTCTGCCTTTTACCATCTGTGTAAGTGAGCAAATGACTTCATCTCTCTCAGCTTCAAGCTTCTCATCTGAAAACTGACACATTTGGACTAGATGACCACCAAGGTACCTTCTAGCTTTAGAGCTAGGATACTTTAACCTCACCTCTGGGTCCTTGGCGGGTGTCTTGATTCCTCATTAGTCTCAAGGTTATCAGATAGCAGACATCAATGAACATTTTTTTTCTTCCCTTCCCTTCCTTTCCCTTCCCTTCTCCCTTCGCTTCCCCCTTCCCTTCTCCCTTCCCTTCTCTTTCGCTTCCCTTTCCTTCTCCTTCCCTTCTCCTTTCGCTTCCCCCTTCCCTTCCCCTTGCTTCCCTTCTCTCCCTTCCCTTCTTTCCCTTTCCTCTCCCTTCCTTCTCCCTTCCTTCCCTTCCCTTCTCCTTCGCTTCCCCTTCCCTTCTCCCTTCTTTCCTTCGCTTCCCTTCCTTCTCCCTTCCCTTCTCCCTTCGCTTCCCTTCCTTCCCCCTTCCCTTCTCCTTCCCTTCCTTTCCTTCCTTCTCCCTTCCTTCTCCCTTCCCTTTCCCTTTCTTCTCCCTTCCCTTCTCCTTTCGCTTCCCCCTTCCCTTCTCCCTTCGCTTCCCCCTTCCCTTCTCCCTTCCCTTCCTTTCCCTTTCCTTCCCCTTCCCTTCTCCCTTCCCTTCCCTTCCCTTCTCCTTCCTTCCTTTCCCTTTCCTTCTCCTTCCTTCTCCTTTCGCTTCCCCTTCCCTTCTCCTTTCGCTTCCCCCTTCCCTTCTCCCTTCGCTTCCCCTTCCCTTCTCCCTTCCCTTCCTTTCCCTTTCCTTCTCCCTTCCCTTCTCCTTTCGCTTCCCCCTTCCCTTCTCCCTTCGCTTCCCCCTTCCCTTCTCCCTTCCCTTCCTTTCCCTTTCCTTCTCCCTTCCTTTCCCTTTCCTTCTCCCTTCCCTTCTCCTTTCGCTTCCCCCTTCCCTTCTCCCTTCCCTTCGCTTCCCTTCCCTTCCCCTTCCCTTCTCCTTCCCTTCCCCCTTCCCTTCTCCCTTCCTTCCCCTTCCCTTCCCCTTCCCTTCCTTCCCTTCCCCCTTCCCTTCTCCTTTCGCTTCCCCTTCCCTTCTCCCTTCCCTTCCCCCTTCCCTTCTCCTTTCGCTTCCCCCTTCCCTTCCCCCTTCCCTTCCCCCTTCCCTTCTCCCTTCCCTTCCTTTCCCTTTCCTTCCCCCTTCCCTTCCCCCTTCCCTTCCCCTTCCCTTCCCCCTTCCCTTCTCCCCTTCCTTCTCCCTTCGCTTCCCCCTTCCCTTCCCCCTTCCCTTCCCCCTTCCCTTCCCCTTCCCTTCCCCTTCCCTTCCCCCTTCCCTTCCCCTTCGCTTCCCTTCCCTTCCCCCTTCCTTCCCCCTTCCTTCCCCCTTCCCTTCCCCCTTCCCTTCCCCTTCCCTTCTCCTTTTCCTCTCCCCCTTCCTCCTTCCCTCAGAGTCCCATAGTGTTATAACTAAGTATCAAAAAGCAGCATTTAGACCCAGGTCACTGGACTCTAAGTTTAGTTTCTTGTTTATTGTACAAAACCTGCCCTCATCATCTACTTTTCCCTCCTTAGGATATAAGTATGTTTTTTCCCTCTTCTTGGGGATCTGTCCCACCCAAGCAGGCCTTTGCCTACTTGATGGAAGGAAACACAGTCCTCATTAGAGACTTGCTTATTTTTCAGATAAAACAATAAAGGAGCCCTTTCTGCATTTTTTTTTCCTTAGAGGGTTGGAATTTAAATTTGGGACATAACCCTGAAAGTTTCCAATGGTTCATAACAATAGTTCATGTTTACAATGTTTAAAATGAGTTGAATTGGAGTAGATGGCCTCAAAGACTCCTGGCAGCTCTGGGTCTGTGATCTACACAGTACATTAAGGTGTTTAGTGTGCCTTCCCCAGAACAAATCCGTGAGGTGGGCATTACAAGTATTGTTACTCCCATTCTGCAGATGAAGAAACTAAGGCTCTGAGAGGCTAAGTGAATTAGCTGTCTAGGGACGTAGGGTTAGGAAAGTATCAGGATTGGGAGTCTGAACCCTCTTGACTCCAAATCCTAGTTTCAAGTTCTGCCTGCAAAACTTACTGACTGTGTAACCTGAGGTAATTCACTTCTCAGTGCCCTAAGCAAATCTCCAAAGACCACAAGCAGTAGAGAAGGTGCTATCCTGCATTGGTATGGGGAGTTGCCTCAGTTTCCTTACCTGAGGGTATTGGGAGCTCCCAGGAATGAAATATTAGAAATGAAACCACAGACTCCACCTCTATTACTAGGAATTCTTACCAGAGAGTTACTTATTTTACAAATTAAGAAAAATCAGGGAGAGGGCTCTTCATGAATTTTTTTTTCTTTTAGGGCTGGAATTTAAGCTCAGGACAAGCCCCTGAAGGTTTCCAATTTACTAATAACAATAGCTTCTGAGAGAGAAGCCTTTATTAGTTGTAATTAGTGATTTACACTGTCATCCAGAAGGGCCCTGGCTATGGTTTTGGTTGGATGGCACAGCTAAATATTGCAAATTACTTTCTTTTTCTTTGTGTAAGAGCAGACTCATTGCCAGAGGCTTCCTGATCAAGTCCATTGATCTGACAGCTAAATAATGAACAAGAAAAACCTTCCTTA
Organism: Phascolarctos cinereus; assembly: GCF_003287225.1. NCBI lineage: Eukaryota > Metazoa > Chordata > Mammalia > Diprotodontia > Phascolarctidae > Phascolarctos > Phascolarctos cinereus. The sequence continues at coordinate 40,908,850 of NW_027555514.1, forward strand.
AGGCTTGAAACATATCCTCCCTTGCTTAGACACTCCCCTACTCCAACAATAGTCAGAAAACAATGCAGGGCTAGATTTGGGATATCCGACTAAACTCTTGACTTCATTTGCTAAATGAAAGCTGTTAGCATTCTTGACAATATCAATTTCATTGCCAGCTAAGCGGAAATAATTGCTGGGACTGTATAAGCAGGAGATTTAAAAAAGTGAGCCTGGAGTGGCTGAGGAGGACCAAGGTTTCTCTAAGTGCCCTTTGGATCACCTTGATGAAATGACTGCTTCAAACACAGTGTGTTGGAACATGGGACCCCTTGGGTTTGAAGGGTCTGAGGGACTGGAGATTGGTGGAATTGAGCACTTTACCTCTAGAAATGCAAGGCCTAAACTGCCCTGAAGAACAAGGTTAAGGTAATTTAACACTCCAGAAAATATTCAAGTTAGAGTACAGTATAAGAAGGTGTGCTCATGACCACTGAACTCCAAGTGATTGCTTGAGTCTGGATGGCATTCACAGAAATGAAACAATTGCTGGCTGATTTTAAATCCTCCAGACAAGGCGATTCTCTGTAGCTCATTGGCATATTTTTCAGTGTTTGTGTGGATTGGCCAAGGGACTGAAGGACCTCCCCTCCCCACCCCCCATTTTGTGGTTATCTCATGTCATTTTCTTAGTAGGGGGGACAGATTTTTAGTCATTGCACTTGTACAAATTCCTGTTCTGCTCCTTGACCTTGGGCAGATCATTTAACCTCTTTGCCATTTGGAAAAGGGGAGTTGGGCTAGATGGCCTTTGAGATTCCTTCTAGGTCTAAATTTGTGACCCTCTGGTTCTGAGTTTGACAGTGTTGGGGGTATTGATCTTACACTCCAGACTTAGGAAGGCTGAGGAGAGGGCAGGAGGGGGAACGGTCCGTTGATTAGCACCAGTCATGTGCAGAAGGAGGCTTAATGCTTGTAGAGGCATTATCAGCTTCATCGTGGTTCAGAGACAGCATCTAGGCTTCTGCTGCTTCCAGTTTCCTTCCTAGCCCCGAAGTGCTGGGGTGAGTTGTTGCTTCCTAGCCTGAAGAGACAGTGTGGTACATAGGATAGTGCTGGATGATAGGGGTCAAGAAGACCTAGGCTCAAATCCTACTTTTTCCACATACTAGCTCTTTGACTTGCACAAATCATTAAACTCACAGGAGCCTCAGTTTCCTGTAAATGGGGTGGGGGGAAAGCATTGGCCTAGATGGCCTCTCAGTTCCTCACCTCACTCTAGTTCCATTATCTTATGAGTCACCCAAGGAAAACTTATTGAAAGGTCACATTTGAAGTCCATTGGTTTTTATATCTCTCACACCTAGTAGAGTGTCTTGCCCAAAGGAGAAGCTTAATCAACGTTTGTTGATTAGAACTCTACCCCTTCCCCAGGCTTCCTCAGGCTTCCAAGGCCTTCATTAGCTATTTCAATTGGCTGTCCATCAGCAAGAGAAAAGAAAGGGGATCTTTCCGAAAGGTAACTTTGGATAACTTCCAAATAAAGACATGGTGAAAGAGCAGGCAATGAAGATAGATGGTCTGAACTTTTGACAGGTTCTCTGCTGTCCCCTCCCTGGAAAACTACTTTGCAACAGCTGGGAGGCATCCTGATGCAGGGGCATAGAACACAGACTCTAGTGACTAGAGTCTAGTCATTGGTCATGGATTCAAATCCCACCTCTGCTGCTACCTTTGCTGCTAACCATGGGCAAGTCACTTAGTTTTCCTGGAGCTCACTTTCTTTATCTGTAAAACCAGATGACTGGACTAGATGGTCTTGGGAGAACCTTCTAGTTCTAGATCTATGAGATCTAGATCCATATGAGATCTATATGAGATGAACTAGGCCTTTAAAATTTTTATTGTTATTATTTTTTTAATTTTAGGCCCTCTGGAAAGTTCCTGAAATACTTCTCAGCGCCCACCCCCACTGTGTAGGCACTCTGAGGCGTGGCAATGGTGGCAATCAAATTGGCAGAATTATAGATTTAGAGCCCTGGCTTCCTTCAAGTCCCAGCTAAAATCACAGTTTTTAGGGGGGAAGGCTTTTTCCAATCTCTCTTAATTCTAATCTCTGTTGAGTATTTCCAATTCATTCTCTAGATAGCTTATTTGTATATAGTTGCTTGCGTGTTATCTCCCCCTTTAGACTTCGAACTCCGTGAGAGCAGCGACTTGTCTTTTACCTTTCTTTGTATCCCCCAGTGGTTAGCACAGTGCCTGGCACAGAGTAATCAATTAAAAACGTTTATCGGTTGACTGACTGGGAGTGACCTTTGGGCTTTCTAATTCAGTCCCCCGGTTCTACAGATCTGTATCTTTTCTTTACGAGGTTCCTGGATCTAGGGCTGGTAGGGTTCTCAGAGGCCATCTAATTCACCCCCCCGCCCCTTTTTACAGATGCAGAGACTTGTCCAAGGGCATAGATAATGTGTACTGTCAAAGGTGAGTTTTGAAGTCTGAACGCTTACTGCTGCCTTTGAGACCCGAAGGTGGCTGATGTCAAGGCTACCCTTGCTGGAAAGGTGTTGAAGGGCGGACTGCTTTCCGTGCAACGAACGCTAATCCAACAGAGCCTTTGCAAACGCTGCCTTTAATCCAGTTGATAACCCAGGTTATCCCTTGCACCAGCCTGGCCTCATTGACATGCAGGGGCCGTACGTGCTCGGGAAGGCTCCTGCGCGGCGCTCTGCACCGGGACTCCCTTTGTTCGTGGCTGCAGCCGAGAGCCCTGGCAGGCAGCCTCCGGCCACCGCTCAGTGGCAGTGGTCGAGAGCCGAGGGTCCAGTCTCAGGGGATGGCGCGGCTCCCCATTGTGTCTGCCTCCAGCCAGCTAGGAGCCGAGGAGAATGTCCCCAGAGATGCCCACGATCCCTCCAGGAGGCGAGAGGCAGCCCTGCAAGGAACGCACGGGAGGAGTTGAGGGGGGAGTGGGGAGTGGGGAGAAAGGGGAGTTGGAAGGGGGGAGGCGGGCTCGGCGATTGGCCGGCGCCTTCACGTGACCGCGGCTAGCGAGGCCACACGTGCTATCGGCCTCCCGGGCTGCAGACGGGCTCCGAGGGCCCGGTAGCTGGTGTGTGCGCGCGCGCGTCTGGGAATGTTGGTCTGTGTGTGAGGGAGCGCGAGCGCCCACGTCTGTCTGCGCGCTGAGCGCTGGTTCCTGCTTTCTCCGCGTCGCCGCTGTCTGCGAGAGCGTTTGCACTTCTACCGAGGTAAGCGAGAACCACGGCTCTTTATTCTCATAAATTAGCCTCCGGGAATGAATGAATGAATGAATGGAGGAAAAAAGCGCGGGGGGAGGGGGGCGAGCATTGTTCGCCTCTCACTCGAAAGAGTGCAGTTTTTGCATTGGATGAAATGCAAAAATGCAATCAGGCCGGACTGTGGAATTCAAGGCATTGGCTCCCCGTTTTATTCGTAACCCCCCCTCCACCTCCCCAGTCGAATGTGGCTTCAGGTGCAAAGCCAACTCCACCGCCCAGCTCAGCTTGTCTTTGTTGATAACCGGGGGTGGGGGCTTTAACATTCCCAACAAGCTTGCAGTGGAGTTAAAATAACAGCCCTGTCGTGTTTGCATCTTCCTGGGTGGCTTAATTGATAAAGATGGACAGGGGATTGTGCCCAGAAAAAAAAAAAAACCTTCCCCTGCCTGTGGCGGCAGATCGAGAGGCGATTCTTAATGCGAGGAGCACGGCTGGGCATGGAGGGATGGAATGTCACTTTTTGGTTGGTTCGCTGCAAAGTGTATGGGGGCTGCTGGTGCTCCGGGGAGACATACAGGCTGGTGGAGGCATGGGATCCAGGACCATGGCAAATGGAGAGAATGCGAGTAATGCTGAATCTGAAGTGTAACTGTGCGGAGAGGGAAGGAAAAAATATGACCGTTTGCTTACCGTAGGTCTGAAAGCCCAGCAGCGATAAACCAAGCCTGATGGAGTGCCCTCAGTCAGTCAACAAGCATTCCTTAAACGCTTACTCTGTGCCGCACAGGGCTTAAGCCCTGGGAATACAAAGAAAAGCAAAAACACGGTCCCTGCCTTCAAGGAACTCACATTCTAATGGGCGAGTTAACATGGAAATAATTGGGTACATGCAGAGAGTATATATACAGTACATAAGACAGCTGCTTCTCATACTTTTACCTACATTGAATCTTGGTGCTGGAAGAGGGGAAGCAGGACACTCATTTTTTTTTTAAGCCACAACAAATAATTGAATATTGGTGCGGCTGAGCTGAAGGAAAGGCTGAGGCTTTAAAAAAAAAAAAGATAAATATGGCAGAAACAGTCACCAGTAAATTGTGGGAAGAAAAATGCCTGCAGTGAACTGCAGAATATTCCACTATTCAGGGATTCTTTTTTTTTGAGAGATTTTGGGGGAGAGCCCGTTAGCTGAGGGTTTTTTTTTCCTGGCACCATATACACTGACAGTCAGGCTGTTGGGGTGGGGTGGGGGTAAGCCAGCATCTGAATTAGGCAGACTCAGACCTCCTTAATCCTCTGAATAGTATGTTTGGAAAAGACTGTTTGGCTTCCACAAGAGGTCACTCAGCAGAGGTCCCTAGAAAGAGCTGAGGGAATGGCTTGTATCAGTTGATACTAAAATTAAGTAGAAAAAACAGGTTGAGAATTGTACCAGTGACACCTTCTTGCTTCTATTCTCCCATTCCCCTAATCTCACAATAGAAGGGACATTCCGTACTGGCTTTCCGATATAAATATATAAAAGTTCTTTGGGGATTCACTTGGTTAACTGGTAGCATTGAGCTCATCTGATAACTTGCTGGATAAGAAGCAGTTCTGCTTACTGATTTTATAAGGATTTTACTCCACTCCTAGACTTTGAGAATAATACAATTGGAACATAATATAGTATGGGAGAGAGGGCAATGAGCACCCTTTCTTCATGACATTGAGACAGTCTGATGCCAGTTCTTTGCTTGTTTCAATCCCCTCCTTCTCATTTTTCTGTCTCTTCTTTGCTCTTTCCTGTAATCTTTTTTTAAATCCAGGAAATAGTTTGATTTCCATTAGACCCAGGATACACTCCCAGTCTCCAAATGCCTACAGTTTCCACGATATCCAGGATTAGGGAAAAATTAGGGGAAAGTAGCACTCTTGATGTTGGTAAGGAGATCAGACCTTATGGCTTTGGGTTTGATGGCACCATTGTCGGGAGCAGGCAACAACTTTTGACTTGGTTTCTGTAGAAGGACAAAAGGGGAATTGAAAAGAACTGATTAGTTGCCATGAAGCTTACCTGGAAAAAAATGGATGTGAAAATATAATTGATTACTAATAAAGCAAAATACAGTTTATTGCCCCAGGTATAGTAAGACAGGACAAATTCTCTTTAAAACTTAACTGATTCAGAATCACTGAATGGTAGAGAAAGAAAGGATCTTAAAGAATATCGCTTTCTAGACTGACCTCTTCATTTTGAAAAGGAGGGATTCAGTAGTGCACACTAGCCAAAGGATTGGCAGCCCTGCATTATTAACCTATGCACTCAGCTATGTGGTTCTTTGACCTACTGAACAAGGTTCTGGTCTCTGGTCCACCAAAGGCTTGCTCTCCAGTGTTGCTTTGAAAGTAGCAATAATGGAAAGGCTTTTCTTTCTGGATTTCTCCCCCATAGGTTGGGGGCAGGAAAGGAGAGATGGAATGCCAGAGATGAGAATCTGCCCTTCCTACTGAATCATTTCCCCTTTGGGAGAGGTTATGTGGCCACTTACATAAAGAAGCTCAGGGGCACCAAGTTGAGAATGGTTCTGAGTCTCTTTTTTAGATGCTACAGGTAGAAGGGGAATACGGTGGAGGAAGTCAATGGAGGAAAATGCTATAGGAAAGTCAAGGAGATGGTAAATCTATTACTTTCTCCTCGGCTGGGGCTTGGAAGAAGGCTCTCTACAGGAAAAGCTGCCTTAGTTATGGCTTAGCCTGTGTTTAATTTAGTTTCTGGCTGTATGAAGGACTTCATACATGAGGCAGGGAGGGTTGGTTCAAATGGCCAGTAGGGTTCCTTTCAATGCTTAGATGCTAATGACTCTGGGAGACTAGCCATTCATTACACAGGAGGCCCCCGGGAAGGTAACTTGTATTGCTTAGAAAGGTTTTAAGCCTTAGCTATGCTAGCAATGTGCTGGAGAGGAAACAAAGCCAGCAACCTAAGCCGCAGCCCTTCCCTAAGTCCTTGGTTCCCCAGTTTCTGAGAAGCCTGTAGGTGTTAGGGTCTGCCTTCCCCACCAGTAGATGGCGCTGCTGTCGCTGGGAATTCCACTAGGAAGTTTAACAGAGTAATTGGCCAGCTGTAGTCCTGCAAGCTGCCCAGTGCAATGTCCGGAAGATTAAAAAGAAAAAAAAAAGCTGTGTCAGCCTTCTGTTGGAAACAGTCACAAGGAGAATGCATCTGAAAGACTGAGCAGCATCTAACAGGTTGAAATAATGGGTGCTATCACAGAAGATGAAAGATTGGTTATTTCATTTGCTGTATCTTTTTTGGGGGGGAGGGAAGGAGTGAGCAAATGATGATTAAATGTTCTTAGCATAGCACTTTGCAATCCTGTGGTTGGTTAATTGACCAGAAGGTTAATATCATTGCAGTGGATTTAATTGCAGTTTTGAATATCTCCTTTGCTTTTGGTTCTTTGCACAACAGCTAATATGCAAATCTGGGCATGTGCCTGAAAATATACTTATGATTGAAAACTCGAGCCTAAGCAAGCATCAGAGGCCTAGGGAAGGCATATAGTGTGTGTATCGTCTGAAAACAGGAAGTAACAATTGGGAAGTGGGTGGAACTTGTGACCTCATCATTGTAGGTATCCTCAGAAAATAGGAGGAAGAAATAGGTTTGTTTCCTTTTTTTGTCATGGAAGGGGGTGGTCCATCTGTTTCTCTGTCCTTCTTTTCTTTTTTGCTGTAAAGCTATTTTTCTTATCCAAGAAATAAACAAGTTGATTGTCCTTGTATTTTAGTATCTTATATTGCCAGGTACATTGAGAAGTAAGTCACACAAGTGTCAGGGACAGGACTTAAACCCCGTTCTTCCTGAATCCATATCTGGCCTTCTATTCACTATACTTGGGGTCTATGAATTTGTTTTGCTAAAAAAAAATTCTGATAATTGAATTTCAATAGAATTGGTTTTCTGTAATTCTATGCATTTTGTTTCTTGCATTTAAAAATATGATTCCATGATGGGATCTAGAGGTTGGATCATGCTTCCAGAGGAGTCCGGTATAAAAAAAAAAGTTAAGAGCCCCTGAATGATACCATAATGCCCTTCGTTAATGGAAAAAGTAGAAAAAAATCCTGCTACTGCAAATATGGAATATGGCATCATTCTACTGCAAGGCTAGCTTCTGTAGGCAGCTGAAAGTCAGTTACAGAGTGCTCCCTTCAAAGTCCCTATAAAATTCCTAATCAGCACCCCAAACACTTGCACTTAAGAAAACTATTAAGGAAGCAATTTGCTCACTTTCTTCTGTTCAGGATAGCAAAAAGTGACCTCAAAGGTCGAGTAATGATTCTTTAACCTCATTAGACAGGAGGAGGCTTTCCAACTCTTGCCTGGTAACAACTCTCTAGATGCCCCATCATTTTGAAAGCATTTGGTAGACATGTTCTTTAGGCAGAAACTGTCTAAGAGTAGCCTCACACTGGTGTGCATTGAAGGGTAGGGTCCATAGAATAGAACTTGTCATAAGTTTGGACCAAGCACAAGGCATGGTTTAGGAGTAATGGTGCCTTTCGTTCATAGCAATAGTTCTCCAGGGCAGTTCATGTCTTTGACTCAGCAGTGTCCAGGGCTCATTAGAGGGTTTATTTTTTGTGCCCATCTCAGTGATCTGATTGCTTCTACCAGTGCTAAGGCCAGCACTTAAAACTAGTGAGGTTGTGGGCTCAAAGTGGGCACTGTCACTCTGGCCCCTCTGCCTTTTCCTGCCTTGGCATGATGGACAGAACAATGGATTAGAACTCAGGAAGATCTGAATTCACGTCCCACCTCAGACAATTCCTCTGTTATTTAACCTCTTTCAGACTTAAGTCTCTCTTCTGTGCCTCCTGCTGATGGTTGTTATGAGGATCAAATGAACTAAGTATTATGTTAATGTGAGCAATTATTATTAGTAATAAGATCATTGATCTAGACCTTGATGTGACCTTGAGGTCCAATCCCCTTGTTTTACAGAAGAGGAAACTGAAGCCCGAGGACTGGGGTGGTCTATCCGAAGTCATATGAGTAGTAACTACCTGAGCTGGAATCTGAATCTGGGTCTTTCACCAAATTCAAAACCTTTTCTAATTGTCTCTAACTATATGACCTTGGGCATGTCACACTCTTTCCCGGTTCTCAGTTTCCTTATATATAAATTGAAGATATTAGACAAGATGATGTCTCAGGTGTCTTCTAGCTCTAACATTCTGAGGATGTCTCTCTGATTTATCCTGAGGCATTTCTGAGGCCTCCAGGAATTTCTCATTTAGAAGATAACCCTGGGGTAATGAGAGCTTACAATACAGGAGTGTTTAATCCCCTTGGCAGTCTGGTGAAGCTTATTTACCCCTTCTCAGAATAATGTTGTATGAGATAAAATACATAGGATTACAGAATAAACCAATTTTGTAGAAATACAGTTATCAAAACATTTTGTAAAAAACTCACAGATCCCAGATCAAGAATCCTCGGCTTCTCAGCCCTTCGTATGTTTCAGCAGAGAGAAAAAGAAATTAATGCAAAGGGGGCAAAGCATTATTCTGTCCCATACTTGGTGACATTATTTAAATATTTTATTTTTAAAAACTTCAAATAAGCATTTATTTTCTCTCTTTTCTACTTCCCTCTCTCCCAATGGAAAAAGAAAAAAAAAACCCTTATGACAAATATTTACCATCAGGCAAAGCAAATGCCCATATTGGCCATGTCCAAAACTGCCATTCTCAAGATACATTTACAAGTGTCTTCCTTTGGTTAAGCTCATTATCTGGGAAGTTTACCTATATCATTTGCATGATAGGGATCAAGGATGCTGGGAGCCCCTGAAGTAATTTTGATATCCCTCAAGACAATCTCCTAGCTTAAGAAAGGCTTAGCAAACTGGAACTGGAGCTATGAGCTTTCCTTGGACCTGATTCTCCATAGAGAGATTTTTAAAACTAGAAGCTTCCTAAGTATAATTACCTAATTTGTGGGAATTGCTAGGCAACCAGGGATGTGAGCAGTACATTGAGTAAATGGACGGGGTGAATCTCAAGGTGATCTGAAATCTTAGACTCCTAGAATTTTTGAAGGAGAATGGTATCTTCAAGGTCATCTTCATGGGGCTCCTCTATTTCTAGAATTCTTTGATTCAAATGAAGTATATCGAAGGCCTCTGTGAAGTTCTCTTTTGGAAGATGACCCTTCTGAAGGTATGAACATGAATGGTGAAGGCTTTGCGATTTCATCAGTGTGTCAAACTCCCTCCAGTGCAGATTGCAACCCAGCTAGGATTTAGAGGTTAAGTCCTGGGAAGCTGCCTGGAGGGCACAGAGTTTAAATAAGCTGCCCGAAGTCATATAGCTAGTAAATATTGGCTCCCGTTCTGCCACGCTCCTTCTGATGTTATACACATGGGATTAAAATAACTTTTCAATTCTTGACTTCATTTAACTTGTGTTTTTCAGTGGTGGCCTTTTATTTTCATCCCATTTTAGTCTTGACTGTCCTGTTGCTACTGTAATGTGTGTCTGACCACAACCACTTATCCTTTAACTCTTACTCCCCTTCCCCTACTAACCCTGGTCCCTGCCTCATTGCAGCCTCTAGGACTTCAGTCACCTATAACCCATCAGCTCCTTTGTGATCCACTTCCCTCCCTACCCAATGTGGATTCAATTGTCAGCCTCTTTGATGTCCTTGCTAACTCTCTGGAATTCCTCTCCCATTTGTTCTATTTACCTGCCTTTCTATTTCACCATCCTAGGGAAAGCCCATTCTCCTTCACTTTCTCTGATTCTTCTTCCAGGATACTTAGTGATGTTGGGGGTGGGGGGGGAAGTCTTAAAGCCAATCCCAGTACACATCCAAGCTTTTAAGCCTTAGCTAGGACAAATGGCAGCTTCTCAATTAATTTTATTCATTTTTTAGTTTATTTCCTATTGCATTCCCAATGGCAGCTTTCTCACACTCAGGCCATCCTTACTTTGCAAAAGACCTTGCCTTTTCCTTCCCAGAGAAGATGGAGCCCAACTCTCCTATTTCTGTTAATGGTAGTCTGGAAGGCTCAAACCTATTATTTTTGACATATCCTCTTTTGCTTGACCTCTATCTTTCATTCTTTGGAGACGGCGTATTCCATAACTCAAAGCCATGCAATCTCCTTGGAGTCCTCAAGGTCTCCTTACAAGAGTATTGGTGTTGGAGTGATGGCCCTTTGTTTCGGGAAGAAACTACAGAGTTATTAAAAGTTCTGTACAATTCCCCAAAGGCAATCCAGCTCGATTTATTCCTCCTATTTTGTTATGCAGCTTTTTCTTGCTTATCCTGAACACTCAAACCATTGTTAAGTTTTCTTTATTTTACCTCTGTGATCTCTCTTTTCCTCTATCTCTTATCCTATCCTTTGCATTCCCATTGACACTGTGATTTGGGGCCTCATGATACCTCTCCTGGTCTGTTATAGTAATATTCTAACTGCCTCTATTCTCATCCACCTCTAACCCGTCTGACTTAATTTCAAAAGAATAATTGAAATAAAACACAACTAAATTATATTACCCTGCTTAATGGCTCTTGATTGCATCATCGTCATCACAGCTCATAGATACAGAGCTTTAAGGTTTACAAAGTGTTTTATTTGCAATAATCCACTGACCTGAGTAAGCAACCCAGGGGTTGAGCTCTTTATGATTTGACCTCATCCTACCTCTCCACTCTTATCTTTCATTTCTTCTCTTCTTTTCTCAATGTGCATCTTAGCCAGAGAAGAATGTTTTCAATTCCCCAAGCATGCTGCTGGGTTTCTTGCCATTCTACCTTTGTTTTGCTCTTCTTTCCAGAATGCCCGTTCTTTGTCATCCCTCCACCTTGCCCAGCTCCATAGTGAGCATCTTGCTACTGCCATAATAAATGGGTAAGCTGGTTCTGTTTGAACCTAGAGGACAGACCTTGGATTGTGGATGCAGTTTGCAGAGGTGAAGACTTAGGCTCAACATACGGAGGGGGCGGGGGGAACCCTTCTCCACAATTAGAACTGACCAAAAGTGGAATAGGTTGCCTTAGAAGGTAGTGGGTTTACCCTTACTGGAGAGCTTCAAACAGAATCTGGAAGACCACTTGTTCAAATCTGTCCTTAGACACTTTCTGTCGGACCCTAGGCAAGTCATTTAACTTCTGATTGCCTCAGTTTCCTCCATGTAAAATGGGGATGATAATAGCACTTAACCTCACAGGTTTGTTGTGAGGAGAAAGTAAGATACTATTTGTAAAGCACTTAGCACAGTGCCTGGCACATAGTAGGCACTACAGAAATGCTTATTCCCTTTCCCTTTCCTCTCACTTGTCAGGGAAGTGGCAAAGAGGATTCCTGTTTGGGCATTGGCTGGACTAAATTACCTCTGAGATCTCCTGCCTGCTGAGCTTCTGGGATTTCCTACCTAGCTTCCAAAGAGGCTCAGTTCCATGTATCATCTCTTCCATGAAGCCTTCTCTCTTTTTTCCTCCTCACTTCTACCCTGGCCAGAAGTTGTCTCTGCTTCCTCTGAAGTCCCAGAACATTCTGTTTGTACTTCTTATTGTCCTTTTATACCCTGCCTTTTCTTCATTATTTGTATACATCTTCCCTTTTTTGCTTGACTGTAAGGTCCCTGAGAGCAAGAATGAGGTTTTATTCTGTTGTATGCTCCTCATGTCTTCTAGCGTGGGGCCTGGCACGTAGCTGAAAACTTGTGGGATCAGTGAATATTGAACCCTCTAGCCCACTTTCCTTATTCTATAGAAGAAAAAACTTAGACCCAGAAGTTGACCATTGACTAGTCTAAATTCACACAAATGATTTAGTAGGATAGTTTTCCCCCTTATCTTGGGTTGTGTTTCTTTTTATATTTTATTCTCAAAAATTTTTCTTTCTTTTTTTTATTCTCAAAATTAAGAGACAACACATTATAATGGAAATAGCACTAGACTCAGAGTGAAAATACTTGTGTTTAAGTCTAGTCTACACTGCTTATTAGCTGTGGCGTATAACTTCTGCTGAAGTATGTAACCTGGGATTTTCTATGTGTAATATTTTCTTAGAGCTTGTGTGAGAACCAAATTAGACAAGGTATCCAAAACACATTTATATGTACATTTATATGCTACTTTTGTAGCAATAGGAAACATGGCATGTGAGATGTTGTCTGTTAGTCTTTGACGATTTCCTTTCATGTAAAACCTTGAAGACAACTTCGCTCTGAGACAGATTCAAGTCCCCTCTTTTCTTTGTAGTTCATCCTTGTTTTCCTGAGTGACTTTAATGAGCATATTTCTTTCAGGGCTGCTTTGAGTAATATTTCTGTACGTGTCTAGGGTTCTCTATGGAAAAATGCCCTGCCCTACTAGGAGGTAGGTAGTGGATACATTTTAATTTAGGCTAATATAAGCCATTGAAGTCTAGAATAATTGTAATGAATAATTAATAATTCATTGAAGAATAACTTTGCATCAAAATTCCTTAATGTTTTTAAACCTGGTTTTCTCACTTTTAGTACCATTAGCTCCTTCCGTAATGACTGGAAATGACTTCCCAACTAGACTTCTTGACCAGAGTGAGCACCTTCTCTCTTCAAGTTTGTATCTATGTTGGTATCAGACTGGGCTGTATTCTTGCCTCAGCAAAGGAATAAAGATACTCACTTCTAAGGGTTTTCAAATTAGTTAGTATTTGGAAAACAGTTGTGAATGAATGAAGAAATGAAATAGATGTGGATTCTGTGAGGTTCAGTATTCTTCCAGTCCTTCATTGGATTCCTGCTGAGAACAGCTCATCCACACTTCCTCATTCTATATAATTCTTATCAAGACTCTTACACAGAATAACTTTCCCCATGTGCTAGGAGTTTTTATTATTTCATGAATAGCAGTACAAGCATTGAGCTTTCCATCATTAAACCTCCCCTATTCCTGATACGTGCCTGCCTTGCCTCTTTTTTCCAGGCCTACAGAGCATAAATGATACTGTCTCTTTGTTTGTAAATCAGTAGGTTGAACCAGGTGAACTCTGTGGTTCTTTCCAGGTCTGAACTTTTATGATATCCTATCTTGTCCCCAGACTAAATATATTCTGGAAATTTTGGCCACTTGGGGATTATTTGTGACAACCTTCCATGACACTTGTGTCCAGACATAACATACCCTTTTAACATTTGTACTTGGAAGTGCCCCGAGTATCAAATTGTTCTGCATGGTAGATAGCTCATGTTGTGTATGTGCCATGAGTAGAATAGGTGGGTTGCTTCCTTGACTAGTCATTCCTTTTTGTTTTCTAGCATCTGGTTCAGCATGCAAGAAGAAGCAAGGAGTGAGGACAAGCAGAGCTAATGGGCCATGAGGATGTAAGCGTGTTTGAAGGCTACCTTACATACCACTCCAGGGTAAGGCCAACAAATAAAAAACAACAAAAAAAACAAAACCCAAATAATCTTTGCCATTGTTTCTCCTACCTTCTTGGTGGTGGATGGCCATTGCCTCTCAGTAATTCCTTTGCACTGGTGTTCCCCAGATGACAGAATAATCTGGCAGTTATTGAGTTTTGATGGTCCTGAATAATGGTGCATTGGGTAATTTCTTATATATCCTACACATCAGTAAGCATTAGCAGAAACACATGACCCAAGAAAGTCATGGTGTGACATCTGGTCTCACCCATCATCAAAAATTGCCTTTTATTAACCAACATATTTAGAATGTAGATGGGCAATAGAACAGAAACTTGACGTGGGTTCCCACTGGGAGGGGTGGAAGGGACATGAGGGAGTGACTGGGTCATGCCTTAGGGGATTTCCAGAGAATTACAAAGACTGAGCAGAGTTTGCTTATTACCACTTCCCCATCTTCCAAGTTTCACCACCCTGCCACCACCTCTGCAGCACAGAATCAGCAATCTGGCCCGCATTAATCACTTTATATAACTTGCCAAATGAACAACAGACATTCCAGGATTGGTGGCAGTACTGTTAGTCCTACATCAGTATTTGTGTCGGTTCAACTGTCTCCTAGGTTGGTAGAGAAGAATTTTCTAACTCTTCTTCCATGTTCATGATTTGGTTTATTCTACTGTACCCATTGAGGTCTCATGAGAAAAAGAGGAAGGGCCCCACATGTGGGATGGACCCCTTGAGGCAAACTTTGGGGATGACATGGACAAGAGTGGCACAGGATGGGCAGGTCTGGAGGGATTGCACTCTGAATTATTTTAGGGAAGATCCATATTGATGAGCTGGCATATCTATTAGAGCGTATTCACAGTCCCTAGTGAAGAGTTGTCTGCACTAAAAGCTGTGGGGTTTTTGTTGACGATTACTTAGACCTGTGGGAGGATTTCATTACCTCCTCTCATCCTTCCTTTGAATGCTGGCAAAAATACAGATGGGGAGTAGTGGAGGAAGAGGCAACATCTGTTTGAGAGCTTCAGCTCCTATGGCTTAGGTGCAAAACTGACTCCTTGAAGAGAAAATTGGAAATTCATAAAAAAAAAACTCAGGAGAGTGCCTCTTTTCATGATTAGCAATGGGGAAGAGAGGGAAGTGAGACATTCATTTAGTCAAGACATCAGCTCATACAGCCTTGTTGGAGGCACTAGTGAGGCAGCACCTGGGCCAAATCTAGCTCCCCATCCTGTGGCTGAGAAGGAGAGTGCCGATGGAGAGTACTGTTCAGAACTGCACGCACTGGCTTGGAGCTTGGTAATGAAGAAAACTCGCCAAACTAGAAAGACAATGAGGAGCTCGGGGTCTCTGGAGAGTCCCACAAATGTGCTTCATTACAGCTTTGGGTAGAAGTGCACGTGTTCAGTAAACTCCCAGCTGCAGAACTCCACAAGCAGTGAAGAGTCAAGGCTGGCGGTGTGGATTGAGACAAATCATAGCTGAGTGCCTGGGAGCTTGCTAAAGAAAGGACCCAGCCTTTGCCAGCTTTTGGCATGAAAGTTGGGCATGATCGCTCTCTGTTTTTTTTTTTTTCCCGGGTGGCTCTCCTTTATCTTGGAGTTTTAAAAATAACCAAGAATTACAGAGTATCAGACACGAATGCTAAGACTGATACTCTTTATCTGTTCAAATTCATTACAGTGCTCTCTTTGTGGGAGTGTTTGGTAGAGGGAGGCCATTCCCAAGTCACCATAGCGTAGGTCTGATCCTTGTCAAATAGGGAAAAAATGCTGCAGAAGCCTTCAGGAGGTATTGCTTAAGACACTACAGGTGGTCATGTAGCATGGGGCCTGATTATTGTCAAACAGGAAAAAACTGCAGGGGCCCTTGAGAAGTGGGTGCTTGAGACCCTACAGGTGATTCAGTAGTCTCCTGCTGAGCACTGGGTAGGAAAGATTATAGTCCTGGCCCTGGGGTGATATATAATTGTATGGGAATGATCTAACCCCACTTAGTGCTTCAGTTACCCATCTGTAAAATGGGCACAGGAACATCTACTTGAGGTCATAACTAGTAGTAATAGTACCTATGTGTTAGCGTATTGTATACATAGCAACTAATATAGTATTGTAACTAGTATACATAGTAACTAATACTCATCTAGCAAGCTTTTTAAGCTGCTAAGAAATAAGGTCTGTTAACTCCCATTTTCAAGAACATGATGGGTTAGGATAATCCTTTAGTCATTTGCAGTGGCATCTGCTGAGGAGATTGGGAGATAGAGGAGAGGAAGGTGCCACTCATTAGGAGTGTTGCAGAGGTGTTAGGCTGCATTGTGTTTTAAAACCAAGTCAATATGTGACCCATAGATGTCCTTCGGTATGGATCAGTGGCCCCCATTTTGATTTGAATTTGACATGGCTGTTATAGAGGGTTTTCCTGTTCAGGTACAAGTTAGACTAGATGGTCTCTGAATCGTTCAGCTGAGATCATTGATTCTGTGATTCAGTTCTTGTGACATTTAAACAAAACATAGCTTCATTTTAAAACAAACATGGTGGGATGTAGCTGTGTGATGCTATTCACCATTTGCGTTTTAGTCCATTATTTAACAGCTATTTAGCAAAAGCTGCTTTGTCATATTTAAAGAATGAATGCTGTGTATCTTGAGAAAATCTGACACATGTGCTGGAGAAAGGGCCAGTACTGAAAAGAACTTTTCTTTTAGTTAGAGGATCAAGACCTAATTTTTCACATTTTAACACAACTCCTGGTGGCCAGGCTTGTGATCAGGGGCAAGGGGAAGAGGGGCCTCTTTGGTTTTCCAAGTAAGTATACCTTTTTCTGGTGAAACCAAAGGTTTATGGATGGACACGAAACCTGTTCCTGAACAGAATGGCTACAGTGGTGGTTCAGCTTAGATTTTGCACCATCTTTATTCATCAGCCCAGAAATTTTAGAAATGTAGTATGGTTATTGTATAATAGTTTCCTAAATCTTCTCTGACCACTATATAGAGAGAGACATTACATTTGGACCAGTTAGAGAGGATGAACATCTCTTCCTTACCTCATCCTCTCAGTTTTGTGTTTTCGGCAGATTCTGTAGTTTTAATATCCACTTATTAAGGAATTCATGTTTTTCTATTGAGTGACAAACCAGATAGGGCAATGGAAACTTTTCATCTTCTTCTTTGTGGCAGAAGTGCTTGTGAGTGTATTTCTCTCTCTCTCTCTCTTCTCTCTCTCTCTCTCTCTCTCACACACACACACACAAACACACACACACACACACACACAACACACACACCTCAGCTAAGTAAAGAACTCTAAATTCCAAGGTCCTATGGGAGAAATGGTTGAACCAAGTTGAATGGATTTCTTTCAATCCTTTTGGATATTTGGAGAGAAGTTTTGATAAATGCTGTTGCAAGTGGAGTTTTTTCTTTGTAATGAGATTTTTTTTTTTAATAGAATGCAGTGTGGGTATCCCATTTTGTATAAGTCATTCCTGATTTCCTCCTACTTAACCCAGGAAAACTAGTTTGTATTCAATTTAGCTTGTTTGTATTTTGCATTTACTTTACTTTTTTGTAAATGGTATTTTATTTTTTCCAATTACATGTAAGGATAGTTTTCAACATTTATTTTTTAAGTAAGATTTTGAGTTTCAAATTTTTTTTCCTCCCTCCCTTCCTGCCATCTCCCTTCCCAAGATGGCAAGCAATCTGATATAGGTTACACGTGTGCAATCATGTAAACATATTTCCACATTAGTCAGGTTGTGAAAGTGGAGACAAAAACAAAAGGGAAAAGCCACACAAAAAAACAAAAAAGCAAAAAAAGTGAAAATAGCTTGCTTTGATCTGCATCCAGACTCCATAGCTCTTTCTCTGGTTGTGGATAGCATTTTCCATCAGGAGTCTTTTGGAATTGTCTTGGATCATTGTATTGCCAGAAGAGCTAAATCTATCAAAGTTGATCATCATGCAATGTTTGCCTTTACTTTTCTATGTAAATATTCTCACCCTCCTGTAAGCTCCTGTAAACTCCTGGAGGGCTGGACCACTTTTTTTTGTTTTTGTTTTTGTATTCCCATAGGCTGCCATAGTGCCTTGTACATAATAGGTGCTTAATATATGTTTTTTAAAATTTTATTTATTTTATTCTGAACTTAAGAAATAGAACAAGCATTTCCATAATGTAGTAGAATAGAAAAAAGATGATTATACATGAAACTGCAAATCTATTATGTACAACTTTTAAAAATATATAATAAAATTATCATGTAACTTTTTTGCCTTTTTTCTTTCCCTCAACCCTCCCTCCCGATGGCTACCATTAGACACAAATATGTGTGAATACACACATACATACATACATACATTCTATTAATACTTCTGTTTATCAGTTCTTTCTCTGGATGCAGATAGTGCCTTCATATGTTCTTTTATGGTTAATTTGGTTGTTTGTAATAGTTAAAATGACTTAGTCACTCAGAATTATTCAATTTAATTGAAATTTAAATGCTTAATAAGTATTTGTTTACTGGTTGATTTATACCTAAACTTATATTTATGTAAATTTATATTCTATATATGTGGTTACTTAGGAGTTAGCATAGAGCCTTGGTTGAAGAGGAAATCCATCTAGGACAAAGGTTCTTAACCTGAAGTCTGTGGATAAATTTCAAGGGATTAATGAACTTGGATGGGAAGAAATTTACATCTTTACTTTTTACTAACCTGTAGTAAAATATAGCATTTCCTTCAAATATGTGTGTGTGCATATGTGCGTGCATGTGTGTACACACACGTGCACACACACACATATACACACACTTAAAAAAAATTATTCTGAGGAGGAAATCTATAGGCTTCACTGGATTGCCAAAAATATCCAGGCCAAGAAAAGGTTAAGAAGCCCTGATTTTGAAGGATTTCAAGATTTTTTGAGATTTCAAGATGTTTATCTTTTTATAATTCAGTGCTGGAAACTTAGTTGATTTATTTGTCTAAGCATTCTCCCCCCCCCCCTTATTCTATGCCCTCTTAATCATCACAGAAGGAGTTTTTGTGTTGTTTCTTTGATATTTATCTGTTCCTGGTTTGGTGTCTGGTATTTTAATAGAATTTAAATGTAGAGTAACACCTCCTTTATTTGGTACCATTGAAGGGTGTGGTGTTCCAGTGGGAATACATTTTCCAAATAACCAGAACTTATCTTTAAACTCAGCTTTAAAATAATTTTCGAGCAGTTGAGCTGGAAATCTTTTCTACAGTAAATTGCAGATTTTTAATGAGTTCGTGTATTTGCCCTTCTGTTCTTTGTCTCTCATTTTCTTTCTTGTCACTTCTTGCTGCAGTCTGTGGGCTTGCCTTTGGAGGCTACTTCTTCAGTTTTAAATTTGTGTTTTTTAATCTGGAGTCATTTAAGAACCTAGATAATTATACCTGGTAGAATCACACCTTACAAAATAATAGTAAATGGGCTACCAGTGAGAGCCTGAGTGTTTACTGTGAACAAAATGAATGAACTTCAGTGCTAGGACCTGGGAAAATCTACAAAATGGTTCAAATCTGGGCTAAACTTTTTCCGCCAAGCAGGCTCATACATGCCCTTAGCATGGTCTGTGATTGCACCTTTAGGAAGGCAATGGCAATAAAAATGATGAAGACAGAGTAGTGATGATAAACACGAATACAATATTAATTTAGATGGAAGGAGATGCTTAACTTTTTTTCCTGGTAAATATATTTTAATATAATAATTGTGTAATTTTTTGTGTCTTTAACACAAAAATTTAGAGCTACCTTAGAGGTCACCTAGTTCAGTCTCCTCATTTTATACATAAAGAAACACTCAGAGATGTTTACTAACATATATGAGGCCACACAGGTATTAAGTGACTGATCTGAGACTTGAGCTCAAGTTTTCTGATTATATGTCTAGCATTCTTTAAAAAAAAATTTCCCCATTAACAAAAAATTATTTTCTTTACTTTCCACCTTCCTCTCATTGAGAAAAAAAAAAGAAAAAAGAAAAACAAAACCTTGTAACAAATATTCCTGGTTAAGGAAAAACAAATCCCCACATTGGCCATGCCCCAAAATCTCTACCTCATTTTGCTCTCAGAGTCCATCATCTCTATCAGGAGATGAGTTGCCTGCTTCATCATCCATCCTCTGAAACTGTGGTTGGTGGTTTCCTTGGTCAGAATTCTGAAGTCTTTCAAAGTTCTTTGTCTTCACAATGTTGTTATGAATAAATTGTTCTCCTGGTTCTTCTGACTTCACTCTGTATCACTTCATACACATCTTCCCAGGTTTCTCTGAAACTGTCTCCTTCATTTTTTCTGGAATGATCATTTCATTCCACAGTTTGTTCAGCTATTCCCCAATCCACAAACACTGCCTTAATTTTCAGTTCTTTGCCACCAGAAAAAAAAACAACTATCAAAATGTTTGTACATATAGGCCCTCTCCCTCTTTCTTTGACTGATTTGAGGCATAGGCCTAGTAGTGGCATATCTGGGTCACAAGGCCTCCAAAATTCAGTAATTTGGGGGCGGGAGACTTTAGTTCCAAACTGCTTTGCACAATAGCAGCTCTAATCTACAGCTTCACCAGCAGTGCATTCATTCATATGCCTGCCAAATCTGGCCCTCTTCCCACTATTTCTATCTCATGCACCCTTGTGTTTCCTTTCAAGGGGATCTTACCTTAAAACAGAGTCCTGTGTGTGAGGGTAGCCCACCTTTTAACCAGTGCATTGTCTGCTCAGTTCTCTTTTTGCTTATTGGTTCTTGGCTGTGTGTCATATCTCTGAGGTTTTAAAACAATTGAAATATTTTATATGTGTGTATCTACTTATGCAGAGACATAGTGTATTGTTTTGTAGAAGAGATGTGGGTTTAATTCCCCCCCCCAATGGCACAGATCTGAGTGTGTGACCCTGGGCAAATCACTTGATCCCTCAATGCCCCAGGAACCTGCAGCCTTGAGGCCTTCTTGATCCTCACTTTTGGGATTCAGTCAAAAGGCCTCGTTTAAGGGTCTAGAGTGGCCTCAAGGCTGTAGGTTCCTCCCCCCTGGACTAGAAGTTGCAGACAGTTCCCAGTCTGCATTGGGAGAAGGAGTTTCCTTACTGGGAGTTCTCTGCACTGATGAAATCATAGCTCTGAGACATCTCCCACCTTCATAAACAATGCTCATGGAAGCATTTTCCAGGTGAGCCAAAGAAACCATTTCTCAGGTAACTTCCTGGTATATGCCTCCAATCCATGACCTAGAATTTCTTTCTTCCCAGTTTTTTGGCTTCCCAATCTCCTTGTTTGGCCTATTAATACTGGTGGCATGTACTCCTCACATTAAGATCCCAGATGGTCAGGAGCTGAATTTCCTCCTGGGCCCTGCTTCCTGTGTGAACTTGGCCGCTTAAGGAATTCTGCTTTTTAAACTGCTTAGCTTTCTGTGGCATCTGCCTAGCACAGAGAGCACTATGGACTCCCGGTGAGTACATTGTCTCCAAAATATTTGGTCTTTAATCAGAAGCAACCAAGCTCTCTCTCCTTATTTGGCATCTTCAGGCTCAGTGACCAAGTTTGCTTCTATGAGATGTCTCTCTTGGAATTGCCTGGAGCCTGACAAATGGCCTGAAATAGGCTCAAGAACATTTCCAGGAGTAACTAAGGGCAGTTCCAATCACTTTCCAATTTGATCTTCTAGAAGAATGATATTAATTCCTAGGCCCTGGTGTCTGAGGAGTTAGCCTCTGCAGCAAAAGTATTGCATGGAGGGGTCACCAGCAAAACTCTTAGCCCCTGGGAGAATTTCTACTTAAGCTTGGTTTGTTACTTTCATAGATATTAATTACTTTAGTTACCAAAGGATGATCCCAACTGGTGCAAATGATGCTAGAGGGAGGATTGAAGGTGGAAGAGGTGAGGGGGAAGTGATGCTGAGAGAAACGAACCTATATGTGGAAGTAGAAATTTAAAAAAAAACCAACTGCAGGTGAAGAAAATAATGCCATCAATCTAGGCCTATTTTGAGGAGTTTTATCAAAGGAAGATTGAGTGCAATGAGAAGTGAGAAGAGAGAAAGAGACAGAGGGAGAGACAGAGACAGAGGGAGACAGACATGGACAGAAAGAGAGACAGGGTTTTTTTTGACTGAAGTCATCATTTAGCATAGATTTAAGGGGGGGATGTTAAAGTTGGATCAAGCCTAACCGCTTCATTTTATGGGTGAGGAAATTTCACTGGGTCCCAGAGAGGCTCTGGTTCAAGGTCATACAGCTGCTAAGAGGCACAGCCCTTACCTGAACCTATCCCTCTTCTTTCCTGCCACCCCAGAACACAGATTGGTATATAGAGGGAAAACGTGTAAAGGGCATGGAACATGGAAAGGAGAAATCTGACTCATTGTAGAGGTGGCATAGTCAAAGTTGGGAAAGGGCCTGGGGAAGGAATGTATTTCTGTTTCTTTCTTTGGAATCTGCATTTATACTCATTCTAGTCTGGGACTAGCTTAGACCCCGGAAGAACATGAATATGGCTTCCAAGGAACTCCCACAAGGCTTGGAGTCTGCAGGGCCAGGAGACCAACTGACCACCAGCTGGCAGATCTGTGAACACTAATGCCAATATTTGTTTCAGCTAAGTTTGCAGGAATTATTGACTTGAAAGGAAGCCGCATGCTGTAGCGGATAGATGCTTGGTTGGCCTTCAAGTCAAGAAAACCTGAGTTCAGGTCTCACCTTTGACATTTACTGGCTGTATAACAGTAGGCAAGTAACTTAACCTCTCAGGCTTTCTGAGGCTAAGTTGCAGATAAGTTGCCAACCTGCACTAGCTGAGGGAGTCTGCTGTCTTGGGAATTTGTTATTCCAGTGAGATCAAGGGTCTGATCCTTATCTCTGTCCCACTTACTCATGGAGTTATGCACAGAGATAATGCCATAGACTGGTAGAGACTGAACTATCCTCTCGCTCAGATGCCTTCTGCCTCTGTTTCCTTCACCCATCCCATGCATCACATTACAAAGTAGCCCTGCTTCTTACCAAGGCTATGCCCTCAATCTACTCAAGTGATCCCATTCCTTCCCTGTTCCTCCTACAGACCAACCCTTCTGTCATCGCTACTCTGCCACTTATTTTCAACCTTTCTCTGTCCATTGGTCTATTTCCTTCTGCTTACAAACGTGCCTGTATCTCCTGCATCCTGAAAAACTCCCACACTGGGTCCTTCCATCTTCACTTACTTTCTTCCTATAGCTCTTCTGCCCCCTGTGGCTAAATTCCTTGAAAAGGCCATTTACAAGAAGTGCCTCCACTCTGTATCCCTTCCCTCTCCTCTTATCCCCTTAGAGTATGGCTTCTGACCTTATCATTCCACCCTCTCCAAAGTTACTCATGTTCTCTTAGTTGCCAAAGCCACTGTCCTTTTCTCCATCTTCCTTCTCCTTGTAACCTTTGACATGTTGATCCTGCTATCCTCCTAAATATTCTCCTCTCTCTAGATTTTCAGGACCCTGCTCTCTCCTGATTCTCCTAGCTGCCCACTCCTTTTCAGTCTTGTCTGTTGGATTCTCATCCAGATCATTCCCTCTAACTGTAGATGTTCCACAGGGTTCTGTTCTGAACCCTCTTTTCTTCTCCTTCTGTACCATTTTACTTGGTGATCTCAGATTTAATTATTGTCTGTATGTTGATGATTCTCCAAACTACTTATCCTGGCCCAACAACCTCTCTGCTGACTTCTAATCTTGCATCTCCAACGGCCTTTCAGGCCTCTCCAATCCATCCTCCATTTTAGCCACCAAAGTGACTAAAGCGTAAGTCATGCCCACCCTAAAACAAAACAAAACCAAACAAAAAACCTCCAGTGACTCCGTGTTGTCTTTAGGATCAAGTAGAACACCCTCTACTTGGCATTCACAGTTCTTCATAACCTAGCCCCCTCCTCCCTTTCCAGTCCTCTTAGATCAGGGAATGACGCTGGCCTCCTTCTTGTGCCATGAGCAAGACCCTTGATCTCTTGGCTCTGGGCATTTTGTTTGATTGTCCCCCAGCCTGGAACGGTCTCCTTCATCTCTGCCAACTGGTTACATTGGCTTCCTTTATGTCTCAGCTCAAGTCTCATCCTTTACTGTGCCCCTCTGAATAGTAGTGCCTTCCCACTGTTAATTATTTCCTATTTATCCTCTATGTACTTTTCTCTGTGTGTGTTTGTTTGTTTCCTTCCCGGTAGATTACAAGCTCCTTGAGGGCAGGGATTGTTTTTTGCCTCTTTTAATCTCCCCAGTATTTAACACAGTGCTTGGTACATAGTAGGTGTTTAATAAATGTTTTTCGATGGATTGATCAAAGAAAAGGAGATAGCTACTGCCATCTACTTCTGTGTTCTCTCTTTAGAAGGGTAAATACACCTCATATAGCCTAACTTTCAGAGGAGAAGGTTTTGGTGACTGTTTCCTTTTGCAACTATTTCATGCTCCTGGATCTAACACCTACTCATCACTTTTGCCTCTTAAAATCCCTAGGTTCCTTCAACATTTAACCCTTGAGTTTCTTCTAGGAAATCTTTCTGATTCCCCTAAATTGTTAGAGCCCTTTCCTTCAAGTCTTTTCCCACAAACAACATGAGGCACACAGTCTTTTTTTGTTGGGGGGTTGGTATCCCCAATGTCTAGTTCAGTGCCTTAAGTATAGTAGGTACTTTATACCTTCATGTTAAATTGGGTTGTACATATACTTGTTTAATGCTGGGTGTTGGATGGGGGGGTAGGGAGAAAGAGAGGAGAGAGAGAGAGAGACAGAGATGAGAGAGAGAGAGAGAGAGAGAGAGAGGAGAGAGAGAGAGAGAGAGAGAGAGAGAGAGAGAGAGAGAGAGAGAGAGAAGACTCACATGTTCAATAGTAAACATATAAAAAAACCATGAACACATTCTTCTAATTGAGAAAACTGCTCCCATAGAGCGTTAGCAAGTATCCTTTTGGGCTGGAAGCCAGGATATGCGGGCTGAATTCCCTACACATATTCTCAACTTTTCCATCTGTCAAAACATGATTATCTGGGCCACCTGTGTATCCCACAGGAATAATGGTTAGGTGGATGAGTAAATGTTGAAAGACATTTGGAGATCCACTGATGAGTCTTGTTAACAGCCACATTTTTATTCTGATTCAGACAAGAAAGGGAGGTAAATTGGCTTATTACTCCAAAATAAATTTCATCTAAGTGTTGATTTCCTTGGGATTAGGTCCTTATTCAGAGAGCCTTTCCCCACCCCCTTTGGAGAGAGACTGTATCATTTGAACAGATTATTTCTTGTGTTTCCAGGGATCAGGCTATACATTCTGATACAAATGTAGAAATCTTTGTCTTTATCCATGCATGATTTTGTCTCCCCTACTCCTGAATAAATCAGGTTGTGAGCTAATTACTTGCAGCACAGATGGTTTGGAGTTCGATGGAATCAATTTGAGGATCAGGCCTTGGATTTCTTAGCCCTGACCATTTGGATCCCATTTAAGCCAAACAAAGGAAATCAGTCTTTCCTTAGTGCTGAAAGGGATGAGCCAGAGGGTGGCCCCTGTAGCTAGCAGTCCAGGGAAAGGCCTTTTGCTGGTCAGGGAGGATCAGCGTTGACTTTCTGACCCTGGTACAGATTTAAGAGTTGAAAATGGTACAGGTGGTTCATTCCTTGCTTATATTCCTCATTGGCTTCTTTCTTCTTGAGGAGGGATATCTCTTCTACTGTAGAATGAAAAAAATGGGAATAGCAAGGAGAGAAGAGATATGGGGTTGTTGCTACAATTAAATGGATAAAATGTAACTGAGCTTCTTGGAGAAAAATAAAATGTGTATTCTGAACAAGAAGTTTGGAGGCATTGATAACATTCCCATTTTGTAAAAAACAAAAAACACCCCCCCAAAACCTCTAAAAACAAACAAAAAACTTTCCAAAAGGTTGCTTTGGAAGAAACATTGATCCTGAGGCACAGATTAAAAATAAAAATTCACAGAACCTGTTTACTGAAAGGAGCTTTTTAATTTTTAAATCATAAAACAAAATCATAATCCCTGTAATCAAGAACTGATGTGAATCCCTGATGCAGCCCCTAGCCTAGGGCCCTAACAAAAACCTCTTCTTTCCACCTGGGGAGGGCATTTCTTAGTTTATTCCTGATCCTTTGCTTATTGAGATTAGCAAAAAGCTCATTGGGCATAAACCATTAATTGCTTTTGTTGGGGCATCATTTAATGGCTATTAATTGGGAAATGATTGTATGCATCATTAAGGAGACCAGAAGTCCTGAATAAATGGGAATAGTCCAGGATTTTGAACCTTAATGTCCTCCCACCCATTGTAAAGACTCACTTTTTCCTTTCTTATAGGATTATTTTAACTTCCTAAGGAGGCTTTTTCCTTTTTTTTTTTGACTCTTCTTTCTCAGAGAGGAGAATCTAGTTTACTTCTAAGCTATAGCTCTTCAAGTTTTTCTTTTGCTAGTGTATTTCTGCATATCAGTAAATTGATTTCCTCTGCTCATGGATACTTTGTTTACAAAAAACAAAAAAAAGACCTGGCATGTGCAAGGCATGATAAGGCCCAGATAACACCATGAAGAATGAAATAGATTATATTTTAACAAAAAAAAAATTCATTTAGCACAAGCTCATTAGATAGGCCCTTTAAGAGTCTGTTTCATTAGAATTTGACCCTTCTCTCTTTTCTTCACATCTCATCTTAAGGAATAAGGCAGAATTATTTTTAAAAACATTTCTTACATTTAATAGTTAAAAAAATATTTCTGCCCTGTGTTTAAAAAATTGTTTTTATAATGTTTAACACCGTTCTCCTAGGAATCCAGTTCTTCCTTCAAGTGTCCTGCAAAAAGCCCAATAGCCTTTCTCTTCTTTATTATATTTGAAACCTCATTATTTGGCTCATTTTTCAATCCTTTTGGCCAGGTGTATTGTCTATACATTTTCAAGTAAGCTCTTTTCTCTCCTTTTCCTCTGCTGTTCCATGCTCTAAAAGAATATTTGGATTTTTTTTTTTTGCTCTTCCTACTTGAGCTAAGAATAACTTTGCTATTTTTATTCCTCCTTAGTTTGATCCTTTTGCTTTGGTCATGGTAGAAATTTCTTATGTTTATGGTTCTCATTGAATTCCTTTTTCCTTTGCAACAATGTTCTTCACCTTTCTTGTTTGCTGACCCCCTTTGTATAGTGAAGCCTGTGTACCCTTTCTCAGAATAATGTTTTTAAATGATAATTTAAAATATATAGAATTATAAAAGAAACTAGTTATATTGAAATGCACTTATCTATATCCATATCTATCTATCCTGTCTCTCTATCTCTCTCCTATCTATCTACCTAAGCATCTATCTATCCTGTTTTTCTGTCTGTGTCTGTCTGTCTGTCTGTCTATCTATCTATCCATCCATCTATCCATCCACGCATCTGTCTATCTAAACCTAAATTTCTGGACTCTGTGCTAACCACCACTGCTCTCTAGCCTTCTTTTTCGGAGACTCTGATTGTCCTTCTCCTTCGACCCATTAAAATCGATGCCTCTTTAAGGCAGAGACTTAATTCTTTTGGACTCTGACTCCTCCAGTGCTCCACACCCTTCCTGCACTGAATAAATGATTGTTGGTGGATTGGTGTATCTTCACTTCAGGTGAAAGGATATTACTAATCTAGAGAGTGTCCAGAGAAGAGTGATTAGGCTTGTGAGGGACTCCTCTGTGATGACTGGTTGAAGGAACCGGAAATGTTTACCTTGGAGAAGAAAAGACTTGGGGGTCAGGGAGTGATCACCATCTTCAGGTATCTAAAGCATTGTTAGATGGAAGAAGGATGAGGTTTGTGCCTAAAGCCCTTCATCACCTGGCCTCTCCCTACCTTTCCATACTTCTTCAGCCTTACACTCCCCTCCCCCATACTCTGCTCATCTCAAGATGGTATTATGGTAGCACTTTGTGACTCTAGGCATTTTCACTGATTGTCCCCTATATCTGGAATTCTCTCCCTCCTCATCCACCTCCTGGCTTAGCTTGAGGTCTTAGCTGAAGTGCAACCTTCTGCAAGAAGCCTTTCCTAGTTCTCTTTAATCTTAGCACCTTCCCTTGCAGACTACTCCCACTTTATCCTGTATATATCTTGATTTTGCAGAGTCATCTGCATTCCCTGTTAGACTGTGAGTTGCTTGAGACTAGGGACTGGTTTTTGCTTTTCTCTCTATCCCCAGCACTTAGTATAGTGCCTGGAAAATAGTAGATGATTAATAAATGCTTATTGACTTGACTTGTGCTTGGTGGCAGAAAACAGAAACTCGGGAATGATGGGTGAAGATTTCACAGAACCAGATTCAAATTTTATATCTTGAAAAATTTCTCAACAATCAGGGCTATCCAAAAGTGGAATGGAATAGGGAGAAGTAGTGGGTCCCTATGCATTCTTCTTTCCTCCCCACTCCCAGCTAGAATGATCACATTTGGAGATGTTTCTGTAGGAAGGTTTCTTAGATATGATTTGGACTAGACAGCTTTTGGGGTTTCTTTCAGCCCTGAGGTTTTATGATTCTTTGATTTTTAATTTCATTTTATGGTAGATGATAACTCAGTGTGAGTAATCTAAGTAATGTATTATCAACAATGACTTGTGCCTTAGCCGTGGTTAAAGAGATATTATCAAGGACATATGTAACCAGAAGGAGCGAGTGCTAATCCTGTAGCAAGAGTGAGGGATGACAGATAGACAGCCTGGATGTTGCATTGGTCCCCATGACATTTTAAAAGAATTGGAAGAAGGCTATGTTGAGTGGATTTTTCTCTATGGAAGTACAAGGTCTAGAATTACAGAGGATGAGAAGGTGGATCGGTAGTAATCTTTACCTGTGGAGATAGTCCTGACAGGAGTTTAATCATGGAACCGTTGAAATCTTACAATAAGAGTACTCCTGAAGGCAACAGATTGCATTTGTCACGGTGCTTTGGTCTTTCAAGTCTGTTGTTACTGAAGGCATCCCATCAGTTGCTAACATTCATTAGATTTTACTTATCAAACCCAGGTCTTCCAACTCAGTTTTTTCATCTGTAAGGTGAAATGATTGGAAGAAATGACATCTAAGGTACTTTCCAGCAAGGGCTATGCCATGCGCTATTATATTTCTTGCTGTAGCTCCGTGTTAGGCGCATCATTAGAGCTCAGGAAATGCTTTGTCAAATTGAACTGAATAGAATGTTTCTCTTTGTGCTCTGTCTTTGTTTAACTCTAACTTTTTTCTGTTTCACCCTTAACTTATCTGGTTCCACCTGGAGTTTGACATTTATTTTTCAGGGTGAAATCGAGTTCTTTCTCTTTGCCTCTCAAGCTGTTTTTAGCTGCCTCCTTCCTGATTGTCATGGACTTACCTGGCTTTATCTAAGTGGAATCTTCACTGTTCCTCTCCTGCAGTTGCTGTTGAGCCATGAATCCCATGAGGAATAAGAACAGCAAATCCAGGGTCTTCTCCTGCCCTCAGCAAATTCAGGCCTGCTTTGGCCTTGAGATGTGATCCAATTCAGACAGAAGACACCAAAGTGGCCTGGCCTCTTGTATTCCTCTTCCATGATCTTGCTCCGGGACTTTGGTTAAATCATGGCAATTCCCTGTGCCTGGTTCTCTTATCTTATAATGGAGAGAATGATCTTGACTTAGCTGGAAGGGAGCAGTGGTGTGGGGGTCTTATATCATAGGACTTAGCTCCCCTCCCTACCACTTACTGCCTTTGCAACCTCAGTGGTAATCATGATTCACATTTCTCTCAAATTTTATTGTTTTTGCAGCACTGTACAGCTCTGTGAGGTATGAAGAACAGATGTTGACATTTTTAATGGCTATGTGACGTGGTAACCCAGAAGGTGACTGCTAACCTAGATTGCACAGAGAGGTCTAGCATCTAGGGTGGTGTGGGGGTGGTAGGGGCAGGGAGTCCCTCATGAGACTTCATTTGACATACATGGTTTCAGTTCTGACTGTCACATCAGGACAGCTACAGAGCTGGAGTGTGTTGAGAAGATGGTATCCAGGATGGGGAATGTACTAGAGACCAAGCTATGCAAGAATCCGTTGAGGTCACTGGGATATTTGACCTAGAGCAGATAGATAAAATTTAAGAGGGAGAACATGATAGCAATCTTGAAATATCCTTATGTGAAAGGAAGATTTTGCATTTTCCTAGACTCTAGAGGAATAGCTACTTCTTCTCTCGACAGGGTTGGACTAAGCCTCTAAGGCCCCTTCCCAATCAAAATCTATGGTTCTTTGATCGTAGCTGTTACAAAGCCTGATTTTCAACTATTTGTAAAGAATCATTGACCCTACAACCATTGTATTGGCCCTCCAGATTCACCCAGTGCTGATCGTACGATGACTCCCCGCTGCTTTCTCATTTGGGGCCCCATATCACCAGGGTAAAGGTGTAATGGAAGCAGGGATGCATCAGTATTCAATAAGGAGAGCAAAAGGAGTGGAGAAAGCATGGCATCATACATTAAATATCCTTGAGATTCACAGCATTATTTCCTTTAAATGCACCCTCATTTCGTTAAGTCTTGGATTGGTCTATCTGGTTACTTATGATTTTCCGGGAATAAAATACTCTTCTCTCTTCAGTGTTCAACAACCCACATTTTCTGGGAGAATTTTCTTGGACCTAACTAGAATTTTCTTTCCCTTTCATAGAAGTCCATTTCTTCTCGTTCAGTCCTTTGTAGAGAACACAGAATTAAGCACTGGAAGGGATCTCAGAGGTCATTTCGTCTAGCTCCCTTCTTTAATAGATGAGGAATTTGAGGCAATACCAGGTTAGGCAAGTTTTTCCAAGGTCACAGGCTAAGAAGTTACAGAGCCGTGATTTAAACTGGGGTCTGCTGACTCCATTTTTGGTTATCTTATACCTTATTGCCTCCCCATGTAGGCTTTAGAACTGGAGTTGACCTGAGATCATCTAGTTCAGGAGTCCTTAACCTGGGAATTGTGAATAAATTCCAGGGAGTCTGTGAACTTGGATGGGGAAAAATTACCTTTTTTATTTTTACCAAGCTCTAACTGAAATTTAACATTTCCTTTACTTGTAGGCAGCAAACCATAGTTGTTTTGGTCTCAGACTGCCAAAATGAGGGAGGAGGAATTTATGACAAAAAAAGGTTAAGAACCCTTGACCCAACTTCCTGAAGAAACTGAGGCTTAAAGAGTTTATGTCAGGTAGCAAGCAGCAGCTGACTGGGAGTCATCTTCATTCTCAGTGATCAGCTTGTTCCAGTGGGAAAAAAAATAGATGAAACTTATCACAGTAGTTAAAAGATGTCCATGCTTGTTGCAAAGCAGCTCATTTTTATGGAAGCAGGAATCAATTCATGCTGAACATGCAAACAGGAAAGCCAGGCTCAGGGCTGCTGCCTCTCAAGATATGACACTGAATTGTAGCCTCCCTCAGTTCCAATTTTGGGAGCTTACTTCTTGCCAGAGAAGCAATGGTGCCCAGAGGCTTGGCAGCTGCCGAGCATCTCATTATGAGACTGGCTTCTGTGGTGGTAGCTACCTTCTACCTATAGGGAGTGGAGAGGAGCTTATTTCACCCTGATGCACCTGACGTGATCCCTACCTAGACACAGAGGTGATGGGCACTGATAGGATCACAGAGCTATACCTGGAGGGGACCTTGAAGTTCCTCTAGTTCAACTCTCTCATTTTACAGATGGAAACACTGAGGCCCAGGGAGCTTAAAGCAAGACTTGAACCAAGGTCATACAGGTGGCATATATAGCAGAGGCAGCATTTGAACTCATCCACTGATTCTGGGGCTATTGCTTTTTCCACTCTCTCTGCTTGCTTGGCTTCCTTTGTGTATAACTGCAGGATTGTATAAAAGACATGAGCTGTGATTCCAAAGGATGATGAAGCATTCTACTCACCTCCTGACAGAATAATGGTGGATTCAAAATGCAGAGTGAGACCTCCATTTTTGGACATGGCCCATGTGGGGATTTGTTTTGTTTGAATATTCATATTTGTTACAAGGATTTTCTTTTTCAATGAGGGGAGGTGGGAGGGAGCGAAACATTAATTTAATTGAAAAAGGGTAAAATAAATGAAATCGCATATTCCAAAAATAACAGATGAGAGCCCCCAAGAGCTTATTAAGCTGCCTTTATGCTAACTGCCTGACTTAACTTTTGCCTCCAGAACAGTCATCTTGTATGGTGAGGAAAAGTCACCTTTATTTTGCCAGCACAGATTTCTAATCCATTGTTGTTAGGATAAGTGGCCCCTCTCTGTTGAGTGAGCTTGGCTGGATATTTATCCCTGACCCTCCTTGTGCTTAAGTGACTATCTGATTATAATTGGGACAACTTAGAAAGCTGTATACAGTGCTTTGGGTCCCTGGGTGCTTTATCGGTCAGTAAGCAACATTTATAGAATATCCACTGGATACAAAGTGCTATTTTAGGCACAATAGGGAGATGAGAAATGATCAGGTGACTCGACTCTTGGAGGAGTAGCTTCAGTTATTTCAGAGAAAAGAGAGGAAAGTCCTAAGAGAAGGCACAAGATCTCCAAAAAGAAAAAGACAATTAAGAGCAAATTGAATTGGCTCAGCTAGCGAGTCACAGGATCATAGGACTGGAAGAGACCTCATTGGCTAATCAAATTCAGCCAACATCTGAGCGAGAATCCCTTCATCTGCATCAAATCATGGAAGAGTAAAAGGATTTTCAACAGACGTTGACTGAAGGCGGGCTGGGTACAAGTTACTGGGCTGCACAGAGGGACTGGGGACAGAAAGAGGCTAAGGAATGGTTTTGACTCATCTTTTACATGAGTTTATAGTTGAATAGGGGAGGCAAAACACATGAAAACATAATGAATGATAGAAGGGCTATGCAGCGGGTGAGTGGTACAGACAAATGAGGAGGACAGACATTCAGAGGGAGGAGAAATCACTGTAGACTGGTTCATTTGGAGAAGTTTTATGGAGAAAGTTGGGCTTGAGCTAGATCTTGCCAACTGAATGAGACTGAGGTCAGCGGTAGTGGTGAGACATTCCAGGTCAAGAGCTTGATGGGAAGAAAGGTGAAATATGAATGGAATGTCAGGAACAGTGAATTTAGTTTGGCTAGAATGGAGTATTATATATATGGGAAAGGGTGTGTGTGTGTGTGTGTGTGTGTGTGTGTGTTAAGGTTGGTAGGGGGTTGGGAATCTGATTGTGGTGGGCCTTTAATGCCTGTAGTACTCTGGAAGAATGGGTAATTACTGATGAGTTGGCATGCAAAATGAAGGGATGTTGCATGTTGTGTGAAAAGCACACTGGACTAGAAGTCAGGAGATCAAGCTTCAAATATTAGCTATGCCAAATAACTAGGTTCCTGTTAAGAAGGTGCTTATCCTTGCAGGAGTGTTGGGCTTAGGTCCCTTCGAGCTCTAAAAATCTATTAGTCATTGCCTTTGATGCTGGACATTCTGGCTAAGGAAAACTAGTGTCAAGAACTATTCTGGCAGCCTTTTAAAAATTATCTTATTGATAGACATTTTTGGTAGACTAATTTATTTGACATTGGCTCTGAAGTTTTACATTGATGTATTATCAGTTTCCCTTAAAGAAATTCTGACTTAGATAAATAGATACCCAGAAGACCATGTTGTAATAGTACTTTTCCTCCAAGTGGTGAAGATTTTGCAAGTAAGGTATATTAAATGTTGAAACCTGGGCACTTGACAGCAAAGACCTTCCATTATGACAGGAAATAGTGCCAGTGAGTAGTGACGTCCCTGACTACTTCCGTCTTCTTGTCTCCCCTCTTTCTAGGAGAAATGCACATATACTTTGGTATCACAGAATCCTCATACACAGCTTCTTAATCTGGGGCATATGAAATTTAAAAAAAATTTTGATAACTACTTCAATAAATTGGTTTCCTTTGTAATCCTCTATATTTTATTTTCTGCATTTAAAAATATTTTTTTCTGAGAAGGGGTCCATGGGCTTCACCAAAGGAAGCCCAAGGGAGACATGATACAAGGAAAGTAAAGAATCCCAGTTCTAATAGCCCTATGGATCTCCCTTACACTCTTGTAAAAAGATCATAGGTTTAAAGCTGGTTATCTAGTCCAACACTTCTTAAAACTTTGGGTTGTGACCTCATATGGGACTGTGACTCACAGTTTAAGAAGCACTGAAGGGGTCTCAAGTGGCAAAAGTTTAAGACGCCCTGAAGTCCACTCCCTTTGTTTTGTCCAGAAAGATTTGAAATAATGTAGTCAAGGTCACACAGGTTGTAAGTGGCAGAACCAGGATTTGAACACAGGTCCTCTGACTTCAGCTGCCATGTTCTTTCCATTATGCCATGCTTTGTTATATTCTCCATGATACCTTGTTTCAGTAACTTCCTCTCTCCCCCATTTCTATCTGGAAGGAAGACACTGTGGATCATCTAATCCAATGCCTGCATTTCACAGATCAGGCCACTGAAGGCAGGGAAGTTAAGTCCAGAGGATCCGAGATTTGGGGTGATTTGCCCCAGGCCATTTAATTAGTAAGGAGCTGAGCCATGTTTAAACCAATATCATGTTGCCTTGTAGGTTGTAAGCTTACTGGGGCAAGAGAGCTATCTGTACATCTCCCTCAGGACCTGGTATAATGCCCTGGGCATAATGGGTTTTTAATATATGGTGGTCAGGTTGAATTTAATTATAATTATATGTCATCATAATGAACCTGACAAACAAAGAAATACTCTGTACAACTATAGGATTCCCACTCTTTGGCATTGATGAAATGCTTTGTGTAGACCTGGGTGCACCAAGTTGTATCAAAGGAACAATTCTCCCTAGGTGCTTTATATGATCCTCCTGTTGGAGATGAAGACCCAAATGATGTGATGTTTGCAGAGCTGTGGTCTGGCTCTTTGGTCCTGCTCTTTAGTAGCAGCTACATGTCAAACCTTCACCTCTTACCAGTGCAAATAACCCCCCCCCCCCAAACAAAACCATATACACAAATCCAGTTCAGCAGACACAGATAAAGTACCTGCTGTGTGTTAGACACCGTGGTAGGTGCTGGGGATACAAAAACAGCAATGAAAACTCTCCCTACCCTCAAGAGATTTATCTTCTACTAAAGATTCCTGAATTCCAAGTCAGCTGAAAGTCATGGTGGTAGCATGTGCATGTCTTCATCCTCCCTGCCCTATGACAGGAATCGTTCCTGATTCACCTCTTGGGCCTGTAGACTGGGAATGTGATTTCTAGACATGTAAAGCCATATTGAACGTCCTCTATTAGAACCACCAAGGAGCCCACACATTCATGTTCACTCTGGTTCCATTCTTCCCTCTACCGCTCTTGTTTTCCTATTTCCCCCAGCGATGTTTACTCCTGTCAATCCCATCATCCTTTGTGAGATAGTGAGGGAAATGTGAAGATAATTAGTTCCCCAAATGTCTTGTTGCTGTGGAATACAAAGAGATTTCCATGGCTGTGTATCACTTATGACTCACAGAAAAAGAAGCAGATTGTGTGAAGGGTGAAGTGCAGAGTTGTGGGGATATCTAAGCATTGTCTTTTTGAAAAATAGAAACCTGAAAGCTACTGAGAGGAAAGGTAGACGGCAATGGTCAGAAAGAGACCAGGGAATATTCTGACATACAGCAGTGTTCAATAGAATCAGAAGGAAGAAACTATGATTCAGGAACATAAATTGAGTGTTTGGTGCCATATGAGTGATTGTGTAGTGAGGAGGAGGAAGAGGAAGATGAGGAAGAAGCAAGAGTGACTAAGCCATTGTGTTGCAGTAGAAATAGCATTGGCCTGGCAGTTGGGAGCCCTGAATTCTTGGACAAGGAGAGACTCTTTAGGTTAGTTTCCTCATCTGTAAAATGAGGATATGTCATCTCAAAGGACAAAGGTCCTTTGGTGTCATGGTCCCTTTTGGCAGCCTGGTGAAACCTATGGAGTCCTTCCCAGAAAGATGTTTGTTGCCTACTTTCATAAATGAATAAATGCTAAATTTCAGTTAGAGGGTAAGGAAAAGAAATATGTAATTTTTTTCCTTTACAAGTTCATGGGTCCCCTGAAATCTTTTCAAGAACCACAGTTTAAGGATCTTAATCTAAGTGTTTTCCAGTTTTAAAGCTCCATGAGTCCCAATGAGGAAGAGACAAGGAAGGCAAAAGCTTAGAGTGGTTTCTATTGTACAGTGGGGTATTCAACAGTAATAACGTGTCACTCTTGGATCAGAGAATTCATCACCAAGGGACCAGCCCACAGCAGATGCACCTCTCTGAACAGAACTTTACTCCCAAAGGATCGGCCTTGAAGACACATTCTGTTGCCAGAACTCTGTCCTCAAAGTCTGTCCAGGAAGCTGGCACCTTCTGCCAGCATATCCTTCAAGAACTCAAGGTCACACTGTATCCTATGAGGATGAGGCATTGAGGCATTGAAGTGGGACTTTGTGGAAGGCTCCTAAACCTGAATGTGCTTGTAGGGTAACCTGGGGCCCGTGGACTTCCAAAAATAATTTTGGTTTTGTTAGCTCTGTTTCAGTGTAATTGATTTCCTTTGTAATCCTATGCATTTCATTTTGTGCACTTGAAGACAGTCTGAGTGGGGGTCCGTAGGCGTCAACAGATTGTCCAAAGGGACTGTGATCCAAAAAAAGGTTGAGAATCCCTGTTCTAGAGGAAGTGAGAATGGCCCATAAGAAAGCAGAGGGGGACAAGCAGGTGGACAAGGCCGGTCATACACAGAAGAGAGAGCTGCGTAATTCTGAGGGCACTGAAGGATTGAGTCTCAGTCTGACAGAGGGGAGAAGATAGCTAAGGCGTGGGAAATTTTAGATCTTCTTCCTACCAAAAAAAATCACCTGAGAGTGTCTTAACAACTACTGGCCTATATACCTACTTTCGCATTTGTATAACAGTACATAGATGTAATCTATAAGATCTTACTTGGACAAAAGCACCCTTGATGAAGCTATTAGAAGGCAGCGGACAACTTTTGCAAGTGATCTTCCACTCTAGACGATATCTTCACTATCGCTGAAAGATGTAGACAGTGTAAGAACCCACTCTGTTCGTTGTTGACTGAGTGAAAGTAAAGGATGGGTAGGGGAGAGAGGGACAGTATACTGACTCAGCCTGTATTGAAGCTGCCAGGCCCTTGTCACCTATTTCTCCTTCTGAAGCTGTCAAGATTCCTCAGTTTTATGTCTGGGTCATTGAAACAAATAGTATTTATGTAGCTCTTTAAGATATGTATGCAAAGTACTCTCTCTATATCTATATCTATATCTATATCTATATATGTTAACTCATTTGATCCTCACAACAACCCTGGGAGGTAGGTGCTATTATTATTCCCATTTTACAGATGAGGAATCTGCAGCTGAGAGACATTATGTGGCTTGTCAAGAATAACACAGTAGGTATCTAAGGCAGAATTTGAACTCAGGTCTTCCTGACTCCAAATCCCACATTCTATCTACTGGGCTACCTAGCTATCTCTGCATAGATACAACTGCCCAACTTTGGGATGGGCTCTAGCTATCATGCTTTATTTGGTGGGCTCCTTGCAATGGAAGGGGACCTCCTTCACAAAGCAGTTTGGGAAAATTCTCAGGTGGCAGAACTGTGGCTCATTCACATTGTGTTTGGCTAGGTATGAGATACAGTGGCTAATTGTGTGTTTTTCAGCCTTGATTTTTCCCTTGTTACCTACTTCCTATCCTTCTGTCGTCTTTGGAACCCCAGGGGAGAGGGGGAGCAAGAATGTTGGGCCTCCCTAAATCCAGGGCCTGAGGCACCTGAAATTGAGTTACAACTTCCTCTCCACTTCTAAATTAGGGGAAAAAAAACAGGTTACAACAGACCCTCCTGGGCATGTTCCTAATTACCATCTGGGGTAATCCAGTTATGCCTTTCTCACCGTGATGCACCCAGCTTCAGGGAGGTCCTGAAGATCCCCACAGAGCAAATTGGAGCCGTGAGCCTATGACCAGTTGCACGGCCCCAGCTTTGTTTTTACCAGAATTTTTAATTGGGGCTTAATAGTATAAGTGGATAATCAACTGAGACATGAATGCAACCTAGCAGGAAGTAATTAGGAATTTGAGATTATATGTTTGACTAGAAAATGTTTTAAATGGAGCTCTATCTATTCAGTCAGAATAATTGTGTTAAATAAAATGAAATGATTCATGCCATCAAGAATGAACTACCAGGAATCTCTTCAAAAACTGTACATTCAGTTTGTTGCTTAGAATTTAAACAGAAATAACAGGCAGTGTTCATTCATGCATTCATTAAGTACCTGCTGTGTACAAAACACAGTGCCTAGATTCCAGGGGATAGGAAGTTTAAATGAGACAAGGCCCCTGGTCTCATTCCAGCATGCATGTGTTTATTATATGCTTTCCTGCCTTAGAATAGATCAAGTGTTCTTCACCTTTTTGTGTCCTGGACCCTGATGGCAGTGGCTGATGCAGCCTCTGGACCCCTTCTCAGAAAGATGTTTTTTAAATACATGACATAAAATAATACACCAGGGAAAGCAAATGTTATTGAAATAAAGATGTAATTTCCCCCCCCATCATGGTTCACAGACCACCACCCCCTCCAGATTAAGAATCACCTGGAATAGATGAGAAGTACTATGATGCAGGGAGTGGTGGGGGAGAGGGGGAAGAGACAGACAGAGAGGCAGAGAGGGGGGACAGAGAGAGAGAGGAAGAGACACAGAAAGAAAGAGATATAGAAAGGGAGAGAGAGAAAGAGAAACAAAGACACATACATAGAAAGACAGGGGAGGGTCAGAGAGAGAAAGAGACAGAGAGACAGAGACAGCACTGTGAGAGTGTCATAAGCTGGAGTGGTTGCCTTTTACATAATATCATTTCCCATTCTTGTCCCTTAGGTCAGAACATTGCAGGAGGTAACTTGATGAGTGGTTAGGTAAGAAAACATATTCCCAAAGCTTATTGTCTTCACCTGGTATCTTGTCCAAGTTGTTTGATCAAAGACTTTGTAAATATCCAGTGGTTTCATTATGAAGGAGGTGTCTTTCTAGGAGTGTGGAGGAGAATCTCTAGACATGTATTCGTCCTCCCAGCCAGGCTTCTGCTTGCAGACAGGTGGAGAATAAGCCCTCACATCCTTGCCTCCTGGGTACTGGCCAGGCTTCTAGAGCTGGATTGTAAAGCATTAGTGTCTAAGAGCAGTGCTGACCCGGCCCTAAGCTTGTAGCTGAGTCACTCTGGAGTGACCACTGTGGTGGGGGCAATGCCATCAGGATTTGGGCATTGATTTCTCCTTCCCCCATAGACGTGTTGAGGCTTGTCTGAGTCTTAAGTGCCCTGTTTTAGGAAGGAAGTTGATTGACAAGCTGGCTCATGTCCAAGGTAGCCAGAATTCAATTAAATTCAACAAACGTTCATTAAGCACCTTCTGTGTGTTTGGCATCGAGGATACAAAGACAAAAGCAAAACACTGCCTGTCCTAAAAGACCTTCTGCATTCTCTTAGGGGGTTACAATATGTACACAGATATGAAAATACAAAATATACACAAAGTAACCCAAAGACATTTTGGGTTGGGGGGGAACTCTTTCAACTGGGTGGTGGTCAGGAAAGCCCTTGTTTAGCAATTGAGTCTTGAAAGAGGGTTAAGGATTCCAAGAGGTAGAATTGAGGGAGGAAAGCACTCTAGGCATGGGAGACAGACAATGCAAAAGCAGGGAGGTGGGAGATTCAATGTTATCCGTAGGGAGCAGTAGGCAGGCCAGTTTGGCAGTAGAGTGGGAATCAAATCATACCAGTATGGTTTGAGGATGATTAACCTGGAGAACAGGCTCTGTGGCAGTGCTTAGGGGTGGGGAGGGGTGCAATGATGACTGGCTTCGGCTCTTGGAAGGGTACAGGGAAGGGAGATTTAATTTGCTTCGCTTGGTCCCAGAGAGCTGAGAAACAGATTTTTGCTTGATATAAGAAATAATTTCCTGACAGTTAAAGTGGTCTAGATTTGGAATGGACTTTCTTGGGATGTAGTGGGTTCTTCTTTCCTCCCTCCTTCCCCCTCTTTCTCTTCCTCCTATCTATCTCTGACTCTTTCTCCATCTCTGTCTCCTCATCTCACTTAGGCTAGAAATGTAATGGCTATGTATAGGCACAATCTCAATACTGATTAGCGTAGAAGCTTTAACCTGCTTGCCTTTTTCCAGACTGAACCAGTTCACTTCTTCTTCGGCAGCCTGGCAGCCCTCCACTCCTGAGGGCTCACCATATTAGAGCCAGACTTAGTGTGGACACAATTGGTGGCTGTAGTACAGCTTGGCGTGCCCATATAAAAGCAGCCCACCGGTTTTATCCTACTCCAGGAGTTCCTAGCTTCCCTGGAAGTTTGCACACATAGACATGTGGAAGATTTGTTTGGGATTTGGTAGAAGGGATTTCTGTTTGTGTTTGCTTTGGATTAGTTAGCCTGTACTCCAAACCTGCTCTGAGATGCTGTGATTCTGCTTGGCCAACCTTGCCCCCTTCGAGGTTGGTTGTACAAAACAGAGCTCAGGACTTTGTGTTGAGCTGCCTCGGGTTCTTGGGTGAGTCAGGGCTGGAGCGAGGAGTGGAACAGAGCCCAAGTTACTTTGTCTTCAGCCAAGACTTCAAGGTTGCAGCACATAGGAATTGCTTGTGAGGCACTCGGCCTGCTGCTCCTTCTGCCTCGTGTTCCTTCCTGCATCACTGTAGCAGGGCCAGCTGGTGATGGGCAGCCAGCAATTGCTTGGTGGTGAGTTATGAATGGATGAGCACATGCCATATGTCCAGGGTCTCTGGAATAACTAATTTACATGACTTGTGAAGCAGGAGCAAAGCCAGTGATCTTGTGCTATTTGTTTAACGTATCCATTGGGTGGTGTTTGCTTCGTGACTTTAAGGTTGGAGGTAGTACGGTCAACCAGACTCAGGATCTCTGGCTCAGAAAGGGACCTCAGAAGACATATTGTCAAACTTAGCTGAGCATGATTCTCATGTACAATAGAGTTGGAAGGAACAGTTCCTGATCATTTAGCCCAATATCCTCTTACTTGACTGAGAATGAAAATAATAATAATAATGATAATAAGCTAACATGATTTGTAAAGTACTTTACAATTATTATTTTATTTGATCTTTACAACACCTCTGGGAGGTAGGTGCTATTATTATCCTTATTTTACAGTTGAGAAAACTGAAGTAAATAGGGATTAAGTGACTTGCCAAGAGTAACACAGAAGGTAGATGTCTGAGACTGGATTTGAACTCAGGTCCAGTGCTCTATCCACTGGAACATTCTAAACAATTCTCCCGATAAGATCCTCCAATCTCTGTTTAAAGATAGGTGTCCAGTGTTTGTGAACCTGTTTGTGAACTTACTACTTTATATACAAGGCAGCCTATTCCATTTGTGGAGAGCTGTAGTTGTTCATTCCTCATATGAGCTCTGATTCTGCATCTTCACAACTTCCATCCATTGTTCCTAGGTCAAATACTGGTGTGATGCAGTATTATTGCTATAAGATACTTTTAATCAGTAATAAACATCTCATTGCTTTCTCATTTTCTATAAAAACCTAGGGATCCGAGGTCCATGCATCTAAGTGCTTTCTCTCTAATGTGACTAGCTGGAATTTTTAATCACTGCAATAAAGGAAGAAGACGTGGAGGTTTGGCAGAGAGATTGCTGGACTAGCCAGGTTACATCTACTTTTCCTTTTCCGTGTGATTTTCTAGCTCTAAACAGAGGGTAAAAATCATAGCTTTGGAAGAGAGAGTAAGAGGTCACTTTTTTGACCTTCCCTTTTGTATTTGTATCTCATTAAGATTAGCACAGTGCTTGACACTTACTAGTTGCTTAATAAATGCTTTTTCATTCATTCATTCATTTTTGCCCTGACATAAGATGTTACTATATGCACACTTACCTTTTTGTGAGTATTATTTTTAAAAAAAACTCAAAGATTATTGATTCATTTGAAAGAAAAGCATTATATAAATATGATGCTTGGGTTTATATATATGAATATAAATATATATATATATGAATACATATAAAAATATAAATATATCCACATGAATATATATATACACACACACACACACACATATAAGTTGAGTACTTTTAATTTACATTCATTTGGGCTAAATCTCCCCTCCCATTTCTCTGCAGTAAAGTAATTTTCCTTTTTCAGAGGACAATTCAAAGACAATGATATGTATATAGTATGCCAATATATGTATAAGGTAAGCCAAATTTCCAAGTCTTACATTTTTTTCAGAATAAATCTGAGCTCTCTCTCGGCTCTCCTGAGAGATGGAGCAGTACTCATAGTGCTCTGGTTTTTTTTTATCTGTTGTAGCGATGGGAGTCATGAGGTGATTTAAAAGCCACAGAATCATAGAATTTTAGAGCTGGGAGAACCAGCATCAGAAGGCAGGTCTCTTGAAGCTTCAATTTGGTTTTCTTTTTTCACAATCAAATAAAATCATTGCTAACATGTTTTCCAGCACACCCTGCAACTTCCCTGCCTGTGCCTAATCTACTTAGCCAGAATTTGTGAAGTGCTTTCTGTGTATAAAGGACTAGACTTGGTAGAGGAGGGGCACAAAAGAGGGGAAGAAAAGCCGTCTTTGCCCTCAGGGAGCTGACATTCTGCAAGAAGAGTACGGCTTCTAAACAGATGGATAAATGCAAAAAGGGAAGATCCCCTAATAACTAGGGCAGTCCGGGAGGATTTTCTCATAGGAGATTGTATAGGGGCTGAGCCTGAAAGGGGGTGAGGGAAGAGTTGCTTTCCAGTGATAGGGGAGAGACAGGCTCTCTCTCTCTCAATCAAATCCAGGACAATATACAATTCCCCCAAAGCCCATCATTAAGTAAATCAAGAATAGATAAGAATTTTCCTTCTTGGTGTATGAGGCCTTACACTTTAGGAGTTTTATGTTTCAGTGAGCCAATCAATATGCAATTATTTAGCACTTACTGTGTTCCAGATATTGTATTAGGTGCTGGAAATACAAAAAGAACAAGGGTATACTTAATAAGTTAGCTTATAAAGCTTTGTCTAGGCTTATCCATTGTTACTTATTTTTAATTTGAATTTTATTGCTAACTCAAGTTGCTTCCATTTACATAGTTGCAATGATTACATAATCACATTATCCTTTCAGTTCTGCTGTGTTCTCTCTTCATCGCTTAATTCTACCTGTATTCTTGTAGCTTAACTCCCTGCCTCTGCCACCCTCTAAAACATCCTGTTCCCTTGAAGAATCATCAGGAAGAAGTTTTCTGTTTAGGCTTCCTGGGAGTTTGAGGATAAAATCATTTGGCAGGTTAGAGAAACAAAGACAGCCCTCTGGAATTTATTTATGTCCTCAGCTAGTTACCGAGTCAGAATGCACCTCAGGCACACATCAGATAGGCTTTCATTTTAAAGTTCACCAGTGTCCTTCCTCCTTATAAAATCCAACCTCCTAAATAATGGATTCGAAGATATCTCTCCTACTTCTCTGCCTCCCCACAAAACCAGCTGACTATTCCTCTCTAGTTAGCCATCAAACCTATTCCTAGCCTCTCAGCATTGCCAGTTGTTTCTTTTAGAAATGTTTCCCCACCATGGTTTCGTTCTATAGATTTGGGTAAGAGTATAGTACCACAAGTAGTTTCTAAAACATGAAGGGGTACAGGAATCTTGATTACAACCCAGTCAGGGAATGCTACCATATATAGATGTTAAGTGACCTGTGATGTGTAGGATAATATATTGGGCCCACCTACAAAAAACTCCTCAAGATAGTCAACTGAATCCGTTATCCATCAGCATCATTTTCCATTTTTAGTGGAAATGCTAGGCTTTTTCTCTCCTCTGTCCATTCCTTCAAAAAATTTTTCTCCAGCTCCATGTTTTATTTTAGCTCTGTAAATGATTGAGCTCTACAAAGATTTAGGGGATATAGCTTGTCAGAACCATAAAAAAGACATGATACATAGATGGTCTATTCTATCTGGACAGTTTATGGCTGCCTTTTCCAAAATTCCATGTGTTATCCTGGATTCTTCATCACCTCACTTCATCTCTGTCTCTACTTTATCACCTCCAGATAGGGCTAACTTCTAAAAGATAATTTCCCTTGCTTCTATTTCCTGTTCTATTATCTCAAAAAATATTGCTCAATAATGCTGTTTTTTATTATTTTTAGTTTTATGGTACATGGAAAAAAGGAATGAAGATAAGAAAAAATTATGTAAGTTAGGCATGGTGGTACATGCTTGTAGTACCTGATACTGGGGAGGCTGGTAGCTGGAGCAAGACTAGCACAGTGTCTTGCTTAAACACAGGAATCCCAAGTTCAGTGGGCTAAAAGCCAACTGGGTATTCTTACTAAGTTTGGCACCATTGTGGTGAAGCCCAAGGTTTAGTGGGGGAGCACTAAGCTGTCTAAGGAGGAGAGAAGTGGTCCAAACTAGAAACAGAGTGGATCAGTGTCTACATGGCAGTCAGCAATAGCATAGCGCCTGTGGCAGGCCATAGCACTTACAGCCTGGGTGAGATAGGGAGATCCATACCCAAAGAAAAGAAAAGAAGAGGAAATAAAAGGAAAGAAGGGGGGAAAGAAAAGGTTACAGTAAGGCCAGAAAAGGGGAAACAGATCAGTGTTTCTCAGCATAAGGGCAGGCATTGGGGAAGTTTCAAGGATGATGTGGACGTCATAGCTGAGGGAAACCAAATAGTTTGATAGTAGTAGCAATCTGGCTTATTTGCATTCCTTCTTCCCATGTGCCTTGGCCTCCCTTCCACTACTTTGCCCCCAGGACTACCTGCCTGTGATACTTCAGGAATCCATTATTTTCATGGAGGTGGGTATTTCCTACCACAAACTAGGTCACAGTCCCTCTAAAACTTGGTAGGTAGGTCTTTTAGAGTCGTGGCCAAAAAAACTCATTGTTGGAGCTGAAAGAGAGGTCATCTAGTTCAAATGCCTCATTTTACAGAGGAAGAAATCAAGGCCCAGATAGGTGAAGGGACTTGCCCAAAGTCACACAGCTAGTAAATGACAAAGCAAAG
The DNA here is from genome assembly GCF_003287225.1 of Phascolarctos cinereus. Lineage (NCBI taxonomy): Eukaryota > Metazoa > Chordata > Mammalia > Diprotodontia > Phascolarctidae > Phascolarctos > Phascolarctos cinereus. Next base: position 40,953,638 of record NW_027555514.1, read on the forward strand.
ATGGGTTTTTGAACTCAGGTCCTCTGATTAGAATCCAGCACTCTTTCATCTGTACCAAGCCACATTCCCCAGATGCACACCTGACCACAACACTCAAGATAATGGTAGTTGATGCTATGGTTAGTGAAACAGAGAAAACACAACCCAGCAAAAATACCATCTTGACCCTTGCATTCTCTCTCCTTCCACATAAAATCTTCCCTTTGATTCCCCTACATCGAGCTGATTTTCCTTTTGGAGGTTTTTGGTATTTATAAAAAACGTTCAGTTTCACAAGACACTTTCCTCCCAACAATCCTGTTAGGGATTGTACAAGTGTCATTATTAACTGAGACAAATTAACTGAGGCTCAGAGAGAAGTTAAGGGACTTTTTGTTTATTCTCTTTCCCTTCATGCCTCTTGATCTCAGTTTATTCACCTACAAATTGGGTAGGGTGCAGTAGATGATTTCTAAGCTGCTTTTCAGCTCTGCCAGTCTATGACCAGGTATATATTTAAGTGTTTCACTTTAAGGTGATTCATTTGGACATGGATGTCTGCCTCTCCTAAAAGCTGTGGTTGGAATTTCTGATAATTTCACTTAAAGCTGGGGTTGCTGGTTTGTTTTGTCTCCTAGCCAATGACTAAGGAGCCTATTAGACAGTGAGAGTATGAACCAGACCTCTCTTCTGCCATCCTGCCTATTATCAGTTCTGCTGCACACCCTGCTCATTGCACAGACAGAAAACAGAAGATGAGAAGGAGTTTATTTTAGACAAATGTATTAGTTGTGAGCAGCCCTGGGGAAGGCTTGACTCAGGAGGAGATTGAAATTCTTGGCTAAGACAACATTTGAGAATTTCTGTGAAGGTAGTAGTATATTTCCATTTCTCATCCTTATTGCTATGTGAGTTAGTTGTGGGATTAAAAAAAAAGTTAGAAGATAAACTGATGAAAAAAATGCAACTGTTGCTAAATATTTGATCCCTATGAGCACTCTCTGTTGATACTTCATGTATTTATGGGCGAGAGCTCTCAGGGTTTGTGGATAGGTTTCATTGCTATATTCCAGTAAATTCTTTTGCTTTAAGCTAATTGTGTCCTCTGATTGACTGTTGAACAGTGGGGACTTGTAAGTGATAATCCAAGTGTGGCCCCATAGAGTACCTTGAAGCTGGAATAGCCATCCTCTGGGTGCCTGTCCTATGGGATGGGGGGAATGTTCCCAGGTACTTGACTGTGAATTGGATTAGATGACCTCTGAGGTTCTTTTCAACTCTTAATGCATGGAACTGTGATCCTTTGAACCCTAGGCTCTGGGGGCACCCTGTTTCCATATGCTCGGAAGCCTCAGACCCCACTTGGGAAAGGGAGACACAGGTGGTCAGAAATCTCTGATGAAGAGGGTGGAACCTCAGAGACTTTCCTTTGTTGAGTGTTTTCAGGAGTGGGCAGGTATCCTGAAAATTGGCTTAGGCAAGCCAACCATCCTTTTTAAAAAAATAACAATTAATTTCTTTTTTTTTTGCTTCCCCCCAATTATATGTAAAGACAACTTTTAGCATTCATTTTTACAAGATTTTGAGTTCCAAATTTTTCTCCGTCTCTTCCTCTTCCCCCTCTTCCTAAAATGGTAAGCAATTTGATATAGGTTATATATGTACAATCATGTAAAACATGTTTCCATATTAGTCACAGTTGAAAAAGAAGAAACAGACCAAAATGAAAAAGCTATGAAAAAAAAATACAGTGAAAATACTGTGCTTCAATCTGCATTTGGAGTCCATCAGTTCTTTATCTGCATGTGGATAGTATTTTCCATCATGAATCCCTTGCAATTGTCTTGGATCATCATATTCCTGAGAAGAGCTAAGTCATTCATAGATATCACTGCACAGTGTTGCTGTTACTCTGTACAATGTTTTCCTGGTTCTGCTCATTTCACTTTGAATCAGTTCATACAAGTCTTTTGAGCCAACCATTCATTTTTGAAGCCTCTTTTTCATGCTGTTTCATTTCAAATGAAGAGGGGCAGAACAGAGAGTTGCCTGATATATGTTGTGAGAAAGGGTAATGGATTTAAATCATAATAATAATGACCAACATTTATGTAGCATTTGCTATGTGCCAGGCACTGTGCTAAGAGCTTTACAATTGTTATCTCATGGGATCTTCACAACAGGAAGATGACATTATATTGTCCCCATTTTACAGATGAGGGAATTGAGGCCATAGAGGTGAAGTGACTTGCCCTGGGTTACATAGCTAATAAGTGTCAGAGCCCAGATTTGAGATCCTAAGAATAGGACTGATTTCCCCTCACCTACATCCTTTGAGAGATGCCATATTGAAATTATATAGAGGGTCAGTTATAGAGTCAGGAAATTATGTGTTGCATTGCTTTCTCTGACACAATTTAACTATAAATTGCAGAGTGATCCACTTTCTTTATCAGTGGAGGGACTTGATTGGAAGCTCCTTGTATAGATGAAATAATACATCTTTGTGTGTGGGGAGGTGGCAAAAACTTGAAACTAAAGAGATACACATCAATTGAGGAATGGTTGAATAAATTGTGGTATATGAATGTGATAGATGACAACTGTATTGTAAGAAATAAGGACATATATGATTTGAAAGGGACATGAAAAGACATGAATAAACTGATGCAGAGAAAAGTGAGCAGAACCAGGAAAACAATTTATACAATAACAGCAACAACATTGTGAAGAAAAACTTTGAAAGCTGAAAGAACTATGATAAATACAATGACCACCCATGTTTCCAGGTGACAGATGATGAAATATACTCTCCACCTCCTAGCAGAGGTGATAGACTCAGGGTGCACAGTCACACACACACACACACACACACACACACACACACGCGCGCACGTACGCATACCCTTGTATTATGTATTTTAATGTAGACAATGAGGGAATTTATGTTGCGTGACTATTCATAATTGTTACCAATAATTTGTTTTTATTTTTTCCCAATGAAGTGGAGAGTAAGAGGGACAGAAAATAGATTTCTGTCAATTTTTTAAAAAAAATTATTTAAAATGATGTATCTAGGCCAAAAAAACCTCCCAATGGCCCTTGAGCTTGGTTAGCCATTTTCTGTCCCAGAGCAGAGGTTAAGTAACATCTAGCAAGTTAACCATTTCATTGACTGGCAGAAAAACCTTCCCAGCGTCCTGATTTAGAACACAACTCGTTCCCAGTTTTGAGCAATGGAAAGGAAGGCCCTTCTGGGACTCCGAGCTTAGTCAAATGAGTGAATGCTCCAAGTTGAATTAAAAGTCAGCTTGGCCTTTGTTCTCTGCACAGAATTCATTCCTCACCTAGACCAAATTAAATGAATGGTCCAAGAAATGGGGTGGGGGAGACAGGGAGAGGGGGAAGGAGATGAGAAGAGGGGAAAAGCAAGACGGAGAGGGAGAAAGGAAGGGGGGGCAGGTGCAGAGAGAGAGAGAAAAAGACTCAATCTTTGCAGGCGTTTTGTAAGTAGAATACTAGTGGAAAATTAAAATGAGAGCAGCTGGGCTTGAAGGGCACAGTGGGAGATGGAGAAGGTGACTGGTGAGTATTAATCACCTGCTATTGAACTCCATGAAGAAAACTTGCTTGCAGGTGTCTGATTTCACCATGAAATGCAACACAAGAGAGTAATGGCTGTTTGTTGCCTTTGAGCCAGCTGGGATTTAGAGCAAGGTGAGATCCGGTCTGGGGAGAGCAGAGCCAAGGCCCGGTGGGTCTGGGTGTTGAAAAGCAGCTTGAAAATGACCAGCACTGAAATGATTCATTGTGACAGTCCATGGCATCCAAATAGAGAAGTCCTGAGTTTAACGGCGAGTTGAACCGAAGGCTACGAATGTAGAGACTTCGCCATCTAATTTTGACTCTTGGTATGTTTAGCAATAATGCCACCTTTTCTCTGATTTTCTTTCACGTCTGTGACTTCATTTCATGCTCACGATATCATGAGACACATCGAGTAGACACGCTTTCTTCATGTTACAGAAGGGGAAGCTGAGGTTGTTTCCATGAGGCCATAGCTAGTGACAGACTTGGACCGTGTCTCTTGCCCTTTAGTTTTCTTTCCACCAGTCCCACCTCAATGGCCCCTGGTTTGTTTGGCTTCCTCAGTTTCCTCATCTGCAAGGCAGTAACATAAAGGTACTCCAGTTGAAGATGGGAGATCAGGAAGCAAAATACAGAATTTGGTTTCAGGAGCACCGATGAACTGAAGGACAGCATACTTGTTTTGGATGCATTCTCTTCTGGTGTTTTCAAAGAGAACCATCCTCCTCTACCTTTCTGGTAGGTAGGAAAAAAAATCATAAGACCCTAGATTTAGAGCTGGAAGGGAAATTAGAGGACATCTTAGATCAGTGCTTCTTAAACCGTGGGTTGTGACCACATATGGGTCCTAAAAATTTGGCAACAGTAAAAGGTTTCTGAATGAGCAATGATTAAGTAACTAATAATGAGCAAAAAATAATTAAAAATCAAACATGTAATGAATCCAAGGTGTTTCTGGCAGCACTTTGCCAGTGTTGCATTGGGCGACTTCACTGCAACCTTGGTTCTGAACACAGCATTGACAATTATAAAATCAAACTATTGATCAGCTCTGAAAAATGTTGAAGATGCTCTGTGTCCTGCAGTATCAAATATTCTGCCAAGATTTAATTCTTTATGTAAAAATAAACAAGCAGGGCAGCTAGGTGGCACAGTGGATAGAGCTCCAGCCTTGGAGTTCAAATCTGGCCTCAGACACTTGACACTTAACTAGCTGTGTGACCCTGGGCAAGTCACTTAACCCTGATTGCCTCACCAAAATGCAAAAAAGGAGAAATAAAAAAATAAATAAACAAGCACATCCATCTCATTAGTATGTAAATTTGCTTTCATCTTTAGTAAATGGTAAAATTATATGTATACCAAAGAATTATTTTAAAAATAAAGTTCTTTATGATTTGTTATCAGCAAATGTTTGATTTGTATACCTATTTTATATACCTATATACCAGGGATTGTATAAAAATTTCTCAGGCAAAAAGGGGTCATGAGTGGAAAAAGTTTAAGAAGCCCGGATCTAGACCAACCCTTTCATTATCCATATGGGGAAGCAGACCTAGGCAAGTTAAGAGAATCACACATGTAGTAAGCCTCTGAAGTAGGATTTAAATGCAGGTTCCCTGAGTCCAGTCATTGCTTTTTTACTTCTTCCCTTTCTGCTTAAGGTAGCTGGAGTTTGGGTCCTTAGCCTCTGCCTTCTGGCTTCAAGATTCAGAATTAGTCCTGTTGTTGTTTTTACTTGTTTCAGTTGTGTCTGACTCTTTGTGACCACATTTGAGGTTTTCTTGCCAGAGATACTAGAATACTTTGCTATTTCCTTATGCAGCTCATTTGATAGAGGTGGAAACTGAGGCAAACAGGGTTAAGTGACTTGCCCAGAGTCACACAGTTAGTAAGTGTCCGAGGCCAGATTTGATCTCAAGAAGAGGAGTCTTTTTGACTCAAGGCCTGATACTTCACCACCTAGCTGCCTTTTTAGAACTAATCCTACCTTCAGCAAAAAGACTTTCCCTCCTCTGCCTTCAGATTACCTCCCATTTAAACTGCATCCATTTTGTACAAGCACAGTTGTTTGTGTGTTTTCTCTCCACTTACATGTGAGTTCTTTGAGGCCAGGGACTTTGTTTTTGACTTTCTTTGGATCCTTAGTGCTTAGCACTAATCATAGTAAGTGCTTAATAAATGTGTGCTGACCCACATAGTAAGTGCTTAATAAATGTGTGTTGACCCACCAACTTTGCCCTCCTCCCCATCCAAGCCCTGTGTCTCCTCTCTTGATTTCATTTATTCTCACAGCTTCAACTCTCCTCTCTGCAATTGACTCCAAAATATTGGTCTTCAGCCTCAACTTCTTGCCTGAGCTATATATTGACTGCCTCAGGCCACTATCTCTATTGTCTCAAACCTGCCATCTTTGAAACCAAGCTTATCTTTCACCTTAAACTTGCTCATTGCTGAGCATGACTGTAGCCCCATCTTTCTCCCCATTTCCTATATCTTGTGGTCTTTGTTCCCTGGATGAATGACAAAGCATTTGTTAAGTACTTCCTGTGTGCAAAGCATTGTGTTAAGTTCTAGGGATACAGATCAAGAAGTGTGAGTCTGTGCTTTGAAGGAGCTCACCAGCACGTAGAGGAGGTTCCAGCTTCAAGGTCGATGGAAAGACCCCAGCTTGCAAGGCAGATGGCAACGCTATCTTCTATAAAGCCATTTCCATCAATGAGACCATTGCTGTTTCTGATGCTGGACTGTTCGACAGAGCCAAGAACTTTTTTGGGAGAACTTTCTTTTCAGGGGTCTTCAGTAACAGTGGCTGCTGAAGAAGGTGAGGGCTGCAGCACCTGCAGAAGCACATCCCATCTCCACCAGGGTCACTTCACTAGGTAACAGCTGCCAAATTCTACCTTTAGGATACCTCTTGTATCTGCCCCTATCTCTCTATTCCCACTTGGACCCCCTGAGTATAGACCTTTTTATAAAATCACCAGCCAGGTCAGCAGCCTCCTCACAAAATTCGGTGCCTCTTGTCCAATCTCATTCTTCAAACTGTTGCAACAATGATCATCCTAGGATCCCATCTGGTTATGTTAGTATTAAACATTCCATGGTCCATCCAAAGGAGACTACTCCTTATTCCCATTCATGTCCCATGATTTCCTACCTCAGTGCCTTTGTCCAGCATTACCTTTATTTCATACCTCATGTAGCAATCATTTTCATTTCTCTTACATATTGATATGTTATTATATATTATAGTTATTTGTATAATACTTCCCTACCAAACTCTGAGTTTTGTAAGGACAGAACATTCTTACCTAAGCATTGTATTTCTTTTGGCATCCCCTGGTGGTCGGCACAAACTAAGTGGCATAAAACTTTGTTGATTGCATAATAAAATAGATTAAATCATGGCCATGTTGGCTTGCTTGCTTTTCCTCATATGCTGTGCCATTTCCTGTCATCATTCCTTTGCACTAGTTGTCTCTGTTGTCTGAGGGGAGGGAGTGATCTCCCTTCTTACTTCTGACTCTTGGAATCCCTGGCTTCCTTCAAGACATCTGCTCCTCTAGTGTAGGGTTGAGGAAGATATCTTGGGATTGGGACAGGTGCAGAGTCAATGTTATGTATGATTTTCTGGGGAATAGGAGGGCTCTCATGTTCTTACTCTGCTCCTTTGTGAATCAGAAGTCTAGGGCATGGCTGCATGCTGGCTTTGAGCTCTCCACTGGATCCGCTGGGTCTTCCAGGTGTGGATGCATGGCTGGAATTCTCCCCTTCTTCTCAAAGGTTATCAAGGAACATGGAGCTTTTAGAGCTGAAGCAGGAGCTGTCAGCAGGAAAGCTTTGTAACAATGGCATAGACCTTGATCCTTTAGTGACAACCCCATTAGAAGGAAATCAGAGGAATTTCCTAAATATACGTAATTGGATCAATAAGTTGATATGTTATCAAGACTGGGACTACTATATTAAAAAAAAGTTCCACGAGGAGCTTTCTTCACATTTTCATAGCAAAAGATGAAACAGTAGCAAGTGAAGTTCATGGAGTCATAATTCTAGATCTGGGGGAGGAGATACCCCAGAGGCCATTTTGTCATAGCTGTAGAGTTGAAGGGGACGCAGGCCATCAAGTTCATCCCCCTTGTTTTACAGATAAAGATGCTAAGGTCCAGAGAAAAGAAGTGACTTATAGCAGAGGCAAGGTTTGAATCCAGATCTTCTATATCTAGTAAGAATTCTTAACCAGGGATCTGTATGCTCGCTTTAAAAATGTTTTGATAAATTTATTTAATCATAATTACTTTCCTTTGTAAGCCTCTCTAATTCATTTTATGCTTTTAAAAACATCCTTCTGAGAAAAGGTCTGTAGGCTTCACTAGATTGCACCCAAGAGGTCCATTGCACACAAATGATAAAGATCCCCTGCTGCAGTCTAGAGCCAAGGCTTTTAGGGCTCTACCATTCTGCCTTCTTGCTCAGAGGCTCCTTGAAGGAAGGGATGTTTCGCTATTGTTTTTGCATCCCCAGCACCTAACACGAAACGCATGTGTTTCTTTAAAAAATGTTTTTCTTAATTTAATAATCATCAAAACAAGCAAGTAAAAAAGCCTAAAAACCTTAATCAAAACCACGAACATTGGCCATCAAAATTCTATTTATGTCATCATCATCATCATTATCATTGAGTGTTCTGTTTCCATTTCCTCTGTGTATCTTTTAGGGGGAGGAGGGTTGTCAATGTGATATATCATCATGTCAGGAATAAAGTTGTTACTGTATTTGTTCAACAAGGGCTTTTCTTTCCTCCTTTCAATAAGATCCTTAGGTTATAGTTATAATAGTGAGCTCCTTGGGCTGAAAGGTATGAAGAATTTTCTAGCTCTTTTTGCATGTTGCCATATTGCTCTGTGAAAAGATGATTCAACATTGTGTCTTGGTCCACGGTGGAATATTGCACTTTTTACCATCTAGCTTTTCTGATGTTGAATTTTATGGCTTTTTAACTGTCTTTGCCAATTTAGCAGATATAAGATAGTATCTCAGAGTTGTTTTAATTTGCAGGGAAATTTATGTCTCTCCGAGAGGAGGTTATTTACAGATAAGAGGCTTCTGAGGATAAATAGGTCTGATGGGGGCAATATTTGTTTCTAACCAGCTTCAACCCTGGCACAGGGACATCTCTTCCTGATGGCCTGGCTTACGAGGTGAACTGTTTCCTTTCTATTTAATATAGTCCTGACATAACATTCTGTCCCTTATTAATTACCCTCCTGACAAGTATTGATTATGTACTTCTGTGTAGTTTGGTAACCCATTTAAAAAATACAATATCCAATTAGAACAAGACAATTTTTTCTTATTATTATACGTTTGAATTTGCCAATGTCTTATTTTCAGTGTTTGAGCTTTTGTTTCTTGAATTTTGTAAGTGATCACTAATTATTATTTGGCCAAGACTTGGTCTTGAAAGGTGGTCAGGTTATTTTCCTGCTTTGAGGCAATCCCTGTACTAACACAGGCAGGAGAGAATCTTTCTTGTTTCTTTTTAAAAGAAGATATTCATTTAATCAGCAGATATGTTTCAGTGTTTTCCATGTAATTATTTGAATGCTTGTGTGCAGTGCTGCATATTGGATAGACACCTAGCCTTCAAGTCAGAAAGACCTGGGTTCAAATCCTGCCTCTGACACATACTGGCTAGGTGACCCTGGGCAAATCACTTAACCTCCAAGAGGTTCAGACAACTCTAAAACCAAGTTTCACAAAAGGGTGCTGATCTGTATTGGTAGAAAAAGTTCTTCATTAGGAGTTCCTTACACTGATGAAAATGTCTAAAATATGAATATACACATATGTGCCCATACACATATGCATGGATACAAAAGTTATTACTAATCTCTAATGTTATTATTAAAGTTATTACTAATTATTACAAGTTATTACTTATCTCTTTTCTCAGTCCTCATCCTTTTTGACCTCCATAGCCTTTGACCTTTTTGAGCCCTCTCTTCTGCTTGGTCCTCTCGTATTCCTAGGTTTTTCATGACATTCTTTCCTGGTTCTCCTCCTACCTTTCTGACTGCTTCTTCTATGTCTCCTCTGTCTCTGATGGATCTTTAACCATGTCACACCCACTAGCAATGAGTGTTCCCCCAGGGCTCTGTCTTGGGCTTTCTTCTCTTGTCCCTGTGTACTAGGATGATAATTTCCCTAGAAAATCTCAACTCCAGTGGATTCAAATGTCTTTTCTATATAGATAACTCTTGGATCTGCTTGTCCATCTCTGACCTCTGATCTCCAGTCAAGCATTTCCAACTGCCTTTTTACACACGTTGAATTGGCTATCCTGTAGACATCTTAAATTCAACATGTCGAAAGCTGTTGCTAACTTCTCTATTTTATTGTCAAGGTTAACATCATCTTCCTAGTCATCCAGGCTTGTAAACCTAGATGTTCTCCCCAGCTCCTCCCTCTCGCCCCAGATATCCAATCAGTGATCAAGTGCCTTCGTAACATATCTTGGATGTGCCCCTTTCTCTCCCCAACACTGTAGCCACCATGGTACAGTCCCTCCTCACCTCATGCCTGTGTCTTCTGGATGTTCTTTCTGTCTCAAGTCTCTCTCCACTTGAATCTATGCTCCATTCGGCTGCCAAAGTGATTATAAAATGCAGATCTGACCATATTATCCCCTACTCAAAAGACTCCAGTGCCTTCCATTTATATCCAGGATCAAATATAAAATCCTCTGTTTGACTTTCAAAACCCTCCATAACTGGCCCCTTCCAGCCTTTCTGGTGTTTACACCTTGCTCTCCTCCAAAGACTTTACAAGATACTCCTCTCCTGACTGGGAGCATTTTAACTGCCTGTGCTGTGCTGAACATTCTCCCTCCTCATCTCCATCTCCTGGCTTCCTTCAACTTTCAGCTTAAATCCCACTTTTGCCAGGCAGCCTTTCCCAGTCCTCCTTAATCTTCATGCCTTTCCTCTGACGTTAAACCCCATTTAGCCTGTGTGGATCTTGTTGGAGAACACTGGTCTGAGTTACCAAATGCCATACGTTTTCCTAAGTCAATGGGAGATGAATAATTTGTGGTAAGGAAAGGAGATGAAGTGAAACACAGGACCTGGGTTGGTGAGATGCTGCTGTCAGGGGTCCTGAGTAACAAGAAGAAGAAAAAGTAACAGATAAAGAATGAAAGCAGACTTTGGCTCCTTCAGCTTTATTCTGAGAATAGCCCAGCAGGCGACATCTCTTCAAATGAATCAACATTTTATGGAATCATAGACATAAGACTGGAAGAGACGTCAGAGGAAATCTAGTCTAAAACCTTTATTTTATGGTTGAGGAAACTGATACCACAAGGATTTAGTAACTTGCCCAAGTGACTAAGTAAGTAAGCCTGGGGTAGGATTTGAACCCAGGGCCTCTGACTCCAGAGCCAGTGTTTAATTATATGAAACTATGAGCTTGGGAATAGTTTGTTTTAAGGCCATGATAAATTTAATAAGGTAGGAACAAAATGCCACTTGTTTGTTTCTCCGGTGTCCTCGTGTCAGCAGCCTGTCTATTAAATAAATTAATAAATCAGGAGCAGGTGTCAGGAAGAAAAAAAAGAGCACTGAATTGCTAAAATTGAGAAATCTTGGATTTTTTGTCTTTTCAGTTGAGTCTCCAAGTCTTCCTTGTGTTTTTGAAAGAGCTATTGAATTCCTGCCCCATCCCCTTCATGCCGTAAAACCATATAATTCCTGTGTTCAGCACTCTGTAGCAGGTACTTCTCTCTCTCCTTGTAGAGGATGTGAGTGTGTTCATTTGTTCATTTCATTCACATATGGAGGTGATGTTTGTTTGGTTGTCTGTGGGGTCTTCCCGTCCTCCTGATGGGCACTTAATAAAGGTATTTTGAATTGGAATTTCCAGATGTGGTGGCCAGGAAGGCAGGGCAGAAGAGTCATATGAACTATCTGCTTCCTGGGTTGCTTTCTGTCACCCTGGTACCAGGCTGGAGAAGCCGCTCCATCACCTGTTTCAGCCTCTGGCTCCTTCCCCATCTCCCTCTCCTCTGCTCAGCCCCGTCTGCCCACTTGGTGGGGTGGACAGGGCATGCTTCAGAGATGCTTCTCTGCAGTGGTCCAACAGGAGGCAGAACTCAGACCTGGAGCTGGCTGAATGGACCCCTGCAAATGTTACTGCACGTGGTATGTAGAAAGCTTTAACCAGAGGTCACTGTGGGAGCATATGCTGGTTTTGATGCACCTCAGGAGTGCAGTCTATTTAGAAAAGCAATCACCAGAGGTTAATAGCTGTGCAGCTGTGGTGTGTGGTATTTAAAGAATCAATTTAAAAGTTTTTTACTCAATGGCAAGCCATAACAATGTTCTGTGCCAGTTAATTCAGTTCAAAGTATACTCCAGGTTGAAAGGATAGAAGGATGGAGTTTAGATTTCTAACAATGGAAATGGCACTATTTTGTAATTTCTGAATGATCTTCCTGTGGCATCTGCTGTGTTCTTGGCTACAGGTACATGCCCAGAGAAGGTTGCTGATCGCCACCCAGTTAGTGAGATTTTACCAGGATTCCAACTAGATTGCCAATTTAGAGATCTGCTATGTAGTCATGATTGAGGTTAGAATCAGAAAATGTTAGACCAGGAAGGGAAATGGCTCCCTCTATCCCTCCACCTGACCTTGATACTCTAGTTCAGGAGTGGGGAACATGTGGTCCCTTAGGTCCTCAAGTGCAGCCCTTTGACCAAATCCAAACTTCACAGAGCAAATCCTAAGGGGATTCAGTCAGGGGGCCACACTTGAGGACCAAGAGGGCCCCATGTGGCCTCAAGGCCACAGGTTCCCCACCCCTGCTCCAGTTCTTTCTGTTGATCCAAACAACTACTGAAGGGGATAGATAGCTGGTAGGGAAAAGATCTGTCTGAGCTTATTTTGTTTATGCCATTCACTGGTAGAGGTAGAAGGAAAGTAATTGAATTAATTTTCCTCTGTATCTAATTCAGGCAGTTCTTACTCAGGGGCAGATTGGTTTAGCAAAATGATATTGAGTGAATAATAATTTTGTGCTTATTTGTAAGGTTTACATACATTTTAAATACACGGGGTATTTTTAAAATTATGTCTTCCTACTCAAAATGAATGAAAAATAATTTTTGCACCAAGTACCATGCTAGTTACTAAGGCTGTAAATACAAAAGTAAGACAGCCCTGCCTTCAAAATAGTTATATTCTAAAAGGGGAGGCAACACATACAGAGCAATGGTGTTTTGGTTTGGAAAGACAGGGAGATGCTAAGAGGAACCATAGAGGAGATGATTGACATGCCCTTTCCAGTAACAAAGACACTGCTGTTTTGAGTGAGGTTCTAAGGCTGGAAAAGGCCAGGGAGATGAGGTTATACATGTATGTACATGGTGGCAGGCACCATAATTGGCAAAAAGATGGGGATGAAATGTGAGGCAAGGCTGGGGCTGCCTAGATCCACTAGAGATCATGTGACCCACTTACCCATCAGAACAGACTGGAAGGAAAAAGAAAGTTTCGTTTTCAGAGATTTGGAAAACTTAATGCATCTTGAATGAGAAGCTTTGTAGTAAGTATTGAATCTTGAACGTGTATCTCGTGTGTATACGTACAAGTGACCCGTATAGAAGGTTAGCCAGGTAAACCCATCTGTTTGATGAGGCTAAAGGGAGGAGGCCTTTGTTTGGACATTGGCATCTCCCTATGGAGGATCTTGGATTCTCCTTCCTGAGGGTTGGTACTATAAAATGAGAACTTAGCTGTGAAGGGGAAGCTGGGATGGTTTGTGCAAAATGAGCTTTGGAGACTCACTGCTGTACTCAGGACAGAAACATGCTGATTCCTAGCTTTCAGGTCTTTGATAGACTTTTCCCTGCCACCCCTGCTCCCGACCTCTGTCAGCTAAACTCTTGTGACCTTTTAGCCACATCTGCTTTGGGTGAGTGGTGTGGGCTGACTTCTTTTCCCTTTGAGCTATACCACAATTGAAGTCAGTAAATATATTCAAAGTGAGCACACATATTAGAATTCACCTAAATGGTATAGGGGAATTTATGGGGCCCCTCTGTACTCTAGCAGAACTTTGCTTAGGAAGATTAACCATGGATCAATCAACTACAGACATTAATTAAGTGTTAGATACTGTATTAAGCACTAGGGATACAAAAACAAATATAACCCCCCCCCAAGGAACTTACATTCTAATGGAGAAAACAACATGTTCACAACATATACAATTCAAAAGCGAGGCAGCCTGGGATGGGTAGACTTTAGTATCTATGGAGACCAGGAAGGACCTGCCATAGTAGGAGAAGCTAGAGTTGGTCTTGAAGGTATCCAGGGTTTCCATTCTAAGAAACAGAGGTAGTGAGAAGGGAGAGTATTCAGGAATGCGGCTAGCCAGTGCAAAGGCATGGAGATAGGATATGGAGCATTGTGGGTGATAATTGGGGCAACTTCACTAAAAGATAGCAACCCTAAATGGATTTCTGGAGGTAAATAAGAATCTCAAGGGATAAGTTGGTTTTAGTATCTACAGAGAACATAGAGAATAGAACAACTCATAAAGTACTTGACAATATTTTATGGAAACTTTAGACATCGTATCAGCCAAGGATTGCCAGTTCGTTAACTCAGGAAGTGATCACATACATATGCACAACTTGATGAGACACATGCGACAGGAGCACATTAAACAACACACACACAGATAGCCTAAATGTGAGTCATGCTGATGTTTGATAATTAAATGCATTAGCCTTTCACAGGGGGCTTAGTATCTCATTTTCTGCTTAATCTTAGAATTAACACAATGTTAATAAATAACAACATGGGAATTTTGTAGCAGTAACAGACTTACTCATGGATTGGCAACAAGAGATGAGATAGCAGAGATAACTGGAATCCACAGATCTTCCCAGAATGGTTACTGCATCTTCTTCATGAAGATCATTCATGACAGGTGACTGAACTGAGTCAGGGTTTTTTCTGGCATTGTTTCCTTCTGCTCACCATTCAAATGAGCAGTGGAATAGAAGCCTGTTGAGTAGTCAGGAAAGTGAGAAGGAAGAAGATCAAAGGGCCTAGAGAGGGCAGAATTGTGCAGCTTGGGCTGGGAGCCTTCCAGGCTTGACCCTGTCGTAGTAGGGTATCACTGGGCACAACTGTGCTTGTGCCCTAGGCAGGTGAGAAGATGCCCCGATGTCTCTTGGAGCTCTGGGATTTGTGACTCTTCGAAGCTATAGCTTCGGTTGACATGGCAGCAAAGGCCAAGGAGAAATGGTCTAACTGTAGGGTTTTGGGGGGAGAACTGAAGGAGGGTAAGGGGATCTAGACCTGTGATTTCTTTTTTTTAGACAATTGGGGTTAAGTGACTTGCCCAGGGTCACACAGCTAGTAAGTGTCAAGTGTTTGGTCTGAGGCCAGATTTGAACTCAGGTGTCCTGACTTCAGGGCCAGTGCTCTATCCACTGTGCCACCTAGCTGCCTCTAGACCGTGATTTCATCAATGTGAGGAACTCTTGGTATGGAAATTTCATCCACTGATGCAGATCAGCAACTCCTTTGTGAGCAGTAGACTTAGAGAGTTGCTTGAGATCATAGAGACTTACCCAAGGCCACCTCATTCATTCAGTAAACACTTATTAAGCATCTACTATGTGCCAGGAGCTGTAGTAAGCTCAGGGGAAACAAAAAGAGGCAAAAGACAGTCCCCACCCTCAGGGAGCTTACAATCTCACGGGGGACACAACATGCAAACAAATATATACAAATCATGCTATATATGAGATAAATAAAGCACTAGAATTAAGAGGAGTTAGGGGAAACTTCCTGTGGAGGGTGGGATTTTAGCAGGGATGGCAGTAGTGGGAGTGGATGTGCCTGAGGAAAGGCTGGGGTTGGAACCTAGAATCAGGGGTGGAGAACCTGCAGCCTCAAGGCCACATGTGGCCCTCTAGGTCCTCAGGTGTGCCCCTTTGACTGAACAAATTTGTTCTGTGAAGTTTGGATTCAGTCAAAGAGCAGCACTTGAGGACCTAGAGGGCCACACGTGGCCTTGAGACCAAAAGTTCCCCACCCCGATCTAGATCTTCTGATGCCTTCTATTCTCTTCATATTTGTATGTCTGTTGATATAGGCATGGTGTCTCCTCCACTTAATTGTGAATTTCTATTTCTGGTCACTGAGGATCTGAACAGGACCTGGGGATATCATCAGTACAGGGAATTGCCAATGAGGAAACTCACTTTACCTAATGCAGTTCACTCCTATTTGGCAGCTCACAGGAGTAGGGAGAGTAGCCAGCAGCAGTAAGTGATTAAGTGATTGGCCCAAGGTCAAGTAGTCTTGTAGCAGGATGTTTCAGAGGCTAGGCTTGAACTCAGGTCTTCTTGACTCCCAGGCTGTGGCTGTCTCTAATTAAAGTTATTCTATATAAAACTCTGTATGACGTTATTCCCTAAATGAGGGACTTGCTTTGAGCTTTTTCTACCCTTTGGGCTCCCATTAATAATGAGCATACCTGTTGCTTCCCCTGAATGGTCCCTCCCTATTCAGTATCTCATGATGTGTGGGGATTCAGGCATTATCTTTTTTTCGTGGGAAGCAACCAGCAGATTTGTGTTGTTGGAAGTCAGGAGAGTTGGAAAACTTGCTACATGTCATATGAAAAGCTTTATAATAAGTGTTTGACCTTGAACATGTCACATGTGTATACATACAAGTGCCATGGGATTAAAAACCAAATCCAACGTCTGTGGAGAAGGCTGGCCGGTCAAACTGATGAGGTTGAAAGGAGGGGGCCTTTGTTTGGACATTTGCATCTCCCTGTGGAGGATCTTGGAATCTCCTTCCTGGCTGTAGGTACCATGGCCCATAGTGCTGTGGTAGCCTGTATTAGGGTGTTGGGGGCAGGGTGTACTTGGCTGTACCCACGGGAGCACGATCTTTCTCCTAGAAAATGGCTTTCTTTATCGAGGCCAAATATCCTGGCATCTCCTCCTGTAAGAGAACAGGGAGCAGTGCTATAGGAGGGAGGAGGGAGGAGGAAGAGGAAGAGGAAGAAAAAGAGGAAGAGGGGAGTAGGAGGAGAGAAACTCTACTTCCGAAGGAAAAAAGCGAGCATTTTGCTTTTGTTGCACTGCCTGGAAAAGCTGACGTGACTTTTCCTGTGTCATGGTATTCTAGTGAAAGTCAGATTTATAGTGGCCTGTCTCCTCGTAATTAAAGGAGGCTGCAGTTGTCATTGAATCTTGTAGGGTTGAGAGGGACCTTGAGAGTTTATCTTGTCTAGCTTTCCAAACAGATTTCAAAATCCAAGGGTGTGCTTGCTGAAAGAATGCTCAGTTTAAAGACAAAGGACCTCGGTTGCATTCTTCAGTCCACCATTTACTTGCCTGCATGATATTGGACGAGTTACTTGACCTTTCTGGGCTTAAGTTTCTTCATCTGTAAAGTGGAAGGTCTTCCTCCTAGCTCTAAATCTATTACCTACTGGGTCAAATATACTCTGTTGGACATTAAAACTCTTCACAACTTGACCCCTTCCTACCCTTCGACTCTTTATATTTTAATCCCCTCCACACACTCTAAGATCCAATACACTGACCTTAGAATACCCTGCCTCCTCTCTCTGCTTTTGCCCCAACTCTCCCCCATGCCTGGAACACTCTCTTTTCTCACCTCCTCCACCTTTCAATTTTCCTGGCTTCCTATAAGACTCAGCTCAAGTCTCATCTTCTGTAAGAGGCCTTTGCTGGTCCCCCTGGATGCTAGTACTTTCCCCACTGAGATTTCCTTCCATCTATATCTTGTTGTAGTTTCTTGGAGCCATAGGTGAGACTTGGTGATGGATGGACACCAAAAGTCGATGAGTAGCCCTGAAAAGGGCGCAGCAAATTTGAACAACTCTGCCTCACTTAAAACCAGAAGAGTTAAGCAACTTGCTCGAGTCACACAGTTTGATCATTCCAGGGTCTCAATAGAACCCAGGTCTTCTGACTCCAAGTCTGAAGCTCTTTCTCATCCAAACTACAGTCTCTCAGATGTGAATAACAGTACATTAAATTGTCTAACACTTTGCAGTTTTTAAATATGGTTTGAGGAAAACAACCATGGACTTGGAGTCAGTAGAAATGTGGGTTTAAATCCTGCTGCTGACACGTTATTTATTAGCTCTGTGACCATAGAGAAGGCATTTTGCTTCTGAGCCTCAGTTTCCTCTTCTGTTAAATGGGGATAATGATTCCTGTTCTACCTACCCTATAAGGTTGTTTTGAGGAAAACATTGGATATATTTTAAAGCACTATAGGAATGTGAGGTAATACTACCATTTCACACATTATTTCACCTGATAATTTTTTTTCTCTAGCTTCTGAGTTGCATTCTTAGCCTCAGTTCAGTTGCTAGGTGTCTGGGTTGGGCACCTGTTTTGGAAATGTAGAGAACACTACATATAATGAAGGTAAAAATATCTAGTAAGGTCAGTGGTGTAGTTTTCAGGGTAATTCACCATGTACAGGCCTGAACTCCTTGTAGCTATTCAGTAGCTTTGAAAAGAAGTACAGGCAGGAATCCAGATGGAGAAGGAAATAACCCCACATTTTAAGCCTGGATCTTTGCAGATGCAGTTGAATTGATGTGCTCTGAGAAGGGCCATCTGCCCTATTTTGCTAGTCCACACCTGTCTTTGTCAACTTGAGTTTCAGGTGAGATTCTTAAATGTATATTATTATAGGTGTAAAGGAGTGAAATCACACTGACTACTCATTTAGCAGCTGGCATAGAATGTATAAATATGCATATGGAGGAAACTGTACTTTAGCTGTGGATTAGGTGATAAATCATAGAATGTGGGTGCTGGAAGGGACCTTGAAGATCATCTTTTGTTCAGTCATGTCCAACTCTCTGTGACCCTATTTTGTTGTTCTCTTGGCAAAGATACTTGAGTAGTTTGCCATTTCTTTCTCCAGCTCATTTTACATATGAGGAAACTGAGGAAAACACGATTAAGTGACTTACTGAGGGTCACACAGCTAGTAAGTGTGTGAGGTTTCACGAGTTGAACTCATGAAGATGTATTTTTCTGCTTCTAAGCCCTGTGCCACCTAGCTAGTCTCCCAAATTAATTTCCCGACAGAGGAAACTGAGGCTCAGTGAAATCCCACATCATAGAATGTTAGAGCTAGAAAGAATTGTAGAGATTATGAATTGAGTCCAGTCTCTTCAGGTGAAAAAAACTGAGGCCAAGAGAAGGAAAGGACCCTACCCAATGTCACACAGGTATTTAGTGTCATAGCAAGGAGAGACCCAGTCACTACTCCTTTTAACCAAAATATCATTGTCATGGTTAATTCATTCTTATAATCATAGCCTCAATTTACCTTTTCCCAGCCATTGTTTTTATTCTTCCTCTTGTCTTCTACAGATCTGCTTGATTTCACTCCTTCTTATTTTTAAATCTAAAGCTTAGATACTTAGTAAATGTTTTTTGATTGATTGAAATGGAAATGTCTGTGGAATAAAAAAAAACAAAAGTCAGGAATAAAATTGAAAACCTGTTTTTAAAAATTATTAAATTATAGAAGTTCTGTAGCCGGCCCAAACAGAACATATTGTACATGTATTGGGCATTTCAAATTTTTCTTTTAAAGGAGGGAAGACTGCATAACTTCTTTGGGCCTCAGTTTCCTCATCTGTAGAATGAAGGGGGTGGGCTGGGTGACCTCCATATGACCTTCTAGCTCTCAAAATGCCAGGAATCCAAAAGGATTCAGGGTCTTATTGGGCTTTCTCTTGCTGATTGTTTCTATGTCCATTGTTCCTGGCAATCCACCTGTATCTCCGCTTTACAAGTTCAAAAGAAAGTTCGGTGAAAGAACCCATTCTGAAAGGGGGGTAACTGTTATCAGCCAATTTTAACTTGCCTCAAATCTCTTGGCAGAACTGGGCAATATCAGTGACAACAGTGTCGATGTTGTATGTGCTGACTGGGGAGCAAAGTAAGAATTATACTTGGGACGGGATGTTTGAAAGGCACTTTGAAATGTTGCTGAATTTAGGTGATCCTCACCTGTGTGTTCCGGGAATGCATTGTGGGATTCTGCCAGAGATTCCTCTCTTGGCAAGGCCTCCCCCAACACCTGACTCCCTGCTTCTTGCCCATTTCCAATTCTTCCAACTTTTGCAGCATGAGAGAAAAACTGGTCTGTTTTGTTGTACATATACCAAAGTCAGAAGTAAAAGGAAAAAAACCTAGAGAAAGTTGTCTCACATTGGGGCAGGTCTTTGGATTTCAGAAGGGTGGAAAGATAGTAAAAAAAAATTTAAATTATAGCAACTGCTGAGAGTGATGGCCAAAAAAGAATGCTGATTATACAGCATTCTAGGCTGCAGGACTTGTGTTCTGTGAGCTGGGGGAATAGGGGAAGGTTTCCTCCTTTTTGTTATTGTTCGGATGCATCTTGACTCTCCATGACCCCATTTAGGGTTTTCTTAGCAAAGATGCTGGATTGGTTTGTTGTTTCCTTCTCCAGCTCATTTTACAGATGAGGAAACTGAGGCAAACAGAGTGAAGTGACTTGCCCAGGGTCATATAGATAAGTAAGGATCTGAGGTTAGAATTGAACTCATGTCTTTCTGACTCTAGGCCCCATACTCTATGCATTGCTTCACCTTCTGAAAATGAGTACTTTCTTTATGTACTTCATGCTGTAAAGGACACTACATCCAGAAAACCCAGCCTTTTTTGATTCTGCTAACGTGTTGATGGATTATCTGCTTTCCTCTTATAATAAGCAAATAGACAGGCTTAGACTCAAAATAAGGTGTAACCCACAATCGAGGGATAAAGTTAAGAAAAAAGGATAAAACACCCATGGCCCACAATAACCTTTGAAATTAATGAGAATCAGTTCGGAGTATACAGGATTAGTTGTTTAGAGCCAGCTTGCAAGAAATAACCCACCATAGAGATGAGTTGCAAATGTATTGCTGATAAGATTAAGGCACCTCCCCAAATTCTCCAGTGAGGCACCAGGGGAAATGTAACTAATCAAAGATAAGCCTGTAATCTCAGAAACCCATAGCATAAGGTAATGTAATAGCAGAAGGTTTTGGTGACTGATAAGGAATATTGAAAATGCAGCTCTGCCTCAATTATATCACATTACAGGGCTCACTCATAAAATGGCAAAACTCAAGAAATGTGGGAATCCTTAATGTTAATCAGTTTTGTAGCTCAGTTTGTAACAAAAATGAAAATAAAAAAAAACATTTCAGAGTAAATTAGATTTGAAATTATTGTCTGAATAAATGATATTTTCAATACACTAACATGATAATTTTATAAGCAAACTAAGTAAAACATAATATATTTTTATGCCTCTAAAGTAGTGCCTTAATTCAGTAAAAAGCCCTAAAAATATGTGCGTCACAGATAATTCAATTGTCTGCCAAATGTCTTTTTTTCCCTCTAATTTTTCCCTAACCAAAATAATTATTTTAAAAGTTGTTTCTTTATTACCTTCCATAACTTCAAAATTTGTGAATCAGTGAGAAGCTATTGGAAATGGTAAAGGAGTCGATGCATTGGATTTTATTGGGAGGGGGGAGGAGAGGAAATGGGAAGAACTGGAACTTCCCAAAAGCACCAGGAAGAGATTGGGATACTGAGGAATGAGGGTTCATTTATATTAAATTTTATTTAATTTTTCAATTAACAAGCATTTGTTTTTCTCTCCCTCCCACTTCCTTGCCCTCTCCTGAAAAAAGAAAAGAAAAGAAAAAGAAAACCCTTCTAATAAATACACAGTCAAACAAAAGGTACTAGTTTTTACCAAACAGATTGAGTGTCTGAAAGAGGGGGGAACACGTTGCTATAAATTGGAGTGGTTGGTGAATGGGTGGCTATCGACCAGAGGAGTAGCTGAACACCTTGCTAATTACAAATGCATTAAATCGACTGGATAAATCAACTGCAAAAGCACAGAATGAGGGGAACCTGCCTGGACAGCAGCTCACACGAGGGATTTAGTTGATCAGAACCTTAACATGAGCCAACAGCAGGATGCAGGAGATGAAAAGCAAATTCGTCTTTAGTTGCCTTTAGTTGGCGGAATGGCCAGATCAAGGCAGGTCATATCATAGTTGGCCAATGATCTGACTGAACCTGGAATGTTGGGTAGAATTCCGGCCGTCATACTTTGAGAGACATGGGCAACCTAGAATGGGTCCAGAGGAGAGCAAACAGATAATAGGATAAATGTTGGAAAGGGCGTGAGGATGTCTAGTATGAAGAAGGGGAGGAAATATAAAAACTGTCTTCAGACAGGTAAAGGGTCCTTATCTGAAAGAGGATTAAACACACACACACACACACACACACACACACACACACACACACAAGCTTTAAGTTTTAAGCTTTAATAGTGTCAAACACCACTAAAACTTTTGCAACACCCTGTATACATTTTTGTTGTTTATCCAAAGGGCAAGGCTGTGACTAAGAGCACTTAGTGAACCTGATCCGGGTAGATTTGAGTTTGGGAAAAGGAAGAACTACCTAACATTTGAGATTGCTTAGCAGAGAAATAAATAGAATACCTCGCATCCTGACAAAGTTCATGCCGCTAGATGTGTTTGAACAGAAGCTGGAAAACTCCTGGTCAGGGATGCCATTGAATGGATTTGTGTATTGAAAGGGAGATTAAATCTGGCGACCTGTGACCTCCCTTCCAGATGTAAGATTCTAAGGACAAGTGAAGATCTTCCTCTGTGACTGTTTTAAAACTCTCTTGATTTTAGTAAAACCCAAAGGACTTTCTGGTAAATGTTGTTCCTCTCAATCATAAGAACCAAGCATATTGAAAAGAATTTCAAACTGTATTTTCAATTCAGTGCCCTGTAATTCATCCAAGCAGTCTTCATCTTGCCCTGGTATAAAAGAAGCCATTTTGGCATTTTTTCATAGAATAGTGTGTAAGCTCCCTGAGGGCATGGACTGTTTCCTTTTTATCTCTATATCCCCAGAGCCTGACAATATAGTAGGAGCTCCTTAGATGCTTGTCAGTCTTTTTCATAAACTATCTAGTTACAATTCAATAATTCAGCAAATAATTTATTAATTTTAATTCGGTTCAATTTTTTCATAAGTATTTACTGACTGCTGTATGCATAATGCTTGGCACTGGAAGAAAAACAAAGTTTAAGTAAGACGCTATCCTAGGCCTCACTGAGCTTGCAGTCTAATATAGAAAATATGCAAAAAAAATACAGTCTAATGTACAAAAAATACACACACAGAGGAGTAAAATATAAAATAATGTATGATAATACATTGAACAAGTGGAAAGCAAAGGTTCTCCATGAGGTTTAATGAGATCATTTTTTACCAACTGTGGGTTCAGGGATACCTGAGTGACCTCAGTGATGACTCATCCTTGACAGTTTCCTCCCTCCTTGCTTCCTAACATCTGAATAGCTGCTGAGCAGAGGTTAGGGTCAAGGTGACTTCATTATGGATAAATCTCTCTCTACAAAATCTCTCATATCCATCCCTTTCAAGCTCACATTAGCCTAGTTTTGGACCTAATCACCTCCTTCCTAGTCTATTGTAGGAGCCTCCTGACTGTTCTTCCTATTTCTAATTTCCCTTCTCCAATATACTCTCTATTCAGCTACCAAAATAGTCTTCCTGAAGCATACATCTGACCACTTCAGTCCCCTGTTTGTCAGACCCCAATTGTTTCCTTGGTAACTTACAAACTCCTCACCTTGGCATTTAAAGACCTTCCCAAATCTGGCTCCAATGTACCCTTCTGTGTTATTTTACGTTACTCTCCATCATGTGCTCTGTGTTCCATCCAAGTGAGACTACTAGCTATTCTTGAACCCTCGTCTCTGTATTTACATAAGCCATCCTCCATGCCCAGAATGTAATACTTGTCTTCTTTCAAGCTCTACCCACCTCTGCTTTAAAGCTTTTCCTGAGTCTCTCCCTCCTCCATACCCCGTTGTTCATCTTCTCTCCCTCCAATGTCTTTGTATTTACTTATCTGTGTATGCATTATGTTCCACTTAGTAAAATACAAGTTCTTTGGGGACAGAGGCTTTATTTTGTTTTTGTAACCCCAGAGTGTTGTGCACAGTAGGCACTTAATAAGTGTAGGTTGAGCTGAACAAAAGTCATGAAGAAAAGGGCCATTTAATCTGGGTTTAAAGAATTGTAGGAATTAAACAGGAAAAGAGGTAGGCAGTCAGGACATGCTAGGACTAGGGAATAGAGCCAGAAATAACATGGGGGTAGGAAAACTCAGGGCATGTCTAGGGGACAGAGCTGTCTAGTTTGACTGGATGTTGTGATAGATGGACAGAGTAAGATGACATAAGGCCTCAAAGGAAGGGTGAGCTAGTCATATTAGAGAGAGCCTTGAATGTCAGGCAAATGGACCCACGTATTATTTAATAATAGCAATGAACCCCTAAAAACTTTTAAGTGGAAAATGAAGAGTTAAACTAGCTGGCCTCTGAGGTTTCTTTTGGCTCTAAATTTATGATCCCGTGAAAAAAATACTTATTAAATCACTCTTCTTCTCCATTACAGGTCTACTTGAAGTATCATAATAATCTTGAGTTCTCAACAGCTGAATAGTCAGAGTACCAACTCAGGCAGGTCCAGAGAGGCTGAGAAGGCTGTTTAAGATATGGCTGGCCAACAGACTGAGTCTTGTCAGCTGAAGACTCGCCTAGCTAAGTGTAGAAACTTCATTACCAGTAGCTTGGCCATTAGGTGAGGTGGCCTTAGGAACTTAGCAACTTAGGAAACCATTTACTAAGTAAGTTATGGTGAGATATTGGTCTGCTTTGGTGGAAGAAATGGAACACTAATGAAATGACCATTCAAATGACTATAACAAGCACTCTCTAGGTACTTTCCTTCCTTTCTTATTGTCATGAACACTAGTTGTATGTCTTGGTAAACACACACAAAATGATCGTGGACAAAGGAAAAAAATAACCCTCCAGAGATCTCTCTTGTTTTTGGAAATCTCTCTACACACACACATGCATGCTTACTTATGTACATGTATAGCACCCAAAGGTTGTTCAGTGACATGCAACATTTTGCTTTTAGGTCCAAAATTTTAACTTATTCTGACAATAAATGTATATTTCTTTATAGCTATAGTTATGTGGCACTAACTATACATTTATATAGACATAGGTATGCTTGTATTTCTATATTGATATGGACAACAATATATATACACATATATAGACAATTTAAGATAGATAAATTATGTATATACATATATACAGATGATAGATAAATAGATATACAGATGATAGATAAATAGATGTATAGATGATAGCTGTCTAAGCTGCTTGGTTGCCGATCTGTATTGGTACAGGGAGTTTTCTTGCTAGAAGCTCCTTCTACCCAAGAAAACATTGATCTAGACTCATTTTACTAGCTACCACTAAATAATGTATGTAGATATAGATACTGACTACAGATAGTCAAGAATAAGTTAAAATTTTGTACTTCAAAACAAAAATTTTGCAAAGAGGATTCCTTGACCACTTATCGGCACCAGAAACATCTTATGTGGTATTTACTCATGATTATTTTGCACCATAAGGTCAATGAAAGCTTCATCCTTCTCCTGTCTTTGATATGTCAGGTCACAAGACCCCAACACCATCTTCACCATTATCTATAGCTGTTCAAGGGAATAAGTAAGAATCAAGGTCTTAGAGTACAGTGTCAAATGCATGGGCTGCATATAGCCCAAAATACTCCCAATGTAGCCCAAATGAGATTAAAATGTAATTGGGAAATATTTACCTAAATAAATAAAAATGTAATAAAACATAGATAGTGTTCTATTTTAAAACTACGTAAACATGTGGCCCTGCAGGTATCCTTATGTATGGACTAGTGGCCCCATTTCTATTTGAGTTTGTCACTGTTGTCTTAGAGTGTCTACTACAATTAGAAAACAAGAGAGAAAGGCTAAAGGGAGAGAAAAACAACCATTGTCATCAGCGATTCTAAAATGAGCACTAGACTCTCTCCTTATTTTAAGCACTTGCATGTAGGCAATGGATAAAAGTAGAGAGAATGATAATCTCTAGTCTAGGCTGGTGTTTCTTATCATCTGGTTTGTTATGCTAGAGTTGTAGAGATGATTTGGTATGACAGAGGAAAAGAAGAGATAGAAAGAGAAAAGGACAGAAAGATATAGACACAGAGAGAAATAGATGTGGAGAGAGAGAGACAGAGGCAGTGTCAGACAGACAGATGCAGTTATAGAGATAGAGAAAGAGTCTGACAGTCTCAAAAAGAATGACAGAAACAGACACAAAAAGAGAAACAGACAGAACTGAAAGCCACATACGAGAAGAGAAACTGCTATATGACAATGTAGCTTTGGGGCTATTTTACACAGGGGGTTATCCTTGTCTGTCCAACCCATTGTATGTGTCCAAAAGGGAGCCATGCGGGCTGTGAGCTGTCCAAGGTCTTAGGTACAGAGAATATCAGATAGTTTCAGCAAAGATGTCTCAAAGTCAGCAGCATTAATAGCATCCTTAACAATAGCTTTTGAGCCCTTCCCATCCCCCAGGATGTGTTTGTGTAAGTGGTTGTGAGACTCTTGCAGTCAGAGGTTGTGGGACCCTGACATAAAGAACCAGAAATTAAAAAAAACTGTCACAGAGAGAAGGAACCTGACCTCTATTCTTACAAGATTGCATATACTCATTAAAGTAATCATTTCAGACATTGTAAATTTGGACCTAACACCCCCCCCCCACAAAAAAGTCCTGAATTTAAAAAACAAACAAACAATGGTAACTAAGCCATAAACAGACAATAAAAACTGCATGCACATGGAGCTAAATGAAGAAGTCTCATTATCAAGTACCCCTATGGTCAATGGTGATTACCATGGAAACAACTTCCAAAGACATTATGTCATCTTCAACAGCAAATGTGGTGATTTGAGGCCTACATTTCCCTTGGGAAGATGTCTGTTGGCTGTTAGAAAAGCAGCAAGTCTAATTGCTGCTTCCTGTCCTACCCTTCTGCTTTGTCTCTGACAGGAAAGTACTGTTCATTAAAGGCTGTTGACATCCCAGATACAAAAGAGAGTTGAGATTCATAATTGAGGTGTTTTAAACAACATGAGGCTGAACTCTGTTCTGTTAGTGAAGTCACTGACTTATTTCTGAACAAATGTGAAATGTAAAGCCCTTGAATACTACTGTATTAAAAACAATTTGGTTAGCATAGATAAATGTGATGAACTAACTAGGGCTTCCATCATGGAATGCACATCTATTGCTCCCAGATTTGGCTTATATAAAACGTATGTACAAGCCTAATATAAGTATAACTGTTCAGTGTATAACTACATATAACAGCAGCTAAGAGGTGCAGCAGTGGATAGAGCTCTGGATCTGGCAGGAAGAGTCAGGAAGACCTGAATTCAAATCCTGCCTCAGATACTTACCAGCTACACACTTTGGGGCAAATCACTTCATCTCTGTCCAATCCCATTATTGACATTGCTGCCAGACATTAATAACCCTTGTCCAGAAATAAATTCATATCATTTCCCCCACTGTTTTATAGATAAGTAATTGGGGCCCAAAGAGGTCATACAAGAAGTAGGTAGCCCAGCCAAGATTTGAAACTATAATCTTTGACTCCAGGTTGTGCCAGCCTCCGGTGGTACTCTTGAACCACACAACTGTACCTGGCATTTCATTCTCTCCAGTGATATAGATCCTAATCCTTCAGCATCTGGTCTTCCTGGGTTGCTCATTCCAGGACTGACCAGGTGATGCAGCTCTCTGACCTTAGTGAAGCTGATCCTGTGACTTTATTGGTCAGTTGTCCATCATCAGGCTGTTACTCAAACCCTTTCCATCTTTCAGAGCTTGAACTCTGATGACAGAGCCCTCGACTACCCAGGGTGACCAGATGAAAGGCAACATGATTTTAGTGGGTAAAGTGTTGGCCTTGGAGTTCGGGAAATCTGAATTCAGATTCTTCCTTTGACACATTTATTAGCTGTGTGACTTTGAGCAAGGCAAGTAATGTCTCTGAGCCTTACCTGCAAGTAAAATGGAGGCAATGATAACATTGTCATTACTTCACAAGGTCATCACGAGAGACTCCAGTGAAATGATATATGCAGAGTGCTTTGCACACTTTAAAGCACCATCTCATTTTGAGTGGAGGAATTTTATAAAGCACTGCCACAATATTTTGTATTTAGTAACCTATTAGCATACCCTGATAGTTCCCACCTTTAAGAATGATCATTCCCATTTTGCTGACTAAGAAGTAGAAATTCCAAGGTAGGATAGCCTTACTTTAGGCAGTCATCTAAACCAAGACATTGCATCCTATGTGCTTGGCCTAAAGGGGACAAGAATAGAGAATGAGAATAAAAGCTATCCTGTAGATAGCACTTTACAGGCCCTTTCCGTATAGCATCTTATTTGATAAATGGATACTGATTTATTAGATACTGGCCTGAAGGTCACTACTTTGAGGGCATGGCTTTCTTCTTGGTCACTAATTGGGACTCTAGTATGCAGTCTGTCAGTCTTGGGCTCCACTTTCTATAGACCCTAGATTTTCTTTCAGAACAATACAATCACAGCCAATGAGTGTGCCCATTTTGATCAAAGCCCAGAGTAAGAAGGACAGGCTCTTAACTAAGTCATTGTGTTAGTACTCTCATTCATCCCAAATTGCTGACTAGACATAGGCCAATAAGATGAACCAAGAAGACAGGTTTCCTCTCCTCCCCAAACTTGCTTACAAGGTGATTTTTCCCTAAGTTTGTTAGCTTGAACAAGATGCAGTCCTTTCTCTCAGAGAGTTTCAGGCATAAAAATAGGAAAGGAGAGGAGAGAGATAGGAATAGTTTACTACCACTTGACCAAAAAATAAAAAAAAGAAAAGGTAATTACATAATTTGAGGTTGGAAAGGACCTCAGTGGTCATCTTGTCCAAACCATACATGAAACAAATCCTCATTTATAAAATACTTGACAAGTGGTTGTTCAGACCTCTAAGGAGGGGGAAATCTGCCTATTCTATTATGGGCAGCTCTGCTGGTTAAGGAAGTTTTTCTTTTCTTCCGGCCATCAAGCCTGATGCAATTTTCTTTGCAATTTTCATCCATTACCTTGGGTTCTGCCCTCTACTCCCTCCTTCACATGCTAGTCCTTGAAAAATACTTGATGATAGCTATCGCAGCCCCATAAGTCTTCTTTGCCTCAAACTAGTCATGCCCAGTTCCTTCTGCTGATCCTCATATCACATGGAGTCAGATGCCTTTCACCCCTCTGGTGGCCCTGCTGTGGGCACTCTGTAGCTTGTCAGCATCCTTCTTAAGCCATGGTGGCCAGATTTAAGGCTTTAAGCTAAAAAGAATGGGGAAGGGGAAGACTGTCTGTGCATATCCCTAAAGTTATAAACTACAGAGAAGAGCCACAGAGAAGGAAGAAGAATAGCATTGGAGAAGCCCAGAAACACACAGGAAAGGAGCCAGTAGTTAAACTCTTGGTCTTGAAAATCTGTAAACAAATGTCCCAAGTTTAGTCAACAAGTAAGAAGGAAGGAAGGGAGGAAGGAAGGAAGGGAGGGAGGGAGGAAGGGAGAAATGGAGGGAGGAAGGAAAGAACAGAGGGAGAGAGGAAGGGAGAGATGGAGGGAGGAAGGAAAGAAGGGAGGGAAGGAGGAAGACAACATAAATTTATTGAGTGCCTGCAATGTACCAGGCACTGTGCTAAATGCTTTACAAATATCTCATTTGATCTGGAAGTTCTCAAACAAGGGGGCAGATTTGACCTCATAGAAGGGAGAAGGAAAGGAAAGAAAGGTGGGCAGCAAAATAGGGAAGGAAAGAACATGGTAGGAAGGAAGGGAAAAGGAGAAGGAAAAAAGAGGATGAAAGAAAGAGAAGGAAGGAATGAGTAGAAGGGAAGGATGAAAGAGAACAGTTCTTCACCCAATCTTCTTCCTCATTCAGCTCATTGATTTCCATTCATTGGTTCCTTTCCACTTTCTACACAAAGCTGTTCCTAGCATAACAACCAACATGTGCCGTGGAGTACAAGCAGTCCTTTTAAAATGCATTCAGGTGCAGTTTACAGCAACCATCTGCTCCATCCCCTACCCTTCATGCAGTTAAACCTCATTAATTTAGATTCTGCCAAACTGTAATTTGTGATGATTTGTCCGGAGAAGGGCTGAAGTCTTCCCATTCGTTATCAGTGAAGAAGGCATTGATTGAGTAAATGAATTATGTGAGGAAGATTATTGAGGAAGTTCTTATTTGCTTGAGATGGGGGGTGGGGGTGGAGAGAACGTTTTCTAGGGCATCAGCATCTATTACTAATAATTAATGTGCTGATTATGCATGCTTTTTATCTAGTCATTAAAGTAGACCCAGGAGAACTTCTATTTAATTATATTTTATTAGCATTTAACTTGAATTATTCTACTTAGAGAAAGTACTGGAACTTCATTTCTTAAAAAAAAATGGTATATTCAGATGCCACTCTGCAATTTAGCTAAATTTGTAAGGTTTTATTATAATTACCTACACCCATCCAATTCCATGAATACTAAACCAAGGCTATTGGATTTTTTTTTAACCAGGATTTTCAGTTTTCCTTCCTGTTTTTGTCCAAGATAAAAAAAAATTCATGCAGTTTAAATGAGCTATATTTAGTGGTAGTTGCAGTGGAGAGATCAAGATCTTTGTTATTTCACTTACATTGAGATTTCCAACTAGAGGCAAGCAGCTTTGCCCTCTAAAAAGCTCATTAGAGTGCTATAAATGAGAAGTTAAATATGGCTAAAACAAAAAGAAGGCTGTGTACTTCTTAACTGGTGCTGTCAGATAAGGGCACAACCCTCCTTGTCAGTATCCTCCTTCTCCTGGGAAGATCAAAGTCATGACCTTCTTCCACCACATCCTATAAAAGGCCAGAGGTACAGAATAATGTCAAGAAGACTTTGAAAGATTCTCCTAAGGAGCCCTATTGTCCCATTTCATTTAGATTGGTCACAGGAGTGAGGTATGTCATTGTGCTCGTGGCCCAATTCAACCTCACAGAAACCACATTGGACAAATATACACACTTCTCTTTGAGGCATGCTAGCCTCATCCCATCCAACTCTTAATAAGCCCAAAGATCCTCATCACATTTCATGGTCAACCCCTTTTGTCATACAGAGGCACTAAACCTTTACATTAATATAGTACATTTTTTTTTTGGTTAGCTTCATCCCACGGGATTCCAGCTTCTCTTTACTGCATCTATTATTCTTCATTATCATCTTTTTCTTCTTGCTTTCCCCTCCCTTGTGTGGCCCATCTCAGTTCTAAGATAACCAGCCATCAATCCTTACAATGTTGCTATATCTCCTGACAAGATGGAATGAAAAAAATAGTCCTCATGTCCTCCCTTAAACCACCATATGCATTGTCAGACATTGTGGACTTGGACCTGAACCAGTCCTTGCCTTAGGGCTATTTTGCTCAGCAGTTTAATCCCTTTGTTTTCGTAACATTGTCCAGTTTAGGACCTCCCTACAAATTCTTTCAACCCCATAGAAATACATAGAAACAAGCAGAGACTCAAAAGTGAGCTATGCTTTCCCAGGGATACAAAGTCCAAATCCGTCACCCCTGGAAAGAAGCCAGGGTGCTGCCTTGAAGGGAGTATTCAGGCTCAGGATACACAGAGAGAGGGATCTAGCCAGCAGTGCTGCAGTTCAGAACATATTTCAACACATGCCTGAGGTGAAGGGAGAATAAAGAGTTTGAGGATAACTTGGGAGACTGGAAGAATAGAGGTACCTTCAATAGAAATCATGAGGTTTGTAGTAGGGCTAGGTCTCTCTTAGAAGCATAGCTCAGCAGTGCTGTCCAGGCTCTAAGAGAAGGAGCCACATTTTTCACAACTAGGGCAGAAGGATTTCTTGTGTTGGCTCTCCAGTACTGTTTCCTCCCAATAGGAAGTGGGCTTCCTGGCAATGGATCTAAAAGCCCAAGTGTGCTCCTGGGTAGGATAGCAGTGGCCATTTCTCAGTTTTATGTCAATTTCGAGGCATGAGTCCCTTCTGCAACCACCACAGATATGACGATTCTGGCTTATTGTCACAACTATTATTTTTTAATTAATTTTTTTTCAATCAGCAACATTTATTTTCTCTCCTTTTTCCCTCCCCTACCCCATTGGGGGGAAAAAACCAAACCAATCCCCATGTTAAAAATATGTAGAGTCAAAAATGTATGTGTCATTCTGCACTTGGAGTCCAGATCTTTGTCAGGAGGTGGGTAACATGTTTCATCGAAGATCCTCTGAAATCATGGTTGGTCATTGTGTTGTTCAGAGTTCTGAAGTCCTTCTAAGTTGTTTGCCTTTACAAAGATGTTATTATTGGATAAATTCTTCTTCTGATTCTCTCACTTCACTCTACATCAGTTCATTCAGGTTTTCTCAGGTTTCTCTGAAGTAAGATAACATATATAAAGCACTTTGCAAACATTAAAATCTTATTTAAATATTAGTTAATTATTATTATTATTATTGCCATCATCATCCTTATTAATTTGTCCTATCCAGGAGTAGAATTGCCTTTGGGTGAGCCTGGCCAACAGGTAGAGATAAGTAGGCCACCTGAGTGGCCCAAAGTAGGGGAGACAAGGTACAGAAAGCATGGCTGACCCTAACGGACTTGGTCCAACAGTGTCCTGGGGATTGGCATAGATCTAGTACCTTCTGAATGAATGAGTACAGAAAACTAATGCTAACCTTACCCCTGGGCAATTTTTACTGTTTGGGGGATGGATGCTACATGTCCCAGGGGAAGAATGCAGAAGTTCTGTTTTCAACTCTTTGTCATGCCTTTTCTTTGCAGGCATCTCATGCCCCCTATCACTGATGTAAAGGAAGCAGAAAGAGGATCAGGAAGACACACAGAGCCACAGAGTAACTTTGCTAAGATTACGTAGCAAATTAATAACCTCATCAGAACTAGAACCAGGTCCTAGGATCACAGAATCATCATTTAGAGCTAGAAAATTCCTTAGAGTCCATTTAGTTCATACTCCCTTATTGTGAAAATGAGGAAACTGAGGCCCAGAAAGATGAAATCTTTCCCATATTGACACAGGTAGTAAATGGTACAACTAGGAATAGAATGCTGCTCCCATGACTTTGTATTTGGTGCTCTTCATTCCCTTTCAAGTGCCCTTTTCTCCACACCAGGATGCCGTCTACTTGTGCCTCCAGAGATAAACAAAGAATGAAATCTGCAGAAGTGTAGGTCAGGAGGTGTGGACTGTTAGTCACTTTAAAGCATTAAAACCCATGAGATCTTGTTATGCTCTCTTGTGTGATCTTTGCTCCCCTTAGTCTACAGCTTTATGAACAAGAAATAGTTTCTAATTTCTTATCCATTCCTGAGTTAAGAAATGAGTAGAATCCATCTCCAGCTAATGGATAGATAACAGAAACAGAATCCTAGTTCATTTGGAACCAAGAAATCCATTTGGCCATAAAGTTAGGTAGAAGAAACAGCCACATTTTTTGTATCTTTGGATTTTGATTCAACAAACATTTGTCCAGCCCTTACTACATGTAAGAGACTGGGCTGAGGGCCAGGGATACAAAAGACAAAAACTGAAAAAAGCCCCTGCCCTCAAGGAGTTTCCATTCCAAGGAGGGATATGATATCTACACAGATTGGTATGTATCAGCAGTTTGAAGAAGGAGAGAATAGTGAGAATTAGGGGAGATCTGAGAAGGCAGCATGGAGGAGGTGGTACCTGAGCTAACCCTGAAAGGAATTATCAGTTAATCAGAAAGCATGTATTAAGCCCTTACCTTGTACCAGGCACTTGGGATATAAACAAAAAGAAAGAATGAAACAACTCCTATTCTCAAAGAGTTTATATTCTTTCAAGAGAGACAATCAGTATGTATATAATTATATACAGAATAAATTCAAATAAATACAAGGTAATGAGGGAGGGCACTAGGAGTGGGGGAGATCGGGAAAGGCCTCGTGAGGCTTGAGCTGCGTCCTAAAGAAAGAGGGATTCTGTGAGGGAGAGGTGAGGAAAGAATGCATTCCTGGCAACCATACAGAGTCACAGAGGGGGAAAATGGGGGGGCTGCATGTGAGGAATGGAGATGAGGCCAGATTGGATACATGGGAGAGTGTGGGAAGAAAGGTAATGTCCATTGTGGCTGAAAAGATAGGTTGAGGTCAGGTTGTGAAGGGCTTTAAAAAAACAAAAAGAAGAGTTGACATTTTATCTTAGAGGTAATCTGGTATTTACTGAGTAGGGGAGCAGTGACATGGTCAGGTCTGAGCTTAGGGAAAATCTTTTTGGTAGCTTCATGGAAGATAGATTGGCATAGGGGAGAGACTTGAATAGGGGAGGCTGACTAGGAGGCTGTTAGGTAGTGTCTAGGTGAGAGGTGATGGGAGCCTGAGATAAAGTGGTGGTTGTGTTATCAGAGAAAGGGAGTTGGGTTTTGAGAGGCATTTTGGAGGTAGAGATGGCAATTTAGCAAGTAATTGGATACGTGAGGTGAAGGGAGAATGAAGAGTTTGAGGATAACTTGGGAGACTGGAAGAATAGAGATACCTTCAATAGAAATCATGAGGTTTGTAGTAGGGCTAGGTCTGGGAGGAAGGATAATTAGTTATTTTAAACATTTTTTGGTTTTAGGTGTCTCCAGGACTTTGAGAGATAGAAATGAAGGAGAACATTCCAAGCTTGGGGGTTGGTTTGTGTACATGCAGAGAGTTGGGGAAACAGCTGATAAGTCTTGAAAGAGGGTGGTTGAAGGGACCTGCAAAGGCCCAGGCTCCAAGAATCAGTCAGTCACCTGCACACCAAGATATTTGTCGAAGCTTGGAGATATAATGGCAGAAAGGGAGAGTGCATATCTTTTGACAGGCGATTTCACTTCTTGTTACTGAAAAACGTCATAACAGTCATTATGTCTGGCTTTTATAAGTTTTCTGCAGTTAGGAGAACAAAAGACAATTAAAATGACAATGTCAGGAGCATTCTAAGGTTTTATAATGTATGCCAAGAGAAATGTCCTCCCTTGAGCTTTGTGAGGAAAAGTAGTTGAAATTTCAGGCACCTACTTTCCAACTGGGAAAGCCCCTCGGAGGCTGAACCCAGAGCCAAAAAAGAGTCCCTCCTACTATGTGTCTGGCAAATGATCATCCAGGCTTTGATTGAGGGCCAGTGAAGGGGAACCCATGGCCTCCTGTGTCAGCCCACTTCACTTTTGTATACCTCTAAGGGTGGGGAAGCCTCTTTGTAGTTTTCATTGCTTCCAATTCCAACTCTTTGCAATTCCAGAGTAAAACTTACTCTTTCACATGAGAGTGTTTCAAATATTTGAAAACAGTTGTCATGTCCTTTTTCCATTTTCTTCTCCAGGTTAACTATTCCTAGTGCTTTCAGTGAATCCTCCTATCACATAGACCTGAGGTCCTTCATCATGCTGGTTTCTCCCCTTCTGAACACTCTTCAGTAGGACAGAGTCCTGGATTTGTAGTCAGGGAGCCGTTGGTTTGAATCGTGCCCTCAGATACTTAATAGCTGTGTGACTGGACAATCTCTCTCAGCCTCATCTATAAAATGGAGATAATAATAGCACCTTCTTAATATAATAATACCATTGTCTGTAAAATGAGGATAATAATAGCACTCACCCCTCTGGGTTGTTGTGATGAGTTATTGTTGTTGAGTCATTTTTCAGTCATGTCCAGTTCTTTGTGATCTCATTTGAGATGAGCAAATGATTTAATATTTGCTATGTGCTTCGCAAACCTTAAAGTGCTATATCAATGCTAGCTATGATTAAGGAACTTAAAACTTTAAAGCATTCTATAGAAGCTAGATATTATTGGTTGTTGTTATCAGTGTCTTTTGTAAAATGTACTTCCCAGTGCTAGACAGTCACCACTCACCTGCCAATATGTGGTCTGACCAAGGCAGAGGCAGCAACACTCTGATTTCCTTTTTCCTAGAAGCTCTTAATACAGCTTGTGTTAACATTATCTTTCTTGACTTTTTACTCCTATTGAGCCTAAAATGCTCAGATCTTTTTTTTCCAGATAAAATTCTGGGTAGTCATGCCTCCAACATCTTGTAATATTTTGTATAGTTGGGAATACCATGGTGACATGTTTCTGAATGCTTACAGGAGCCAGCTAGGTGCCTAGCAGGTAGAGTACATTACTTGGAGTCCGGAAGAGATTATTGTTATTGTTCATCCTTCATTCTCTTCTTGAAGGGGACCAATGACATCACAAGGGTGATGTCTTGACTTGGGCATTTTAAGTGAGGCAGAGCAACACAAGGTCACCAACCTTACTCTCTCCTCCAGAGTTATTGAAGTCGAGTGGCAAGACAAAAGTCAAGATACTTTTGACGGCCTGGGATGCAGTAGGACCTGAGTTAAAATCCTGACTTGTATACTTACTAGCTGTATGCTTCTGGCCGTGCCATTTAACTCATGCTTACCTCAGTTTCCTTATTTGTAAAATAGGAATCATAATAACACCTACCTTACAGGGTAGTTGTGAGGGTCTGATGAAATGATAGTTGTGAAACACTTTGCAAACATTAAAGTGCCATATAAATGCTATTATTATTGTTGTTATTGTTATTTCCACTGGAAGTTGAGGAGGTAAAAGTAAGTGTAGACCTATGTTGGTATTCTGCTGATATTCTGTTGACGATGACTCAGGTAACCATGTCAACATTTTAAGCAGTCACGACAAAAGACAATTCATCGTCTTTTCAGTTGCAGCATACAGTTTATTGTAGCTTTTTGATTCTTAACCAAGCCAAAGCACTGCTGCTGAAAACCTGCAATTCCACAACAGGTGTGGAATCCCTGCCCCCGCCTCGGAAGAAGCAGAAATTGGGCAGTAGGAGCAAGATGTTTATTTGGGTTTGTTTTTCATTTTTAATGCAGAGCCTGTTTGTGCTTCCATAATCATTTGAGTTAAAACAATTTATAGTGAACTAACAGGATTTTCTAATACTCTTTACAGGTAATGGAATTGTGATTTATTTACCATGTCCTGCACGTGGCACTTGCCTCCTTCATGAATGATTTGTAGGAGACCCTCCTCCCAACTCATATGGTTTCTGTCTTATCACTGAAGCAGTGGGCTTCCTTCAAATGAGCCTGACCCAGCTTTGCTTTAATGAGGATTGCTTTATTCTAGGTTCCTGCGGCCTTCTTTTATTTTCCTTCTCATCTTACAGCTTTCCCCTGCTGTCTAAGACAGAAAGGGGGGTTATTTCTCATTATTGTTAGACCATTCTTCATAAACCTGTTAAGTCAGCAAACATCTATGAAGTGCCCATCTGGAGCATGACACTAGACTAGCCTCGTGGTGTCAAGTAAAGACCAGAGGGGATGTGGCTCCAATACTGGTTTCATGGACCATTCTCTTGGCCCAGTGTAGTTTAAATTCAGATTCACAGATGACACAAAGCTGGGGACAGAAAGCTAACACACCAGATGACAGAGGCAAGATCCAAAAGAATCTTGACAGTCTAGACCATTGGTCTGAACTTAATAAGGTGAAATTTAGTAAGTTTTCAAGATCATTTTACACTTGGGCACAAAAACCCAGTTTCACAAGTACAGGATGGGAAAGGCATAATAAGGTAGGAGTTGTTCTGAAAAAGGTCTTGGAGTTTTAGTGGCTGGCAGTCTCAGTATGAGTCAGCCAAAGAAAGCTAATATAATCTCAGTCTTTGGTGAGGGGTATAGTTTGGAGGAGGAGGGAGAGACAGTTTCCACTGTACTCTGACTTCATCTGGATTATTGTATTCAGTTCTGGGGTATTGATAAGCCAGAGTGTCAGAAGAAGGCAACCAGGGTGGTGGAAGCCTTTGAGTCCATATTATATGAGGATTAGCTGAAGGAACCAGTGATGTTTGGCCTGGAGAAAAGATGACTGAAAGAGACAAGGTATTTCTTTTCAAGTGTTTCAAGAGTGTTCATGTGAAAGAGAGATTCGACATGTTCTATTTGGATGTAGGACATAGAACGAAGAACAATGTGTGGAAAGTACGAAGAGGCATCTTTGGAGTCAGGGAAGACTTGCTAACAGTTCGGCTCTCCAGAAGTAACATGGGCTGTCTCGAATGGCGGTTAGCTCCCCTTCCTTTGGAGGCCTGCAAACAGAGGCTAGATGGCTTGTTGAGTACGTCGGGGTGGGGATTCCTTTTGTGGAGGGGTTGGACAAGATGGCGACTGAAGACCCTACCACATCTCAAGTTCTTTGGTTCTGTGAATAAACATAAAAGAAACAAAGAATTATGGACTATTACAGCTAGAAGGAACCTTCTAGATTGTGTAATCCAACCCTCTCATATGAATTACAAAGTTGAGGCCAAGTGGGTTTAAGAATCCAATCATATAGGAAATTAATGGCAAAAAAGTAATAGATTTGGATTCAGAGGACCCAGGTTCAAATACTGAATTTGCCACTTTTTTATCTCTGTGACCTTGAGCAAGTCACATAACCATTTTGGCCCTCAATTTCCTCATCTATAAAATGAGGGAGTTGTACTAGATGGTTTTTTTTTTAAATTATTGCTACATGTATAAACTGTATTGGATTGCTCAATGTTTCAGGAAGGGGGGAATAGAGGGAGGAAGGAAGGGACAGAATTTGGAACTCAAAACTTTAAAAAGTTTAAAAAATTATTTTAACATATAATTGGGGGAAAATAAAATATATAAAAATATTGCTAAATTAATTTTACATCACTTTCATTTCCAAATATATCCTTCCCCATTCTTTATAGAGCTATCACCTGTGACAAAGAATAAAGAAGGAGAAGTAAACCAAATTATTTTAGAAAAACTAACTAAATCAACTGAATCTGACAGGATATACAATGTTTGATGGGCAGTTAGGTGGAACAGTGGATACAGTGCCTGAGTTGGAGTCAGGAAGACCTGAGTTCAAATTTGGCTTCAGGCACTTACTAGCGGGGTGGCCCTGAGCAGGTCGCTTAACTCTGTTTGCCTCAGTTTCCTCATCTGTAAAATGAGTTGAAGAAGGAAATGGTAAACCACTCTAATGGTTCTGCCAAGAAAACCCCAAATGGGGTCACAGAGAGTTGGATGTGACTGAAAAGTGACTCAAATAGTTCGACGCACACAGTCCCCTAACTTTGCAAAGAAAGTGGGGAGGGGACTTCTTTAGGGGCTAAGTTTGAGCATTATAAAAACACAGTGTTGTGTTAATTTGGGGGGGGTATTTTTTCCATTTATATTGTGGTAGTGATTGTGTTCTTTTCCTGGTTCTGCATGTTTCACACTGAATCATTTCACGTGAGAGGGGATGACTTCTAAGGTTCCTCTACCTTTAAATCTTTGGTCATATGATTAACTCAGAGACTGTCAGGCTGATTGAATTGCAGTATTAATATGCTGAGGTGGGGCTTGTAAGACAAATACAAAAGTAAGTCTATGGTGCTGGCAAGGAGAATGCCTTACCCTGGGGCCCAGGAGCTCGGTTGGTTTGTTTGATAAAATTATAACTATATATCAATATAATTATATGTTTCCTGTTTTAGTTAACATGTTATTATATGTTTTAGTTTTATGTTTTTTTATTTTATGCATTTAAAAATATTATTCTGAGAAAGGCTCCATAGGCTTCACTAGAATGCCAGAGGGCCTGTGGCCCAAAAAAGGTTGAGAACTCCTACTTTAATTCAACATAATCTTTTATGTTCAGGAAAAAAAAGCCATCTCTTCCTCAATAAGGTATGACTTTCTGAATCTACTCAGAATGTGCTTTTTACACGCAAAATAATTTCACCTAGCCTTTCTGATGCCCTCTTGGATGTATAGCAAGTGAATTAGCTGTGACCTTGAGCATGTCCCTAGGCCTAGGCTTCTTCACTTGTAAAAGGAGAAGACTGAACTAGATGATCTCTAAGCATTGTTCTTAAACTGAATTTCAGGGCAGCTAGGGGATGCAGTTGGACTTGTCAGGAAGTCCAAATCTTGATGCTTACTAGCCATATGACCCTAGGCAAGGTGCCTAACCTCTGCTTCACCTAGTTTCTTCATCTGTAAAATTCGAATGAATAATAGTCTCTACCTCCCAAGGTTGCTTTAAGGTTAAAATGAGATTTTTATAAAGCACTTTGCAAACCTTAAAGTACTATTTAAATGCTCGCTATTATGACATTTCTCTGTTTTATAATGCAAAACAACAATGGGTGGCAGGAAGGAAGGAAGGAAAGGAGGGAGGGAGAGAAGGAGGAAGGGAAGGAAGGAGAGAAGAAAGGTAAAAAAGAAAGAAAAGAGAAAGAAGAAATCAAATAAGCCTTAGTTTATCTATAATATTGAGCCTTAGCATTATGGACTTCACTGTGAGCTTATTGAAGTCCTTGTTAGACTACGGTGCCAGAGAAGGTATAGAAAAAAAAATAATAATAAAGATTGCCTTGCAGTAATAACGTCTACCTACAGTAGGGGGCAGGTGAGAAATCCTAATTCCCTAATTCAGGGAACTTTTCCAATTACCACGCCAGGTCATAGTGGTGCATGGCAGTGGTGGGAGGCTTTGGCAGAGTTTCACATTGGCAGAAATCAGTTAACTTATAAAAAGACCATGGAATAAGGCGAACCCACCAGTTGCAGATTCTTCATGCCGTTTCTGGGTTGAGTCATTAGACCCCAACCGTTAGATTGATAGCCATCCTTACCTTCATGGTAAAAGACAGCTGGCAACAGCTAGCCCTAGAAACACCTGTCCAATTGTCCTTTGGAAGAAAAAAAAAAAGTGGGTGCTGGCTTTATGCCCCAAGTAGTTTCAGAAACTGAACATCTGCTGCTGGACAGTTGATTGGATGGGGCAACAAGATGGATCTGGCTCCTAACCAGAAACCCAAAGGAAGGGATATGGAAATACAAAACACTTTTTCTTAATGGTTTTCGATCAGGAGTGCTTTGGAGGAAAAGTAGTGCCGTATTTGTTGTCTCAAATTTGATTATAAGCTCCATGCGGGATTTTTTTTCTTTTGTTTCTAGTTTCTCCATCCCCAGGGCCCCATTCCAATCAAATACTAAGTTTAATCCAATCCAACAAGCATTTATTACTAGGATGCATTTTGGTGAAGTGGAAGGAGGGGTTAGTTTAATCAGAAGACCCGGATTCAAATACTGGCTTGTTCACTTACTGCTTGGGTGACCCTGGGTTAGTCACTTCAATTCATGGGGCCTTAGTTTCATCAATCATACGTTGAAAGTATTGGACTAGATGAGCTCTCCAAATCTGTGATCCTATTAAGCACCTGCTAAGAGCAAGGCACTGGAGATATGAGAACAAAATGAAAACTAGCACCTGCGCACAAGAAGAGCAGCGAGGGGGTGCCGTAGTGCACAGGGCACTGGGCCTGGAGTCAGGAAGACCTGAGTTCCAGTCCAGCCTTAGACACTTAGTAGCTATGTGCCCTTAGGTAAGTCACTTAACCTCTGTTTGACTCAGTTTCCCTATCTGTAAAATGGGGATAATGAATACACCTACCTCACAGGGTTATTGTGAGGATCAAATGAGATAATAATTGTGAAGTGCTTAGCACAGTGCCTGGCACAGGGTAAATGCTATCAATGTTATTATTATTACTACATTCTATTATAGTCATGTAACACTTACATAGATAAGTATACAAATGATAATTTGAGGAAGAAGAGGACACCAATAACTAGAGGGAATAGGAAAGGCTTCTTGCAGGTGGGCAAGGACACATTGAATAAAGCTTTTATTGTTATTGTTCAGTTGTTTCAGTCATGACCAACGCTTTGTGACTCTGGGGTTTTCTTGGCAACGATACTGGAGTTGTTTGCCATTTCCTTCTCCCACTCATTTTATTGATGAGGAAACTGAGGCAAACAGGGTTAAGTGACTTGCCCAGGGTCACACAGCTAGTACGTATCTAATGCTGGATTGGAACCCAGGAAGATGAGTTCTTCTGACTTCAGGTCTGGCACTCTGTGCCCTGTGCCCCAGGGGATTCTCAAAGTTGAAGGGAAAATGGAGAACCCTCCAGTTATAGGGGCCAACATAGACAAAGTAACAAAGAGACGAAGTGGAATTCCAAGATCTAGAGACAGCAAATGTGCTCATGGGGCTGGAGCGCAGAATGAATGGAAAGGAGTAATATGAAGTGAGTCTAGAGAGATAGGCTACAGCCAGATTGGAAAGCACTGAAGTGCTGAGGTGAGGGGTCAGTCTTGTATCCTAGAGGAGACAGCGCCTTTGACTGTTCTTGATTAGAAGAGCAGTATGGTCAGGCCTGACGCTTAGAAAGACTATCTTGCTAGTTTTGTGGAGGATAGTTAGGAGAGGGAAGAGTAGAAGCCTGGAGTCCAATTAAGAGGCTGTTGCATTAGCTGCAGAAGCAGCTAGGTTGTTCAGTGGTTAGAACACCAGACCTGGAGTCAGATCCTCAGACACTTAGTAGCTGTCTGGGTAAGTCAGTTGACCACTGGTTGCCTCAGTTTCCTCATCTGTTAAATGGGGATAATAATAGCACCTACTCCTCAGAGTTATTTCATGATAAAATAAGATAATATTTATACAGTTCTTTGCAAGGACTTTCTAAATCTTTGCAAACTTTAAAGTGCTATATAAATGCTATTATTATATTAGTATTACTATTATCATCAAAGAAGTAAAATGTGACAAAAGTGGCCAGGTGAATGGAGAGACAGGTGAGACATTCTATGAATCTAAAAGACATTGATACTGATTGGATGTGGGGAATGAGGGAAAGAATGAAGAGTAAAGGAGAACTCTGAGAATATGAACATGGATGATACTGGTTTCACGAATAGAAATAGGGCAAGTTTAGAAGTCCAAGTTCAAGTCAGGGCCAGAGAGGAAAGAGACCATGAGTTTGGTGGTGGATTTTTTGAATTTTAGATGTCTACAGAAAACCCAGTCCAGCTGGAGATGTCCAACAGGTAGGTTGGTGATAGAGACTTGGAGCTCAAGAGAGCATGTAGGGCTGGGAGTCACCTGCATAGAGGTAATTAATGAACCCGTGGAAGATGATAATCATTCACATTGCCAGTGAGCAAGGCAGCACCATATAACTTTGTTTTCAAAACTACTTAGATTCTGTTTTGTTCAAATGTACTTTAAAAGGTCCATGGTGGTGGTGGTAGTGATGGGGGTGGCAGAGTACAGAGCCAAGTCCCTCTAAAAATGGATGATGATATAGCAAGGTAGACTGAGAAGGATTACCCAGACAGCTAGTAAGAGAACAAGGAGAGAGCAGTGTCACCAAAACTGATGGAAGAGGTGGTGTCCGATAGTTTCAAATATTGCCAAAAATTCAGGAAGAATGGGGGCTGAGAAAATATTAAATCTAGCCATTGAGTGCTCAGTCATTGGTAGCTATGAAACAAGAGCAATTTCTTTGAATAGAGGTTTGTGAGGCATATTGCAAGGGACTAAGAAGTGGATGAGTAGAGAGGAGGTGACTGAAGCAATAGCCTTCTTTTTAGGTGTTTGGTTGTGAAAAGGAGGGGTAATGATGTTAGGAGTTATCACCATTATGATGACAGGGTTGTGATATCAAAGAGGAAGGGGAGACCGGGGTGTATTTGTAGGCAGTAAGAATGGAGTCAGATAGCCAAGAGTTCTGCCCACTATAGAAACTCCGTAAGTATTTCTGAAGAAAGAAGAAAAAAAAACATCTGAGAGAGAGAACACTTTTGTCATACAAGCAATTTATAGGTAGAAAAAAGTAAAGTGAATGGCAGAATTATAATCCTTTAGGCTTCTGTGATGGCTAATGTTATGTAGAATGAGAATATAAAAAATCAACTGAAGTAGGCTAAAAAAAACCCAACCCAGTGCATCATGTATTTAGCTGATGACTTTGACCAAAGTGGAACATATTACATCATTAACGTGATGCATTCTCAAGTATTAGAACCAAATCTGAAATATCTTCTTGGAGCTTTGTTGGGAGAACTAGGGTCTGTTTTCATTCACGTTGCCACTGGCCATGAGATACTGAGCATGGCAGCGTTATATAACTTTGTTTTCCAAACTGCTTCAATTCTGTTTTGTTCAAATGTACTTTAAAAGGTCCATAGAGAGGAAAAAGCTAGGTCCCTCTATGAAGCTTGAAAAGGATCACAGATGCATTATTTCATCTAGTTTTCAGTCACTCAGCAATTTTTGGAAGCTAATTGAAGCCTAATGTTTAGTGTTATGTGGAAAATAACTTAAAAAGAGGGAATTTTTCCCCCTTTGGTTAGAATTAATTTTATTTAGATGTCCATTAATAGGTGCAAATTTTCACATATATGACCAAAAAGTACAAAGAAAAATAGTAATTCAAACTTGTACAAACACATAACAGAGCTGGTTAATGATTTTATGTGTGTGTAATTTCTGTCCTTTACCAAAACTATCTTTCATAAGAAAGACTTACATGATCCTTATCTCCTTTGTCCTTTTTTTTGCTTTAGTCATTGTGTGAATATAACTTATTCTATTGTTGTTCTTATTGAATTTTAAATATTCATCTTCAGGTTCTGCTTTTTTCACTCTGCATGACTTCCTATATTTTATACTTTTTCAAATCTTTTAACATTTATCATCTTAACTGTC
The DNA here is from genome assembly GCF_003287225.1 of Phascolarctos cinereus. NCBI lineage: Eukaryota > Metazoa > Chordata > Mammalia > Diprotodontia > Phascolarctidae > Phascolarctos > Phascolarctos cinereus. The sequence continues at coordinate 40,997,992 of NW_027555514.1, forward strand.
ACAACATCCCTTGTGATTAGCAAGCATTATAGTCTCTATTTTACAGATGAAGATACTAAGGAATCAAAAAGTTAAGTGATTGTCTAGGATTTCCCATCTAGTTCTTTGCAGTGAGAATTCTTGTCTCCTGATTGCTAGTCCAAAATTATTTTTTACTTTCCTATGCTGCCTCCCAAGGCCCCATAGGAAACATTACCTCTTGCTGTGAGCTTGAACATTAGGGGGGGGGCTTTGAATAGTCTAATCACTTGCCATGGTCAATTGTCCTTTTCTTTTTAGGCAGTTGGGGTTAAGTGACTTGCCCAGGGTCACACAGCTAGTAAATGTCAAGTGTTTGGTCTGAGGCCGGATTTGAACTCAGGTCCTCCTGACTTCAGGGCTGGTGCTCTATCCACTGTGCCACTGAGCTGCCCCTTCAATTGTTCTTTCTTCAAACCATGATAAGTTATCTGGATTCATTCCTCAAAGGCTAGGATACCCATACCCAGTCACATTTTTCTTATCCCGGTGATCTGGACACCCCTGGCTGTTTATGTACAAATCCAGATGCCTTCTTCTTCCCTCCAGTTGCTCTCAGCTCTAACCCCTAAATGTTCTTCTCCATCTCTATCTGTTCTATCTACTCTGCTATCTGAAATGACTGCTTCAGAATCAATAAATTAGCTTTTGTCTTCAACTATTTCCTTTTTCACTCTTTCCATCTTATAGCAGCCACTAAGACCTGGCTCCTTCCTGATGATCCAGCATTTGGTAATCTTTTCCAGTGCTGGATACATTTTCATTCATGCCCTCTTTCCCTACTCACTGGATGGGGAGGGAATACTCCTTGATCCCCATTGACATTTTCTATTATTATCAGTCAGCAACCTTTCCTCCTGTGAAGTTCTTGTTATTCGGATTTGTCGCCCAATCCAGATTCTGACGACCATTGTCTATTTACTCCCAGGACATTATACTTCATCAGTGACTTCAGTTCCTGGTTCATGGACACTCTTTCTAGTTCAACTCTTGCCATGATTCTAATGGACTTACACACACACACACACACACACACACACACGCGCGCACACACACACACACACTACTTCAGTACACTAACATTTCAGTTCCTCAGATTACTCATTTCCCATGCATACTTACTCAACACCCCTAAAAGGGTCTTTTCCCAACTCATCACCTCTGCACAGGATGCACTTTCTTCCCTTCCCAATCTTGATCCTCTGGTGAATCACTTTAAATCCTATGCTGTTCTTTACACTTAAATGCCTTGCTCCCTCATCTTGCCACCAATCATGCCTTGTCAAATGCCAGCCTTGGATAATTCCCAATCTCTTCCTTTACTCTTAGCTCACATGTAAACGTGGCTCTTCTTTTTGCTGAGGCAAACCACTCTACATGCAAACTTGGTCCCAGCTCATAACATTTTCTCCAGTTGATTGTCCCCTCTGTTGGTCCTTTTCTCTCTCTACTCTTTTATCTCTATCTATTAACTCTTTCTATGCTCCCTGTAAGCAAGCCATGTCTCCCTATCTTCAAAAAGCTTTCACCTGATCCTACCACCTCTTCTAGCTATTATCCTATATCTTTCTGACCCTTCATCAACAGAAGGGAATTTTAAGGAAGAGCAAAATGTTTCATGCTGGTTGCTGCAGGAATTTTCTCCTGATTGGAAGATCATTGAGTGATGAAGAAAGGAGATTCTCACTATAGCCATGTTTTTCTTTTGACAATGAGAAGAGAAAGGATGCACGATTGAATGAAAAAAAAGCACAGGGAGAAAAGATTCAAGCGGCAAGTTTCTATTGTCATGACAAGTATATCCAGTGATGCTAGGTCTCCTGGAATGTACTCATCAATATATAAGTGTCAGACTAGGTTAGTAAAGGTAAGCAGATAATTGAAGGCAGTTTATGTCAGAAGGAAGGTCGGAGTTAATTGAGGAGAGCAATACAGTTTTCATAGCTAGCTAAGCACTGCTTTGAAGCACGTTGGAATGAAGACTATCCAAGTTTCTGATTCTAGGAACTAAGTAAGGGTGAATTCTACTTAATTCTACTTTCATGGAAGGAACCCTAGAATTAGATCAAGCAAGGATTAATAACAATTGAAGTTCAGTGGAAGTTGATACTTAATTTGTATGTAGGTATTTGTATTTCTTTAAATCTTGCTCTGTAGTTTATCTTGACTCGAGTTTATAAAACAAATAGTAATTAGGAATCTATCTATGACTCATGTTATTATATTAACAAAGAATTCTGTTTTCAAAGGAAGAACATAATTATAGAGATAGTTGGCTGTTTTTCCTTCCCATACGTAGCTCTTAGTGCCTGAAGGAATCCCATCTACTGTACTCCATTAGCAGGCACCACCCTTTACCTGGTAGCAACTTTCAGGGTTGTAGGCACTATGCCCAGGAAGAAATAATCAGCCATTGTTTGGGCTGGTCTTGAATTTCCAAACTTAGTAAGTAATAGCAAGTGTTAACATCTCTGTGCCTGAGATTATTTGACTGTTAAAATGGAAATAATCTCTATCCTTTTACCTTGCAGGGATAATGTAAAGATGAATGAACTGCTATTTTTTTAATGCTTTGAGATTTCTGTAAGAAAGGCAAGGTTAGTAAAATTATGGTGATGGTGAGCATAGGGTTGCCATATTTAGAGAAGGGGTCTTCAGATGTTCTGGAATCACCACGTCACATAATGTTAATGATAGTAATAATAGCTACCATTTTCTGTAGTATTTTAAGGTATACAAAGCACTTTACTTATGTTATCTCATTTAATCCTCGCAACAACTCTGGTAGGTAGATGAGACTTGCTGAGCATCACATGACTAGCAAGCATTAAAGACAGAGTTTGAATTCAGGTCTTCTTGACTCCTAGTTCAGTGCTCTACCCATTGTACCACCTAGCTACTTCCCATCCTCATAACTTTGAAGATAACCTTGATATTCATTATATATATATATGTATATATATAATATATACACAAAAATACATATATACATACACATATGCTTATATATAATAACAGAATCTTTAATAATCAATAAAGGGTTAGTCTTCTCTAAAAGAAAGCAAAATACTATCTAGTCTGTTGCCAGAGATATAGTTAAAAATGGTCTGAAATTGATAAGCTTCCCCAAACTTAATAATGCTATTTTGTTATTTAAATGGCTCTATGATCTCATTGGTATGGTTTCACTTGCTTTCACTGGGGGCAGATCATGACTCTTCCATACTTTATTGTGGGTGATTCTTATTTATATCTTCCCATGCATTTCCCACAGATAATCTACTCCATTGCCTTGGCTGATTTTTTCTCTGGAAAATCTTTAAAATATCTATTTTTGGAATTATTTATTTAATGTCTTATTTTTCCCCAATTACATGTAAAAGTGGTTTTTAACATTCATTTTGAAATATCATTAAAGAAATATTTTGCAGCTATAAGTGTAGTACTTTGGCATTCCATCTGTCATGCACCCTTCTCAGGACCTGGCAGATCCCTTGCAGTCCTATGGGTTCTTAATGATGCCTTTGCCTTTTCTTCTTGCATACAAAGTCATCATTTGTTCTGCACTGTATCCTATTTAATATTCACTATGTATCTTTCCATTGTGCTTTCAGGAGGCATTGTGTTACTGAGCAAAGATTATTGCCTCTGGAATCAAAGGGCCCAGTTTCAGGTCCCACCTGCCTATGTGACTTTGGGCATGCCATTCCCCTTTTCGCCCTGGCTGGGGCCTTGGTTTCCTCACCTTCATGTGAAATGAAGGGATTAGACCCAGTGGTGTCTGAGGTCTCTTGAAGGGTCCTATGACTCTTACCTGCAGTTTTGACTCTCTGAGATGTTGCTGTTCTGTGATGTACAACAAGAGAGCATCACTGGGAGAAAAGTGTTGTTAACAGCAATGATTAATATTTATATGTAAATCCTACTAGGGTCAATGGTTCCATCACTTTGGGTGCCTGCTTCTGCCAATGTATGTGCCAACTTCTGTGGTTTGGCCACGGATGATTGAAAGTTGAAGAGCTTCCTCCAAGTCAGCTGAGCTGGGTCTCAGATGACAAAGTCTTGCTGCCAGGGCCTTGATTCCAGTTCCTTCAACTTCTGCTCCCTTTCCTCACTGTCTGTCCCCTCTGTCTATATTTAAAGAATTCTATTAGAGTCTATAATAAAGCAATGAAAACATAGGTATTGTCATTTTTGTTTCTCTCCGTTAGAATGTAAACTACTTGAGGGCAGGAGCCATAAGTTTTTGTTTGGAGGGTGCATTTTTTACCATTCTTTGTACCTCTGCTGCCTGCCACATAGTAAGCACCTAATAAATGCTTATTGATAGACTTTAATAAAAAGCCTTTCCAATTTTGTAGAACCATCTAGTGCTTCTAGTGTTTGAGAATCCAGGGTCACCTCCATGCCATAACGAAGTATCTGAGGAGCACTTCAGAAGAGTAGTGTAACTAATTGTTATTATGTATATATTATTAATTATATGGCTAGGTGGTGCACTGGATAGAGTGCTGGTCCTGGAGTCAGGAAGACTCATCAAATCTGGCCTCAGGCACTTACGAGCTATGTACCCTGGGCAAGTCACTTAACCCTGTTTGCTTCAGTTATTCATTTGTAAAATGAGCTGCAGAAGGAAATGGCAAACCACTACAGTGTCTTTGCCAAGAAAACCCCAAAGAGTCACAAAGAGTCAGACGTGACCGAAACAACTGAATACCAACAACAATCTTTAATTATAAATATTGGTTTTAATAATAAAAGAAAGTTAGTATATTAAAGTTATGGATGGAAGTTGTTAGGGCTGTACTAAAATTTCTTTTTTTCTTTTCATGTTCCTTATTTGGACCAAGATAAACCAAAGAGAAGATGGAAAATAAAATATTATAGCTATCTATAAAAATTAAAAGAGCTATTACATGAAAGAGGGAGTAGACTTGTCCTATATTATTTGTTGTTTGAGAGGACATAATTTATATCAGAGGGATGGAAGTTACAAGAAGGTACAGTTCCACTCCCATCTGTGAATGGACTTTATAAGCGGTAGATAGATAGATAGATAGATAGATAGATAGATAGATAGATAGATAAATAGATAGGTGGATGGATAGATAGGTAGATAGAGAGAGAGAGAGAGAGAGAGAGAGATGGATGGATAGATGGATACATAGATAGGTAGATAGATAGATAGATGGATGGATGGATGGATGGATAGATAGATAGGTAGATAGATCGATAGATAGATAGATAGATCGATCAGTCAATTGATCAATCTGTCCACAAAAGGAACAACTTGCCTTACAAAGTGGTGAGCTTCCCATCCCTGGGAGTAATCAAACAAAAGTCAGAGAAGGGAATCTAATGTTGGGTGGGAGGTTGCTCTAGATTAATCTCTAGCTCTGAGGTGCCATGATTGGTAATGCACATGCTCTTGCCCATAAAGATGCATCCTTGGGGTTTCTGCCTTTCTGGCACAATCTTTAATTGTAGATAAGAACAGATGCATATATAGGTACAGAAGGAAGATGAGAATGTGGTTTATAGGCTGAGGAAGAGGAAGGAACTAATTTCCAAAATAACATCTTCACACAAGCTTGAAAGATGGAAAAACATCCAGGAATTTCACAAAATAGCCCTGGCCAAACTTGGACTGAGTTAGAAAATTCTCTTCAAGAAGTTTCTACAAATGCTAGGTTTCTATTGAAGATAGTCTGGAAGAAACCTTGGTTTAAAGAACATTGTGCCTTGGTTAGTTATGTAATCTAGTTTTCAGTCCCTGGGCGATTTGGGTCTGAGAACTTGTCATTTACATTGAGAACTGATCAAGTCTTGGCAGACTGACACAATCTCATTTTACTCATGAGACATGGATTTGTAAATGAGAAAGCCAATTATTAATTTACAAGGGAAGCTGTAATTTAATAATCAAGACTGTCCTTGCATTCTCCAGATGACACCCTCTCTCCCTAGTGGTATCCTCACAGGGGAGGCAGAATATACTTGCCTGTGTGAGATCTACCTGCCTAGATGTTATCAGCATTCTTCAGACAAGTCACCTTCCTCTTCCATGTCCTTCTCCCAACCTGCTGGCTTGGGAGACCCACCCAAGAGATCAAATGAATATTGGAGACCTTCCCTGGTAAGCGTGTAACCAGATACAAAGAGTTCACATTTCTTTAAGGGATATTTTAATGTAGGCTGCATTAATTTGATGGGGTGAGCTTTTGCCATTCCTAGTAGCGTGATACAGTGTTAAGAGAACTGGATTTAGCATCACAAGCACGTGGTTTTAGATCCATTCTCTGTCACTGATTTCCTGTATGATCATAGCAAGTCACTGGACCTGTCAGTTTCCTCATCTGTATCATGAGGGAGTGGGACTGGGTAACCTCTCTGGTCCCTTCTAGCTCTAAATCATTCATTGGGTAGAATGATTCCATGAATCAATGATTCTACAATTCTGGACTAGACTCATATGCCCATAGCCAGTTCCCCTTCTTTCAAAGAGAAAGCTGGGCAAATCTGAAACACTTTCTCCCTTTTCTGTGGTCCAAGATATATTTGGTTTATCTGATTTCTGGTTGATGTGTTATTGTTTGCATTATTTCAGTTTCTTCTTTCCCCTGCAGTCTTGCCTTTGCATTGATCACGTGCTAGCAGTGTGTCAATTGATGTAGCCAGGGCAGCTTGGCAGAGAGGCTAGATATAACAATGTCTACTTTGGACATGAAGTCAGGAGGACCTGGGTTGAATCCTTCCAGTCTCAGAGACTAGAGCTTAGCTAGGTGATCCAGGCCAAGTCACTTATCTTGGTAAGAAGGGGCCAGGATGTGAAGTTGGCCTCTGATGCCTGGGAGTAGAAAGGGCCTACCAAGCCACAAAGACTTTGCTTGTGGGCCCAGGAATAGGCCATATTCCTGCCGTCTGAGAACCAGCCCATTAAGGTTCAGAGAGTTCATCAACCTCACAACAATTTCTGAAGGTCATTTAACAAGTGTTCAAGGGGTTATGTTCTACGACATTGCAGTGAGTGCCCCCACACCTCTGGAACCTCTGAGCCTTGATGTATTCAAGTGTGAAGACCTAATTAGACTCTGGAGCATTAAAGCCAACCCAAGAGTGGCCTTTTGTGATAAATACATGCAAGGGACATTTCTAGTGTAGACACTGAATGTGTAGCTATATAGGTTCCATCAATCCTTAAACATGAACAGAATTTCAGAGATTTTACCAAGCATCTGAGTTAGTGCACTATTTCTACAGTTAGGTTTATTGCTCAGGGTAATAGCTGGTCACCATCTTTCATGAAAGCTAATTTGGAATTTATTAAGCAAATAATAAGAGTCCTCTGGAGATACCCTAAGTTAACATGAATGAGGCATGGCTTCACCCGTTAGAATTTTAGAGCAGAAATTGACCTTTGCGTGTGAAAGCAAATGAGACTAGAAGTCAGAAGGCTAGTGTTCTAGATGGGGCTCTCCATCTACTAACTGTGTGGACTGTCCAATCCTCCTCTCTCAGCCTTGGTTTCCTCCTCTGTAAAATTAGGGTTTGGGATTTAAATGAACATCCTTCCACTTCTGAAATTTTTTGTTCATCTAATCCAGCCCTTACTTTGTGGATAAAGAAACAGAGCCCCGAGACATGAAGTGTTCTGCCCAATATTGCTAGTGCATTCATTCTCATCCTCCTATTCCTCCATGATCCATTTCCCCCATCAGTATTTTAAGATTTGAAAATCACTTTATATCCATTATTTCACTTGATTCTCATGACTGTGAAATGGGTGCTACATGTATTATCCTTCTTTAAAAGTTGAGGAAACCAAGGCTCAGAACCAATTTCAGTGATTTTTCTATAGTCATACTATGGTGCCTCCCCTGGCTCCCATTCAAGTAGGCTTTATGTTCTGCCATGGTTCTCCCTGCCTCTCAGTCCATTCCCCAGCCTTGTTCCTGGGGTTCATCATATACTTGAGATGTTGTGCTTTATTTGGGAGAAAGATCTCTAAAATGAAGGTGAATTCTCTCTCGTGTCCATTATACCACTCATTTTGTCTGCTCATGTATGAATTCAGATCGTAGAAAAAGTCCCAGTCCCTTTGGCTGCTGTTAGTGGTGGTGTTCATTTCTTTTAGTTATATCCAACTCTTTGTGACCCCATTTGTCATTTTCTTAACAAAGATACTGGAGTGGTTTGCCATTTCCTTCTACAGCTCACTTTACAGATGAGGAAACTGAGGAAAACAGGGTTAAATGACTTGCCCAGGGTCATCCAGGTGGTAAGTGTCAGGCTGGATTTGAACTCATGAAGATGAGTCTTTCTGATTCCAAACCCAGTGCTTTATCCACTGTACCACTAGCTGCTTCTCTCTGGCATGAATATCAATGAAGACATAGGAAACTTGCTTCTTATTATTCATTATTTTTTAAAAAAGTCTTAAGATGAATTGTCGAAGGTGGCATGAGTAGAAAATATGAAAAAAATAGTAAGGCGAATACATGCTGAAACTTGACCGAAAAATATTAGTATTAGTGTAAGGTGAACAAAGGGATTTACTATAATGCTGGTGCTAGAGGGAGTCAGCACAACCCCACACATACTTCTTACAAGTATTTCCAGTGAGCTCTTGAAACTTTTTAACATTCAAAGTAGTTTGCATGTCATTAGCGCCAGAGACGTGGGGTATGATGGGAGTGGAAAAAAGTAAATGAAAAGGAGAAATATATTTATCCCCAGCCTGAAGATTTAAAAAGAGATGCAGAGCCTGTGGGGAGCACATATTCATCCTGTAGTATGAGCGAAAGTATAACTCACTCTGCAGTCTGAAGATCTGAATTCAATTCCTGCCTATGATACTAACTTTGTGACCTTATATAATTATTTTTATCCCCTTGGGTCTCAGTTTCTGCAACTCTGAAATGAAGGGTTGGACTAGATGGCTTCTGAGACCCCTTTCAATGTTAGCTTGATGATCCTATGACCCTGGAGCAAGGAAAATGTGAAAAGAATGCCCTCATGCTAGGTCAGCCAAGAGTGAAGTCTAGCCATGACCCATTGAATAGGGTTGAGTGAGAAAGGCTGGTGTCTGGCTGGCCGAGTAGTGCGGAGGAGGCCTGACAGAAGGTCATGCATCAACATGTGGCCTTGGTCTGAGGGAGAGGGACCAGAAGTAACCATTGCAAGATGAGGGCAGGCACTGAGTGGATATTAGCCAAGAAATCAGAAGAGCTGGAGCTTTAGCCAATGACACCTGCAGTAACTGGTCTATGGGCTTCCCAATCTGAATGGAAGCAGATACATGACTGAAATGAGAAGCAGCAGAACCGACCCCTCCAAGAAGCTAAGGGAGGTGAATTTGGGTCGGCTCTGGCAGGAGAAATGTTCTAGCCTTAACAGAGGCACCACTCCCTATCTTCCCACTGGCGTATGAGTGTTTGAGAAATTATGCCCTCTGATGTGGGAGAGCTAAGAATGATTCTACTCTTCATTTTCCATCATTTACTTGGCTGTCTGGTCAGATAAAATACCTTACAGTTTGATTTATGGCTCCTGCCTGGTGTTTGGTAGAGAATGCACTGGATAAAAGTGTGAACCAACCCACATTTGATCCAGGGAGCATTGTAATTCCAAGTGGGGGGGGGATACTCATTGCAATAGAAAAGATAGGAACATTGTTCCTTGATATAGTGGAAAAAATAGGATTTGGCATTAAAGGAATTGGGTTTGAATTCTGATCCTCCCCTTATTCCCTTTGTGACCTGGGGCAAGGCACTTTTCCTTTCTGGGCCCAGTTTCTTTGTCTGTCAAGGGAGGGGGTAGAACTGGACAGTGTGTCTCTTGGATTGCTTCTGGCTCTAAATGTTCTGTTACAGGGAAAGTTCTCCAAGTGGCTCCTTTGAGTTCTAGGACTACTTCCTGATTGCTGAGGGGTATTCCATGGGTGGGAAACCACACCCTTAGTATACACATGAATCGAGATCAGCATGTTTTAGAGGCCTTTCTGTCTTGGCAAACCAGATGGACTCCACAGACAACATGATCCTGAAATTTCCATTGCTGCTACCATAATTCAGCCCCTCTTGTTTAGAGGTTTGGAGAGCCCTCTTAACTGACTTCTTAGCTTTTCGTCATTTCCTCTTGAGTCCATCCCACACACTGCTGTGAGATTAATTCTTCAAAATACACAGCTTTCATCACGTTATTCCCTCATTCAAAGACTCTCAATGGTTTTGTCTTACATCTTATGGAGAAAATAAAATCCAAGCCTCTTCTGAAGACAATCGGTCCTTTACATTCTTGTTCCAGGATTTACATCACACCATGCTCTAGCCACTTTCAACTGTTTTCCATTTCCTGATACTTCCTCTGCTTTTCCACTTCTCCTGCCCCTGTTTATGCCGTTCTCTCTGCCCTAAGACTCCCTCCTTCTTTCTCAGCTTTTTGACATCCTGACTCCCCTTCAAAGCCACCCCTTCTGCAAAACTTTTCTTGGCCTCTGCACTGGAAGTAAGCTCTCTGTTTCCCTTAATTTTCTTAGAACATTGATTATAATGTTTATGTTTCTCATTATGCTTAGTATATTCTATTTGTGTTATATTTGTATGTGCCAATATCTCATTTCCCCAAGGAGAACCAAGTAAGCTACTTGAGAGCAGGGACCAAGTCTTCTTGATCTTTGTAACATTTCTGGTGCCATGACTAGTACCTTATACATATCTCATAGATTTAACTTGGAAGGGACCTCAATGCTCATTTTATTGATATGGAAATCAAATTCTGGAAAAGTTAAATGTCACATGGGTAAGAGCTGAGATTTGAACCCAGGTCTTCTGACTCTAAATTCAAGACTCTTTCCAATATACCATATTTTATACATGTTTGTTGAATGACTCATTGTATAAACAGTTTTACTGATTGTTAATATTGATCATAATAATAATAACCTATCTAATAGAATCAGAAAAATTTAGTGTTTAGAATTCATTTAATCCAATTTCCTCATTTTACATATGTGAAAACTGAGGCCTGGAGAAAGGAAGGCACTCACCCAAGACTTCATAGATGATTAGTGGTAGAGTTCACACTGTGAAAACTATCAATGACAGACACTTTAAAGATTTTTTTTAAAAAACCCTAGATACCTATTAATTAAGCTCTATTATATGCTTATTGTGTTTTGTAAATATCTGCATTTTTAGGTAGTGTCATAGATGGAAACTAGACTTGAATCTGAATGTGAATCCTCCCTCAGACATTGTATGGACCTTGCAGATACTTAGTGACTCAGTTTCATCATCTTTAAAATGGGGATAATAATACCTACTTCACATGGTTTTTGTGAGGATCAGAGAAGATGATATGTGTTAAGTGCTATATAAATAATAGCTATTCCTCTTATTATCTTTCCTACCAGCGTGTGAACCCCTTGAGATCAGATGCTGCTAGGTCTGTATTTGTCTCATATCTCTCTCAGTGCTTGGCAAGCTGTTGGGAACGTGCCTCAGTGAACATAAGTTAAAATTAAATCTTGAGTGTCTAGTAGATAAAATGTTCCATGTGGAGACCAGAATACTTGGGTGTCTGGAAAGCCCAGGTTTACCTCACACACTTACTAGGTGTATGACCATAGGCAAATGGTTTCTATCCTTTAAGCCTCAGTTTTCTCATCTGAGTGTTGGGCTAGATGGCATCAGAAGTCTTTTCAAGCTCTACTTGTGTGATCCCATGATGCTAAATCATTGTGTTCTCTCTCTCTCTCTCTCTCTCTCTCTCTCTCTCTCTCTCTCTCTCTCTCTCTCTCTCTCTCTCTCCTCTCTCTGCCTCAGTTTCCTCATTTATAAAATACTACTAAACTATAATACTGCCATGCCAGCTTTACAGGTCTGGCATGAGGACCAAATTGATGTATGTATGAGGCCTTTGTAAACTTTAAAATGCCATGTAAATGATATTATATTGAAACCCATTTTGATCTAAAGATTAACTGAGATTTATGAAACTAGAATTGCTTCTTTGTTGCATTTTGAGGGCATAGTAATGTTTTTGAAGTCAGTCACAGATTTGGAGCCAGAAGGGACCTCAGATGTCATTGAGTCCATCATCCCCTTCATTTTATAGATGACGGAGGCCCAGAGAAATGACTAGTTCATACAAGTATTAAGTGAGAGACGCGGAATTTGAATCCAAATATTCTGACTGTCTATCCAAATTTGCATAGATACAATGGCATATGTATATACAAAAGGCCACTTTTCTTCTATCACCGAGCCTAGCACCATTAATAGTTGGGTTTTGGCTTAACTTTCATGCCAAAAATCAGTAGAAAACCATGCTGGTTTTCGAGCCAGGGGATGCTATTTCAAATCCTAATTCTGCTACTTACCACTCTTGACCTTGGCCCTCGCTGGCCCTCAGTTCCTCATCTATAAAAGAAGAGGTGGGCCTAGGAGGCCTCTGAGATCCTTTCCAGCTTTAAATGGATGATTCTTTGATTAGCATGCAGCCTGCAAGGGCGCCTTGGTCGCACATCACCAGCCAGCTGCTGCTAGTGCCTACACTCCCTGTTCCGGCCCTCTGGACTTCCTGTTTGCATTTTTTATCTAGCACTCCTTCCCTTTGGATGAGAGATGTGATTCAGACTTGCTGTCAGCATCTGGCAAGACTAGAAAGAAAGGAGGGAGGGCAAGACAAGAGCTGGAGGAAGGGAGTGGGAGAGGGAACACAAACCTTGCATTTAATTAAAAAAATATTTGCAGGGCTTAGGCTGGCTACCTGCTGTTTTAACTAGAATGATTGGTTTCTCCCCTGGAGATTGCTTCATGGCCTCTGCCAGTTTCTTTGAGCCCAGGCTAGGGCTTTTTCTTTGATGGATTAGTAACTGCTGTGACATATAGGCTTTTGTTTATTCAGTCATATATAATAATTATGATATATGCTGCAGAAAGTTCAAAAGAGGTTTGCTGTCTCCACCTTCCATTGGGGCATGAAGTGGTAATGGTAGCATAGGGTGTCATACTCATTCTAACTTGATATTTGTTTTGTTTTGGTTTTTTGTTTTTTTGCCTGGTTATATTTAGAAGTGCTCTAGACTGAGGGAGAAAGGGCATGCCAAAAGACATCTCTTGCTTATAGATAACTCACATGTGGAAGGAAAGACTTACTTTGGAAGGGCCCTGTTGTGCCTGGAAATTTTCTATGATCAGGACAATGGGACACATTGGTAAGTGATGACTGTTGTCTGGATGATAAAGGACACTGTCTAAAGGTAGCGTGGTATTATTATAAGAGTATGGCTTTGGAAGTCAGGAGTTCTGGGTCTCGGTTCTAGTTATATAATGATATTAACTGGCATTTATACAATACTTTAACATTTGCAGAGTTTTACAAATATTATCTCATTTGACCTTCATAACCACCCTGGTAGTAGGTACTATTGTTATCCCCATTTTGTGTATGAGGAAACTGAGGCTGAAAGGTTAAATGTCTTATCTAGGGTCATGCAAGTAGTGTCTAAGGCAAGATTTGAATTTGGGTCTCCCTGACATCAAGTACAACACTGTATCCAATGAGCCTACCAGTTGTCTATGTCATCTATCTGTGTGACCCTGGTCAAGTCCCATAGCCTTTCTTGGCTTCAGTTTCTTCTGTAAAATGGATGGATGGAATGAGATAGTCTCTGAAGACCCTTGCAGCCCTCATCTGATGATTTAAAATCAGTCCTCATTTACAGATATGCACATGGAAGATCTGCTTAATTAGGAAGAGGATAGACCTTAAACACCACTGAGGCCAACACCTTCATTCTGTAAATGGGGAAACTGAGGCACAGACTGGTCCAAGATCATACAATTGGTAGCAGAGTTAGGTCCCCTGACCCCAAATTGAGGAGGCTTTCTGCAATGCTGCACTGCTTAAAGCATCCCTCTGGGAAAGTTTAACCCTGCTCTGATGCTGTTAGGGACATGTGATAGGAACACCGGGATTGCTTTGTCCTTGAATTTTGATGTTCAATTGCCTTGGGGCATGATGGGCTCCAGGGAAGGAGAAGTTGGCAAGCTTAGTGTTTCTCTGACCTTTCCCGGATCAGAGCAAGTCCTAGGAATGAGACTCCTGATAGCTGTGAGCAGCAGCTTCTGAAGTGTATTTGCTATATAGGCGATTTCTATCTTTATTTTAAGCTCTCACTTTCAAGACCTTATCAGCAGATCCATACAGATTTGCCTAGACTGTGTTAAAAATGTTGTTGTTGTTGTTGAGTCATTTTTCTTTCACATCTGACTCTTTTGTGACCTCATTTAGGGTTTTCTTGGCTAAGATACTGGAGTGGTTTGCCATTTCCTTCTCCAGCTCATTTGACAGAGGAAGAAACTGAGTCAAACAGGGTTAAGTGGCTTGTCCAGGGTCACACAGCTAGTAAACGTCTGAGGCTGGATCGGAACTCATGAAAATGAGTCTTCCTGACTCCAGACCTGGAGATCTATGAACTATGGTGCCACTTAGCTGCTCCTGTTAAAAATGTGCCTTAAACTAAAGGTCTCCAGAGAAAAGGTGTCAAGGAAAAACTTCACAGTCATAAGAAGGGCTGAGATCCAGATGACTCAGTCTTTGCTCACACCCTGCTTGGAAAGCATGGCCCATCATCCCACCAGTTTGCAGTGTCATCTTCACTGTGTCTCCATCACCAGCTAGTTACACTGAGCAGTCCTCATTCTTGGTCTGCTGTATAGAAACCATAGCCCAGAATGCTTATCTCTACCTGCCTCTGTACTGCATTGGCCTTTCTTCTCTTTTTTTTTTTCATCATGTTTGGGAAAATGGAGATGGTTTTTATTGAGATATTCCATTCTTTCTTGTGTCACAGTTGCCTTTGGTAGTCTATCAAAGCCTCTGGAACCTGTCTCAGAATAATAGTTTGTTGTTCATAATTGAAGGAAATTCTAAATTTCCATAATGGAAATTAGTAAAAATAAAAATGTAATTTTTTCGCATCCAAGTTCAGAGAACTCCTGAAATCTGTCCATGGACTATGGATCCAAGGTTAAGAATCCTTAAAACTAGATCAGTTTTTAAAAAAATATATTATTCTCTTTTGTTTTTATATCACCTTTATTTCTGAATACATGCTTTGCCTTTCCTCTACTCAGCTAGACATGCCTTGTAGTAAAAAAATTTAAAAAGAAAAGGAGGGAAAACAGTTTTGAAAAACTGACACACATATCTACTGAGTCTGACAGAAGCAACATAGAAGAGCCTGAGAACTGGGTTCAAATGCTACCTTTGACACGTCACCTGTGTGTAACCTTGGATGAGTCACTTAGCTTCTGGACCTCATTTTCCTCATCTATAAAATGAGAATGCTTGGCGGGATGGTCTCTGAGGATCCTTCCAGCTCCAAAGTTGTGTCATCTGCCAAGTTTCACTCAACAGTCCCTCACCTCTCCAAAGAAGTGAGGGATCTAGCTTTTCTCGTCTCTTCTTTGGGCACAGGCTTAGTTATGACGCAGCATCCAGTTTCGAGGATTTGTTTTATTTCTTTCTGTTCACAGTGCTGTGGTCATTATGTAGATCTGCTTCTTGAGTTCCTCTAGTAGTGGCTGAAAACATTAGGACGCCATCTTGAATAGTCCTCTGGGCTTCTGCTCAGTGAGTCTGATGCATAACATCACATCACCATTTTCCCTTTGAACTCCCCAGCCACATGTTTGGCTGCTTGCCAGCGAGTGTTCTGGACTATTCAAATTTCCTATTGTTTCTGTTTGTCACCGATGTACGAACCAAGGCAAGGACAAATGGCGCCTGATGCAGAGCGGCAAAGATAAATGATGGTGAGAAAGGATTGTTCTTTTCTCATCCCATGGCTTAAACGTGAGTTGATGCCAAGGATGAGTGGACTATCACGCTTCTGTCAAAGAGAAGAGCACACGAAGGTTGTCCTGGGAGCAGGTTTCCATGTGCCTGCCTGAGGTGGCCCTGCCCCCTCCATCCTCCACGGAAAGGGGGTGGGGTGAGTCATAGTGCTGAATAACAAACTTGGGTTGTGTGGTGGTAGCTGCTCAGTGCCACCAAGGATCAAAGTGGCAGGTGTGGTAGGCATTTCTTACGTGGTTATTGACCCAGTGAATTATTTGTGTCCTATCAAAAGACCACCCAGGTTGTGAATCTTGAAAAAGGAAAAAGATATCACTGAGAATGAGATGCTGTGGAAGAGTAAGTCTGAGAGGCAGAAGAGCCACATGGGCAAGTGATTCCATCCTGGGAAAGTGAAATGAGGGTCAAAGAATTCTCTGAAGACCCAAAGATAAAAGTAGAAGAACCTCAGCCTTCCAGCTCTTTTCCTTCTAAGACAACATGAACTTATGTAAATGTGGAAGGATTGGGTCTGGTCCTGTGATTTCATTGGTGTAAGGAAGTCCCAGGTAAGGAACTCCTATGTTCCACTCAGAGTCTTAGAGATGGTGTCTAGAGCACGGGGAAGCCAAGTGACCTTCCCAGGGTCATTCAGCTAAGATATGGTAGAATTAGTCCTTAAATTCAACTCTGATTGGTTTCAAGCCTGGCTCTCAAGCCAATGTGCTTGACGTTTCTCAGCGTGTTTGTAAATATTATGTATTTCAAATGATAGCTTCAGATACTCACTAGCTAACTGTGTTACCCTAGGCAAGAACTTTAACCTCTCTCTGTCTCAGTTTTCTCATGTGTAAGATGGGGGCACCTGCTTCAGGTTGCTGTAAGGACCGAATAAGTTAACATATGTAAAGTGCTCTGCAAACTGTCTGTGCTGCCTGTTATTATGATGATGTAAACATATATATGCAGGTATGTGTGTGTGTGTGTGTGTGTGTATAATATTGACAAAATGAATCCAAAATACTTTGGGAAGGAGAACACTAGCAACCAGGGCTATTGAAACAGACACTCAAGCTGCATCTTGAAGGAAACTAGGGGTTTTCAAGGGTGAAGGTGAGGAGGGAACACATTCTACATATGGGGTACAGCCAGTGTGTCCCGTGCGAGGAATGGTGAGTAGACCAACATGACTGAATTATAGGGTACCTGAAAGGCAGTGATGTACAGGAAGGCTGGAAAGATCAGAAGGGGCCAGGTTGGGCTTGACCATGATATCACATAGCTAGAATGGCATAGGTGGTATAATGGACAGAACACTGGATCTGGAGTCTGGAAGCCTGGAGTTTGACTCCAGCTTCAAACATTAGCTCTCTTGGCTTTAGTTTCCTCATCTGTAAAATGGAGAAATAATAGCACCTACCTCTTGGGGTGGTTCCAAGAATAAAATGAGATGATATTTGTTAAGCACTTTGTAGACTTTAAAAGTACCACATACATGCTTTTGTTGTTCAGCCGTTTCAGTCATGACTGACTCTTCATGACCCCATTTGGGATTTTCTTGGCAGAGATACTGGAATGGTTTGCCATTTCCTGACCCAGCTCACTTTACAGATGAAGAAATTGAGGAAATTGGGGTTAAGTGACTTGCCCAGGGTGACACAGCTAGTAAGTGTCTGAGGCTGTATTTGAACTCAGGTCTTCCTGATTCTAGGCTCAGTGCCATATCCACTGCACCACTTAACTGCCCCCACATACATTCTAGGTGGTCTTTATCATTTTTATAATGTGACATGATGACTGAAAGAATGCTGGATTTTAAAGTTAGAAGAACTGGATTTGAAGCTGCCTTCTGCTGTGACCTTGGGCCAGCTCACTTTCACTCCCTGAGCTTTGGTCTCTTCCTTCACAAGATGTGAGGAGGCTGGGCTAGATGTTACCTCAGAGCCCTTCCAGGCTTCCCCTTCTATGATCCTGTGACTTCTGAGGAAAAGAAGGAATGATAAAAGTGTTAGAGCTGAAAGAAAAACCTGGGAAGAGGAAAAGAGAGAAGAAAGGGGAAGCAGATGCAGGAAGAACATGTCATTGATTTCCCCATTTGGGGGTAAATAGATTTTGGTTCATCCTGGAATCCCATGCATTGATCAGTGTCCAGTGAGATTCTGGAGCTCTGTTCCTTGTCATCACTTTCACAGGGACTTAGCTCTAAAGGAATTTCTCTACCACTCCATATGAGAGACCCATGAGGATGGGATTAGGTGAGAGCAGGAAAGGGGTCATGCCACACCCAGCAACTGCAAGATCAGGAGATTTGTTTAGTGGTAGATGGAAAGAACTTCTCTGTGTCTCTGGTCTAAATAAGATCAGGAACTTGGACAATAGTGAAATTACTGTATCGAAGCCATAATGAGGGTGGGGTGTGAGGCTTTTGCCCCTGGGTGCCAAAATTTGGGGGTGGGTGGAGTGAAAGCATTTGGAGTCCTTCAGTAACATTCATTGATTCACTAAGTCATAAAAATAATAGATCATAAAAACAACTGATCTCAGCACCTTAAGTCTCAAGAATAATTAGTTAAAATAGGAAGCCACTAGCATAATGCTAGTCACTTCCTCCTGCCCTGAATTTGTCTCTGAAAGTTAATTTGAGGGTGGCATTTTGTGCCCCATACCCTGGGAGCAAAAATCACTATACATTTTGCTTATAGTAAATGCTTAATAAATGACTTTTCATTCATTCATGCGTGCATGCATTTCTTCATTCACTCATTCATCTTTCCATATAGAATACTCTTTGCAGTTCTAAGGCTGCAGGTTAGGGTATGGCCACTGCTATTATTGTTTTAGCTACATAATGGTTTTAGCTGGTGCTTCAACCCCTGACTGTTTCAATTTGCCGTGATTGGATCCTGAAACATCCTCCCATGATGTCCTCAGAATCCACCACTTGCCCGGGGACCAGCACCAATAGTCATTATCCTGTGGATGGCAAATATTAATCTGTCTCTGAATTTGTGCATTTTGAAGAATGTGTTGATTGGAGGGAAGATTATCTACTGGACCATCATGCTCTTCCTCTGACAGGTTTATAAGTAATTTTGCTTCCTTAGAGAAAAGGCTGATTATGATATAAAGGAGGAATGCAAGGCAGCCATTTAAAAGCATCTTTACAAAGGACACATTAAACATGAAGTTGAACATGAGGATATCAATCTATCCAATTTCAGTTTATCCTTTAGTCATCAATGCTACAGCATTAGAAGTTTTAAGTTTAAATAACAGTGAGATGATAGAGACTCATAGTAGCATTCAGGCTAATGGAGCACTTCTGGCAATGCCCCACGGATACCATGGCTCAGCACTGGAAGGAAGAGAAGCCACAAGTTAAGATGGTTTAAGGTCAGAAGCAGGTATGGGAAGGAGTAAGTGATGATGTCATGCCAGAGAAAAGGTTCCAGAATTCAGGTAGTCAGGAGAGGTCTGCAGGAGGAGGGAAAGCCTCAGAAGTCAGGATGTCCATAATCTAGATGGAGACCAGCCAACAGACTATAGCAATGTGAGCTTGATACTGAATCGAAGGGGGTCTGAGCTACAGGCTCTTTGTAAGTGGAAGGGCTGCACCTGAAGTCTGGAGCACAGCCCCAGGAATGGGGGAGGGGTCCTGGGGAGATAGGTGAGCAAGTGTGAGCTACAATGACTTAATGGATGTTCCTGGAAAAGGAGGTGGGGAGGTGTGGGGGGGAAAGTAGGTAGATGGTGGTGATGGAGGAAGGGAGCCACAGCAGACTTGGCCTACTTTACAGTCCCTTCTCTTCCCCCAAGACCAACTGAGTCTCCTTTAGCATAGACTCTTTGACTTGAGGTTCACCTACTCCATCCTACTGCTTTGAGGAATTTACAGTGTGGTTGAGGAGACAAAACCCCAGTACATTGACAGCAAGAACAATTACAAAGCCATATGGTGCAGGACAGATACAGGGCATCCTGTATAAAGGCCCTGAACAGGGGCTTTTAAGCATTTTTGGGTCATGGAACCCTTGGTATTCTGATAGGAGACAGACAGGCTCTCTGGGGCATTCTCCTTATAGACATGCATGTTGTTTTCCTAGATAGAATATAAGCTCCTTGAGGGCAGGGACTGTTTTAATTTTTTCTTTATGTCTACATCATTTAGCATGGTGTCTGGCACCTACCAGGCAGTCCAAAAATACTTGTTGACTGATTAATTAATTGAAGGCAAGACCAGTAACTTGGATATTGTAGCAGCTTACTGGTGATAATGAGGGCAGGATGATAATGAGGGTAGGAGGAGAACAGCGGCAAGAGAGAAAAGGAGGGAGCCTTTTAGGCTCATTTTCATTGTTTTGCTCTGTGCCATTTTGTGGCAAAGGATGTTGTGAGCCTATATGAAGAGACACAGGCATAGAGAGGTCAAGGCATTTAGCCAAGTCACCTCTTTGCTTAGTGGAAAAAGCAGGCTTTGAACCCCTTTTTCTTTGCCCTTAGTTAACACTGATTGTGCCCCCTCCTTCATTTGCCCCAGAACCCTTTTCTTTGGGTCAGATTGGAGAGAAGTGCAGTGCCCAAATCCCTGACTCTCTTGCCCAAGCTATTGTCCTGATGAATTAATAAATTGACAAATGAGAGTGCGGAACAACCCACCTGCCTTCCTGTTAATGTAAGTAACTGCGTTTGATGGATTAAATCTCGTGGTGATGCCCAGATGGAAAATTCCAAGGCCTCTGCTAGCTCCCTACTTGACAGGTAAGGAGTGATGAATGACCGCGTACAGTTCTCCAGCTTCCCTGGCTTTCTAAATTGCCACCTGAAAACATTATAGATCATGCTACTACTCAGTGACATGAAATTCTTGTGAGCTGCAGTTACTCTCTGAAATGAGGACTGAATTTTTTTTTCTTTCTTTCTGCTTTTTTTTTTTTTTTTGTAAACTGTTCACTACCAGACTGTAGCCTCTGCTTTATTGGTGTTCTAAAGTGACGTGGTGGGAGATACCACTGCAGTGGCTGGGTGGGTCTTGTCTGAGCTGTACCACATAGACACTTCCGGTGTCGGCCTAGAGAGGTCGGAGTAGCTAATGATGACTCCAGGCAGAGGTTAGAAGAGGAGGGCTTACCTAGATGACAGACTTCTCCTTCATCCCCCTGCCTATCCATACTTATCCCCTCTACACCCCCACCCTGTACCTCCTCCTGCAAGGACAGAACTACAGAATTTTTGAGTTGTAATAGATCTCAGAGGCCATCTAGTCCAAGCTGTATCTGAGAAAGGCTCCTCGTTACAAGCTACCCAACTCTGCCAGAAGACCTCTACTATGGGTGAATCCACTGCCTCCCAAAGCAGTCCATTCTACTTTTTCTTTTTTAAAGGCAATTGGGGTTAAGTGACTTGCTTGCCCAGAGTCACACATCTATTAAATGTCTGAGGTCAGATTTGAACTCAGATCCTTCTGGCTTCTGGGCTTGTGCTCTATCCACTACGCCACCTAGCTGCCCCTCCATTCTACGTTTAACAACAGAATTTGTTAGAAAATTGTTTTGAAAACACTGATGTCTTTTGTTTTCAATGTTACTTTCATGTCTCAGCATGTTCCTTTTTCCTCTTTATGAAATATTTGTAAAGTGCTAATTAGCACAGTATCTGGCACATAGCAGGCACTTAAAAAAAAAAGTCTGTTCCCTTCCCTTCTTCCTGCATGCCTCCTCTTCCCCCAGCCTCCATGGAGAGAGCTATGCTTTAGAACAAAGAATAATGTTAGGAAGCTTTCCCTTATATGAAGTCTAAGTGGGCTTTTTTTTATAACTTCCCCCCATGCAGGTTATAACTGACAGCCGTTAGCACTCAAGGGTATCTCAGGATTTCATGCAATTAATAATAATAATAAGTATTTACATAATGCTTTTTAAGTTTTACAAAGCACTTTATAAATATTTTACCTTCAAAATAACCCTAAGAAATTATTATTCCTGTTTTATAGATGAAGAAATAGAGATTAAATAATAATAATAATAATAATAATCACATATATAATGCATTTTTAAGGTTTGCAAAACACTTGATAAATATTTTATCCTCAAAATAACCCTGGGAAATGATTATTCCTATTTTATAGATGAAGAAATAGAGATTAAATAATAATAATAATCTCACATATAATACTTTTTAAGGTTTGCAAAACACTTTATAAATATCTCATTTTATCCTCAAAACAACTCTGGGAAATTATTATCCCTATTTTACAGATGAAGAAATAAACATGAAATTAAGTAATAATAATAATAGCTAACATTTATATAGTGCTTACTATGTGCTAGGCACTGTGAATGAGCCCTTTTATTATTACCTTTTTGATCTTCACCACAACTCTGGGAGGCAGGTTTTATTATTTATCCTCATTTTACAGATGAGAAAATGAGGTAAGCAGAGGTTATGTGACTTGCCCAGGGTCACATAACTAGTAAGTGAGGCTGGATTTGAACTTAGGTTTTAGGAATTGAGGAAAGGATGTCCTACATGGGAATCTATTGGGAGGGGGGGAGCAGAGAGGGAGCAGAGCAGATCAGTGAGATTCTGCTGAGAGAGCCTCAGAAGCTGTGATGAGGCTGAAAGCCACAACATCTCAGCTTGTAGGCACCACTTTGGAAATCAAAAGTATCCAATCAGAGTGTCCAATAAGGGAGACCAGAGAACCGAACAGTAAATAGAAGCAAGGAGTTTGGGGTGGGAGGAACTGAGAAGGTTCTAATTTTGTTCAATGGTTTGTTGGGCCATTCTGGTGAGCTCCAACTCTCCTGATATCCCACATAAGACCTTATGCTGTTCAAGGCACACTTCATTTATTTACCAAGTGTCTTCTAAGCTCCTGCCTCTCCTGGGAGGCTCTTTCTGACAATGCCAGGCCTCCTTGCTTTCTTTTAAAGTATTTTTACAGATGAAACTGGAATCCAGGGAAGTTAAGGCACTTATTCCAGTTTTTAGTGGCAGAGTTGGGATTTGAACCCAGGTCCTGTGATTTCAAATCCATCCCACTTTCCACCATTCCAGGCTGCCTCAAGGCACTTGATAGCCTGGTAGGCAGACTTTGAAAGCAGCACAAATGAACCCTGATCCTGCGTGCAGTTTATTTAGTTGGAGTCTGAAGTTTGGGCCATGACACATAGCTGTCGGCTCTGAATGTCTGTGAAGATCTTTGAAATATGGCGCTGGGCGGGGGCTGAGAAATGGTAACAGCAGAGACCACTGGTTTTCAGGCAGCCTTCATTTTTCCATTTTCCGCAGGAATAGAAACATACAAATTCATGTCCTGCTTATGTACATGAGTAATGAGACATCCCAGGTGAACTGTCATTAATACATAAGAGAAAATAGTATACAAAAAATTCTTTTTCCCACTGGTTACTTATTAGATTCTGGTCTAACAATTCAGTCTTTTAGAAGCAGCTTCTCCCCCCCCCCCAAGGTTGTCACCTTATATTCGGATAATGTCACTTTGTTATGAATCCCCATAACATTTCTGGGAAATTGCTGTAATTATTCCTATTTCACAGATGGGAAAACTCAAGGACAGACTTTGGGGGTGAGAATGTTAACTCTCAGAGGCAGGGGAGCCAAAAAAATGCTCTATAACTTGAGGCCCTCTTGTTATCTGGCAAAAGCTCCTTTTCCTGCTATTTCTTGAAATGTCCCACTCAGAGCTGTTGTAAATAGAGAGAAACAATTATGGTATCCTGATACCCACTTCTTCTGCTGCACAGGATGCTGAAATAATCAGCCGGTTCTATTTACTCTTAACAGTCTCCAAAAGCAGCAGTTGAAGGGGAAAGAAGGCAACTTAATTAAAAAACAACTGCCAACAATAAGCCAGTAAGCAAAATATAAAGAGCTAATTTCCGACAAGAGCCTCACCCAAGGCAGCGAAGAGCTCTGCCGCATGAAGTCTGTTTTATTATTAGGTTCTTTCCCCTGGTTGTATCTGGTCCAGAACCAGCTGATGGTGTTAGTTGGTTTGGCTACATCATCTTAATTAGATGCATTTTCCAAAGAAAGGAAAGATGAAGTTTACTTTGATTTTTATAGGATACTCTAATAATTTCAAGTGTGTCAAACTGCATCGTTACATAGAATGTTCCTTTTCAATATTAGAAATTTAGGTTTATATGTTAAGAGTTGGAAGGGATTCCAGAGGCCATTGAGTCCAGAGGCCTTCAAACTCCTGGGGCGGCTAGGTGGCATAGTAGATAGAGTTCCAGGCTTGGAGTCAGGAAGACTTCATGAGTTCAAATCTGGCCTCAGACACTTACCGGCTGTGTGGCCCTGAGCAAGTCACTTAACCCTCTTTGCTTCAGTTTCCTCATCTGTAAAATGGAGGTGATGATAGCATGTAACTCACAAGGTAGTTGTGAGGATTAAATGAGATAATTTTAAAGCACTTAGTACCAGTGCCTGGTATGTGGTAAATGGAAATATTAGTTGTTTATTATTATGATTATCATTGTCATTACAGATGAGGAAACTGAGACCAAGAGAGGTTAAGTGACCTGAGACCCGGGTATCCTCTTGGCTTAGTCGCTAAATACCTACCTCTGTGAGTCTGGGTGAGGTACTTAACCTCAGAGTCCTCACGTGGAAAATGGGGTGGATAGACTAGGTGATCTTTCAGATATTTTTCCATCACTGGTATAGTATGTAAATTTCATTTGAGAGACACCAACACCATGCCAGCACAGCCTCAGTGACATCAAGGGAAAGGCGGACCAGACATCAGCACTTAAGCCATTCTTTCCTGGGCGAGGGTCACCTAAGACCAGATGGAGGCAAGCAGACCATGAGATATTTCCACCATGACTGCCTAGGCCATTTTAGTCTTATTTGGAAGCACAGCCAAAGCCTCTGGCACTGATCCTGCACTGGTAGGGAGCCCTGAATTTGCTTCAGTCTTTTCAGAAGGAATCCTGTCCGTAAGGTTCTACAGAGATGTTATCATGGTGGTCTGACTTTGAGTAACTCCAGAAAGAGTCGCCTTCATTGTGAAAGGACTGGAGGCACATGGCTGTCAGCAGAATTCCATGGAGGCCGCTGTCAGCATGAAATGTTGACAGTACAAGCGCGTGAGATTATGTTTTGAGAAGGTGACAGTTAAACATCAGAAATGCCAACCCTTACACCTGTAAAGGGAAATGGCAAGCTGTTTGATGGACCCAAATAGAATGATGTGGAGATCTCACTAAGAATACATTTTATGAATTGAGATTCATTGGATTGATTTAACTCTAGAAATGTCTCCCCTGAAACGAACAGAGCATGAACTCCATATCAAGGTGGAATTCTGTTCAGATCAAATGTCAGTCAGCCCAACAGCAGATGTTTATTTAGTGGCCCTTCTTGTTGCTCTCTTTGTCATTGTTATTATCATCATCCTCTTCTGCATTATCAGTTGACCTTTAGTGATTTAAGATTTATGACATGATTTCCTGTGGACCTCCATAAGAACCATGTGGGATAGGTAATTCATATATTTTTTGTCCCCACTCTACAGATGTGGAAGCTGGTACTCAGTATCAGTATTCACTTGGATTAAAGAAACCCACTTATTAAATGCCAACGAAGTGCCAGGCATTGTAGCAGGTAGATACAGGGAAAAGGAATGAGCATTCATCTATCGCCAGCTCTGTGTCAGGCAGTGTGCCAGGTGCTTTTACAAATATCTCGTTTGGTCCTCACAATGACCCTGGGAAATAGGTGCTATTATTATTATTATCATACCCATTTTGCAGTTAAGGAAACTGAGGCAGATGGAAGTTAAATGATTTGCCCAAGGTCATACAGCAAGTACGTGGCTGAGGCTGGATTTGTATTCAGCTCTTCCTCACTCCATATCCCATGCTTTAGCTCTACTGCACCATCTAGCTACCTCTAGGGGGACACGAAATCGAAAGTAAAACAGTCCTTTCCCCTCAAGTTTTTTCATTCTACCATGTAGTGAGCTCCTCAGCCAATGCAGATCAGCACTTTTCCTCCAATTTGTGGTTTTTGAGAGTTTCCTAGTGATAATGATAAGTGACTTGTCCAGGGTCATACATCCAGGATGTATCACACTTGAACTCAGGTCTTTTCTGACTCCAGGGCCAGTGCTCTATCTATTAAGCCATGAGAAGATATTTACATGTACGAGATATATATTACATACAAAGTAACACAAAATAATCCTAAAAGAAAGAGACTACCCACAGTGGGGTGGGGAAGGTGGGGGGCCCTGCATTGAGAGGCCACATGTAGAAGGTAGTTCCTGAGCCATGCTTTGAAGGGGACGCAAGGAGAGTAATAAAGTTGCCCAAAGGTCACAGAGGCAAAAAAAAATGTGCAAGAGATTCCTACCTCAAAAGAGTTTATTCTTATTGTGATCATCAGAAGTACACATGTGAAATAATACTAATCCATCCAAGGCAGCATGGCCTAGATGAGGGGGATATTGAGCTGCATTTGAGGCTCTGAACCTCTGAGTCCAGGGAGTGGGTATGCCCGCCCACTTGTGTTACATCCAAATGACTCAGGATCGCTTCCTGTCTTTGGTCAGTTTCTTTCTGGCACCACTTTAGAGCCCAAAGACCCAAACTGGCCTCAAACCATCCACTTGTTTTTCCCCATCTTTCCTGCTACATGTTGAAGGTATTTCAGTGCCAGCACTAGGGATGTTCTTTCTCCGTCTGCTCCGGCATTTCCAAAATGATGGTGCCACTGAAAGAGGAAAAAGACAGAAGGAAAAGTCAATGATCAGGGACAAAGTGCTTCTGAAGATGCAATTCAATCAATGCACTTTATTAAACACCTACTGAAGCTTGCTAGGCACTGAGAGTACAAAGACAAAAATGAAGGATAGGAATTATTCTATTTCAGACTTTTTTTTTGTCACTGTGACCTTAAGGTGTTATATAAATGTTAGCTGCTATGATAATTACATCATTATAATTGTGTTATATTTATCACATAAGTATTAATATCATTTATATTATTATCTCATTTGAGGCTCCCAACAGCCCTGTTGAGGTGAGTGCTATTATTATTCCCATTTTACAGATGAAGCAGCTGAAGCCTACTGAAGTTAAGTGACTTACCCAGAATTACACAGCCAGTAAGTGTCTGAAACAGTACTTGAGTTCAGCTTTTTGAGTCTCCATCTAGTGCTCTTAATACTACACCAAGATAAAGAAGAAATTAGCAACAATTCTATTTTGTGGTCAGCCTTGGA
Organism: Phascolarctos cinereus; assembly: GCF_003287225.1. Classification (NCBI taxonomy): domain Eukaryota; kingdom Metazoa; phylum Chordata; class Mammalia; order Diprotodontia; family Phascolarctidae; genus Phascolarctos; species Phascolarctos cinereus. The sequence continues at coordinate 41,025,113 of NW_027555514.1, forward strand.
ATATCCCTGTTAAATTTCTAGTTCCTACAGCTTTCACAGCTCTCTGTTTTAGTACTTCACACACAGCACAGTAGCTGACCAAAAACAACATTCTTAATTAGAATCCAGCAGACACAGATAGCAGAGTTAATTAGGTTTGGGATCTATAGAGTCATTTAGCAATCTGTACAAAATTTCACCAGATTTTTTAAAAAATGAATCCAATGATATATTGGTGGTAGGGGTTATGACCCTGAGCTGGAATAGCTCAAGGAAATTCTGTGTGAGTTCTGGGCATTACGGTCTTCCATCTTCAGGGGCAGGAATTTTCATCCATTTTCTTTTCAGTGTTTCTTTGTTTCTTTGCCCTCCTTCTAAATGGCTCTGCCAATTTGTCACTCACCATTTCACTTTTGTACCACCCGACAGCCCTAAAAAGATCATAATTCCGGAAAATGTTTTCCTGTTTCCACCCCCCTGCAAATTTGTCTCCATTCTGGTTTCTCTAATTAGGCTCTTAGTTGAATTCCCAAAGCCCATTTCCCCCCAAAGTGACATTTTGATTTTTTCTAGTACCTGTGCATATTTTCATTTCTCTCATGTCTTTTCACTTGCCAGTTAGCCATGTCTTAAAAGGCTGCTTTTCTTTCTGTTCATCCTCAGAAATTAATTCCTTCAACCATTTAACCGTTTGGGGGATTCTCAAATCCCCTTTCCTCATTGGGAATCATTCTGATACATGACTGTCATGGATTGTAGAGAGTTTATTCACAATCTTTTTTTTTTTAATAGTTAGGGAAATTAAGTGAAATTATAAAGTCGGATTAAAGAACACAGTGGTATTTGGCCACTAGCCAGAGTATAAACTTATGGGGGCTGTGGAAGACCTCTCTTTAAGCTAGGATTTTCTGGCATACATTGTCCAGGAGTAAAGACAGCACTTTAAGAGTGTCCTATGTCTTGATTCACTATAATGACCCCAAAGGAATACTTTTTAACCCTTCCCCATAGGAGTAACCTTATGTTTCCATTCTTCAGAGGAGGCAAAAATTTAAGCTGGTTTTGGTCAACAGGTATTTGGGTGCCCGATCTGTGCAGAGCACTCTGTAAAATCCAAAGTTCAGGAAAGACCTCATTTAGCTTAAATTCCACTATGGGATATGACACATACACAAATAACTGTAGAATGTAATACATGATAAATGCGTGAGAGAGGTATAGACAAGGTGCTATGATTACAGGGGCCTAGATGAGGAGCGAGAAGGAGCTAGAAGCCACTTGCTCTGACCCCTCTTCATTTATAGATGAGGAAATGGAGACCAAGAGAAGCCCAGTGCGTTGCCAAAGCTACTACGACTTGTCACGTGGCTAGGAAGCTATCAGAGGTAGGATTTGAACTCATCTCCTCTGACTCTAAATTCAGCTTTCTTCCCACTGTACCACAATGGTCTGAATAGGAAAAAAGCAAAATGACTGGGAGAATTAGGGCAGGTTTCATGGAGGAAGGGACATCTGAGCTGGGTTTTAGTGTTTGTTGTCACCATTCAGTCATTTCAGTTGTGTCCAGCTCTGTGACCCCATTTAGGCTTTTCTTGGCAAAGATGCTGGAGTGGTTTGCATTTCCTTCTCCAGCTCATTTTATAGATGAGGAAACTGAGGCAAACAGGATGAAGTGACTTGCCCAGGGTCACTCAGCTAGCAAGTGTCTAAGGCTAGATTTGAACTTGGGAAGGTGAGTCTTCCTGACTCTAGACCCAGCATTCTATGCACTGTGCTACCTAGCTGACTTATGAACATATGGATAGGCATTTTTAAAGTATTAAATAAGCAGGGTGTGCCAGGCATAGGCAACATGAGCAAAGGTAGGGAGGCCAGAAAACATGGGTCTCTACAGGAGATGGAGACTAGTTCAGTGTGCTCACTTGCAGTGAGCCTAAGAGCAGGTGAGGTACAATGGAGGCTGGAATGGGAGAAATTTCTTGATTTTCTGTCTTCTCTATAAAAGCAGGTAGAAGGTTCTTATTTCCTCTCTGGATAATAGTGGAGGGGGGCAGAAAATATCAGGAGGGCTCGCTGCAGTTCCCTCTCTCAGGTTTGACTGTATCAGCTGCCGGAGGGGTTGGAGGGCAATGCCCTCCCAGCCTCAATTGTGCTATTTCTGCTACAGTCAGAAGCCTTCCATGGGGTGCAAGCTGGCCCCCTGCATCTATGGGTTCCGCTCAAGGCCACTTCCACCTCACATGATGGTCAGCACAGTGGCACTGGCTCAAAGAAGTTTCCTACATGACTTATCTCACTGCTGAAAGGGGCAAGGAGAAAGAGCTGGTCACAGCAAAAGAAGCTCAATGGCTGTAAACTGGACCATGGAACTGCAAGGGTAGAGCTGAAGAAGACGGTTGGGCACGAGGAAGAGCCCAAGGACCACAGGGACCAGGGAGGAGGCTTCCTGGATACGAGTGTATGCTGGTTGTTTTCTGTTCATATCTCAGACTTCAGTCACACACTCAAGAGCCGGCGCTTCATCTCAGTTGTGTTCAAGGTCATAGTGAGTAAATCCTGAATCCTTAGGGTACAATAGAATCCTCATAACGGATACCCAGGAGCCCTGCTTTCCCCTATTATTCTGGTATCTCTGCATCCAGGTTCCAAGAGGGAAGAGGAAGCAAAGAGGTGGTTAAAGAACCAATGGGACTGAACAAAAGAAAGGACTGGTCAGCTATCTGTCCCAGATGGTTCGAAGTGACCGTCATTTGATTCTCACAAGAACTCTGTGAGGAAAGGCCATCAGGAATTATCATTCCCATTTTATAGATGAGGAGACTAAGTCTGAGAGAGATTTTGACTTGCTTGCAGGCATATGGCTCCAAAGGGGTACAGATGTGATCGAAGATCCCCTTTCTCATATTGTCTCCAATGTGATTGTGAGTGGGTTTGTACCTTCTATGATACAATATGTTCGTGGGAGACACTTTGCTGGTCACTAAGCCTGCATTTTGCTCTATTAAGTCTAATTTTTTAAAATAATTAGCAAGCAGAAAACCCAATAGGATCTTGTATTCTCTGGACTTTTCACTCAGTTACGTGACTGTGGAGATGCTATTTGCTGTAGTAAATCACTTGGTTCAGGCTACTATTCTTTTCCTGGACAGTATTTTCACAAAGCATTCTATTTATAGCAGCATAAGTAGATAATAACAGTCTCAAACAGACACTTTTCTGTATCAGAAAGCATCTTGGAGTCAACTGGTGATGAAGTAGATAGAGCACTGGGCCCGGAGTCAGGAGGACCTGAATTCAAATCTATCTGCAGACACTTACTAGCTGTGTGACTCTGGTTAAGACGCTTAACCTCTGTTTTCCTCTGCTGTAAAGTGGGAATATTAATAGCACCAACCTCATAGGGTTGTTGTGAGGACCAAATGAGATAATATATGTAAAAATCACGTAGCACACTGCTTGACACACAGCAGGCTCTATGTCCTTCAGTTCTCCTTCCCCTTTGCCCCTACTGTGTGCAAGACACGAGAAGCAGCATAGTGTGGTGGATAGAGGGCTGGTCTTGAATCGAGGAAGACCTGGGTTCAGCTCCCACTCCTGTGGGCACGTAACCTGCTCTAGGCAAGCAAGTCTCTAAAGGCTACAAAGATGCTAAAGTGTAGAAAAAGTACAGACCTGCACTGGTAGAGGGAGTTTCCATTTTCGGCAGTTCCCTTAACTCACAAAATAACAGGTCTAGTCTCTATTCCTGTGCCTTTGATATACTTTCATAAAGACTTTATCAAGATGAGGGACTGGGGACATGGGTGAAAAACTATCAATGTCCTCTTGATTGGCCTTTTTTTAGTAATAATAATGTATGTGACTTTTCCTAGTTTAGTATCTTCCCGTCTTTTAAATATTTTGAAAATCAGTTTCTGTAGTTTCAAAACAGTCTCTCTATGCATGGATTTCTTCTGTGTCCAACCATTTTTCCAACTGCACATTCAGAACTATTTTTGTTTCATTTAGCATACTGGAAACTGACATGTTATGGTCCAAATTTGGTATCCCCCCCATGTCATCAATGAGGAAAAATCAACTCCTATAGAAATATTGGCAGATCTATTCCATTTCTTGTCTATTTGTTGTCCCACTTCCAGTTTCATCAGTAAATTTTCTTGGCATGATTTGGTTTAACTGAGTCTCCTAAGAAGCCTTGTGTAGACTCAGTGCCCTGAGCAGAGTGGGAGCTCAATAAATGTTTGAATAAATAAAAAAATATACAAGACATTCTCATTGCCATGAGTTGCTGCCATGAAGTAACCAGGTAGGTCACTGTGTTCTCAGATTCTGGAAGACGTCACATGTCAATAATTCACTCTTTGAGGAAAGAGTTGGTTGCTTATTTAAAAATACACCCAGACCTGTAAGACCTGAGTAGCCAACTAAAGAATTATTCTGAGGCATTTTTAGATATTATCTTTTTTTTTTCCTGGAGACCTGGTCCCTCTGTCACACTCAGGCTGAAAGTACAGTGGCCACTCATGTCCTCATTCCAATATTGATTGGTGCAGAAGCATTAAATGGCCTCATTTTTCCTACCAGGTGGCAGACTGGTAGCCCTCCATTCCCAGGGACTAACCATATTAGTGCCAGACTTAGTGTAAACACCATTTGGCTTGTGTTCAAGGAGGACTAGCAACTCTGGTGTGAGAGCTTACAGAGCCCTTTTCAGAGCTGCTCATCTACCTTTGGTGTCCACCTGATTCACCCTGGCAGAATGGGGAGATGGAAGCAGTTTTTTGCAGTGGCCGTGAAGATGGCTGAAGTAGGTACTGTGGGGTGCTTAGAGCTTGGTCAGACATTGAAGATGCCAAGGTCATCCACTGCATCCCAGGCCATCTCCAGTCACCTTGACTTTTGTCTTGTCACTGGATTTCAATCACTCTGGAAGAGAGAGTGAAGCTGACGACTTTGTGCAGCTCTGCCTCACTTAAATCCAATTCAAACACAAGTCAAGACATCACCCATGTTATCACTGGTCCTCTTCAAAAAAGAAGTACAAACAACAACCCCTCCTCCACTGCTCTTCTTCATATATGGCTATGATATTGTTTATAGTCTTCCACCATCTTCTTTTGTGACATTTCGCTAATGAACTCATTGCCTAAACTGGTGTTCCCCTTGGATATGCATCTCTGCTTGTCACCAAGAGCAAGTATTTGCTGACTTATGGTATTTCTGCACGTCTTTTTCCTCACCCACCCACCCACCATTTCCTTTTGACCTCCCCATTGTGGTGATTGTTTTCCATTGGTTAAACTTAACTAGGAAATGTAGCTACCTAAAACATAGAAAGAACAAATGTGTATGGCCATCCATAATATATGTAATATTCTGTAGTGTTTAAGTACAAAGGTCTTAATTGTATCTGAAGTATATTTTGTAGTTTCTGCCTGTTTACTAGGGTTGTAGAAAAGATATCTTTCAGTTTAAGAGTTTGTGGTTTGGAAAAGGTACCAACTAATAGGGTCTGTATTCTTAATGCTATAATTTAACATAATTTATTTATATAATAATGAAATCATATTTTGAATTTAATCCTTGAACTTGTGGCTGCAAAAATTTCTTTAAATAAGGAAGTGGGGAAAATTACTGTGTCCTACACAGTCATTTTATTTTTTTTAGTGTGATTGACATGTTCTTTATGTTGACCTGGAAAAACAGAAAAAAGGGGTAATCTTCTTAATCGGTACACCTCACACTGTGGCCTGAGAACCATAATAGGTTTGTCAACCTTTAATGCCTCAATGATTGGACTTCCTCAATAATTAATTTTTATTTAAATTAAGACATTGTCATTCATTTTTAACATGTAAATACCAAACTCAGCTGGGAAAACAGATTCCTGTGAAAACTTAAGCATTATTTGTTGATGAAAGGGAATGGAAATAGCAACACCTAAGACTTCCATACAGGCCTATGGCCTTGTCTCCAGAAACATCACTGAAAATATTATTCAGTTACCATGTCGAAGTTGTTGGACAAGAGGATCTCTCAGGTTCCTTCCAGCTCAAAATTTATGATCCTATGCTTTGTATCATAAAGAGGCAGGTAGGTGGAGAACAGTCAGTAACTTCTGCAAAATGACAACTAATATTAATCTAGTATTTTGAGCCTGATAAATTCCTTTTTCTTTTTTTAGCAATAACCCATAAGATAGGCCATTCTCTATCACTGGCCTTCATGCCCAACTTCTGCCCACTGGAAGTGTAGACTCTGGCTCTGGAACAACTCTGGCTCTGATTAGTCATTTTTTCAGTTGTGTTCAACTCTTTGTATCCTCGTTTGAGGTTGGATAGGTAAGCTCTTTCTTTATCTTGCTGAGATCCAGGCATCCAGCTTGCAGGTCATCCCCAAATCATGTCTCTGCCAGCTTCCTGGTCCCCTTTGTGTGTTCTCTTTCTCCATTGGAATGTAAGTTCCTTGAAGGCAACGATTGTTTTCTTTGTATTTGTGTCATCCATGATTAGCGTAGTGGCTTGCTGAGCAAGCCATTAACAAATTCTTCCTCCACCTGTCTGTCAGTGTGCCTGTTTATCCATCTGAAATTAAATGAGTTACCACAATCATATATCTGGCATTTACCAGGATTGAGATTCATGTCTTAAGTTTAAGTTTAGTGTTGTTCTGATGACCATCTATTTAAAGCTTCTGAAATCCACCCTCAAGTGCTGCCTGACCTTGGAAAATAGTAGCCGTGCTGGACCATGAAGCCTGCAGAGACAGACCCAGGGCATCTGCCGCTGTTCCTAAGCTCTTTTCCTCCAGGACTGGTACTGAAGAAAGCTGTCCTCATGGTTCCCATTTCTCGGTTGGATGCATAGACACTGAATATCAGGGAACTTCTTACTCATTGGCCTTCAAGGAGGGTGAGTTTTATCTGTCAGTGTTCCTAGGCACCATTGCATAATGGAAGGAGTACTAGCTTTGGAGTCAGAGGATGTGGGTTTGAATCTAGGCACTGCCACTTCTGGCCTGTGTGTCCTTGGGCAAAATCCTGAACTTCTCAGCTTCAGTTTCCTTATCTGTAAAATGAAGGGCTTGGACTAGTTGACCCCTGAGGTCCCTCCCAGCCCTGGATCTAGGATCCCATGACTGTGTCCACAGTCACTGCAGGCTCTGCCCACTAGTTGTATAGACCAGCTCTGAGCAGCAACAGCTGGCAGGCCATTGCCTATTTAGAGCATCATGGGGCAAATAGCAGAACCACTTGAGTAATGAGAGACAGAAAAAGGACAGTGGCCCTCAAGTCGCAGTACAGAAGAAAGTCTAGGCAGCACTTCTTAATCCGGAGTAAATGAACTTAAAAATAATTTTTTCATAACTGGACTTTATTATAATTGGTTTCCTTTGTAATGCTATGCATTTTATTTTATGCATTTATAAACTCTTCAGAGCAAAGGTCTTCAAGCTTCCCCAGACTGACTAAGTGGGGATCCGAAACATTAAAAGAGGTTAAGAACCCTTGAGCTAGAGATTATTTAATACCACCACTTCCTCTCTCATCTGACTGGTGAGGAAATTGAGGTAGAGGGATTTGCCCCTGGTCACACAGTGAGTCACTGATAAAACCAAGCTCCAACTTCCAGGTGCCCTGATTATCAGTCGAGTGCTTTTACCAGTGGATCACACTGCCTTACAAAACTGGAAAGCAAGGTCCTGGGGAATAGGAGGGAAATGTAAATTTGCTCACCAGTGGGTATCACAGAAAACTCGACTCCATGTTTTGCACACAGCACACTTTTAGTAAACACTGAATTGGTCACTTGGAGGAGCTACTGAAGACCCTCATTCGCCCTTGACCTCTTAACACTGATGGCCTCACAATAGGACAGAGAGTAAAAGGTTTCAGCAACAAACTTAGGGCAAGAGAAAAATCATGGGGCTAGAGTAGTGTGGTGGTGAAATTGATTTCCCTTGTTATAAATGAACTTAAAATCTGTCAAAAAAACTTGTGTGGGTGTTTTTCTTTTATATTAGAGTCTAGTGCTAGCATGGATTTGAAATTAGAAGCTCATTTTATATGTGAGCCATGATTTTATATTAAAGAATTATGAAAGGAAATCATTATAATTAAATTTAAGTTATCATTATATTTATTATATTTTACCATTATATATTATCATTGTAATTAAATTTAAGTTATGCAGGGTACAAGTAAGGTTAGCCAAAAAGCTAAAGGGTGGGTTGTCGGGGTAGGTAGTGGGGTGGAGAGAAAGATTCATTCCTCTTCCAGAAAGGCAAACTGGGAGGGAAGCTTTTAAGAGTGGAAATTGGTTATGAATGAAGGTTCCCCTTTAGGGATGTGGAAATACTTTTGTATACCTGCTTTTCACTCCTTCTGCCTTTGCTACATAGAAGAGTTGGGAACTGTAGCAGACCTTTGTAGAATGTGAGAGGAAAGCTAGCAGGGCAAATGAAGGCTATCCTTCTCAGGGGAGCCATTCACCTGCAGCTGAAGGAGCGAGGGATCACAGGCAGGGGCAGGTTGAGGAGTGAATGCCCTTGTCCGCTGAGGCTGGGGCTTGCGTGCTGCTCTGGCAGAGGCAGAGGGAGCAGGGATGAGCAGGAGCTGTCCACAGCTTGGGCTCATTTTGGTCACAGAAGGAGCACCAGGTTATGTGCCATAGGCATGATCAGATCACTGAGTATCATCAGCTCTGAGATCAGAGGCTGTTTACCCAGACTTCTGCCCACCTGGGCATCCTCATAGCTGGCCTTTGACTTCATTTTGGATGATTGATTTGTCTGCTCCCTTACCTCCTCCCAGTGTTTGTGGACTTTTCTCGTAGCTAGTCTTTAACTGACTCTTTACTGGGTAATCTTTACTGGATAATAATTCTTCTTAAATGCATGACTTTCCAGTCATAGAACTCAGGCTAGGGGCTATCCAGGTTTTAGTGGAACAGTGCCTCCTTGTTGTTATTGTCCAGTCATTTCCGTTGTGTTTGACTCTTCATGACCCCATTTGGCGTTTTCTTGGCAAAGATACTGGGGTGGTTTGCCGTTTCCTTCTCCAGCTCATTTTGCAGATGAGGAAACTGAGGCAAACAGGGTGAAGTGACTTGCCCGAGTCACACAGCTAGTAAGTGTCTGAAGCCATATATGAACTCAGGGAGATGAGTCTTCCCTACTTCAGGCCCAGCATTCTATCCACTGTACCACCTAGCTGCCCCTTAGACCTTAACTATCAATGATAACAATTAAGGATTATGTTTTTTAGGGTCCCTACCTATATTTAGGTGTTGGATTTCTTTAAAAACTTGCTCCATATGTATTAACCCCAATACTTCAGGGATTTGTCATCACCCTTATGCCAGTAATTCCTCTGCCAATACAAATCACATCTTCTTGATAACTTGGTAGACTTGTTGTGACATTGTGTGATGACCAACTTTGATATACTTAGCTCTTCTCAGCAATGCAATGATCAGTTGCAAAAGACTCATGATGGAATATGCTATCCATATCCAGAAAAAGAACTATGGAATCTGAATGCAGATCGAAGTTACTATTTTCTCTCTTTTTTTCTTTCTCGTGGTTTTGACCTTTTGTTCTGGTTCTTTTTTTCACAATATGGGTAATGTGGAAATGTGTTTAATATAATTGAATATGTATAGCCTATATCATATTGCATGCTGTCTTGGGGAGGGGGGGAGAAGAGGGAGGGTGAAAATTTAGAACTCAAAATCTTATGAAAGTGAATGGTGAGAACTAAACATAAATATATTAATTTAAAAAAAAAAACAACAGAGTTCCTGTGGCAAACAAAAGGCACTGGTAATATTTACCCTTTGAAAAGGAGTTGCTAGGATTGGTCCATCTGTCATTCTGCAGCAGCCTCTCTAAGCTTGGCTATGCTGTCCTTTGGAGAACAGTGCTTTGGTGGGCCCATAGTTGAAGCCTTTCTGGCATCATAGGCCTGGCCAGAACTTGTACCTCACTCACGTAGCCTTTGAGAATGCAAGGTTACCTCCATGCCATCATTAGGCATCGGAGGAAGAGTGTTATACAGGTGCTAAACATGAGCAGACCTGGGCTGGAGTGGTGGAATCACATGACTGAAATGGACAATTTTGACAGCATCTGCATCTGGCCATTTTGAAGAGGACGTTGCTCCTTGGCCTCTCTTTGTATTTCTTGCCATCTGCCTTCACTCAGCCTATGGTCTCACCATTAGGACATTAGGCGTTAGGATGTTGGTCCAGCTGTTTGTTCGGCAAGCATTAATTAAGTATCTTCTATGTGTCAGGCACTGGTGATGAGAGTACAAAGACACAAAACTGTTCTTGGGCTTGAGGAGCTTACGTTTTGCTGCAGGGGAAGCAACATGTGCACAGATAAACAAATACCAAATATATTCAGATTAAACACAAATTTATTTCAAGTAGTGGAAGGACAAGCACAAGCAATTGGGGCACAGGTTATCTGTGGGTTAATTCCATTGGGGAAGGGGGTTGTGAGAAGGAAAGAGGAAGGAAATAAATCATGGGGGGGAATAAACCATTGGCCTGCTGCCTTGGAAATTTTACTACTAGCCTGAAGACATGAGCACAGTGGAAGCTTTACTTTTGTAAATGTCTGGTTAAAATCCCATTTCATTTTGCTTTAAGGTGAAATGGGGGAGGGGTGTGTGGAGATGAAGGGAGTTCCTCTATTTGTTTTCAAAAGTAGTGATTTCTAAAAAAATAAGAAAAAAATGACTTCCTCCAAATGTGTAAAATTGGTTTCTCAGATCCCAGAACGGGATGCCTGAGAGGGACCTCAAGCAGTCATTTGCCCTAGGCCCTAGCCACGAGGTAGGTCTATGCCTGAGCCATCTATGACAGTTAGCTAGCTCATTCTTCAGTTTTCTAGAGTCCCAGGAGTTGAGATTCTTGGGGGTTTCTTCTAATCATTTATTATTTAGGTATGTGGGTCAGATTTGGGTTCTTTGCAATCTCTTCAATTAAATTACAGCCTTCAACTGGTCCTCATGAGGTTTCCTGCCCCTTCCCTAGCCTTGATTGCCTTCTACCAGATATGTTCATCTTCCTTGAAATGTGAAGCCCATCAGACACTTGACACTTACTAGCTGTGTGACCCTGGGCAAGTCACTTAACCCTGATTGCCTCAGCGAAAGAAAGAAAGAAAGAAAGAAAGAAAGAAAGAAAGAAAGAAAGAAAGAAAGAAAGAAAGAAAGAAAGAAAGAAAGAAAGAAGGGAAGGAGGGAAGGAGGGAAGGAGGAAGGAGGAAGGAAGGAAGGAAGGAGGAAGGAAGGAAGGAAGGAAGGAAGGAAGGAAGGAAGGAAGGAAGGAAGGAAGGAAGGAATGTGAAGGCCGCAACTGATCATATAGCACTTCAGATGAAGTCTGTCCAGAGCAGAGTATGGTGGAACTGTCAGTTCTCTGGTTCTGGATGTTATGCCTTTCAATTTCTGAAACTTAAGCTCCAATTAATTTCTTTACACGTTTGACTCATTGATCTTGTGGTCCACTGAAACCCATGAATTGTTATCTAGCTATATAATACCTCCTCTTTCTATTTGAGAAGTTATTTTTAGAATTCAAGTGTTTGATTTTACATTTATCATTATCATCATCATCATCGATGTTAAATGTCATCTTACTTAAGTTAGCCCACCACTTCATTCACAGCCTGTTGAGCAGAAGCTTTTTGGATCTTAATGCTGTCATGCAGTCTGTTTTTTGTCCCTCTCAGCTTCTTATCATCTGCAGATTTTATAAGCATACCAACTATTCCTTCGTTTATGTACTTGATAAAAATATTAAATAACAAATGCCTCAGGATAGATCCCTAGTGCACTCCTCTGAAGAGCTCCCCCAAATTTGCTATTGATTCTTTGGGTCCACTCACGTATCTAATTCTGAATGCACCAAACTATAGTATCATCAAGCTTACATGTCTGCCTCTGGTCCAGAAGAATAACGTGAAAGACTCTGAGCAGAACAAATGCTTTGCTGACGTCTAAATCGCCACTGTCTGTGGAATGACTTATTTTAATGATGCCATGCTGGTCTTTTGGTGGCTGTGCCCATCTCTTTCCCATTCCAGTTCTTTAAAATAGGTTACCATTAAATGTAAATTCTGCAGGAGTAGATGTGCTAATGAATAATTTATCGAGACATGCATATTTGTGTATGTGGGGTAGACATAAATGTTAGAATTGCTTTCAGTATGTAACTTTAAAAAGCTTGTTGAGTCAGACAAAAATCTTGGTATCAAATGGCTCTGATAAACCTGCTCCCCAAGACACAGGGGGAATGGACCCAGCTAGGTGAGTCCAACAGACATTACCTAATAGATAAGTGATCAAAGTATGTGATCCAAGAATATTGCAAAGTGTGTTTGCAAACTATCAATAATATGACAAAATGCTCCTTATCACTAACAATAAGAGAAACAAAAAATAAACAAAAAGCCTTGAGATTTCACCTCATTCGCATTAGGTTAGCAAAAATGATTTAAAACAACAACAATGGAAACAGTGTTGGAGGGACTGTGGAAAGTGAGGCACAAAAAACACTGTTGGAGCTGTGAATCGGTCCAGTCATTGTGGAAAATATTTTGAAATTACAAGAGAAAAGACACTAAATTGTTCATACTCTTTGATCCAGCCATCTCACCACTGGGAATATACTCTGAGGAGGTCAAGTACCCAAATAGAGAACCCATATGTAACAAAATATCTGTAGCAGCATTTTTATGATCAAGTATTGGGAATTAAGGACTGGGAAAAGTAGGTGCCTAGAAATTGCAGAGAGGCTGAACAAAGCATCATTTAGGAATGTATTGGAACATTATTGTACAATACAAAACAACAGAAGTAAGGATTTAAATGAAACCTGGGAAAACATGTAGCAACTCATTGATTCCCAGTGAAGTAAGCTTCAAAAATGAAGGGTAAACAACAACATCTGTAAAGACTATTCTCGATTTTAGAAAACAGATGATGGATGTGTCCTCATAAATTCAGGGAATGGGGGAGTATGGGTGCAGAATTCTGCATACACTGGGCTCATTCTTTGTGTTAGTTGGTTTTGATTCACTATTTCCCTTTGTTGCATGAGGGAGGGATATATTGTGAAATGATTGTGATATAAAAACAGATGGCATCACTAAAATGTTTTTAAATAAGCAAGAAATTAGCACTCACTCTCTTTGTGCCCAGATCTGTGCTAAATATTATGGCATATCCAAATGAAGCAAAAGTTATATTTCCTTACCTTTGAGGAGCTCACTAACCAATTAAAGAGGCTATACACATATATCTAAATCTATCTATCTATCTATCAACCAGGGAACAATTCAAAACAAGTTACCTAATTTAGCCTTATCTCCCATTATTCCTGGTCTTACACTTTCTGTTCCAGAGTCAAAGCCATTTCCTGAACTGGACGTTTCTGCCATCTGCCTCATGCATTTTCACAAGCCCTGCAGCATGCCTGCACTCCCTCCTCATCTTCATCTCCTAGAATCCTTCTCTTCCTTCAGAAGTTAGCTCAGGCATCATGTCTCTGTTGAAGACTTACTTGATCCCCCAGTTATTAGTGCTGTCTTTCTTCTCAAAGCAGGGAATGGAGAATACAGCAAGTTAACAGAGCACAGGATTTGGAGACAGAGAACCTGGGCTCGAATCCTGGTCCTGTTCCAACTTGTGTGACCTTTAGCAAGCCACTTAACTTCCTCCAGCCTTGATTTCCTTATCTGCAAAATAAAGGGGTTCAGCCAGATCAGAGTTTCTTAACCTGGGGTTTGCAAACTTGTTTTTTTAAAATAATAATTTAATAATTCTTTCAATGTAAATGGTCTCCTTTGCAATCCTCTGTATTTCATTTTATGCAGTTAAAAATATTGTTTTGAGAGGGGAGCCATAGGCTTTGCCAGACTGTGTCAAAGGGATCCTTGATCCAAAAGGTTAAGAACCCCTGGACTAGATGAGCCCTCAGGCTCCTGTAACAGCCCTAAATCAGTGATCCTCGTGTCTTGCATTTACTCATCTGTGTCCACATTGCATGACCTCAGACACAAGCTCCCTAAGGACAGAGATCAGTTTGTTTTTGTCTTTGTATCACAAGTGATTATCACAGTGTCTTTCACATGATAGGCACTTGAACATATATTGAGTTGAATGACACTGAATAATACAGTGTTGGGTAGTATGTCGTAGAGACTTTTCTCTCTCAAGAATATAAGCATTTGAGGAATGAAAAGGTCATCATGGTCTGAGGCATTTGAAGAAGGCTTCCTAGAGGAAACAAGACTTGAGCCATGCTTTGGAGCAGTTGTTGGATTTTAATCAAAAAAAGAAGGGAAGGGTAATGAAAGCATCAAAAAAAGCCTAAGAAATATGTGGAAGCAGGAAGGAGCAGAGGGAGGGAGGGAAATTGTGCAGAGACTTTATAGACTGGAATGGATGGATCATATTTAGGGAGAAACAGGAGATAAGGTTGAATTGTAAGATTATCTAACTGATGGAAAGCTTTGAGTGCCAGCCTGAGGGTTGTGAATGTGACTAGTTGGGCAATAAGGAGGCATTGTAGGGGAATGACATGAAGAAGGAGGTATTTTAAAAGATGAATATGGCAGGGGTGGTTAGGATCAATTCAAGGGCAGAAGGGGGAAGCCTATAGACAGAGTGATCAGTCTGCAGGCAAATTTGGGAACTCAGACTTGAGGTGATGGAAGGAAAGAGCAGGAGTGGATCTGAGAATTGTTGTAAAGGGAAAATAACAAGATTTGGTGACTCATTAGATATGGGGAAAGAGAAGGGAGTGTTAAAATTATTTTAAAGTTTCAAACCTCAGGGAATTGGGAGAATGGAGATACTGTTGACAGAAATAGAGAACTCTCCCCAGAAAGGGGGTGGAGGAAGATAGTAAGTTTGAGTTTTCAGTATTTTGATTCTGAGATGATCACAGATCCAAATAAAATGCAGTTGGAATGCAGGGCTGACCCCTAGGAGAGAGATTGGAACCAAAGGCAAATTTGAGAGTCATTTGGATAAAGACAATATTTGAACTTGTGAAAGTGGATTAACTTCCCAAGGGAGTGAGTATAGAGAGAAAAGAGCAGAGGAACCAAGGCTGAATCTGGTAGACAACTTGTTAGAAGTTAGAGGAGAAAGATTAATTTAAGATGAGTAGCAGTCATGAAACAGTAAGAGAACCAAAGAAATATAATTCATTCATGAATAGAATTCATGAGTAGAGATGGGATGGAAAGCATTCCATCCCACTTCTCCCTCTACCTATCCCACCTCTCAGTATTCCATTCCAGAATAGTAAGTACTCCTGTTGATTGGAGTATAGATTGTGAACAGGTAAGTAGTATGAGATAAGCCTGTGGCACATGACCAGTGAAGAGTCAGTTATGCACGAACAGTGAGGCAGAGATTATCACTGGAGAGATGATGGCTGACATAACATTGGCTGGCCATATAGGGAGAGTAAGTGATGACTGATGGACTGACTGCCAATATGGTCCATTGAACTAGATTGGGAGATCTTTGAAAGTAGGGACTGTCACTTTTCTGTTTGTATCTCCAATGCTTGGCAACAGTGCTGTGCATACAGTAAGCACTTCATAAATGTTTCATTCATTCATTCCATTGGTATCCACACAACATCGAGAGATCTAGAGGAAGTCTCCCCGTGGAGACTTCCATGTTGCCTAATGGGGGTGGGTAGAATTCTTTATGGAGGATTTATGGAAGGCTATGAACCAGAATCATAACGGACCTTTGGAAGAGGTTCCCATTACAGATCAAATAATAGAGAATAAACCTGGAAAGGTAACATCAGGCCTGTTTAGGGCAAGTCTAGAAAGTCTGGCGAAAAGGTTTAAAATGTATTCTCTAAGCAATAGAGAACCAATAACGGTTTCTGACTTGGTTGGTCAGGCTTTGGAATAGCAGTAACTTTTTTCTAGTAATCTTGGTTGAGTAGTTACCTCTTAATTCCCTTCCGACTCTGGAATTTGTTCTTTCTGTCCTTAGCTAGCTTACTAGCTAGGTGGCACAGTGGATACACCACCAGTACTGGAGTCAAGAGGACCTGAGTTCAAATCTGTTATCATATACTTGCTAGCAAGTCATTTAATCTCTGTTTGCTTAAGCTTCCTCATCTGTAAGATGGGGATGATAATAGTACCTACCTCCCAGGGTTGTTGTGAGGATCAAATGATATAATAATTTTTTTAACACCAGGTGGTGATAGAACCTCTGCCTTTCCCATGGGGGCCTCACTGCCTCCTTGAGTAACTCAGCTCTAACAGTGGATTCCCAATACAGTTTCCATACTGCTTTTCTTTGGATCTTCACTTCCTAGAAAATAGTAATCACTTCTTTATTGATTGATTGATTGATCAAGGGCAGCTGTAGGACAGGCAATGAGCAACTTTTGGACAGAGGATGATGTAAGAGTTAAGGGTTTTTTGGTGTGATTTTTCTCACTGCCTGAAAGGGTTTCCATTGTTGCTGGTTATGCTTGGATAGTATTAACTCCTCACTGCAAATGCAATTGATTATCACAGTCATCCTTTTCCCTTTCCCCAGGATGGCGACTCAGAGATAGGCCGTCTTTCCACTGTGCAGCACTTCCTTCCATTCATAGGCTTAGACAGATAAAGAGAGACAGAGACAGAGATTGTGACTAGACCTGGGATTTTATCCCAGATGTGGAAACATCTTCTACTAATATCAATAGGTACTTCTCTGCAACTTAGAGCCTTAGAGAGTTGCCTAGGACATGGAAGGGTTCATTGACTTGGCAGGGTCACATAGCCACTATGTGTCAAATGTAGGTCTCAAATTCAGGTCTTCCTAGCTGCCAGCCCAGTTCTTTATCCATTATACTACATTGTTTCTCAGACTCTGTGTGTGTGTGTGTGTGTGTGTGTGTGTGTGTGTGTGTGTGTGTGTGAGAGAGAGAGAGAGAGAGAGAGAGAGAGAGAGAGAGAGATTATCTCATAGGAAATCATTATCTATAGCTACTGTATCATCAAAGATATGTTCATTAGCCTGGCAAAATATTATATTATAGGATGGTAATGGGTAGTTTATTGCTACTGTCAATCCAAAAGATATGAAGAATTCATTAAAAAATAAATTCTATGGCATTCAGTCCAATCCCATCAGAAATCAGTAGTGAAAGTCTATATATCTATGATTTAACTGTGATAGAGAAAAAAACCAAACATATAAGCACCTTATTATTTCTTCTCTTCTTGCTCATTTGCACCTCAGGTCCTTCTTGTAGAGGGTGCCTTACAGATATTGTAGTCCAGCTGCCATCATGGAACTGATAAGGAATGTAGGATTCAGGGACATTGAGGTTGTCTGAGGTCAGGCATCTTCAGATATGTCCTTGCTGATATCTAGGTGAATAATAATGATTCATCAAGCCATCAATTTAAAAGTATTGCCTTTTAAGCTGACTGAAGATAGCCAGTGGACAAAGTGGTGCCTTGTACAGTTTAGGAGCAGTTTGGGTTTTACCAAAGCATTTTGTAAAGGAAGACGGCCCTACCTGCTATGAGCAGTGGGCACAGAGTTAGCTCTCTGGGCTCTAGTGCCCCGGACTTGTCATCAAGGCAGTTCTAGTTCCACCCTGGACCACAAGGGAAAGCCAGTGGTCATGACAATGAAAGAATTGTGGTAGGAAAACTAGTTACTGCCTAATCCAGTGTTTTTAAAATACCAGTTCTGTATACAAGGTCTCTCACCCTCTTTGGTGCTGAGAGGTTGGAATTGCCTGTCCAGGAGTAAAAGTGACTGCCCCCTTGTTTTGCCTCCTTCTTGCCTCTTCATTTTTCTTCATTCTACAGGATTTCCTAGTTGGCTTGTATGACATATCCATTAAGTAGCTACTGTGTGCAAGTCATTGTGGTAGGTCCTGGGCATATACAAATATTCAAATGGATCTGTAGTATCATCAACATGGGTGGTCCCTCCAATGACAGAGATTCTGTGTGCTCTCATCTATTTCTTCCCTTAAGTTTGCAACAGGGAGTCTTTCTATGGCATGCCAGGGGCTTTTCTTGGTTCCTTCAAACATTGTGAGGACACCAGTGGAGCACACTGGCCATCCACCAGTTATTCCCTGCTTGACACATAACCAGACCACCTTCTTTTCCAATTAGACAGTCTTTGATGGTCAGTTCAGAGGCTGGCTGCAACACTCCCCAGTTGGATGAAATAATATTAAAATGTACTTGGGAAATATTTAATGAAATAAAAAAAATATAGCAGAATATAGATAATGTAAACATATGGTTTCTGAAGTTGCTGTGTGGTTGTAGGGATCATAATGCCTGGTTTAGTGGTTTTCATTTCTATTTGAGTTTGACACTCCTGCTGTAGTTCTCTGTAGCTCATTATTTGTCGTGTGTTGCAGCCTGCTCGCACTTAACCATGTGCCTCTCCGCTGTCATCCAGGGAATACTCGTTTTTAACTCTTTCTTGATTCCAGTGTTCTGATTCATAGCCATGCAAGGACATCGGTAATCTTGGCTTCTGAGGTTATAAAGATGAAAGATGTCATAATCACTTCCCTCAAGGAGTTTGTAGTCTAATAAAGGGACATGACATGAATGCAATTAAGAATTCAAGATAGAATTTTATAAAATCAAAGGAAAGAATGGTATAGTGGAAAGATTGGGAGTCAGAAGACCTGCCAGTATTGGGTCTGCTTCTTAATGACTATATGATTTGAAGCAGATCACTATACCTCTTTGGTCTTCAATTTCCTCATCTCTAAAATGAATGGGTTTGACTAGACTATCTCTCATATCCCTTCCATCTATGGATTCTGTGATTTTATGAGAGATTCAAATAAAGGGCTATAAGAAAATCTTAGAATCTTTCTTCTTTTTTTTTTGCTAGGTGTTGAGCATTGCTTACACTGTCAGACACAATTGATGTGTTTTGCTAAACTGCTTTCTTTTTTTTAAAAAGTATTCTTTGTTATAATATGTGTCTAGGTAGGTAAGGGGAAAATGGAAGGATATATTTGGAAATGAAGTTGATGTTTAAAAAGATATTGATGATTTTTTAAATTGAAGAATGAGCTGGGTAAGGTGATGATCAGGGAAGGACTCATGGAAGAGGTGGCATTTGACCTGAGTCATGAAGAAAGAGAAAGATGGTAGTAGGTGTCATTCTGGAGGGGGTGCACTCTGGCCTTTACACATGAATACCAATTAAAGAGGGTGGGATGAGAACAAGAAACAACACGTCATCCAGTGTGTGAGTGGCATGGTCATAGGCTATGGAGTCCAGGGTTCTATACAAGCGCAATCACAACTTGGCATATTTATGTGGGGGTATGTAAGTGTGCTGTGTGTGGGTAGTGGGGAATGGAGTGTAACCGGTTACCAAGCAACTATTAATAGCTTGAAGTGGATGAGGGACCATTGCCTGCCTTCATCTCCATTTTACAAGTTGGCAGAGAAATAAAGGCTGTTTGCTGTGTTGTACAGTCTGCATATTTGGAGTGATTGAGCTTAATTCTGAACCATTAGGGTGCTTTCCCAGAGATCATAAGATGTTCAGTTCATTAGCATCCCTTCTACTTTCTTCTGGTTTAACTCTAGTCATCGACCCACTCCCAGGTACTCTGGTCCTGACAGGACCTCTTTGTAGCTTAACTTACTCGATCATGTTCTACTGGACCAATGGAAGGGCTTTCTTTTAAATTCTAAATTGTAACGGATTTTTCTCTATTCCCACAATCCAGCTTCCAAGTCATTAATGCCCATTTACCCTCCCAAGTTCATTTCACCATGACCGAATGTGGGATTCTGTGCTTGAGAATAGGCTCATTGTTTTCAGTTGTTGCCTTACCTGGGAATGATGTGTCTATTTCTGGTTCCCCTGAGATGCCTAGGAGGCCTTTGGGACTTGAAAAAGGCAATTATCTATCAAATAACAGATGGCTTCGTAGATTAGCTGGGATGAGTAAAAACACAGTAATACTGAACAAAAGATGGTGATTACCTAGTTGAATAACAATTGGCAGTTTCAAATGCAGATGTCCTGAAAACAAGAAAAGATCAGATGCTAACATTTTTATTTTTCTGAGTTCATTAACAATGCATTCTTTATTACAATACTGCCCTGATGTTAACAATGTGGAGATAAGGAGGAGGAGGTTAACTTTTATACCACATTATTCTTTTAAATTAAAGTAATATTTTCCTTTAAATGCTATAGGAATTAAAGATGACACTATTATCTCATCTAGCTATAGAGCATGGTGGTGGTATGTTCTTATTCGCAACTATTTCTGGAGAATGCCAAACTAAGCATTTTTAGCTCAATTTATGTAAACATTGGAAAAAATAATGTTCTTATATGTGTTTACAGAACTTTGATTTTTAAGAAAGGAAAAATTGACCACTAGTTTGGCCCTTTTTCTCACTGCTTGGGGTGAAGGGTGGGGATTGGGAAGGAGGTGGAGAAAATGCACCAATTGAAATCTTGTAAGATAGTAATTTGTTTTAAGTCCTATATATTGTAATATTTGGATCAGCCATCCAAAAAAGAAAGAAGCAAAAAAAAGTTGAGACCCACATACTGAAAGAACTGTGAACAAATAAGCTATTAATTTTAAACTGACTACACCTTACCCCTTCCAGGATGGACTTCTTCGAACTAATGATATTGCTTTTCAATGTGTCTATTTTCATGGTCTAAAACATTTGCAAATTTGAGTTTGCAAGGTTAGTACTGCAAAGGTTATTTTTTCCCCATGTAAATACTATGTCTATAATGTAAGAGTGGTTGGTGGTACCTGACCTTGTGGTCAAACCACCTGGGTTTCCCATGAGTGTGGTTAAACTACTGTTCCACTCAATTACCTTTTACAATAAAAATCAGGACTCTATTAAAATCACTAAGCAAAAATAATAATTACCCACTGATTACTAAACCTTTAAAGGTAATATGTATTTTAAAGCAAAATGTAAAGAAATGGGAATATTTAGGGCTCAATTAGAGAACTGTTCTTCTTTTAAACATTATCCCTTTTCTCTTTTTGTGGTCTTGAATAAAGACTCATTCATTCTTTCTCTCACCTGTTGTATGTACTAGTGTACAGAATCTTATGGTCTGTACCTACCTTTTGTCACAACCTTATCACCATTGAGGATACAGTTTTTCATCATCAAATTGTCATACCTTTATACTATGTAATGGGTGCCATAGTACATCTTAGGCATAATAATGGCTCACATTTACCCAGTGCTGTAAGGATCATAGAATAGTTTACTTAAACAACCAGGTTAGATAAGTAATGCAAGTATTTTTTTTTCATTTTACAGGAAATCTGAGACTCAGATTGGTTAAGTCACTTGTTTCCATAGTCACATAACTAGTGTTTGAACTGAGATCCAACCCTGATGTTACTTCCATTGAACCACACCAACTCTCGGTGGGTACAAGATATAGCCTGCCCTTGAAGAAGTTAGTCTTGTTGGAGAGACAAAACTGGTACTTCATTAATTACTTCAATAAATCTGTAGCAAGGGAGATAGAACCCAGACATTAAATCAACAAATGACAATACAAGGTAGCAGGTATTTACTGCCTGCTAAGTGGGTGGAATTGCAGAAAATCTTGTTTGTGGCTTTGTCCTACTATTCCCAGCAAAAAAAAAGTTTTAGATTGTTTTCTGATCAGTTTTTTTTGAGTCCTGAGTTCCTGCATTGCTTTCCTTTATAGACTGAAGAACAAGTAATTATAACCTTGTATGCCCCATATGTGTCTATGGGACTTCTCCTTGACTATCATTCCCCTCATCAGGAAGGTTTTTCCTCCATCTGACTCTCCCCTTCTCTTTAACTCTTTTCTCTTTGAAACCGAATGCTTAAATTTACTCATTAAACAATAAACATCTAATGCCTTCATTTTTTTTTACATTATGGCCTTTTAAAGAGACTGCCTGCTTTTAAAGGGACCACACCTCTTTTCAAAGAAAATAATATTTTTTTAACACATTTAACCAGAACACAATAGATTTTTAAGAAGGATTTTTTTTCCCTATCAGGTAGTAAAGCCTTCATCAGGCTGATTTTTTTTCTGAATCACAAGCTTCTACTAAACATAGGCTTACAAAGCACTTCACATATGTTATCTTATTTTGTCCTGCCCATAACCTTGTGAAATAGATACTGTTATCTTATTTTACTTATGGGGAATTTGAGGCCCAGGGAAGTTAAATGATTTGCCCAGGGTCGCACAGCTAACAGTCATCTAAGGCATAGTTCAAACTCAGATCTTCTTGGCTGCAAGTCCAGCACTACCCACTGTGCCTCCTAGCTGCTTCATATGAGAGAGACTGCAGCAGTCTAACCCAGATGAAAAAACTTCAAGCCCGCTTAGTCCTTGGGGATTGGTTTACTCACTGGCAGCCTTAGAATTACTAAATAACTAGCAAGTGGTTAAGTTT
Source organism: Phascolarctos cinereus (assembly GCF_003287225.1). Taxonomy (NCBI): domain Eukaryota; kingdom Metazoa; phylum Chordata; class Mammalia; order Diprotodontia; family Phascolarctidae; genus Phascolarctos; species Phascolarctos cinereus. Next base: position 41,047,582 of record NW_027555514.1, read on the forward strand.
CAGCTTTCTGACAAGATATCATTCTTTCATTTATTTCATTTATTTCTTTTCATGATTGGTGGATATGGACAGCTCCTCCAAACCTTGAGATGAGTCAGGTCAAATACAGATGACCAGTTTGAGGCCAGTTTTTATCACGGACCTCGGATCACTTAAGTCTTACAACACTAAGGGCTAGTATCCAAATCCTTCCTCAAGTTATAGACAGTCCAAGGGACCTTCAAGGGAAACCTACTGTCCTAAAAACACAGTGAACATTTGATTGGGAAATGTAAATTAAAACAACTCTGAGGTAACACTTCACACCCATCAGATTGGCTAATAAGACAAAAAAGGAAAATGTTGGATGTTGGGGGTGTGTGGAAAAACTGGCATACTAATGCACTGCTGGTGGAATTGTGAACTGATCCAGCCATTCTGGAGAATGATTTAGAACTATGCCCAAAGGGCTATGAAACTGTTCATATCCTTTGATCCAGCAATACAACTGCTAGGTCTGTATCCCCAAGACATCCAAAAAAAGGGAAAAGGACCTATTTGTACAAAATATTCATCACAGTTCTTTTTGTGGTGGCTAATAATTGGAAATTGAGGGGATGCCCATCAATTGGGGAATGGCTGAACAAGTTGTGGTATATGATTGTAATGGAATATTATTGTTCTATAAGAAATGACAAGCAGGATGATTTCAGAAAACCTAGAAAGATTTACATGAACTGATGCTGAGTAAAGTGAACAGAACCAGGAGAATGTTGTACACAATAACAGCTGTATTGCTTGATGGAAAACTGTGAATGGCTTAGCTGTTCTCAGCAATACAGTGCCAAGACAATCCCAAAGGACTAATGGTGAAGCATACCATCTGCCTCCAGAGAAAGAACTGATATTGTTTGAATGCAGACTGAAGCATGCTATTTTTCGCTTTATTTCATTTTTTTTCTTTTATTTGAGTCTTCTTGTACAAAATGACTAATATGAAAGTGTTTCACATAATTGCACATGTATAACCTGCCATCTCGGGGAGGGAAGATAGGAGGGAGGGAGGAAGGGATAAAATTTGTTGTTTGGTTTTTTGTTTGTTTGTTTGCTTGCTAGGCAATGGGGTTAAGTGACTTGCCCAGGGTCACACAGCTAGTAAGTGTTATGTGTCTGAGGCCACATTTGAACTCAGGTCCTCCTGAATCCAGGGCCACTGCTCTATCCACTGCACCACCTACCTGCCCCCAAAGGGATAAAATTTAGAACTCAAAACTTTAAATAAAATGTTAAAAAAAATTTAAAAACCACAGTGAACAGACTTCTCAGGATTATGGGGAGAGCAGGACATGCACAATCATGACTTTGAAAGGACCGGTCATAATGCTGTAAGGACACATTCTTGAGAAAGGTGACTTCAGTGAACTATTACAGGACACAAACCCAAAATTGCTTCTCTGAAGATGCGATTCAGTACAGCTGAGAAAGCAGCTTGGTTTAAGATAAACAGCAAGGAGCAGGGTATTCTTTTGAACTTTTTATACTTGGTTGCTTCTAGAAAATTGGGTCTATGCATCTGCTGAGTTGGCCACAACTAAAATACCCAGCTGGTTTTATTTCATATTCCAAATCCTTGTCCCAGTGGAAACTGATCCCTTTACTGTCAGACCAAAGTTCTGCTCTGCTGCCCGTTCAGGTTCAGGACCACAGACAGCTCTAGATTCTTGTCAAACGTTGACATTTAACTGGCCATTACATTCCATAATCAGTCATTAGGTACTTGTTATGTGCAGAGTCCTGGGGATAGAAAGACAAAAACATAATAGCCCCTGCCTTCCAGAAGCTTACATTCTACAGAACAATTTTTAAGATGGTGAATACTTGAAGCAAATACCAAAAATTCACCCAGAGCAGAGCCACTGAGGATTCCTTGCTATCTAAGTATAGCTATCAATTTCCCTCAGGCTGCTTATTGTATTTCACCTCTGTCTAGTCTCCTACCTTCATGTGTTTGCACAAGTTGTCTCTCATACTCAGAATTCTCCTTCTTCCCATCGTCCTCTTAGAGTCACCAGCTTACTGCAAAGGCTCACCTCCAGTGGCGCCAGGTGCTAGTACTCTTCCCTCCTTTGGAAATTTCTTTGTCATTTCTTCCCAGATAATTTAGCTTACTTATTCTGTTTCCATGTGTTTCATGCCAGTAGATTGTTAGCTTCTTGAGGATAAGGACTTACATCCTCTGCATCTATCACTATGTCTGGCAGTAGTAGAATCTTAATTAATACTTATTGAAGAAACCTATGCACCTGGGCCTGGCCCTGGAATCCTCCACATCTTTGACATTTCAAAGTGTAATCATCTCTCCATGTGAGTACTGCTGCTGACCAGTGGCTTCTCATTCTCTGTTTAATAGAAACAGACACTAAGCCCTCCTTTCCCAGTGGTAGATCAATTAACCAGAGCACATTGAGGACAGGGAAGGTTGATTTCCCTTTCAAGACCAATGATCCCAAATAGATTTTTAAAAGATGAAATCCCTCTTTCACCTGGAAAAATGGACAGTTGTGATAGGTTTACCCAGGCACTTCTCTGCATTTAATGGGAATATGTTCTTTAAGAAGGCCTGTCTGCCAGGATTAACCATTTAGGGAGGATGAGATGAGACCTAATTATAGGATATATCAGTGTGGACATCCGCAGGATAACAGAAATTGAGATGGGAAGCTGAGAGGTTTCCAGGGACTTATACCATTATGATAAGGCACTTCCTTTCCATGTTTGGGTTACTTTATGGCACTAAATTAATTGGTTTCCCCCTTGTTTTGCTTATATTTGACAAAATGCTTTATTCAGCTAGCTGCTTTCTTCCTCCTACACTGAGGAGATGGGGCTACAGTGAAAAAGGCACATAGGAGCTGAGGGAACATCCCTCCAATCTTTTGTGAGCTGAAGAATTCGAAGATAGCTTGTAGCTTTCTGTTTGGGTACTAAATAGCAGTGCAGCTAAATGGAGTCCCTTGTCCTTCAATGGGTCAGGCAGAGGAGGAGTTGGCAGGAGTTTTCCCTTAATCTCTGGGTTTATTTGCTGACCTCCCTGGAAAAGACATCCATTGTTTGTAGAAACTAAACCAGTAGTACAGAATCTGAAACTTGGAAGGGTTAACTAGTCCGACCTGGGTAGGAGCAGGCATCCTCTCTACAGCATCGCTGATGAGTCATCAGCCAGCTTTTCCTTTCAGACTTCCGGAGACTAGGAACTCACTACCTTCCCAAACAATCCATTATGCTTAGGAACCACCCTCATTGTTAGGGAGTTTCCCTGAATATCCCGCTGAAATTGGCCTCTGCAAATTCTACCTTAGATGATTTCTAAGCTCCCTGGCAGCTCCATATCCCAAGAGCCTCTGATGCAATCACATCAGCTCTGTTAGGCAGCTTTCATACTGAAGTAAACTTCATCAACCTCCTCAGATATAAAAATCATTGTCTAGTGCTCCTATTTTCACTTCTAAGCAGAAATGGCATTTGCAATCATAGCCATTATATACTTGAGGGAAATATTTTTTCTTTGATTATAGAAGTTGTCCCTGGGGAGAGAGCCCATGAGGCAATAATTTTCCAAAACTAGACTTCCTATGGAACTATTGCCAGCCCTAGAGTTCAAGTCTGCTGGAATTATGATGCCAATTGGTGGCTAGTTTGTAATCAGAATGTTCAAAAGACTACTAAATTGCTTCCCTTCATCTGAGGAATTGGCGTGCCAAGTAGTCAGTACCCTGTATCCATTCTGATATGCCAAATTGGTCTTTGGGAACAAGATCAAAAACTTTTGTTTTTGAGAGTTTTCACCCCAAATGCATGTGTCCAGACAATGTTCATAGATAGCACAAATAGAACAGTTTATCTACACGTGTTTGGGATAACCAAATGGACTTATCCACTTTTTAAAGAATTTTTTGCCATGTATAAACAGAGGTAATTACAGGGAAGGGTATTATGGTACAATAGAAAGATCTATGATTCTGTATTCAGAGGGCTTGGGTTCAAATCCCACCTTACCTCTGATGATTGTTTGACCTTGGATAAATCATTTAACTTTCATTAGTCTCAGTTTCTCCATCTATAAGATGAGGAAGCTGGCCTCTTAGGGCTTTTCCAGGTCTAGTTCTGTGATCTCCCTCTTTCCCTGACACAGCTGCCAGTATTGTGTCAATAGACTGCTCTATGCCCTATCTAGGCATCTCACATTCATCCTCACACTTTTATGCTAAGCTCATTCTCTGTTGTTTGAGAGAATGGATCCCAAAATCTGAAATCATTTTAGAAAGAAATTGATTAGGTCATTTGATAGAGGAGAGCAAGCTGGAAAGGAGATGTGGCCCCCTCTGCCCAGATTATAGAAGATTTACACTGCATAGGATTTTTACAAAGGTTTCCCATGCAGTAACCCCACTACACAGTTAAGCAGTCCTGCTGAGAGGGAAGCCTGAAAGGTATATTGAGATATCTATGAGTAACTTTAACCCAAAACAGAAGCTTAGGCATAGAATCCCTTAGTAGTTCGTGGGTGTAGTAACCTAAAACAAGAATGCTTTGGGTAGATCTGGGGGCTTGGGGGAATTGGAAATACCTTATGGCTATCTCTGGCATTCCTAGAGTGTTACTAGGGTCAAGCAGCATTCTAGGTGTGGACAACCTTTAATCACATAAGGTTGGATTTGAACAGCATAATTATTTTTCCCAAATAGTATAATAAATCATTTTCCCATACTCCCCAGTTCTACCCTTTAAGGCAGGGGCTCTTAACCTTTTTGTGTATCCTGGACCCTAAAATCTATGGATCTCTGCAGAATAATGTTTTTAAATACATAAAATAAAATACTTAGAATCACAAAGGAAAGTAATTACATTGAAATATCAAATATATTTGTAAAGAACCCCTGGTCTAAGGAGTAATGAGGAAACAAGTCTTGAAACACAGTGTTCTTAATATGAACTGCTATCAAGGTGTTGAAAGAGATGGCCTTCAGAACTGGCTGTCTGATGTTTCCCTGAAGACTCTCACTGCTTCATTATAATAAGCAGTATACTTGACTATAATATGACATGATGAGGTGGCACATCTCCAAGCAATTTCCCATCCATTTTTACCCATATATCCTTCTGGTTTACCTGCAGTTTTACATATGTCAAGGTGCCAGCCATATGGAGAGCAGAAAAGAAAGGAATTGGTAGCCAATGGCAACCCAGAGAGCAAGCAAAAAAAAAAAAACAAACCCAAAAAACAAAGATGCCAAAGAACTGATATAGTAAATCCATATCAAAGCAACTAAATTCTGCCCTTTCAGCATTAACTCTGTTTCTGCCCAAGGACTGTGCCTAGGATCATAACTGTTGCCTGTCTTCACTCCCTTCCCTTCCCTCCCACCCCATTAAGATTGAAGCCAATTCATCACATAGACACTGAGGGTTATTATTCAAAGTTGTATTAAAAAGTGAATTTATTTTGAGCAAAACCAATAAGCCAAGCAGCCCTGACATTTAATTTTCTTGGAAAACCTTTCCTATTGAACAAGGCAAATCTACACTAGGCACATTTGCAAAATGAAAAGCACTGTTGGGAGGGTAATCTCCTCATGCAAATGATGGGTGAGTAATTTGAAAATGATTAGACACTCTGGAATTCTCTCTCTCTTTTTTTTTTTGGTCTCCTGTATCAGTTCTAGTCCTGAGAAGAGTCTCTGTGAGGAACAGTTTCTATATTCATGCTACATAAAGACCTTCATCCCCCAATCTATAAGAAAGGAAGGAAATAAGCATTTATTAAGCGCTTATTAAATGCAGTTGCCAGGTGCTGTGCTAAACACTAGGGATACAAATACAAGCAGAAAGAAAGACAGTTCCTGCCCTCAAGGAAAACTATAGTATAATATAAATATAATGTTTATATTCTAATGGGGAAAAATAAACAAAAGGAGTAAGGTGGGAAAGGACTTGGTGAGGGTCTGGAATTTAGGAATAGAGTCAGGAGGGGAATGAAGACTGGCCAGGCTGGGCCCCTTCACAAAACAGAAGCCCCAAGAGGAACTTGTCAGTGGGAGAAGGAGATGATAATAATATAAGATGAAGAGAATGGCACTTGCTCTGACTGAGCAAAAGAGTATTTGTGTAGGTACCTTCATAGTTTATTGTGCAGCTAAAGTAAGCAAGTAGATGTGATAATAACTTAGGTGGTATTTCATTCTTTGTCTTTGTATGCCCAACACAGTGACTATATAGTCCTAGTGAGTACTTGACTGATTAATTGATTTGAAGGGCTTTGACAATGGGAGGAGATGCTATTATGATGGTTGTTTATTACATCACTTCAGAGGTTAGGTATATGCCATGCAACACTGTTGGAATAGTTGGGATTCTAGACTGGGAATCAGGAGACTTGGGATCTAATCTTGGCAGGCCACTAATTTCCTATATGACCTTCATGATGCTACTTGATATCTCTGGGATTCTATTTCCTCACTCACCATGTCTGAGGTCAGACCTTCCAGCTCTGAGTCTAGGCCACCATTTTGTTTTCCACTCTCATGTGAATAAAAAGATTCATCTAGCTCAGGGCAGAGGAGGGGTGGGATTAGTTAGAGAAGCTTGGTCTTTTGTTATTAGCTGCCCATTCCAGTTTAACTCTGACCCTCTAAGAATGTTCCTTCAGGCAATGGAACCCTGCATATCAGTGATCAATAAGCTCCCTTCCCCTAGCAGGTGTTGGCTCAAAAACCAGATCAAGTGTTAGTCTGAGCACTGGTATAGATTAAGCAGAATTCTCAGGAGGACTGGCATTTCAGAATCTAACTCTCCTCCCTTCTCTCCTTATCACACTTACTGCCTCCTCCTGCACAGGGATTTCTCTAAAGAAAGTGGAAGTCCTAAGAGGTTTGAAATCAATAGCCAGCAGCAAATAGTCATGCCTATGTGTTGGTGCCTACCCTTGAAATGGGATTCTCCAGGTACTGATAACCACAGCTGATGTAGATAGAATGCTTTTAGTGTTGTTGTTTTTTCAAACATGCATCTTCTCAGTTTCTCTTCACCGTAACCCTCTAGGGTAGGTAATGGCCAATCAAGTGACAAACATTTATTAAACACCTGCTATGTGTCAGGCACCATACTAGGCTCTGGGAATTATTATTATCCCTGTATTAGAGATGAAGAATCAGAGACTTGGGAGAAGCTATGAGACCTGTTATAATCAATTAACTAGTAAATGTCTGAGGAAGGATATGAATGCAAGTCTACAAACTCTAAACCCACATTCTTTCTACTGCTCAGCACAGCTTCTCTGTAGTCGCTGACTTCCTCAAAGCACTTGGTCCCCCCCACACATACTGGATTTCATTTTTTCAATTGTAGTCCCAAGATTACAGCTCTTAAACTTATATTTTAAGGACATACTCCATTCATTTTGGTTTACTAAGTGATTTCTTGATTATGGAGCATTCAGACATGAATGGCTAAATAGGAAGAGGGAGTAAAGAAATGCATTGAAAGGATATTGGTGGGAGCAAAGACTTGTTTTGCATATACATGTGAGTAGGAGACCTAGAGTGCTTTAACTTTTAGGCAATTCATTCAATGCACAGTCAATGCCAAATGTATCTCCCATTTGCACATGGCATACATGTATGTGTGAGTGTGTGTATGCATTCATATACACATATATACATACATATTTATATACATACATGTGTATGTATGTATATATGCATATATACATGTACACATACATGTATATTTACTTCTTAAGTGAACTTTAAATGTGTAGATATTTAGGTCATATCCAATCTGGATATGCCTGTTTTAAAATAATGGGGCATGAGGACCAAAGGGCTGGAATTTTTATTGATTCTAGAGCTGAGCTTTATCTGCTAGGAAAAGGCCAGCATTGTAGAGAGAATCTCATATCCATGGCAACGGAGACGTCAACTTTTAACTTTTAGATGCACAGAGAGGAAATTATTATTATTTTTTGTCTATGATTTTAGAGATGTGTTTCATGATTGTAGGAGCAACCTTTGGCCACTATTCTCTGTCAGTCTCATAGCCATCCAGGTCAAAGGGCTGATGCCTTCTCAATATGTCACTCTGTTTTTATTTAGAACAGGGAGGAAGGCTGTGTTTAGGCTGGCAGAAAATCATTTTTATGCTTAAACCCCCTGTCACTGAGAAGAGACCACATGGCTTAGAGAATAAGAGAGGGTTGGTAGAATGGAAAGTTTTGGACCCTAGGGTCAGGAGAATTGACTTCAAGCTCTGCCACTAACCAGCTATGTGACATTGTGCAAATCATTTTACCTAAGTGTTACACTTGGAATAAGGGAGACCAGGGCTCAGATTAGGCATTTAATAGTTGTGTAACCATAAATGGGGATGATGGAACTTGAACTACTTATAACACAATCATTTTCCATGGGAAAATGCTTTGTAAATCTTAAAGCACCAAACAAATGTGAGTTATTATTATAATTCACCTCTCTGAGCCTCAGTTCTTCCATCTTTAAAAAAAGGAAGGAAAGGTAATTAGGTAAACTTGAAACCTTTGTTTAACGCTAAAATTCTATAATTCTTTTTGTTTGTTTTTTGGCCAGGCAATGGGGTTAAGTGACTTGCTCAGGGTCACATAGCTAGTAAGTGTTCTGTGTCTGGGGCCAGATTTGAACTCAGGTCCTCCTGAATCCAGGGCTGGTGCTCTATCCACTGCACCACCTAGCTACCCCAAATTCTATAATTCTAAGAAATAACTTTCCAGTTTGTCCAATTGATATAGGCAGATGCCAGCACATCCACAACTTAGTAAATAAATCTTAGTTGCCCGAGGCGCAGGAATTATGTGACTCACCTTTGTTCACACAGCTAATGTGTCAGAGGCAAGATTTGAATTTAGGTCTTCCTGGCTCTAAGTAAGGCATTCTCTCCAATGTGCCATAGCTGCCTCTTGCCCAACTGAAATCACAGAGAAGGTGTTTGGTTAACTAAATTCATGTCCCTGGGACTATAGAGTCATACCATATCTGCTCTGTTGCTGTTAGCCTTTTCAGAACCATGGGGCTTGAACAGCTCCCTGAGAAAGGAGACAGGACTATGCTGTAACCTAAGAACAAGCCTGCCCAGAGTGCTAAGAAGAAGTCACTGCATTTGCCTAAAAACCCTTGAGTGACAACAAATTTCACAAGTGCTTTCCCTCCTAGTAAGCAAACAAGAGTTTATTCTTTTGGGAGAGAAGAAAGACATTCTCATTCTCTCTCTCTCTCTCTCTCTCTCTCTCTCTCTCTCTCTCTCTCTCTCTCTCTCTCTCTCTCTCTCTCTCCCCTCCCTCCCTCCTCCCCTCTCTCCTCTCTTTACCTTCTACCCTCCCCTTCTCCTGAGGAAAACCAAAGAGAAATGTCAGGTTGCAGTACATGGCTCAGTGTCTACTCATGTTTGAGATGACACTGATCATGGACAGGCAGTTTTTGTTGGTCAATATCCATTAGAGTTGTGGCAGAGATGCTGGAGGGTTGACAGGGCTAGTGTTCAATTAAACAGTGGTTTAAGAGGGTGGGTGGGGGAAGATACCTTGTAGACCAATCTGTTTCATTTGTATGGATAATGATCTGATAACAGTAAACAGATAATTAATTCATTTAAAATTAATTGATGGCAGTGGGAGAATATGTTTCTGAATGGTACTGTTGCTGGAGAAACAGAACTGAGGGGGTAAAAGGGCTAATGCTGGGAAGGGAGAATTCAGGTTACGTGTTTAAGAAAAAAGAAGCAAGTAGAAGGTAGAATTCACTAGAAATGGACTGGGATCCCTGCTTCACCCTGGAGTTTTGACTGATCTTCCATCTTTTTACTCTTTGTTTAGAGAGTGAGCTTTCATCTCCTAGAATTCGCTGAAACAATTCAATTCAGTTCAATAATCACTTGTTAAATTATAGCTAGGCAGCTGGGTGGTCTAGTAGGTAGAGTGCTGGACTTGGAGTCACAAAAACCCAAGTTCAAATCCTGCCTCAGATCCTAGGCAAGTTACTTAAGCCATATCAACCTCAGTTTCTTGTTTTGTAAAATTGTGATGATCATAGTACCTACCTCTCAGAGTGTTGTGAGGATCAAATGAAGAAATATATGTAAAGCCCTCTGCAAACCTTAAAGTACTATATGCATGCTAGCTATCATCATTATCTTTGTTGTCATTCTGTTGTGATCTACTCTTTGTGACCCTGTGGTTTTCTTGGCAAAGATACTGGAGTGGTTCACCATTTCCTTCTTCAGTGGATTAAGGCAAACAGAGGTTAAGTGACTTCCCCAGGGTGTCACAGTGTCCCTGTGTGTGTCTGAGGGCAGATTTGAATTTGGGTCTTCCTGACTGCAGCCCCAGTACTCTATCCACTGAGCCATCTAGCTGCCTCCTAACATTATCATTGCTATTATTTATCACATTGACCCTTTCAGATTGTAAACTCCTTGAAATCAAGGTCTGTGTCCTTTTCACATTGGTATTCACCGGGGCTGCTGTGTACATAGCCCCACCTACATAGTAAATGCTTAATCAGTGTTTATTAAACTGAATTGAATTATCATGACTAACTGAATGAAAGAGGAGATATAACATGTTTCCCACTACCATTCTCCCACTTTTGCCTTGTCTATCAAAATGAGAACTCCTTTTTAATGTAAGAAATTGTAATATTTACTTACTTGCATAACATTTCATTAGGAGATCTGATTTGTACAAAATTTAAGGAAAATAGAAACAGGTGCAGTTGGTTACCTTTTTTTCTTTCAACTTGCAAGTGCTGCCAGTCACTGCTCATCAGCCTAGACTATCTTTGGTTGGTGTAGCTTGAATACAGAGAGTTCTTGTTTGAGGGAGAGTTTGGCTTCCATCACCTCTGAGGCCCCTTCCAACTCTCAGATCCTATGATTTTGTGGCAACTCAAACTCAATCTTTCTTGGAAATTTCAGCCACTCAAAGGCATCTAGGTGAAATTATCTCCTGCTCTGGACCCCATAATTTGGGGCTTCAAGGCAACTTGGCCTGAAGCCCTTACTGGCAGCTCCCATTTAAACTTTGGACTTTGTAGAGAAGAATAGACTGCCTACTTATAGCTTCTCTTTGGAAAGACCTCATTTACCCTTTTCATTTCCTTGTTCCTTTTTCTCCCTTGTGGCAAAGCAGAGAGATAAAACCCTGTCACAGCTTGATATCATGTACAGAAACCCTGTGATGGTCAGGTACCCTACCGGCACCCTGCCTGTAAAACCCTTTCAAAGCCACTCACTCCCATCAGGTAAGCTGCTCACTTATGCTGACCGACTGATTTGTGCTGAATGCTTACCTAGCAGCCATAACTTAGATAGAACAAGATATTCCCTCTTTTTAGAAAAGTTTCATATTAAAGGGGCTTAGAGTTGGAAAAATGCCTGGCTATGTCCAAACACAGCATTCTAAACAGAACATAACAAGGTTTTTAACCAGCAACATGCAGTGATTTCTTCACAAAAACTTCCCAACACTTAATCTCATTAATAGGAAAATTCTTCTCGTAACCTAACTTAAATCTTTTGTGCTAAGAGCCAACAACTGGCGAAGAACTCTAGTCATTTGGGCGAGAGCCATATTTTAGACGTGAATGGTAGCAAGTGCATGCAGACACACATGTATGAATATACACACATTTATATGTATAAAATTTGAGAGGTAGTGTAGCATAGCAGGTAGTGTGCTCGCCTTTGAGTCAGGAAGGCTGGTAATGATGTTCTACTATGTGACACTGGGCAAATCACTTAACCTCTCTGTGCTTGTATATAGGATCATAGATTTAGAACCAGAAGAAATCTTAGAAGGCATCAAATACAAACTTCTCATTTTACAGATGAGGAAATTGAGGCAAGAGAGATTTATATATGGAGATAGATGTAGATATGTGTATATATAGATATGTTATATCTATATATACATATGTGTGTATGTGTCTGTCTGTCTGTCTCTCTACACACACACACACACACACACACACACATATATATAGGGAACACAAAATTAAAAAGTAATCATAAGGCGATAAAAATTGACCAGAGAAGAACTTTTTTGAAGGAGGTAAATCGTGATCTGGATTTTGAAAGAAGCTGGATTAGTCAAGAGAAGGCCAGAACCATTCCAGGTAGGAGGTCACCATTAACAAGACAAAGTAGCATTAAAGAGCATGATATGGGGTTGGGGGTGGGGAAGATGGGCGTGTGGCATAGTTAGTGTCTCAGCCTGATAGGATCATAGAGGTATGACAGAAGAAGGAAAAGCATGTGGTATAAATCCCCTTTGGTGAAAAGTTATAGAGTTATATAGACCACATAAAATCAGGTTGGATCAAAAGGAGAAAGTGAATCAATTCAATTTTACAAAAAATTCCTTCAGTTTGCTCCAAACACAGTTGTTTGCCAGTGTTTTGGAAGTGTGTGCCCTTTAAACCAGGAGTCCTTAGCCATGGATAGATTTCAGGCATTCCCTGAATTTGGATGGGGAAAAAAATTGCAGCTTTATTTTCACTAACCTTTGGTTTTCTTTGAAACCCGTGTATTTTATTCTTATGCATTTAAGAACATTATTATAAGGAGTCTATAGGTTTCACCAGCCTGTGAAAGGAACCTGTGACACATAATAGGTTCAGAAACCCTGCTTTAAAAGAAGGAAGCTGTGTATCAGTGAAGCAGATTCGTATCCAATCTTCTGACGGTTGCTACGGAAACAGTTGAGTACAGATTATATTTCACACTTTACACAGCTAGGGAGTTTGAAAACTGAAAGCAATTTAGTTTGGTGGCTAAGGAATTTCTGTCTGATTGGAAAATGCCAGTTATGTTAGCAAACATTCAACAGAATTTTAGAGTGAATTTCTTTTCTTCTCCCATTTCCCTGGAATGAATAGATACAGGATCTCTTCACACAGAGAAAGCACAAGAGAATTTAGTGCCTTTTCTTTGGTGAGTTGGAAGCAGGCAGATCTCTCTTACTTGAGAGAAGGTAGAAACTTGAAGGGAAACCACTGGCAAAGGAAGATAGAAGCGTTTTTGATGAAAATTTGGTCAGAAGTGTCAACGTTATGACCATCTTCTTGGAAGGATTTCAAGAAAACTTCCAGGTGAGTTAGTTTTATTCACATCTAAGAGACAGGACACTTATTATCTCCCTAGATAGCCTTTATGCTTTTGGACAACTTTAGTTAGTAGAACAGTTTTTCCTTTATTAAGTCGAAGTCTGCCCCTCTCTTTGTTGAATGTTCTATGGGAAGCCTGGTTCTTTGGACCATAAGCCCATAGCCAAGGCCTCACTCTCCATCTAGGGTCCTCTAGGATTCTTTCAGACAAAGTAACTAGGAGAAAATAACTTCTTAAGAGTTGGTCTGGTGAACCCAAATCTATAAAGTGAGAACAGAAAACACCATCTGGGCTTTTAATAGATAACTTCTGATTCTCTGACTTTTCTCTGAAGATAGATTTCTTTTGGTCTGTTACAAAGCACTGAAGAAGAAAACCTTTTTTCTTTGATTTTGCAGGGTTTGGGTTTTATGTGTATGTGTGTGCTAGAAGGTAAAAGCATTTATGTTCAAAAGCCTTCTTTCTTTGATTTAAGCACAAAATTTCTATATAACTCTATAACTTTTCACCAAAGGGGATTTATACCACATGCTTTTCCTTCTTCTGTCTTAAGACCTGAAACCTTATTCTGCCAAGCCCTGCTCAGACCTTTACCAAAGCACTGTCTTTCATTCTAGGCTCCAGAATATACTATGTCCCATCTTTCAAATTCCATCCTAGTTGCTGTATAACTTTATGCCTAGACTCCTGTGATCTCTTCGCACTTTCTTATCTTGTGTGATTCATGTTCCTTTTACTCATAAGGTCCACAAAAATGATCTACCAAATATGTCAATGACTTTTCTCTTTTTCCTCTTCTCTATCCCCAGACCACTGACCTCTGAAATCACAAGTCTACTTTCCAGGCCCATTGAATTATTTGTAACTTGTCGTTTGAGATCATAGTATTCTCATATAGGATCACCAAGAGAATATTGGTGTTAAAGGGATGGGCTTTCACATGGTGGACAGTTTTGAACCATAGAAAATCACTGTGCATTTTTATAGATGTTATCTAGACTAATTTCATATTATATCCTCCTAGGTGGTCATATGGACCTCCTACAAGTTGGGAACTATTTTTTTATTGTTGTCTTTTTCTTTTTCCCTACTGAGTAGCAATGTCTTGTATGTTTAAAAAAGCTGAGGGGCAGCTAGATGGTTCAGTAGATAGAGCTCCAGTCTTGGAGTCAGGAGGACTTGAGTTCAAATATGACCTCAGACACTTGACACTTTCTAGCTGTGTGACCCTGGGCAAGTCACTTAACCCTGATTGCCTCACACACACAAAAAAGCTGAACCTGTGATTTCATCGTTATGTGGAACACATGATAAGGAAAGGGACAAGTCAACCCCTTCTCTACAACTTGTAGCCTTAGAGGGTTGCCTTAGAAATACTAAGTGGTTCAGTGACTTGCCCAAGGTCACAGAGCCACTGTATTCCAAAGGCAAAACTTGAAGGGAGGCCTTCTTAACTCTGAGATCAATTCTCTTCACTGAACGATGTTGCTTCTTGTATTTTATACATAGCACATACCAGATAAACCCTTGATTGAATTGTATTTCCCTTTCCTATTCAGTTCTGAGGCCAAAATTATCCCTTCTCTTTGTTCATGTAATTCCCTTCATTTCCTCACCACTAGAATTTGTTGAAATCCTACCCATCCTTCAAGGTCCGGCTCAGTGGCTACCTCCTCCATACCCATCCCAGCCATTCTCCTCTGAACATGTCGAGCAGTTTGTTGCTTTGCTAATCCCCAAGACTTCCAGCATTGTTGTTCATGGACGTGCCTTATCTCCCAGAGGCCTCGGGTCTAAGCTGCCCATCCTGTCCTGAACAAAGTGGGATCTCAATAAGTGTTGGAATAAATAAAGGAATATATAAGGTATACTCATTGCCACAAGTCTTTGCCATGAAGTAACCAAGTAGGTCACTGTGTTCTCAGATTCTGGAAGACTTCACATGTCGATAATTTAGTCTTTGAGGAAAGAGCTGGTTGCTTATTTAAAAGTATACCCAGATAACACCTAAAGCCAACTAAAACCAGCTGAAGAATTAATCTGAAGTATTTTTAGTTATTTTCTTTTTTTCTGGAAACTTGGTCCCTCTGTCTCACTAAAGCTGGAAGTACAGTGGCCGCTTATGTCCTGATTCCAACATCAATTGGTTTGGAAGCTTTAAATGGCCTAATTTTTCCTACTGGGGCTGGCAGCTTTGTGGCCCTCCAGTCCCAGGGACTCACCGTATTGGTGCCAGAATTAGCGTAGATACCATTTGGCTTCTGTTCAGGGAGAACTAATGCCTCTGGTGTGAGAGGTTGCTGTGAGGGCTTCTCTTTTCAGGGCTGGTCATACACCTTTGGTGTCCACCTCTCACCCAACTCTCACCTGTGGCTGGAAGGAGCTGATATATGTGTAGCAGCCACACCTTGGTAAAACTATCTTAGCAGACAAACTAACCGAGGTTGAGGGTAACTGACAGGCCTGAAACCTGTCGATAGGTTAGAGATGTCTGCCCCGAGGAAGATTTCCCCTGACAGAATGAGCAGATGAGAACAGCTCGTTCCAAGGGCCAGGAAAGTGGCTGAAGCAGGTGAAGAAGTCAAGGTCATTCACTGCATCCTGGGCCATCACCACTTATCTTGACTTTTGTCTCAGCACTGGCCTTTGAAGACTCAGGAAGAAAAAGTAAGATTGATGACTTAGCATAGCTCTGCCTCACCTAAGTCCAATTCACATACAAGGTAAGACATCACCCCATGATGTTATTGGTGCTCTTCAGAAATGAAGGACGAACCACCACCTCTAATATACTTTAGATCTCCTGAACTCAAGACATCCACCAGCCCCAGTGTCCCTCAGTAGCATGGATTACAGGTGTGTCACCATGCCCAGCTAGAAATCTTCTGTTATATAAAGGTCTGCGTTTATCAAAGAACCCTTTTGATTTCTGAGGTGCCTTTCAGCTCTAAAATTCTATGTTGCTGTTATTCTAAAGGAGGCTTATTGAGGTTATTGGCAGATATTTTTGTAAAGTACATCTATATTTGCAGTGTAATATTCAGTATAATATTAATACCTGTTAGTCTGCAGTGAGAAGCCAATATGGCCTCATGGATAGAGCTAGTCTTGGAGTCAGTAAGATCTATGTTCAAGTCTGTGACTTGCCTTGTCACTCTGGACAAGTCACTTAACCTCTTAATTGTGTAGGTAACTCTCTTAGGACTGTAACTTGCAGAGAAGGTGCAAATGGCTTTCCATGTGTGGTGGACTGATATGGGAGAGGAGAGACCCATCCCATTCCATTGAATATGTGTGAGTTTCTCAGGCTCACAGGCCTTACTGTGACATAAATAATAGAGAGAGTTGCCTCACCCTGAAATCCTTTATACTGGAAAAGTAATACATCTAGTCTGTATCTCTATTAGTCTGTGCCATATTACCTCAATTATATGAAGAATGAGCACTGATGATTGTTTGAATGAACTTTGGATGAGTAAACTACAATATAGATCTGGTCTCTGTTTTCGTTAGGTTGGTGTTCAGCAGACATCTGCTCTTCCTTGAATTACTTCATTTGCTTATTTATCATACGAGACCACCTGCCCCATAAGAATCAATTCAGCAAATCCATATGAAGCTTCAATAATTTGTAGGGCATTGTGCTAAGCACTAAAGGTCCCTTCTGATCTGGAAGGTACTTTTCAGCTCTAAAATTATATGGTGCTGCTATTCTAAAGGAGATTTGTTGAGGTCATCGGCAGATATTTTTGTAAAATATATCTGTGTCATCCTTTTCAGATCATAATGAAATAAAAATTACATTCAGTAAAGGGCAGTGGAAAGATAGATTAAAAATTAATTGGAAACTAAATAATCTGATCCTAAAGAATCAATGGGTCAAAGAACAAATCATAGAAACAATCAATAATTTCATTAAAGAGAATTACGACAATGAGATGACATACCCAAATTTATGGCATGCAGCCAAAGCAGTACTTAGTTTTTTAAATTTAATTTAATTTTTAAGTTTATTTTATTCTGAACTTTTCCCCAACTTTTTAACATTTTTATTGAAAGTGTTGAGTTCCAAATTATAGCTCTCCTTCCCTGCCTCCCTTCCCCCCTCACAAGACAATAAGCAGTCAGATATAGGTTATACATGTACAATTATGTAAACCATTTCCACATTAGTTATTTTGTACAAGAAGACTCAAAAGAGAAAATGAAAGAAAGAAAGTGAAAAGTAGCATGCTTCAGTCTATATTCAATCAATATCAGTTCTTTCTCTGGAGGCGAATAGTATGCTTCATCATTAGTCCTTTGGGATTGTCTTGGATCATTGTATTGCTGAGAATAGCTAAGTCATTCACAGTTCTTCATCCAACAATATTACTTGTTACTGTGTGCAATGTTCTCCTGGGTTCTGTTCACTTTACCATGCATCAGTTCATGTAAGTCTTTGCAGGTTTTTTTCTAAAATCATCCTGTTTGTCATTTCTTATAGCAGAATAATATTCCATTACAATCATACAACAAAACCTCGTTATTTGACAAAAACTGCTGGGAAAACTGGAGAAACTAAGTATAGACCGATATCTCATAACATATATCAAGATAAGGTCAAAACAGGTACATGATTCACACATAAAGGGTGACACCGTAAGCATATTAAGGGAGCATGGAATAGTTTATCTGCCAGATTTATGGATAAGGGAGAAATATAGGACCAAAGAAGATAGAAAGAGCATTATAAAATGTAAAATAGGTAATGTCAATTATATAAAACTAAAAAGTTTTTTTCACAAACAATGCAATAAAAACTAGAAGGAAAGCAGAAAACTGAGGAAACTTTTTACAGCAAATATCTCTGATAAAGGCCCCATTTCTCAACTATATAGAGACCTGAGTCAAATTTATAAAAATGCAAGTCATTCCCCAATTGATACATGGTCAAAGAATATGAACAGGCAGTTTTCAGACAGAGAAATCAAAGCTATATATAGTCATATGAAAAAATATTTTAAATTACTATTGATCAGAGAAATGCAAGTTAAAACAACTCTGTGGTACCACTTCATACCTATAAGAGTGGCTAATATGACAGAAAAGGAAAATATTGGACATTGGAGGGGATGTAGGAAAACTGGGACACTATTCTGAACTTAAGAAACGAAACAAGCATTTTCGTAACATAGTAGAATAGAAAAAAAGATGATTGCACATGAAACTGCAAATCTATTATGTACAACTTGCTATTCCTTTTAAATATATAATATAGTTTTCTGTCTGCATCCAGAAAAAGAACTAATAAATAGAAGTATGGATAGAATGATTTTACACACACACACACACACACACACACACACACGCACGCATTTGTGTGTGATGGTAGCCATCTATAGGGTGGGGGAGTGGCAGGAAAGAAGAAAAAAGAAAGTTACATGATAACAAAGTAGTACTTAAGAGAAAATTTATGTCTCTAAATATTTATATCAATAAAATGGAGAAAGAGCAAATCAATTAATTGAGCGTGCAACTTTAAAAAAAAGCTAGAAAAAGAACAAATTAAAAATCCTCAATTAAACACCAAATTGGAAATCCTGAAAATCAAAGAAGAGGAAAATAATTGAAAGTAAGAAAACCATTGAACTTACAAATAAAACTAGAAGCTTGTTTTATGGGGAAAAAACCAATATATAGATAAGCCATTGGTTAATTTGATTTTGAAAGAATTCACCACCAATGAAGAGGATGTTAAAACAATTATTAGGAAATGAGAGAAAACAGTGGTGCCTTGGCTGGTAGACCTTTTACATCCTAGAGCAATGCACAAAATGGTACAAAAGCTAGATGTAAGATGATGATGGCTATGGAATTCAGATCCTGAGAACTCAATGAGCTGTGATAGGTATGCCTGGTGGCCCAGGTCTTCTGCGTCATTGCTTCTAATTCCCTTTTTAATTCAGTCTGCTGTTAGTCTGACAGGTGCACAATGGCTCTGGGCAATCCACTGGCTGATAAGACTGTCCAGACATTTGTCTTCTATTATCTTCCATTTCCCCTTTAACTTGTAGATTTCCTAGAATTTCCCACTCCCCACCCCTTGCCAGAGCAGTTTACGGTTCAGCTGTTCACTACACTGTCAACTCAGCCACTCAGCCAGTCCCCTTTGTTATGTTCTCATCATTTTGTCTTTATTGTCTTTAATGTAGGCAGGGCCCTGGGGAATCATTTGTGAAGGTGGATGTGCTAGCTCCTCTAGGGAGCCGCAGATTACTCTTCAGAACGTGCAAATTCACCCTAGGCATGCAGTCACGGGTGCTGCATGTTAGAGAGGGGCAGAGATGCCGCTAGACTCTTAAAACCTGGCTTTCATAGGACACTCATCTCACGGTGAGAACTATGAGTCTCCAAGATATACCCAGAGGCCATCAAATGGGATCAGGTTTCCTCTTTGTCCATGTCAGCCCACCATGCATAGGAAGCCATCAGGAAGGGAAACCTTCCAGGCAGCAAGTCCAACAATAAGCACAAAAAACATCCTTCTACTAAATCTAAAAATGACAAATGCTGTTATCTGGTGAGATAACGGATGTGAATTGCTTCCTATTTTAGAGAACGTTGTGTAACATTACTAATCATTACTATATTGATTTTGTTAATATTAATGTTAATTTATATTATAGTACATATTATAGAATATATTTGTTATATTAGTACTGCTACTCTTAGTCATATATGTCCTATTCTCATTGGAAGTAGAATGAGCCACTTCCTATCTAGTTAATAGTAATAAAATGAGTTGTTTCCCCAAGCCAGATACAAAAATCAACCCTTTCAGAAGCATATGAAGAGTAATATCTATTCCTAGAGCCTTGGAGTCCTCAGAAAAAAAGTATTGTATAATAGACAAACTAGATAAGGATATTACAGCTGACCATTCATCTAGTCCAGCCCCCCTCAGAGAGGTTAAGTGATTTTCCCCAAGGTCACACACAGGTAGTAAATTTTAGAGGCAAGATTTAGAGCCAGGCCATATGACTTCACTTGGTAGGATTTTAGAGTTTGAACTGAAAGAGACTTTAGAAGTCATTTTCAAAGCTCTTTCCACTTTACCACACTGCCTGCCAATCTCAGATACATAGTTTTGTTTTTTCAATTAGCGTACACATTTTTACCAAAGCTGTCTGACTGTTAGTAATTCCCTAGGGCCATATATCTGCAAGGCAATGGGTAACTAGGAGCTTGGAGAAAGAATAATGATATTAATATAAGCTTTAAAATTTTGAAAACCCTTTACATGTTTTATGAATGAATGGATACATGTATGGATGGCTGCACATTCGTTAAGCAAATATTGTGTACAAGCATTGTGCTAAGGGCTTGAGAAACAAATAGAAAATGAAGAGGAAGTTTCACTGAGGTTAGAAAAGACAGAAGTCAGCTGTAGGGTGGATAGAAAAGCTGAGAAGTCCTAAGGGGGAAGCTACAGGACTAAGGACAAGTCTTTGGAGTATTTCAGATGTATGTAGTATCCACATCACGGGGGTGGCCTACCGAAACTGGGAAAAGGGCAGTAGCTCTAAGAGTTAAAGAAGTGATTTGGGGTTCCTTCTAGCAAGGATGGGGATAGGGCTGCATTGTCTAGTGGTGAGGGGGAAGGGACATGGTGAGGAAAGTAGGGAGGCAGGGGAAAGTGGAGTCCCCCTGGATGCCAGGTCTGACTAGGACCTCCTAGAAGCCCCTTTTGGTGTCTGGCACAGCCTGTTGGCAGAGGGACTCATTTATTCTGAGGGCAACCCTTTCATAGACCTGTGAGCCTGAGAAACATCCACAGACATCATCAAATGGGATGGGGTTCTTCTTCGTCCACATCAGCAAACCTGTGAAATTGAGTCCTATGGGTATTAATGTATCTCCATTTTACAGATTAGGAAACTGAGGTTCATTTACATTAAATGACTTATCATGGTCACACATCTAATAAGTATCAGAGGTGAGATTCAAATCCAAGTCTACCCTAACTCTGCTCCATCCATGATACCACAAATGTATAGTGGCAGGTTCAAGAGACAGATTTTTATTTCTTTTAAGAATCTGCATGAGCCTCCAGCCTGATTTCTTCTAGGTTCTTCTCAATCCTTTCTGGGCCTAGGCTTCTGGCTTAAGAGTAATTTGCATGGCAGTGGAATGCTGCAGGTGTAACTTACCTTTAAATGTTTGCTGTCATTGTTAAATGTTTCAGGTTCTGGGTGAAAGGTTTATTTGAAAGTAGCCATTCTAGGATTTAATCGTTTAAACCAATCTTCCCCATATGTGTGTTTAGAATTTCAATTCATTGTGTTGTCTAGTTCTCGGTCGTCATGTCTGGCCGTGATGGGAACAAGAAATACATGATGATGTATTCTATGGCTTCTCTCCCTCGCCACTCTCTCCTCGAACAAAGCCCATATTTCAGGCTTGTGTCTAGATTTTCTGGATAATGTATATTCAGTATAATAGTAATAGGACATTGCAGGGGCCATCTGCAGTCATCCTGATCCATATCTTGTTACTGGACCAGATGGCTCCGGAGGAGAAAGGGAGACTGGTGACTTTGCACAACGCTTCCTCACTTAAATCCAATTCACTTGCATGTCATGGCATCACCTTCCTGATGTCATGGGCTTCTTCGAGAATGAGGACAAAGAACAATAACAACAATAGGACATTAAGTAAGGCTATGGCAACTGAGTAACATTTTAGGTATACCATTACACCGCCAGTCCATAACACAAGGTGAAGAATATAAAGTCAATTCTTATATCCCATTTTGACCTAAAGAATTTTAAACACTTTCTTCTTTAATAAGCTTACAGATGCCCTAGAATTTCACCATTTGTGTGCAAGATGAAAACCAGAGAAGAATCATAAAATATTAGAGCTGGAAAAGCTGCCAGATTCCAGTGCTGTAAAGATGAAGAAACTGAGGTTTGGCAGCTTTAAAAGTCATTACATAAGACTCCCAAACTGTCTGTGTGACTTTGGACAAGTCACTTGAGTTGAGTGAATTAGTGAGTGAGTGAGTTAAGTGAATGAAAAGCATTTATGAGCTTATGATGTGCTGATCTACTGCAAACTGTATTGCAGAGAGTGTACCTCCAATGGACTGACCACATTGTTCAAATGCCAAATGTATGCTTGCCTAAAAGACTGTTTTACTGAGAACACACATGAGGCAGGTGCTCACATGTTGGTCAGAAGTGATACAAAAACACGCTCAAGATTTCTCTGAAGAACTGTGGAATTGATTGCATGACATGAGAGGCACTGGCCCAGGACTGGCCCAGTATGGCATGCCCACATCAAAGAAGGCACTGTGCTCTATGAGCAAAGCAGAATTGAGTTAGCTCAAAAGAAATGTGAGATGCACAGATTTAGAGAATTCATCCCAAATGTTCACATGGGCTATTTGTACCCAACCTGTGGGAGAGCCTTCTGAGCTCCTATTGGTCTGATTAGCCATAGTCGGACGCACTGTAACTTGAATGTAGCATAGTGATGTCATTTTGGTCCTCTTTGAGCGTTATATATTAAGCCCACAGAGACAAATACAAAAGCTAGACTGCCCCTCCCATCAAGAAGCTTACATTCTGAAGGGTGGGAACAATGCATATTGGGAAATAGTAGCAAGGGGAGGGTGTTTTGTTTGGGGAAGTCACAAAAAATGTTGAGTAGAGCCTTTGGGGAGCTGATTGAAATGTTCCTCTAGTAGCTTTGTAGGTATTGATTTGATTACAGTTCATAGATAGGAGGAAGAGGAGGAGAGAAGATAGAGGCAAGGGAGGGCAGTGAGGCAGATGGGAAGAAATTGGCAAGCTGGAATGTAAGGGGTAGCAGAGCTGGCTAGTGGCCAAGTGATGCTCATCAAACAGGAAAGTTTACCCCCTCCCCAAGTAGATGTTCCAGACCTCATTAGCTTCAGCCCCTTAGGGCATGATCTTTAGCAGTAATGAGTAAGAGAGAGGGTACAGCTGCCCTTCACCTCCCTGGGTCTCAGTTTCCCCCTTTGTAAAAAGGAGGAACTTGGTCAGCTTGGTCAGCTCTAAATCCACGAGACTAGGAAACTAGTTTGTAGCAGAGAGCCAGGACTCAAACCTAGGTCTCCTGATCACAACAGAGAACCACTGAAACGGTAATAATATCTGGTATTAACATTGCCCTTTAAAGTTTTTATGTTCATTACGTGCATTAAGTAAGTGCTCTTTGCAAGATGCCCATGCTGCCTCCTTGCACAGTAATCACCAGCACTTCAAAGTGCTTTGTCAGATACAGAACACTACATAGACGTAGGTGATTTATTGATTTATTTAGACAAGTTTTCATTTTCTGGGGAGCTTGTTTTCACAAAGGCACATCTATGAAATGAGGATTAGAAATTGAATACTCTCCTGTGGGTTCAAGTGCCGCTGTTGGGCCCCTAACAGGTGTCATTACCCTATTTGATGCACTTACTAGTGGTTCAGAGATTTTTGACCTTGTTGGTTTCAGGACCTTTTCTCTAGCATTTATGAGCCAGAAACAGTGGGGTGTCTTGTTTTGTGTTGTGTTGTCCCCCCCACCCTCTTCGAGGATCGGCATTCTGCTGGTGTGTTAGCCCTTCAGCTCTAGGCAGACAGGATCCCAGAGCCAGCAGGCATTTCAGCCAGGATTTTGGACAGCTTCAAATTAATTGGTTAAGATGTTGTGGATTTAAAAATTCTTCCTTGAAACAATGATACCTAGTCAGTAGATCTTGACTTCTTACCTGGTAGGTTCTTAAGTCCAGAGCTCATTGCTGTCATCCACTTATTCAGAAACATTCATTGGAGCCCAGCAGCATACTGAATTATTTTTACATCAGAGGTGTCCAACTCTCCAAACCAAGTTACATTATAATTGGGAATTATTCAACAAAATAAATAAAAATATGATACAGCACAGATAATGCTAATATGTGGTTTTCTAAGTCAATATGTGGACAGCAGGGATCTTTATGTAGAGTTTTATGACCCTGGGTTTCTATTTGAGTTTGATCCCCCTGGTGTTATGTACAAGGGGGTAATGTAGGGAAAAGGATTCTGGATTTGGTACTGGGAAAAAGTAGGCTCAAATCTCAGTTCTGCCACTTGTTACTTATGTGATACTTTAATCTCTCCCAGATTCAGTTTCCCCATTTCCAGAAATGAAGGCATTGATAAATTTGAAAGTCTAATGTATTCTTTCTATAGCTAAGTGCCAAATAATCAGGATGGTAGGGTTTAGAGGTAGGTGGAAAAGAACTTAGGATCTAAAACTAGAGTGGGAAGAACACAAGATTTGGAGCCAGAAGGACTTGGGTTCTCTGCTACTTATTACCGATATGACCTTGTAGAAAGAACACTGGCTTTGGCTGGAGTCAAGAGAACCTGGGTCACGTCTCTGAGCCTTACCACCCGAGTGCCTTTGAACAAGTCACTTCTCATCCCTGGGCCTGGGTTTCCTCCACTATAAAATGGGAGGATTAGACTAGATGACCTCTAAGGTCCCTTTTACTCATAAGAAGTAGGGACACAGGGAGTAAAGTGAGCAAATCCAGATAAACAGTTTATGGAAAAATATTGTAAAAAGAAATAGCTGTGAAGGATGTGGGAAGCCGAGAATACTCAAGCACTTCCATTTTGTCTGTAGTTCCTCTCCTTTGTCTCTAACCCTGTTTGTATTGCAGCCCTCACCCTTGCTTTCATCCTTCCTTACTACTGAAACAGTGAGTATCTGGAACAATCCTATCTATTAGGGCAGTGTTATGAGAAACCACTAACCCAAACAATTGCCTTTCCTCTTACCCCCCAATCTTATCCCTAAGCCCCCAGTAATAAGCACTGTCCAATCAAGAGATGCAATTTACCTCTCAGCTAATGGAAACCTATACAGGTTATGGCTTTATGTAAGTTTGAATTAAGCAAATTTAAAAGAATTCTAAAAGAAATCCACCTTCCAAAAAAAAATACAAACAAAAAAACCCCACCCATGTTAACTTTTAGAGTATTGCATTCTCTCTCCCTTCCTGCCACTCTGCTCAGTGTTTCATGGCCTCCCACTTCTCACACTTCCATTAAAAAAAGAAAATATACCTTAAAAAACATCCCTTCAAGTAGAAGCTGAAGAATAAGTGGGGAGAGCCCCACCAGTGCCAGGATGGGGGCTTGGCTTGAGACCTCCTACCCAGAGAGAGGAAACCTTGGCCTCGCTCCCCTCACCTGCTGGAGTATCTAGCCCTTGCTTCTTTATTTTCCCTCTGTGCTTGGGTGCCATGCCTCTGACCTCAGCCCCCGTGTGTTACACCTGCTCTCCTGTCTGTGTCCATGTCTGGCCTACTTATGTGCCCCACTCCCCTTCTCTTTGGGGACCCTGGCTCCACAGGTTCCTCCTTCTGCTCTTGCTTCTTGGTCCCCCAGTCCCCATATGTCTTTGAACCCTGTGACAGCCTCTTCCTTCCATGGGTGAGCAGCCCCCTTCCTGCCTCCCTCCTTCCCTCCCTTCCCTCACATCCCAGGAGCAAATTTACATAAGTAAAAATCAATTGACAAAGAGGTTTGAGGAATGGTCCACTTAAGTAAAGTAATAACTGTCTGTATAAGCTTTGTTCTTTTGTTCCTTCTGGGAGTCTCTGATTATACATGTGGTGGTGGGGGGGGTTTTTTGGTAAACCCTAGTTGGTTCCTAAATTTCTGGTTCTGGTTCTGGTTCTGTTCCTGGTTTGGACAGTTTTACCCACAAGGACTTAAGAACTACATGGCTAATATGGAAATCTGTTTTGCTTGGTTATACATATTTGTAATGGTTTTGTTTTTCTTGCCTTCTCAATGAGTAAGGGAAGGGCAGGTGGAAAGGAAAGAATTTAGAACTGAAGATATAAATAATTTTTTAAAAATGGACTTAAGAACATTTATCAATGAGTCACTGACCATAATTCCAGAGAATCAGTGATGATGCGTGCCATCCATCTCCTAACAGAGAGGTGATGGATTCAAGTTGCAGATTTAGACTATATTTTTGGATGTAACCAATGTAGGAATTTATTTTTCTTGACTTGGCATATTTGTTACAGAGAGGTTCTTTTTTTTAATAGCTGGGGGTAAGAGATCAAGGAAAGTAGAAAAGGACCTAAACAAACAAAAATATTTATAGCAGCTATTTTTCGAGGACAAGGAATTAGAAACTGAGGGGTACTCATCAGTTGAGGAATGGCTGAACAACTTACGGTATGTAGAAATGCTGAAGGGAAGGTAATGATTTCAGAGAAACCTGGGAAGACATGTATGAACTGATTCAGAGTAAAGAGAGAAGAACCAGGAGAACACTTCTGTAGTCAAACAATAGTATTGTAAAGACAGCCAACCTTGAAAATCTTAGGAATGCTGATCAACATATTAGTGGACCATGCTTCTAGAGGACTCATGATGAAACAATCTACCCACTTCTTGATAGATAATGGACTCAGTATAAAGACTGAGACTTTTTTTGGACACGACCATCGTGGGAATGTGTTTGTTTTGACTGTCTGT
Source organism: Phascolarctos cinereus (assembly GCF_003287225.1). NCBI lineage: Eukaryota > Metazoa > Chordata > Mammalia > Diprotodontia > Phascolarctidae > Phascolarctos > Phascolarctos cinereus. The sequence goes on from NW_027555514.1 coordinate 41,074,296, forward strand.
GTTTGTGACAGATTTTTTCCCTTGTTTTCTCAATGCAGGGATGGAAAGTCAGAGGGAGAAAAGGTAGATGTTTAGGGCGGAAATATAATTCAACAAAGGAAAAATTGTCTGAAAAGATGAGAGAGAGAGAGAGAGAGAGAGAGAGAGAGAGAGAGAGAGAGAGAGAGAGAGAGAGAGAGAGAGAGAGAGAGAGAGAATAAATGCTTCTTTATTGAAAAAAATTGAAAATATGGGTATAGGGAGATGGATTAGATGACTCTAAATTCTATTTCAACTTCTATTCTCTGGCTCCAAACTTTCTTTTTTAACCTTATATTTTGCTGCTTCTCTAAACTTTCCCTTCACATCAAATTGGACACCTCTATCCTTCCCAAATACATCTTGCACTTCCTATCAGCTTGTATTTGCTTATAGAATTCCAGGCACTCAGAATGCCTTTATCTTCCATCTTGACTGTCCTTCAAGGCATAAATCAAATGCCATTTCCTTTGTAAACCTGATCTACTCCCTACCCAGAGAGATTCTCTCTCCTCTCTGAATGATAGTAGTACCCAGGATCGATATCTCTCTCTCTATCTCTCTCTCTCTCTCTCTCTCTCTCTCTCTCTCTCTCTCTCTCCTCTCTCTCCTCTCTCCCTCTCCCTCACTCCCTCCCTTCTCTCTCTCTCTCTCTCTTTTCTTTTCTCTTCTCCCACTTCCCACTTACTATAGAAGTTTAGCTTCTTGATACCGAGTCCTGTGCCTTATTCACATTGCCATCCACCACAGTGGCTCATAAATGGTAATTGTTAAGTGAACATCTTGAATGAATGTGAATGCCCAAAGTGCCAACCAAGTGTGGTGGTACATACCTATCCTCCCAACTAATGTGGAGGCTGAGGCTGGCAGATCTCTTCAGCTGAGGAGTTCTGTGTTACAATGGGATATGCCACTTAGGCATTAATGTCAAGCCCCTAGGAGCATGTGCCCCTATTTTGACTAGTGATGGGCAGACTGGCCCAGATCAGAAATGGATCAGGTCAAAGCTCCTGTGCTGGTCAGAGTAAGATGTGAGTAGCCTGTGAGTAATCCCTGGACTTCCAGCCTTGGAAAGATAGGGAGATCTGTCTTTAATAGAATGAATGGCCAAAATGGTCATGTTCTCACATAATTCTGTCTTACTTGCCAGGATTCCTAGTGGATCATAGAATCATAGGACTTAGGGCTGGACAGAAGTTTTGAGATCATCTTTTCCACTTCCCCCCTTTTACAGGTGGGAAAACTGAGATCCAGGGAGTCCAAGTAACTTAACCAAGGACATATAACTAGTAAACAACAAAGCTAGAATTCAAATCCATGTTCTTTAATTTTGTATGCTTGCGCGCTCGCTCTCTCTCTCTCTCTCTCTCTCTCTCTCTCTCTCTCTCTCTCTCTCTCTCTCTCTCTCTCTCTCTCTCTGTCTCTCTCTCTCTCTCTCTCTCTCTCTCTCTCTCCCTCTCCCTCTCCCTCTCCTTCTCCCTCTCCCTCTTTCTCCCTCTCTCCCCCTCCATTAGGAGCATAGTATATGAGAGGATCTTCCATTGCCCCCCTTGGGAATTTCACCAAGCCACACCTTTTGTCTCCAATTTCAGGGATTTAACTGTCATCATCTCCCTACCAAGTCATTTCAAGGTTCCGGGAGAAGGCGAAAAGCCTCCCAAAAAGTTGGGTCTTCCTGTGTTAGAGGTTTGTGACATTTTACCCCTGAGTCAGTCCCCAAGCCTATGCACAATCTCCTGCCATCTGTTCCCTTCCTTCCTAGTGTCTCAGGTCTTCGATTTCTAATTGACATGTACAACATGGGACCATATGTGGCAGCACTTTGCCTTTGCCTAGGTCCTTTCTTTGAGGGATCTGAATTTACTCCACCGACACCATCTCCTTAATCATCCTGACATTCCCATGAGCTAAGTGGCAGGTACAAGTATGAAGTTGATTAAAGAAAGACGAAGATGAGAAATACCTTGTGTTGCTTAAAGCTTGCTTGAATGTACAAGTTTAGATCTAAATATTTGAACGACTTTGACTCATTTCCCCTTGTTTTAAATATAACTCACAATTTGTGGCTTAGCTTTGTCGTCACACATGTAGAATCTCTGAAAAGCCAGTTTTAATAAAGAGAGCCAAAGTGTAACTAGGACAGAGCAACCTAGCCATAGAGCACTATACTTAGAGGGCTCAGAAATAATATAATTTAAATTATATTATTATTATAATATAAATATTAATTATTATAAAAATTATATAAAAATAAATTAAAATAATAGTTTTAAGAGGTTGACCAGTGTTTCAGTCTGTTGTGTTTACACAGTACCCCAGCAAAGCTCCTCCTTATCTTGCCTTAACCTGCCATTCCCTGCCCCTGCGGCGTCCCCAGCAGTAAGAGTCACAGGGTCTCTATCTCCTCTCTTCTACTGAACTTGCCCTGATTAGTTGTCTCATTTTCAAATCATGAATTGCAAACTTAATTTGAGGATGTCTTTTGTGCTGTTTGATCCAGTTACCTGAACTGCTACTCAGGCTCTGAAAGGGTACATGAAACTAAGTATTTTACTACCACTTTGCTTTAGTCTCGGGTCACAAGAAGGAAGACTTTCTATGTCTGTGAGCTGTGTGACCTTAAACAAGTCATGTTACCTTGCTGAACTTCAGTGTCTCCATCTACAATGTTCCTTCATTCATCTTGTCCTGCCCAATCACATGTGGTAAGAGATCTTAGTGGTGGGGTATCAGCCAGAACCATGAAGGGAACCCTCATTCTGGAGGATGGACAGTAGAGTGAAGATCAGGTAATCATAGATGTCAAACTCAAAGGAATTTAGAGATCTCTAGTATAACTTCCTCATTTTACTAAAGAGAAAACTAGATCCTGAGAGGGAAGTGACTTGTACAAGGTCACAAGGCACCAAGTGGCAGAGGTGAGATTCCAACTCAGGTCCTGTGACTACAGGTTCATCAGTCTTTCCACTTCATCACCCCCTTCTGTTCCCCTTCTGGCTTCCATTACTTCCTTTAAGACTCGCCTCAAATCTCACCTTCTTCAAGAAGCCTATCCTGGTCCAACTCCTCCTAGTGCCTTCCTTCTGAGCTTAGCTGCCATTGACATGTGTACAGCTTGTAGGTACGTAATGCACTCCACTATTGGGCTGTGAGGTCTCAGAGTTCAGGAAGCACGTTTTTACCTTTCTTTCTATCCCTAGCACTTTGCATAATGTTTGGTCCATAGTAAGTGCTTAATGAATGCTTATTGACTTAATTGACCCATTACCTTTCATTGATAACTAATCAGAAGTTCCCCTAGTCCTATTAAATATAATAAGAAGTTAAGAATTTTACTTCTCATCACCTAGCAAGTTAAGTGTCCAAACTGGGATCTGCCTCTCTATAAACTTCCGGCAATGGTTCCCAGTTTTCCCTCTGGGGTCATTCAAAACAAGAATAATTATTACCATTACCAGTATAGCTAACATGTATATAGACAGGCACTGTCCCAAGCTATTATGTTCCCATCTCCACCTGAGTTTTTTTCTCTAAGCTGTCTCCTTTCCTTCAACCAGTCTTCATCTCTTATGATCTCAGGGCTCCTCAAAATCCCAGCCACCCTCATGTGAATAGTCTCCAGCTTGTCAATGTTTTTTCTAAAATATGGCACCTAGAACTCAATGCATTACTTCAGGTCTGGACTGACCAGAACAAACTACAGAAGGCACTGTCACCTCCTGAGTCTGAAATCTATTTCCATTCATCCTGAGATCTTGTTTGCTTGTCTCATGGCTATACCTCTCTCAGCTCCTAGTGAGCTTGCTGTGATCCACTAAAACCTCTAGGGTTTTTTTTCCACATTAACTTTTATCTAACCCATCCAATTGTAAGACTTTACATTTATCCCCATTAGAATTCATCTTATTGGCTTCATCTCATGATTTTAGCCTGCTGAGATCTTTTTGGATTCTGACACTGTCTTCCAATACATTAGCTATCCTACCTTCATCCGAGTCATTGACAAAAGTGCTATACAGCATTCTGGGGTCAGAGGAACTATATCATTTGACTCATTTCTCCTGTAGCTTCAAGCTTTGTAGAGCGTTATGTGATGTTCAGTAAATCTTGGAACACTATGAGCTGTTAGTAGTGCAGAGATTATCCCTCTTGGTGTGACAGCTGGCCTTTAATCTTGACTTTCCAGGTGTCTGGGGCCCATCCTATATTCTAACCTTTTCTTCTTTTGTGCTATAGAGTTACCCATTCCATTTTCATTCCTTTCCAGCTATCTATTCACATCAGCATAATCTGCCTGCCCTAGTGGGGCTGCTGAACTTCTGAGCAAAATCCATTATATGACAGACTTTGAAGATTAAACCAGAACCATGAGTTGAAATTGATTCACACCAGCCAGCAATTTTGGAAGCTGTATACTTTTTCTCCCTAGTCCTTTGTCTTAAGATGGGGAAAAAGAAAGAAAAAGACCTCATATATGCGGTTGAATTTGAAAGATTCAAACTGTGGCTTGCTCCAGAGCTTTGAAATGCTGTAACATTTTGCATTTCCAAAGCCCTTTCAAGGGAGCTAAAGGTCAGTCACAAGGTTAAAGCAACCTGATAGAGTTTTGCGGACTTCATATGACCTAAGAAATCAACACATTTTTCAGGACAACTGTCCTGGTACCAGAAAGCAATATACCTTCCTATGAGTTCCTGAATCCAGTTTCAGAAGATGTTTTTCAGGCATTGTTTAAAAAAAAAAGGAGAAGAAAGGGGAAAATAAAAAGAAAAGTAAGGAGAAGAATGAATTTTCTGTGGACCAGAAATTATCTTTTTCATAAGCACTTCAGGCACCATGATGAAGCATCCCCGTCTCATATTTGGCATCCAGGCAATATCATTTAATCCCTTGACCTCACTGTTCAGTGTTTAACATTAGAACCATAAAAAGGGAGGATTTTAGACAGATTCCTTGGCTAGTACAAGCTCCTTCCTGTCTCCTTGAATGAGATAAATGATCTTAATACGCTTACATGCCATAAGAAGCAGCCTTGAATTCTTGTAACAAGCACAGACCATCATTGATTGTCGTTCTATTTATAGCCAGTTGCTGACTTCAGGACCCGGGATAGCGGGATGCCACACTACAGACAAATGCAAATAAGGTCCAGCAGGAAGTCAGGAGCCCATGAAATGGCCATCCCAGGGCCCAGCGGTATTCGCCAGTAATTAGTACACCCAACACCAATTTCTTTTTAGTAGAGGAGCAGAGTTTCTCCTTTGTTAGAAATTCTGCTTTTTCTAGTGGCCCTGTCGACCTCCTTTTATACTGTTGGAAAACCAATCAGATTAGGAAATGAGGAGAGGAGGGAGTAGTGGAAAGTAGCTGTGCTGGAGGTGACTTTTGCTTTTGCAGACCATAGGGACCCCCACCTGAGACAATTTGGTCATTGCCTATCATAGGTTCCAGTGCCCTTTGCTCAGGTGGTCAGAACTTAGCAGCAGGAGGTCAAGACCTTGATTTTCATTGAATGTTCCCCAGGGCTGAAGAGGTCCAAGAAGCCAAAGATCTTAATGAACATGAAGGTTATGAACTGGGATACCCCCAATGCATTTGAATAATAACACAATGCTCTATGAATATTTTCCTTTTCTTTTCTCCTTTTTTCTTTTGTCATCTTCTCTTTCCTTTTTCTCTTTTTCCTTTCTTTTCCTTCATTTTTTTGTTTTGCTGAACCTGTGATTTCATTGGTATAAAGAGGTCCTAGTGAAAGGCCTCCTTCTATGGCTACAGAAGAGTCTCACCCATTCTATAATGTTCTTAGAGAATTGTCTGGGACACTGAAAAGTAAAGTGACTAGGCCAGGGTCACACAGCCAATATGGGTCAGAAGGATGGCTTGAACCCAGGCTCCTAGTTTCTGTGCACTATGTGTGTTATCACCCTGCCTTTCATGACCAAAAGTATGAGAAAACCAATATTTTTTACACATTTCTTGTGTTCAAGTCTCAGTTCCATCACTTTATGACCTGAGGTAAGTAATTTCACCTCTATGGTCTCAGTTTCCTCATCACAAATGAGGGAATTGGATGAAATTAATTAAGTTCCTTAACATTCTATGATTCTGGGTACATCAGGAGTACAGGTAAATGTCTGTATGGGGGAAGGGTAAAGACAGATGCTCAATTCATTGAATTACTGCCTAAGACCCCTCCAAAGTTTCCAGTGGTGAGGAGGTGCCTGGATAATAGAGTCCATTCCATCCTTTTTTCTGCTTTGCAAGAAACCTTCGCCTTCCCCAGTTTTCCAATGGGGCTGGGGACACAGTTGTCATGGAAATCTCTGTTCCATGGCCAGATGAGTAACTAGTTCTCCCTATCCAGAAAACATGGGATTTTTGGAGGGGGAAAACAGTAGTTTGAGTGGAGGGAAAAGAAATATTTTGAAAGGGCTATTCTTTTTAGGCAAGGGAAATCAGGATGCTGATGTGGAAGTGTGTCTCTTAACCTCCTAGAGTGCTGTGGATAATAACAGAGGTACTTCCTTTGTATAGCCTAGTCAATAGGCCTGCCAGTCCTTTGGGACTTCCCAAGCAGAAGACAAACATGCTTCCTGCCTTCATTCACGTGGGTATTTGATCAGCAGAGAGGAGCTGTTTGTTGGTTTGTGTTCAAGAGCTCTTAAATAAATCGCTGGGGAAAATGCCGCTCTTTGGCAAATGCAGTGCGTTGCAGGGAGGGCAGTGATTGCTTTATACAGGTGTCTGACAGCATTTGGTGAGAGGCTGTGTGACTGTGTTCTGGAATGAGAAGTGAGCCAGGAGGCAGCATACTGCAGGAGCAAGATGTTTGATAGGGGCTAGGTCACTCCTCCTTCCTGGTCTTTAGTCAGTAAACATTTATGAAATGCCTACTATGTGCCAGGCACTATGCTGAGTACTGGGGATACAAAGATAGTTCCTGCCCTCAAGTAGCTCATGGTCTAATGAGGGAGACAACATGCCAACAACTATGAACAAATTAGCTCTCTACAGAATAAATTCATTAACTGTAAAATGGATAGGTTGAACCAAATAGCCTCGAAGAACTCTTCCATTTCATGATTGGAGCTCTTTCATTTTCCTTTTCTTCTGCCCTCCCCCCAATTTCCCCTTACTCGAGTTACAATGGTCATTTCACTCCCAGATGTCCTAGTGAAAAGCATAAATTCAGATTTGGAAGAGGACTCAGGAGATTAACTTATCCATTATCCTTGTCTTCAAGAAGGTAAGATACATTATATAGATGAGGAAACAGGCCTAAAGGGGACATATATCAAATAGTTCTTTCCAGAACTGAAACCCAGGTTTTGTTCCTAAAATCCCAAAGGTTGATACTGATGGCCTCCATACACACTTGAAGCTGGGGAAAGAATTTGATGCTGTTGATAACATCTTGGCAACAAGTGTGACACTGATTACAGATATTTTTGGTGGAGTTGTGGGAAGGTGTTCATGCTGAGTCATGATTTGCTTCATAGACTCATAGAGTAATTCCTTTGATTCAATAAACATTGGCTAATTCAGTTTAGTCAGTGTTTATTAAGCCTGTAAGAGGCAGTGGGGTGCTTTGGAACCAGGAGGAACTGGGGTCCAGTCCTTCCTCTCACACATAATGATGTGGCAAGCTACTTCAACTTTCAGTGGCCCCATACCACTTTTCTAAACTGGAACTGTCAAACTCAAATAGAAAGAGATCCCTGCTTTTTGTGTTTTGTCTTAGAAAATCCCAAATTCACCTCATCTGTGGTGTATTTTAATTTATTGATTCAAGCTGTGGCTGGGGTGGGGGGGAAGAGTGTGAGTTGGACATCTCTGTAATGTAGACTAGAAGATGCAGAATAGTGGCTAATTAGCATTATTATAGGACACTTGACAGAAGTTGTCTAGACCTTTAAAGTTACTGGCTCTGGATCCAGCCACCATGCCACACACACAAGATGTCATTTAATGGCTTTCTGAAGAAAATAACCATGATTCCCTTTCTCCTTTAGTTTACAGCATCCTATATTTATATGTAGAGGATACCTTTAAGGTGCAAAGTTTGCTAATTTTACAAATGAGGAAACTGAGACTCAGAAAGGGGAAAGGACTCATCTGAGTTCATAGCTAATGAATGATGGAGCCAGACCTTCCACCTAAATCATAGGAGCACACATTCTAATGAAGAAAGACAAGCTGAGAAGGCCCCAGGTACCAACTTCATAGCCTTCTCACTGAGTCATAAAACTGATGTGCTCTTTTCAAATTGATTTGAAAAAGCAAAGCAGAGGGATCAACTATTCTTCACTTTTCCCTGACATTTGACTCTCTCTCACTCAGACATATAGGGCCATTAGATTGAAGAGTATTCCATCCGAGGAACTCCAGTGTGTAGGATTGTCCCAGAAGAGGTATGGAATAAATATTCTTTTGATTTAATAGGAAATGGAGTTCCAGGAGGTTTGCTTTTCTTAGTGTCTGGCCTGATCATTTTCATCCCACTTGGAGGGAAGATGCTTTCCACTGTGCTGACAATTAGCAAAAACACCTCATCTGCTCTCCTATTCCTGAAGTTGGTCAGTGTTTTTGTTATCACCTAATCCCCCTCCTCCTTCATTCAGCTTTTTGGATTGTACTGTGACTGCTATACTTTATTAAAGACTCAGGCCAGATGTGAGTTATTGTTTATGGAGTTATACTAATACTATGCATCCTCTGGGGAGAATAGTCAGTAGCCTGACCTTTTATCAATCTTCGTTCTCCTTAATCATTCTGCAGAAATTGATGCCTTTGACCACCCCCTCCTTTTTGAGAATCAACACTGGCTTCCATGGTGACCCTCCACTGGCTCTTCAACCAGTATGAGTTCTAATTCTCAGTCTTTGCTGGTTCATCTTCCTCTTCTTGATCCCTAAGTGTGGGTAATCCCCAAAGCTCTGTCCTTACAATGCAGATTTTCTTCCTCTTTATACTCTCTCTCCTGCTCAGCCACTCCTGTGGCTTCACTTATTATTTCTATGCAGATAATGTCCAAATCTGAATACAATGTACTGACCCTTGATGTCTACTCTCCTGTTTCCCATCATTTGCCTCAAACTTAAACTAAGCATGTGAAAAACTGAAACCATTGCCTTCCCCAAAACCTAACCCTCCTCCCAACTTCCTTGTTTGCATTCATGGTACCATTATCCCCTCTTAGTAACCCAAACTACAAACCTCAGATATCTTTGACTCTTCCCTCTAACACACTCACCGTGTCAGTCAATTTCCAGGGCTCACCTTGGTAATGTCTCATATCTGTCTCCTTCTTTCTGTTTATAATGCCACCAACTAGCTCAGGAAGTAATTAACTCTCACTTAAACCACCCAGATAGCCTCCTGACTGATCTCCCAGACCCCAAGCTCTTTCTCTAATATGTCCTTTACAGAACCACCTACATAATCTTCGTAAAGCACAAGGCTGACCACAGTCACTAACTTGCTCAAAAATATTCAGTGGCTCCCCACTGGCCTATAAGAAAAGAAAAAAAACCCTCCTCAGCCTGGCATTTAAATCTCTCCATTCTCTGGCTCTGTCCTAACTCTCCAGCCTTATTTCATTCCACTCTCATTTAAGCATTGTACATTGAAGTCAAAGTAGCTTACCAGCCATTGTTTGATTTTATCCTTCCTCCTCTGGCTACATACATTCACAAGTCTGTTCTCCAATCCTAGAATGCCCTTCATTCACATCTTTGTGGGTCTGAAATCCTCTTCTTTCAAACCCCAGCTTAGGTACTACCTCTTCACTGAAGCCTGGTCCCAGCTGAAAACCCTTAATCCTTTCCCAAACTTCTTACTGCCCACTGTCTGGACTTCTTGTTTGTCATAGTTATCTTTGTATCATATGATTTGTACTTGCCTCACTGCTTCCTTCCCACCCCCATTTCAGAATGTAGGCTTCTAGAGGGCATGGTCCCTTACCTTTGTTTCCCCAGTGCTTAATACAATGTCTTATACCTTTATTGTTGTTCAGTCATTTCAGTCCTGTCTGACTCTTTGTGGCCCCATTTTGGGTTTTCATGGCAAAGATACTGCAGTCATTTGTCATTTCCTTCTCCAGCTCACTTTACAGATAGGAAACTGAGGCAAACAGGGTAAAGTGATTTGTCCAGAGTCACACAGCTCATTAAGTGTCTTTGCCAAGAAAACCCCAAATGGAGCTGATTGTTCAATTTTTATGAAACTTCTAATTTGTCCACTGCCTGATTTCTGCCCAATTTTTGCCATGCCCTCTTCCTGTTGTATTATTTGAAGCAGAAGTTGCTTCCTTGGGATCATAGATATGGAGCCATAAGGGGCTTAAATGGTGAATGGAGCATTCGTGGGTTCAACCATTCATCCAGAATTACACATGGACACACATAGTATTAAGAACATTTTGTTTGGAGGGGGCAGGGATTGGAGAGTATGTAAAAAGAACTTTCTTTGTCTTCTATTTCTGACCTAAGGAATTCAAACAAGTTGTCAGGAAAGCCTTCCAAAGCTCTGAAGCCAGATCTTTACTCTTTCTTTCTGGTTGGAATTTCCCTTGGGAGATGCACAGTTTGAGAATTTGATTGATGGCTGTGTTCCAAATGAACTATTTGTGGTTCACCCATTCCCAGGACCCCTTTCTGGAGTGATAATATTGAGGGTGCTTTGAAATGGTCCATTACAATCATGGTGGACATTAGTGGAACTATTTCTGAACAGCTGGATTGGATTATGTTCCCTGAAGGGAAAAGAATGATTTCATTCTCATGATAAATTTTCTTCTCTCCTTCTCCCAGACAGAATCATGAATAAACTGGAGGACAAGCAGGACCAGATGATACCATGAAGAGAAGTTTACAGGTCCTCTATTGCCAACTGTTTAGTAAGTAGAGTCTCTGTTTCCTCTTGCCTCTAATATGGCAGCATTATCATTGTCTGCTGAGCTCCAGCTGTGTATGCATCTCTAGATAGCATCTGCAAGAAAGCCTGGGATTGGTCAGAGAGATGGACACAGTGAATTATCCCTCTGTTCATTGATCTGTATGTTGAATAGAATCCTGATTTTCTATTACCTGAATATGAACCACTGTTCAATGTTAACTAATTGTCATATGAGTTATGAATGATATAGTTCCTTCAGAGAATTAGATGTTGAAAGGGCAAATGTTTCTGTGTTACTGGGTAGAATAGAAAGGTCTTCCATTCCAGCAAAGTTACATGCACTCTTTGGTTGGTAGGAGTCAAGATTGGGAATATGCCACTAAATGACTGTTGCCTTTACAGGTGTTTGAGCTCACATTTGAGTGGGAAAGTACAGCATCTAGCAGACTGGTGGTTATGAGACTATTCCTCAATAGCCCAGTCTTTCTACCCATTTACTCTTTCTCCATGATATTTTGCTGACCTTGCTCTATACAGAAGCTTTGTGTTCGTGGCCTTTTCACTAAGATTCTATTTTCTTGCCTAGTCCACTGTCACTCCTGGACCTTTCACCTTTGTGAATTTCAGACTTTTGATCTCAGGGCTGCTATTTTATTAGATGTCTGTAGCTGGACATAATGCTTGGACTGCTGCCCTACCTCCTAAGCTGATCATTTTCCTCCCACCCTGTTAATCACTCTGATGGATAGAAGCAACTGTAGTGGCACTGGATTTGTTATTCATGAATTCTTTCTTTTTTGTTGTGATTGGCAAATTGAAACTGTTTTAGCCCTAGCTTTGCTCTCTCAAAGTGCCATTGGATATTAGAGCTTAAGGGAAATATACATCTTGACCCTTCTAGAAACATTCTTGCTGAAGTCAATGGAAGTTCTGTCAATATTCCAGGGCTGGTTGTCTGGCTTCTGTTAACATGTGCTAAATTTGCTTTACATTTTTTTTTTGAGAAAATAAAAAGAGTTTGGAATGCAACCCACAAATCAGCCTTTTGAGTTGAGTAATTCAGGTCAGATTATAGCCTCCATATGAAGCATAACATCTCTGAATAACATATTGGCTGAATTTTTAATTGACTCATTTCTGCCACTGAATTTTAATCTCTCTAACACCATTCATGTTAGCCCATTTGAATCACAGTGGATGGGAGCCAGTTATGTGTGAGTCTTTCCTATTCCATCTCTGGGCACCATTCTGGGTTATAGTGACATTCTGGTGGGGGTGGGGGTGGCGCCTCGATTTAATTGCTCGGAGAACTCATTCTACCAATGCAGATCAATAAGGGTTGTTTTGGTGCTGGGGATATAGTGGCAAAAAAGTAATAAACCCTGCCTACAAAGAGTTTACAGCCTACTAAGGGGAGATAACATATACAAATATAGGTACATTCAAAATAGGTATAAGATAATTTTGACTAGAAAACAAGCACAGCTCAAGATGAACCTTGAAGGAAACTAAGGATTCTAGGGGTTAGCAACTGTTGGTAATTTAGAAGTTTAGAGTGTTGCCTGGGGGCACTGGGCACTTGAGCGATCCATGATCAGGTCTTCCTGATTTTGAGACTAGTTCTGCCTCCACTATTCCATGCTCTCTCTCCCGTAGTGAATTCCCAATGCTTGTATAATAGAGGAAAGGTTTTAGCCCATGGAAGAAACCTCATTAACCATAATGTCATCTCCTTTACTGACCAGGTATCTGAAAGTGTATGAATATTCACTAGGTTACACATTACTCTGTGGGTATCAATGGGACTAATAACTCCTATTTATAGAATTTTAGGTTCACAAAGCACTTTCCTCACAACGATCATGTGAACAAAGTACAAGTATTATGTACCGATTTCATAGATGAGGACTGAGGCTTAGAGACCTGAAGTCATTTGTCCACTGGGCAGGGTAGAGCCTAAAATTCTGATTTAAAATGGAGACTAGACAGTGTGGTCTAGAGTGAGGCATCAGATATGTGGCCACAGCATCTACCTGCAAAGGAACCATATTAAAATGCAATTACGAAATGTTTAACAAAATAAATAAAGATACCATACAACATAGATAATATTGACTTGTGGTTTTCTAGGCCAACATGTAGCCCTGGATGGGCTCCTTTCTATTTGAGTTGGACATTACTGATGTAGAGGAAAGCATTACTAGATTAGTCACCTAGACGACCTGCTTCTAATCTTGCCCTTGCCACTTCATAGATATGGGATGCCAGTCAGGGCTTTAGGCTAGCCCATGAGGTATGCTGGACTAGATGGTCCATAGCCTCACAGATCTAGAGCTGGAAGAAATCTTAGAGATCACTTAGTCCAAACCCCTCGTTTTTTAAAAATTGAAATTGTTTTTATCAACAAAAGTTGATGTTTTCCTTTCTCTGCTCCTCTCCATTGAAAAAAGAAAAACAAAATCCTTGTAACAAATATACATAGTTAAGCAAAGCGAACAACCACATTGGCCATCTCCAAGAAAGTCTATGCCTCCTTCTGCATCTTGTCTTTATCACCTCTGTCAGGAGATGCAAGCTCTTCATTTTATAGACCAAGAAACTGATGCCCAGGGAGAGAAATGAGAGGCCCAATGTCACATAGGTAGTAAGAATCCAAGGTGAGATTTGAAATCAAGTCCTCTAATTCAGAGCCATCGGTCTTTCCTAAGCAGCAAATGGAGCATGACACTGCCTGCAGCACCTGTTGGCTCTAGGATCCAGGGACTAGTTTGGAGTAGCTCTGTATGCCACTGCAGGAATCGTCACATGAGCCAAGCAGTGTAGAATCAGTTTGCTGTTCCATCTGTTTATTTTGCCACTCATATTCTGTCCTATATCACAAAACCCCTCATTTATAAAGTTGGCTAATCAAAACAGAGCACATGGGAAAGATAAGAGACATCTCCATGGAGACTGTCATGGGAGTTGTGGAATGGAATTGCATTTGAGCCATTCCCAGGCAGAGTTTGCACTGGCAATTCGGAATGATCCAATGAAGACCCTGTCCTTCTACTGAGCAGACAGGGATATTCATCGCAGCCACTCTAATTAACCGTTAGTCTGGTTCTCAGCCTTTCGAACTGTCAAGTCTGCATTCTGATATCTGTCTTCATCTTTCTGTTTATCATCTCTCCCACCACCCAACCTGGGGCCCTCACCCTATGCCATCTGTATTCTCGCAATAGCCTCTGCTGCATAAACATTAGCTATTATTATTATTATTATTAACCAATCTTCTCCTAGCCTTTCCTAGACAATCCATCCTCTATGATGCTGTCAAAATAATCTTCTGAAATCACAGCTGTGATTATCACCATCTGGCTCAAAAATGGTGATTTTTAAAACATTTTCCCGCAATGAATAAAGTCTAAATTCCTTTTTCTGTTATTCAAGGCCTTTTGTGGCATACTACTCACGTTCCTGATGACCTGTGTTTGTTATATGGTAATGGAAAATGAAAATTTCTTGTGAAAATTCAAGAATCATAGACTCTTAGAGATTATCTGATTCGTGTGCCTTCCAAAGCATGAATCCCCTCTGACCTTGTCATTGACAAGTAGTCATCCAGCCTGTGTTAAAAGAGCTAAATGATGAAGAAGAAAAGTGGGTGAGGGGTGCTGAATGATCAACTCACTTGTGGCAAGTAAGGGAAGATCTACCTGTTTCAAATTTATATTTAGCTTTTGTTTGGAATTGGAAAACCAGATGTAAATAAAATAGGTGAAAGCTAAGACAGAGAAGAGAAAGAAAGATAAGATCTCTCTTATGGAGAAGACATGTTACATGTATGTATTTTCGGAGATGTAATGTTATCTCAGTACTATTTCTGAAGCCCGAATCATCTCAACCAATCACCAGTGACAATGTCAGGAGAAAGCTATTCATTTTCGGGCAAAACTCCTCTCCTGGCAACAGTGGCTCTTCACCATGCCGACTGCAGCATCAGCCATAGCCCCCAACATGGAGTTAGCATAGGACAGTCATTTCAGTTGTAAACCCCAAATGCCCTTCTTGCAAAATCTACCATGTGAATGCATTAAGAATGAATATTTGCTGTCTGAATATTTGCCTTTCATTGAGGAAAAAATAATCCAGCAAAAACAATTTTAAGAAACTGAGAATTCTTTATGTCAGCATCAAACTAAAATAAGATCTTATTTATGTATATCTGTCATTAAAGGATGCTATTTAAGATGCATCCTTATGTTTAAAAATAAATTATTAAACATAAGAGTCTTAGGATCATAGATTTGGAGATGTAAATGAACTTTTGACATCATCTAGCCAATTTTATAAATGAAGAAACTGAGGCCCACAGAGTCTAAATGATTTGTCCAAGGTTGGACAGGGTAGTAAATGTCAGAAGTGGGGTTTGAATTGGGATCCTCTTTCCACTGATCCATTTAAAAGATGAAAGTACTATAAGTCACTTGGCTGGATGGGCAAAACCTTTGGATTTGTTAACATGTGGTATTTATGAGCTTCAATTAAGACAAAACATATGTCCACAATTTTGTATTATTTGTTCCAAGCACATATTTATGTATGGAGTTAGATGTATTTGCACAGAGAGATGTGGAAATGACCTTCTCTCATGAGGTTCTGAGAACACCCTCTTCTTGTATGGACAGCCTCTCTTTGTCTCCAGGGCAAGTTGTCATTTAAATCCTACATCCTATGCTGAGATCCATGCACTGAATGTAAGGTGATATATGTATGTACTGTAATTGAAATTTCATGTTGGAATGAGATCCCAGGATAAAAGAAAATAACAGAGAAGTTGTCAAGAAAAATCTGCAGGCTCCAGGCTGTGGTCTATTTGGTGGGATTTTGTCTTGAAAAAGGATAGTGAGCCATGAGTTCTACAGTAGAAACTATTTTTTGCCATTCAGGGGGATCAAATGAGTTATTAGGTAGAGTGCTTTGCAAACCTGAAAGTGATATATAAATGTTAGTTGTTATTATCATCATCATCATCATCATCACCACCACCACCACCTCCACCACCATCATCATCATCATCATCATCCTCTTCCTCTTCATCATCACCACCACTACCACCACCATCATCATCAGCCTCCTCCTCATTATCATCATCATCATCATCACCACCACCACCACTGTTGTCATTGTCATCATCATCATCATCATTGTCATCATCTCCCCAGGGTTAGTCAGTCAGCAAGCATTTAAGTGCTAACAGACATCAGGCACTGTGCTAAGCACTGGCGATACAAAGAAGGTTTGGTCCCTGACCTCAAGATGTCCATATTCTAATGAGAAAGACCGCATTCAAATAACTGTGTACATACAAGATAGATTCATTATGAGTAGAAGTTGTTGTTATTGTTGGTTTCAGAGAGAAGGCACTAAATTGGGCGGGGAGGGGATGGGAGGAAAGACCTGTTACAGAAGGTGGAATGTGAGCTGATTCTAAGAACAGTCAGGAAACCACTATGCAGAGGTGCGAAGGGAGAACATTCCAGGCATGGCGGACAACTGGGTGTGTATGCTTAGTCAGGAAAGGGGGTGTCCTCAACGCTGAGCTCTGGTTTCTTATGGATGTGACTAGGACATCAGTCACTGATGACATGTGGCAAACAATGCAAGTCATTGTACTAGTTGTTGAGGTGGATTTAATTAAAAAAGAAAAAAGATAACTAAGACAAAGGTTCCTGTTCAAGGACCTTATGGTGTCATTGGGAATATAAATTAAAGCAAAGTAGTTTGAAATGTGCATCAAAATCTGCCAGGAGCTAGCATCTGTCCTTGTTTCTTTCCACCTGAGCATTAGTCCATCCATACTCTGGCCCCAGTTTTGGCCCTGAGCAAAGAACATGTCATTATAAACGTAATAGCTGAGATATGTTTCTTAAAGATAGATATTCTTAATCTCTTTGTGTTATGGCCTCCTTTGGCAGGCTGGTAAAGCCTGTGTGCCCCATCTGAGAACAATGTTTTGAAATGCATAAAATGATAATAATAATAATAACACGTATATTGTTGTTGTGCTGTGTTCAGTCATTTCAGTCATGTCTATCTCTTCATGACCTAATTTGGGGTTTCCTTGGTGAAGACACTGGAGTGGTTTGCCATTTCCTTCTCCAGGTCATTTTACAGATGAGGAAACTGAGGCAAACAGGATGAAGTGACTTGTCTAGAGTCACACAGCTAGTAAGTGCCTGAGGCCAGATTTGCTGGACACTCTACTAAGTGCTTTACAATTATTATCCCTTTTGATTCTCATAACAACCAGGGGAGGAAGATGCTATTATCATCTCCATTTTACAGATGAAGAAACTGAAGCAGACAGAAGTTAAGTGACTTGCCCAGGGTCATACAGCTAGTATGAGGATGGATTTGAACTCAGGTCTTCCTGCCTCCAGGTCCTGTCTCTATCCACTAAATCACCTAGTTGCCAATTACTTTGAAATATATTTATCAAAATATCAAAAGAAAAAAAACCCCACCAACTTCACAGCCCCCAGATTAAGAAACTCTGCTTTAAGGTTTACCGACCCTTTCTTGAGAGGAGGGGCTATTTTTTCCCTTTGTCTCCCCATTGCCTAACACTAGGCACACAATGGTGGTGCTTAACAGGTGCTTGTGGATTGATTGAATTATGGGAAGCTCTTTATATATTTTATCTTTATATTTCATCTTATTTTGTATTTTTATTCACCATCACAATGAGGTTTCTTTTTTTCAGGATAACCAGGATTTCACTGACATAAAGAATTCTTAGTGAGGAGATCCCCTTTTTCAAAGCCTTCTGTTCTGTATCTAAGAAGTTAAATGACTTGTTCAGGGTCACACAGTTAATAGGTGTTAGAGACAGGCCTGGAAGCCAGGTCTTTCCTGGTCCCAAAGAGCATTCTTCCCTCAAGCACATACTGCCCCTTAATTACGGAATCTAAGACTTTGAGCATCAAGGTCGTTTTTGCTGTTGGTTCCTTGGACCTGTCACCCGGTTCTGGTGTCTCTGTGCCTGGGCTCTGCCTCTGTTGACTGATCTCTGTCTGTCTGGGTGCTGCCTCTGTTTGGCCCCTCTCTCTGTGCTTGGGCTATGTTGTTGCTGACCATTCTCTCTCTATCTGCACTATGCTCTTGTCTGATCTCTTTGTGCCTTGGCTCTGCTCCCCTTTACCTTCTCTCTGTGTGTCTGGGTTCTAGAGCCCGGTTTACTGACATTCAGGAGTGTTGGCCCCCTATCACCCAGGTTCTCAGAGTGGATGTGCCTGATCTCCTGGATGCTGGTTTGCCTTCCTCCTTAGAGTCCTGCTCTCTCCTCAGTGACACTTGAACTCCCACACCTGGAGCCCTACTTTCTCATTTGGATTTATGACTTTTTTAAGCTCTTCCTTTTACCAGCTGATTTCCTGACCATGACACATTGTTGTCTAGACACAATATGCATTCACCTTGTCTAGTCTGTCTGGATATTTAGTCCATTGAGCCCTAGTCTATTGCTGCCTTAAGAACCAGGTGACCCAAACATTCTAAGGATTTGAAGAAAGGGGCTCTTTAAAGAATGATGTTTTCTGCTTCTACCATTATTTACCAAAAACCTAAATTTTCTTTGATTAAAAAAAAATCTCATCACAACATAGCTACATAGATTTGAGACTAGAAAACCTAGTTATCACTCTACTTGTATTGGAGCATTTTCCAATTTGTTTGACCTTTTACTTCAATATTCATAGCTGAACATTATTTGGCACTAATTACTTAAACAGAAAGTGTACAGAGGACCTCTTCTCAAAGGAAATAACTTCCTATCCTCTCTTCCCTGCCCCCTCCTCTTTTCCCTCCATACTATAGCAATTCTTTTAACAGAGTGGCCTCCAATATCTTGTGTCAACATATCTACTTTGTACCAAGGACAATGAGGCCTTTCTTTCTCTCTTCTTGCCTCATTTTTTTTGTATTTGCCATTATAGTACCTAACAATAACGATTTCTTATCCCATCTCTCCTATGAGATTCCTATTACATCCCATCGCAGACCACTCTGTAACTGTCTTTAAAAACAAAATGAAAATAACTGAAAATGTTCTTTTATGTCCATATTTATTCAGATTGTTGAGGAAAAAAAAAAGAGATTTGGCCCCTTTAAGAAAAAAGTTGGCTTGAGCAGAGGCAAAATGTAGCAAGGCTTAAATAAGCAGTGATAAGGGAAAAGTGAATTAGCTAAAGAAAGTAACCATGGAAGTCTAGTTGTCCTCTCTTTCTTTTTTCTTTTTTTCCCTGGAAAACTATCAAGGGGTCTTAAAGATTTGATCTCTCCTTCACATTTTTCACATCTCTCACATCTCTCCTTCACATAGTTTCTTAGCTGAAAAAACCTCTACAAACCCCAGAATCTCCATAAGAAACTATAAAGAGAAATGACATGTGAAAAAAGTATTTAATGCCTGCCTTCTCTGATAAGCCAAGAAAAATAATTAAAGGTTTTTTGCCATCCAGAAGGAGAAGAGTTAGAGGTAAGGAGGAGTAGGAAGAGGAGGAGAAATGGCATGTTCTGAGACTGAGCCAGTGTTCTGAAGCCCAAAGCATTGCTGGAGGAGGAGGAGTCATAATAGTAGTTATAGTAGTGGCAGTAGTAGTAGCAGCAGCAGCAGTAGCAGTAGTAGTAGTAGTAGTAGTAGTAGCAGCAGCAGTAGTAGTAGTAGTGGTGGTAGTAGTAGTATAGTAGCATAGTAGTAATAGTATAGTATAGGAGGAATAGGAGCAGAAGCAGCAATAACATATATAGCACTTAAAGGTTGGCAAAGAATTTTCATATATTGCCTAATTTGATCATCGTAACAACTCCATGCATGTTGTTATTATCTGTATTTTACATATAGGAAAACTGAGGCTGAGAGAGGGTAAGTGACTTGGTCATGCTCACACAGCTTATAAGTGTCTGAGGCAGCATTTGAATTCTGGTCTTTTTGATTTCATGTCCATAATTTTATCCATCATGCCACCTAGCCTCTGTAATATGAGCTGTGGAGATTTCCAAGTCAAGGAGGAGTGAGGTTGAGTTCTACTTACAACTGGGAAGTAAACCCATCACTTAGTAGTGATTGAATACCTAAGTGTTTATAATTCTTTAAATCTTGTTTCATTTTTTATCCCATGCCTCCTGTTAGATGCGTGCCATCTGCTGCTTCCTTCTTCAGTGAGAGATGTAAAATCAGGGGAAAGGAGCTCCATAAGTAGGATCAGCCATGTCTGGGGGATAAAGATGAGAAAATGTGCTCAGTCCCATTCAAGTCTCAACTCAGAGACCTGCCTTTCCCAGTATTTCCAGGTTCTTCAAGGCAGGAAGAGAGAAAGGAGGAGGAAGAGGAGAAGGACCTGGAGGAAATGGCAGGGGAGGAAGAGGAAAACTTACTTAACACTTTAAGATTTACACAGGGATTTACATACATTATCTGCTTTGATTCTAACAACAACCCTGTGTGGTATTATTATTTCCCTTTTATAGATAAGGAAACTGAGGCAAACAGAGGTTGAGTGACTTGCCCAGGGTCCGACAGCTAGTAAGTGTCTGAGGCCAGATTTGAACTCAAGGGAGATGAGTCTTCCTGACTCCAGGCCCATTGTGCCACCTAGCTGCCCCTCATTCAGGCCTACCCTCCATTCATTGTACCTTATGTCCCCAATTACCTTTGTCAGTCCTACAGCCATCAAAACTCTTTATCTCAGCTTGTCTAATCTTAGCTCTATTTTAAGAGGATATAGCAGTCTGATTAGGTTAATAATAACTGACATTTATAGAGCCCGGTAAGACTCCCAAATGCTTTACATGTATTAGTTTATCTGATCTTTCTACCAACCCTATGAGGTGGATACCACAGGTGTTTTTGCTCATGAGGAAACTGAGACTTGGAGTTCACACAAATAGTAGTAGAAGCAAGTGGAAGCTGAGTCATTCTGTCCTCCAAGTTCACATACTTTTTCAGTGTATCAAGCGCCCTCTCTCTTAATCCAAATTATGGTATGAATGACTGATGCCTGCCCTCCCCAGTTCTCTTAGGGGGTATTTGGACTTTTTGGGGCTAGTGGGGGTGGAATTTTTCAGGAAATTCCAACGATCCTGAGAGGTAAGGGTTATGATGATGATGATGACCACTTTACAGATGAGAAAACAGATGCTGATAAAGACTGAGTGACTTGTTCATGGTCAAATAGATAGAGCCCAAGGAGGTAGTCACACTCAGGGCTTCCTGACTTCAAGAACTTCCTGTTCCTCCAGTGTTCTTCCTAGTCCGATTTCTATTATCCACATCTGAGCATAACTACTCTAGGGGACTATTCCCCTGATGGCAGCCACTAGAGAAACACTACCTAAAAAGCATTGCTCGCCCTGCTTAGGGGCTGGCATTTCTAAACCTACTAAGTGTTGGCAAAATTTCCACCCCATATTTTCTCTATGTGGGTGCAAGCGCGCACATGTGCGCGCACACACACACACACACACTCTGAAACAAAGCAATTTCAGATTCTGAATGCCTATGCTCCTGCTCACTCTCACTAATTCAAAACGATCATAAAATCTGACCCCAAAGAATAGAACTGTGACCAACAGGTGGAAAGTTCAGGCTCTTATCACCTCTCACCTGGGCTATTACCATAGCCTTCTAATTGGTGTTTCAGCTTCAAGTCTTTCCTCATGCCAGTTCATCCTTCACATAACTACCTAAGTGATTTTCATAAAGGACAGGTCTAACCATGTCACAGCCCTTCTACTTTACTCAGTAAACTCTGCTGGTATTTTATTACCTCTAGGATTAAATATAAACTCTTCTGTTTGGCATTTGAAGATCTTTACAACCTGTCCCCTTCTAGTATTTCCAGCCTCTTTGCATGCTACTTGCCACCACCCAATCTATGATCCAGCCACACTGGTCTATTTGCCATCCTCTCACAGGATGCCCCATTTCCTCTCTCTTTGTGCTACCTGTCCCCAGGCCTGGAATGCTCTACCTCCTCATCTCCATCTCTTAGAATTCCTGGCTTCCCTCAAGACTTAAATCAGTTGCCTTGTTCTGTAGAGGTACTTTCCCATTCTTCACAGCTGTAAATGCCTTCCCTCTCAGATTACATTCCATACCTGTTCATAGCTTAAGTCTACTTTTTTACATCTGTGTTGTCTTCTCTGTTAGAATGTAAGCTCATTGAGGGTATGCTCAGCCTGGTTAAGCTTACAAAATAAAATGGCAGACATGAAGATTTCTTCATTCCAGTTGGTCTTTCTTACTCAGTACTTAGCTGTAGTGGAATACTTGCTATTATCATAAGATGACAGATTTACAACTTCAGGTCACCTTAGAAATAATCTAGTCCAGCCTCTTCGTTTTATAAATGAGGAAGCTGAGGCCTAGAGAGTTAAATAATTTGCCAGAGGTCACCCAGGTAATTAGAGGCAGGGGCTGAATTTAAAGCCAGGTGCTTGGACTCAAAAATCCATCACTTTTCCCATTGTCCCTTCATAGAGCTAATTTGTGGAAACAAGAATTTAGAACTGGCACACTTTTTCCTTCATTATACAAATATTTGCATTTTTTATGCACAGATATGAGGCCACTGCAGTTCTGAAGTGAAAGTCCTTTACTGAGACTGTTGGTTAAGAGACCATCTTAGGTCGGTGAAGATAGCTAGTCCATGGAAAACCAAGGACATTCAGACCTTTCAAATTTCTAATTCAGATTAAATATCTTTTAAAATTTCCACTGTAATTGAAAATTCACGTAAGTCAACAGCTCCCCTGTGTGTACTTGCATTTCCACGTGAAATTAAACGTTGCCAGCTCTCTCTAATTTCGAAGGTCGGTTTGGCTCAGGGAAAAGTTAAAGTTCGGAAGCATTTTAAAGAAAGGGAGTTTTATTACATTCAAGTATATACAGTAAGATAGCTGGAAGAACTATGTGTTTCTGTCAGTATGTAGGGTGAGGGAGGGTGGAAATCACACTTGATACCTTAGCTTATAAGTGCTTTAATTAACAGGATAATTTGTAATTAGCAAATTAATTGCTCTGTGTGTAAATGTTCCTGCTTAAGTAATTCTTACAGATGCTCAAAAAATAGCTTGTCTGGTCTTTCATTCTTACATAGCTCAACTCCCCCTCCCATTTTGTTTGCACAGTGACTTTAGGTACCAAATTGTTTTGTTTTGTTTTCTCCCTCCCATCATGCAAAAGTGAACTTCACTCAAACATGTGCCAGCCTGGATTTCAAATTAGTGGAGTCCCATTTATTGAGATTTAGCTGCCCGATTATACTTCATTCCTTGCAGCTTTACTAATTGGACTGGAATGACTAGGGCCAAGCACAGTTGGATGGGGGGCTTTTTGGAGGAAGGGAATTTTCAGCAGAATTTTGAAAACCCTAACGTTGATGTTGCCTTGAAGCTGCCCTCAAAGCTTCTGTGGTTCTGAATATTCAAGTATCATCCTTGTAAGCTGCAAGAAGAGAGCTTCCCAACCCTCAGGATGGGATTCTGGGGACCCATGGGAACTAGTCATTGCTTGCCACTCAAAGCCAGCAAATCCCCTGATGTCTCATTTCTCCAATCTCCTCTCAGCAGCTCATCCATTTCTCTCTTCTCTTCTTGCCAAAAGTTTCGGTACTATTTTTTTTCTAAATAAGCATCCCGTCTTTGAACACTACCTAGCCTGGACTGCTTTGTCTTTCCTGAAGTACCTCATAGAGAGCATTTAGGGGATCCTAGGGCTGAGGACTGGGCTCATTATTCACCATCTCCCTAGCCTAGCCCATTTGATGAGCACTGTTATTGCTTAGGACACCACAGGATGTCATTCAGCTTGTGAGATGATGACACTTGCTTATTTAATCGGCCCAAAAGGAAGGCATTAGCTTCAGCTGAGACTGCATTAGGGCCCAGCATCTGGTTAGTGCTCAGCATAGGCTTAGTAGGAGTGGTAGTTGCTAATGAGACAGCTATGGACATAATGGTATAGTATTTAGCTTCATATCAAAAGGCAGAAACAAATTGGGTTTTTATGCCTCAGTTTCCCTGTCTCTGAAATGAAGAAGTTTGACAAGTCCATCTCTAAAGGCCCGTCCAGCTCTGAGACTCTGTGAGATAGCTATCCAGACATTTTCCATTGTTACTCCTCGTGAGATTAATCTGGTTAATGTTCTATATAATGACTTTCCTGAGGTCTTCTTGCTGAGTTAAAGCTTGTACTCCCCACAGCTCAGTAACCTAGCTTGGATGAGAATCCTGGAGGCCTAGGAGATGAAAAGTTTCCTGGGTTTTCTTTGAAAGTTCTTGGTCCCTGTGATGTAGTGTAAGGTACTTGGCCAGGGTGGGTTGGGAGTAGGGGACCTGTGTTCAATAGAGGGCAGAGAAGTAGGGCCCTAAAATGGCCAGTATCAGAGTCTGAGAGCTGGCTTGGAGTTGGAGGTCCCAACAGGAGAACCCCAATGGTTTCATCAGGTAATGAATCGCCATGGAGGACCCAAGGAACTTAGAATCAAGGCCCTCTGGCAGTGTTGACTCATTACTAAGACAACTTAGCAAAAGCCCATCTGTTTTCCCTCAGCAGCGGCCTGAGCCATCATCGTCAGGGATGATGTCCAGCCCCACAGAGACCCTCAAATCCATGAAAGGAAGTGTATTGGAAGCCAGAGTCTTCAGCAGTCTTGTTTCTCTGAATCTAAAACTTAAAGATGGATAAATTCCACACTGATCGACATGTGAATAATGCATGTTTTTAGAATGAAGAATGAATGTTTTGGTTATCACTCTATTAAAAGTGGGCAGCTAGGCAGTGCACTGGATAGAGTGGTGGACCCCGAGTCAGGAAGCCTCCTCTTCCTAAGTTCAAATCTAGTCTCAGACACTTACTAGCTGTGTGACCCTGGACCAGTTACTTCATCCTGTTTGCTTCAGTTTTCTCATCTGTAAAATGAGTAGGAGAAGGAAATGGTAACTAGTGTCTCTGCCACGAAAATCCCAAATGGGGCATGAAAAGTTGGATGTGACTGAAATGAATAACAACAAAAATGCTAAAAGTAGGTGCAAATGCCCAAAGCAGGTAACATAGTTTTGTTAAATAAATTGTCACCCTTTTCCCCTGTGGCTAAGACAATACAAATAAAAGTTAAAATGAAATAAAAATAAAGATAACTTAGGGAACTTAAAAATCCAGGAGGAAGATGCCAGTGTAAATAAAATCCCTTCATGATTGTAAAGTGCTTAGCTTGACACATAGTAGCATAGTAAATGTTGATTGATTGAAGGTTTGAAGGTTCTGTGGTCTAATTAATTGGGCATTCTTCACCAGTGGTACAGATCTGATAGATGATAATGTTCATTGATTGACTGAAGGTTTGATGGTCCTGTGATCTCACTCATTGGACCCTTCTCCAGTGGAGCAGATTTGAACCTACCTTTGCTTTCTCATCTCCTGGGGGATCTCTCGTCTATCTTGTCCCATAAATCTTTCACAAGAGGCCCACCTGTTCTGTGGGGGGCTTCCCCTCGCCCTTGTATGGTTCTTGTCCATTGGTTATCCCTGATTCTTTCCACACAAATCATGGATTTAGAGCTGGAAGGGAAGCTAGAGGCCATCAGGTCCAACCTCATTATTTTACAGATGAGGAAAATGAGACTCAGGTCAAAGTACTTGCCTGAAGTCATGTGGATAATACATAGGTTTTGAACTCAGGTCCTTTGATTCCAAAACTAGCATTTTTTTCCCTGCCATTTGATGCTAACTTCCCAATCACATTTCTTTCACTAGTCCTGATTTCTTTTGAAGTCTCTTTTGTGCCACCTCTTCTACAGAATTCTTTTTTCTTTTCTTTAACTTAATATTTTATTTTCCCCCAATTATATGTAAAACATTCATTTTTAAAATTAAGTTCCAAATTCTCTCCCTTTCTCCCCACCCTCTCATTGAGAGGGCAAGCAATTTGATATAGGTTGTACATGTGTAGTCATGTAAAACATATTTTCATATGGAATTGTTTATTCAGTTCACTTCAATAAACATTTATTAAGCACCTACTGTGGGCCAGACACTATGCCAAGCCATGCAGCTATCTGTTGCCTTTTGGGAAATCTACAACTTTTATTTCTTGGAGATGGTAGAGAAATAGTGCCTCCTCAACCAAAAGGATCCACACCGTACCTCTCCCTCCCCCCAGTCCCCAGCAAGTATTACACATACTCAAACTGCATCTTCTGTTACTTTTTCCCCTTTATTTTTTCCTAGAAATTAATCAGCTGTTGCCAGGAGAGACACGACAAGCAAGCCTTATTGTGTATTCATAGGAGCCATTGTAGATTAAAAAAATACCATTTTGTGGGTATAGTGTTCTTTTCTTCCTGAATGCTCAAAGCATTTCAGGATATACTCAACTGCAAGTGAACACTGAGTTAGATGTCAGCCCAGACAGGAAAGTTTTGCCCTGATGGAGTTTCTCTCTTAGAACAAAAAGGGAATAGGGCAAGAGCAGATTTTCACAATTTGAGGACTTCTTTAAAGTCCAGGATTCTGTCTCCAGAGCAGTAATCATCTCGTGCAGGTAAATTCTCCCATTTACAATATAGACGTCAGTTCACAAAGCTCTCTGCTCACAATTCCATTTTAAGGTAGAGTGAAGGTATCATTATCCCCATTTTATAGTGGGCAAGGCTGAGACTCTAAGAGATTAAATGATCATCTAGCCACCAACTCTGTAAGGGGGGAATATGAACTGAGATTTCATGACTACCCTAGCCTACTGTCCCATGCCTAGATAGAAGCTGAACTAGGTGGGGGCATAGTGAACAGAGCATTGGGTCTTGAGTTAGAAAGACCTGAGTTCAAGTTCAGCCTCAGAAATTTACTAACTGTGAGACCCTGGACAAGTCACTTAACCTGTTGGCCTCAGTTTCCCCAACTGTAAAATGAGGATAATAATAGCACCTACCACCCAGGGTTGCTGTGAGGATCTAATAAGATAATATTTGTAAAGCACTTAGTATAGTCCCTGGCACAAATTATGCACTCTATAAATATTAGCTATTAGTATTCTCAATCAAATTATAAAACTCCTTGAGGGCAGGGACCATCATCTGACTCTTTTTTTGTGTCCTCAACACTGTGCCTGGCACTTAGTAAATGGTTATTAATTAATTGATTGATTGATACTTGGATTCATCCATGGGCTCACCAGAGTGGGCAGTCCCTCCCCTGGTACAAATTGCAGCCCACCTGTGCCCTCTCCTTTGGCATTATTCTTGTCCATGTCCTTCATAGAGGGTCTCCCCAATGCACTAGAGACCTTCTTTGTGGGCCTTTTAGTATTTCATTGATTTGTGTAACATGTAAGCTCCCTCACTCCGTCTAACTGAAGAGCCCTTTCCTGGATGAATTTTATGTCACTGATAATAACCAAGCCTCATCTGGCCATGTGTTGGGACCTACATAAGCCCACTATGCAGCTTTACATTTATTTCCTTGTGGGTTACCTGTAACTTGCTTTCTTCTGGGCGTAAATGTGGTGGTCACTGATTCACAACCCATTGAGCAGCATCAGGAAAATTTTGGTGTGAAAAAGATGGATTTTGCAGTGGTAAACCACAGTGCACCTTAAGATCATTGAAAGCTTATGTTCAGCAGCATAGTAAAGGACAAGTTTGACTCCAAGGAAGAGATATGAGAAGACATCTTCACCTCAGCTCTTTTAAAAAGGTAGGAAGTCACTCATGTGGGACATTTCCTATGGTGTCTGATTTTTGTTAATATATTTATTGGTTTTCCTGATTTTTTTCTTTTAGAAAAGAATTTTTAATATTTATATTAATTAATTTAATTTATAAGGGATGGTTCTCTAGTAGAAGATAAGGAGAAGGATTATAAAGAAAAATGTGGGTGATGTGAAAAAAGATAACAATAACAAGTTTTAAAAAAAAAAAAGATTATGAACCAGAGAAATAGCCCAGATCCATGTGAAATTCCTTCATTCATGCTCTTTGGGAAATCAAAAGGATTAGCAATAAAATACAAAATAAACTAACATAATTCCATTCACACCCAGATTAGAGACAAGATTTCTCTCCTCTGACCACTGGCCAGAGACTAAGATCTCTTTTCTATACTTAAGAAACTTGCTGATCATTACCCTTCTTTCATAGTCTTTCCCCTTGTTGCATCTACTGACCTTGACTAGAGTATGAACAAGGAAATTGACAGATCTGGGTCAATAGCAGTTGTTTTATGTGAAGAGAAAAGCTGCATTAGAATAACAAAACAATTAGAACATACCAGGGGCAGCTAGGTGGTACAGTGGATAGAGCACCAGCCCTGAAGTCAGGAGGACCTGAGCTCAAATTTGGCCTCAGACCAAACATTTGACACTTACTGGCTATGTGAACTCTGGGCAAGTCACTTAACCCCAACTGCCTAAAAATTTAAATTTAAAAATTTTTTTTAAAAGGTAATACCAAAGAAACAGATGATGATGGACGTTTGTTCACTAACAAGCTCCTGAAAGAGGAAGAGGAGTTGGAAAGAGGAATCTTCATAGTTTCCTCATGCTTCCTTCTTCTAAAGCAAGAAACTGAGGCAGACTGCTGTGGGCCTGAAGTCTCTGGCTCTCCATCCTCAACTGTTTCTCGCCCTTCTCCCCGGATGCTGGGGGTAATCATCTGCCATTACTCCTACAAGTTAGGGTCCCTGGTGCCACTTCCAGCGTCTATGATTGCCCCCAGTTTTAACAGTGGTCACTCTGTACCTATTGCTTCTCCCAGCTGCTGGGGAAGGACAAGAAATGCAGCCCTCTCCAATGCTCCTACTGCCACATGTGTTACTGACTGGCCAGTAGATACTGCCCTTGCCTTTAGAACTCTTCATTTGAGTTTATCCTAGGGTTGGGTAATCTCCTGGAGTTGAGTCTAAGCTTTTCCAAGTTCCTTGCCTAGGAAGATATGAGCAAAACTTCTATAATTCTCCAGCAGCTCTGTCCTACCATTTGAGGTGGGAAGGAGGCAGTCATGTATCTTGTTGTATAAGGTTAATGATTGAGATACTTCTCAGATAATCTTTCCATCTTTTACCCAAAAATACAACTGGGATTTAAATGTCCTCTGTGCTTATTGGAGGATGCAAATCTGAATCATTTGAACCCAAGCAATCCAACCCAATAAACATTCACTAAGTGCCTACAATGTGCGAAGCACTGTGCTAAATGCTG
This sequence comes from Phascolarctos cinereus, assembly GCF_003287225.1. NCBI lineage: Eukaryota > Metazoa > Chordata > Mammalia > Diprotodontia > Phascolarctidae > Phascolarctos > Phascolarctos cinereus. The sequence continues at coordinate 41,103,449 of NW_027555514.1, forward strand.
GGGATACAGTTAATGAAGACAGTGAGCTGCCCTCAAGGAGCTTAAAATCTAAAGGGGGAGAAAACCCACAAAAGGAGGCAAGAGAGCTGACTGGGAGAAGAAATGAGGGGGTACCTAGCACAGGGGCATCTTGTTCCAGGCAGAGCAGCGATGTAAAGTGGAGTGAGCTGAGAGTTCAAGTTCTGCCCTCTATAAAGGAAGGAATTGGGGGGAATTCAGTACTCCGTTCTCCAGCCCTCCAGTCGGAGAGGAGAAGAGGCTGAGGGAGGTGGTGGTGGTCAAGGCTTGAGTTAGCAGTCTGGTAGGGAGTTTAGAAGTGATGAACTTTCCCTGGAAATGATGTCTTGTTCCATGGGGTTGAAACCAGGCAGGGCAGTAGATGGGAATGGAACACATGGTCAGTTCAGTGCAGGTTGCTGTCTTCTGCATGGGCTCCCGCCCCATCTCTCTCTGTCTCCATCTCTATCTCTCTGTCTCTCTCTTGTCTCTCTGTCTCTCCATCTTCCTGTCTCTGTCTCTCTGTCTCTTGTCTGTCTCTGTCCATCTTTCTGTCTCTGTCTCTCTCTGTGTATCACTTTCTCTCTCTTCTCTCTGTGTCTCTGTAGCTTTCTCTTTGTATATCTTTCTCCCTGCCTTTCACTCTTGTATTTGTTCCAGAAGTTTTCTTCCATTTCTCTCTTCCTGTTCCATGGCGGGGAAGGGTATGTGGGTGGGAAGGGAAGAGTGGGAGATGGAGAGACAGTCTTGAAAGAATTCAAGTTGATTGCCTGCTCAGAATTGACACCTAAGCCACAGGAGACAACTGTCCCCACCCTACCACTCACTGTGGGTGGAAATCCATTGCCTTATTATCATTATTAGTTGTAATGATCACAGGAAATGCCTATAGCATTTCTATCTATACCTACACTTCTTCTCTTTTCTCTGCGAGCCATTTCCCTGGGATAACTGCAGAGATACTAGTTCAGCTCATCTTTATTGATGAGGTCATGTGCCCTTGTTGGCAGGAGGGCATAGGAAAACTGAAGAACATTTAGATAAGAAAATCAAGAATGAGGAAATAGCTTCAGGGAAGGTATGGATGATTATGTAATAGTACATAATAGGTGACACATGTGAAGCAGTTTGCTAATCTGTATTGCTAACTAAACAGACACTATGGAATGGAAGCAGGTGGTGAAGGCATGGGAGAGGGCTTAGGTGAAGCCCATATCTACCTTTGCCCATCTCTGTGTTTTGGGTCATGCCATCTTCCAGGTCTGAAATGGACCTCACCACCCTCACCACCACTGGTTGAAATCCTTCCTTTCCCTTGAGGTTCAACAGAGATACCACCTCCTCCATAAAGCCTCCCCTGAAGTCACCATCTGAAAGTGATCTGTCTCATCTCAAATTTCTCGCATCACTTTGTCTCAACATCCTCTTTATATTTATCACATCCTCTCTTATACATTTTAAGCTCCTTCAAACCAGGTTTTAGGTTATTTTTATGCCCCCAATGCATGTAGTATGCACTTGCTGCTTTTTTGGGAGGAGGGGTAGGGATCTGGACCTGTGATTTCATTTCCTTGCTCCCAGTGAGGAAACTTTCTCTCTTTTTTTTAATATAAATTTATTTATTTTTAGTTTTCAACATTTACTTCCACAAGATTTTGAGTTCCAAATTTTCAACCCATCTCACCCCTCCCCCCACCCCAAGATGGCATGCATTCTGAATATCTGAATATCTCTCCCCCCCTTCTCTTATCCCCTTCCCCTTCTATTTTCCTGTAGGGTGGGATAGACTTCTGTACCCCATTTCCTGTATTTCTTATTTCCCAGTTGCATGTGAAAACATTTTTTTAAACATGTGTTTTTAAAACTTTGGGCTCCAAATTTTCTCCCTCCTTCCCTCCCCACCCGCCCTCATTGAAAAGGCAAGCAACTCAATATAGGTTATACATGTGCAGTTATGCAAAACACTTCCATAGTAGACATGTTGTGAAAAAGTAACTCTATTCCCCTTAATCCTATCCTGCCCCCCCATTTATTCTATTCTTTCTTTTGACCCTGTCCCTCCTCAGAAGTATTTGCTTCTGATTACCCCTTTCCCCAATCTGCCCTCCTCTCTATCATCCCCCTGCTCTCTTGCCCCCTTCTCTCCCTATTTTCCTGTAGGGTAAGACATTTCCATACACAATTGAATGTCTATGTTATTCCCTCCTTAAGCCAAATCTGATGAGAATAAGATTCACTCATTCCCTCTCACCTTCCTCCCGTTTCCCCTCCACTTTAAGAGCCTTTTCTTTTCTGTTATTTTGTGAGATGATTTACCCCGTTCTACCTCTCCCTTTCTTCTCCTAGTATAATCCTCTCTCATCCCTTTATTTTATTCTCCAGATGTGACCCCTTAAACTTCAACTCACCTTGTGCCTTCTATGTATGTATCTATCCGTACATACATACATACATACATATAATTTTTTCCCTCCAACTACCCTAATACTGACAAAGGCCTCATGAGTTATAAATATCATCTTTCCATGCAGGAATGTAAACAGTTCAACTTAATAAGTCTCTTATGATTTCTCTTTCCTGTTTACCTCTTCATGTTCCACTTGAGTCTGTATTTGAAAGTCAAATTTTCTATTCAGCTCTGGTCTTTTCATCAAGAATGCTTGAAAGTCCTCTATTTCACTGAATGACCATTTTTTCCCCTGAAGGATTATACTCAGTTTTGCTGGGTAGGTGATTCTTGGTTGTAATCCTATCTCCTTTGCCCTCGGAATATTATATTCCATGCCCTGTGGTCCTTTAATGTAGAAGCTGCTAAATCTTGTGTTATCCTGATTGTGTTTCCACAGTACTTGAATTGTTTTTTCTGGCAGCTTGTAATATTTTCTCCTTGACCTGGGAACTCTGGAATTTGGCTACAATATTCCTAGGAGTTTTCCTTTGGGATCTCTTTCAGGAGGAGATCTGTGGATTCTTTCAATTTCTATTTTGCCCTCTGGTTCTAAAATTCAGGGCAGTTTTCCTTGATAATTTCTTGAAAGATGATGTCTAGGCTCTTTTTTTGATCATGGCTTTCAGATAGTCCAATAATTTTTAAATTCTCTCTCCTGGATCTATTTTCAGGTCAGTTGTTTTTCCAATGAGATATTTCACATTGTTCTAATTTTTCATTCTTTTGGATTTGTTTTACAGTGTCTTGATTTCTCATAAAGTCACTATCTTCCAATTGCTCTATTCTAATTTTTAAGGAAGTATTTTCTTCAGTAAGCTTTTGGACTTCCTTTTCCATTTGGCCAATTTTTCTTTTTAGGGCATTCTTCTCCTCATTGGCTTTTTGGACCTCTTTTGCCATTTGGGTTAGGCTATTTTTTAAGGTGTTATTTTCTTCAGTATTTTTTTGGGTCTCCTTTAGCAAGCTGTTGACTTGTTTTTCATGATTTTCTTGCATCACTCTCATTTCTCTTCCCAGTTTTTCCTCTACTTCTCTTACTTGCTTCTCAAAATCCCTTTTGAGCTCTTCCAAGGCCTGGGACTGATTCATATTTTTCTTGGAGGCTTTGGATGTAGGAGCTTTGACTTTGTTGTCTTCTTCTGGTTGTATATTTTGATCTTCTTTCACCAAAGTAAGATAATATAGTCTGACTCTTTTTGCGCTGCTTGCTCATGATCCTGGCCAATTACTTGAGTTTTAAACTCTTTGTTAAGGTAAAAGTCTGCTTCCAATGTGGAGAATGTATTGTTCCAAGCTTCAGGGGTTTGTACAGCTGTTTTCAGAGATTCTTGTAGGGACCTGTAAATTTTCAGTTCTTCCAAGGTGCTATGATAAAGGGCAAGGTGTTTACTCCTTTCTTGGCCTGTGAGTGACCACAAGCACTCCTTTCTGTCCTGGAACTGTGAGGAGGGTTTCTCTACAGCCACTACAAGCTCCATCATGCCAGCGTTCCTCCTCACCCCAGGACCACCCCTCAGAACTGTGACCCAGATCCAAGCACAGGCAAAGCAAGAGATTCCCGCCTCAGCACTGGCAAAGAGATCCCTGCAATCCCTCTCTGATCAGTCACTGGATTCCCCCTCAGTCTGTGGGCCAGAAGCTCAGGAGCAGCTGCCCCGGCCATGCTGAGCTCTTGGAATGGAGCTGAGACCCCGCGCTCCTCTCTCAGCACCGCAGAAACAGACTTTTCCCACTGACCTTCTAAGTTGTCTTTGGCATTCCTGGATTGAGGAGTCTGGAAACCTCCACAGCTGCCCGCTATTCAGTCCTCTGAGGCCTGCTCCAGGTTCACTGCAGCCTGCATGCCCATTCAGCACTGTGCTCCTTTCCCAGCCTGCGCAATATACCTTTCTGATCAATCATCCAGGTTGTCTTGGGCTGGGAATTTGCTTCACTCTGTCTTTTTGTGAGTTCTGCTGCTTTAGAATTTGTTTAGAGCCATTTTTTACAGGTATTTGGAGGGGTTTGGGGGAGAGCTCAGGCAAGTCACAGCTTTCACTCTGCCATCTTGGCTCCGCCTGGAAACTTTCTACCGGTGCAAATTACCTACTGCTCTGCAACTTATAAACTTGAGATTTGCCTGGGTGTCTCACAACCAATTTGTGTCAGAGGGGAGACTTGAACCTCAATCTTCTTTCTACCATGGCCAGTTGTCTTTCTACCATGCTATCCTACCTCTCGAGGTATTTTTAATGAATTGTGTTGACTTGGGCCTCAGTTTCCTCATCTGTCAAATGAGATTGGCAATGACTAGATAGACTCACAAGTACCCTATAAACTCTGGATATTTGACCCTGTTAAGTGAATTAAGTAGGCAAATGATTTTTTATTTCATGACTGCTGGGAACTCCCTCCCTATATTTCTCAAGTAGTCTTTGACTTAGTACTTAAATCTGGGGAGTTACCAGAGGCCCAGAAAAATGAAATGAATTATCCACAGCTAAGATCAGAAGTGACATTTGAACCCAGATCTTCCAGACTCCAGGCTGTGCATTCTATTCAACATGCCAGTTTGCCAATCAAATTGAATTCTGGTCTCACCTGACACTAGTAGAAAGGATGCATTTAATATTCTTGTCCATGTGCTTAATAATGAGGATGTAAATAATGCTCAGTCCATTTCGGAGAATGATTGCGCTGCAGAAGAGAGCTTTTTTTTTTCCAGGAACACCTGGTTGCATTCTTTATTTTTTTTTATTTTTAATTAATTTATTTTGAATTATCAACAATCACTTCCATAAGCTTTTGAGTTTTAAATTTTTCTCCTTCTCTCTCCCCACCTCCCTCCCCAAGACGGCACACAATCTGATATAAGCTATACATATACATTCCTATTAAACATATTTTCTCATTAGTGATGTTGTAGGTAAGAATTAGAACCAGTAGGAGGAACCATCAGAAAGAGGAAACAAAACACAACAGAAGAAAAAAAAGGTAGCAAATAGTATGTTTCGATCTGCATTCAAACTCCATAGTTCTTTCTTTGGATGTGGATAGCATTTTCCATCACGAAGCCTCTGGAGATGTCTTAGATCCCTGTATTGCTGGGAAGGATTAAGTTTATCAATATTAGTCATTGCACAACGTGACTGTTATTGTGTACAACGTTCTCTTGGTTCTGCTCACTTTACTCAGCATCAGATCATACAAGTCTTTCCAGGTTTTTGTGAGGTCAGCCTGTTCATCATTTCTTATAGCGCAATAGTATTCCATTATATTCGTATACCACAACTTGCTCAGCCATTCCCCAATTGATGGGCATCCTCTCAATTTCCAATTCTTTGCCACCACAAAAAGAGCTGATATGACTATTTTTGTGCATGTAGGTCCTTTTCCCATATGTTTGATCTCTCTGGGATATAGCCTTAGAAGTTCTATTGCTGGGTCAAAGGGTATGTACATTTTTATAGCCCTTTGGGCAAAGTTCCAAATTGCTCTCCACAATGGTTGATTGTTTCACAACTCCACCAACAGCACATTAGTGTTCCAATTTTCCCACATCTTCTCCAACATTTATCATTTTCCTCTTTTGTCATGTTGACCAATCTGATAGGTGTGATGTGGTACCTCAGAGTTGTTTTGATTTGCATTTCTGTAATCAATAGTGATTTAGAGCATTTTTTCATGTGACTAAAGATGGCTTTAATTTCTTCATCTGAGAACTGCCTTTTTATATCCTTTCATCATTTATCAATTGGGGAATGACTTGTATTCTTATAGATTTAACTTAATTCTCTATATATTTTAGAAATGAGGCCCTTATCAGAGAGACTGGTCGTAAAAATTCTTTGCCAATTTTCTGCCTTCCTTCTAATCTTGGTTGCATTGGCTTTGTTTGTGCAAAAACTTTTCAATTTAATGTAATCAAAATTATCTGTTTTGTTTTTCATAATGTTCTCTATCTCCTGTTTGGTCACGAATTCTTCTGTTCTCCATAAATCTGATAGGTAAACTATTCCTTGTTTTCCCAATTTGCTTAAAGTATCAGCTTTTATATCTAAATCATGAACCCATTTTGACTTTATTTTGGTATATGGTGTGAGATTTTGATCTATGCCTAGTCTCTGCCATACTGTTTTCCAATTTTCCCAGCAGTTTTTGTTAAATAGTGAATTCTTATCCGAGAAGCTGGGGTCTTTGGGTTTATCAAGTAATAGATTACTATAGTCATTGACTACTGTGTCTTGCATACTTAACCTATTCCACTGATCCACCACTCTATTTCTTAGCCAGTACCAAGCTGTTTTGATGATTGCTGCTTTATAATAATACAATTTAAGATCTGGAATATCTAGGCTACCTTTCTCTGCATTTCTTTTCATTAGTTCCCTTCATAGTCTGGACCTTTTGTTCTTCCAAATGAATCTTGTTATTATTTTTTCTAACTCTATAAAATAATTTTTAGTAGTTTGATAGAAGAGATCATTTGTGGCTGTCCTGAACCCCGAGTGGCCTGAAACTGCCTGAAAGCTCTCTCTGGCCACTCCAAAAAGGCCTTGCCTACATGGGTGGATTCTAACAGGTTATTTTTAGCATATGTTTGTGCCTGTGGGAATGTGGGAGCATATAAAGTGTCTTAAGCATGAAGGGCACTGAGTGAATCAAGAAGAGCAATTGACCAATGTGGATGGTTACATAAAAAGATATGAACTGGTGTTTTGTGTTGCGCCAGTAGGGAACCAAGGCATCTTAGAACGTTATGGCTAGAAGAAAGTCATCTGCTCCAACCCATACCTGAACCTTGGATCTTTTCTCTGGTAATAATAGCTCATTTCCCAAAGAGGGGAGGGGGAGGGAGGGAGGGAGAGAGAACATCAATTTTAAAATAACCAATTAAATTACCTAGAAGTAAACAAAAAATTCAGAAGGAGACACAAACGGCAATTTTGTGACTATCATGTTAAATTTAGTGAACACTTAAAAAAAAACAACTATATACCAGAAGTTCACAGTCTCGTATCTTCTTTTTTTGTTCATTGTAAATTGAAATGTACATGTTGATGATAGATGTTCATAACAAAAAGGAGAGTTAAAAAAAAAAGAGAGATTTGTAAAGCACTTCACGTACATTCTCTCTGCTGTAGAAAAAGCATATCTGGATTTCAGCCAGGCATTGGCCAATGCTTTCCATGCCATCCTATAGGGAATGCACATTAAATGCCTACTGTGTGCCAGGGATTGTATTAAGTGCTTTACAAATATTATCTCTTTTAATCATAGACAAGCTGGAAAGGAATGGACCAGATGAAGAAACATTTGAGCCTTTCTTTTGAGTTATAGGGTTGGATAAAGAGAGGTTATAATGTTCTAAAGAATTTAGTCCATTAAATAACCAGTTTGGGAAGGGCATGTGAAAGAAATGTATACTAATGAATTGTTGATTGAGCTGTAAATTGGTAGAACCATTCTGGAAAGCAATTTATGATCATGTGAAGAAAGTGACTAAAATATTTGACCTAGATAGTCCACTACTAGGCATAGACCGCAAGAAAGTTAGCAACAAAAGGAAAGGTCCAATGTACATCAAAATATTTATAGGAACATCTCTTATTAATAGTAGCTAAGGCCTAGAAACCAAATAAATGCTCACTGATTGGAGAATGGCTCAATAGATTGTGGTATATTCATATAATAGAAGATTGCTGTTCTGTAAGAAATAATGACTATGGGGAATATAGCAAAGCATGGAAGACTTATATGACCTGATGTAGAGTAAAATAATCATAACCGAGACTGTATGCACAAGACAAATGAGATCATCTTTCTATAAAGCACTTAGCACAGTGCCTGGCTCATAGTTGATGATGTATCTTCTTCCCCTCCCCCTTCTCTATAAGCAACATATGTGGAAAGAAAAACAAAAAATCTAAACTGAATGTTGAGAAAGTATAATGACCAAACTTGGCCCCAAAGAGTTTGAGGAGACACCCCCTCTCCACACTTCTTTGCAGAGGTGAGGGACCATGGGTGTGGAACACAGCATATAATGTCAGGCTGTGGGGTTCATTGGCTTAGTTTTGCTGAACTGTTTTTCCTCCTCCTTTTTGTTCTTTGTTCTAAGGGATAGTCCTCTGGGAGGGGGAAAGAGGAAGGCTGCACTAGGCAATGTCTTGTTAAAAACAAAAGATGGCAATAAAATATATTTTTCTTAAGTTCCTATGTGCCTGCCAGATGCTGGACTAAACACTGATGATCTAGAAACAAAAATGACCATCCCTGTCCTTAAGGAACTTACATGCTACTGTGGGGATACATTAGGTATAAAGAGTCTAGGATCCTAGACCTTGAGGGAGAGGAGACTATAGAGGCTGGGGACTTCAACTCCATTGTTTTATAAATCTGGAAACTGAGAACCAGGGAGGTACAGGTTAAGTGACTTACTCAAGATCATTCAGGGAGTTTCAGAGGTAGATACAAGATATCTTTACCTTGTAAAGGAGGGAGAGAGGAGAATGAGAGAAGGAGGGAGGGAGAGAGAGAGGGAAAGAGAATGAACATGAAGCCAGCAACCTTGGGGATCAGGGAGGCTTCCTGTAGGAGGTGGTATCTGAGCTAGCTTTGGTAGAATATAAGGATTCCAAGAGTTTGGGAAGAGGAGGTCAGTCATTCAAGAAGACTTTTTTTAAGTACTGCTCTATATGAGGCACTGTGCTAAGTCTTGGGGTTACAAAGAAAGGCAAAACACACACACACACACACACACACACACACACACACACACACACACACACACACACACACACACACACACACATGGTTGCTGCAGTCCAAGAGCTCACATTCTGATGGGAAGGAGTGTGTTCCAGGCATGGGAAATGTGCCAGAGAGGGGATATGAGGAGAGTACTCTGTAAGCATGTAATAGCACGTTGGCTATTATTGTTGTTATCATTATCTCCCTGTAAGTTGCCCCTGATCTTTTCCTCTGTGCAAATTGCTTCTCTCCCATATGGTACAGTGGAAAGGACACTGTGTCTGGAGTAGACAATATTTAAGTTCAAGCCCCAGCCCTGGTTCTGATCAAAGCCTGGCCATTTGCTGCCTGTGTTCCCATGTCCCTAAGTCTCCCTGAGCTTCATCTTCATTTTCTGTGAAAAGATCCCAGTCTGCATACTGCACTAAGGTCCCTTCCACCTCTAAATTTATGCTGCTGGGACTGCAGTGACATAGAGAGCCTCATGATAGCCAACAACATTGAGTGTACATTCAGTCAAAGGTCCCTTCCCTGAGTGGCTTTAAGGTGGGATTTCAGGTCTTCTTTTTCATTCTCATATTCTCTCTCTCTCTCTCTCTCTCTCTCTCTCTCTCTCTCTCTCTCTCTCTCTCTCTCTCTCTCTCTCTCTCTCTCTCTCTCTCTCTCTCTCTCTCTCTCTCTCCTCTCTCTCTCTCTCTCTCTCTCTCTCTCTCTCGCCAGCCTTTCCTTGTTAGCAGAGGTTAGCTTGGTAGTGACTGGCCCTTTACCATGTGTTTCTGCCTTTTTACTCAGCAAAGCAAAAAAAGAGAACGATAAAGAGCTGAGATGGTCTATGTGTGAAGGAGGGCCAAGTCAAGAGCAACATCTGTCATGGATCAATGTCTGCTTTATGTAATATGCACACAGCAGTGGGGAGAGCACAGTGCCAGAAGTCAAGTGACCTGGGTTTGCTATTTTCTAGCTGTGTGCCTCCTTTACTTGCTCTTTTCCCTAAAATAATGGGCTTGGACTAACTATGCAGGGGAAAGAGACCTGGATTTGGAATCACAAGATTGGGATTCAAAGCCCAGCTCTGTCAGTGCTTGTTTGACTTGAGGCACATCCTACCACTCTCTGGGCCTCAGTTTCCCTCATCTGTAAAACAAGAGGGAGGCTATGCTAGATGATTTCTAAGGGCCCTTCCAGCTTTAACTATTTGATTCTAAATGCAAGGTCCCTTCCAACTACAACATATTGCAACACTGCATTTTAACTTGGGTGTAAACAACTCTTGTCAATGTAGGGGCCATTTGTATTTTTGCACACGGTGCGAAATGACCGTGAGTTTCTGGCTTCTAGCATCTTTCATTTTTAGACTTCTCCCAGCACTGTTTATTTAGGAAACCCAATGATCCTGCAAAATTAATGAGCACAAACAAAGTTGATTAGTCTTCCCCTTTCTATGCAATTACTTTGCAGGGGGAAAAAAGACATGACTCCCATCAATATTTAGGAGAACTGTAAGAGACTATTGACATTACACAGTAATTCTTCTAAGAGCAGTGTGGTACAGACGCCTGAAAGTATGTGATTTGTGGTGTAATTTGCTAGAATTACAGGCGTCCATCGCTTTCCTTTCGAATTATCCAGCCTTTTTGGATCATAAACTACTTACCTTCCAACTGAAAGAAATTCTCTTTAGATATATGGCAAATAAAGACTTTCCCACCTAACCTTGTCTCTGGGGCATAAAATAGGCTGCTATGTGGATTTACCTCCTTCCCATCTTCCCCCTTCCTCACCCTGCCCAAGATATGGTTTATTTTCACTGGTGGAATTCTGTCCCTGAAGACTGAAAAAAATAAGTTAGAATCATAGACTGACCCTTCATTTTCCAGATGAGATAACCAAAGCCTAGGGCAATGAAATGACTAGCCCAGAGTCACACAAGTAATTCATAGTGGGGTTTTGAAGGATGAGAAAAGAAAAAGATTTCTTTTGAAGGTCTACAGGAGAGATCTCTTCTTCAAATACACAAATAGTGTTTGGGCTTAATGAATCTATTTAAATGTCCTTTCAATTGAAAGGCCTTTGCAACCAAATCTTGTTTATTCAGGAGCTGATTAAGGAAGAATTAGATAATATAGGGCTCCTCCTTTCCTCATGCCTTTCACCTTTGGAGAGTTTCAGTGTTAATTAGCATCTACAGCAGAAGATAGAAAAATGATAGAAAGGGAGGGTGAAATAAACATCAAACCATTCTGCTATTACTTATAATTGAAGATAAAGTGCTTTTTTTTTCTTGTCATTAACAAAGGATTTCAATTCTCTTTTCCTCAATTGCCAAGGATGATGGAGAGTTCTTTTGAGATGCTTAGAAATGGAAGGGACCTTGGAGCTCATCTAATCCAATATCTCCTTTTGACATATGAGGAAACTGACACTCAGAGAAAGAAAGGAATTTGCCAAGAGCATCTAGCTAGTTAGTGATAGATAATAAAAAATGATGATAATAGTAGTGGGAACAGCTGCCGTTTGTATAGGGTTTTAAGGTTTGTAAGGCACTTTACAAATCCAGTTTCATTGGGGAGGTAGGTGTTTGTATCACCCCCATTTTAGGAAACCAAGGTAAGCAGAGATTAAGTGACTTACACAGGTAGTAAATATCTAAGGCTGGACTTGAATTCAGGTCTTCCTGAGTCAAAGTCTAACACTCTAGCCACTGTACCATTGTACCACTTGGCTTCTTGTCAAGAACTAAAATATAGTTCTCCTCTACAAATGTGAACATCTATAACTAGAATCTTTGTAGTCATAACTTCCTTTGGTGCAAAGGTTTCCAGTGCAGAGAATGTGCTGAAATTTTCCAGGCACCAGCAGTTTCTTTTTTAATTCAGCTATTTCCTCTACACCATGTTAGCCACCATGATAACAGTGACAGACCCTTAAATAAATATCAAGAAAAGTACCAGGAAATCCAGGGTGGGGCTGGGATAGGATGTTGGAGTGGTATACCTGTCATCTACAGCTTTTTGTAAATCATATTTTAAAGTAGAAAAGTTGATTTATCATCAGTGTAGTAAAGATTAGGCAATTGATGGAGGGCTTCCTCATGACACATTCTATTAGACTTGCAAATCTCAGGTTAGAGTTAGAGTTTCCTAAAGGCAGAATGAATAGATCTTAATTGTACATTCATCATCACCAACTTAGCAGGTGGGTTTATTGCCAATGTTCATAGCACTGACAAGATTCTTCTCTCTGCATGGTTCTTTAAATATGGCACCCTACTTTCACATTTACTGGGAGGGTCTTCTCCCTCCCCTTCCCTTTCTCCTGTCAATAATAGGCTATTTTATTTTGCAATATCTAATTTTCTGTGGCACAAGTATAGAGGGCAAGCTGACTGGCAGAGTCATCAATTTCAAATAATTCCTAGAAATCAATCACCCAAATGGAATTTGACCTAAAAATGGAAGTTGTTTCTTGTCACTGGCAGTTTCCTCATTAGTCCTATCTGCTGCTGTCACCTTCCTGCAAAACTGAATCTGCTCCTGCTTTCCAGCTTTTAACTTTTCTAGGACGGCATTACATTATCCCTCCAGAGGCTCTGCAAGCTAGCCAAGCCAGCATCTTTGGTGGTCCTCATACCCAACATTCCATCTTTCATCTGTGCATCTTTGCACAGGTTTTCTCCAATGCCTAACTTTGCTTCCTTTAACACTGAGCTCAAACAAAACCTCCTAAATGATGCCTTTCTTGATTTCACCGCCTTCCAGCTCCCCATACTTCTCCCCCACCTCCCACCCCGAATTGCCTTGTATTCATTTCATATACACTTAAGTTCATATATTTTCTTCTCAAATAAATTGTAAGCCTCTGGAGAGTAGGAACTGTTTCACGTTTTCCTTTTTGTCTCCAGCACCTGGCACATAGTACAAATGTTATCTTGAGCTATTATTCTCATGAATCATACAGATGTATGAGCATTATTATTTTTGTTTTACAGACAGAGACATTGAAGTTTGGATAAGCTAAGTGATTCCTTCATGGTTACATTGCTTGCAAATGTCAGAGGTGGCATTGAGTCCGAATGCAAGCTAGCACTAGTCTAGCCAGTAAGACATGGTGCTGGGCACTGTGAAGATGGAGGAAAAAATGAAGCTTTCTTCACCATTATGGAGTTTACATTGGGATGGTGGGGTGGGAGGTGGTGAGATAATATATACACAAATCAATAAATAACCAAGGGGCAGCTAGGTGGCACAGTGGACAGAGCTCCGACCTTGGAGTCAGGAGGACCTGAGTTCAAATTTGGTCTTAGACACTTGACATTTACTAGCTGTGTGATCCTGGGCAAGTTGCTTGACCTCATTGCATAGCCAAAAAAAAAAGCAAACCAACAAACAGATAGAAACTGGACCACTAAGGTTTGGGAACTCCTAATAGAGGAAACCACCTTTCTACCCAAGCAGGTTGGCACCTTCCCAGCAATTGGCACTCTTAGAAACATGCCTTGAGAACTGAGAGGTCGTATCTTTTTCCAGGTTTACACAGCCATTATGTGACCAAGGTGGGACTTAAAGCCAGGTCATCCTGTCTTTGAGGCCAGCTCTCTACCTTGGGGCTTCAGCGGATAAGAGTGCTGAACCTGAGATCAGAAAGACATGAATTCAAATTCTACATCAAACACTTAGTAGCCGTGTGACCCTGGGCAAGGCAACCTCTCTCTACCTTAGTTTCCTCATCTGTAAAATCTGCATAATAATAGCGCCTGCCTCCTAGAGCTCAAATGAGATAACATTTGTTTTGTTGTTTTTGTTTTAAGTGAAAGGTAAGTGTTTACTACAGTATAAAGAGGAGGACGGTGTATACAATGAAGCAATCCGGAACTCTCGTACTGTCAGTAACAAAGGCTTGAATGTTAATGTTGAAGATATTTGTAGAGCTAAGCTTTTTTGGCATACATCCATTGATCGTGTGGTAGGTTATCCTTAGAAATCATGTCCTGTGCTAAATACATTCTTATAGTTTACAATAAGCTTGTTGCAAAATACGTATCATCAAATAAGATGTTGGTTTTTTGTTGTTTTTTGGTAAGGCATTCAGGGTTAAGTGACTTGTCCAGGGTCACACAGCTGAGCTATTAGTTTTTAATGCATAATACTTTTAAGATGTCACAATTTTATGTCTTCTGAATGTTTAACCACTTGATTCAAACAAGGGAATAGAGCCAAAAAAAATCACCAAGACAAGCCTGTTTTAGGATTTTTTTATTCATTCCATTATACTTTCGCGTCATCTTCAATTAGCTGATCCACATAAGTGACAAGTGTAGAAACCCAGATATCCATCAGTACCGATGAAGGAATGATGTTTGTTTCCAGAGCATTATATGTTCCGGTGGCAACTCCTGGATTAATATAGAATTTATTTGCATGTTCAAAGGCCTCAAATTTGCGTGTGTGTGTCCTGGAATGAGAATGTCCGCATCAAACTGCCTTTGTAGCAATGCTAAGTTGGCCATGTCACCCCACGGAATAACTTGATGTCCACGGATCAAAGCAACTTTCAATTGCCCAGCAGTCACAACCTTCTCTTCTGGATAATTCAGATTCTCATCAAAGTCTGCTCTACCAATGTGAACATCTCCAGCTAGAGTCTTTAGATAATTATAACTTTCTTTGGTGCAAAGGTTTTCAGTGTAGAGAATGTGCTGAATTTTTCCAGGGACCAGCAGCTTTTTTGAATTTAGCTATTTTTCCTCTACACTGTGTTAGCCACCATGATAACAATGATGGTTATCAAATATTTATCAAGCTACTGCTTTGTGTAGGGGTCAATGCTTGATTATAATGATGCAAAGAGACACGAGATATGGTACCTGCCCTCAATAAGCTTATAATCTAGATGGAGATAATGAACACATACTTCAGAAGAGAATTAAAATTACAAAACAGCATATAAGTGCCAAATGAGCGGTGCAGACATGAACTCTCACTGGAATTTGGAACAATGAGTGATCATCAAAGGTGGGATGGTTGGGCAGACTCCACTTGAGGCAATGGGGGGATTTACTTAGCAAATAGGTTTTCTGGTAATGATCACCTCAATTCAGATGAACCTGGCTTGTAGACTGAGGATCAGGAGTGACAGGCTCTGTTCCCAGCTCTGTCACTAGCAAACCTGTTGTGTGATATACAATAAGTTCCTTACTCTCTCAGAGTTGGAAGGAATCAGGCATTAGGATATAGAAGGTTCCCTCCAGCTTTAAAATTCCTTGTTGCCAAAAATTACAAGTGGTAGTTGAGTTTATAAAAATTTGATTTCTCTCCACTGAAAATTGAAGTCTTGGAAGCCTGTGCTTCCTTAAAGACCAAACTGGTTGAATATGTGTATGATTCATCACATGTGGTAAACTGAACAAGAAGCTATAACCAATTCTTGATAAGTTGGTATTTATTTTGTATATCTCACATATCTACTTAGCTATGAACAGGTACAAGAGAAGGTAAACTCCTTGAGGTTGAGGCCGGTCTCTCGTGTTATATTCCTTTGTGTCTGCTAGAACAATGCTAGGCACATGGGCAACTTTTTACTGACCCTGGGATAGTCTTAGTGTAGGGAGCTTCAAGTAAGGAACTTAGTCTGCTGATGTAGGTGGTCGTGGAGAGAGCTGACGGTGCCATGACAGGTTAAGTGGTCTGTGTGGTCTCCTATAGTCAGTCTGTGACAGACATTGCTCTTGCACCCAGGACTTCCCGACTCGAAAACCTGCTGTCTCTCTACTATACCACGCTGCCTCAATCACCCAAATAAGCATTTTTATGATGATTGATGCTTATTGATCCACTGAGTGACTGATCTTGTGATCATGTAAGATATGAAGGCAGAAAGAGTGCTGCTCGCAAGCACCCCCAGTGCATGCATTGCCTGGTTCTTTTTTTTTTTTTAAGGCAGTTGGGGTTAAGTGACTTGCCCAGGGTCACACAGCTAGTAAGTGTCAAGTGTTTGGTCTGAGGCCGGTTTTGAACTCAGGTCCTCCTGACTCCAGGGCCGGTGCTCTATCCACTACACCACCTAGCTGCCCCTGCATTGCCTAGTCCTTCAGAGTCCAGTGTGAAGATTTGTCCTTCTTTTGTCATCAGCCACCCTTGCAGGCAGGCGCTCCACCCAATAGTCACACGGCAAAGATGGAGCTCTGATTGACCATGAGATTGGCCAGCATGGAGAGCCCATCAGACATGGCTTTGGCATGTTTTGTGAAGCCTCTCAGCCTTTATTTTCATTCTGCTTGGGAATTTCTCTGTAGGAGTCAATGGTTTGGAAGAATGAGTTATTGGTCTGGACCTTCAGTTTCCTTGTGTGAGGAACTCCTTATGCAGAAATGACTCCCACAATGCAGATCTTGGCAGCTGGTCCAGAATTTAGATCCTTAGAGAGTTGCCCCGGGCACCGAGAGTTGTTTAACTGGGAGCAAACCATATGCCTTCTCCTAAGCTTCCCATTCTTCATCTGTAAAATGGGAATGATAATTTCTGTAGTACCTACCTCAAAAGATTATTGTGGATCAAACAAGATCCCATAGGGAAAATACCTTATGACCTTAAAGTACTATATAAGTGTCTATAACGTACTATATTAATGTCCATTGCTGTTTTTTGTGAGGCAGCTTAGAGACAGCTAGGTGGTGCTACAGTGGATAGAGTGCTGGGCCCAGAGCCAGGAAGACCTGAGTTCAAATCTAGTCTCAAACTCTTCCTAGCTGTGGGACTCTGGACAGTCACTTAAAGTCTGCCTCAGTTTCCTTAACTGCAAAATGGTGGTTATAATAGCACCTATTTCCCAGGGTGGTTGAGGATCAAATGAGATAATGCTGGCACATAGTATAGGTGCTTAATAAATGCTTGTTTCCTTTCCTTTCCTCTTGTTGTTATTATTATAGCTTGTAACATGAGAGGTTCAGTATTGCTGATGTAATCTGGCTCTTCCTATTTGAACATCTTCAATTGTCCTTTGTACTTACCTGAGGTCTTTTTAAAGTGAGGGAGGAAAAGCCCACAGCAAAGGGATGAAGCTAATGACACGTGTCAGGTGCTGTCTCTGTAATATTCAGGGAAAGAAACGTAGCAACTTCCAAAAGAGTTGGGCCATTCCTTTAATATGTAGATGATTCTGTAGCTCATTTAAGCTCATTATTTTTCAGTTAGCGGCTCTGGTTGAGCCGTCCTTATGGCTATATTTTTAGAAGGCTTAGATTATTATAGCAACTGTGAAAAAGGGATGGGAAAAGAAATCTTGCTGCCAGCACACAACTCCCCTAATTACATTTCTTGAATTGAATTCCCCTTTCTTTTCGCCCTCAGAGAATATTGTCCCCCTGATTGAATGCCATTGCCCTTGGGTGGCTGCTGACAAAGCTGCCAGCTGATGAATGATGTTTGGGGATGCTGGTCCTCTTCCTCATCCAGATGCTTATTCTGTGCAACAGCTGGGCTTCAGGAGAAAGGTTGGGTACCCAGCGTGCCTGGAATGCCATCTCCTTCAAGTGGCTCAATGAACCATTTGAAAAATTGGTCTTGAGGCTGCTGTTTTTCAACAAAGCTTCTAAGAATTATGTGAGTCGATGAGAAAGAGGAGGAAGAGGAGGATGGGGAGGAGGAGGAGGAAGAGCAGGAGGAATTAGAAAAGATGAGAGAAAAGCCCCAAGGAGGTCATGTTAGTAGCTATGGTAAAAAAAAAAATTCAATTGGAATAACAAAGTCTAGGTAGCTCTAATTTTTAGAACAGGATTTCTGAAAATGAGGCTGGTGAGAGAAGTTTTCAGAAATTTGTTGAAGGATGAAATCTTCAAGAAGTTGCTGGGGAGGGGTAAGGCAGAGGAAGGAGCTTAGACATTGTAGGTGGAGTGGGCTGACCTTGACTGCCATGTTTCCCCTACTTCCCCTCTATCCAACTGTATGCATGGTTCTTCTGACCTTCATTGGAGCAGTGTTCAGAGCCCTGAGGAAAAGGATTCAGGCTGATTTGAGTTTTGTGTTCCAGAAGTGTGATGTGGGGCATTAAAGTTGAAAATTTAAAAAACCCTGGGCAGATAAGGGTCAAGGTTTCAGGGTGGAAAGAATTGAGAAACAGGGATAATAAAGATAAAGTGAAGGAAAAAAATGTCCATGATTGGGACCAGAGTTGGGTCACACGTAGAAGATAAAAAGAGGAAAATGGAGGAAAAGAAGGAAGAGAGAATGGGAAGCAGTTAGGAAATGACTGAATATATTGTGGTAAATGAATAGAATGGAATATTGTGTTATAAGAAATGACTGAAGGGATATATTCAGAGAAACCTGGGAAGACTTTTATGAACTGACAAAATGAAGGGAGCCAGAACGAGGAGAGTGATTTATACAGTGAAAGTCCGTTGTGAAAGTCTTAATAACTATGGAGTCATCTATTCAGTAACCAGTCACGACCCCAGAATTTATGATGAAGCATGCTTCCCAGTGGAGTGATGGATTGTAATGGCAGAATGAAATATGCATTTTCAGACATGATCAATGTATTCATTTATTTTGGTTGACTATACTTATTTGTTACAAGGGAGGGCACTTATGTTTTTCACTGGGGGTAGGGTTGGGAGAGAGTGGGAGGCTAGCAATAGAGATGCAAAAAAAAAGGAAAGGAAGATAAAAGCACCACAAAACATTTAAAAAAAAACATTTACAGGAGAAAACAAAAGAAGTTTAGAAGGGAACCTAGACAAACAGGGTAATATTAGTGGTGCCATGTTAAATTAATATCTACTTTTTTAAAAGCTTCATCTATATGTAATAGAGATTTATTGTTTCCTATCCAATCTGTTCTTTGTAGATGGAAATGTTCACATCTAATGATATTTGCCAAGTTCAGAATAAAAAAAGAAAAATGAGGAGAAATGAAGATAAAGAAAAAAATTAAGGCCACACTTGTAACTATAAGCTCATAATATGAGAAATATAGGGGTAAAGAGGGGAGTGGACATTTTAATTCATTGGCCTTTTGATCTCTTGGTGGGGACTTTCCTCTACCAGTATCAATCAGTGTTTTCTGTTCAACTTAACAGTCTTTAAAGAGGTAAATGGGTCTGCTAAAAAGTTAAGTGACTTGCCCAAGGTCACACAGCCATGTATTAGAATTGGAATTTGAACCCCACTCTTCCCAACTTAGGCAAGTTCTCTATCCACTCCTCCCTACTGAATCTCTGTTATGTGTGTGTTAAATTATAATACTATTCACAGTAGAGATGGAGAGGACGTTGAAAATCATGTATTCCAATGCCATAGTTTTATAAATATCTGATCTGAGGTCACACATGTACTGTTTAATTCAGTAAACATTCACTGAGCCCCCTATTATGAGCAGGCCACTGTGGAAAATACTACAGGAGAATACAAAGATTAATAAAATATGGACCGTATCCTGCAGTATGGAGGGTAAGACTTGTACACCAATAACTTGGTTACAAGGTGCAATATGATTCCAAGCTTAAGAAATGCAAAGATGGATGATTTCAGGTTTGGAGGTAGGGAGAGATCGAGGAGGTAACACTAAACCTAGATCTTGAAGAATGGGTTTTAGGTTGGTGAAGATGGGGAAGGAAAAAGGTACATGGAAGAAGATGAGCAAAAAGGCTGAAGTGGGAAAATATAGACTGCATTTGAGGGAACTTTGGGTAGAGTATGGGGTATGAAGAGGAGTAATGGGGGGGGTGAGGAGGGAAATATAGACTGAAGTAAGGTCATAGAGAACCTTGAATGCCCTGCTGAGGAATTGTCCCTTTATTTGATAGATGATGAGAAGCCATATGTGGTGTGATCTGAGCTGTGCTTCATGATTCTACCAGTTGGGAGGTGCAGAATGGAGAACAGGTGAGGAGACCAGTTAGGAAGCTATTGAGATAGCCCAGACAAGAAGTTAGAGTCTGAACAAAAATGGTGAACGTGGGAATAGGAAGCAGAGACTCTTCAAGGTTGAGCCTCCTGGATGGGGGGAGCACAGCAGATTAGGAGAACAGTTTAGCATTGATTTAGGACTTTGGTTTGCATCTGGTCTTTGGCCTTCTTGATTCTTCTGAAATACCAGATGGGCCGTTCCTTAAGTAACAGGATCACAAATGGGATTCTGCACCCCTGGAAAGACCTGCCATTAATAGGGATAAACAAAAATTAACAGTCCCCCAGACGGAGAGAAACTTAAAACTCTAGAGAAGGACACCAAAAGGAACCCACTGGTAATGGCTTTTCAATAAAGTCCATCCACTAACCAGCACTCCTTGAATACTTGTTTATGAGACCTGCATTAGAGACCAAAAGGATACAAAGTAACATAAGGAATGGAGTTTCCATCCAGGAGCTCTGGGGGAAAGAAGAGAGACTGGGGAACATCCAGGACACCATGCTATTTATCATTATTGTTATAGAATCAGAGATTTAGAGCTGGAAAGGACCTCATAGCCCATCTAATCCAACACTCTCATTTTAAAGGTAAGGAAGCTGAGGCCCAGGAAGGCTGTGACTTGCCCAAGGTCATACAGGTAATTCATAGAGAAGCCAGGATTCATCCTCTGACAACAAACTGGGTGCTCTTTCATCACTCAGAGCTAAGTGGAAATTCAGAGACTGCTGATAATATTCCCCTAATGAGACATAGGAAGTACCTGAGACCTTAAAAAAAGTGAGCTGCCAAACTTTGTGCAGCTTAGAGTTACAAAGAACCCCAGAATCCATTGAGCCCAACCCCCTTATTTTACTGATAAGGAAACCAAGGCCCAGAGAAGGGAAATGTCCTAGTCACAGGTAGTAAATATCAGTGGTGGAATTTGAACCCAGGTCCTTTGATTCCAGAACCATTAACCTTGTTGTCTCATATTGTGGAGTGTCAAAGTTGACAGAGTCTTTAGGGATCACCTTAAACAGCTCTCCCAGTTGACATATGAAGAACCTGAGGCCAAAGGTTGTATACAAAATAAATAGCAGAGCAGAGACTGAGACCTAGATCTCCATTCTATGTCCTCTTTACCTTCCCTTCCAAGAACTTCCAGTCGAGATGGGGAGATAAAATTCCTCTTAGTGTCATCTTGCCATACAGGTACCAGGTACAGATGCCTTGTATAGAGCAGGGGGCTCCATGTATGTTGAATTCCTTTGAAGTGTGAAAAGAAACCTAACTAAACCAAGCAGAAAGCAGTCAATGCTCTCAAATCTGATGTTGTAAATAGCCCAGGAGAAGCAATAAGGCATGGCTTAGGGGATGAGCCAACCTTAACTGCCATGCCCTGAAACCCTTAACTGCAATTTTTCCCTCCTAAACATTTGGAATAAAGACCTGAGCAGCCAGAACTATTGCTCATTTCAAGTTCTAAAAGAAGTGGAGGATAAATACTGGTCTTTGCAAATTGAAAAGGATTAAAATCAGGAGAGAAAACACCCTATTAAGTTTCAATGTCTTGCTCTGGCAGCATTGAAGTGGTAGTAGGCTGGGACTGTGAAGGAAGAGGAAATCCTGGAAACTAGATGGTTTTAGGAAATTATAATGAATTGAGTGCATAGTTCATCCACCTAAAAATCCTACATCTGCTCACAGCTGTCCAGCAACCTAATCAAGGCTTTCCAAAAGAATATCCAGGGAGCCCTTTACTCAGGAAAGCAGGAATTTTAAAAGGTTGAGAGTCCTGCATGAAAATAGCATAACATGTCAGTAGAATCACAATTGAGTGATGTTTGGACTTCAATTCAGATCTAGAATTTGGCCTTCATGATTCTAGAGCAAAGGAATCCTGAGAGACCCCTTAAGGAAATGGGATGGGATTAACTAGAGAGCTGAAGATAAGGAGGGAAATGGGGGGAGCGGTTTGAATACGAAGAGGCCTAGAAATATCTTAAAGCATTGGTTGCATGGAAGGGAACCAAACATTACAAGAGCGAGGGAAAATTGAATCAAATTCTGGAACCAAACCACTGGAAAACATCCTGTAATAGCTTGGTCACCCTTCCCCCCACTCCACTGATGGGTCTGCCATCTCATCCAAGTGTGTACTCCCTCTAGCAGTGAAGACTGAAGCCCATCCATGCCTGCCTATCTTCTTTTTCTCATCCTCCCCTAAATCTGCCACGAGGGGTCTGCCCAACCCACTGGGGACCTTTCTTTGGACATTGGTAGATACCAGTGGAGCCCAGGAGCTTCTTTCAGTTACCCTTCACTCTTGCTACAAGACCAAAACATCCTCTTATTTCCCTCATTCTTTTTTTTTAGGCAATTAGGGTTAAGTGACTTGCCCAGGGTCACACAGTTAGTAAGTGTCAAGTATTTGGTCTGAGGCCAGATTTGAACTCAGGTCCTCCTGACTTAGGGCCAGTTCTCTTTCCATTGCGCCCACCCCTTTCCCTCTTTCTTCATTCCTCTAATGACGTCCTAGTCACCCAACACTCCTTTACCCAAGAAACCCAAAATAGGAGGAAAAAAAATGATTCTTCCTCTCTCCAGTTGGCTTTTTCTTAAAGACAGCAGTCCGAATTCAAGTGAACTTTGAACCACAGTGATATCAGGAGGCATTAAGAAGACATAGAAAAGCAGAGAAATGTTTGGTCCTTTTGAAATAACCCTTTACAATTGTTATATTTTAAATATTCATTAAATTAAACTGATGTTGACCAGATGGCCAATGAAGGCCATTCCAACACTCAAATTCTTTGATAACATATTGTCATGGAGGAAATCTAATTGAGTGAAGGTCTTATCAAAAACCCTATGAATGCTGAATCCTGGGTGGTTGAAATATTTGGGAGGTTTAAGTCATTTCTGTTTCAGGCTGCCTTCGGTATTCTGCTCTTTCCTTCTCTTCCTCCAGTGTATTTCTTAATATACCATATAAAGGCACTTTCCCCTGCTGCTCATTGTCTTTTGGGGGTGTTTTAATTTTCTTACGTGAAATAAATTCCTAGACATTGTATTTCTCTTTCAGAGTTTCTCTTGTCAGTTGGACAGGGGGATAGCTTCTTTTCAACTTTTCACTATACTATATTCGCAGAAGTCCCCAGTGACTAATTTAGCCTGTGATAAGTGTCTGCCAAGCTCTTCTGGGTGTTCACAATGATATAGAGACATGTGCTAAGCATCCATTGTGTGAACATCACTCTTTCAGGGCTAGTGGATTTACTAAGTGGGATTAGGCTATACAGACCTTGTCCTTATGGGATATATATACAGTCTTGTCTTCCTTATAGACTAATAAAACCAAGCCCAAAAGTCACAGGAAGGAGTGAAAAGTGAATGCCATTTTATTATCCAATTTGATAATTGATAATACACACGGTATAGGAAATCTATGACTCCTTCCCTCTGCAGGGCAATCATCAAATCAGATTATTGGAAACATGCAGGGGAACTTTGGTGAGTTTATTTTTTTGTGGTCTCATGTGATAGGTTTTGGAGGGTTTCTTGGTGCTGAAGCTGAAAGTCCTCCAGATATTTTCTATCTATAATGCCCTCCAGCTCTTTGCAATTTACCTTCATCAAGGTGAACTGAGTCTACAGAATATCTTAGCAGGTATATGAGCATTTGCTTGACAGCCAAGGTGACTTCATGCTCCCAATACTCCTACTTCCATGGTCCCATCAACTCCCCTTAGGTAAATGCTTGCCTTCTCTTAATCAGTTGTTATGGGACTTGATAGAGGGCAGTGAAGAAGGCAAGGAGAGAAAAGAGATAACATTGGTAAATGTAGCTAATGCGATGCAGCCATATAGAAACACTCAATAAAATTGTGGGCCTGAAGCTGTGGTGCAGTTAAAAAAAAAAAGTTCAGGGGCAGCTAGGTGGTGCTGTGGATAGAACACTGGCCCTGAAGTCAGGAGGACCTGAGTTCAAATCCGGCCTCAGACTGAACACTTGACACTTACTAGCTGTGTGACCCTGGGCAAGTCACTTAACTGCAATTACCTTTAAAAAAAAAAGTTCAGTGCTCTTATTCAAAAGAGAACTTAGTCTGAGGTCTGATGCCAGCTCTGCTACTGAGTAATGAACGGTATGATTTGGGAAAGTCACATAACCATACATCTCCATTTCCTTATGGGTAAAAGGGAGATTGGGCAACTAGGTAGTGTAGTGGATAGAGCTCCAGGCCTGGAGTCAGGAAGACTCATCTTCCTGAGTTCAAATCTGGCCTCCAACACTCACTAGCTGTGTGACCCTGGGCACATCACTTAACCTTGTTTGCCTCCTTTCCCTCATCTGTAAGATGAGCTAGAGAAGGATATGGCCAACCACTCCAGTATCTTTGCCAAGAAAACCCCAATGGAGTCCTGAAGAGTTAGATGCCACTGAAAAACAACTCCACAACAACAAAAAATGGCCGTAATGACAGACTTACCGATTCTTAGTTTCGAAAGTGACTTTGTAGATCATCTACTCCAGCCCTCTCCCTTTACAGATAAGCAACCCCAAAAGATTGAGTAACACATCCAATGTCACCCTGCCATCTGTGGTGTATTTGTTAGAAGGAGAGCCATGAGCTGAAATGAACAATCTTATTTTTATCTCTAGCGCCCAACACACATGGTGATTACTAAATGTTTGTGACACATTTCACAGAGGCACAGGGCCCCTAGGACAGAATATTGTATACCTGGTTAGACAATTTCTGCACTGGCTATTTTTATTTGTTTTTCTTTGTCACAAGGGAAAGTTCAAACTAAAGGGGGAATGAGTGGGGGACTGCCTATGAGATAAAGGCATAAAATGTATCAATAAGTTTTTTTTACTAAATATTTGTTGAATTGCTCCTGACAAGTACAAGGGACCCAAATCTTCTGACTCTTACCCAGACTCATCCTATGTTAAAAGCCAGGGAGGCACACAATTATCTCGATGTCCCTTCTAGTTCCAAACTCTGACATTTTAATGGATTTGGAAAACTTGACAAGACCGGGCACAGTGAAATGACAGCAGCTTAGGAAGTGGCCAACACTTGCTGGACTGAAATTGACCCATCTTTCTGAAAATAAATGCTTGATCCTTCTGTTATTTTCTTATCCCAGCTTCCAGCATGCTGCAAGTGGCATCTTATGGTGTTGCTGATGCCAGACAGCTTGAATAAATTAGGTATTACATTGTCCCCCAGGAAAAATCTAGCTTGGCCGATATTTTTAATGTTAGAAAACTATTCAAGGTATGGTAGCAGGAATGGGGGATTAGGAAGGCAGGAGAGAACTTGGGTAATTCATGCTCAGCTATACTCTCAAATTCAAAGTTAGTATTGTGCCAACACCTTATTAGGCAAATCATTTAACCTTTCTGGGATTCCCCATTTTCTCATCTGTAAAATGAAGGGAATGGATTAGGTAATTATAATGATGATAATAATAACAATAATGGCTCACAATTATAGTACTTTATGAACTTTATCTTATTGCTATCAATATTTTACAGATGAAGAAACTGAGGCCAAGAGAGGTTAAAATGACTTGCCCAAGGTCAAACAATTAAGAAACATCCGAGGCAGAATTTGAATGCAAATCTTCCTGACTCTGAATCCAACACTTGATCTACTATGGTAAAATACCCTCCAATGTTTACAAGTCCATGAGTCTATGAAGCTTTCACCTTCTTCAGTTTGTCCTAGCTAGTGAGGAGTGGGGTTTGAAGGGGCCTGTGGATATCTTGAAACCCACTTGAGTCTGTCTCTTTTTAATATTCATGCTCTGGGGTTTCTATGCAGTGTCAAGGTTGTGTACCAGGCATCTCTTTTATGACCCCACTTGTCACAGGCAGGTGAATAATGAGATGTTTGGAGGAGCCATTGAAGGATTAACTGGAGGGTCTTAGCCAATCCCTGAGTAGCAGGAGCTAAGGGGCCTTCATGAAGAATTTATCAGAGTGATTCATCTTCTGCTCCTGTGAACAGATTACATTCTTATTCCATTGCAGAAAGTTTATAGCCAGTCTCCAAGTAGTACAAATGTGTTATTAATAATCCTTAGAAAAGCAAGACGTTGTTGCATGGTTTAAATATTACCCTTGTTCGGTAATATTGAATTGTCTAACGGGGCCTCATGAAATCACATGAATCTTGATATGTTGAAATTTAAATCAATTTGAA
Source organism: Phascolarctos cinereus (assembly GCF_003287225.1). Lineage (NCBI taxonomy): Eukaryota > Metazoa > Chordata > Mammalia > Diprotodontia > Phascolarctidae > Phascolarctos > Phascolarctos cinereus. Next base: position 41,129,735 of record NW_027555514.1, read on the forward strand.
ACAAAGCCACAAGAAGACTTTGTGTTCTTATATTTGAGGGTACTAAGTCTGCCTGCCTTCTTAGACAATACCCCCCCATCATAATTCAGTAGAGCTGAGGTTGATGAATTAGGTTCATATTAGAAAATGAGGTGTGCCTCTTTGGGCTTCCTATTTTCTTGAACCACTGTCAGTGAAATGAGGAAGGAAAGAAAATAAGCTTCCATGTTAGTGTTTCCAGGGGCTTCCCTGAGCAGGATATAAGAGAGGTACTGTGTGTTATACTGGGAAAACTTGTATGAACTGATGCAGAGTTCGGTGAGCAGAACCAAGAGAGCAGTTTACATGATGACCTATGTCCAGAAAAGAAAAGAAAACATTGAAAGACTTAAGCTCTTGAAGCAACCAATGGTTTCTTTAGAGAACTGACATGGAAGCATGCGTCTTGCCTATTGGCAGAGAGGTGATGGGAGATAGAGATGGAATGAGACATATATTTTCCACCATGGGCAAAGTGTTGGTTTGTTTTGTTTGCTTATATTAATTTGTTAAAAGGGAGCATTGGATTGTGGGCAACAGGGAGGCAGGTCTTTGGAGTGTGGTAGTAATACTTTAAAAATATGAACTTTAACAAAATGCAAAGGAAGGGGAAAGGAAAGTGAAAGCATAGAACCCAGAGTTCTAGTATTGTTTATGCCATGTCCTAGCTGCATCTACATTAGGTTCTAGCCTTCTCTACCTCAGTGCTATTGTGAAGGTCAAAGTATATTATATAATTGATAACAATGAAATGTAAGTGATAATAATAATAAATTATTATTATTTTATAGAACTAGCCTCCCTGGGAGGAGAGGGGAGGGCAAAAGGAAGGAGGACTAAATGGGGCTAGATGGTTTCTTCTATTCCTAATGTTCTGTGAAGGCCCATCAATTCACCTGCTATATTCATTCATTCATTTATTCAAGGAACTTCTTGGGTACCCATGCTGCACTCATTAGAGAGAATACAAAGGGATATGTGTCTAAGGTCTTCCTATTACAAAGAAGATTCAGAATGGATTATACCTAAGATCAAAGATCAGGTAGAGCTTCAGAATGTGGTTTGTGGAACCAAATGTGGATGTGGAATTTGGGAGAATCTTAGAGATTACTGGAAGGAGAGATGGAATGTTATTCGGAGTGGGTCAGGGGGAAAGGTTGGGAACCTGCAAGGGAGCCATGCTATGGAGGAGGATCTCAAGATGGGTTGGCTTTAGCTAACAAGTGTCACCATTTGGTAAACAGGTGTGAAAGAAGACCCAGTAGTGTAGAAGTCCAAGCAGTAGACCTTGGTTTCCTGGGAGTTCTGAAGTTCTTGCCTGATTGAGTTCCATGCTTTCCTTTCTATGGGTTAGATAGCTTATACTTTCAGCATCACCATTAATCACTCATGCAGCTTCCTGCTACCAGAGTGGTATATGAACTGATATATAGAGCAAAATGAGCAGAAGAAGGAGAACACTTTCCATGTTGACCTACATCAGTGACATAAGAGAAAACAACATTGCCTTCCTCATCAGGGAAAAGGTGAGGAGCCAGTGGGATTCAGGAGTAAGACTCCTGAATTTGGAGTCAGAGGGCCTGGGGTCAAGACCCTCCTCTGTTACCTGCTGGTTAAGCAATCTTATGTAATGGTGAGCAGCATGGTAAAGGAGAAAGAACATTAATCTGGAGTGACTGGACCTAAAGCTGTCCCCCCTACTCCTTATCTGACCCTGAGCAAATCACTTAAGCTTTCTCAGCCTCAGTTTCCTCATCTGTAAAATGATGGTGTTGAACTAGAGAGATACCCTCTACTCTTATATCTTATGAGCCTATCTTTGCATGTGTGATGATGAAAAGGCTGGCAAGTTTTTCAGAGCATCTTACATGCGTGGTCTCATTTGAACCTCATAACAACCCTGTGAGGTAAGCACTCTAGGCATTATATCCATTTTACAGATGAGGAAACTGAGAGGCAGTTTATGGTCTTTGTGTAGGTTGGGAGTAGGGAGATCCCTTTGCTTTTCAAGTTCAGATGAGGGAGGGCAGTTTTACTGCTAAGATTGCTCACCTGTGTGCCCAGTGAGTTTGTATTTTGAAACTGTGAGAAAGGCACTCTTGAATGATGTGGTTTCATTATCTAGAAGATTCCTTCAAGATAGATGATGGTTTTGCCTTCCTGACTAGCCTTCCATGACATCCAGAGTTTCATTGGCTCATAGAATTTAGAGCCTAGAGGGATCTTGGAGATTATCTAGTCCAATCTCATTTTACAGATGAATAAATGTATACAAGATGTAAAGTGCTCAGAGCCCATTTGCCCCCTTTTCAGAAGCCTTCTGTCTCCACTTTGGCATGCCAATGCTGCCTCTGATGATAATTAGAAGCAATTGTCGTATCATCTAAACCTAAGCTATATATATAGTTTTGCCCGCTAAAGGAACATTTCCTCCCAGGAATGCCTCTGTAGTGCTATACCTGGCTCTTTCCATCATGACTATTGCTTCTCCATTTCCCAAGGTGAAAGAAGTCAGACCTATGGGGGAAAAATCCCTATTTCAAAGGCCTGTTTATTTCTGAAGCATTTAGTCATAGCCTGAGAGGAAACTGGGCTATAGCATGATTTGGAGAAGGGAGAGGAAAATGATGCTGAAACATGATGCCAAGTTCAGCGCAGCTCTGATTTTGACATTCAAATTGTGTTGGCATGAATCCAAGGTGGCTTTGAAGCGGGGGTGGAGGGTGAGGGGGAACCTTTTTGCTTCCTCTGAATGGGTTGCCTAGGCATTGTTTTACACTTGAAAATACCAATGTGGATAAGACTTCTTAAATGGGAATAATTCTGTCTTATAGTGCTTCCCCATGATTCCTACTTCCTCTGTTCCCAAGGCTGCTGGGTTATATGTAAGCATTATTCTGTTTAATCCTCATCCCATAGCTATGGGGCAAGCTGGCAGTCAGTAACCTTACTTGGAGTTGCTCAAACCGAAAGAAAGCTTCTATTGTTACTTGTCGTCTTTACAAATATTATTATTAAATTCTGCAGCAGGTTTTTTTGTCTTTGTTTGCTCTATGGGAGTTTTCAAGTCCCAGGCTCATTATAAGAATGGCACCTTACCCCAAATTGCACAGCAGGTGAGTGAGAAAGCTCTTAATAACCACCCAACCATTGTTTATTAACATCCTGTCTGATGTAAAACTTCACATTTGAAGGGATTTTCAAAATTCTCTTTCCGTCAACCTCAGCCATTCTCCAAATAAAGTAAGTAATTCATTTAATTGTAATACCTTGGATAAAAATTGGCCCTAAACTTGTTTGTTGTACATATTCTTTACTGCTTCTCTTCCCAATCCCTCTGGGACCTGGTTTTCTCTCAAGCAATGACTCTGATGTACTCTTTGTTGTTTTTCATTCTTTTAAGGCTGCTGGTTCATTTGCTGTAATCGCTCTCATTTTTTTTTAATGACTTGGCACAATTTAACCCACTTTGCCTCCTGTCCCAATGCCCTCCATCTGACCAGTCTGTCTGTCTTATCTTTTGTTTTATGGGCAGTTCTGAGTCCACTGAGTGAGGCTAATGGAAGCAGTTATCTGGTTACCGAGTCATTGTACAAAAGGTTTGCATAATGCAAGTTTGGTGCAGTGATCCCATCCAGGGACAAAAAGTAATGTTGGAAATCAAGACACATTCATTTTAGATCTTTTGTAGGAAACCTAAGCCTAACTTCTTATCCTAGGCATGGGTGGGTAACGTCAATCAGTTTCAATCCAGGAGGGATTTCTCATTGAAATGCTTTTGAAAAAACTAAAAAGTCATCCCAACAATACCACCTCCTAGAAAAAAAAAATTTGGGGTAATGTCATGCCTGACTGGCAGCTAACAGTATCTAGTGGAGCTCACTGTGGGAACTAATTGAGTTCTACTAGGTGCCCTTCACTTCAGTAAATACAATTGACAAGAATAGTTCACAGCCTCTTAGAGGTGGAAGGGACCTTCAGAGATCATTGATTTTAATTCATACCTGACTTAGAACCCCTTCAATAAAATACTTAACAAGTACTCATCCAGGCTTTGCTTGGAAGACCTTTAGTAGCAAGAAAGGTGTGTGGCAGGAGGAGGAGGAGAAGGAGGATATACCCACTGCATCCCAAGGCAACCCATCCTACTTTAACTAGCTCGAATTGCCAGAAAGTTTGCCCTTCTATCAATTCTAAATTTGCTTCTTCAAAGCATTAACCAGGTGTTCCTGTTTGATCCCTCTGAAGTCTAGCAGAGCAAGTCTCATCTTTCACAGCTTCTGGAAGCCAGCTATCATTTCTGACCCCTTCTCCAGGCTACCATCAGTTCCTTCAATTAATTTTAATACAGCATGAACTCAAGGCCCTTTACCAACCTGCCACCCTTCTCCTGGACACTCTCAAGTTTATCAATGCCCTCTCTGAAATAGTAGTTCCAAGAACTGAACATGATACTTCAGGTGTCATCTGACCAGAGAAGAACTGTGCCCCTCCTGATGCCACCTAAGAGTTTATTAGTGCATTACCCTGTTGACTCATTGAGTTTACATTCCCCTAAAATATTCAGATTTTTTTTCTGACAGAGTTCTTTCTAGCCATACCTCGTGCTTGTGAAGTTAATTTTTGAATCGAATTTTAAAGCTTTACATTTATCCCATTTAAATTTCATCTTATTAGAGTCAGCCCTATATTCGTTTGCATAGAACTTTACTATTTATAAAGGATGTCCCTTGCAACAAGTCTATAAGAGAGGTCATGCAAGTATTATTGTTCACATTTAACAGAAGAAGAAACTGAGTCACAGAGTGGTTAAATGATTTGCTCAAGATTACACTGTTGAACTGAGGGATAAACCCAAGAAGTACTCTAAGTTCCAGAGACAGTAGTGGACAATGGACAATATAAGCCCTTTGATTCTCTAGGATTTTAAACTTAAGTCTTTCTGTGCCTATTAGTCTGTAAATAAAACTGTTTCATGTTTTAAGCTTGGTGAACCCAAGTGATTATAAGAGGAGCTGATGGCTACCCTTGGAGGAGAGCGCTAGATGCTAATATCCCCTGGTCATCTGGTTTGGGGAAATCAAACAGAGAAGTGAAAGGACTTCAGATTAAACAAAGGGTTACAGTGCCATGTATCAAAATAGTTCCAGAATACTAAGAGAGAATGGGAATTGGGGGTGGGGACAGAAAGTAGAAACTCAAGAGGAACGTTAGGCTGCTTAAGCATTTTCTCCTATAACCCATTTAGCATTTACAACTTTAGACAGAGCATTTAAACATTCCCATAAAGGTGTTCACAGGCTGTAAATGGGTCTGTCCCTAGGATCACACTCCTCTTTCATGACTTGAACCATGTAGTAAGTTGTAAAATTAAGTTCAAAATGTGTCTGTCTTTCTACTTACCTATTAATCAACCAATACATTTATTACACTCTTTTCTGAGGAGAATGTAAGCTCCTTGAGGGTAGGCAGTTTCATTTTTGTTTACATCTCCTCATCACAGAGCCTAAAAAATGCATGGTAAATTGAATTGAATTGAGAAGCATGCAGCCCTTTCTGAGACTAGCTAAGAACCACTGGCCATATAGCTAGGAGCCTGCCATTTCTCAGACCTCATTGAGATCATATGCTAAGGCAAAACATTACAGTTTTCTTAGGGGAATGTGGTGGAGGAAGAGAAGGAACACTTCAAATGTTTCCCCTCTCCCAATAAGATCCAAGCCACATTAATTTATCATTTCACATTTCTATTTTAAGATGCTGTTAATTCCAATAACTTTTGATGGAGGTTTGAAACCCAAGTGTTTTGATGAACACATAAATCAAACAGTCATAATAGCTCCCTGCAAATGTTCCTGTGCAAAGTCATCATCAAGAATGGAGGTTCCCTGAGGCAGAACTGGAAACATTAACCCTGCCATGGTATGTGCTTTGCTCCAGGGCAACCAGAAACGTACCTAGCTTGAATAAGATGTAAAGCAATCCCTGCAGCCCCAAATTGAGGTTGAGGAACTTGGCCTTGTGGCTAAAATGGCATCTACCTCACCCCTTAAGTGGTTGTCCATCACAGACATCACTCCACCCTTGAGCTTTGAAAGCAGAGAGTTCGGCCCAGTTCATATATCAAAGGTCAAGCAACTCTAAGTGATTTCCCCTTGTCCTTTAGGATATTGTTGTCATTCTTAACTGTAATAACCAACAGTCGACAATTCGAATTTTCCAAAAATACTTTTCTTGAATCTCTCCTTTGCTTCCAGCACATTCTACCAAGTGTATGTTTTATCCTTCCCTCATAGGATGGAAGCCCTCGGTGGCAGAGACTATGTCTGTTTTTATTGTTATGTCCTCAACATGTCTTCAACACCTTGCACAATGCTTTGCACTTAATAGGTCCTTAAAAATGTTTGTCAGACTGAATGGAATAGAATGGAATGGAATTCAGGCTATATGCTGGGTTACCATTTCCAGGAGCATTTCACAGAGCCACATTACTCAGAGATAGAAGGAACCATAGAGAGTATCTAAGGCTAATCCTTACCTGGGCAAGAATCAACCTCTCCCCACGTCTCTAACAGATGGTCATCCTGTCTTCACTTGAAGGCCTCTCAGGAACGATATACAATCTCTCTCGTGTAACCTTTCTTCTTTGAGATATTTACTGTTAGCAGGTTTTTTTCCCTTCATTGATCCCAATCTGCCTTTCAGTTCAGAGCTCAGAGCTGTGTCCCCTGGGACTGAGCAGGATGGCTCTAGTCCTCCTGACAATCCTTCAAAGACTTGGAGATAGCCATGGTTTCTCATCATCCTGATCACCCTTTTCTGGATACTCTCCAACTTACTCTCCAAGTCTTTCCTATGACTTGGCACCTAGAACTGAAGGCAGCACCCCTGAGATGGTCCAACCAGGGCAGAGTACACTGGGACAATCACTTTCCTATGCCTGGATACTCTGGACATTAGCTTGTGGATTGAGCCACTGGAATTTTGCAGCCATAGCTCTTGTGTGTCGAAATGAGAAAGTGTTTTACCCATGGACTCAATTCCCTCTGGTATTTCTTAAAACATTTTAAAATATTCACTTACTTATAATCTCATACTTAATGCAATTTCCCCATACTCGGGATATCTCTGTTTCAACATACTGTATCTCCCTTCTATAGAGTTATGTATTATTTAAATGCATTTATTATAGGTTGGGACATGCACAAGCATTGCACATTGCTTATAATGTTGCCCTCTGGGCAAATTTTTTATATGAACTGCATCAATCTCATGACCACCTCCTCTCCTCCCCCACCCACTCTCATTCGTAGAGTATCCTGGCACCAGGAGTTACCATAGTAACATAGAAAGATTGTTGAAACAAAAAAAAGAACAGGAGCAAAAATATATTGCGCTTTCTTTCATCTTCCCTGCTCTAGGCTCTTCTGAACCCAACAAGCAAAGAGCCAGAGATTAATAATTTTCTATCAGAGGAGTTTTTCTTTACATGTGTGACATCACAGGATTTAGAGCTGGCTTAGGTCCCAGAGTTCATCCAGTCAAACCTCCTCATTTTATAGATGAGTAAACTGAGACCCAGAGAGATTTTTTTTTATCCCAGCCATACTGCTAAGGACGCTCAAATGGGAACCTTAAATTGAAGTATTTAAATGTACTTCCTAGAGGTGAGAATTACTATGCTGTAGATCAAGGGAGAGATTGTATATTGTGGAATTGGGTTGTTTCCTTCCCATGGTCTATTTGACTTGGACCCACTGGGGGGACGGGGAAGGGGTTGAGCAGGGTCAGAAAACTAACATGATGCTGTCCAAGGTCATGAAGTTGTACTTTTAAGGATCCAAAAATAGGCAAAGAGGTAAGCTTGGGCACAGCAAAACAGTCAGTAGAGGGCTAGAAGCCAAAGCTGGGGGCCCTACAAGGTAATGAACATGACTGATGCCAGGTTTTTAACACAGAGTCTCAGCATGCATAGAGGCAAATGGGTGTCTCTCTACATGTAGCAAAATGGTCAGCATAAGTAAAATACCTAAGACCTGACAGTGGAAACAGAAATAGAAGTCCAAGGTTAAAGCAAAGGCCAAGATGAGACTTAGAAAGATTAGCCCAGGCATTTGTCAAACTCAGTGAATTTGAAGCACCTGATGAGCCTGATGCCACGTACCTAATGTCTCCAGTGGATCCTCCAGGGGAGGCTCTGGCCCACTCTGAGTTCTCCTTAGTGAGAGACATCAGTTTTAGGTATGGTAGCATATAGTACAGCGCATAGGCTGCTAAGGAATCCTGTATATGAGAATGGTTATAGTGGGAATTAGAAATGCCTTTACCCTCTTAAAGCCACAAGAAAAGAAACATGCAAGGAATCAAGGGGAGTCATTGGAGTTGACTTGTGGGAAGTGATCTGAATTTCTTTGGCCACATAAAGTGGCTAACAGTAGATTGGGCAAATGCTATGAAGATGGCAAGTGCAAGTCTGCTGATGGAGTGTCCCCAAGAATGAGCCTTGCCAAGTTGCAGAAGGTTTATCCCCAGGAGACTGGCGGGTTTGTTTGGTTGGTTTTGGCCAGAGTCTGGAATCATCTGTTAAGGTATGGTAGGATTGTGATCCGCATTCCTGGAAGGATTTCCCCACAATGAGTAAACCCAAGATTTTTCAAAGTACTAAAGAAATGCATTTTATGTAACTCCTACCTAGGAAATGACCACAACTGCCAATTTATCCATGTAACAGAATACTCTTATACCCACAATAAATGTGCCATATTGTATTTCAAAGTCAGATTCTCACAGCATATAGGTTATTTGCTGGTAACAATGGCAACTGGAAAAAAATAGTAATTTAATAAATAGTAACCTAGAGTCTTTAAAAAGCTTGAGGCAGCTTCTCAGGGACCAAATTTGTTACCAGTTTTCAAAATACTTTCAAAAAATACTTTTCAATCTTAGTCTCTTCGTTTATTTTCCTTCATAGGTTCTTAATCTTTTTTGTCTCTTGGACCATTTTGGCAGTCTGGTGAAGCCTGTGAACCCCTTCTCAACATATTATTTTTAAATGCATAAAATAAAATAAAATAGGATTGCAAAGGAAACCACTTATATTGAAATACGGGTATCAAAATATTTTTTAAGTTCATAAACCTCAGGATAAGAACCATTGTTATGAATATTGTATAATTCCCTAAGGAAATTGATTTGTAATTCACTTAATTTAAATATGTAGTTTCCTGTGGTACATTTTTAGGTGAGAATTCAGTTTAATTCAATACCCATTTATTAACAATATCAATAACAATAAGTAACATTCATATAATATTAGAAGTCTATAAAGTACTTTACATTACTGATTTGATCTTTACCTACTTTGTATGAGATGTTTGATTGGGTTTGCTAAGTTTATAAGAATGACCCATTCCCTGCCCTCAAGAAGATAACATTCTATCTTAGGGATACAGTGTGTACAGAGATGAGTATAATTGAAGATACAGAGTGATAGGGAAAGAAAGAGTTACAAAGTACTCTAGAAATGTTTGAGGAGGGGCATAACTGTCAATCAAGGGGAAAGAAATAAAATAGAAATAAGATATTACAACTTGTTAAAGGTTGTCACCTTCCTGAGGGGGAGGAAGACTTGTTATGGTAACTATGAACGCTTTGAGTTTTGTTTTAATGATGCTAAGAAGTCAGAGTAGCATCTCCAATGTTGTGTGTGTGTGTGTGTGTGTGAGAGAGAGAAAGAGAGAGAGAGAAGGGGGGGGCAGGCCTAGGAGTTGAGAAAGGCCTGGGTTCGAATCTTGGTTGTGCCCCTAAGTCATTGTGTGATTTTGGGCAATTCACTGAGTCTCAATTTTCTCATCTGTTAAATGAGAGTAAAAAACACTGGGAGTGATGACTTCACAACATTTACCCCCTTTCCACCTGTGAAATTTGGTTTAATTCAACCGATGTGTTAAGCACTGGTTTCATACAGAGCACTGTCTGTAGTGTTGGAGGGAGATAGAAATTTTGGATAAGGGATGAATTGTCCCTGCCCTTGTCAAGCTGACAGCCTAATAAGGGGTGTGGCACACATGTCTAGAGCTTTTATTAGCTCAAACAACTCCTCTTCTGTAAAATGAGAGTTGGGCTAGGTCAATCCTTTATCAGTAAACATTAATTCAGCACTCAAAGTGGACAGGCCCTGTTTTTAGCAGTGAGAATTCAAAGAAAGGCCAAAATATGGTCCCCTATCCTTAACGAGTTCACATTTTGATGGGGGATTCAGCCTATAAATAACTAGGTATATACAGGATATATGCAGAGTAAATGAGAGTTCATCTCAATGGGCTTTAGGGGGCATCTAAGAATTTGAACTGAGTCTTTAAGATTTTACCAAGTGCTTGCCTCAGGGCAGCTCAGCAAGGTAAGAATGCCGGTATTATCTCCATTTGACAGATTTTAAGATCATAAATTTAGAGGCAGAAGGGACCTTTGACTTCACCAGGTCTAAACCCCTCATTTTATAGATGAGGGATCTTTGACCCATAAAGGTGAAGTGACTTGAAGGGGTCAAATATAACATGTGGTACGTCTAAGAAAAGGACGAGCAAAGCGTTGGGTGAGTTTGGGGGCAGGACTAAGGGGGACGAGATAGTTCCCAACGGCGTGGATTGGAAGGGGGAGGAAAGGGAGAAAGAGTTATATGCTGGAGCCTTTTAGACACAGAGAAGGTAATGAGCCCAGAAAGCCAAGGATAGAAGGGAGAGCTAAATCACAGGGTTGGGAGAAGAAGCTGAGATAATGTCAGAGAAAAACACCTTGAAAGGTAGGAAGCATTAACCAAGAGGTCCTGGTATTATTAACCCTGGTCCATTAAGCCTTTTAAAACATTTTCTTGCCAGCACCTCCTGAGTCTCAGGGGGAGTTTGTTTCTCTTAGGTTATAGTGAATCCCTCCTGGGGTGCCATTACTCCCCATGGCACATTCTTCAACACCACCGACTTTCTTTTGGAGCCACCTTTAGTACATGCCCTGAACTTTGTCAGGGCCCTCAAGTTCCCAAAGGCATCATTGCTACCCTCTTTCCCAAGAATAAGAGCCTAGGGTTATACAGATCCAGAGAACCCACAGCTGTCCTGGCCCAAATGATTCCCAAAAGGGGATTCCCCAGTGAGGCCATTCTCACTGAAGAGAAACACATTGGTCTAAATCCTTATAGACTACCCTGGAAATCAGGATTCACAAGGGGCTCCTATAGTTGCAACACCTCTCCAGGTATCATCTAAAATATCACTGATATTGCACAGTGAAAAGAATGCTGGCTCTAGAGTCAGAAGACTGAGTTGCTATTCCACTTCTACTTACCTCCTAGGCTTCGTTTCCATAGGATCATTGGAGCTGGAAAAGACCTTAGAGGCCATAATCTTGACCCTATAATACAGGGCCTCTGTTTCTCTCTGAGGCCCATCCTATACTCTCGGGCTTATCCCTGTGACTTTCAAAAGCACCCTTGACATTTAAGATGAAAGTGTGAGGTGACCAAGGGCTAGGGTGTGGCTGCTATATGCCAGGATGTTCTAATAGCCCTAGCAGAGATGGTATGTGGGGGCAGTGGTGGGGGTAGGGGGGAAGGGAATAATCTTTAGATGTCAGATTGTCATCTTTCTACTCCATCACAATCAGACATAATTCTGTGTCACCTTCAGGCATGAGTCTTTGGCATGAGATTTTCATTTTCAGTGCATGTTGCCTCAAGAATCTGTTCTCATCTCTCTTCATTCCTCTTTTCCACCTCCTGACTTTGAAATATTCCATTCTGCATTAAGGCTCTGAAATTATTCCTCATGGAATGAAAACATTCTCCAGTCCACCTTTCAAGTTTCAGACTTAACTGGTAGGAGGAATGAATATGATGGATTTGGTACCTTCCCTGAAGTTGGCACTGGAATAAGACAGCCCACAGTTGAAATATTTACATCCGTACATGACCTGCTGAAGCTTCCTGGGAGTCTAGGCCTCCTCCCCTATGCACAGAGGCCCCTGCAACTAATCCCACATCTATTTTCCATTGGCTTCAACAACCCTCAAGAGATTAGGCCAGCAGAGGAAGAAGCACCAGTTGCCAAATAGGATGACGGAGTGGGGTCATCCAACAGGTTAGAGGACGATGGCCCGAGTCTGAAACTACCCCAGAAGGTGGGGATCTAGGAGCTCGGGGACAAGTATTTGTACACAATTTAAGCCACTACGAAAGCTGCTCGTCAGCTCAGGGCTCTGAAGAATAGGCAAGCTACATATGTACACTATTTTCTCTGTTTCAAAGCTCTAGCTCCTGTTTAAGAGCACTTTCCATCTACATCTGTGAAATGGGTAAGTAGACATTCTTGCATATATCTTCCTCAGTTGCTGCTTCGGGTACTAGGAACAGGGGAGAGGGAGTCTCAGAAATTCTTCTCAGACATGTTTACAGACCAAATTCACTTCATCCTCACTCTCTCTCTGAGAAGTCTTTCATCTAAGGATTTCCCTCTGGATACCTCTGTCCTCATTCATACAAACAAAAACCTTCAGAGGATTCCCCACTCTCCAGGGGACTCAGAGAACCAGAGCCCCAGGATCAGAACCCAAAGCACCAGCCCAGGTGAAAATATATAGGCTTAAAACATGGTGGAAAAAAAGGCTTGGTCACCTGATGCTCTAGGGGCAGCTCTTCAGGGAATAAGTCCCAGTAAGATATCTCTCAAATGCATGCTCCTGCATTACTATACAAGGCGACAGAATGAGAAGCCAGGTTCTGGGCTGTTCCTTCTCTTAGTCCTGGCTGGGAGGCTCAGCTTCCTTGGGGAATATGAACCATTCTGGGGCCTGGGTGGAAGAGCAGTGAGCAGCATGCTGAAGCTTTGTGTGCGGCTGCTTCCAGACCTCCCAGGGAACTACTCTCAAGAGTTCATCCCCATCTATAACCAAATAGCATGAGAAAGACTTGTCTTTTTGCCGCTCGATTTTCCAACAACCCCCATAGCATAGTACACACTTGGTGGGTGTTTTCCTTCCACAAAAGAACATTTTCCCCTAACCAGTTATTTTGTTTAGTGTCAGGGTGAGCTTGTAAAACATGTATGGGAGTCCCAAAAGCCTTAGTGCAACTTTAAGCTTTAATAGCTTTCATAGCTATTAAATAGCTGTACATCCCAGGCTGTCAGATAGAAAGACAGAGAATCGGGATGAAGTCAGTAAGCTAGGATTTGGTCAGGCTGAGAGAGAGGCAGTGGAGAGAAGGCTGACCTTCGAGTCTAGAAGGTTCAAGCCCTGCCTGGCTGTGTAATCTTGGGCAAATTGTGAAACTTCTCTGGGCTTCATTTTCCTCAACTATAAAATGAGAATATTGAATGACAGATACAACCTCTGAGGGCTTTTTGAGATCTAGATCTATGACCAGAAGTTATAAATGCATTTCTGACGTGTGGCATTGGAGGGAGTTTTTACATCAAAAATACTCAACACCAATAAAATCACAGTTGTCACTGTTGAGTCATTTCAGTTGTGTCTGACTCTTCATGTGTCTCATTTGGGGCTTTCTTGGCAAAGATACTACAGTGGTTTGCTATTCCCTTCTCCAGCTCATTTTACAGATGAGGAAACTAAGGCAACAGCATTAAGTGACTTGCCCAGAGTCACACAACCAGTAAGTGTCTGAGGCCAGATTTGAATTCAGGAAGATGAATCTTCGTGACTCTAAGCCTGGCACTCTATCCACTGCATCACCTAGCTGCCCCCAATAAAATCACAGACGTGGACCTAAACAAGGAAATTAGACTTTAGAAATAATTTTATCATAGACCAAAAGAGAAAGTTCAATAAGCAGTTTGAATAAGGGACCAAATATCTACTGTGTGTCCTGCAGTAAAGACCTGCTTGTGGATTAAATTGAATTCCGCAAACATTTATTAAGCACCTACTGTGTGCCAGGCACTGTGCTGGATGCTGAGGATACAATGGCAAAAATGAAATAATCCCAGCCTTCCAAAGCAGAAGGACATGACACACACGTAAGTAAGTAAATGCAAGTTAGGGATTGATGGAGCTAAGCAAAAAAATTTTTTAAAGAGCTCTAGACATATTGGAGAAGAGAGAAAACAAGGGGAGAGGTGGGCACTCACTGCAGTTATGACAACTCCCACCTAATGGCATGTGCACTCATTAAACACAGTGCTGGTGTGTGGTTCTCCCAGTCCCTGGAGGTGATAAGCACCATCTGTCATTGTATGCCATATGTCATTCCTTTCTCCTCACCCCTTTCCTTTGTCTCCCCAACCTTTACAATTAAGGAAGTTATAGAAATCAATTAGTTTTTGATCTCAGAGCTGATATGAATGTTAGCCAGGTTCACAAAAAAAAAATCGTCTCTAATAAGCAAGTAATCGTTCAGTAACAAAATGAACAATACCTTATTTGTAAGGGTGGGGGAGGCTCCGGGCCTTTTCAAATCAGCTCACCTTTTGGAGGAGAAAAACGAAGAGACTTGGTGGGAGCCTAGGTTCCTGTTCTTCCTCAGATAGCTACCATTAGTGATAAGGATGGGAAAATACCACATGTTCATTCGTCAAGGAGAACATATCACTGGCCTAGAGACTTGTGTAGATTAAAATGGCTTCCCTGGGGAACAGTCCAAGAGGAAGAAGACTTGAAGGGAAATGGTCCTGTCTCCTTGGCACTTTTCACCCACCTCCAAAAAAGCCAGGCTGCCTGTGCAATCTCATGCATTTTATTTTTTTTCTCTGTGATGGGAAAACGCTATTTGTAACAGATCTCATGGAGACCCCCAGTCAATGGATCAGGAGCCATGAAGCCATGAAGCTTTTCTTGGTGATTCTTTAAGTGGATGCCCCCTGAAGTGAACCACTCCTGTGATATTCCCAGGACTCCCAGCGTGGAAGATAGCACAATTGGCAATAATGGGGCATTCTTCTCCACCCTTCTCCAGAATGTCACTGTCAGACATTGGCCTCCTTCCATCAACTCCTCACAAAGTCAAGGATTTAGTGGAATGAAAACAGAAACTGCCAGCACCCCCTGGTTGAGATTATTCTCTGA
Source organism: Phascolarctos cinereus (assembly GCF_003287225.1). Lineage (NCBI taxonomy): Eukaryota > Metazoa > Chordata > Mammalia > Diprotodontia > Phascolarctidae > Phascolarctos > Phascolarctos cinereus. The sequence goes on from NW_027555514.1 coordinate 41,144,822, forward strand.
CTTGTTAAAAGAAGAAATCATATTTTTACCTTCAATTAAACCATCCCTGACAAGACATCACTTTCTTTCTAAAAGCTCTTCTCTTTCATGGACCCAGGAGAACCTCAGTGGGCCTGGGCTGGTCATGACGGGGCAACTAACACTTGATCCATCATCGGAAAGGACATCACCGGGCCCAGCTCAGAAAGGAACAGGCACCATTAGCATCTTCTAGCTCTAGTCCAGGCGTCGGCAACCTATGGCACGCATGCCAAAGAGGGTATACAGGCTGGTTTTTCTTTGGCATGTGAGCCAGTTGCTGCTGCCACGACCCCTTCCCTGCAACTGGAGAGCCACTGCCAGGGGCACGGTCCCCTTCCCTCTGCGCCTGTGGGAGTCTGCACATGGTGAGGACCAGAAGGAAAGGAGTTGGAACTTGACCCCCTGCTTGTTAAAGGTTGCCACCCCTGCTGTAGCGACTCTGGTGGGATAATGTGATGGTCTGGGTCTGATTCTTGTGGGTGAAATGTCCACATCAGGCCTATACCATCACTTTAATCAACCCTTTCTGAGTATCTGGAGTTGTTGGTTTTCTGTCTACAGTGGCTGAGGAAGGGATAGAAACCGCCTCCTCATCTCTCGCTAGGTCTCCTCTGGCTACCCACAGTCTCATCTCTTGAATAAATTGGAAGCCAAAGTGAACACATTTCAGTAAGGAAAACAGGTGAAAAGGATTGCATCATTCATTCAAAGTTCATCCATTCTTTCTTTCATTCATCCATTCATTTAGCAACATTAGTCAGGTGTTTGCTTTATGCAGAAGCACTATCCTGAGAACTGGGGTAAATACAAAGTTAGATAGGACATGGTCTGGGACCTCACGGCATTGACAGTATAATGAGAATATAAGATATGAGCATAAACAACAACAATGAGCAATGTAATAAGGTGAGAGATTCACCAGGAACTTCCAAAACCAAGTGTCATTTGAGATCTGAGACATTTAAAAATATGGAATAATTTTAGTTAGAGGCAGCATGTATGTTGTCAATAGCCAGGAAGATCTGAATTTGACTTTCACCTCTGGTATTTGCTGGCTGGGAATTTCTGGTTAAGTCATTGTCAAAGCTCTAAGACTTTTAGTTGTAGAATCGTTGTGGATGTGCACTGGAAAACAGGAGTTCCCGATACCAGTAACATATTAGAAATTCATTTCAAATAATAACAATAACTGAAATTGATAGAATGCTTTAAAATTTGTGAAGCATATGCACATATATATATTTATATATTTACATGTCATGTAAATATATCTATATCTATGTATCTGTATCTATATCTCTATATATATATATGTATATCTCTCTCTCTATATATATATATATGTATATAAAATCTCATTTAAGCTTCCCAACAATCCTTTGAAATAGGGGATTATTACCCCCATTTTACAAATGAGGAAATTGAGGCCAAGATAGGTGGCTTGCCTATGAATACACAATCAGTAAGTATCAGAGTCAAATCCGGAGATTTGTTCTCTGAAGTTTGGATTCAGTCAAAGGGCCCCACTTGAGGACTAGAAGGTCACATGTGGCCTCAAGGCCAAAGGTTCCCCTCCCCTGACACAGCCTCTCCAACCCACATGCACTTTACTTCCCAGTTAATACAAACAATGAATCCTGTGAAGCGATTGCATTATTTAAATTCTCACAAGTTGACTTTATCAGTGTATCTAAAATATGGTCGTTGGTTCCAGCAATTGGAAGATGCCATGAGAATTATTCAGATGTTGCTACTTTGGAGGATGAAGTGTACCTTCCTTGACACCTTTTCAAAGCCCTTTCACATTTTGCTTTCTCTCTTTAGAAGCTCAGAATAACCCTGTAATATAATGTAAGCAGGGCAGGGATTATTCCCTTTTACAATTATCTTACCTGAGGTCCTGGGAGGGTGACTGATTTATCTGAGGTCACATAGCTTGTTGGCAAGAGAATTGGCTTGACTTTCGGTCTCTTGCTATTCCCACTGTGCCATACCTAGGAAAAAAGCCTGTGTCTCTTCTCAGCCACCCATCCCTGTCCTTCATTTCCCCCATCAAAGTCCAAGCCTTTGGTTATCTCAAAGGAAACACGTGATGTGGGCTAGTCAGATTAGTCCCCACTTTTCATTATGTGCTAACTTTTATCAAATGCTCATCTCTGTGTTCTGGCATTGTATAACCTTGCTTGTAAGGCCTGCAATAGGAAAAATGAGCATGCTTTATTTCAGAAGCAGGCGATGAATCAACAAGCATTTATTAAGCACCAACTGTGTGCCAGGCACTGGGGAGACTAAGACAAAAGTGACACGAGCCCCTGCACCCCAGGAACATACTTTCTGATGGGAGAGACAACGCACACAGCAGAGATGTCCGACACACAGCCTATGCAGTCCACAAAACTCCCAAGTGCAGCCCAAACGAGATTGGTAATATTTAACAAAATAAAAACACAGTAAAACATAAATAACATTACATTTAAAAATAAAATCAGTAAGCAGCATGCAGGGATCCTGACATATGATTAGTGGTCCCTGTTTCTGTTTAGTTTGATATACACACATAGGGGGCAGTTAGGTGGTGCTGCAGTGGATAGAGCACAGGGCTTAGAATCAGGAAGATTCATCTTCATGAGTTCAAATCCAGCCCCAGACATTTACTAGCTGTGTGACCCTGGACAAGTTACTGAGTCCTGTTTGCCTCAGTTTCCTCCTCTGTAAATGAGCTGGAGAAGGAAATGGCAAACTACTCCAATACCTTTGCCAAGAAAACCCCAAATGGGGTCACAAAGAGTTGGACGTGACTGAAATAATTCAACAACAACAAAATATACATATAGGGATATACGAAATTGACTTAGAATAAATACAGCATCTTCCAGAAGTCTTCATGTAGGTCTTAGCTTTAGAGCTCAAGCTATTAAGAAGCCCTGTATAAGAGTATTTCTCAGAGGTAGGGGAAGGCACCAATAGTTGGGGGTGGGCCAGGGAGATGAGAAAAGGCTTCACGTAGAAGGTGACCCTTTAGCTGAGCGTTAGAGGAAACCAGGAATTCTGACAGGCAGGGGTGAGATAGGAGTGCACTCCAGGCATAAGGGACAAGTCTGTGTGCAAAGATATGGAGACAGAAGATGGACGAGCAAGAAGACCAGTTTGTCCAGACTATAGAGTGCATAACGGAGAGGAATATATGATAAGGTTGGAAGGGTAGTTTGGAGAGAAGTCGTAGAAGGCTTTAAATGCTAAACAATTCTGATTTTATCCTCAAGATCTTATAGAACCACTGGCGTTTATCAAGTGGGGGCAGTGCCAGCGTAAGACCTTTGCTTTAGGAATAGCATTTCATTAAATATTATTAAAACATATGAAGCACATAAGGACTTTGCCAAGGTTTTAAGCCTTAATTGTGAAGTGGGTGAAAAGGAGGAGATCATTGGTGAAGAGGGAGACACATACGTACACATATACTAGTAAAAGATCTCAATCTTTATGGGTGAAACTCTCAGCTAATCAGTAGCAGGCATTAATGGCCTGGCTCAGCTTGCTTCCCAGAGCTGTCTAAGTCATGTGTGCATACTGTAAACGAGCTAATCCATGAGACAATGATTTGCACTGTGCTTATGTCGAGGCATATAAGCTGTTTAGGGAAAAAAGCTGGGCCTGTGGCATTTCTGAGTGATCAAAGTCAAATTAAAAAGATGGCATTACACTGTGGAAAAGGGAAGGGCTGATAAGCATTTAGTAAATGCCTACCATGTGCCAAGCATTGTGCTAAGTGCTTTGCAAATATTATCTCATTTGATTTTCACAAAAAACCCGGGTGGGTAGGTGCTATGATTATCCCTGTTTTACAGATGAGGAAACTGAGGCATAGGGAGATTAAGTGCCTTGCCCAATGTCACCCAGCTGGTAAGTGTCTAAGGCGGGTTTCCAACTAAGTCTAACCCATTGCCAAGTCCCATTCTGCCACACTTTAAATTTTACAGAGCATTTTCCTCCCAACAGTCCTTCAGGTACATAGTCCATGTGTCATTATCTTCAGTTTATAGATAGATTATGTGGTAGATTTAGAGCTGGCAGTTAACTGAGGGAAAACCAGTCCAACATCTAGCTTCACAAATGAAAAAACTGAAGGTCGGTGGGAAAAGGAACTTGTTCAATGTCACATGAAGAGTAGACGGCAAAGTTAAGACTTTATGTTGTAGGTGACTACTTTGTATGTATTTGTAGCTATTAACTTTCTAAAAAATATTCTGCGTATTTATGAGCTTGTCTTCCTTATAGACTCACTTCCTTGTGAGTGGGGATTATTTCATTCTTTGTACTTATATCCGCAGTAACCACATACAGATGCTTGTTGATTGGCTGGTGAACCTGAGCCTCTCAGACTGCAGATCCAGCATTTTTTCAGCCACACTGCCCCCCCTCCTCATCAGACCAGTCCCCAGCCCTCCACCCATCCAGCTCTGAGACCAAAAACCCCAGCACACCTCCCAGATCTTCCCCTGAAGTTGATTGATCTCTGCATTTTGTACCTGTGAGCCTAAATCACAGCATCCCCTTCCACTGCTCACTGGAAGGTTTTCTTTTCCATATTTATTTATCGAAAGTTTGGTTTTGTTATTTTCTACAGAGGGTACAGAGCAACAATTAGGTTTGACCCTCTGTTGCCTCCTTACTAGCCTTTAAGAGCCATCCTTTATTAGTTCAGGGCTTCTGAGTTGTGGAAAGGGGGTGCAGTGGGATCGGTTCTTTAAAATCCTTTTTTTTTTTTCCTTTTTCATATCACTTTCATGTAGGTCAGAGGCCCACAGCCCCAGAATTCCCCTTGCCCACCCGCTTGGTTCTCTGTGGTCATGTAAGTTAGTCATGAGTGCTAGGTGGCTCAGTGGATAGAGTGCTGGACCTGGCGGCACGACTTGAGTTCACACCTGGCCCCAGACACCAGATGTGTGACTCTGAGCAAGTCGCTTAACCCTGTTGGCCTCAGTTTCCTCATCTGTGCAATGATCTGGAGAAGGAAATGGCAAGCCACTCCAGTATCTTTGTTAAGAAAACCCCATAGGCAGTATGGTCTACAGGGTCACAAAGAGTTGGACATGATTGAACAACTCAACACCAATAATATTAGAGCTCCTCAAGGGTCTGATGATGACAATGATGATATGGAGGAGGAAGGGGATCAGGATGGTACTACTACTAGTGACAATAGATGGCATTTAAAGATTTTTAAAGTGCTTTACATATTTTATCTCACTGGGATGGTGGAGAGAAGGTTAGATCTGATCAGAAGGTAAAGAGAGTCTATTCTGGAAGGATTGTGACCCATTGTGTTCTAGTCAGACAGGTCTGAGTGGAGATGGACCCCCATTGTCTAGACTGCCTTTGACAGAGGTGGTTTGGATAGAGATAAGTCTCTTTGTCCAAGACTGAGTGATCAGAGTCATGTCCCCCAGCCCCTCATTAGAAGAAGCCCACCTCTTATTATGATATTTATTCTCTCATTAATTGTTAGCCAGTCAGAGTTGATTGCCACCTGTCGGGAACACTCACTCCTCTAAGGGAATAGAAGTGTCAGGAAGCCTCCAGAAGGGGTCTTTGGTTTAAGAGAGAAGGCCAAATGACCATCCTTTTATTTTTTATTCACTGGTCATAATTAATAGATTAATTACCCAGAAATCATGTCTCCTGCACTTCTCGTACAGCACATCCTCTAGCACAAACCGGACCCAACCTGCACTGGGTTCTGTGGTCCCAGTGTGAGTACACTGTGCACAATGTCAGGTGATTCTTGTACTCCACAGATTTCTTCCCCAAGTTCCAGGGGATTTACACACAAGTTCCAATTAATCCTCACTGTGGGGCTGCAGGGTGTATTGGCTTTGGGTAGGTCAGGCAGGGAGGCATCAAACATTTATTAAACAATCACTATGTGCCAGGTACTGCAGATGGGTTCTGGGAATACAGACACAAAGAATGAAACAATCTTTGTCCTCAGGGAGCTTACAGTCTAATAGAGGAGTCAATAAGTACATATAAAAATAGCTGCCACAGAAACTTAAAGTTCACAAATACAGGTGTAGACCATGTGAAAACAAGGCAGTTTGAAAGGGAGGACACAAGCATTTGGGGGGAGATCAGGAAAATTCATGCAGATGGTACTTGACCTGCGTCTTTAAGGAAGAGAGTGCCTCTGAGGTGGAGGGGAGGAGGGATGGCTTCCCCGGCATGGGAAATGATCAGTACAAAAACCCTGAGGTGGGAGACATCATGGGTGATGAACAGAGAGGCCAGTCTGTTTGGATCACAGAGTGGGGGAGAGGGGGAAGGATGTCCACTAGGGCTGGAAATAGAGGCGATGGTCAGGTTGTGGAGGGCCTTAAAAGGTGAACAGAAGAGTTTTCCAGAGGGATCAGGCAATAGCTCCTGTAGAAGGTGGGTTTGGGTCTGAATCCTGAAGGAAACCCAAAAGGCAGTGGTAGAGAGAGAGGGCCCAGCAGGATTTTAGATTTGATTCTCAAGATCATGGGGAGCCACTGGAGTTTATTCAGCATGCAGCCGATATGGTACGATCTACACCTGAGGGAAATCACTTCAGCATCTGAGTTGAAGATGGATTGAGGTAGGTGTAGACATAAGGCAGGGAGAGCAGTCAGAGGCCTCTAGTTTGTGATGAGGACATACACTAAGGTGATAGTTGTGAATGGAGAGAAGAGGACAAACAGTGAGGTCCCAATTAGTGCAAGTCTCATGACTTGTCTCGTGTTCAAGTTCTCACTATTCAGAGTTCTAATTATGTAAAATATGGTCAATGGAAATTCAAATAATGTGACCACTTCGTGGGATTCATTCTTTGTGCTAATCAGGGTCTAGCTATCTAGTAGACGTGTTATGAAGGTAGGGGCTGTTTTTGAAGTCAGAAAAACCTAAGTTCAGAGCCTGCCTCTGAAGCTAGGTATGTGACCATGAGTAAATCACTTCATTGTTTTCAGTCTGTTTTCTCATCTGTAAAATGGGATAATGATATCTGTAGCATCTACCTCAATAGGTTGTGAGATTCAAATTATATAATTCACCTAAAGTGTTTTGCAAACTCTAAAATGACATGTAAATGGTTAGCTATTCACATCATAAGAGCATAGATTTTGAGATAGTAAAAGCTGTCTAGTTCAACCTCTTCCTTTTATAGGTAAGGAAACTGAGACCCAGCAAAGTCAAGTGACTTGTTCAGCATCACATGAGGTGGCAGAGCCAGGATCAGAACCTAGGCCCTGTAACTCCCAATCCAGTTCTGTCCACTGCTGGGAACTGAGCCAGCTCTGCCACTGACTCTCCACGTGACCTTATGTTGTCTCTCTTGGTTTCAGTCTCCTCCCTGTAGAATGAGGAGGTTGTACTCCATGGCCCCTGAGTTCCCTTCCAGCTCTCAACCTATTGATGTTATGATCCCAGTGTCCCAGTGAATTAGAGAAGAGTGGGCACCAACCCCATGTGGAAGGAGAGTAACCTGGCCAGAGTGAATTATCAGGGAAAGGGGTATGAACAAAACTGGATCATAGGACTCCCCCATTCTTGACTCTATGCACTGAAGGGCCGCTAGCACCTGTGATGTTAATAGACCGAGCTCTTTGGATCTCTTCCCCTGCTAGAGCGCGTGTTTGGATCTGAATTTACATCATTATAGCCCCAGTTTAATTGATTAAAATGTCAGGAAACGTTTCATACACAGACCCACCCCATCCACTTATACTTTGTTCCTCATGCTTTCTGATTTTCCTTTGCCCCATCATTACTATTCATTCTCTTTGATAGAGGCTTTGAAAAGAGGATCATTATAGCCTGATTGGGCTGAGCTCTACTTTCTGCTTGGAGGATGGGGTGAAAACCTCTCCCATCTTGTGCCAGTCTTAGCTAGGGAGATTTTCTGATTCATTCCTATTCTTCAGCCTGTTCATTCAATTCAATAAACATTTATTAAATGCTTACTGTGGGCAAGGCACTAGGCTGGGCTGAAAATAGACCTCAAAAAAAGCTCCTGCCCTCAATAAACTTACATTCTACTGAGGGTGTGACATCTAAATGATACAAGATAAAGTAACTGGATAGAAAGTCACACCAACAGCTTGGAAAGTCACACAGAACCTTGGAGGAAGCAAAGGCCTCTTGAGATGTAGCAGTGAGGAGAGAGTGCATTCCAGGCACAGGGCACAAGGGAGATAGAATGTTGAGTTCAGAGGTTGGGCCAAAGATAGAGTTCATGAAGGAGAACAGGTAAAACAAACCTGAGGAGGGAAGAAGAAGGCTGAGAAGAGCTTTAATAAATGGGAAGCTGAACAGTTTGTATTTGATTCAAGAGGCCATCCAAAGCTGCTGAAGACTCTTAAGCCAAGGAGTAATGTGGTCCCATTTGTGTTTTACGATTAGGTTTTAGGCTACTTTTACTGCAGCAGAGGATTGGTCAGAGAGGGGAGACGATGGAGACAGGACCAATTCAGTCACAAACATTTATTATGTGCCTGCTGTGCGCGGAGCACTGTGTCAGATGCTATTTCATACAAAGCAATGTGGTATAAAATATATAACACTTAAGGTTAGCAAAGCATTTTACATATCTCATTTTTGTCATAATAGAAGGAACACTGTAGTGAGAGATAGTCTGATCTCGCTCACTTTCCAGGTATATGTGACTTTGGGCAATTCACTTAATCTCTGTTTACCCCAATTACTTAATCTGTAAAATGTGGATAATAATATCTTGCTGCTAGCTATTACTAGTTATAATAACTCATGTTTCTAAAGCATGTTAGGATTTTCAGGGCATCTTTCTCACTACAACACTATGAATTAGGCTAGGGGTTTGGCCCATGGATGCGCTGTTAAATGTTTAACAACCAGATCTCCAAAAAAAATGTGCACAGGACAACCTTTTATGTTTAATCTGAAGTATTACCATTCTTTCCATTGCTTTCTTAAGTCTAGGTGATCAACAATAAATCAAACAGTAAATCAAGTCCAGATTTGTAGCATTTGCTAATTTCCAAGTATGAATGCTCACCCCATAAATTTAACAATCAGCTCCTGAGCTGGTTCAAGCTGGCTCCAGCACACCCCTCACTGGGCCCCTCATGATCTCACCAGGGTCCTTTCCTCAAGGATCCATCATCCTAAGAATGAATTTCTTTCATCTTCGTGTGTATTTCAATAACAGCAAAAGAGGCTGTGATATTTGTGAATGAGAGGAGGAAGAGTGTGTGGGAGTTAGCTAATTGCCTTCCTAAGGAATCTTTTTGTAATCCCAAGAAATGACATTTTAATAACTCGTGTTTCCACATGTAAATGATGAGATGTTTGAAAGGTGGGACAATGACATTGTACAAAAAGTAGGCGGGTTCCTATTCCTACAAATAATAATAATCTCTGATTAAAGTCAACCCCAAAGCTTTGGTTTGCTTTGACAGAATCACAAAACTGGGATCTCCGCAGCTGAAAGTAATGTCACCAACTTCCAGTTTTCCCAGAACATTTTGTCTAGTGCTGTCATCTGTCCCTATGACACTGTACCTTGTTTTACATTTGTCTTCCTGTATACAGGCACATAGTGAAATGGAACCTCCTTGAGGGCAGGAATTAGATAAAGTTAATCTTTTATATCTACTTCCCCCCCACACCTTTGAATTCAATTCAACAAACATTTATTAAGTGTTTATTATGTGCCAGGCACTGTGCTTGTCCTAGAGATATAAAAACAGCAACAAAACAGCCCCTGCCCTCAAGGAACATACATTCAATTGGAGGAGGGGAGACATGTACAAATAAAATTAAATACGAAATGCGCAAAATATTTTCTGTGGGGAAGGCACAGGTCTCATAGGAAGGACAATTTCTGATGGAGTTCCTGAGGCAGAGACTTTTGTCTTTGTACCTTCAGTGTTTAGCCCAATCCCTGGCATGTTGCACATACTTAATACATGCCTGCCAATTGAATGGGTTGTGACCATATAAGTAAAAAAAAAAAAAGATGGTGGATGTAAGACTTGTTGGTGTGTGCAAAACACCAGGCTGGGCTGAAAATAAACCTCCAAAAAGCTCCTGCCCTCAAGAAACTTACATTCTCCCAAGGATATGACATCTAAATGATACAAATTAAAGTAACTGGATAGAAAGTAGCACCAGACACAGTTGTGTCTGACTTTTCATGACCCATATTTGGAGTTTTCTTGACAAAGATACTAGAATGGCTTCTCCAGCTCATTTTGTAGATGAGGAAACTAAGGGAAACAGGTTTAAGTGACTTGCCCACGGTCACACAGCTAGTAAGTGTCTGAGGCCAGATTTGAACTCAGGAAAATGAGTCTTCCTGACGCCAGGCCCTGCATTCTATGCACTATGGCGCCACCTACCTGCCCAAGCATAAGAGACATTATGACATTGGAATTGGCAGGACATGGTGACTGATTTTATGGGGGAGAGGCTACAGATTGAGGGAGTTTGAAGATTTGAGGATGATTTAGGTCGTGAACCTGACTTTCTAAAAGGATGTGGGCGCCCTCAACAGAGGTGAAGGGATTTGGAGAAGGGACAGGTTCAGAGGGAAAAATCATGAGTTCTGTTTTAGAGTTTGAGGTCTATCCAAGAAGAACACCCAGATGAAAATGTCAACTGGCCATTTGCAATGTGACACTAGAGGTCAGGAGAGATTAGGCCCATTGTCTATAGATCTGAGAGTCATCTGCGTATAGACGATACTGAGGCTATCACAAAACAGCTAAGTGAGCCTACAGGATAGGATGAGATCACCAAAAATGATAGAGGGAAGCACAGAAGAGTGTACAAGACAGCCATAGTTAGGCGCTGGAGACCGATGATGGTGATGACCCAGCAGGAGACTAAGAAGGAACTGTCAGAGGTGGGAGGAGAGGCAGAAGAGAGCAGTACCACAAAAGCCAGGGGAGGATGGAGGTTCCAGGAGGAAGCAATGATTGATGTTGTCAACAGCTATAGAGAGATCAAAGAGTGTGGAGGACTGAGAAAAAGCCATTGGATTTAGCCAGTAAATAATATTAATAGTCAGCTATAAATATTATTTTGGCATAGGTCTCTTTATTTTCCTTCAAATCATACCATGTAAGCAACCACCCACCACAGCTATTCAAAAGGGTACACCTTGTTGGGAGGAACAATTTGTTAATATACTTTTGTTTCTGACAATAATAATAACTCATTCTTATGTAGTGTTCTAAGGTTTATAAAGCACTTTCCTCACCACTGGGTGAAGTAGGTATTATGGGTTCTATCAAGTAGCCTCATTTTCTAGATGATTGAACCTAGTCTCAGAGAAGCGATGTGTCTTCACCAAGGTCACCCAGCTGGTAGTGTCATAGGTAGAATTCAAACCTAGATTTTCTGATGGCAAAGCCAAAGTCCCTTTTCCCCCCCTATATCATCCTGAATATATAAAGGATGGATTGGAGGGAGAGAGAAGATGCTCATAGCAGCTAGGATGAAGGGAACTGGGCTTTGTGTGATTTTGTTCCCTGTATTAGGATGAGACTTTAAGAAATTCCAAAGGAGACCTCTGCCCATGTAGGGTGGAACTGACAGGCTCCAAAATCAGAGACCTTTTTCCCCTTTTCTAGAATCATAGAATCATAGAGCTTTATTTCATAGATGAGGAAACTGAGGACCTTAGAGGTGAAGCAATTGCCTGAAGTCTTCCAGCTAATTACTGGAATTGAAATCTATGAAAATTCTGCTCTGGTACAGAATATTAACATCTGGGTGGAGACAAATATTTTAAAATGCACGTGGCTGTGAGGAGTGACAAATGCAAAGCTGCAATTAATAATAAATCAGCCTATTTTGGGTGTTGCTGCCTCTGCCCCATCCCTGCGGCCCCAGTGTTCTCTAGGTAGTTAGATTTTCATTCCTTCAGTCATTATTAAAATCCAAAGCCCTGGATTTGTTCCATCATTTGAGAATTAAGACGAATATTTCAAAGCAACAAGCAAGGAGATGAACTGTGAACACCAAGCCCACCATCCTCCCCTTCCTTCATTTTATTCTTCTGGCCCCTGTATTAAGAATAAATTGGAACTGTGAGCTAAAGATAATGGGCATCTTTGAGGTTAGAAAGGTTTTTCCCACTTTTCAAGCCCAGATATGTCATCTGTGAAAGTGTGTTTTCCATCTGATGAGTCAGAGTGATTGTATATCTTAAGTAATAAATGGCTAAGTCTTAAATCACCCCCTATATTAACATAATCTGCTAAGAGGGCAATTTCTGACTAATTAAGCCAATGAAATGGTCACATGGCCTGCATTGGATTGTCAAAATCTGTCAGCCTGCAATGGCTTTTAGGTAATTACATTTTGTGGTGTCATTTGGAATATTCAGGTTTGTAGAAAGGGGAGGGAAGGAAAAAGAGACATGAAGGATTTCTCTATTGGCCTAAAAATGGCCATTTTCAAAACACAAGCAGAGTTCTGGGTGGTGCGCAGCCACCATAGCAAGTTCAAACACATGTGGTGCTTGTAAAAGTGGTCAAATTAGTGGCTTGTGGAAATGGCAGCCTTGTGAGTTGGTAAAGTCAGCGAACACAGGTGGCCTCGAAGCCAGCCAGCAGAAACTACCCACTCCTGCTGCCAGGAATAAAAGAGCTTCTCCAGAGATGAACATTCATTAAGTCTCCCTGGGGCATTCCAGGGTATGCTGAGACAGCAAACCAATCCTCTCATTGTTTTAGTCAGCTTCCCTTGGTGATTCATGATTCCATCAAAGCACAAATGAATCCATTTGATGGGAGATACATCATGATCTAAGCCTTGGCTAAGCCTCCCTTCCCCCTTGTGCTTGGCTCAGGATTCCTATTCTTCAACTGATGGGAAAATTTCTGGCCTGTAGGCTTCCACCAATCAAAGGAATGACCAAAATAGTCTATTTCTGTGCCTATGATTTTCCTGATAGAATGTAAGCTCCTTGAGGACAGGACTATTTCCTTTTTGCCTTCAGATCTCCAGAACCTAGTATAGTGCTTATCACATGGTGGGAGCTTTATAAATTTGTAAATGAATTCTTTCTCTCACACTGGGCGTTTCATCGCCTACCTCTGTCTTTGCATGATTATTGCTCCATCCCTCTTCACTTCTCATCAAATCAATCTCTAGCTCCCTGGACATTCCTGCCATTGTCCTAGATGAATAAACTATGATTCTGCCTTCAAGGAACTTACAGTTGAGTGGGGGACTTGAGATTATATTTACAAAGCACTTAGCATAGTGCCTAGAACATAGTAGGTGTGATATAAATGCTGGCTACTATTATTGTTGTTGGTATAAATATGCCCACGTGTAACTATGGTGCAAATTAGAAATGTTGACTTTATAGGTGAGGTCAGATAGAGTGTAATTAAGAGATTCAAGGAGAGAGATTTCTTCTAGCTTTCAAGGGAGTGAAGGTGTGAGAAAAGGCACTATATTAGGGAAGACTTTGTAAAGGAAATGTCATGTGACCTGGATCTTGAAAAATGGGTAGACTGTCTGTCAAAGGGGAAAGACAGAGGGAGTGGATTCCAGGCATAGGGGACACCTGAGCAAAGGATAGGGGTGACTTTGGAGAGTAATCTAGCTTAGCAGGGGGTTACAGAAATGAAATGGATGGCTATATGACAAGATTGAAGCATGCCAAAGTGAGGATGGGGTGGGGGGGACTTGAATGCCCCGCTAATGATCTTTGGCTTGATTCAATCACCAGTGGGGAGCCACTGCGGATTTTTGAGCAGGAAAGCGACCTGATCACTGTCCCTTTGAAGAATGCGGCATATCCATAGTTAACATCAACCCTGGCTTGGATGAGCTGCGCTGCTGGGGAGGAGGTGCCAGCTTCAATAAAAATCATAAAACAACTTCCACTTAGCTGGCAGCTTTGAAGTTTGACCCTCAGGCCCTCTGTTTCTCTCCCCTCGGATTCATTTTTCATTGGCGTTTGCTTAAGAACGGTTGCAAGCTGATGGATTAACAAAGTGTCCCTACCCACCTCCTTTCTGGGAGCTGTAATTATGGCTGTACCTAATGACTGGCTCCCCACCAGGATAATATTTAACATTCCCTCAGGTGCTCAGGAGCTTAGTAACTAGATGCCTTTTGTTAAAAATAATAATAATAATAATAATAATAATAATAATAAATAATAATAATAAGGTGTGTTTGTTGTTGTTGTTACCCATTAGCTTCTTTTTTTTTCCACTTATAGTTTAGGAATATCTTTCTTGGTAAGATTTCCCATCCCTGACCCACATACTGCCTGTCAGATCAAGAATGCATCTTTCTGCTCTTTTGGGGGGAAAAAAATCACATTTTGTCATCCTAGGAAGGGACCTGGGAGGCTGTCTCTGCCTACTCTCCTATTTTACAATCAATATGTCAGTCAAAATTTATGAAATATTTACTATGTGCCAGGAAACATTCTGACCCCCCACTCCAGAAAATAAAGGCAAAAATAACAATCCCTGACCTCAAGGAGGTCACTTTCTAAAGAAGGAGAAAAGATGCAGATAACTGGGAGCACATAAACCATACACAGAGTAGCTAGAAGGTCATCTCTGAGGGGAGTGGTAGAACCTGAGAAAGGCTGCAGAAGGTGGGATCTGAGTTGTCTTGAAGGAAGCAGTGAGCGGGGAGAGTTTTCCAAGTGTAGGAGGTAGCCAGGGAAAAGGCACACAGTTGGGATCACCATCCAGGTCACAGTAGCTGGATTGCCCAAAGATGTTAGTGATTGGTCAGTATCTCAAGGGCAGTAATAGCAACACTGGGAGTCTAGCCCAGGCCTTCTTGCTTCAAATCCAGTGCACAGTTCAGCTTTCTGTGATACCAAGGGGGATTTAGTTTGAACTGTTTGACTCCAGGTTCATACAGGTTTGGGGGCTGGGGGGCTAGGAGAGGTAAAGATTTCTCCTAAAGGCTGAGACTAAGTTTGAAAGATTCCCTCAAGTCTCATCAAAGAAACACGGAGTGCTGAACCTAGCTAAAGAGCTCTGTCATTCAGAATTACACCACCATAACTTAGAGGCAAGATGGCTAGACTTGAGTCTGAGGACCTGAGTTCAAATTCTATATCTGCGATTTACTAACCTGTGTGATCTATAGGAATTCTCACCCTGGCTTTAAATTCACCTAAAGAAGTAGTGTTAGATAGTCAAAATGATAGAAAAATTGGGTTTTCTTTGCCACTGATGCTCCTAGGCACATGTCTTAACCCCTCTGGACCTCAGTTTCTTCACTTGCAAGGTGGAGGAAAAACTAGATGGTCCCTTCTAGCTCTACGATGATAGGATTTTGTTGTTGTAATTAAGAAAGCAAGCAAACAAACAACATGCCTTTGAGGGTTCCTGTACGCCAGGCATTGCGTGAGGTGCTGGGAACACAGACAAAAACGGAACCATTCTTGCTCTGACCTCAAGGAGCTTGCACTCTAAAGTGCTCAGCATAGAAATTGAGGATTTGAATCACACCTTTAATTGGTAGATGTTCATCTGAGTTCAACTGCAACGGCCCAGTCCATCTCTGCTGCCTTTCTGTGAGCTGCAGGGCACTGCTGGCATTTCAGGCAAGGCTGCAGCAGCTGAGACTCCTTCCCATTGTAACTGTGACTATGCCCTGGCAAGTTCAGGGCGGGGGTGGGGGAGGGGGTGGCAGGAATCTGATACTGTGACTAGCAAAGACCAGAGATGGATGTGAGAAAAGACTTTCCTTTCTCATCTGGTATAAACACTCAATTTGCCAATGCATTAAAAAAAATCCCTAGAGAGCCAAGGGGGATTCAGGAATCTGGGAATGGGGCAGAAAATGGGAGGTCTGGGAGGAAGACCAATGTGGATTGGCTGAAAGCTAGTCCATGTCAGGAATTCCAAATGAGCTGTCTGGCACCGGGACTGTCTCTGAAGGATGTCATAAACCTTTAAGCTAATCGGGCATTTGGTGCATTACTGAGCAGCTCATTCTCCTGCCAAAAGATTCCAAGAAGAGAGAAAGAAAAGCAGAGGGAAATAAAAGTGGACAAAAAAGAAAGCAGAGAGAGGAGGGGAGAAAGAAAGGAAAGGAAGGATGGAAACTAAAAGAAAGGAAGATAGAAAGGGAAGGAAGGAGGGAAGGAAAGAAGGAAGGAAGGAAGGAAGGAAGGAAGGAAGGAAGGAAGGAAGGAAGGAAGGAAGGAAGGAAGGAAGGAAGGAAGGAAGGAAAAGAGGGAAGGAAGTAAAAAAAGAGAGAAGGAAGGAGAGGAGTGAGGGGTTACCTCTTAACCCACAACTTCCCTGGACAAATGTAAGCTGTGCCCTCTCTGAATTGCCTCTAAAATTATGAGGCATACAGCGTTAAGTGGTGCATTAGCTAAGTCCTGGCTTCTCCAGGAGCCAACTTTGTAGCCTTCATAAAAACTGGTTTCTGGGTAATCTGGCATCAGAATTCCCCATAGTCCCTACAGAAGAGTTGTCCTAGTGCATCTCTGAGAGACTTCCTTCAGACTAACCCTTTTTCAGCCTTTGGTTACAACTGGATTTTCCACCTGCTTTGGTTTTTTGAATGTATAATAACCATTTGGATTTTTAGAGCCCTTCATAGTTTCTGAGTACTTCTTCCATTTCCCATTTCATCCTCACCTATCTCCTGGACCTGTAGTCACAGAAAGATGGCAGAAGCCATGTTATTGTTGTTTTGAGGGTCCATTCCCTCTCTAACTCTTGAAACCCCCACCTTTTTTACAGATTGGCAAATCAGGGTGTACAGTCATCTTAAATCAGTGATGTAGGCAGGCCAAAGATTTTTGTTCTTGCTTTGAGGAAGAAGAAATTGGGAAATCAAGTGACTTGCCTATGTCCCACAGCCAAGACTGAAGCCAGTCCCCTTCCTCCTGTCCCACAATGCACCACAGAAGAAGTGGGCACTGAAACCTGCTCACCTCCAAGTCCAAACTTCACCAGGTTTGCTTTTTTCCTAAAGAGCCTCATAAGGGGAGCTAACTGAAATGGAAAAATAACCTTAACTAGGTGACGTGAGGCAACAGGGTGGTATATTCCATAGCGAGCTAGACTTGTAGACAAAAGTAACCTGAGTTCAAATTCTGCCTCATCGACTTATTAGCTGTATGACCCTGGACAAGTCCTTTAACTATTTTCATTCTCAGTTTCCTCATCTGAAAACTAGGGATAATAATAGCACTTGTTTCATGGGGTTGTTGTGAGAATCACAGGAGGTAGCATGTGTGAAATGCTTCACGAACCTTGAAGCACCATATAAGTTCTATTTATTTGTATATGAGTGGGAGGATATTGTGGGGGGCGGAGAACAACAGCCAGGATTTGGAGTCAGAAGACCTGGGTTGAAATCCCAGCTCACTACCTCTGTGACTCTGGGTACTTAACTTTCCCTTCATGGGTATCAGTTTCCCCATCTGTAAAATGAGAGGCTCGGACAGATGATCTGTGATCTTCGTCATAAATTCTGAATATGAAAAGGCCCCAGGAATTGTGCCCATGATCCTGCTGGAGTGTAAATCCATGAGAATATAATCGTTTGAGCAGTTCTCAAACTTTTTGGTCTCAGGACTCCTTTACACTCTTAAAAATTATTGAGGAGCCCAAAAAGCTTTTGATTACGTGAGTCCTGGCAATATTTACCATATTGGAAATTGGAATGTTTTGTTCTTATTATGAGAATTGGTTTGACCTCATGGACACCCTAAAAAGGCCCCCACATCACACCTTGAGAAGCCCTGCCCTAGAGCAGTATGTTGGGTCTGGAGCTTCTGTGGAATTGTTCTCCTTTTCTAGTCTCCCATCAAAAGGATATATTGAGGACAACCTCCCTCCTGGGATTTATTGTTGCAAAGCCACACATTCGTGCTGTGTTGAATGAATCGGGTTGGGCTGGATTTATAGAATAATTTTCAGCCTTGTTTGTTGATAAGTGTTCAGTTCATAATTTAGATCTTTTTTCAAAAGAAGAGAGTGCAAAATGAGTTAAGGATCAGCTCTCATTTCTTTGCAAGTTTTAGGAAGCATTTACTTTATGGATGAAGAAACTGAGGCTGGAAGAGTATGTAGAACTCCTGACTCCAACTCCATCATTCTTTCCACCCCACCCACCCTCTTTTTATAAATTTTTATTAATTTAATTTTTACTTTATGGAATAAAACAAGCATTTCTATGACATAGTATAATTTAAAAAAAGATGATTGCACATAAAACTGCCATTCTATTATGTGAAACTTGCTATTCCTTTTAAATATGTAATAAAGTTATCATGGAAATTTCTTTTTTTCCCCCAAGATCCTTGTGACTAGCAAACCATATCTTAGCTGCAAAAACAAGGAAATAATAGCTTTACAGGGAAGGCTTCCTTTCTATCCAGACCAAGGCCTTAAAGGGTGAATTCCTCTGAATAGGATTCTTATTTGTCTTTTCTACCTTTTCTCAAAATGCTTCATCTTCCTTGGTCCTCCATACTATCTATCCATGAGCTCTCTAGGGCCTTGCAGAAGCTTTTAACCTTCTAGGATTTTTCCCTTTGCCACAAGGCGACTTTGCCACAGGGAAATAAATTCAGGGCTTCTTCCAGATCCTAGAACAACATTAATATCAGTGACAAGTGCATGGGGTCCATGGGGGTCTTCCATCAGGATGTCTTCTGCTGTTTTGGCATTCCTCCCAGTAGGGGAAAGTAGCCAGGGAAGCCTGCTCCATGTAGGTCACATGGGCCTCTATCTGTTTGGACAAGCTGCCCAGAGATTCCAGCCCTCAGAATGTCCACGGAAAGTCAGCCAATGGCAGGTCAATGTCAGGCTCAGCTGCACCCTGATGGTATTGTCTGAAACCTTTCCCTTCCCCAAGGGCTTGTTCATAGCAATGGTCATAGATTCTATCTCATTCACCTAACAAATTTTGTCCAGTTGTAACCATTCTATTCAGCCTCTACTTTCCAAAGTTACCAATGGCCTTCTACTTGATAGATCTATAGGCTTATTCTCAGGCCTCATTTTCCATCTCTTGGCCACACTTGACATGGGTTAAAGGACTATGTAACCTTGAAAAGTCCTATATAAGTGTGAGTTATTGTTGTTATTCCTGTCTCTGCCCTTCTGGGTGATGAAACTCTCTCCTCCTTTGGATTCTATGACATTATACTCGCCAAGTTGTTCATCTACCAAGAAACCGCTCCTTCGTCACCTGTTTCCTTCTCTTACTTTATAACTCTGGGCATTTCCCCAAGTTTATTCTTTAGCCCCCTGCTAGTGTCTCTCTGTTCTCTCCCTCTCTGTCTCTGTCTCACTCTGTGTGTTTCTCTGTCTCTCTCTCCCTGCATGTATGTATATGTAGATATAGAAAAATATACACATACATAAACATATATATGCATATACACATTTTGTTATTTAGTCATTTTCAGTCTGACTCTTCATGACATCATTTGGGATTTTGTTGGCAAAAATACTGGAGGGGTTTGGCATTTCCTTCTTTTTTTTTCTTTGACTAGGCAATGGGGTTAAGTGACTTGCCCAGGGTCACACAGCTAGTGAGTGTTATGTGTCTGAGGCCGGATTTGAACTCAGGTCCTCCTGAATCCAGGGCCGGTGCTGTATCCACTGTGCCACCTGGCTGCCCCTATTGCCATTTCCTTCTCCAGCTCATTTTACAGATGAGAAAACTGAGGCAAACAGGATTAAGTGACATGCCAAGGCTCACACTACTAGTGTCTGAGACCAGATTTGAACTCAGGTCCTCCTGGCTCCAGGCCCAACACTCTATCTACTGCATCACCTAGCTACTCTGTGTATATGTATATGTATATGTGTGTGTGGATAGATAGAGAGATCTATTTATGTTGATATGGATATATATATATATATATGTATATATGGATATATATGTATTAATATATAGGTAGATAGGTAAATAGATAGATGGCACAGTAGATAGATCACTGGGAAGAATTCTTGAGCTCAAATTCAACCTCAGAAACTTACTAGCTATGTGACCCTGGACAAGTCACTTAGCCCTATTTGCCTCAGTTTCCTCATCTGTAAAATGAGCTGGAGAAGGAAATGACAAAACACTCCAATATCTTTGCCAAGAAAACCCCAAATAGTGTCACAAAGAGTTGGGCACGACTGTAAAGGACCCAACAGCAATAAATAGGGGTGTGTGTATATAGTGTCTCCCTCATAGAACTCCAGCTTTTATTTCCATTGAAATGATTTCCAGATCTGCATCTTTAGTTCCAGGCTCTTTCCTGAACTCCCTTTCCCTGCTCCCCACCTGCCTGCCACCCATTTCTCCATTTGTGGGGGTATCAGGCATGCTTACATGTCCCCTCACCACCTCACCACCCTGTTGTATAGCAAGGCCTTAGCTCGGGCCTTCATCTCCAACAGCCTGAATTGTTGTCATAGTCTACTAACTGCTCTCTTGGTCTCTATGCACAAACATGCTGCTGCTGGAATCATCTTCCTCAAGAATCACTTCCCCTGCTCTGAAACCTAGACAGGCTCCTTAGTTTGGTGTTAAAAACCATCCATGTGCTGGCACCAGCTTAATGATTCCCAGTTTGGTATAGTGGGTAGAGGATTGGGCTTGAAGGCAGAAGCTCTGTGTTCAAATCCTAGCTTTACCACATATTAACTGTGCAGTGCAAAGAACACTGGATTTGGAGTAAGAGGAACCTGGTTCTGTTACTTATTTCCTGGCTGATATTGTCACTTCCTTCTCAGGGCCTCAGTTTCCTCCTCCATAAAATGGGGGCAGGGGAAAGGCTGGATGACCTCTGAGATCCCTTCCAGCGCTAAATCCATGGCACTATGATCCTTTGCCCTTGGGCCAATTACTTGTATTCTGTCAGTTTTCTCATCTGTGAAATGGGGATAACACTTGTACTACCTGCTTTAGGCTTGTTGGGAAAATGCTTTGTAAATTTAAACACTCTATCGATGTGAATTGTTGTTTTTTAGCCACATTCTTTAACTAGGCTGGCATACTGACTGTTCCCCTGCCATGCCTGGCACATCTCTGCATCTTCCTGCTCTCTGGACTCCCCCGTCGCCTCATCTCTTTCTATCCAAAATCTAAGCTATGCTTCAGCGTTCAACACAAGTCCCACCTTCTCTATGATGGCACCAGTTGTCAGGACAAGGGAGTTTTAGATTTCTCCTTTCTCTCTATTTGCTAACTTTCAAACTCTTCTTAGCAAGGACCAGGCTTGCCAGCCCATACATTTTATTTTTTATTATCACCAAGCAAATACACGAACCCTTCTGACTCTAGAGAGGCCAGTAGCTCTAAGGCCTGAACCAATCCATTTGAAATTCCCGAATTATAAACACTGGTGAAAGACTGATTCATTTAGCATCCCTGAACAGGGCTCTGGGCTGCTGGCTTCTCTGTTGCCAAACATGATTGGATTTCCACAGCCTTTCACGGCAGGAGTAATCACTCCAGGGCACTGAGGCAGCACCAGAGTCTCTGACAGGGTATTTTCAAAATCCCCATGGAAATCTTTCCTTCCATTGTTGCTCCAAGGCCTTGGGGCTTGTTGGGCTATTGGCAAAAGGCTTAAAGTAACAGTAAATTCCCCATTTGGACTTACAGTGTGCATAAGTTCATATTCCTTCAAGGGAAAAGGAACAGGAAAATGGAGGACACCAAGGAGGAGTGGGTGCTTATTCCTTTTTCTCGGGTAACTTGATTGACTTAAACTTGGTTCTTAAAATTCTTTCCTTGGCAGAAGCCTGGGGAGACTTTGCTGGGAATAGATGTTCACTAGACTGGGGCTAAGATCATAGGAATTAGAGCATCAGCTTCTTTATCCATCCTCTGCAGTCAGTCTAGACAGCGAGAAGACAGAGGCCTCACAGGGTAACTGCGTGTCAGCCCCAAAAGCATGAGACAGCCTCTGGTGAATGGCACCATACAGAATGGACATCCAGTTTTAAAGGACTTTTATGGAGGCAAGATGGCTCTGAACAATAGGCCTTGACACACAACTACCCATTCAGGACAATCTTCTTTTCACAACTCCAGTGACCATTATTATCAGTCTAATTGACAACATTGCATCTTTTTGTCACTGACATCACTTGAGTCCTGCCGGGCACTCATCACTGTCTTGCAGAGACCGAGAGAGCTTTGCAATTTACCCTTCAGATATGCTGCTGCAGTGCAGGGGCTGACCAAGCTTTCTCCTCATGAATCCTCCAGACTGGTGTTGCTGCCAGGGGAGGGGGATTAGGACCCCTCATGGTTCTCATCAGATCAGGGATTGGTGGCCAGCCATGGCTGGCCAGCTCTGCGGGGTGCCCCCTCAGTCCATACACAGACTCATTCATCCTGTTGTACATTCTACTCACTCTCTCTTTCATATATTTGCTTCCCCTACTCCTCACTCTCTTCACACTTTCACAAAACATGATTTGCTTCTGGAACTCTTCACACACACACACACACACACACACACACACACACACACACACACACACGGACTGGTTTCTACCACCATATTTCTAGTACCCACATCATGGAGTTTTTACTCTTTTACTGCATCCTCAGGCTCTAGCAGCACAATTTACCACCAGGAGCACCCACAATACTTATCAAACATGCAGAACTCTTAAAGCTTTTACCAAGAAATCTGGGTGGGATTTGGGCTAGCCCAGGGCAAGCTACAGAGGAGATTACTGCTAACGTATGTATTGGGATATGTGAAGTCCCTTCCTATTTTGAGATTCTGTGAGTCTATCCTTCTGTGCTTCACCTGATGAAATGCTTCAGGCAATAATATAATCTGTCTTGCACCTTCTCCCAAGAGTCCATAAAATGAAAAACTATTGGCCCAGTAGATGAAATATAACCTCTCCTGGGAGAACAAGCAGATTGACAAAAGCATAACTTCTGTAAGTCTGAACTTAAGACACATCTCTGCCAGGATAGGAAAACAGAAACCTTCTCTGCATGGGAGCTATGAAGAGAAATAGAAAAGGAAAGAAAATTACTCAGGAGCAGGTGAATGAGTGTTATCCTGTCACTCAAACCAACATCCTGGCATTGAGGCAGAATTTGTCGTTTGCTGTCAGGGAGCTGAGCATCACTATTTTGATAACATGACTTCTCAGATTTTCATACAATGATGATTCAGAAAGTTCAAGTCCTTAGATTTTTGGGCTGAAAAAGAAGAAACGAAAGAAGATAGACAGAGTATTCATTAGGTTCTTGCTATGTGCCAAAAACTGTGTCAGGGATACAAATGCAAGTATCCACACTGGTCTCTACCCTCAGGAAATTTACATTCTAATAAAAAAAGAAAACAAAAAAAGGAGCTAGAAAACTAGGAGGTAGGATGACTGGGAGGAAGGGACCTGCATGGGAACAAGGCTGCTGGTGAAGAAGTCAGACAATCTGGAGAGTGAGTTGATTTGGGAGTGAAATGGGTATGGCTGGCGGCCCTCTGAAATAACCTCAGGGTGAGCTACTGAGCTGGAAATCTACTGTTGTCTTGGGGGCCCTGGGAAAATACTTCCAGTAGAGTAGCAGCGAAAGATGGTGGTGACCCCAAATGGTCCTAGTTCCCTTTGTGGTGAAGGAAAGAAAGATGCTAAGCCCACTGAGGCCAAGTGACAGCTGCTACAAGGATAAAAGATGATAGAGCTTAGTACTGGAAGGAGTGAGAAGAGGTTAGAGCTAATGATGCTCATGTGTGAAATCACAATCCAGAGAGGAAAGCTGAAGGCCTTGCTATACTGTAAGCTATACAAGGGCAGGGATCATGTCCAACAAAAGCTTGACATCTCCTTCTAGAGATCTCTGGACAAAGAAGACACTTAGTGTACATTGAATTGGACTGAAAGTGAATGAAGTCTGTGATGCTAAAGGGGTGGTGGAAGAAAAGCAGAGATCAAGAGGAGATGGCACATCCCCAGTCGTCTGGTCAGAGGATGCTAAAAGCCAGTGAATAGGTCAGAGAAGGAGAAGTCTTTTAGCAGCAAAAGAGCCAGGACTCAAAATGCTATGGAAATTTCAGAAAGTGAAAATTTCCAGAAGGAAGAAGAGCTCTGCAAAGTTGTTGTTAATAGAGAGACAAAGGAAAGCAAGGATGAAGAAAAAGCCAATGGATTTGGCAATTAGGTAGTCACTAGTGGCTGTAAGAACAGAGGCCTTCATTAAGAGTTTGTCCATTGGCTGATGCAGTAATCAGGGGTTCCAAGCCCCAATTCTCTCCCTATTGAACGACCCTCAGAAAGGAGAGAAGCAAGAACTGGTGTCATTGAAGGGAGAGCAAAGGGATGGACAAAATGGAAATCCAGTCTTCTAAATCACAGAACCATAGATTTACGTCTAGAATGGCCCTGATAGGTGATCCAGGCCAGCCCCCTCATTTTATAATGTAGAAACTGAGGTCCATAAAGGTTAAATGATTTGTCCAAGGTCATACAGTTAGTGGCAGCACTGGGATCTGAACTCAGGTATTCCAGTTTCAGATGGAATGCTTTCTACTCCCTCATCCTACCCCTACAAATAGGGAGGTCCAGAATAAGAGCCAACTTCAAGAAATTATGCGTTCAATGTGAGGCTAGTTTTCTGTGTCTCTGAATCTTTGGCTGCCAACTTTTGAGACAGATGTGTCTGAGGGAGTAGGGAAAGTCTGTGAGGTACGGTGAAAGACACATCTCCCATTGACCTTGGGACATAGCCTCATCCCTGCCTGAGCCTTTGGTGTGTGCCAGGCCCATAGGGCTTTCACCACTAGTTCTCTATGGGATACTCCCTCCCCAGGGACACCTACAATGTATGGGAACCCAGACACCATTAGGGAAAAGCACTCAGGTAAGCAAAGTGGGTGCCCACTGATTGGGGAATGGCTGAACAAATTGTGGTATATGGATGAAACACAACATAATTACATCAATCATTTATAGGTAGCCAAGGAAAGGAAGAGGTGAAGCTAAGGGAGATGGGATTCAGAGAGCTAGCTAGATGGATAAATAGCTAAATGAATAAATGATGATAGGAATTCCATCCCCAAAGCATTTTCATGGGATATTATTCATAGATTTTTCTTCATCAGTCTCCTGAGCTTTTCTATCAGCATTCACAATTCATGTTCCTAGTAATACTATGCCCTACATCCAATATATTTCTTTTCCTATCTTTACCTACTCACTGCAGGGACTGGAAAAAACAGAGTTTGCTTCTCCATTTGCTCCTTCCTCTCCTACTTTCCTCAAAAGAAACAATATCAATAAGAGCCCAGCAGTTACTCCGTCGAAATCCCTGTTGTGCTGGTAATGACGATGAAGGGGACACGGGAGCAGACATTAAGCCTGTTTTATGGATGCTCATGAACCAGTGGCCAAGACTGGCATAAAGAGATATAGCGGTGAAAATCTAAAAATATATAATCACATACATGCTGGCCATAAATAAAAAGTAATGTGTAAATCATTTGAATGAGGAGGCAATGTGAGTAGGGGGAGTAGTGAGAGAATTTGTTTAGTTGCAACGTCAAGATTACGGTGTCTTGACATTGTGTTAAAGCCTGTCTAAATTAGGCCTAAAGGCCTGGTTATGCCTCATATGGAGAATGTGAAACGTTAGCTCTGTTATAGCTGGGTGGTGCAGTGGAGAAAACACTGGACCCAGAGCCAGGAAGACCCAAGTTCAAATCTGGTTTCACGTACTTACTGGCTTTGTGACCCTGTGTGAGTCACTTAACTCTCCCTTTCCATCAGCAGCTCTGCTTGGTTTTGACTCCACAGATCATCATGCCGCCATACTGGGTACCCCCCCATTCCCTGTCTTCTGCCCCACTTTTTAACTTCCTGTTGTGTGTTTTCTCCCCCCGTTAGATTGTAAGCTCCCTGAGGTCAAGAACGGTCTTTTTCTTGTTTGTGGCCCCAGTGCTTAACATAAGGCCGAGCACATAGTAGGCACTTAATAAATGTTTATTGAATTGAATTGAACTTAACCTCTGTCTGCTTCATTTTCCTTATCTGCAAAATGGATATAATAATAGATCCTACCTCTCAGGGTTGTTTTAAGGATCAAATGAGATAATATTGTAAAGTAGTTTGCAAATCTTAATGTGTTATGTTAATATTAGCTATTATTAGGATAATGGATGACAATTTTATAATTATATTACTAAGAATAATAGTAATAGTTGGTATTATTAATGCCTTAAGAATACAGAAATTCTCACCCCCATTTTATAGATCAGGAAGCCAAGATTCAGGGAAATTACATAACTTGCTCATAGTCGTACAGTTAATAAGTGTAGGAGGCAGGATTCAAAGCCAGATCACCTTGACTTCAAGCACAGTGCCCAGTCAACCCTACATGATTCCGCCATCCGGCTGTGTTTCAACAGCAGGCATGAGATACCTTGCCTCAGATAAATAACAATAGCATAACCATTATTAACATGTATGCCAGTTGTACTTTTTTCATTTGATCCTCACAAAAACCCCAAGAGTGAGGTCCTCTTATTACCCCCATTTTTCAGATAAGGAAACTGAGGTTTTGAAAGACCAAGTGGGAGAGAATGGCCCACAGGTGCCATTTGCAAGGATAAGGAGCCATGATTGGAGCATGGAGGTATTGACTATGTGGTGGGAATAGAGTGATGATGGGCAGGGGCAGACCTTCTAGACAGAGGGAGATGAGGCAAAATCCTAATGTTATGCCTCACTTTCATATGGTCTATTTGGAAGCTGAGGATTTCCTTCTTTTTTAGCTCATAGAGAATGATAACAGTGGCTCAGGATGAACCCTATTAGACAGAAGCCTAAGTACCCTGGGAATGTGGAACACGGGGACCCCTCTATCCATGAGAAGCTTGATCAAACAAGAGTTTATTAAGTGTTGGTCATGTGCCGGGCACTGTGCTAGGCACTAAGGATACAAAGGAAAAAGGGAATAGTTCCTGTCCTGAAGATGCTTACATTCTAATTGGAGAAGATAACATGTACATATATAAGTATATGCAAGGGATTAGGCCTAGGTACCGGATCTTTGATTCCAATGGTAGAGGTACTCTTTAGTAAAAAACTCCTATTCATGCAGGTCAGCTCCTTCTCTGTAAATTAGTCTTAGTGGTCCAAAGCAGTGGGGTCAAACTCAAATAGAAATTGGAGCCACTAAACTGGACATAAGGATCCCTGTAGGTCATTTGTGACTTAGCTTTTAAAAATGCAGCATTATCCAAGTTTAGCTGTATTTTATTTATTTTGTTAAATATTTTCCAGTTATATCGACACGCAGTTTTTATTTTGTGGACAATGTTAATATGGTTTGGGCCTCACTCTAGAGTGTTGCCAGGTGTGTGTTTGATACCTCTGTTCTAGAGCACTGATAAGTAAGTGAATGGCCCACAGTCGAAGCCATTATGTATCAGAGGTGGGACACTTGAAGTAGGTCTTCCTGGTTCCGAAGCCAACTCTCAACACCAATTATGCCACAATATTACGTAGATATAAGGTAATCTTGAAGGGAAGGCACTGGTAGCTGGAGGGACTGGGAGAGGCCTCTTGTAGAAGATGCCACTTGAACTAAGTCTTGAAGGAAGCCAGAAATGCTAAGAGGGGGAGATGAGGAGGAGAGAGAACATTCCAAGGGAGACATGAGCAACTGCTGCAAAGGCAGAGACAGGAGATGGAATGTTATGGACAAGGAATATGGTTGGATAGTGGGAGGTGTGGGTGGGCGGAGAGAATAAGTGGACTGCAAAGGTAGGAAGGGGCCAGGTTGTGAAGAGCTTTCGATGCCAAACAAAAGAGTTTATATGTGATCCTGTATGTAATTGGGAGCCTTGGAGTTTGCTGAGAAGAGGAGAGGCATGGTCAGATCTCTAGGAAAATCACGTGGTCAGTTGTGTGGACGAAGCCTCAGAGTGAAGAGAGACTTAAAACAAGGAGGCAAATTAGGAGGCAATGAAGCAAGTGAGAGATGATGAGAACCTGAACTCAAGGGGGGTTTGAGGGGAGAGAAGGGGACATATACTAGAGATATTGTGGAGATAGAAGTAACAAGACCTGGTAACTGACTGGATCCATGAGGTGAGGAAGAGTGAAGAATTGGAGTTGACAGCTCTGGATGTCCTGGAGGACAGTGGTAGAAGTCCAGAAGAGAGGTGGCTTTGGGAATAAATACAATGAGCTCTCTTTTGGACATGTTGTGTTTGAGATGTCTCAGGGACATTTAGTAGCTCTGTGGGACAGCAGATATTAAGCTCTCACCAGATAACCTCAGCCATGGGCATCTTTGCCAAAACCATACTCACCTTTTCTTTCGCAATCAGGAAGCATTTATGGAATTAAAAAGCCCAGGGACTCTACCAAGACTGAAAAACATGTCTTCCCAACATCTCCCTGATTAATCCAGGACATCAGTTCTCAAAGTGTAGTCTAAGGACTTGTGGGGGTCCCTGAGACCCTTTTGGAGGGCTTGTGTAGTCAGAATTGTTTTCATACTAATACTGAACATTTCAGTTTCTAATAAGGTAAGTATCCATAGATAGAGCCTGCACAAACAAATACTCTCTGGAGTCTTCAATAATTTTTAAGAGTATTAAGGGGTCCTGAGACCAAAAGAATTGCTAGTATAAGTAATCCCAAGCCTGCATTCAGGATAGAATCAGGGGAGTAAAGATCTAGAATTGGAAGTGATCATAGAGCTCATCTGGTTGAATCTCCTCACTTTGCAGATGAAGAAACTGAGTCCCAGATGTGACTTTCCCAGGGTCTCACGGGCAATAAGGCAGGGCTCCTGCTGGAACCTAGGGCCTCTGACTCCACATTTAGCTCTCTCAAGGGTAGGTAACCGAAGACAGTCGAGATTCAAGCCCTTTCCCATCTATCTCATAATTGTTATCATTGTTAACTTGCAATTGTCTCCTTCCCTTATGTCCACATATTACATATGACATTCCCACAAAACCTTCCTTGGCTTGACATCATAACTCACTGGCAGTCTGGATAAGGAAACCTCATCAAATGGTATTAATGAAACACCCTCCTATGGCTGGCACTGTCTTCAGTGCCATATGCCCCTTGTTAACAGGCCTTTTCCTGTCCCTGCCCATCATGATTTTGCTCTCTCTTTACACTTGCCTTTTTGAGCTCACTGAATGTACTCCCCATTTCAGTAGCTAGTCTGTCTTTAAGAAAAAGGTGATCATCGGGTTATTGCTTGGGAAGGAAGTACACAAGAATACATCCTGGTCAGTATTTCTGATGTAATGTTGCCATGTTATATGAGTGGAAACCTAACCAGCTGGTTATGCTGCTGCTGCTGGGCTTTTAATTATAGAAGGATGCAAGGAAGAGAAGTTTTCAGGAAATAAACCAATGTAATCCAACCTAGATGGAAATTGCCCCCAAACGTCTACATTGAAGGTTTTAATTATTGTGTCATTTCAGTCTCACTGTCAGAGCTGATTCAGAGAAGTGACAGATTTCCCAAAATACCATGCAATTTAATTATAATTAACTCCTCAGCAATTTAATTGCAATAAAATCCTATTTCTCCAGAGTTCAAGTACTTGGGACCCCCTCCCCTCGGTGCTAGGAAGAGTGAGACAAGAGTCAAGGAAGCCAAAACCAAGGATTTATTCCAAAAAGGCAGCTTTGGGGTCAGAGAACAAATTAGAGAAATAATAGACAGTTTCACCAAAGAACATGACAACAATGAATGAACATACCAAAGCTTTTCAGATGCAGCCAAAGCAAGTCCTCGGGGGAAAATGTCTATCTGAACACCTGTCCATTGTCAACAAAAGAGAGAAAGAACAGATTGGTAAATTGGGCCTGGAACCAAAAAGCAGCTTTTAGGATGCCATGGGGTCAGCACAGCCTCCTTCTACAACTATAATCCTGCACAGTGGTCATACATAATAGATGTTAGAGATGGAAGAGACGTTGGCGACTGAGTCCACATCCATCTTTTCCCCATATAGAAGTGAGGCATGTGGGAGGCAGGTGACTTGCCCACTGGACATACAGGCAGTAAGCGGCACATAAGAGGTGGGGAAAATGATGGTTTGGGAGTGAGCGGACCTGGGTTCAAAGCCAAGCGCTGCCATTTATTAACTGGGCCTCAGTTTCTTCACCTAAAAAATAAAGATGCATCTCCCACTCTCCTTTGCAAAGGTCAGGGTATTGCGCTCTGCAGTTAAGTACAAACAGAACTACAATGGGAGATGGCTTGGCCACAAGGACTGTGAGAGCTAAAAAATGAAGATGCTCTGAAGGGAGCAATGGGAAAGTGAATAAATAGCCAATAGGAGGTGGAAAACCTGACCCAGGTAACAGACGCCCTGAATCATTTAAGACTAGACCAAACAGAACTCAACGAGGCCATGAGACAGATCAAGACAGAGCTAATAAAGACCGTCACTGTCATTTCATGATTACTGCCATGAGTACAACAACATGCCCTATTTAAACTGAGCTGTCAGTTGAGTGGGGCAGCTACATAGCTCAGTGGATAGAGTGCCAGGCTTAGAGTCAGGAAGACACCTCTTCCCAAGTTCAAATCCAACCTCAGACATTTACTGTCTTTGTGATCCTGGGCAAGTCACTTGTTTGCCTCAATTTCCTTATCTTTAAAATGAACTGGAGAAGGAAATGGTGAACCACTCCAGTATCTTTGCCAAGAAAACCCTAAATGGGGTCACGAAGAGTCAGACGTGACTAAAACTACTGATCAACAAATCAGTTGAGTGGAATATAACCCATGACTTGAAATCGATTTTCATGAGACTGTTCTTGGTGGTGGAAGTCCCATGCAAATAATTTTTGATCCCTGGGTTACATAAGCAAGCCCTTATTAAGTGCCTGCTAAGTACATTGTGGTAGATATTACAGGATACACAGACAAGTACAAAATAATACCTGTCCTGGGGCTTGATAGTAGGATACCATATACTTGTGGCTATGTGACCCAGGGTGGCCGAGCCACTTAATCTCTTTCTGTGACTCATCTATAAAGTGAGAACTTTGGACTGGACAGTCTTCGAGGTTCTGTACATCTCTAGATCTCTGATCCTATGAACTGAGGCTTGTAGGGGGGTCAAGATTCTAAGGTAAAACACCTTCTATGCATGATGAAACGCCATTGAGAAAACATCATAGGCTGTGTGAGTGGAACACACAATAAAGTTTAATCAACTTGAAAAGCTGGTTTGGAGACATACTGTGCAAGCCTTTATGTGTCCAGCTGAGAACCACTGAATCAGTAACCATTCATACCACACAATGACTAATATGTGTTTGCCCCCGAATAAGCCCGTGATAAAATGTCATTTTAATCAAGTTCCTTGCCTCTGTTAAGTCAAGGAGGTTAATAGAGTTACTTCTCGCTGACTGGATGTCCCTGCTTGTTCTTTTTTTCCAGCTATGCTGGTTTCCTTTGTGAAGGAGCTACATCTAAATTATGATCAGACAGCTGAGGCCAATGATGGCAAAGCAAATGCAAAGAGAGGGGTGACCAGGGAGATTTCCAAGGCAGCTTTGCTGTTATTTTTCATAGGTGATGATGTTATCCAGGGCCAAATAAAGCCTGAAGATAGTTGTTTGGGGGCCTCTGATGGATGGGATCAGCCAAATGAACTTGAAAATACAAAGGCACAGGATTGATAATGCCTTCAACTTTGTCAAACACCAGCTATCTCTAAAGTTCATCACCCAGCTCAATCAGTTCTCGGGAGATGGAGACTATTGCTACAGTGGCATAAAAAGGATGAAAATGGAAGTAGAGGGGGTGTTCACCAGCCCCACCCATCACACTTATTCCAGATAGGGAGCATAGTCTTGGTTCACAATAATAGACAATGAAGCCCCGAGACAGGAACTATTCAAATATGTTTAATCAAGCTCCAGGAGAAAAGAGAGTATTACAGATGAAGTCATTAATAGAAAATAGGGATTTTCCTTGGGTGTGTGAGAATTGCCCATAATGTCTGTGACCTTTTGTCTATTTCTGTAGGGTGAGTGTGGCTGGGTGTAAATACTTATCTTTTCAGAGTCAGTGGGGTTGGCAGGGAAGTAAACAAAGTTGCTCAAAGCGTTTTTCAAAGCCCCTAGCAGATTGCAATGTATTATTATAGTTTTGTCTTTATTTTTCAATGTAATTTTATTTTTTCCAATTCACAAAAATTGATTTTCTCTCTCTCTTTTGCCACTCCCACCCCACTGGGGGAAAAAGGAAAAAAAAAAGAAAGAAAGAAGAAAAATCAAACCCTTAGTTAAAAATATGCTTAGCCAAGCAAAACAAATTCCCAGATTGGCCATGTCCGAAAAAAAAAATAATAAATGTCTCA
Organism: Phascolarctos cinereus; assembly: GCF_003287225.1. Taxonomy (NCBI): domain Eukaryota; kingdom Metazoa; phylum Chordata; class Mammalia; order Diprotodontia; family Phascolarctidae; genus Phascolarctos; species Phascolarctos cinereus. The sequence goes on from NW_027555514.1 coordinate 41,177,187, forward strand.
TGCTATGCCCTGAGTCCTACCCTAATGCCTTCTTTGGAAATATAGGGCTGCTTTGGTTTTGTTTTCAAAAACAACCTTATTAGCTCTCTTTCCAAATCTTCCTCTCCTTCTGATTTCATCCTTTCTGTCCTCCATTCACCCAGCCTCCTATGTTTGTAATTTTGCGATATAATCTTAGACTCTTCTCCTTCCCTCCCGCCTCACATCTAGTTGATTCCACAACTGCTTGTGACCATCTTCCTGTCTTGATTCTTCCTGTCTCCATCGTACTGCAAAGCCTTATTGTCACTGGCAATGCCCTTTGCAACAGGTTTCCCCGTCTCTGCTTCCCCCAACTCCTTTAAACTGTTGTTCAGTCATTTTTCAGTCGTCTTTGACTGTGTGACCCCATTTGGGGTTTTCTTGGCAAAGATACTGGAGTGATTTGCCATTTCCTTGTCCAGCTCATCTTATAGATGAGGAAACTGAGGCAAAGAGGGTGAAGTGACTTGCCCAGGGTCACACAGCTAGTGAGTGTCTGAGGCTGGATTTGAACTTGTGATTCCAAGCCTACTGCTCTATCCACTGTGCCACCTAGCTGCCATCATTTGAACTACTGCCAGATTCATCTTTCTCATGTGGTGGTCACTTCACTCCTTTGTTCAAAAATCCTCAATACTGCTTTTAAACAACTGGTCGAAGTTGCATCAGACTTGGTCCTGATGTAAGGAAATATCTCCTAACAACTAGAACTCTACAAAACCTGGATGGGCTGACTCAGGAATTAGTGGGTTCTCCCTTCCTAGAGGTCTTCAGTCAGTGAGTAGATAACTACTTCTTGTAGGTAATATTGTAGAGGTGATTTTTGGAAGTGGCGGGGGTTTCTTAACTTCTCTGGGACTCAGTTGTTTTGACTATAAAATGAGTATAATAATATTTTACATGCTCTTGAAGTCAGAAGGTTGAACCATATGATCCTGTGATGTTTCCTCCACCTCTACTACCAGTCTACCAAAATGTCACATTTGGAAATTGTTTCAAGTGAAAAGTTTCCAAAGGAAGGACTGCAAACTATCAACCATATGGGAAAGGCAGGGAAGGATGTTCCAGCTCAGTGGTAATGAAAGACATGCAAATTAAAACTCTATGTGAATGTACTTCACACTCATCGAATTGTAAAAGATAAAAATAATTGGTATTGGAAAGACTGGATGGAAGGAAGGAAGGATTGGAGGAAGGATGGATGGACAGATGGATGGGCAGACGGACAGACAGATAGATGGATGGATGGATGGATGGATGGATGGATGGCAGGAAGGAAGGATGGATGGCTGGGTGGATGGATGGATGGATGGATGGATGGATGGACAGATGGACAGACAGACAGATGGATGGATGGATGGATGGATGGATGGATGGATGGATGGATGGATGGATGGATGGATGGATGGATGGACGGATGGATGGGAGCAGTAATACAGGGTTGGTGCAGCTGTGAATTGGTCCAACCATTCTGGAAAGCATTTTGGTGCTATGCTAGAAAAGTCATTAAATTGTTCATACCATTTGACCAGCAATCCCACTGCTGAGCATATCTTTTAAGAAGACCAAAAACAGAAGGGAAAGTGCCATACGAAGCAAAAGTCATAGCATTTATTGTGGTTGCAGAAAAAAGCGGGAACAAAATACGTGCCTCTTGGAGGAGTCGCTAAGCAAATTTTGGTGTGTGTATAAAATTAAATAGCAAGAATTAAGATTATGAAGAATTAGAGAAATTTCAGAAGATTGTGTGAACTGATTAAAAGTGCAGAAAGTAGAACCAGGAGAACAATAGGTATCCCCCTTGCCTTGTATGTACCTGGCACATGGAAGGCACCAGATAAATAGAAAGAGAATGAATGAATGAAAGGGCCAGCCTGGCAAGAAGGAAAGCTAGGGAAGTGGGCAACAAGAAAACACAGCTGGCATTTATAAGACTCTTTGGGCCAAAAGAGCTTTGGTTGTAAATCTATTGCTATATAGGGTAGATAACTCATTTAGCACAAGTAAATAAAGGCAGAATGACCCTGATGCAGTAATCTCCAAAATTCAACTTCATCCTAAGGATTGTAGTTGGAATTTTGTTTGCTTTTTTTTAACTGCTGGTATAACCATCATTAATATCATCATCTTCACTACTACTACAAGATTATTCAGCACAGAAACCCTTCTAATACCCAGAAAACAAGCTTCAGTCAGGAGAACTAGGTGGGTACTGAGGCTAGGCCGGGGTCAGGTGTAAAAAGGATGGCTACCTGCCCAGGTGTGGGGTGGACTAAATGAAGTCTCTTCTAATGCAGATACTCTTCAGTTCTCTGACTGGTGAGGAGATAGAATCCATGCCCGTGCAATGGCCTTATTGAGAGCCACCCCAGACTGGGGTTGATACCAGCCTTCCCTTTAGCTAACATGGAGCCATAGCCAATGAGAAGGCTACTGCAGTGACTTCTTTATTCTGCTCCGTCCCTGGCCTCCAGTGGGATTAATTTGCAGCCCTCCATGCCTTAGGGCAGCTGGTGCCCCAGCAGAAGAGAAAACAAACAGCTCAGCTGGGGCTTGGAACAGGACAGATTATAACAAGCAGAAGGCAGGAAGAGCCCTGCCCCAGAGCTCTCACTGTATTTGGAGGCAGGGGGGTTTTGTGTGTTAGATCTACTTCTTTTGGAGAACCAGGAGTATATCTTTGAATTCAGCTTCTCAATTCAGCAAATGCTGCCTGAGTGTGTCTACTATGTGTCAGAGACCTCAAGGGCTGATGATGGCCATTTTCCTATAATAACAAGCAACAGTAATAACAGCTGTGATTTATATAGCTCACCCACTATGAGTAGGGTATTACACTAAGCTCTTTACAAATATTATCTCATTCAATTCTCAAAACAAATCTGGGAGGTAGGTGCTATTATTATTCTCATTTTGCAGTTGAGGAAACTGAGGCAAACAGAGATTCAGTGATTTGCCCAAGGTCACACAACTAGGGTGTGAGATCTGAAACTGGGTTTGAACTGGATTTGAATCTAGGTTCAAACCCAGATTGAGGCTAGGTTTGAATTTGGGTCTTCCTGACTTCAGGGCTGGCTTTCTATCTACTGTACCACCTATTTACCTCTCCTGTCTTCAAGAAAAAATAAAATTAAACTAAGCCTGCTGAAGTAATAATAATAACCAATAATAAAATAAAAAATAAAAATAAGCAATAATAATAACTACTCACATTATATAGTCCTTTAAGATTAGAAAATGCTATATAGACATTAACTCATTTGACCCTCCCAACAACCTTTTCAGGTATATACTATTATTATTATTCCCATTAAGTACTTAGTAAATGCTAGTAAAACTTGACAGATGAGGAAACTGAGGCTCAGAGAGTTTAAATAATTTGCCAGTGGTCATATACCTAACAAATGTCTGAGGCAGAATTTGAATGCAGGTCTTCTTAACTCCAAGTCCAACTGTACCAAACTCTCACTTATTATTCAGAGACCTCCTTAAAAGGCCAAGGAGCCATCTGCACCATAACCCACCTAGCTAGCACATCCTTTGGGCCATTTAAGGTCATTCCTTCCTTCTCTGTCCTCAGTGGAACTGCAGAACAGCCAAGTCCCAATCCTCTGTAGGAAACCTCTCCCTATAATTGAGGTCTCTGGTTATAAAAGCACTGAGCCTTCCAGGCTTGTGTTTGTCCTAGCTCAGATTGGATGGGATGACAACCACCCAGCCTGGAACACAGCAGGGAAGCTGGGAAATTGCTTCATGGTCATAAAGCAGCCAGCTCGAGAAAGCTGTGCACCCACATCAGAAATCAGAATCAGGGGCCTTAGAGGAACCTTGGCAATAAGAAGGGCCATGCCTTTGTCTGAGGGGAGGCTCCTGGATGTAGCATTAGAGAATATATATAAAAGTGCTGTGTGACCCTGATCTGATCCATCACCTCAGATCCTTGGTTCTCCCACCTTGTACATTTTCTTCCCTGGCTGCCAGCCAATCTCATTTCTTTGGGGAGAGCCTTAAGTTTCAGCCAAGGGCAAACATTTTGTGTTCTGTTAGGGACAAAATGGTAAGTGGGAAGAGCATTGGACTTGAAGGCAGACCCTTGGGCAGGCTTAGTGGTGGAAGGTAAGCTCCACGAGGGCAGGAACTGTATCCCTTTTTGTAGGTACTTAGTAAGCGCTGGGTTCAAATTCCATCTCTTTCACTTGGTAGTAGTGGGAGTTTAGCATCTTATTTTCCCTCTCTGTGCTTCATCATCTGTAGAATTAAGATGGCTGAATGAGATGAGCTCTAGAAAACTTTGAGTCTGATGGAAAGAGCCCCTGAATCTGAACTCAGAAGACCCAGGTTCAAGGGCTGGCATTATTACCTGCCATGTATATTTGGTAAGTCGTTCAACCTCTATAAGGGGGAGAGGGAATAAACATTTACTAAGTGCTTGCCATGTACTAGGCACTGTGCAAATGCTTTACAGATATTTGCCCATTTGATCTATAAGCTTCAATCTCCTCATCTGTAAGGTGAATGATATAAACTCCTGTCATACAAATTATGAAACAAAAACTGGGCTGGTAGTGTGGGGAGAGCAAAGGATAAGTGACTGGCAGCCCAGTGTCCTCAGTACACCCTGCACACCAGGTGGACCCAAGAGGCAAGTGTGGTGCAAGATAAAAAGGCCCTGGATTTGGAACTGGAGGCCCTGAGTTCAAGTCCTTGCTCTGCCACTCATTACCTGTGTGACTTTGGGCCAGTCATTCGATTTTGCTTTTGTGGTTCAACCATTTCAGTCATGTCCAACTCTCCATGACCCTGTCTGGGGTTTTATTGGTGAAGATACTAGAGTGGTTTGCCATGTCCTTCTCCAGCTCATTTTACAGATGAGGAAACTGAAGCAAACAGGGGTATTTGTCCACGGCCACACAGCTAGTAAGTGTTTGAGGCTGGATTTGAACTCAGGAAGATGAGTCTTCCCGACTCCACGCCCAACGTTCTATGCACTATGATGCCACCTAGCTGCCCCTTCCACTTCCCTAGGCTTCATCTTTTTCTTTAAGATGAGACTGGGCTGAATGACCTCTAAGGTCACTTACTGATCTAAATCATAATCCCAAGAGCCTATGAATTTATGGAAGATAGGAATAAAAGTCCAACGCCACAGGCAGGCATGGATGGGGAGCAGCTTGTGTTGCTGGAGGGATTCCCACACTAATGAGGTCACAGATCCCCTGAGTATTTGTGTAAAATGGGAGTGATGGTCCTTTGCTATTCCTACCACCTTGCACACTGCTCTGTCCCCAGTTTGTTGGGAGGTAAACTCTCTGTGAACACTAAGGCATTATATAAACATGAGCTGCTATTAATTTTATTTGTTAGCTTAATGGTTCTAAAAATCTCTGGAACAGAGGCAGAAGAGACTATGTTAAACCTAGACAGGGCCATTGGAACATTTTCCAGGGAAGGGAATTGTCAGTCACACCTGATTTTTTTTTTTGAACTTATCAGAAAGGTATCCCTGGAGCTCTTTGAAATTATAAAAATGAAGATGTAAAATTTCAAAGCAAACCCTTGTGTTTGTTTTAAATTCTAATTTGGAATTAGGAGACCAACGAATTATCATAAGACCAAAATAGAAAAAAAAGTTATGCGCCCTCCAGATGAGGCGGCCCAAGATTGATTCACTTGAAGTTTTCTCTCCTTCCTTCAGAGATGATTATTTCTGGACAATTTAATTTAAATGCTGGTGTATTCAGGAGATGGGGATTCTCCTTATGTAACAGTTTTCTTAGCTGCAAAAGGATACAATCAATTTAAGTGGCAATGTTGAGATACGTTTTTATTGGTTTGCCTGGTTCGTTTTTCTTTTTTAATCTTTTATCTTCTCTATTGATTGAAACTAATTAAAACTAAATGTGGTGCAGCTTTTATTAAAGAAGCACTATAGAGACGTGTTTGTTTGGGAAGTGCCAGGCCAGTCAATCCCTTTTAATGATGCCTGTTAGTTCACAATTGGGGCAATTCTGCAGGACTACTTAAAGCACTTCCTCAAGATTTCTTCTTAGAGTAAAGAATGGGTACACGGCTTCTGATATAATGAGAGCAAGACCGTCTAACTGGATTAATGATATATCACCCAGGTTAGCTGCCTGGAATCATAATTAATGTTATCAAACTGGACAGTGTGGCCACCCACACAAAATGAGCTGAGGGAGGCCTCCCCTACTCTGGGGGAAAGAAAGGTACAGTTATCAGTCAGTCTCTCTCCTAAGCAAGAGATGGGCTTCCTGGAATGCCACAGCGTAGCCACTTTTCTCACTGACTTCAAATGGGAGAAGAGAAAGTTTGGGGTTCTCGTTTGGGCTATATACACTCCCAAAGTGCAGGTGGTCTAGCAGATGACAATAGAAATAGCTGACATTTCTAGAAGGCTTACCTCACAATAACCCTGTAGAGGAAGTGGTGTGAGCATCATTATTCCCAATTCCTTAGTGAGGAAATGAAGGCAAGAGAGCCAGCCCTCAAACCCAGGCCCTCTGGTTCTAAAATCTGTATTATTTCCACTTCCCTACCCTCCCCCCCCAGTAGAATACCAGCCCCAGATGACTCCCCAAGTCTGTAGGTTACAGAGCAGTCTCTGATAAGCATTGAAAGAAGATGCTTCCTTCTTAGAACTTTTTTTATGCTAGTGAAATCTCAAGCCAAGATAAAAACAAAATACAAGATGCAGGCACTGTTGTGAGTGGGTAAGGAGATGGCTTTGGAGTCAGGAGAGGTCAGTCTTGCCTCTGATACAAATTAGCTGTGTGACCATAAGTAAATGCAGAAGCATGCTGGAGCCAGAACCCACCTGCTCATGAGAGCTTATTGTTAAATTAATAATAATAACAATGATGACAAAATGTTGGTGTTCAGTCATTTTTTCATGATGTCTGACTCTTCATGACCCCATCTGGGGTTTTCTTGGCAAAAATTCTGGAGTGGTTTGCCATTTCCTTCTCCAGCTCATTTTACAAATAAGGAAACTGAGGCAAACAGGATTCAGTAACTTGCCCAGGGTCACATAGCTAGTAAGTGTCTGAGGCCAGATTTGAACTCAGGAAGATGAGTCCTCCTGATTCCAGGCCCCCAGCCTCTATCCATCATACCACCTGCCTGCCCTAAGGACAAAATAGCTATCATTTATATAGGTGCTACCTTGTGCTAAACGCTATGCCTTGTCTCATTTAATCCTCACAACAACCCTGGGAGGCAAGTGCTAGTATTATACCCACCTTACAGTTGAGGAGACTGAGGCAAACAGAGGTTGTGACACAGCTAGGTCACACAGCTAGGATGTGTCTGAGGCTAGATTTGAACTTAGATCTTCCTGACTCTAGGCCCAGTCCTCTGTGTACTATGGTGCCACCTATCTATCCCATTCATCAGTGGGTGCATTTACACGTCAGAAATTGGCAAATGCTACAAATCAGGGCTTGATTTATTATTTTGTCAATTATCCAATTAAAGAAAGTGATGGAGAAAGTGCTAATAATGTAGGCTAAACTTAAAAGTGTACTATGTATGCATGTTTTTTTTTCTGAAGAACCAGTTGTTAAACATTTACCAGCACATCCCAGAGAAAGTCCCTTAACTTCTCAGCACCCTGGACATCATTGTCAAATGAATTGAGGATCTGCAAGATTAAAGGAGGTTTGCATATTGGAAGTTCTCTATGTCAATGAAATCACAAGTCTGGACCACCCCTCCCCCAACACACACACACACACACACACACACACACACACACACACACACACACACAAAGGAAACAATGAGTGAAGAATCAGAGAAACTTAGGAAGACTTGTGTGAACTGATGCGAAGCAGAAGCATGAGAATAATAGACACAATGATTATAATATAAAAGAAAACCATAATAAAAGGCATCAGAATTCATGTTAATCTGGTAATTGATCATGATTGTAGAGGATGGCTGATAAAATTGAAGGAGGTTGTGTGGTCTAGTGGAAAGAACACTCACCTTCCCGGACCTCATGAAATCAGAGGGTTGGACTGGTCAATCTACCAATTCTAAATCTAGTATCCTATGAAGTTTCCCTCTTCTCAGCTGAAAGGTGTTGGACTCTGGGTATGGAAAGAGACAGATGCTGTCTGACATGATCGTGCGTCCATTTGTTTTACTTAACTGTGTTTCTTTGTTGCAAGCTAGGTTTCTCTTTTGGGAAGGTGATATTAGGAAATTAATTCAATATATAAAAAATATTTTAAATGCTCATTTATACTTGAGCGTTTCACCCAAGGCAAACTTAGTTACTGTTTTCATTTGTTTCCTTACTGTGTCAGGCATAACAGACCTACACATGCTTTAGTCATACTTCTGTCTGTCCAAGACAGATGCTGGCATATCAGGGCTGCCTTAGAACATATGCCAGCCAAGAACTGGAGTTCAATGTTAATAAGATTTTTATTAATGGCAGTGGAACAAGGTCACTCTCTTTCCCTCTCTAAGAAGGGAATTTTTTGCACACTTTAAAATGGAGACCCAAACCTAGAAAGAGAAGGCTAGCAAGGAAAGCACAGAAGAAGAGAGACAGGAGAGTTATGTTCCTTCATAGACGCAGAGGCCCTGGGGAAGAAGCCAGTTGTTCTCCAGGGAAATTCTGAGGAGATTGCAGAAAGAGAGAGACAGTAAGGTCTCTATCCATTTTGCCCCCACCCCCGTGGATTATTTAATTTGTGCATGGAGGAGAGCCCTCAGCACAAGAAACTACTGAGACAAGACAGCTCAAATCCCTTCCTTATGGTTACAGCCAGAACTCAGGCAATTAGCATTAAGTGCTCATAAAGTACCAGGCATCTTGCTAAGTGTTAGAGATACAACGAAAGGCAAAAAACACTGTCCCTGACTTCAGGGAGTTTACAGTCTAAATATTTATCTAAACCTATCTATCCCACCAATTGCAGTCCAAGGATGCTGAAGGCATCCCCCTTCTCTGATAGAAGGGAGTTCTACATAATCATGATTAAAGCTTTCAAGGACATCATTGAAACATTGAAAAATACACAAAGGAGAGCAGAAGGAGGTTCAGCAGGAGACAGACAGGCAGTGCAGTGTTGGAACTACCATATGAAATTCTATCTACTCTTAAAAATAAAGCTGCATGTAATAAATGTTTTCAGTTTCACGTTCAGTCCTCTTTATCTATGCTTATTTGTGTATGCAGGTGTTCATGTTTGTTGATGCTTGTCTGAGTTCATATAAAAATAATAATTAAACCTCATTTAAGAAAGCATTTATTTGGTGCTTGGGCATGAGAATGGTATATCTGGAAATGACCAATATAAAAAAAAGGTAGCAATAAGGCCTATTTAAAAATGTTAATAATTGCTTATTTTATATGTGGTTTTATTGTTTATGGCAAGCTTTCCTCACAACCACTTTCTGAAGAGTAGGTAGTGTAAGTATTACAGATCATCCTCCTCTTCTCTATCCAAAGGGCCAACACCCTCATCATCTCTCCCCCTAGACCATTTTACTAACCTCCTAACTGGTCTCCCTGCCTCAGATTTTCCCCCTGCTCACAAACCTTCAGTGGCTTTTGCCACTGTGATTAAATAAAAATATCTTACCCTGACACACAATCTTGACCCATCAGACCTTTCCAGCCTTATTTCATGACACCCCATTCATTCATTTACCATTCCTGCTAATCTGACCTACCGACTGCTTCGCTCTGTCCCACTTTGGTGCATTCATACACACTCTACCCTCTTTTTTCTCTCCTCTTCTCTGATGACTCTGTTCATTGTCATCTCTACCTATTAAAATATCTCTCTTCCCTTAAAGCTAAACACAGGTACCCCTCCTCCACGAAATCCTCTCTGATACTGCCCCTGCTGCAGCTCAAAATTTTCCCTTCCTCCTTAAATTTTCTTATAGCACTTTGTCTGAATTCCACCTTCCCCTATCACTCTCTCCTATGTATTGTCTTTATTCCTGACTTGTATGCCTCTCAAGAATAGTGACTTGTTTTCATCTTTCTATCCCCAGGGCCTTGCACACAATAATCCCTTAACAGATGTTAATTAAATTGAATTGCTTAATGTTTATTAAATCTTGCATTGCTTTCCAAATACTCTAGTTCCAGAGACAAAGAACCTACTGCCCATATGACATTGGTCCAGTTACCCAATTTTCCTATGCACCAGCTTCCACCTTCCCAAATCATTCTACTCCTCAGAGTACTGATCTTCCTTCCTCAAGTGTCATGACCAGTGTTCTGTATTCCTTCCCCAACTACCTTGTATTTACTTAGCAATGTAGATGTTGTGTGCCTCAAGAAGAATATAAACTTCTTGAAGGCAAAGACTTTTACTTTTGTCTTCTTTAAGTTTTGTCTCCAACATCCATCATAGTAGGTTCAAAATAAATAAACATTTATTGATTTGAATTAAAATTTGAAATGGGAAAACTGAGGCTGAGAGGTTAAGGGAATAGCTAGTGAGTAGTATTGCCAGGTCTTGAACTCTGGTCTTTTGAGTCCAAGTCCAGCACACTTTTGACCATATGTATGTCACATTGCCTCTCCAATGATGGTGATGCAAACAGGTATGTGCTTAGGACAGTCAAAGGCTCATAGATTGACTTTAGGAGTCATCAAGTCCAACTTTCTTATTTTACAGATGAGGAAATCAGGGCCCAGAGAGGATAAATGACTTTCCCCACATCACCCAGTTAATAAGTGGCAAAGCCAGGATTTGAACCCAGGTCCTCTGCTTCCAAATCCAGTGCTCTTTCTACCATTCAGTGCTGTCTTTACCCTAAAGCTTAAGGACAGATAAATGTTCCTTTCCTTGAGTTCCCAGTCTAGTCCCTCATGCCTCTTCCTACTATGCATTTCTTTGTCAAACTTTTAATGAGGCCAATTGGGCATATCTTAAGGAAGCAGGAGTGGTGACAATTTCAATGAATAATTTGGGGAACTTTTCTTAAAGCAAACTAAGTTCTCCTACCCTTCTGTACCAGTAGCTTTGAACTGTGCCTGGCCCTGATCCTGAAATCATTCCCCCATAAGAAGCAGCAAGCTGGCTAGATGGGCACACCTACATTTCTTTAAAAAAAAAAAAAAAACAGGACTCTTCAGCTAATGTGTTACCTTTGAGTTAACTATTAAAATGTCAGGGGCCACCCTAATGAGATAGCCCACTGGGAAAGTAAAAGTGATGGTAGGGAGCAGTGGAAGGAAGGGGTGATGTTGAGTAGTCTTTAGTGTTTCATTATTTAACAGATCCATGATTCTATTGATATGGTTTCAAACATAGGTTGCAATCTCTCAACAACATATTAATGGTCTCCTATAGTCACAATAGCCAAAGTATTCCCCACCCTACAGCCAGCCTGGTGGTGAACATAGCTAGGCTGATCCTCAGGCAGAAGAAATACAATTTTCCTTCAGAACATACTTGAAAACTTTACCAATTTTTCAGATCTTCCAAAATTTGTGCTCCAATGTCACAACCTTTTTGAAACCAGGGACTCCTTACCATCACAGTGAGGCATCCCAGAATCACAGGATTTTAGAGTTAGAAGATACCTGACCATCTATTTCAACCCATACCCACAAAATGATCCCTACTATGATGTACCTGGAAAGTTGTCTTTGGGTCTCTACTTGAAAATCTTTCATTCAAGGGGAGCTCACTACTTCCCAAAACAGCTCATTTTACTGATGGGCAGCTGTGATTATGAGGGTGGTTTTTTGCCATCAAGTCTAAATTTGATTCTTTGAAATCTCCAACTTCTGGGGCCAAGTAGGACAAATATTTTTATTCTATGTAACAACCCTTCAGACACTTCCAGAGAGCTTTCATATCTTTGGAGAAGGCTGGATGACCACTTGTCATTTATGCTATAATGTTGTTTGTCCCTCATTCTTGAAGAGGACCGTTGACATCAGGAAGATGATGCCATGACTGGCAAATGAACTGGATTTAAGTGAGGGAGGGCTGTTTAAGGTCACCAGCCTCGCTTTCTCCTCTGGAGCCATGTGGGTCCGGTGGCAAGATATAGATCAGGACAACTGGAGTTGGCCTTCATGCTGTAATAGAAATTCTTTTTGAATGTGAATTGGATTAGATGGCCACTGGGATCCCTTCCAATCCTCAAATTCTGGGATTCTATGTCTTCCCTGAATCTTCTCTTCTCATAGCTTAACATACCTAGGGACTTCAGGCAGTCTATCTGGCATAACCTCTTCATAAAGAGCAACATGGTACAGTGAATAGAACGTTGGATTTGGAGTCAGAAACACCTGAATTCAAATCCTATCTGAGACATGTTCTTAGTTGTGAGACCCCGGACAAGTGAGCAAGCCTTGTTTTCGTCATCTATAAAATAGGGATAATAATAGCACCTACTTCCCCCTTTTGTCCCCCAGGACAAAAAATGAGATCCTGTATATAAAGTACTTTGCAAACCAAATGCTAGCGATTAGCTCTTCTGGTTGCCCTTCCTGCTTGAATGCTCTCCAGTTTAGCAAAGGTCTTCTTACACTGGGTCTTCTTAAACCCAAAATGCTTCAGTGGAGGAAATGATTCTCTTTTTGAAGTTGTCAGTACTTACCAAATAGCTTACCTAGAAACAAAAATAGTAAGGGGACAGAAAGTTCATCAGAAATAATCTCATTGGGGCAGGTAGGTGGCACAGTGAATAGAGCACTGGCCCTGGAGTCAGGAGGACCTGAGTTCAAAATCTGGCCTCAGACACTTACTATCTGTGTGACCCTGGGCAAGTCACTTAACCCCATTGCCTAGCCAAAAAAAAAAAAAAAGAAAAGAAAAGAAATAATCTCATCAACTTTTTGAAAGCTTAGAGCTTCATTTCTTGGATGGTGCTATACAGTTTATGTGATGATAATTCAGTTAATCCAATTCAACAAACATTAAGTGCCTACTGTGTGCTAAGTACTGAGGATATGAAAGAAAGAAAAAAGAAAAGAAAAAAAATCCTTGCCCTCAAGTAGTTTTCATGGGGGGAGAAGGAAATACAACCAGTACATAGATAAATATGGCAAATATGTAGGAGGGAGAGATTCCTAACAAGTAAGAAAGCAGGAAAGACTTCACAGAAGAGGTGCTGCAAATTTGAGAAACAGCTTGTAGTTCAATTTGGCTGGAGTTCCTGAAGTGAAGTTATATGGAGAAAGGCTTGAATGATGGGTGGGAGCCAGACTATGGAGGATCTTAAGCGCATTTTACCTTAGAAACTTCAAGAGACCACTGCAGGATTTTGAACAGAGGGATTACATGACTGGATGTTTGTCTGTCCTAGGAAGATTATTTCGGTGGTTGTGTGGTTTATGGATTTGATGAAGGAAGAAACTGGGGGAGAGAAGCTGATACAATAGTTTTCTTCTTGTTATTGAGTCTTTTCAGTTGTTTCTGACTCTCCATGGCCCCATTTGGGTTTTTCTTGGCAAAGGTACTTTGACAGATGAGGAACTGAGGCAGATAGGGTTAAGTGACTTGCCCAGGGTCACATCATGAGTAAGTGTATGAAGCCAAATTTGAGCTCAGGTCCTTCTGACTCCAGGGCCATCATTTTATCCACTGCACCACCTAGCTGCACTGTACAATAGTCTAGGGGAGGGGAAATAAAGGACTGATAATGGATGATAGCCATGCGGTTGGAGAGCGGACATGAGCTTTAGTGGAAGTCATCTCAACACATCTGTGCAGAGGGAAGAGTCAAAGTTGACTCTGAGGTTAGAAATCTGGGTGACTTGGAAGATGGTGGTACAGGTTTAAGTGGGAAGATAATGTGTTCCTTCTGAACATGTTAAGCTTAAGGTGCCAAGAGGAGCTGTCCAAACTGTAGTAACAGATGCTTGAATGGAGTTCAAGAGAGAGATTAGGGCTGGATATATAGAGATTTGTAAAATAAGTGCCTGCTGACTGATGAGCTGAATATAAGGCTGGGTCCGCATATCATCTGAACAACAAATGATTCAGTGAAAAAAAGAGCAGGTAAACTGGCTGCTGAATGCCCCCCAAACCAAACAGAAAGTTGTATGGCTGAATTTCACCCTGCAACTGGTCACCTTGATGTCCTGAACTTTGGCTTGAGTTAATGATCTGGAGACTGAGTCACCAGGCAAAACTGAACAAGGCTCATTGTGTTAATTGACCTATAAGGTGTTTCTTCTGTGAAATTAACTCTTATTTAACAAAGTATGTAAGCAAATGCTATTTCCCCAGAATAAGGCTGTATGAGTAGAAACTCTGCCTTCCTTTTTCCACCTCCACACACAGCCCCAACTCCAGCCTGTTCCCAGTTGTTAATGAATTCTTACTCCTCCTCCTTATCTTTATATTTGCTGTACCCTCCTTCCCTACATATAATGTAAGTTTCTTGAAGATAGGAACTATCTAATTGGGTCTTTGTGTCCCCAGCACCTAGGACAGCACCTTGCATTTATTTAGTAAGTACTTAATAAATATTTGATGAATTAAATCAGATCCTTCACATCCCTTCCCCCACCTGCATCAATTGAGCACTTTTTTCTAGACCGTACCATTTTAACAATATTACATCTGTTCCTCGTTCTCTCTAATTATAAATATAATTATCATATCCCATTAGCACATTTTATTAAACCAGACTTCCTAACACATTGAAGTGATAAATATGAAAAATAGAGATGACAAAGGTGGCATATCTGGATGAGGAAGAAGGTGGGGCAGGGGGTTACTGATCTCCCTTAGATACTGAGGAAATGGTTGGGAATGGGCTGGTTGGTAAGGGAGTAGTCAGGATGAGGCTATGCAATAGTTGATGTGATAGATGGTCAAAGTTTGTATTCTGGCTTACTGCATTCATGTTTCTCTGTACTTTTTGAAGATGATTCAGACCCCTAGAAATACTGTTTGCTCATGAAGCTGCTTTTGAGTTGTGAATTTATTTAAGAGTGTAAAATAAATACACAAGGAAATCGGAAATTCAGAGGTGTTAATTAATGTCCACTGGCCATATGCAGCATCCCTGATAGTGTTGCCTAGCAACCACTGGAAAGCAAGTCACAGATCAACAAGGTCTCAGGCAGAGAGAGGAACTGAGCTTATAGTCAATGGAGACATCATTATCCCCCATCACTATTTGCTAAACTGTGGGTGTGGTTAGGGTAGAACCAAAGAGGGGCCTCCCTGCATCTTATCTGCTTTAATGATTGAAAAGTACCACTGATTTAGGGGTTGGCTCCAAATGTAGAGAGGCTTAAAGAGTGCAATAGGAAGGCTTTCACATCTCCAGTTTCCTTTGATATTGATGATGCAGTGAGGTAGGCTGCATTCAATTTTACAACCAGGCAGGGTGCCTACCTTGACAAAGAAACCAATTCTTCTCTTCGGATTTGCTGTTAGGACCTAAAGATCATTTTATGCAGTGGCAGCAAGGAGTCTATTAGCTGCAGACTTGAAAAGAAAATATTCAAAGCACCCTGTACTCAGCTGCTGCTCATCTTAACACATCTCAGGCTGGTTAAGATGGAAAACAACGTTTGTCTTGGCTCACCTCACAGATTTAGCCAAAGTCTAGACAAAAGATGTGTTGTTTTCTATTATGGGGCCTGTCTTCTGTCTTGTTCTCTTGAGGTTTGAGGAGTTCCCCATCCCCCCCCCAACCCATACATTATTTCATAGTGGTACTGCTTGCATTATGGGAAGAAAGGGTTATAACTCCTTTGTGCCTCTAAAATGGCTTGCAATTGTTGACCGACTTCATTGTTAATGATCGCTTGGGTGGGGCGGGGGAGGGGAGCGGATTCTGAACAATGTACGATCAGCGGATAAAAGCTGTGATTTTAGGGGGCCTGGGGAGGAGGAGCAAATTGAAGGACAGACATTTCACATAATCATTTTTCGGGTCCAGGGTCCCTGTAAGAGTGTCCTGATCATTATCACCCAGGTTTTCTTTTGTGTTTGGTGCCACCTTATTGAATAAAGCCAAGCACAGTGATTGGCAAAACATCACTTAAGCCTCACTAGGGTCTTGTCATTCATTGGCTTTCGGTTCTACTATTTTACTCTGTTTGATTCACATGTGACACAGAGAGACATATTCTAAAGTGTAGCTGTTCATGTCAACAGTTGTGGGAATATAGGTCTAGAATGGGAAGCGACCTTAGAAGCCATCTGGTCCATTGCCCAAGGGATTGAGACCTAGTAAGTTTATGGGACTTACCCAAGGTCAACAAGCATCATAGACTGGATTTGAAACTGAGTCCCTGGCTCTAGAGCTAGTTCTGTTTCCACTGTATTCGAAAGAATGCTGGTCTACCTTAATTGCCTCTTGCGTCCATTCCTGATTTCAGATACTTCTCTGTGTCCCAGAATCTCAGAATTGAAACTTCAGAGGTCATCTGTTGCAACACACTGCAATCCTTTCTACAACATCTCTGACTAGTCACTATTATCTATATCATGAATTCCATGAAGCCATTGTTGAATCAGAAAGAAGCTTTATTAATGACCTGGGAAGGCTGGGCATCCCACACATGTGAGAGCACATGTGTTGACAGATGCATACCTTTTTATTTCCTATTCCCAATTTGAATTTCCTTCTCCTGTTTCCCCTTTGGCTGGGTGCTATAGTGGTTACAGACTATCAGAAGGGTCTAATTCCCCATGTGAGTCTCTGCCCCTAATTACATCTCCCACTCCCCACAATTCAGGGACCCCAGCTCTTATTTGGGAACACCCTTTTTGATGTTAATCTATACCTAACCTCAGAACTGGTTTTTGCTGATTGATCCATTCACCCACCAACTCCACTTTAAGCTTCCATTGTTCAACTTCACTCGGCCCCCAGACTGCACTTTTACATTCCCTTCCAGTTTACACTGACTCCAACACTGTCGTGCAGGCACCCAATCCCTGATTGAGTGCTATGCAGAAGTAGCATCCCCAACCACCTTTTCCACAATCACCATCAGCCTTACTTTTTGCTTTACTATCTCAAATGAGAAGTTACCTACTGCTGCTAGTGGTGGCACATTCCTTTTTGAGATAGCTCTTGCCGTCAGGAAAGTTTTCTTGACAGCAAACCTCTAAATCTCCTTCCATGTAACTAGACAGAGAAAGCTGGGTGGTGCAGTTGCCAGACTTGAAGTTGGGAAGAGTTCAAATCCTGCCTCAGATATTTACCAGCTGTGTGACCTTGGGCAAATCACTTGACCTTTCTCAGCCTCTGTTCCTTATCTGTAAAATGGGGATAATAATAACACCTACTTACCAAGATTGTTGTGAGCATCAAATGAGTGGACATATACAGTGCTCTACAAACCTGAAAGCACCATATATGTGCTAGCTATTATCATTAATGTTATCATCATCATTTCCCATGTTACAGCTGGCATGTCTCTGTCCTCCCCCAAACTAGTCCCCTTCTTATCGATGCTCTCCAGCTTACCAACTTGATAAATAGGAACAGAGAGAAACAGAGATAGAGAGAAAGAGAGAGGGAGGGAGAGAGGGAGAGACAGAGAAAGAGAGAGACAGAAACAGACATAGAGGGAGAGAGGGAAATAGAAAGAAAGAGACAGACAGAGACAGAGAGACAGACAGACATGTCTTTTATTGATACTTTTTGGTTTCTCACACCACAATTATTTCTGTGGTACCTGTTTATGCAGATTGGGCTGGTTTCCTTTTATGGAAAAAAAAAAGCTATTTTTGGACTCATCATTGGTTTGACTTCCTTTCCAACTGAGGCATAAAAGTCCAGCCTATGAAGAGTTGGTGTGGGAGGTTTTAATGGAATAATGCTGCCCTGTGGGTATGTCTATCTGATCAGCCTTTGCCTTTTGCCGTGGCAAAGGCAGAAGTGGAGGAGAGTAGTGTGTTTATTTGAATTTAGTTAAGAATTGTATTCTTTTTCATCTTATATGTAAAATTGTTTTCATTGTATGTTAGAGTCCAGGATGCTCTTATTGCATTCTAACCCTGAACCTGAATCATCATGCTGTTGAGTTAGGCCTGGCAACCCATAATATTTGGCATTAGTCAACAAAGGTTAATCGTAATGACTTGCTGGTTAAATTAATTGTTGAAGTAAGGGAAAGGTACTGGGAAAGAAAAGAGGTGTGGGTGATTAGATGACCAAATCCAGGACCAGCTTTGGTATCCTGTGGCTCTGACATTGCTAGTGTACATTGTGAGCCCTTTCAGTGAAGTTAGAAAGGAGTTCTTACTGTCCTGGTATGATGAGTCCAATGTATACTTAAAGAACTTGATAGGGAAAGTAGAAATGTAATACAAATCAAGTATCCCTTATATTTTATTAATGGTTTTGGAAAAGCCAGATTTCCAGAGTAAGCAAAATGAAAATCAATGATGTTTAGCATTAAGTAATTAAAGGCAGAGGTGAATTGTTCTTTTTCATTTTTAAGTGTCTCAATGGCAAAAGACTGGCTTATGAATTTAGTAACATCACAAATGAGGAGAACAGTGCAAATAGGAGTGAGAAACAAAGCCTCTGACTCAGAGGTAATCCCACTAAGGGTAGGGCTATAAAGAAAAAGAGTGGAAGAGGGAGTAAGGATGAAAAGTAGAAACCAATGTTGGTGATAGCCTATTACTACGCCTAGGGTACTACCTACCCTGAAGTGACTTCCTCCCTGGGCGAGTCAGGGGAAGCTAGAAAGAGGAGTTGAAACAGCAAGTTAATGAATCATTAGCATGCCTCTTGTGGTCAGAACTATCTGATGAAGCCCATCCACCCCCTTGGAATTGAAGAGATTGCTAAATTTCAGTTAAATGTTATAAATAGACCCCCTTGGGGATCCATGGATGATGGGTGTGATCTCATCAGCAGCATTCAATTGGTTTTGGAGAGGTTGCAGGGGATTTCCTCTTTCCGAGTCAGCTGAACCAGTGAGAGGCTCCAGACTTCCCTTATTTAGGTGGCTCCTATGGAGAGTTTTGTGTATTTGGCCCCATAAAAATGAATGTTCTCTTCAACCAGTTTCCCCAGTGAGGGACAAAAAGGGAGAAAGTAAAAATTTTAAGAGATAAGTTTGATAGCCTGGATTTACCCTTTTCCCATGATACCCCCCCCCATTCCCTCTGACTAATGTACTTTAGGTGTAATTAGATCCTAGCAGAACTCCACCAGAATGGCATCAGGCTTCAGCCCTGGGCCTTCCCTTTCAGCCCCTCCTTAAAGGAAAGGTAGATCAACTTTGTAGTTTGAGTAGAGGGGCAGCTAGGTGGTGCAGTGGATACAGCACCAACCCTGGAGTCAGGAGGACCTGAGTTCAAATCCAGCCTCAGACACATAATGCTCACTAGTTGTGTGACCCTGGGCAAGTCACTTAACCCTACTGCCTAACCAAAAAAATATAAAATAAAGTTTGAGTAGGAAATTGGGACAGCCCCAAAACGGGCTGTCCACCCAAAATGGGTCCCTCTGAGGATTGTGGGAAGGAGGAAATATGCCCTCCTCCACATTATGTGGGTAGAAGGTAATGATATTCTTTCCTGAAGGGTCCATGGGAAGACAATCAGTAGTCAGCCTATAGTGGCTTAGTAAAACTGAATTGGAACCCTCAAAACTAGGGCACAAAGAAGCCTTCTGCCTTCCCAGATTTAGGACTTCTCTGACCCCATATGGTTGTTCAGAGCTGCCCAAGTCTTTGAATCTAGATTCCAGGAACTGTTGAGATAAATTCTCCTTGGGAGAAGGCTAGAATTTACCCAAATCTCAGACCATTCTTATTGCAGGATAGCAAGGGAACAGGAGACCATACTCTCTAGTCAATATAGCTTAGAATGTGGGGACCACCAAATATACAAGGAACTGCAAGATACCCACAATCAGGCTACTATCACACCAGGGATTCTAATCCCAAGCCTAAATCACTGGCCTGGCATGAAGTAGTCCTGGCCCAGCATAACTTCCCAGTATCCACCATTCCCCCCCCCTTTCATAAAAAAGAAACACCGTTAACCAAAACCAACCACAACACGGCAACTATGGCTGATATCATATGCAATGTTTCATGCCCATAGAACATCACCTTTCTACTAAGAGAAAATAAATGTATTTCAACCTGAGTCCTCTGGAATCAATTAACTGTTGCATTTAATGTGATTTCTAATATCTTATAGCCTGGGTTTTCATTTTCTTACTTGTAGTCCTTGTTCGTGTTGTTACAGTTCTGTTGTCAGTTTATACAAGTCTCCCAATGTTTATCTGAATTCCTCATGGTCACAGCTTCTTATTACATAGTAATATTCGTTGCATTATGTATAATTTGTTCTACTGTTCCTCAATCAATGGGTGCCCTTCTGGTGTCATAGAATAATAGGACGATGGATTTAGAACTAGAAGTGACCTCAGATACCAGTTCCCTCATTTTACAGATGAAGAAACTGAGGCCCATGGAGATGAAGTGACTTGTCCAAAGTCATGCAGAGCCAGGATTAGAACCCATATCTTTTGACTCTATAGCCAGTATTGTTCCCACTGTACCATACTATTTTTAATAGGGCTTTATCCTGATTCCCCCTTATTATCATTCAGTCATTTTCAGTCGTGTCCAACTCTTCATGACCCCATTTGGGGTTTTCTTGACAAAGATACTAGAGTGGTTTGCCATTTCCATCTCCAGGTCATTTTACAGATGAGGAAATTGAGACAAACTGGGGTAAGTGACTTGTCCAGAGTCACATAGTAAGTGTTTGAGCCCAGATTTGAACTCAGGAAGACTCATCTTCCTGGCTCTAGGCCTGTCACTCTTGTTTTGGTAGGTAGTAATCATTTCAACAGTAGAGAACCAGTATTCCCTTTTCTTTCTCCCTTTGTCATCTAGGACAGAACTTTGTTCAACAAACCGGCTACCTGAATGCTGTTGACTCAGTGATCACGCCTTAGTTAATAGAAGCCTGACTGGTTGGTACATCTTCTAAATATGGGCCACTGGATCTCTGAAGAGAGAAAATGTTTAGATGTTTTCTGCAGCTCTAGGTGGAAGAGAAAAATGCTCATTTCTCACAACACTACCAGTAAATACCACCCCCTGTGAGGAGAGCATTTATAACATTATTACAGCCTGAAGATCTTTTTAATGGGTGCATTTCCTCTGATGAAAAGATGACTGGAATTAGTGAGAGCTGCCCACCAATTGAATGAAGGCTTTCTTATCCATGTAATCTAAAATAAGATTGCTTCTTTTCAGTGGTCCTGTTCCTAGTACTAGTAAAGTCTCTTCCTGATTTGATCCTGTGCTGGCTTCATGAATAAGTGGTGGATCAAGGTTCCCATAGGAATTTTTAAGGATTTATTTTTTATTCTCCCAAAGCCCAATAAACGAACAGCTGAAAAGAAAAGAAGTGTTGTTGAGGTTACTGAGGCTCCTTAGAGAGAGGGTAGGTTGGCCTTTTTTTTAATAGCTGAGAATTAAAAATGATACTAACAAAGTCCAAAGAGTTTACCCCTCTCATTACTATAGGAGTGACCGCTCCGTTATTGAATTATGTAGATGCTAATTGAAGACACAACAGAATAGAGAGGTCAGCAGACTTTGAAAGACACTCTGAGTTTATTAGCAATGCTGCTCAAGGGCAGAAGAATTCCCTGCAAGTCGTTCCAAGTGTCAGACTGATACTGCTCTGAGAAACATGTCCATGTTTGTAAATAGCATTTTTACACAGCCCCCTTAGCGATTTGTGTTCCTCGAGCCCATCATTTTCAAAAATTGTCTTTGTCTCTGAAGGTAAACTCATCCCTCAAAATATGGAACCAATGCCTCAAAGTCCAGTTGAACGCAAACGTACATTCTGTATATCAAAGCCAACGATTGCAGTTCAATTCAGCCAGCATGTATTGAGCACCTACTGTGTACCAGGCACTATGCTAAGCAGTGAGGATACAAAGACAGAAACAGATCTCCAACCTTAAAGAGCTTATCTCCACCACATGGACATGACGGCAAGAACGACTTGATCGCCACCTTCCGGCTTCCCAGCCTCTTTCAAGTCCCAGTTAAAATTCCACATTCTGCACAAAGCCTTTTCCAATTCCCTTTAATTCTAGTTCCTTCCCTCTATTGATTATTTCCTATTCATTCTATTTGTAATTTGTACATAGTTATTTGCATGTTGTCTCTTCCCATTAGACTGTGAGCTCCTTGAGGGCAGGGACTGTCTTTTGCCTTTCTTTGTATCCCCAGGGCTTGACACATTTGTTGTTCAGTAATATTCGTTTTTGTTTTTGTTTTTGTTTTTTCAGTAGTGTTAGACATTCTGTCACACCATTTGGGATTTTCTTGGCAATGATACTGGAGTGGTTTGCCATTTCCTTCTCCAGCTAATTTGACAGATGAAGAAACTGAGGCAAACAGGGTTAAGTGACTTGCCCAGGGTCAAACAGCTAGTAAGTGTGTGAAGCCTAATTTGAACTCAGGAAAAGAGTCTTTCTTTCTCTAAGCTTGGCTCTCTATCCACACTATACCTAGCCACCCCGCTTGACACATAGTAGGTGTTTAATCAATGCTAATTGATTGACTGACTTACATTCTCATAACAGAGTTGATGGGAATTGACAGGAAGTTTCTCCCTGGGATCCTAGTGGAGCCAATCTCTCTGCTTCTCCTTTTTGGGGGAAGAAATGCTCAGCTCAGTGATGCCACTTACTATCTGTGTGACTTCAGACAAGTTTTTTAACCTCTCCTGACCTCTGTTTCTTCCTCTGTAAATTAGACGGTTGGAGTAGATGGTCCCCAAAGTCCCTTTCAGTTCAAACTTCTGTAATACTGTTAATAACACCTAGCCCCATAGCCCCGCTGTGCAGGACACAGGCTAGACTAGGATTTCCTCTGTTTTCAACAACACCCTTGGTGCCTGGCTCAGCTGGGTGGCCTTCCTTGTGAAAGCTGTGAAAAGCCATCGTATAGAAAAAGTCTATACAGAGGTGTGAACAGCATGGCTCCCATAAAAAGACTATCCCTTATTCATAGACCTGACAGCAAGAAGTCTTACCACCCTCTGCCCTCCTCCAGGGGGAGGGCGATGGGGAGGTGGGGATAGCAACAGTCACTGAGTCTGGAAGCCAGTCTCTCTCTTTTTTTTTTAAATTTTTTTTTTCAGTCTCTCTCTTAAAACAGATAAATTAGAGGCTCCCCAATGGCTCAAGGTCTAGATTTCCCTAAATCTAAATCTTCAGGAAACAGAAGGAAGCTGTGTCCAAATTGATGAATTTCACAATTTCAGAGGTAGATTCCAATTCAAGGAAAATTGAGGGAAGCATCTTTTGACCTTGAACATGCTGTAAATGATATCTTGAAAATCACTTTTCAACACAATTGGTGCCCCTGAGGCTGTTGAGAGACAGAGACAGAGAGAGAGGAGAAGGGGGGGAGAGAGAGAGAGAGAGAGAGAGAGAGAGAGAGAGAGAGAGAGAGAGAGAGAGAGAGAGAGAGAGAGAGAGAAAGTAAGTTTGTACAGTACCAACCATTGAAGTTTTATATTATTTTATTCTATTTTTCTCTCCCCCACTCCCCACCCATAGACTAATCGTTCCAAGGTCTCACTGGTTCTTAATGACCAAGTAAGGCCTGATAGTTCAACAGCTGATCATTCTGATACTAAATTAGCTTGGTGAAAAACTAATAGTGGCTCATGTTATAAAGGGCTTTAAGGCTTGCAAAGCACTTTCCCAACCTTAGGAGAGTAGCTTGATATAACAAGTTAAGTGCTGGACTTAGGGTGAGGAAGATCTGAGTTCAAATCTAACCTCAGGCACTCCCAACTGTGTCACCATAGGAAATCACTTACCTACTCTGAACTTCAATATCTTCATTTCTAAGATGAGGGTGATAATAACACCTGTGCCAGTGGTCCCTGCCTCACAGGGTAGTAGTGAAGCTAAAACGGGCTCATGTATTTAAAGCATTCTGCATATCTTGAAAATGGCATGTAAATAAATGTCCACTATTGTTATTGTTATCCTTATTTTACAAATGAGAAAATTGAGATACAGATCGTGGATCATGGAGCTGGAAAGGGCCTTAGAGACCATCCCGTCCAGTCCCTTTGTTTTATAAACAAGGAAACCAAGGCTCATAAAGATTAAGCAACTGGATCACACAGCTTGTGGGTGTCCGAACTGGGAATCAGACCCAGGTCTTTCTGATTCCAAGTCCATCACTCTACATTTTGCCCTCCTGATGATCTGAAAGTGGTTAGTAGTGCTCAAGAATGGTGTTCAAGGTGGTGTTCAAAGGCTCAGATCAGTATCTCAGAGTGGGACTGGAGAACAAACAGAATAAAGAATAGTAAGAGTCTCGAATTTCCAGGAAATGAAGGTGTCTGTGAAGACATGAGTTCAAATGCTGCATGGCCTTGGAAAAGTCAGTTCTCTTCTCTAGAACTGTTTCCTCATTTGGAAGATGATGGGGGGGGTTAGACTAGATAAACTTCAAGGATTTTCCAGCTCTAAGTCTTAGGGTCTAATCCAAAGGGATAGGCTTCAAACTTCACAATGTCAAAGGGCCACACTTGAGGACCTAGAGGGCCCCATGTGGCCTCAAAGCTGCAGGTTCCCCACCCCTGGTCTAATGAATTCCAGCCATTGCTGTTTTATTAATAAGGATTATAAAGTAGTCCAAGCAGAAGCAAGAAATGCTCTCTCACTGTATGAAGTCCTACTATCCCCCTTCTCAATCATCTGCTAGGAAAATTGAAGGGAATCTGGGTGCCCAAGAGACTTATAGCTACTATTACCATATTACTATGATTGTTGCTGACTGACCCCCCTGAGCATCTCCTTTTTCGTGAAACTTCACTCACAGAAAAAAGGCTGTATTTTTAGCGCTTTTTTATGGGGGCTGGGGAAAATATGGATAGCTGCACTTTTAAAAAAAAGAAAAAAGAAGTCAGAAGCAGGAAGAATTTCTAGCCAAGCCTTGAAGATCCTGGCACTTTCAATGGTATGACTTTTGTAAGGAATGAAATTCCTCCAAATTGGGGCCAGCTGTACTACAGATGGTCCAGATGGCTTAGCAAGCCACAGAATTTAAACAGAACATAAATTATGGGCGGGAACATAAACAACAAACCCCATCTCCCAAGTCATCAGAGGTGAAACCTGAAGGATTTATAACAAATACTAATCCCATGCACCTTATCATGTCATTCCTGTGTTATTTATGTGCCTGGAGATGGCTCCATATCAGGAAAGAGAAACAATGAAATTTCAACCTGATTGTTAGAAGTAATTTTGAAATACATTAAGAATGAGAAAGCTGGCCATTCATCTCTTGAAATTGGCAAAGGCTGAGTGGAAGAAGCACAAGGCTAGAATTCAGGAGGCCTGGATTCTCATCTTAGCTCTGTCTCTGTGTGATCGTGTGCAATGCATTTGCCCATTCTAGGCCTCAGTTTCCTCATCTGCAAAATGAGGAAGTTTAATTAGATGGTGTCTAAGTTTCCATCCATCCCCAAAACAAAAAAGTAAAGAAAAAAGTCTTCATTAAAATGTTTTAATTTTTAAGATTTTCGGAAACAAAAGGATCCTTAAAACATGAAAGCACAGCTGGCAAAGTCACATAAGGTTAAGATTAGGGGCATAAACTAGAACTGAATAAAAGAAGTCTGGCAGAAAGAGCTACTGAGGCCCAGTTTTCTATGTCCAGTCCCTACATATGTTCCAATTAAGACCCCCCTCATCAGTCACAAGTTAACCCTTCAGAAATCAGGTGCTCATCAAAGACAAGTACTTTTAAGAGGTTCTGGTTGATGGGGGTGCTTCATGGTGCAAGGGAAATTAAAGACCAAATTGGATTTCAAACTGAGAAAGTGATTTACAAGATGAAATCCTTTAGCAACTATCAAAATACAAGACTCAAGTCAAAAACAGAAAATGGTTCTGCTCCTTCCACGTCAGCTGTCTTAGAAGCTTACAATAGCCCAGTTATTTCATTCTCCCTGCCACAGCTGGGTGGGAGGGATGATGATTGGGGTGGTTCATTGAAACTCCAGTACTTAGGGAGATCGATGATCTCATCATCTTTGGGAATCCCTTCAATGGTACAGATTGCAGCCCACTTATCCTATACACCTCTTACCTGTGTTCTCCTATAAAACCTTCCCAGATGGTCTAGTCCATACTAAGGAAATTTCTCCAGGTTTCTTGATATTCCATGCTACTGACTGCGCACAAGGGCTATAGATCAATTGTCCTTCACTCTTGCCCCCATACTCTTTTCATGCCCTCATCGGCTGATAGATTTGGAGCTGGAAGGGCCCTCAGAGGTCACTGAATCCAATTCCCTCATTTTACTGAGAAGGAAACTGAGGCCCAGGGAGGTGAAGTAACTTGTCCAGGGTCACATGGGTTGTAAGTGCCAGAGGAGGGATTTCAACCCAGATCCTCCAACTCTAGAGTCATGCTCTTAGTGTGTTACAAGCAATACACCTTCTTTTCTGGTCATTTGTTGTTGTTCAGTCGTTTCAGTTGTGTCTCACTTTTCATGACCCCATCTGGGGTTTTCTTGGCAAAAGTCCTAGAGTAGTTTGACATTTTCTTCTCCAGCTTATTTTACAGATGGGGAAACTGAGGCAAACAGGATTAAGTGACTTGCCCAGGGTCACACAGCTAGTTAAGTGTCTGAGGCCAAATTTGAACTCAGAAAGATGTCTTCCTGACTCCAGGTATGGCTACTCCATCCACTTTGCCACATCTCTCCAGTTAGACCACCTCTATATTTGAGCCATTCTTATACTTCATTATTGTGTCATTCTTATATTTTACTATTGCCCTTTGAGTAATATCATTAATTCTTTGGGGACTAAGTATTCCATAACTCACAGCTAATAGAGCATCACTTGAAGAATAATTGTAATAATAATAATACTAATAATAATAGCCACTAGCACTGATAAAGTACTTCAAGGTTTGCAAAACACTTCACATTTAACCTCATTTGAATAGTCTTTTTTTATGAAGGCAAGTCCTTGTTTCAGGGACAAGCTTGTGTTTAAAAAAAAAAGTACCATGTGAAGCTCCCTGATTAGTCTGGAATATAATTTGTAAGACTTTCTTATCAATGTCACATACTTTATTTGGAAATATCCTCCCAGGGAGTGATGAAGAAATCATTGTTTTAAACACAGAGGCAAAAAAGGACTTCATACATAGTAGGCATTTAGTAAGTGTGCATTGAAGCAAACTGAGTTGAAGTATAAACTGTTTAGTGTTACCACATGAGCATATCAAATGTTCCTGTGTCCTGAGTAGAATTACTCAGCTTCCAAAGAAGCCTGACTCACAACTAAGGAGTAACTTGGACCCTCAGAGATTCCATCTTAATAATGTTACTAACGCAGTGTGAAAAGCATAGGATTTGAAAAGATGAGCTGTGTGTAATAGAGATCCACTGTTTCATATTTAGTCTTATTTTCCTGTCCTATCCATATGGAAATTTTCATCTTTGTAAAGTTCAGAATAACAAAAAATTAAAATCTAAAAAAAAATGTGTTTGGAGTCAGAAGACCTGTGTTCAAATCCTAGCTCTGCAACTTGCAATCTGTGTGACCTCAGGCAAGTTACTTCATCTCCTTGAGCTTCAGTTTCCTCATCTATAAAATAAAAGAGTCGGACTCAATGGCCTGAGGTGAGCATAGAGAAAGGTTTGTAACAGATGTTGGAGCCAGATTGTGAAGGGTTTGAAATACCCAATGGAACTGTTTGTCTTTTATCATAGAGGCAAGTCAATGAGGTTCCTTGAGCCAGGAGGATGACCTGGGAAGGCCTGTGCTTTGGAATTATCACTTTGGCAACTGTGCCAATGATAAATTAAAGAGACAGAACTAAGGCAAATTGACCAATTAGGAAGCTGTTTCAGTCTTACAGGTGAGAGGTGATAAAGGCCTGAGGTGGGGTGGCAGCTTTTTGAGTACAAAGAAGTGGATGAATGTGAGGCACTTGGGAGATAGAGTCAACAAGACCTGGCAACTGATCAGATGTGGGCTGTGAAAGACAGGGAAGAATGGAGGGTAATTCCAAGGTTGTAAACATGGGAGACTAGAAGAATGGTGGTGCTCTTGACAGAAATAGAGAAGTGTGAAAGAGTAGGAGGTTTGAACAAGAAGATTATGAATCCATCTTGGACATTTTGAATTTGAATTGCCTGTGGGACTTCCATAAAGAGATGTGCAGCAGGTGATTACTTGGCCACCTAAGGCATTGATGATTCTTATTGATCATAGTGTTGTCCACTGAAACCCTTTGATCTTTTTCAGATGAAGTACTGTCGAACTAGACCTCTCCAGTCTTACACTTATAAAGTTGATTTTTTTAACCTAACTACAAAAGCTTAAAATTTATTCCTACTGTTTTCTAACAGGATATTGGGGGAGGGAAATGCTTTGTAAAAGAATTTCAAATTCTATATAAATGTCAGAGGTGTGTATGCACGTGTGCGTGGATGTGTGTGTGCATGTGTGTGTGTGTGTGTGTTGTGTGTGTGTGTGTGTGTGTGTGTGTGTGTAAAATCCATGGTATCCTAAAATTCTGGATTGAGACTAATTCCAAACTCAGGGGCTTATCTCAAAGGATTATTTTCTCTCATTGACTCATTGTTCATATTGGACAATGGAGTAAACTACAGGAAAACATCCAAATATCTAGCTTATATCTAGATCTTGATTTGGGTAAATAGGTTGCCCAGCTCCTGAGCAAGCACATAGGGTAATAAATGCATAATGGGTAGAAAACTGTTTTTACTTTAACTCATAGGAAATGCCAAAGACTCATTGAGGCCCATAAATACCCATCCAAGAATACAGATCCTCTCTTATGTGCACTTATCTATTCTCTGAATAGAGAAAAGGTGAAAAAAGCAGAGAACAGGCTTTCACTGTCTTAAAAACAGGCACAAGGGCAGCTCCAAAGAGTTTGTCCTCCCTACAGCTCTAGTCTGTTTCTTGGGGCAACCCTAATTCCTCCAGTCCAATCAGGATTTGTCCCATATCCTCTCATCCAGGCACCAATGACCATTCCTGCACTCTCCACAAAGAGGTTACCTATCAGTTGCCCCAAAGGCTTACCACCCCATAAGCCCATTAAGTGGATCTGGGGAACTCTTTAGATTGTGGAACTATACTGACCAACAACCCTTGAATATGCAAATGTTTTTTCTGAAATGTGAATATCTTAAAAGAGACATGGGAGGAACCAGGATGAGGAGAGGGTGGTATTAATGGATGGCAGCTAAATCTCTACTGGAAGCCAAGAGAGGAAAAGAAATCTAATATACTTCTTTGAGAATCCTAGATTAAAGTTGGGGGACCCTAGAGAACATCTAGTCCAACCCCCCATTTTAAAGATGAGGAAACTAAGGCAGAGTGACTGTCCTGAGGTTACAGATCCCGTAAGGGACAGATTCAGGATTCCAAGACAAATCATCCCAATTCTGATTTCAGTGCTCCTCCCATTACAATAGTGGCATATTCTGAAACAATATGGAGTGTCCCAAAAATATTTGCATGGTTTTAAACTATTTAATAACTTAAGTAGTTTTATTTTATTTAATCTTTAGTAGCTTAAAACTATACTAAGACTTTCAGGACACCCTGTAGTTTCAAAGCATTTTTAGGTTCCCTTCTTTCTGTATTTCAGTCTCTGTAGTCTAGACCTTACACTATTCAGGCACAGTAGCAGCAGGAGCATGGAAATATTGATTATAAAAGGGAGCCACCTGAGTCTAAGTGGATGGCATATCCAGGACTCATGCTGTCCCACAGGCACACTTCACACAGCGGCAGGCCCAGAACCTAGCACACATCATGGGGCCCTGTGAACATTTACATTAATACGTCTCACAATTCTGGTGGGGTTTTCTCACCTAAAAAGGCCTGAGGGCAGTCATTTTCTTTCAACAGGCCGCCAGAGTAAGCAGTACAAGCTCAGGGGGTCAATCCTAGGGGGCTGCAGGCCAAGCCTCTTAGGTGACAAGCACAACCCTGTGCTTTCCTCTAGATTTTTAGAGACACTTGGGATTTAGAGCTTCATAGGACTTTTGAGGCCATCTGGTCCAAACCCCTCATTGGATAGATAAGGAAAGAATTGAAATAACTTTCTCTGGGCCATAAGGGCAGTAAATAACAGAGCTGGGATTTGAATCCAGCTCCTTTGAATCCAAATCTAGATTCCCACCCCCAGCCCCCGTTATACCACAATGGCAGAGAGGTAGCATGTTCAAATTGGATTCTACAACTCCATAGGTCATGACTACCTAACCCCTGATTATTACTGAAATTGTGGTATTATTCTATGAATATGTTTTATAGGTCTTTCCTAATCATGCATATTCTTTAGGGAAATCACAGCAATCAAATCTAAGGGACTCAGTTTTTTGTTGTGAGCCCCATTCCAATGTAAAAGTAACATATTCATCTTGGGGTCCTTTTTGGTTTGTTTTGTTACAAACCACACAGAAATGAGAATGATAACTTTGGGACTCTTTGCCAGTCCACTCTACTAAAAACAAAAACAAAACAAGAGAAGGAAGCAAAAGAAAAAAAAAAGGCATCAGGCATCCTTATATGTTAATGAACTGGCCGAAATGAATGTGGTTATGCAATGGAAGCCAGATACATTGCCAGAGTACTTCAGTTCATTAATACCCACCTAATGTGACAACTGGGTATGACTGGGAGCACTTCGCTTAGGTCTCATCTCTGCAAGCTAGATCTCCAAGCCAGCAGGGAAGACCCAGCAAGAAAGAAAAAGGCCAAGCTGAGTGGTGACACAACACCAGCTTCCTGGGAATCCTTTGCTCTGTGTGGACAACTGCAGATAACTTTGGTAACTGCACAGGAAAGAAATTAAAGGAACAGAGGAGGGAGGAAGGATGGGAAAAAGGCAAAAAAGGAACAGCAGGAGGCAAAGAAGGATAGGAAAGGAAGTATGGGAAAAGGAAGAAGAGAAGAAAGGATGGGAAGAGGGAAGGAGAGAAGGAAGGATTAAAATGAAAGAGAAAGAGAAGAACTAGAAGGATGGAAAGAGAAAAGGAAGGAAAGGGTAAATGGAAAGAAGGAAGTAAAATAGCAAAGAAGGGGAGAAAGAGAAAGAAAAAGAGGAAAGGAAGGAAAGAAGGCAGAAAGGGGAGAAAGGAACAATCAGATAATCCTCATCATGGCTCATGGTGACTCCCATATCTCCCCAATATAGGAAGTGGCAATGAGAGGTGATTGCTCTGGGACAGAGGGAGGCATACAACCCTTTCCTGCTCAGTCTTCCCCCAATGTAGCTGTACATACAGTAAAAATCTGTCTCTGAAGTCCTCTGGGAAATGAAGAATTAATTGCTAATTAAGCATGGTTCTAGGCTGTGGTCAGGATTCCTATGAGAAGGTGATTAAAGGGAAATGTGTAGTTACATTCTCATTGCTTAGTGAAGATTAGGATTAAAAATTCCTGTTGGAGCAATCGGACAGAACTGAAAGTTTGTGGTATGTCAGATTCTCTTATTAAGCTCATCCCTGATATTAGGGAAAGGATTTCTATCACTGTTGCTGCTCTTTGTATCTGACCATACTGTCTTTGCAAGAAAGCCGTTATGGTAACATAAAGGTGGAAGAGGAAGGGAAAAACGTCCATATATCAACATCACCCTTCCCTGCCTCCCAGACTTGCTGAATTCCCTTCTCGAGCACTGCTCATTTTTATTGATAATTGTCTGTGGATAAAGAGCTTCTCCTTGCCAGCTCAGCTGCTCTGGCTGCACCCCATGGTGAAATCATAGTCCTTTGTGTATGACCTCACAGTCGGTTGCCATGGAGAATCAGTTGTGTGATTTCAGTGATGGATTCCAGCAGAGTAGAAATTGTGTGGGAGGACAAGCTTTTTTTCAAGTATGTATTCTCTTTCATAATTTTTGAGCGGGAAAAAAAAAGAGCATTAAAATCATTCTTTAAAGGCTCTGTGTGTGTGTGTGTGTGTGTGTGTGTGTGTGTGTGTGGACATGTGCACAGACTCACTCAGTTTTCATTCTTGGGAAGTTCCTTTTGCAGTGATTCATGAAAGAAAAGCTTAGGCAGATAACTGCCTGATTTTCTAGTCTGGGTGTCTCATCAGAGATACCAGATCTTGCCTTTTCACAAAGATAAAGCGCTTACCTCTTCTTCCCTCTGCAGACAATATCCAGCCGCGTTAAGAAGATGGCATCAGCTGCCTAGGTCTTCTCAGTCTCTAACCTCTGTAATCTGTTCTGATTGAGTCAGCATTCAATTTACTTTCACATTTTATAGGGCTGTTGCAGAAACCAGTGAACAAAGAACTAGACACTGAATTGGGAAAATGTTCTTCTAGGGTAGGAGAACAAAGGAGACTTCTTAAAACATACACCTACTGTCCAGAGATCTACTGTCCCTGGTGAGGAAGGAAACCAGGCTGAACCCAAAAGACACTGAATCCCAAAAAATCCCACTTTTATCTAGCAGCTGTGGAGACTCCAAGGAAGCCCAAGACAGAAAGAAACAGCATCTTGAGTGGTTGTTGTCCTTCATTCTTGAAGGGAACCAAAATAGCATCACTATGTTATGGTCAAGGTCCTCTGTGTCTGACAGTGGCTGATCAGACCAAAAATGAGCTCAGAAGGCACTACCACAGGGCGGGCAAAAATAGTCCTTGTGAACATTTGGCATGAAGATAGCTCTAAATGTGTGCATTTCACATTTCTTTTGAGCTGCTGCAAATCTGCATCACTGAAAAAGCACAGTGCTTTCTTTGATGTGGGCACGCCATGCTGGGTGGTCCTGTGTCAGTATATCCCATGTCTCACAATTGATTCCAGAGTTCTTCACAGAGATCTTGAGAGTGTCCTTGTATCACTTCTTCTGACCCACGTGAGCTCTTGCCTTGTATATGTTCTCTATAAAATAGTCTTTTAGGCAAACATAGCTTTAGCATTTGAACAACATAGCCAGTCTATCAAAGTTGCACTCCCTGCAGTAGAGCATGAATATTTAATAAAGTAGCAAAAAGTAGACACGAAGTAGATTCTCATTGACAGAGGAATGGCTGAACAGACTGGAATAGGAATATAATCGAATATTGTGCAGTGAGAAGTGACAACTCTGAGAAAATCAAAGGAAAATGGGGAAAAACTTAGAAGCAGCATGATGTGAGTAGGAAGAACATTGGGTTTGGAACCAAGAGGACCTGGGTTCAGATCCCAGCTCTGCTACCCACTAAGAGACAGTGCAAAGAAACTGGACTTGGAGTCGGGGATATCTGAGTTCGAATCCTGATTCAAAAACTTACGAGCTTTGTAAGCCTGAGCAAGTCAATTAGTCTCTCTCAGCCTCAGTTGCCTCATCTGTAAATTGAGGATAATAATAGTATAATAATAACCTCTCATGGTTGTTGTGGAGATCAAATGATATAATACATATAAAATGTTTTGCAAACCCTAAAGTGCTGTCTAAATGTTAGCTATTATTACTTTGACCCAGTGATTTCACCCCTCTTGGCCTCTTTTTTCCACATCTGTAAAGAGAGAGAATTAGACTAGATCACCTCTAAGATCCCTTTGAGATCTAAAAGTGTGGAGCAAACAAAAGTTAAGTGGTTTGTTCAGGGACACATAGCTAAATGTCAGAGACTAGTCTCGAATTCAGGTCTTCCTGACTTTAAGCCCTGTGTTCTATCCACTGTACCACTTACACGTCCCCAAATATTTGCTCTCCAACTGATTACTCTGCTAGGTTTGTAGGCTTATAGATTTAGAACAAGAAAGGACCTCAGGCATCATCTAGCCCAATCCCCTCATTTTTACAGATGAGGAAGGTGGAGCTTAGAATGGATGAGGGCACAAGGACCCAAGGTCACAAGGTAGGTTTAGTAAGTGAATAGCTAGGATTTAAATCCAAGTCCTGGGGCAGCTAGGTAGTGCAGTGTACAGAGCACTGACCCTGGAGTCATGAGGACCTGAGTTCAAATCTGGCCTCAGACACATAATACTTCCTAGCTGTGTGACTCTGGGCAAGTCACTTAACCCAAATTGCCTCACTAAAAAAAAAAAAGTCCTCTGACAAATCAATTCTTTCTGCTGTACCATGGGTTGGTTTTGTTTAAGCTGTTTCTTCATTATGAGGGAGAGTTCAATTGCATCTGTTGGGGAAAGGAGTATCATCAGGAGATGATTATGGTATAAAGGTAAAAGGTATCAGTGAAACCTCACAAAATAAAACCAGACCATGGGACAATATCATCTCTACAATTTAAAAGTTCACTTTTGATCTGAGCATTATTCTTCATGTTCTATACCAGCAGACGCCTCCATGCTCTGACATTAGTAAATGCAGGGCATCGAAGAGATGGAGGGTCCATAAGGATAACTGTTTAAAGTCTTTGTTGTTAAGAGAAGACCAATTTTATTGGTCTCTTACCATTGCTGACTTTTCATGGGTCATATTGGTGCCTTTTCAAGCTTTCCTTTTCTGGAACATTTTCATATCTCCAGAGAATCTGGCTTCATGATGCCAGGTTTTCCAAATCAGCAGCAACACAGTCATTGCCTTCTGTAGCTTGTATCTAGCAGTTGGAAAATGCCCCTGTTGCCTGGTCTGAAACCCCCTTAGGGAAACCAAGGGCATCTGGAATCTGCCCATAGCTATTTTCAGTGTCATTTGTGAGATACAAACCAGATCTCCACTGGGCACCAGGTACCAGCATATATCAGTGTCTCTCTGTCTTCCATGTTTGTTGTGTTCTCCTTCCTGGTCACCATACTGAATAGGTTTTCCCCTAGGAGGGAGAGGAACAGGGGGTAGAGAGGAATGGCACAGTTCTAATTAAATAAAAAGGCCAGGAGGAAAAAGCCAAACTAATATTTGTCAGGGGAGTCTTTGGGAGGGAGGAGGAAAGGGAATGGAAAGACCAAACTTGACTTACATTGGACAATCAATATTGAAATTAGATATTTAATTTCCAGGCTAGAGACCCTGGATCATAATCTGCCCAGGAGGAGCTGATACGTGCAATTTTGCCTCTGACCTCCCTACTCTTTGTAAATGGATAGTGCAGGGTCCTAGAAAGGAAGGAGACATCCTCTGGGCCCCCTTACACCACTGGGCGGAATCTATTGACTCAAACCTGGGACCAGCTACCAGCCAAGGACCAGCAGGAACTGCACTGAATTCTAGCAGGGCGGAGCTCTCAATGTTTGGAAGAGGAGAGTGGTCAGCAATCTCTTCTTACTCAGAGGCAGAAACTGACAAGTAACTAAGAGAATGTCTCCAAGTCCTCAGTCATTAGACCTGAGCTAGCCACTCATCATCTATGCCCACTATAGGGGCTCATCCAGAAGGAACCCTAAGAAGTTCATAAGAAAAAGAATGGCCATTGTATGGCAGAAGCCACCAGACACTCAGGCTCCCCTTCAGCCTAGGTACATCTACCACCACACTCTAATGCTATCCTTGGGGTCCCTGGGTAATGAGTGAGTGCCACCACAAGGGTCTTTCTCATTCTACCAGTGACAAAGCACAGCTTTAGTATTGGCCATCCCATAGACCTGTCATGACTTACCTTCTCACTTCCACCTGTTGAAATCCTTAGCTTCCTTTAAGACTCAATCAAAATTTGGCTAATAGATAGCCAATCAATCCACAAGCCTTTGTTAATGGTCTGTGTGTTAGCATCAAGCTAGGTACAGGGGTGTCAAAAACAAAAGATGAAATAGTGCTAATTCCTACTTGAAGAATTACTGATCTGTCTAGTTATTAGGATACCTATCCCCCTCAAGTTATATTTTTCTGTCCAAATACCATTTCCCTCTAATCCAGGAGTTCTTAACTTGGGTTCTGTGGACCTTTTTTAAGAATGGTTTGAGGGCAGCTAGGTGGTGCAGTGGATAGAGCACTGGCCCTGAAGTCAGAAGGACCTGAGTTCAAATCCGGGCTCAGACCAAACACTTGACACACTAGCTGTGTGACAAGTCCCTTAACCCCAATTACCTAAATAAAATTAAAAAAGAGAATGGTTTGAGAATCATATTTCACTCTAATTTTATATTCTCTGTATTTCATGCATTTAAAAGTGTTATTCTGAGAAGAGGTCCATAGGTTTGACCAGATTGCCTGACACACAGAAAAGGTCAAGAATTCCTGCTCTAGTTTTAGAATGTCAGCCCCTTGAAGGCAAGAATTAATCTTTGTATCCCTGGCACCTAGCTTATAGTAGATGCTTAATAAATATAAACAGTTCTTTGAGGTATAGATATAGTAGTAACTATTACTGGGCCAAAAAGCATGCACAGTAATATCTTTTGGAGCATAATTCCAATTTGCTTTCCATAATGGTTGTGTTCAGTCATGTTTCTGCCAACAGTGCACTAGTGTATTAATTTTCCCAAATCCCCTTTAGTATCTGTCATTTTCATTTTTAGTCATCTTAGCTAATATGATGGATATGAGGTGATACCTCAGAGTAATTGACTTTCATCAACGTATTAATGATTTAAAGCATTTTTTCATATAGCTGTTGATAGCTTTGATTTCTTCCTCTAAAAACTGCCTATTCATATCCTTTGACCATTTATCAGTTGGGGAATGGCTCTTATCTTTGTAAAATTGGCTCAGTTCCCTGAATATTTCAGAAAGGAGGCTTTTATCAGGAAAAAAAACATTGCTAATTTTTTCTCAGTTTTCTTCTTTTCTTCTCATTTTAGCTGCATTGGTTTTGTTTGCGCAAAAGCTTTTGAATTTTATTTAATCAAAAGTATCTGTTTTGTGATTCTCTCTGTCTCTTGCTTGGTCATGAACTCTTCCTCTATCCACAGATTTTACAGGTGATTTCTTCCATGCTTCACTAACTTGCTTATAATATCATCCCTCATGTCTAAATCATGAATTCATTTTGAACTTATCGTAGCATATGGTATAAGACAGGGGTGGGGCACCTGCAGCCTCAAGGCCACATGTGACTCTCTTAAGTCCTCCAGTGCAGCCCTTTGACTGAATCCAAACTTCACAGAACAAATCCCCTTAATAAAAGAATTTGTTCTGTGAAATTTGAATTCAGTCAAAGGACCTCACCTCAGGACTTAGAGGGCCACATGTGGCCTGGAGACCACAGGTTCACCACCCCTGGTAAGATGTTGATCTGTGCCTAGTTTGTGCCAGACTGCTTTCCAATTTTCTCCACAATTTTTGGCAAATAGTGAGTTCTTGCCCCAGTAGCTAGGGCCTGTGGATTTATCATATGTGGGGTTATTGTGCTCATTTGCTCCTATATATCGTGTGCCTAATCAGCTTCAGTGACCAGCCTTTCTTTTTCTTATCCAATGCCAAATTGTCTTGACAATCACAGCTTTTTAGTGTAATCTGAAGTCTGGTACTGCGAAATCCCTTTCCTTACCATTTTTTTCATTGATTCCTTTGATATTCTTGACTTTTTGTTCTTCTAGGTGAATTTTGCCATCATTTTTCCTGGCTCTATAAAGTAATTCAGCGGTATTTTCATTGGTATGGCACTGAATAAGTATATTAATTTAGATAGTATTGTCATTTTTGTTATATTGGTTCAGTCTACACATGAGCAATTAATATTTCTACAGTTGTTTAGATTTGTCTTTATTTGTATGAAAAGTATTTTGTAATTGTGTTCATACATATAATTTCTGTGTGTGTGTGTGTGTGTGTGTGTGTGTGTGTATGTGTGTGTGTGTGTCTTGGCATGTAGACTCCCAAAGAGATCAAAGAAAAGAAAAGAAAAAAGCACCCTTATGTACAATAACATTTATAGTAGCTCTATTTGTGGTGGCAAAGAATCAGAATCTTAGAGGATGTCTATCAGTTGGAGAATGACTGAGCAAGTTATGGCGAAGGAGGTGGTTTCAGAAAAACCTGTCAAGATTCATGTGAACTGCTGCAAAGTGAAGTGAAGAACAATTTATACAGTAACAGCAATTTTGTAACAATGGTCACTGTGAGACTTAGCTACTCTGCTCAATGCAATGACCAGCAACACTTCCAAAGGACTCATGAATAAATAGGCTAGTCACCTCCACACAGACAATTAATGGACTCAGAATATAGACTGAAGCATATTGTCTTTTCTTTCTCTCTTTCTTCCTTCTTTCCTCCTCCTCTTTCTTCTCCATGGATGACGAGGAAATTTGTTTTGTACTACTACATATATTTGTGATGAGTTTTGTTTTTCTTGCCTTCTCACTGGGTAGGAAAGGAGAAAAGGAGGGAAATCATTTGGAACTGAAAATAAAATAAAACTGAATTTTTAAAAGATAGATAAATGAATGAATAAATAAACAAACAGACATAGGCAGCTAAGTGGCACAGTGAATCAAGTGCTGGACATGGAGTAAGGAAGAACTAAGTGTCCAAAGTCTTCCCCAGATATTTAGTAGCTGCATGGCCCTGGGAAAATCACTTAACCTTTGTATGCCTCAGTTGGCCTATCTGCAAAATGGAGATAATAATAGCACCTAATCCCCCCACTTCCCCAGGGTTGTTGTAAGGATCAAAAGAGATAATATATGTAAAGTACTTTATAAACCTTAAAGCACTATTTAAATGTTAGTTATTATTATTAAATTGATCAGACCCCTTGGGTGAATGAAAAAGTTTCATCTTCTGCCAAGTCTCATGCTTATGAGTTAATATATTTCAGTTCTTTTGTGGGTATGTTTTTTTATCCAAGAATTAACATGTTTCATATATCCAATATCCTAGGTCCAGCCTTCTTCCAGTTCTCAAAATTGCTTATTCATAGTCACAGGGTGTTCCTATAACCAGGGCTTCAGGGAGGGTAGTTGGCCATTAGTGCTCTTTTTAGACAAGGTAAAAATATATCAGAAAGAGGAGCTGAAAAGAAGATAGAGTTTATATTCCCTGTTGTGCTTTCAATCTCAAAATCCATCCTTGCTTTTGGGAAATAATCATAGCTCGCTCCCGAGAGCAAACCAAGTGCAAACCTATCTGTGGCAAAGGTTCACTAACCTTACAGAAACGTTGGCCCAATGACTTCCCCAGAACCCCTCTCTTCTGCCTTTTCTGCAGTGTGAGGTCCTCTTCCCCTCAATTGTTTGACTCTTTTAAGGAAGATCAGCCCTTTGGGTCTATATTTCTAAAATCATCTAATATCCAAGTCCAACTATCTATAGTCACAAATACTGGGTTTGGGAACTTTCTTGGGGTTAGTACATGGGTCAGTGTGTGTGTGTGTGTGGCAGAAAGAGAGAGACAGAGACAGAGGGGAGGGAGGGAAGGAGAGAGAGAGACAGAAATAATCAGAGACAGAGACAGAGGGGGGAAGGGAGGAGAGAGAGAGAGAAGCAGAGACAGAATAGAGGGAGAGGAAGGGAAGAAGAGAGAGAGAGAGAGAGAGAGAGAGAGAGAGAGAGAGAGAGAGAGAGAGAGAGAGAGAGAGAGGAGGAAAGGAAGAAGAGACAGAGATAGAGGAAAGGGGAGAGAGACAGACAGACAGACAGACAGACAGACAGACAGAAAGACAGAGACAGAGAGAAACAGAGACAGAGGGGAGGGAGGGAAGGAGAGAGAGAGAGACAGAATCAGAGACAGAGAAACAGACAGAGGGGAGGAAGGGAGGAGAGAAAGAGGGAAGAAGAGAGAGAAGCAGAGACAGAAGGGAGGGAGAGGAAGGGAAGAGGAGAGAGAGAGAGAAGAGAGAGAGAGAGAGAGAGAGAGAGAGAGAGAGAGAGAGAGAGCAGGCACTACATGATGTATTGGTCAGAGATGGCCTCACATTGGAGGTTGGACTTGTATCCAGTTTGGTAGGATTAGGATGGGATAAAAGAGAAATCATTCAGTGCAATAAGACATTGTGAGCAGAGGTTCTGAAGTTCTACCAGGTATGTTTGGAAGATAGTAAGACTAGTCTGGCAGGAATGGATTATTTGTGTAGAGAAGTAAAGGGGTGGAAGGTGCCTTGAGGTATTACCTCATAGCCCTTAAATTAGCAAGGCTGGTAAGAGCTGGGAAAATTCATTGGAGGGGCTGTAGAAAAACAAGCATGCTAATTTACTGCTGAAAGAGTCATGGACTGGTTCAACCGTTCTGGAAAACAATTTGTAATTATGCAGGAAAAGTTACTAAATTATTCATACCAGTTGACCCATTACTGACTCTGCATCCTAAGGAGTTTATTGACAAAAAGAAAAGACATATGTATCCAGAAGTCTTCAGGGGAAAAAAATTGTCTGTGCTAGGAAGAAGCTAGCAATAAACTATGTGGCCAAGTATTGGGAGATGGCTGAACAAAATAGGGGTAGTGCAATATTGGTATACCAAAAAGAATGATGATTATGTTGAATTTTGAGAAACAAGGGAAGACTTGTATGAAGACAGCGATGGTATAGTAGAAAGAAGATTGGGTTTGGGGTTAGATGACAGGTTCAGGTGCTGGCTCTGCCACTTCTTGCCTGTGTAACCTTAGGGAAAGCACTCACAGGGTTGAACTAGATGACCTCAGATGTCCCTTCCCATTCTTCAAGTGAGACAAAGTAAAGAAAGCAAAGCTGTATGAACAATATGCGTGACAACTACTACAACAGTGGAGTTAAGGACAATGCCAAGAGACCAAAAACTTGGTTCATCTACATGCAGTAATGAATGAGAGTACCTTGTAAATGATAATAACTAGAATAATATTTGTAAAAACACTTAGCATGATGGCCAGCACAAAGTACATACATAAATGCTTATTCCCTTCCCCTTCCCCTCTGATCCATTTCCATATGTGTTGAAATTAAAGCATATATTCTTTCTTCCTATTAATAATAAACTATAAAATGGAAAGTGATAGCTGCTATCAGTTGCCATCATGTCATTAGGAAGTTTTGCTTAGCTTTTTTACAGAGCATAATTCGGGTTAGGGGTCATTTGGACGTTTGTCAGGAGGTGTGTGTTATGTTGTAATAAAATGTATTAATAAAAATATTTTTAAAAGAATGAGCAATAAGGTTAGAACAATGACCCAGTCTATGGATGCTAAGCCTATGGCAGACTACAGTGCGTATGTGCATTCAAGTTCCAGTAGATAGAGATCTTAGTATCCTTCTCTGGCCACTGCAGGCCAATGTGAGAACAGCACCAAGGACAGCAATTTTCTTGTTTAGGTCCTTGAAACAAAAAGGCATTGGAGAGGTCAATGGGATCCATAAAGATCCCTGAGTCATTTTTTAAAAAGAAGTTTTCCAAAAGCAACAAAGCAGTTGAATAAGTTGGCTTCTAAATTGGCATTGGGCAATTTCATTTTTCAAATGATGTTTTAAGGGTGATTGATGTGCTATGTCCCTGGACTCCAGTTCTGTTTTAGAAATTGAATCAGTTAATAACAAGGACTAATTGCCTTTTCCCCCTCTTTCCCATCCTCTCACCACCCGCCTCCCCCACCTCTCTTCCCTTTCAGTTTCTCGGGAATTGAGTATGATTGCTTGGCTTCAAGAATAGGTGATAGCCCATGGTGTAATAGAAAGACCACTAAAAAAAATAAAAATAAAAAATAAATTTTTAAAAAATTTTAAATTAAAAAAAATAGAAAGACCACTGCCTGATGTGGGGGCACACACTTATAATCCTGCTAGTAGAGAGGCTAAGGCTTGTGAATTTCTTGAGCTTGAGTTCTAAGCTGCAGTGGGCTAAGCTGATTGGGCATCTCACACTATGTCTGGTACCATTATAGTGAGCCCTTAGGTGCAGAGGCCACCCGGCTGCCTAAGGAGGGACAAACCAGCCCAGGTCAGAAACAGAACAAGTCAAAGCTTTTGTGCCAGTTAGTAGTGGGACTAGGCATGGTAGTGGCCAATGTACTTCCAGCCTGGGCAAGGTAGGGGAAAGAAAGAAAGACAGAAAGAAAGAAAGAAAGAAAGAAAGAAAGAAAAGAAGAAAGAAAGAAAGAAAGAAAGAAAGAAAGAAAGAAAGAAAGAAAGAAAGAAAGAAAGAAAGAAAGAAAGAAAGAAAGAAAGAAAGAAAGAAAGAAAGAAAGAAAGAAAGAAAGAAAGAAAGAAGGGAGGGAGGAAGGAAGGACTCCTGGACTTGGGATAAGAAAACTTGGGTCTGGGTTCTTGTTCTGCCATTATGTTATCTTGAGCAAATCACTTTTGCTTTCCATTCCTCAGTTTCCCTACCTATTGAACTAGTTGACCACTTTCAGATCTAATATTACACAACTCTGTGATCCTAGAATGAGAAGCTCTATGTTCCCTGCATGTGATGTCTGTTATAAGAGTGTAGGCCTAGAAACAGCAATTTCTGAAGATTCAGCTCACCTTGGGTGTAGCATCTTTATGTCCCTGGTATACTTTCACGAGCTGTATCCTATGTGGTCACTAAGTCAACCACTTTTGACTTGACTGGAGGAATGGCAGGGAGGGTTCACCTTTGTAGATATCCAGGGGAGTGGGTATACAAAGAAAATGAAGACCCAGAAGAGAGCCTTGAATAGCCATTCACATTTAGAAAGCAGGACATGGACAAGGCCTCTGAGATGGAGCTATCAGACAATTAGGAAGTGAACCAAAATGGAGTAGCATCATTGAGGCCAAGGAGGAGAAGATGTCCAAGAAGAGGGATTAGATAGCCATACCTAAGACTGCAGAGATGTCAAGTAAAATGACAACTAATTTTAGTAGCTCAAAGTTCATTGGTAACTGTCGGTAGTAGATTGAGTGATACAGTTGGAAGCCAAACTGCAAAGGATTGAAAAATGAGGAGGAAGTGAAGAAGCAGAGGTAGTTGGTATTATTGCCAGCCCTTTCTAGAAGTTTGGATATAGAAGGGAGAATTTATGAAAGGTAGATAGATAGCTTGCAGGGAAGATTTTTATGGGTGAGAGGGAGACATGGCCATGTTTGTAGCTGGGAAAGAAGCCTGTAGATGGTTATTGAAGATGAAAGAAAGGAAGGAAGGTTAAGGAGGCAATCTCACAGAGGAGGCAGGAGGGGGTGAAGTCAAGAGAATGAATGAAGGGTTGGCTGAGGAAAAGGGTTGCGTCTTCATCAGAGTCTGAAGCAAAGGAAGAAAGGATGGAGAGGATGAAATTCTGAGTCTTTGAAATGTTGACATATAAAAAAGTCTTATGGGGCAGCTAGGTGGATAGAGTGCCAGACCTGGAGTCAGGAAGACCTGAGTTCAAGTCTGACCTCAGACACTTGCCTGCTGTGTGACCCTGGGCAAGTCGCTTAACCCTGTGCCTCAGTTTCCTCATCTGTAAAATGAGCTGGAGAAGGAAATGGCAAACCACTCCAGTATCTTTGCCAATGAAACCCCAAATGGGGTCACAAAGAGTCAGACATGACTGAAAATGACTGAACAACCACAACAATAGATAACCTTAGTCTAATGAGATTTATAAAGATGAGCTAAAAGGAGGCAGTCCCAAGGCAGTGAGGACAGGCTCTCAGTAAGCGTCAGGGCCAGGTTGCTTATTTTACCTCCCTCATGTCTCAGCTCAGCCTTCCACATCAGCAGCCAGACATCCATGCTCTCCCTTAATTCATTCTGTCTCTTCCCTTTCACCTTCCAACCCTGCCCCCCTCACTCTTCCTTAACTATCTGCTTTGTTCAGCACTGAGGGAAGGATGTCATGTGTCAGCCTAGATTTGCAGCCTGAGTTATTTGGCTCTTATGAGC
Organism: Phascolarctos cinereus; assembly: GCF_003287225.1. Classification (NCBI taxonomy): domain Eukaryota; kingdom Metazoa; phylum Chordata; class Mammalia; order Diprotodontia; family Phascolarctidae; genus Phascolarctos; species Phascolarctos cinereus. The sequence goes on from NW_027555514.1 coordinate 41,220,868, forward strand.
TTAAGGGAAATCCTTAACATTACTTAACACCTGTGTCCTGGTGGAAGAATTGATCTTCAGTCACCACAGGGACACAGTATAATATATATCACTCTCACCGTGTTAAAGAAGCACTGTCCATGGTCCCTAATGGATAAGGCTCTTCTCAAGTCCCATGGAACCTTATGCAGGTCAGTTCTGTTACTCCCCTTTTAAAAATGAAGGTAATCATATTTGTCCCCCTTGTCCTGCTTAAGATTTCTTCATTAAGATTGCGGAAGCACTAGGCATGAATGCCTGATGATCAACCAAATAGGCATGGGAGGTGGCCAGAAGGAAATGTGTCCTTCCATTTCTTCTTATCCACACCTTTTCCCCTAGTTCTTGTTCTAAGTGACAGATGAAGTGGTGGGGAAACTTGAATAGCTCAAATCAACTCAACAAACATATATTGAGCACCTTTTATGTGCTAGGCACTGGGAGGACTACAAAGAAATGAAAGACATGTTTCTTGTCCTAAAAACCTAGTATGTAGTGGGTGGGATGTGTGTATGTGCACACAAGCGTTTGTGTGTGTGTGTGTGTGTGTGTGTGTGTGTGTGTGTGTGTGTATAAAACATATATGCAAATTCATTTAAATTCAGCAAGCATTTATTAAGTGCCTACTATGTATCAGGCACTGTGCTGGGTGCTGGAGATATAAAAACAGGAATAAAATAGCTCCTGACCTTGAAGTGCTTCCATTCTTTTGGGGTCGGGGAACCACATGTGTATTGAAGATTAAGTATCAATTTTATACAGAGTAATTGAAGGGGAAGGTTCCAGCAATTGAGAGAATCAGTCTGTTTCCTGTGGGAGGAGGTGCTTGAGCCAGTCACTGAAGGAAGCTAGGGATTTGAGGAGGTGGAAATATGAAGAGGAAAGATATTCTAGACATGGCAGATAACATATTAGGGGATGCAGACAGTATAAAAAGGAAGTATCACACAGAAGTCAGAGTTCTGACTTGGAGTCAGGAAGTCTTGGGTTCGGATTCTGCTTCTGACACTAGTTGTGTGCCCATGGGTAAGTCAGCCTCTGTGAGCCTCGGGCAAGAACCTAAGACTCATCCACTTAGTGCTGGACAGACCGCAGTCTCTATTGGGGAAAGAAGTTGCCACACTGATTAAATTAAAAATCCCTACGGCCCAGAAGTAAATGGGATGTGTAAAGAGCTAGGAAAGGTTATCAGGCCACCAAAGACAGCAGTAATGTCTTAATCAACAAATCTCGCGGTCCGTTTTCCTTCCTTGACTGTTCCATAGCCCTTGACACTCTTGACCTCCCTCTCCTTCTGTATACTCTCCTCCGCCTTTTCATGACACTGATTTCTCTTGGTTCTCCTCCCACAGTAACATATCTGACTGCTCCTTCTCAATCTCCTCAGCTGGCTTATCATCCATATCATGTCTCTACTTGCAGGTGTCACTGAAGACTCTGTCCTTGGGTGACATTTTCTCATTGGATGATTTCATCAACTCTAATGGGTTCAATGATCATCTCTGTGAATAAGGTTCCCAGAAATAGACAGATTAATAGATAACCAGGTTGTATATACATATATATATATATGTACATAAACATGTATACACATTCATGCACAAATACACATAATCTGTCTCCTGAGATATAGTCCCACATTACAGGCTGCCTTTTGGCCATCTCAAGACAAATGTTCCATAGGCATCTTAAACTCAACATGTCCAAAACAAAACCCATGATCTTTCCCCTCAAACCCTCCCTTCTGCCAAACTTCCCAACTTCTTTCAAAGGCACCACTATCCTCGGTCTTGAAGGAAAGCCAGGGAAATCAAAAGGGAGAGGTGAGAAGGGAAAGCATTCCAGGTGTGAAGAACGATCCGTGCATAGACACAAAGAGAGGAGATGGAGAGTCCTGAGTAAGGAGCAGCCGGGAGACCAGTACAGCCAGACTGTTGAGTGTATGGACAGCACCAGTAGGCACGAGGACTGGCAGGTTTCAAAGAGCTTTGAATGGCAAATTGAGTTCTACAAACCCTTTCCTTGTTCTTTCCACTCACACGTCCACCACCCCACCTTAGGCCCTTCTCTTTTCTCACTTGGATTGTTGCCATGGCTTCCCAATCAATCTCCTTCCTTCAAATCTCTTCCCACTGACAAATAATTCTCCACACAGCTGTCAAAGGGATTTTCCTAAAGCACAGTCGCCTCTCTATTCCATATACACCAGTGGTTCCTTGTGATCTCTGGGGTCAAATAGAAATGACTCTGTTTGCATGGCCCCGACCTACCATTCCAGCCTTCTCATATATATTATTCCTCTTCAAGAACTCTACAGTCTGGCTAAACTGGCCTTATTGCTGTTCCTCACACATGCCTCTCTATCTCCCATCCCCTTGCCTTCGAAGGTGTCCCCCATATGCTCCATCATCACCTCCTAGGAAACCTTCTGTTTCCTTCAAAGCTTTACTCAGATACCACCTTGCACATGAAGCTTTTCCTGATCTCCCAAATTCCTACTGTCCTCAGCTGCCTGATCACTTCGTATCTATTGTGTATATATTTACATATGTACTTAGATAGTGCACGACATTTCCCCAATAGAACATCAGCTTCTTTTTTTGTTGTTTTGTTTTGTTTTTTGCAGTGGGGCTAAGTGACTTGCCCATGGTCACATAGCTAGTAGGTGTCAAGTGTCTGAGGTCGGATTTGAACTCAGGTCCTCCTGACTCCAGGGCTGTTGCTCTGTCTACTGCACCACCTAGCTGCCCCAGAACATCAGCTTCTTGAAGGCAGAGTCTGTTTCCTTTTGTTTTCTTAAGTCAACAAGTATTTATTAAGGCACAGTGCTAAGTTCTGGGGATACAAAGGAAGGCCAAATCAGTCAATGCCCACAAGGAACTCACAGTCTAATGCGGAAGACAATATGCAAACAATTCTGTACACCAAAAATATAGCCAGGATAGATTGGAGATGTCAGAAGGAAGGCACTAAGGTTAAAGAGGACTAGGACAGGACTGGGCCTTCTTACAGAAGGTGGGGCTTTAGCTGAGACATGAGAAGGGAGAGAGGACCAGGCATGAGGGAGAGCCAGCAAATGTCCGGAGTCAGGTGTTGGAATATAGTGTACAAGGAAGAGTAGGAAGGTCAGTATCACTGAATTGCAGAATAAGTGGAGAGGAGTTAAGTGTAAAAAGACTGAAAATGTAGGAAAAGGCCAAATTAGGAAGGGCTTTACAAGCCAAATCAAGGATTTTACACTTGATCTTGGAAGTGATAGGGGTCCACTAGAGTTTATTGAATAGGAGAAGGGGTAATACAGTCAGACCTGCACTTTAGTAAGGCCAGCTCAGTGAAAGATGGGCTAGAGTGAGGAAAGACTTCAGGCGGACAGAATAAGCTGAAAACAATTGTAGTAGTCCAGGTGTGAGGTGATGGGGGCCCATACCAGGGTAATGGCATGTCAAAGGAGAGAAGGGAGCATTTGTGAGAGATGATTTGAAGGTAGAAATGACAGAACTTGGCAACTGATTAGCCATGGGGAGTGAGAATGAAGAGTGAGAATAACATCTAGCCTATGAGCCTGGCTGACTGAGAAGATGGTGACAACCTCATTAGTAGTGATTAAGAAGAAAGGGGTTAAAGGCAAAGATATGGACATGTTGAGTTTAAGATGTCAATGAAATATTTGGTTTGATATGTTCAATAAGCAGTTTGGTGATGTGAAACTAAAGGTCAGAAGAGAGAGTAGGACTAGACATAAATCTGAGATTCATTTGCATGGAGAGGGTAAGTGAATCCATAGCAGCTAGTGAGATTACCCAGCAAAAGAGTATGGAAGGAGAAGTAAAGAAAGCCCAGAATAGATTCTTGGGAGACAGCAATAGTTATCAGGTGTGACTTGGATGAACAGCCAGCAATGGAGACTGAGAAGGAGTGGTCAGTTAAGTAGGAGGAGGACCAGAGAGTTGTGTCCCTGAAGCCTAAAGAGAAGAGAGCATTAATAAGAAAGTTATTAACAGGGTCAGAGGCTGCAGAGAGGTCAAGAAGGATGAGGATTGAGGAAAGGCCATGAAATTTGGCAATTAGGAGACCACTGGTAATGTCTAGCATAGAACAGAAGCTTAATAAACTCTTATTGGCTAACTGGTTTGGTTGGTTCATAAGAGAGGAACACTTTCAGGTTACGGAGCCAAAGGTATGTGGAGAAGGTAACATTCGAAGTGGATCTTAAAGGATACACAGGATTTCAACTGCAGGGATTGGAGACAAGGGGACTACCGCAAGCCTAGAGAATAGATAGAAACGGGAAACTAAGGGAAAGGACCAAGGAAGAGTGAATAAACTGCTTTGGCTACAAAATAGGACACATGAAGAGAAGCAATTTCAGACAAGACCAGAAGGGCAGGTTGGAGCCCAATTTTGGAGGGACTTGAATGTGAGGCCAAGGAGTTGGGTTGCTGTTGCATAAGGCAATGGGAGGCACTGAAATTTTTTGACCAGATGAGTGATGTGATCAGACCTTTGCATGAGGAAGAGTAATCTTATTGTGGGAATAAAGAAAAGGAAACAGACACAAGCTACATTGAAGCCAGAATGGCACCACATTGTTCCCACACTGGAGTGGCCTATGTGGGCCAGGTGGCCCTGAGAAGGGAGGGGTAGTAGCACCACATTCACTATGGACAAGTCATTACCCTCAAATTAGTTAATATAGTGCTCATAAAGCAAACTCCGTAGCACTATCGTCATGTCAATTGTTATTATTTACCACCTTGAGCCTCAGTTTCCTCATCTGTAAGAATAATGCCTATACTTACCTCTAGAGGCTTATCATTGGGCTCAAATGACAGAATGTGTGTAAGACTTTTGGCCAGACTGAAAGCATTATATAGTGAATGTCTGAATGTTTTTAAGGGGCTTTAGAAACTGATATAGGAATGTGAGCTGTCCCCACTGGGTTGGACTGAAGAGTTATCTAGCTCCTAAATTTCAGCTTACCTCTTTGAAGCCCTCCCCTGCCTTTTCACTGAATGGGCACCAGCCCAGGGAAGGGCTGATGTGCCTGTGACCAGCTTCCCCTATCACTGAGGCTGAGTCCTTCCGTTCTGACTCAGAGCAGTGAGTGCCACACCATGCCAGCTACTCTAGTTAACTGTCTGTGTGTAACTGTATAGCAGATTTCACCAAAAGCAGGGAGGAGAATTCTCCTGAAAACTTTTCCATGACCATTCTTGACATGCATTAATTTCTTCATATTCTTTGTGGTTGCTTAGCAATAAGATGATACCAGCTGGATAGAGTAGAATTCCAAAGGTGATTATCACCTTCCTATTCTGCATTTCATTTACTTCCCAAGTTCTGGTGATGGACCCTTGCAGTCATGAATCATGGACTTTCTGGGCTTGGGAGTTTGTATGTGCCCAGGGCTCAAATACCAGTCTAGAGGAGAGGGACGGAACAGGACTGTAGACCTGGAGGTGATCCCAAAGTCAGTGGTGAATTTGGTTGAACTCCCTCTGATGAGGAAACTGAAGGCCAAGGTCACCCAGCTGGTAAGCATCAGAGGCTAAATTTGAACCTAGGTCTTCTGACTCCAGGGCCCAGGCTAACAGCCCCAGTGGGCTGGGTCAGGTCTCTGATAGGTTCCAAAGATACTAGTGGGGTGCATCACTGATGCTAGGAGAATTATAGGACATTAGAGTTCTCTCCCTCCCTCCCTGCTTCCTTCCTTCTTTCCTTCTGTTGTGAATATTGTGCTTTGTAAACCTTAAAGTACTATAATAATGTGAGCCATTTCTATCATATTTATGTACTTTTTCTTTCATATCAGGTATTAGCACCGATAAAGAGAAAAAAGGGAGATTCATCAAATGAGACTTCTGTTATTAACCCTTTGTAGAACTTCCCTTTATGTATATATAGGCAGCTGAGTGGAAAGATGGATAGAATGCTGAGCTTGGAGTTGGGAAGTTTTGAGTTCAAATCCTGTCTCAGACTCTTGCCAACTGTGTAACCCTGGGCAAATCATTTAACTTCTCTGTGTCTCAGTTTTCTCATCTATAAAATGGGAACAAAAATAATAATAATAGCACCTATGTCACCAGACAAAAATCAAATGAGTTAATATATGTGAAATATTTTATAAACCTTAAGGAACTTAATATTATTATTATTATTATTATTACTATTATTATTATCTCCCGTTCCCAGTGTTAAATTCACAAAAGTCACCTTCTAATTTGTAGTTCAGTCTTCTGAGTGAAGCTGCTACCTAGGAAGAGGTGACCCAAAGAAACACAGGCTCTCATTCTTCTTTCAGATACGTCTCCTACTCTAAAGTAATAAATTGGCATTTGTTTTAATTACAAAACAAAGCAAGCATCTGGTAACTAGAATTTATCTCAGGTAGTAGACAAATGCCCTGAATTTGGAGTTGGAGGGTCTGGATTCAAATCTTGTCTTCCTTACTACCTATATGACCTTAGGCAAATCATTTCTCCTCTATGGGCCTTCTGGTGTGGGGTTTTGTTTTATTTGACTGTGCATATTTGTTACAAAGGATTTTTTTTAATATGTGTGTGTATATTACTTTTAAATTGAATGGACAGGATGAGAGGGAGAGAAAACAAATGCTTGTTCATTGAAAAATAAAATGGGGGTGGAGGAAGAAAAACAAAAAAGATTGAAGAGTAAAATAAGAGCGCCAGTCTTGACAAGCTCTGAGGTTCTTCCAAGCTCTAAGTCCTGTGAGCTGTGATGTTCTCTTCCCCCCAACGTGGGTGAGTTTAAGGTCCCTCCCATTGAAATGATGCTGGGCACAGAGAGGAGCTATGGGGCCGCTCCTCCCTGGCCTCATTCCTCCTCTAGAAGCTTCTGAAAGCCCAGGATGGGGAGGGAGATTCTGGAGGTCTGGCCACGTGAATGAGTGGCTGGAGGCTGCCAATCTCAATTTCTGTGTGACTCGTCCCTTCCCAGCACAGACATCTTTATCGAAATATAGCTTTCTTAATCTGGCTTTTCCTTTTACACATTCATTTAGCATATGTGCAGAGCAAATGCTAAGAAAATTAGTCCTATTTCTTCCTTTGAAATGATTGGCATGCTATGCACTCTCGTGCATAATTCATTAGGCAAACCTTATAATACATTTCCTGATCACGTGGAATAGAGACAGTTTATGCAAATATCCTGTGACGTCATCCTGCCCCATCTGTAAGAATTCTGTGGAGTATATTTCCTGACACGTGACTTTACTCCACAACCTACAATGTCCAGGTTCTCATGAGATCTGACTGTTGCTGCAGAGATTCGTGTTGGGGGAGGCGGGGGGAGAAGGGTTGCATAGGGGAGAAAAATACAGTAGCCTCTTGTTGTCAAGGAAGTTTGTTCCCTGCTTTAGCAAGTGGAAATCAGTTAGTGTTTTGTTTAATTGGGCAAACTCATTAATTCAACTGTGTTCAGTTTGTTGGAGAAATATCTGATCCAGGAAAAGAGAAGGAAGAGCTTGCAGAATTCCTTTAGATGCCACTTGGATCAACCACCACTGTTTGTGCATAATTGCTTTTAAAATTCATCTTGAGTCCCTTATGTCTAACCCATGTCTGACCATAATTCTCTAATAGTATTGTTGCCTGGATCTTGTCAATCACCCAGCATTCTGCTCCCAACAGCTACATCCTAGGATCTATATCCTCAAGTGTAAGTCACTCAGATGGCTCGCTGTGCCACTCCCCTCCCCCATCTATTGGTCACAGCCCTTCCTTTCCAACTTCCTGCTTCATTCACTTTGACTCAGATGGAGTAGCAGTTTAATTAGATAAGAGCATAGTCAAATTAAAGGGGAAAAAAATTCACATATCACAAAGTACAACATTCCACTCCTTCCCACACCATCCTCCAAGGTCCCTTGTAGCTACGTGAGTGAACAGAAGAGCAGGCGCTCCATTCTAGGTCCCCCCAACCCATTCCAGGATCTCTGATCAGGTTGTGCATCAGGATTTCTGGGGCAGCAGCAGCTGGGAACCCAGCCTGGGGTGGGGTGGGGGGGATTGTCACAGTGTCACTCCTGATTGATCACAGTTATCTTTAGTCTATATCCTTCACCATCAAGCCCCAACAGCCAATCAGCGGGTGAATTGCCCCTCCATCTACCATCCACACCATCCCCTTCCAGGTTCTTTAGTGCCTGGGAGGCAGAGGGACAAACAAAGCTTGGTTTTAATATCAGGTTTTAATATCAGCCACAAGTTAGAGGACTCCTTCCATCTCTGTTTATCCTCATACATTCTTAAAATAGAGCACACAGATTATTCAGTACTAGAAGTCTGGAAGATGACAAATTCATCCTCATTGACCAAGGTCAGTGGGTTTCTTATTAAAGGAAGAGGAGTACAAGTGAAATGAGAATTGGGCCCTGGGGCCAATGTTTTTATTTTATTTTTGGCAGCTTTAGATTCCCTTCCTCCATTCTTCTTCCCCTCCTCCACCCTCCCTTCCCTTCCTTCTTTCTTTGTGTTTTTCCTTCCCTCTTCTTCCTCCCCAGAGCCCAGACTAGCAGCCTGGGCTGCTGTAGAGTTCATAATGGGTACTCAATAAATGTAATGAAGCTAAATTGAAACTCTCCTCTCTGTCTCAAGGCCTGAACTCCTAGGTCATTTCCTGGAAACGAAGGAGGAAGATTCAATAATTAGCACAGGGGAGCTCAGGCTTCCTTTTTGTCAGATTGATCAGCAGAGCCTTTCCCCTAAGACCTTATCTTACTTACTGTGCTCTGTGGTAGGGGGTTGTGAAGAAAAGCCACCAGGCAGCAAGAGATTTGCTAGGGCAGCATTGAGTGGTGGCCTTTTCTCTCTTACTGCTACTGCTGCCAGGCCCTGTCTTGCACCTTTTTTTCCTGGGATTTTTTTTTTCCAATAGAAATTATATTTTGTGAGCAGGACTTAGATGCATAATTTAAAGAGTGACATTCCGAGTTTCTCCTCACTAGCTGTGGAAGAGGAAGGCGGGTTGGGGAGCAGTCTGGGCCCTTTCTGCTTTCCACTGCAGTGCTTTGGCTACAACATAACCAGCTCCTTCCAGTTACTTGTTCGTCTCCAGCTTCCCTCTGTGGCCCCAAGAAGCAGGGGGGCATAATGGACAGGGAGCAAAGAAGACCTGGTTTGAGTCTTTCTACATCCTGCTGTGTGACTCTTACCAAATACTTTTACCTGTTAGTATTGTAGCCAACATGAAGACTATAATCTGTAGAGAAGGCACTGATCTGCATTGGTAAAGGGCGTCTCCTCACCTGGTAGTTCCCTCTGCCTCTGAAAGCACAGGTTCAGACATTGTCCTTATGTATCTGGCTCTGACATTTCCAAAAACCTTTAACAACCGGCTTTCTCTTCTGCACAAATACTAAAAGAGACCTACTTGTGCTCACAATGATTAGTAGAAAGGGGCTGGAAGATGAATAAAGAAGTCAGGGTTTGAATCCCAATGATGCTTACTGGTCCTGTCTGGGTGACATTGGACAGGCCAGTTCACACCTGGACTTCTTCTCCTGTGAGAGAGAGACCCTGATACTTGGATTCACTTCTCACACAGGGTTGTTAAGAGGGAAGCATCTGAGAAGTAGGAGTTGTTATTCATGGGTGAATGTTAATGGTCCAGCATCACCTGACATGAGGTTTCTAGGTGGCGGTGATATACGGAGGCCAGGAGAGCATGAAGCTCCCAAATAGAGGCAACAAGCCAAAACATAAGCAAATGTCGCAGGGAGATAGTCAGGCCGTTGTTCACCCCATGGCAGACGAGCAGCCCAGACCCAAGGTCATCCTGAGCAAATGGCCCCAGTATGATGGAAGCCTCGCTGGGGTCCCTGCCATCGTGCTTTTTTGGCAGCCTAATTGACAGTGAATAAGTATGAAGGAAGACCTCCAGGCGGAGCTTGCTGATAAATAAATAGGATGTAAATAAAATGAAATACAAGCAGAGTGAATTGAGGAGGAAGCCTCTTGCATAAAGATGAGCAGACTCTGAACTCTCTGCTTCATCCGCTAGCGCTAGCGGGGGCCCATTCTAGAACCTCTCCCAAGAATGCCTCTTTTTACCACCTTCCCCCACTTCCCCTGACCTGGGAAAGAGGCGTGGAGTATGCTAACCAGGTCTTTCCTTCCATTTTCAGTCCTGCCTTCTTGACTCACAGAGCACAAACTCATAAGAGTGTATGCCTTATCAGTGTGGGCACAGCCCAATGGTAGCTCCCAGCTCTCCCCAGATGCTAAAAATGAAAGTGATTCATGCATGTCTAGCTCTGCTTCTATCTATAATGTGCCATTTCTGTGCCCTCACTTTCTTGTGTACCAGGTAGAGCTCCTGCTGAAGTGTTCCACTGTGTCAACACAAGCAAAGCGAGGCCAAGAACTAAGAAGTTATTGTACATTTATTCTTTCTTCGCTTTGTATCTACTTATAGGTGTCCATATTGGCACCTTGGAGAGAATGTAAGAGCCTTGAAGGCAGGCATAGTTTCATTTGTGTCCATAACTCCCGAGTCTCGGTGCAGTGCCAGGCAGATAGTAGCTGTTTAATAAGTACTTATGGATTGGCTGATTAATTAATTGATGGAGTGAGTTGCATGAATGTAGTCAGCAGATCTGGCTTATGCCTCTCAAGGTCATTTTTAATCCCTGAATCATTCAAATGCATACCTCACCTTTCAGTTTTAGTATTTAGGAACAGCCAGGCCAGAGAAATCCTGATGTGAGAAGGGAAAGCCACAGCTCTAGTAGAGATGAGGCCAGAGCTAGGAGTAGATAGCACATTTTAACATGAACATCATGTACACTCTAAGGAAAGGTAGATGGCACAGGAGAGCACCAGGTCTGGAGTCAGGAAGACTCATCTTCCTGAGTTCAAATCTGGCCTCACACACTTATTAGCTGCATGACCCTGGGCAAGTCACTTAACCCTTTTTGCCTCAGTTTTCTCATCTATAAAATAAGTTGGAGAAAGAAATGACAAACCACCCCAGTGTCTTTGCCAAGAAAATCCCAAATGGGGTCACAAAGAGTTGAATATGACTGAAGTGACCCAATAGCATGGACACTCCTAGAGAAAATGGTTCCAAGGTGCAAATTCAGGTCATTCTTTACAAGATCAGGGGCTCTTCCATTCTCAGGACCCTTGTCAGATTAGTGAGCAGTCTGAAACCCATGCCACACACACACACAAAAAAAAAAAAACAGTAGAAGGAATATGGAATATTTAGCCTGAAAGAGAAGACTTAGAGAAGGCGAAAGGCTATCACACAGAAAGGGTAGACTTAATATTGTGTAGCTTTAGAAGGTAGAATGACAACCAATGAAGAGTTTAAGGAGTTAGAATTTTGCTCAATGGAAGGACAAGATTTCCAAAAGTCAGAGCTACCCAACCAAAGAATTGTTTGCCTTGTGTGGTAGTAATCTCCCCATGTCCAGGATTGTTCAGATGTTACTAAATGATCACCAGTCAGGCATATTGTAGAGAGAGTTCCTGCACTGGATGGAAAGTTGGACTGGGTATCCTCTAAAGCTGTAATATTTAGAGCTTTAAGAGACTTTGAAGATCATCTAGGCCAGGGGTATTTAACTATTTTATGGGTCACGGAACACTTTGCCAGCCTGGTGAAACCCATGTACTTAATCATTGGAAAAATGCTCAATTTCAGCTAAAGGTAAGTGAAAACAAAGATATAGGTTTTTTCGTATCCAAGTTTATTGATCCCCTGAAATCTACCCACAGAATTCCATTGACCCCAGGTTAAGAATTCCAGATATAATCTAGACACTTTATTTTGTAGAGAAGGAAACAAATTCAGAAAGAGTATACTATTTTTGCAAGGTCATATTTCATAGTAAGTACCAGCATGAATGTAAAGAATGTAATATATGAATAAACATCAATATTTACAAAGTGCTTAAATACAAGGTAGCTTGGGAGGGAAGGCGCTAGCAGCTGGTGGGATCACGAAAGGCTTTGTGCAGAAAATGTTATCCTAGCTGAATCTTAAAGGGATAAAGGAATTCTGTTGTTCAGCCTTCATTTTCAAAGAGGACCAGTTACATCACAGAGTGATGCCTTGATTTGCTGTGGATTGGATTTAAGTGAGGCAGAGTTGCACGGAGACATCAGCCTCATTCTGTCTTCCAGAGTCATTGAAGTCAAGTTGCAAGACAGAAATCAGGATGCCTGGTGATGGCTTGGGATGCGGTGGATGACCTTGGTGACCAAGCTTGAAGCACTCCACAGCACCTGCTTCAACTGCCTTCATGGCCATTGGAACAAATTGTTCTCATCTACCCATTCCCATGCCAGAGAAGTCTTCACAGGTTTGAGACCTGTTGGTTACCCTCAAGTTGGTCTATCCTTTCTGCTGAACAGCTTCCTGGGATGTGGCCACTGTGTATGCTACAGCTTCTTGGGGCCAGGCAGAGAGTGCATTTCCAGGATTGTGGGACAAACAATACAAAGACATGAAGATGGGAGATGGAGTCTCATCTGGGAGAAATAGAGAGAAAACTGATTTGGCTGGACTGTGGAATGTAGGATAGAGAATAATAACGAATGATGATGGAAAGATGGGGGAAGCCGTGGTGTAAAAGTCTTTAAAAGGTAAAACAGAAGAGTTTATGTTCTACCCTATGGCCAGTAGGGGGCCCTCCAAATTTATTGAGTAGAGAAGTAATATGATCAGATCTGTGCTTAAGGAAAATAACTTCGATAGTGGTATAGAGGATGGGCAACCAATTTGAGATACAAAGACTAATTAGGAGGCTGTTGCAGTCATGTTAGTGAGAGGAGATGAGGGGCTGAGCTGCAGGAGGTGAGGCAAAGGGTTCCGTGTTGTGCAGGTAGAAACTGCAAGATTTAGCAACTGATTGGTTATGTGAGAAGAGGGAGAAGGAAGCTGACAACTGTGTTGGGAGACTTGAATGATTAGACAGAGATTGGGGAGTTTGGAAGAGATGAAGACTGTGGAGGGGAAGGGGAGTTGAATTTTGGGTGTTTTGAGTTTGAGATGTCTCCAGGATATCCGATTTGAAATGTGCAATAGATAGTTAGTGACAGAACTGAAACTCCAGCTCAGGGAGCCAAATGACCATGCATCGTCCACCTGTTCCAAACTGCTGGTGATTATCCACTGAACTTCATTAGGGAGAAAATCTGAGAAAGGATTGCTTTTGTCCGACTTGGATTTGGGTTTGAAGTTGAAATCTGAGTGCAAATGTAGGAGGTGAAGCTGATCTTATCCACATGGTATCATTTCAGCAGAAGAAGGAAGAAAATAAGGGCCATAAATCAAAAGGACAAAGACATAATGAGTAACTCAAAATCTCCTAACCTTAAAATAACTATTGACTTAGAATATTATTCAGAAACGACCATGTAAATGTGATTGAAATGGTCTTATTTTATGCTAAATAACTGTGCATTAATCTCTTTGCTCAGTTCTCTATCTCAAGAGACCATATTGGCCACCCTGGTATCAGTTACCCAAATTGTAGGTAGAGTAACTAGAAGGAGCTAACCAGACTCTAGGAGCATACCTTGGAAAATCAACCCTATTTGAGTACCAGGAAGCATCAAATCTGTGTGTGTGTGTGTGTTTGTGTGTGTTGGTCAACTAGATGGCACAGTGGATAGAACACTGGGCTTGGAATCAGGAAGACTCATCTTCATGAGTTTGAATTTGACCTCAGATATGTATTAGCTGTGTGACCCTAGCAAGTCACTCAACCTTGTTTACCTCAGTTTTCTCATCTGTAAGATGAGTTGGAGAAGGAAATGGCAAACCAGTCCAGTACCTTTTCCAGGCAAAAAGAAAACCCCGAATGAGCTCACAAACAGTTGGACACAGCTGAAAAGACTGAACAACCATGTGTGCTTATGTGTTTGTGTGTATGGTAGTGGCTCCTTCAGCACATATACTCAGACAAACTGGCTCCCCCCACTTCCAGATGCATTTCAAGGCAGTGTTGGAGAGGTGGCCTGGAAAGGAATAATGTTGGCAAGGCCCTGGGAGCCATTTGAGGCTGGGTGGTGGAAGTTTGAGTAAAGGGAATAGCACATGGGAGGAAGCTAAAACCACACAAAATCCCTAGAGGAGAATCATGATGGGAAAAAGCTACAGCCACATGGGCTGAGGCCTCAAGGCAAGAGTGTGATAGGAAATAGCTGTAACCATGTGGACCCAGGCCAGAGGGCTTACCTCAGCACCATAGGTGGAGCCAATAGCATAAGCCCCAACCTTCCCTTCTGCCCAGGCCCTGCTCAGGTATACTATATAAACATATATATGGATGGATGGATATAGATGGATATGTATGTATATGGGTATGGATGGATGGATGTGTATGTATATATGTGTGTATATGTATATGTATATGTGTATGCATGTGTATATGTATATGTATGTATATCCACACACATACATATCCATTATATGTTTCAAAATAGGTTGAGTATGAATGCTTGTGAGTAAAATCCAAATAGCCACTATTGGAGGTAAATGGGCCACATACTTAAGTTCCCAACTGTTGCCTAGGGAAAAAGGGTGGAGGCAGATGAGGCAGAAAATTTGTTAACAGAGGCCAATGACCATCCCTGAGGGCAAATTAGCCACATTCTAAAGTTCCTAGGTTCTCCTGGAGCTGGGATAGATGAGCAATCAGTCACTCAGTGAGCATTTATTAAGTACTTGCTGTGTGTGCCTGGCACTGTGTTAGGTATTGGCCATATGAAGAAAAGAGCAAAAATAGCCTCTTCCTTCAAGAATGTGACATTCAAATGGAGCAGAGAAATTTGTGAGAATTCACAAAACGTATGGGCCCTTCATGTTGGGAGGGAGCCTTTGGCACAAGGGTTACCCTACAATTTGTGTTTGGATCACTGTTGGCTAGAAAGCCAGCTGGCTCTGGTGGGAACAAGGTATAGACTACTGAGGGGGATGGCCACTGAAGGAGCAGAGCAAAGACAGGGTAGGGCATGAGAATAGTTGCTCCTTCCACCATAACAGAAGGTTGAAACCACTGGTGTGCTAGAACCTTGTCTCTTTATGTTCCCATTTTTGGCCATGCCTGCCTTGGCTGCGACTCCTACTGTCTATCATGTCTACCATAGTTCCAAATGTCAGTGACCAGTTCTCCATCATCTACCATTGGTACCCACTTCTGCCAGTAATAGAGAAGATAGAGGTCAAGAAGAATTTCTCATGAACACTCATGAAATGCCCGTGGTTTGGATATTCAAGGGCATTGAACTACATGTCATTAGACCTGGGTTTTGAGTTCCAGCTCTGCCACTATATGACTTGAGTCAAGGCTCCCCCTCCCAGCTTCAGTTTCCTCATATGTAAAATGAGGGAGTTGAAAATTCAGCTACAGATTTTTTTTCCTTTTTCTTTCCATCACTACTCGTCAATGTCATATGAATTCATCAGAGAGAGAATCTGAGAGAAGATTGATTTTGTTCCCTCCCTGGAATTTTTTTTGCTTTAAACTTTGAAGCAAACATCTGTGATTGTCACATACAGAATTAACCAGAATTGTACCATACAGGGTTTTTGATGTGTGACTCCTTTGTTTATGAGTTTAGAATTATTTTTATAGGGAAATTTGGAGAAATAAAGAATCTGTCACTGGGATAGGTGCTCCAGGAGCTAATCCAAGACGGTTTGCTCATCATACTTAAAGATTGATTTATTTGCTCTCAAATACTCATGGATCTATTATCTCAATTTGGGACACCCCTCTAGTGAAGATCGCGACTTATCTATGTCTGCTCAGTTGCTGGAGGCTCTCCTCAGTTTCTTCTGACAGTACCAATAAAGCATTCTGGCTGTCCACCTGACATCCCTCATCTTTGTCCAATGACTAGCAAATTTTTTATCCTATCATACATTTGAGGACATATTCTTCTCCTACTCTTCTTCCATGTTCCTCATGAGTTATATGATGCAAGCATCCTATTTTTATGTACCATGTGTTTCTCCATTGCATGCTATGGGATGCTCATTTTTAATTCTTTGCAAAGCAAGCCTCAACTTATATCTTTTCTTCCCACCAGAACTTGGACTCTACCCCTGAAACCTTGAGCTCTGATGAGTGAATTTTCACCTTCTCTTTCCCAGAAGCAGGCTACCACACCAGTTCCTAGCCATTTGTAAATAAGCCATGCCACCTTATACCCTCTCTTTTACTCCCCATACCCCCTTTCCAACTCTAGCAGCCCTTCACATGTTGTTCTCTTCTATTTGAACTTAAACAATTTGATTGACAGGGACTGTCTTGCTGGCTCTGCCTAACACATAATAAGAGCATAACAAATGCTTTTTCATTTATTCATTCAAGGAATCATCAATGATTTTGATGGATGGATGGAGGGGATGAGCCTTTAAGGTGGCATTTTGTTCTACTCAATCAAATGCTTTTTCATAATCAAACCCAATCAGATCTTGTATCCTCTGTATCTTTCAACCAATCACAAAATGATAAAAATGTGGTCCACTGTTGACTAGGACCTGTAAAAGACTATTTGTTCCTTACCAATGGTCTCAGCAAGGATGCCCTGATTCATGTATAGATTTTGTATATATGAGAGATAGTCTCACTGGTCAATAGTTAATGTTTTCTCAGTTACTTTGGAGGAAATTAGACAGTCCAAGATTTTGTTCATGACTTTGGTATCTCTTTCCTTGAGTTACCTTTCATATCGTTTCCTCGGCTTCCTCACCCTTGTGTCCTCTCTATACACTTGACCTTTTCTAGATGCTTTTCCCATCTTTGTGCTTCTCAATGTCCTTTCAACCACCCCTCCAAGCACACCTGGGACTGTGATGTTAAGGTTCAAGTATAGTAATTCCACTAGACTTGATGGTGAAAACAGCCATTCTCATAATCTTTACAGATCTTTTCCATTTTTCCTCTATTATTTGTCATCCTTCTATTTTCATCCTTGGATGCCCTTGGGATAACTTTGCTTTGCCTCATCTCTTCCAATATTTATTTAAACTAGTGTTACCCTCCACTGCTTCTCCCTGCTTTATGAGACTCTACTGCTCATGATCATCCATCATCCTTCATAAAATTCTACAAATGACTTTATCTTCTAAACCAATGTTGCCTTGATTATTTGCATGCAACAAATCACACAACCCATGAGGTGTTTAGATTTGGTTTAAAAAAAGATATGGTTTTAATTTTTTCAATATTGTCTAATTTAAAATGTACACTGAAAAGTGATTAAATGTAGTCTACTTTGGATTTATAACAAAAAATAAAATAAGGAGGTTGGACTAGATCAAAGCTTCTTAACCTGGAGTCTGTGAATCTGGTTTTTTAAAGAATATTTTGATGACTATATTTCATATTTGGTAATTGGTTTTCGTTGTAATCCCATGTATTTTATTGTATGCATTAAAAATTGTTATTCTGAGAAAGGGTCCATTGACATCACCAGACACTGCTTAGAGGGAAACATGAGAAAAAAAAAGTTAAGACTGTCTGGCCTAGATGATCTCTGAGGAATGCTAGTCAGAAGAATCCAAAAGAATTCTAGAAGTTAAATCTGTCTCAGCTTTTGTGTTGAGTGTTGTGGGCAGATACGAGAGGAAATATTGGAGGCTCAGAGTGTGTACATCACTAGTTTCAAGTCTTCCAAGATAAGCCAATCAAGGAAATACGAAGCAAGGCTTCTGTCCTTGATGATGACGATGACGATGATGGTGATGACGATGATGATGATAGCTAGTATTTGTATAATATTTTACAAATTACCTCATTTGATCCTCACAATCCTGGGAGGTAGGTACTATTATTATATTCATTTTACAGGTGAGGAAACTGATGTGAGAAAAGTTTAAGTGACTTGCCCAGGGTCACACAGCTGGTAACCAGTTAGGGTTCTAAGAAGGTCTCCTATAGTAAAATCACATATACCTATCTGATTATCAATGTTACGGCATGAATATGGTGCTGGACTTGGAGTCAAAAAGACCTAGGTTCAAATCCCACCTCTGGCCCTTATTAGCTGTGTGACCCTGGACAAGTCACTTAACTTCCTGAGCCTTAGGCTACTCTTTCAGACTTATCCTTTAAGTTTTGGAGGGGTTTGTGATCTGTATAGATCTGTAAGGTTCTTCTGCATATTTATTCTGTAAAACTGAGAGCAAACGTATCAGGGCTGCGTAAATGTTTGGGTTTTTTGGGGTTTTTTTTAGTTAGTAAGTAGTTCCCTCTTCCTTCCTACCTGGATTCCTACAAGGCCTTGACTTTAATGTCATTTCTACTGCTCAGGCATCCGAAAGTCTCAGATCTTTGAAATCTACTCCTGCAGCCTTAAGCTATGAGGGGGATGGGGATGAGACCTAGACCGGTATCCCACCCCTCCTCCCTATAGTGCCCTAATTGGGCTTTTCTCAAGAAACCTTATGCCCAACCCACTGACCATAGCTGGTGAAAGGTCCTGCTATAATGTACACACCCACACGTACCCACTTCTCTCAAGTAAGAAAGACGCTTCTGTCGGGGTCCCAGTGCCTTGTTGTTGTTGTTCAGTTGCGTATGACTCTTCATGACCCCATTTTGGGGGTTTTCTTGGCAGAGATACTTGAGGAGTTTGCCATTTCTTTCTCCAGCCCATTTTACAGATGAGGAAATTGAGGCAAACAGGGTTAAGTGACTTGCCCAGAGTCACACAGCTGGTAAGCGTCTGAAGTCAGATTTTAACTCAGATCTTCCTGACTCCAGGCCTAGTGCTCTATCCACTGTGCCACCTAGCTATCCCAATGCTATCTTCCCTCAACATCTATTTAGAGTTTCCTTTCTTTCTTTGTTTCTCTCTCTCTCTCTCTTTCTCTCTCTCTTTCTCCCCTTTTAGTTAGATTCTTTACTAATAAAATCACCTCTGACTTCCACTCTATACCCGTATGTCAACATTTTTAAGGGGGGTAGGAGAGACAATAATTAATTAAAGCCAGAATGTGACAGAGGAGAAAAACCCACTCCCAATATTTAGAGTCCTGCTCAGAAGATGCCTTATTCAGGACCACTATAGCTGGGGAAGGGTTGTCAAAAAGAAGAATTCCCTTGAGCTTAGCATATAGCTGCCTTTAACATCCTGACAAAAAAGCATCTTGTTATCTTTGAAGTTTTATTTTTTTTCAGCTTGTCTTAAAAATGAAGCAGGACCTTTTTTTCCTGTTATTGGCTTTACAAGCAGAACAGGTCAATTTACTGATCTCAGAACGCAGCAGACAAAAACTTTATCAAGCACCTACTATGTTCCAGGCACTATATTAGGAATACCAAAAAAAAAAAAAAAGGTAAGATACAGTCCCTGTCCTCATAATCTAGTGGGGGATACAATGTGCAAACAATAATGTACAAACGAGCTATAGACAGAGTAAATAGGAAATAATCAACAGAGGGAAGGCTTCTTGAAGAAGATAGGATTATATCTAGGACTCAGGAAGCCAGGAGGTAGAGATAAGGAGGAAGTGGATTCCAAGGATGTGTGATGAAAAGAATCAGCTCAACTTCTGAGAACTGTACAGAATTGTACATGACTGCTTGTTTTGCTGAAATAGAGTCAATTCCAGTTAGGCTGAAAAATGAGAATCGTCTGAAGAGATTAATGTGGATGCACAGGAAGTTTGTGAGCAACCATGTGTTTGAAAATAGATGGACAGAAGATTGAAGCCTGGCCGTGTAAGAGAACATGATTATCATAAGAAGTGGCCTGGCCCCATAGAGAAAGTGTTGGGAATGCTAAAGCCCAACATGAGAAACTGGGAGGACTGAAAATAGTAAAATGAGGGGATGGAAGGACAGAGGGGGAGCTGGTGGTACGGCCAGTTCCATCTTAATGGTTCAATGTCTGTGTGTGCACCTCAGGGCTCCAGTATTCCAAGCATTTAGGCTTGGCCCTTGGCTGTTTCATATTTTTTGTAAATGACTTGGATAATCAACCAGCCAATATACATTTATTGAGCGCCTAATATGTGCCAGGCACTGTACGAAGGCTGGGGATACAAAAGGAGGCAAAAGACAGTCCTTGCCCTCAAGAAGCTTATAGTCTAATGGAGGATAAAGGCATAGAAGGAACAATACCTAACACAAAGAGAGAATGCCCAAGGCAGGATCCAAAAGGATCCTGGCAGGCCAGAACATGAGATAAATCAAATAAGATGAACTTTGATAAGGATCAATGCATCTTGGGTATAAAAAAAAATCAACTTCACAAATATGATGGGGGAGGATAGAAAGCAATTGTTCTGAGAAAGATGTAGGGGTTTCAGTGGACTACATGAGTCAGTGGTATGATACAGCAGCCACCAAAGCTCATGCAATCTTAGATTTCATTAGGAGGGGCAGATCTTACAGGAATAGGGAGGCGATGGACCCACTATACTTGACTGTCTTCAGACCCCATCAGGATTCAGTCTTTAGTTCTGGGTACTATAGTTTAAGGACATTGACAACCTAGGGAGTGCTAGTAGAGGGTAGGCAAGATGGTGAATGGCCCTGAGTCCATGATAGGAGAATTGAGAATTGGTTGAAAAAACTGGGCGTATTTAGCCTGGAATAAAGGGAGATGGGGGCAGTCATGAGAGCTATCTTTAAGGCCTGTGCAAGGCTGTTTTGTGGAGAGGAGAAAGATTTGTTCTGTTTGATGCCAGAGGGCAGAACCAAGAGTGAAGGGGGTGGGGGGAGTTACCAATGTAGGCTTGATGTCAAGAAAGACTTGCTCATGGTTGTAGATGGTGATTAGACCAATTAGAATTCATAATTAGAAGTGTGATGAGCCGCCAGGAGAAGTGATTGATCCTCCTTCCTTGGAGGTCTTCAAGCAGAGGGGGACTTTCCTTGCCAGCTATGTAATGGTGGGGATTCCTTTGGTGTATAGGTTGTTCCAGATGACCTCTGAGTTCACTTCCAACTGTCAAATTGTGTTTTTCTGTGAGTCACTGGTGCCATTGTGAAGGAGAAAGGCCCTTTTCTTTGAGCTCCTATGGATGTAAACTTCCTGAGGGCAAGGACAGCTTGTTTTTGGTCTTCACATCCCCATTGTCTAGCATGATATGTGATGCATAGTAGGTGTTTTAATAAAAGCTTGTTGAATGAATGAATGAATGAGTTGCATTGATGGAAACAGTACCCTCACCCAGTGAATTTTAAAAGTTAGAACAGTTTGGTTATAGCAGGCTAATATATTTGAAATTACAAGCCTGTTGAGATCAACATGTCCATAATGTATGTGAACTTCATGTGCCTCACCATTATGGTATAGGCTGAAGAGAACAAGACATGTCCAAGGTCTTTTTCCCCTCTGAAATGTGTTTGTTTGTGACTCTTATAAAATTCCTGTGCAGGGTCATAGGATCTAAACTATAAAGCACCCTAGAGATCGTCTTTTAGTACAATCTCCTCATTTTGCAGCTGGGACAACTAAGGTCCAGAAAGGGGAAGCAGTTTCTCCCCAGCCACAAAGCTAATTAACAATGCCGAGATTTAAATCCAGGTGCTCTCATTTTAAATCGTTGTCTTTCCATGGCCCCCTTGTCTTTTCTCCCCCTACTCCTTCTACCCTTTGACCTAGTTATTCAGTGATCGTGACCCCAGAAAATGCTTATGGAGAAAAGGACTTTGACAAGTTCCCTCATCCTCCAGGGCCCTTCCAGTTCTATGCCTGGGGGCTGAGGCAGCTATTCTTCCATCTACAGATCTACAGGACCAGGTCAGCTGCACAACAGCAATGGTGACTCACCTCTGTTGACTTGGCATTTTCAAGGCTGATCTGTGTGTTCCCGACAGTCTTTCATAATAAATATTAAAGATAGGAAAGCTGCCAGTAGCCCAAAGGGATCTCCTCTCTTGGAAGGTTAACTCTTTTAATAGCTTAGGAAGCTGTCCTCTCAGGCAGAACTTGGAACCAGCCATGTATTGCAGGAGGTCCAGCCCCACTGAGTGTGCAGGGTAAATAACTTTATTAAAGAAGGAGGCATGTAGCTAACTCCACAAGGTTAAAGGGAAAGCTAGGTGAGAGAAAAGGACAGATGCCTTATTTTCCTGGGCTTTTCACATGCTGTGCTGTTCTTCAGTCATTTTTCAGTTGTGTCCTACTGGTCATGACCCCATTTGGGGTTTTCTTTGCAAAGATACTGGAGTGATTTGCCATTTTTTTCTTCAGCACATTTTACAGATGAGGAAACTGAGGCTAACAGGGTTAAGTGACTTGCCCAGGGTCACACAGCTAGTAAATGATTGAGGCAGGATTTGAACTCAGGAAGATGAGTCTTCCTGACTCCAAGCTCGGCACCCCATTCACTGCACCCCCTAGCTGCCCCTTCACATGCTTTATCTGTGACAAATCAGCTTAGGAGAGCTGGTTGCTCAGTAAGAGTCAAAAGCAAAGTAAAACATTTTACAAACCTTAAATCACCATCTAAATGTTAGCTCTTAGTAGAAGGTTGTCCTTCACAGGTGCTTAAGCAATGCTTGTTGACTTGAATCATATGGAAGCTAGAAATCACCTAGTTGAAATCCCTTGTTTTACTGATCAGCAAAGTGCAGCCCAGGTAAGAGTTAAGAGACAGCGTCCACGGTCACACGGTAAGTTAATGATGGAGCCAGGACAGAAATCCAGGCCTCCCGATTCCCAAACCAGAGCCCTTTGGACTGTCCCCATTACTGCCTTCTCTAGTGCCTTATTGATATGTGAGTCAACAAATAACTAAGCATTGTTTTTAATTTATGGAATAAAACAAGCATTTCCATAACATAGTACAATAAAAATGTACAACAAAATTATCAGGTAAATTTCTTTTGTTGTCTTCCCTCCCACCCATGCTGGGAGCTGGTGACCCAGTCGAAAAGGTGAAATAGTGGTCTGCACCCTCAAAGATTCTAGAGGCTGGGTAAGGCTTTTCACATAACCAAAAAAAAAAATAACAACGGAGATGGTAAAGTTGGGGAGTTTTATGGGATTGATGGATTTAGAATCAGAGGACCTGAGTTTGAATCCCAACTCTACTGATTTCTTACCTCTGTGACCTTGGATGAGTCACTAAATCTCTGTGAGCCTCAGTTTCTCTATCTGTCAAACAAAAGGGGTTGGAGTTATTGACCTCTTAGGTTCCTTCCAGCTCTAAATGAATGATCCTATAGTCCTACTAATCTCCTCTTTCACTCTCAGAGCCCATGCCAGGTGCCTAGACCTACCTCCCCTAGCCAGACTATCACCCCCACTGGCCTCTTCCCTTTCCTCTCCAAAGGGAGAAGGTCTGGTCTGGCATTTTCATTCCTTCAGGACCCAACATAGGAAAGGATTACATAATTACTCCTCAAAAAGCTGTGACTCCCCCTCTTTTGTCCAAAGAAAATATACAGCCTCTGTCATTTTATTTAATTCCTTAACTCATTAATCACTATAGAAGAGAATTTCTACCCAAAGAGGAGGAAAGAGCTGGACTATGGGAGGCCTGTGGCAGGGGAGGAGGGGGTGATTTTTCTGGACCAAGGAGCCTTAGGCACCATACAGATCTCCCCGCTAATGGGTGAGTGCCTACTGTCTCTGCTTCACTTTGTTTGTATATGCCTGACTTCTAGTTCTTCAAGTACCTGTAAGATCAAACTGTAGGTGCAGAGATAAGTGATTGACATATGTGAGATGAAGAGACTGAGAGGTTGGTAAATGGGGAGGGGGGAATAGAGATAGAGGGGTAGGCAAGTAGGAGAAAGATCAATAGGGAAATGAATGATAGAGATAGGGTAGGTAGGTGAGTAGATAGATATAGATGGATAGATATAGATAGACAAGTAGATATAAATGGATAGATAGACAAATATAGGTGGATAGTCAAATAGACAGACAGATAGATTGATTGATAGGTAGGTAGTATCTTTATTAAGTGCTCCCTAGGTGCCAGGCACTGTGCTAAGTACTATGGATGCAAATACAAGCAAGTAAGATGGCATTTCTCCTTAGACAGCTTACACTCTGATGAGAGGAGACAGTACATAAAGGGAAACTGGAAAGAGGGGATAGGGTGGAGGTGAGGAAAGCCAGTGCTTCCAAGAGAGGGAGAAAAAGTCCAGATACGAGTGAACTGAAACATGGCTAGTATCCTTCCTAAAATGGTGGACCTAGAAGGGAGTCACCAATCAGGAGAGAAGGCTTTCAGGGCACAGCAGGAGGGGTAGAGGGAGAAGAGTCCAGAAAGCTGGTCCAGGTGTGAATGCTTCCTCTAATGGTGCTGATCATAACATCTGCACACCCTTGAACACTCAGTTGTTGTGGCTGCAAAATTGATCCCATGGTGGCCAGCCCTCTGATGATAAGCTTCCTCAGTCCTAGCTTGGCTGACAACAACAAGCATTTATTAAGCACCTACTATGTGCCAGGCTGAATTAGACATAGAAGTAATGTGATACAGTGGCAAGGTTTTGGCGTAGAGGATCTGGGTTCAAATCCTGCCTCTGACATTTACTACTTGTGTGACCTTGGACAAGTCACATAATAACCTCCTTGGTCTCTTCAATTTGATCACCTCTAAAATGAGAGGAAAAAATGAAGGGTTAGACTAGATGCCCTCTGACACACCCTCCAGTTGTACATCTGTTCATCTGTGACATGCAGTTCAATATTCAATCAACAAACACTTATTAAGCCCTTACTATGTGCACAGCATCATGCTAAGAGCTGAGGATACCCAGAAGAAGCTCAAGCGGCTTAGTAGGTGCACACAGAAGTTATTCTGGCACAGACTTTGAGAACCCAGGGTCTGTTATGAAGATACATCAGAGTAGGACTTTAATGATGGTTTATGTGCTTTAAATATTAACAGTAAGCCAGAGTCCTTATGTCCCTGATGCCTCCCCATGCTGTCTTAATTGTGTAGGGTAGCGCAGCTCTGGGCCTTGGGTGGCTCAGAGACACTGACCAGCATGTGAAGGGGAAGCATGAGTGTAATACTGTGCCAAGGGCATAAACCGCAGCAAAGCCAATGGAACCAAGACTGGGAGAAATTAGCCAGGGTTCAAAGGCTTGGGCAAACCTCACAGACCAGCAGAAGCACTTGGTTAGAAGTCTGGGAAGACTGGTCTGCACAGATCCAGAACTGGACAGCAGAAAAGGCTCCATGTGGCATAACAGAAAGAGCCGGGACTCGCGCTGGCTTCAGATCCAGACTTTTGTCACTTGCCAGTTGTGACACCTTAGAAAAATCATTTTTAGGTCCCTGGGCCTCTGTTTCCTCCAGATTGTACATTTTCACTGGGCTTTCTCCCATGCCTGGAATTGTCTCCCTCCTCATTCCCTGCCTCCTGGCTTCCCTGGCTTCCTTCAAGTTCCAGCTAGAATCTCACCTTTTCCTGTCCCCTACAATGCTGCTGCCTTTCCTCTGGGATGATCTCTAATTTATCACACAGGATACATGTATCTTGTTTTTACATAATTGCTTGCATGCTGTCTTCCCCATTAGATTGTAAGCTCCTCAAGGGCGGGGATTGTTTTTGCTTTTCTTTGCTTAGCACAGTGCCTAGCACATTGTAGGCATTTAATAAATGCTACTTGACTGACCCAGACCAAAACGCCCTTCCTTGGGACCCCTCCCCAACATGAGTTGTCTTTACCTATTAGAATGCCCCTGGAGGGCAGAAGCTGTCTTGCTTGTGTTCCCAGTGCTTAGCACATAGCAAGCATTTCATAATGAATGTTTTTTCATTTGTTCATTCATTCAAAAGCTTTGTAGACAGAGCTTATTGGCTCGAGGACAAAATGCAAACTCACAGAACCACAGAATTTGAGAGATGGAGGGGACTAAAGTGACCCCTTCATCCAATCCATACACCAAAGAAATCCCCTCTAACTTACAAGAAATAACCTCACCTCTGCTTGAAGGCTTTCAGCAAAGCGGAAATCTAACGCGTGTGTTGGAGGCCACTGCCACTTCAGGACAATTCTAGTTGAGACTGGGGCAGCTAGCTCGTGCCATAGTGGATAGAACACAGGCCCTGGAGTTAGGAAGACTCGTCTTCCTGAGTTCAAATCTGGCCTTAGACACTTCCTAGCTGTGTGACCCTGGGCAAGTCATTTAACCCTGTTTGCCTCAGTTTCCTCATCTGTAAAATGTGCTGGAGAAGGAAATGGCAAACCTCTCCAGTATCTTTGCCAACAAAACCCCAAATGAAGTCATGGAGAGCCAGAAATGAGTGAAAATCAAAACAAATTGTTGAGACACTCTTCCATCAAGCTTCGGTTTATCTCTTTGTGCCTTCTACCCATTGCTTTTGGTTCTACCTTCCTATGCTTGGCATTCGAAGCCCTTCACAAACTGGTTCCAAACTACCTTCCAGGTTCAGTTCACACACGTTACTGTCCTTCACCCAACACTCTGCATTCCCCCCCCAAACAGTTTGTTGGTCATTCCCTGCAGCCAGCAGGCCATCTCTGTGCTTTCACTGGCCTGACCCCAAGGCCTGAGGTGTGTTCACTGCTCTCCTTCACCTAATTATTTGTTCTGCTCTCCTCAGATGATGTCATACTTAGGTTTCTGTTTCATATGTCGTCACCTCCAGAGAAATGTCAGCCCCTGCAGGGCAGGTGTTTTGTTGTTGTTTTGGGTATTTATATTTCCCATATCTAACAGATATTAACCACTTAAGAAGGAAATATTTGTTGAAATACAGGGTCTACATATACACTGAAAGAATTCCAGTCCCTTCAGTAATATCAGTAACAACATTGCTTTTATAGTCCAATAATAACAACACTTTGCTTACATTATCACGTTATCCTCACAACTACCTTGTGAAGTAGTTAGTGTGCATTTTCTTTTCCCTGTTTTACAAGTTAGCAAACCAGGATCAGAGAGGTCTAATGGTCACATGGCCAGTAAGTACCTGGTATAGGTTTTGAACCCGGGTCTGAGACAAGGACAGTATACATTGTATGTTATGGGTCTGGCCTTCAGGAAAATCCTAAAAGAGATGGTTGTTCTGAAAAAAAAAATCATTATTAGAAACAAACTATGAGATTGAATTCCATGGAAACTCCCTAGAGTGCTTCATCTTTCTGTGGTCTGGTTTCCTATCAATTCTCTGGCCCTGGGGACCAAGTGCTCACCACAATTGCTTCTCTGAGGAAGGTGATAGATGGGGACAGATTCTTATCTTCCTTGAGACAGCAAGATGAGAAACAGGAGCTTGAGTTTGCATGGCCTTTATGCTCTCCTGACTTGGGGATCACCATTCCTCCCCTCTTCTGGGAAATCTTTTGTGGCAAACTACATGTAACTAGTTTAAAATCTTTTGTATATTGTTTTAAAGGATTAACATGCTCGGACTGTGGGGGAAGGACTTGTTCCTTTGAACAACATGTGGGTTGGCCCGAGCAATTTTTTTAAAAAGCAGAAGTTATCAAGTCAAATTAAGTCTGTAAGCATTTATTAAGTGGCTCCTAGGTGCCAGACCCGTACTAAGTATTGAAAAAAGCTTCCAAAAGGACTGATTCATTCATAAACAATACGAGAGATGTTTAACTGAGTTGGTTAGTTTTTGTCAAGGGATCCTCCCGATTTGAAGGGAATCACTGTAGAATCAGGCACAGACTATGCACGTGTCAGCCAGGCTCCTGGGAATCCCTTTTGACCCTTCTCTCTCCCTAGATCCCATATCCGATGAGTTGCCAGGTCCCTTAGATGTTCTCTTCGTGATTTTTCAGCCAGCTGTCTCTACTGCTCTTGTGAAGGACTTTGCAACCCTCGAAGTATTAAATAAATATTAGCTGTTATCATTGTCATTATGTGAATCTGTCAGCTTGTATCACAAGGAGGAAAGGAAAATGATCAGAAGACCTGATCTTGACTTAGAAGCTGAAGGGCTCGCCAAGACTTTCTAATTTAGTCCCGTCATTTTCCAGATAAGGAAATTGGAGGCCAGAGAAGCCCCCTATACATACACATACACATATGTTATATATTTCACATGTTCATATATGTATATGTGTGTGCATACTATGGTGTTTTACATGTTCGCTTGTGAATATGTACATATGTGTTCATGCCACATTATATATTTATATATTTCCTTCCTCTGAATATATATACATATGTGTTGATATATAGTTACATAGTATATTGTGTATTATATATAGTGTTATATAATATATATAATATCTATATAGTGTTCATTGTGGAAGCACTAGGGTTCATCGCACATAAGCCAGCGCTGTTTTCTGCCATCTGAAAGACTATTTGAATCTACCTCCAAGGCCTCATTCAACCATTCTCCCATGTAAATTGGAAGGCAAACACTCCAAAGAGAATTATGAGATAGTCAGATAGACTATTTGTTGTAGTTTTTCTTTTGTACTTAATCCCAGAAATAACTGAAAGGGCGTTAGGGAGGGGTGGGACAAACATTAATTCCCAGACACATACAGGCGCAGAATTTCAATTGTGAAATCTGTCTTGGTGGCAAAACCTAAATTATGCCCTGGAGTGTGGGCATTCTGCCTCAAAATAGAAAATGAGGCAGTCTCACCAGGCTGCGTGGCTATGAGGCTTATGCTGTTTTGTCTCAGTGACATGGAACAGGCTGTGAACCTCTATGGCACTTGAATGAAGCAGTGTCAGACCAATGGCATCAGGTCTGATGGAAGACGGAGCAAGAATAGAAAGCAGCTCCTCAGACAGGCCCTCATCCAAAGAATCAAAGGCTCAGGAACAACCCAGCTTCCCCAGCCTCCTCCCAACACAGGCCTTCCACAGGGAGCAGACCTTCTTTTACTTTCCTGGACATCACTGCAAATCACATCTGCAAGTTGGCCTCTGCCACTGCCTTTCCTCCTCCCAAACACATGTTGATGGAGGCGCCATGTCTTCCCTCGTCCAAGCCTCACGTTGGTGGAGGCTGCCAGCTCTCCTGTCCTCAGAGGAGCACCCTCCTCCTTGGGCATGCATTTGCATCCTTTGGATGCTAAGAAGTGGACGATGCAGATGGTGGATGACGATGTAAGATGACATGCCCCAGTGCTGTTTTCATGTAAGCAATTCCCTAGCTCAAATCCATTGGGTGCTCTGTTCTTTCCCTCTTCTTCTCTGCAGTAGCCCTCTTCTTTGGATGCTATCAATGGTCCAATACTATGTAGGCAGTAGTATAGATGCTGGTGTTTAAACAAAGAGCTTGACGCCATTCCGTGTGATTTTTGCCCCCAAATGTTTCACTTATTCAGGATGGCAAGCTTAATTTTTCTCTCTAGCTCACCCAATACCTTCTCTGAGTGGGAGGCTGAGCTGGGGACAGATGGCACTTGGAAGACCATTTTAATGGGCTTTGAAGGCAATTGAAGGACTTGGAATGTCACGTGATAAGCTTAGCTGAGTTCTGGAGATGTTAGGCCTCTTACTGTGTCAAGTTCTGGCCTCTTCTTTTCTTCCTATGAGCTCTTTCCAAGACTGTTGTTGGGGCTGCTTTAACCACATGCTGCTAAAGGACTGGTGTTGTACCTAATTTATTCGATTGTCTTCAGAAAGACTTCCATCAGAGTTAAACACTGGCATGAGGTCCGAAGGCTCTTGGGAATATCCAGCTGAAATCTCATCAAACCTTAGGCAAAATCTTTCCCATAATCCTTTGGAGTCCTAGAAAGGAATGAAGTTGAGTTTGCCATGTAATACCTAGAAATGGAATATTGTGGGACTTTGCAAGGGCTGGGATGCCTATACCAGGACAAGCAATTCTGTGTGGGCTCATAGGCAGGACCAAGGGAGGGTGTCCCTTTATATCCCCATCCCCACTCAGCCTGGGCCCTTGGGCAAGTGTTCTACCTCGTATGTACCTTAGTTCTCCTTCCCTCATTAAGATCCTCTGAACTATAATTAGATTGATCAGAGGAGTTGGAGAGAAAAGTGATTTGCCTTATTACCAGTGTTTATTGTAATGTCCAGTGGTTTACTGCCTCTTTCTTTGTTTGTTTTTGGAGTCACGTTCATCTGTAATTTTGTTTCTGCTGTTCGTGGGTAAGATTAGCTGCCTCAAATGTTTGGGGCTAAAAGCAGGAAGAATTTATTTATCTGGAAAAATACCCCCAGGTCCAATGAATATGTACATAATACCTTTTGCGTGTTGATGCAGCTGGGGCAAGGGGAGAGGTTATCATTCTCATCCCATCGTTAAGACGAATGTTTCCTTTTCATACAACCTGAGTCTTTGGTCAATAGAGAAGATAAGAGTCTTGAGGGTGGAACCATTTCCTTTCATCTTTATGTGGCTAGTATTTAGTACAATGCCTGGCACACAGTAGGCATGCTTGATGTGGAAGGCCAGTAATAGAATAACCACACATTTCTGTAGGGCTTCAGGTTTTAGGAAGAATGTTCCTCACCACAGCTCTATGAGGTAGAGAGGACCATCATTCTCAGCTCCGTGTTGCAGATGTGAAACTGAGGCTCCCAGGTAGTAAGTGATGTGGCCAATTATATGCAGCATCCCTACTTTGTCAGAGCAGGAACCCCATCACCTTGCCCACCTCACTATTCTGAATGTCCTTGAATGGTTTAAATAGCTATGCAGCCCTTGACCAATAATTGCACTCTCTGTTTATTCCATGTTTGGAGAAAAATGTGTCCAGAAAATCAAGGCAGTGCCATGACATTCCCTTGTAATAGGAATGTTGCCAGAAAGTGTGGTCCAGAAGAGCTAGATTTGGCATCAAAGGACTCAGGTTTGAATAACCACTTTATCTCGTCCTCTCTGTGAGATCTTGAAGATGAGGCCACTTCACCAACCACTCGGGGCTTCAGATTCTTCATCTCTAAAATGAGGGGCTGGACCAGATGGCCTCTTGAGGTCCCTCCCACCTCTCTATGATCCTGGGATTTCTTCTAGATCGGAATGAATGCTTCTACAAATTCCTCTTGGAGAACTTTTCTCTTGCTTTGAGTATCGACAGCATGAATGAACCACTACTTATTAAGTGCCAGCTGTATGCCAGGCAATTTGCTAGGCGCTAGGGTCTCAAGTACAAAAGAATGAAGCAATCCCTTTCGTTCTAATGGAGGAGACCGCAAGAGCCTCCAAGAATGTATACGGCATAAATATAGGTAAATAAATAACAATTGAACACAATGTCCTCAAACATAAGATCATTTGAGAGGGAGGGCACTGGAGCATCTCACTGTAGACAGTGGTTCTATATCTCCTAAAGCCATGAGAAAAGAGAAGCTAGGAACTCCCCTTTAGGGAGCTACAGATTATCTTTCTATGGCTTTGAAGTAAGAGGAAGGAGTAGATGATGATGGGATGAGAAGAAGAGCTTACAGGAGATGGGGTGTATGGGCTGTTCAAGAGGACTAGCGTCTCTGGTGGGAGGACTGCTAAGCTCTTTTCAGGGCTTCTCATCCACCTTTGCTGTCTACCTGATTCACTCAACTCTCGCCTGTGGCTCCAAGAAGCTGCAGCCACACCCTGGTAAGCTGTCTCAGCAGACAGAATCAACTAGGTTGAGAGTAACTGACAGCCCTCAAACCCATCAGTGAATTAGGGGGGTGTCTCCCCTAAGCATGTGAAGACGTCCACTGGCAAAATTGATAGAAGAGAACAATTTGTTCCAAAGGCCGTGAAGGAGGCTGAAGCAGGTGCTGTGGAGTGCTTAGAGCTTGGTCACATTGACTCTGGAGGAGAGAGTGAGGCTGAGGACTGTGCAGCTCTGCCTCACTTGAATCTGATTTCATGCACAAGTGAAGACATCACCATGATGTCATTGGTGCTCTGCAAACACAAAGGACAAGCACCACCAGCAGCAGCAGGTGAGGGGACAAACTTCATGCCTGGTTGTTCGAAAGCTTCCATTCATACCCTTTGCATTAAGCTCCGCCTTCCTGGCTCAGCCGCTGGACTACACTGAATACCATGCAGGGGTTGGCTGACATTTATAGGATGTTTCTAAGAATCTCCCTTCTGGATTTAGGAGAAAACAAGGGAGTTTTGCAGTGAGGTATTCCTGTTCTTTTCCATCACACCAAGGGAATAATCCCTGCATTTTAATCACCCTCTCACGTGATTAGGAATGGTGATGACCTTTTCATCTGTCTATTCCCAATTACATTTCTTCTTGTTTGATTTTGGCAAGCGTTTGAGAGAGCATTGTTAACGCACATGTGTGCGTCTGTGTGTGTGTGTGTCTCTTTGGTTTGTAGTTGGCTCAAACTCTTTCAGAGTACAAGTCCTGGGCAGGTGAAGAGGGGGGAGTGAGTCTCCTACTTCCACCATCCGCTGTTCCCTACGTGAACCCCACCTCCCAGCCATTAACAACCCAACAAAAATGATTCTGTGTAGTTTCCTCCATCCTCTATACTAATAGTAAATAATAATAGGTATTTATAGCATAAAATTTGGAAAGGTCTTTACACACATTATTTTATTTAATCCTCACAACAACTCAATGAGGTAGGTAATATAGATCATAAGATCATGGGTTTATAGGCTCATAGATTCAGAACTGAAAGGGAACTCAGAGGCCATCTGGTCCAAATATCTTCATTACATATGAGGAAATCCAAAAGGTTAAATGAGTTACCCGAGGTCCTACAGAATGGGAGAGGCATGATTTGAATCCAGATCCTCTGACTCCAAAGCCAATGCTGTTTCTAGTGAACCATTTTACAGATGGGAAAACTAAGATCAAAAGAGGTGATGTGACTTGCCCATGGTCACACAGTAAGACAAGATTCAAACCAAAATCTTCCCAATCCCAAATCCAATGCTCCGCCCTCACTATTTTATGGGAAGGATCATAAAATCCACTAAAGTATTTGGAGTCAGAAGACATGAATTCAAAAGCTAGTTCTGCTAGTTACATTCTCTGTCTCCTTGGACAAGTCACTTCAGGTATTTGACTCCAATCTTGTAGGGTTGTTGTGATGATTGACTGAATTTGCATATGTAAAGTGCTTTGAAAACTCTTAGATATTATACAAATGAGATGGTGGTGATGATAATGATGATGATGATGGTGGTGGTGGTGGTGGTGGTGGTTACCTAAGTTCACATGTCTAGTAAGCAGCAGAGTGAGGATTTGAACCCATGTCCTCTGGGACCTTCTGGAAGGAGAGCAGTCTCACAAAAACTGAGAGAAAAGTGGCATTAAGCTACTTTAGAAAGAAGTTTATAGGAAAGAAGTATTTGGTAGGGAGAAAGAAATGGGAGGATCATCTTGTCTGGGCTTAGGCAACAGAGTGGAAACATGAGAAGGAAATGCTGCCATAATTCTCCTTGAGCTGAGTCAGGAGATCAAAGGAAGAGAGAAGAAGAAATGAAGTCAAGCTTAACTTCTTGTGAATGAACTTTGATCTTTGCATGAGAACTATCTCTGATGAAAGAGTTTGTCTTCTTTTCTCTGTGGCTGGGTTTTTTCTGGGGGGAGGAGGTCAGAAATGGAGCAGGAAGTAATTTATCTTGCCAGAATTATAGAGCTGAAAGGAATCTAAAGGTCATCCAGACCAGTTACCTCATTTCACAGATGAGAAATCTGAGACCTAGAGAGGAGGGAAGGAAGGAACAAGCATTTATTAAGCACCTACTGTGTGCCCAGCACTGCGCCAAGCACTTTAAAAGCATTATTGCATTTGATCCTCACAGCAACCCTGGAAGGTAGGTGCTATCATTATCCCCATTTTACAGTTGAGAAAACTGAGGCAGACAAAGTTTAAGTGACTTGCCCATGGTCACACAGCAGATAGTGATCTGAGGCTGGATTTGAACTCAGGTCTTGGCCCAGTGCTTGGCCAAATGCAATATCCACTGCATCACCTACCCAGAAAAGTTGCTATTTACTCACTATCACACAAACAGTAGTAGCAAAGCCAGTACTAGGGCTATAGTCTCCTAGTTCCCATTATAGGGATCTTTTCCTTAAGCCACACTGCCATCTTTGGCCCCAGCCAGAACCAACTGATATAAGTAAAGAACACTTCAATCCAGGATGAAAGATGTCTCACTAGACAAAGTCTTACGGCACCTAGAAAAGTATATCGTCACAAGTGAGGAGGAGCATGTCACTGTACCATTCTCAATGCACAAATGCCTAGATTATTGTTACAGCTACCATGTTGGTGTGTTGAGTCATTTCAATTGGGTCTGACTCCTCATGACCTCATTTGGGTTTTCTTGAAAGATACTGGAGGGGCAGCTAGGTGGCTCAGTGGATAGAGCTCTGGCCTTGGAGTCAGGAGGACCTCAGTTCAAATCTGGCCTCAGACACTTGACCCTTACTAGCTGTGTGATCCTGGGCAAGTCACTTAACCCTGATTGCCTCACCAAAATAAATAAATATATTTTTAAAAAAGAAGAAGAAAAAAGATACTGGAATGGTTTGCCATTTCCTTCTCCATCTCATTTTATAGGTGAGGAAGCTGAGGCAAGCAGATCTATAATTTCCCCAGGGTTCTCATCAATATCATCTTTGATTCCTGTCTTTGTAGCATAATTCCTGGCACAAAAAAGACACACTTAATCAATGAATGTTGATTGACTGATCGATTAATTATGATGTTAGAGAGTTGCCTGAGGCTCAGAAAGCATTGAGGCTTTCCAGGATCTTACAACTAGTATCAGAGACAGGATTTGTCAAGGGTTTTGGGGGAGTTTTGTTGTTTGTTTGTTTTTTGCTATCTGCTACCCCAGCAGTTCTCACAATCTGTACAGTCTTAAAAATTATTGAGGACCCCAAAGAGTTTTTGTTTATGTGGGTTATATCCAGGGGTCTGCTGGTAAATGTTTAACAACCAGCTCACAGGAGTGGGGGAGATGCATTAATCTGTATTAACATTTTCTCCATCACTTTCTTAAGTCTAGAAATCAACAAAACAATAAATCGAATTCTGATTGTAGCATTTGCTAATTTCTAAGGTGTAGATACTCACACTGAAAATTTAGCAAATGGTTCTCTCAAGCTGGTACAAACTAGATCCAGCACTCCCGTGATATCGATATTTACCATATTAGAAATTAAAACTGACACATTTTAGAGTACTTATTAATCATTTAAAAAATAGCAGTAATAAACTCATTATATGTTCAGATAAATAACATATTTACATGAAAAACAACTAAATTTTCTGAAACAAATGAGAGGAGAAGAGTGGCCCTATTTTCATATTATTGCAAATCATTTTACTGTCTGGCCTAATAGAAAACAATTAGATTCTCTTATCTGCTTCTGCAATCAATCTCTTGCAATATGTTATCTTGGTTTAATTATATGAAAAAGAGTATTTTTTAATTAATTTATTTCAAACTTAAATACACAATAAGAAAAGAAAAAGAAACATGTTATAAACTTAAATACAAAACAAGAAAAAAAAAAGCATTGCCAAATATACAGCAATAAATTTCCATTTCAAGAAAGCCTATACAATAAATACTACACACTGTGTTTAGAGCTGTCCATCTTTTCTTTGCTTCCTTATAAATTTTCTTTGTTCATTGCTGTGCACTTTTTTCTTTGTTCTTTTTTTCCCCTTTCTTCCTCCCCTTCCCCAAGGAGGCTACAATTAAGCGTGGATATATATTTAGATAGAGAGAGATACACATACATATATACATATGTATGTACACATACACCTATACACATATAAACACAAGCATACGTGTATACATATACATACGCTTACATACCCCTACATATACTTAGATATCTATAATCATACTCATATAGACATATACATTCATATGCATTTATGTAAGACTGTGCTATCTTTATTTGTCCTCTGTTTCTCTGAGTAGATAATGTTTTCCTTCAGAGGTCCGAATCTTTCCTTATTTTTCTAATTCCACTAACTCGTCATTTCCTGTACCACAATAATATTCCAACCTTATACTATCTAGTTATAAACAATATTGATTAATATGGCTGACATATAGTATAGTTTCCTCATTTTTCTCTTTTAATTAAATCTATTTTAGCTTTAGCTTTGTCTGAGATCATGATTACTACCCTTGCTTTTTTTTCCCTAATAAACTCTGCTCTTGAGCTTTATTTTATGTTTGTGTGTATCTCTTATTTCCTATCTCCCCTGACTCCTCTACTTCTACCTACCACCTTGCCCTCTTGTTGCTTCATTTCCCCCCCCACCAGAGATCCTCTCCTTATCCTCTTCCCCACCCCTCTCTTATTCTCTCCCTCACCCTAAAATCCCTCCCTTATCCTCTTCCCCCACCCTATCCCCTATGCCTTTTTTTCTTTCTGAATTTAGAAGACTTTTACGGCCTTCTAGATATATATGTATTGTTCCCTTCTTAACCCATTCCCATTGAGAACAGGGTTCCAGAACTACCAGCCCTCCCCCCCTTCCAATTCCTTTGTGTCAGTTCTTCCTCTTGCACCTCATTTATATAAGATAATTACTCTTTTTACCTTTTCCTAAATGATTTGCTTTTTAGTATCTCATCATACTCAGGTCTACCCCAATCTTTCTTTCTAACTACCTAATTACTAATAACAATCTTAGACACACAGTTTACATTTCCTCATACAAAAAGTAAACAGTGTATCCTTATTGAGTCTCTTGTAATTAGTCTTTGATGTTTACCTTATATTTCTCTTAGCTCTTATAGGTCAAATTTTCCATTGATTTCAGGTCTTTTTGCAACAAAATCCTAAAAGTTGGCAATTTGTTGAATGCCCTTTTTTTTCCATTCAGGATTATGCTTAACTTTGCAGGGTATGATATTTTTGGCTACAGCCCCAATTCTTTTGCCCTTCAATATATAGTGTTCCAAGACTGAGTGTAACTGCTTCTAGGTCTTGTGTGATTCTAATTGTGGTTCCACCATATTTGAATTTTTTTTCCTTGTTACTTATAATATTTTCTCCTTGAGTTGGAGGTTTCAGAATCCAGCTATAGTATTCCTGTAGGTTTTCCTCATAGGATCTCTTTCAGGTGGTGATCAGTGGATTTTTTTCTATTTCTACTTTACTCTCTTGTTCTAACACTTCAGGACAATTTTCTTTAATTATTTCTTGTATTATTATATCAAGATTCTTTATTCGATCATAGATTTCAGGTAGTCTAATTATTCTCATGTTTTCTCTTCTTGATCTGTTCTCCAGGTCAGTTGTTTTTCTTATGAGATATTTCACTTTCTCTTCTATTTTCTCATTCTTTACATTTTGTTTTGTTATTTCTTGGTCTCTTATAACTTCACTGACTTCCCCTTGTCCAATTCTAATTTTCAAGGAATCATTTTCTTCCTTAAGATTCTAGATCTCCTTTTCTAGTTGGTTGATTTTCTTTTCATAATCTTCTTGTTTTTCTTGGATTATTCTTATTTTTTCTATTTTTTCCTCACGTTCTCTCATTTGATTTTTAAAGTCTTTTTTAAGTTCTTCTATGAATTCTTTTTGGGCAGGTGACCTTTTGGCATTACTCTTTGGGGACAGGAGAGGCTTTTTTGCTTCTATACACTCCTCTGAAGATGAACGCCAGTTTTCTCTATTATCTATTCTAGTAACTTTCTGTGGTTAGATTCTTTCTCCTTTGCCTGCTCATTTTTTTTTTAATTTATAGCAGTAATCACATCTGGTCCTGGGGTGTGGGGGATGCAGATCCTCCTTCAGTTTTCCCCTCTAGCCTGGAACCCAAACCAAGAACTCTGCCCACAGCCAGTGGTTTCCCTGCCCTACTGCTTCTGAACTAAGCAGGTGTGTGCTGGTTCCTTCTCACCCAGGGCCACATCTTGGCAGCACAGCTGGGTCTGATGTCCCTTATCAGCAGAGCTTCCTTCAGTCTTCTCCTGCTCAGATACCCAACTCCCCACGCTGTCTGAGAGGTAAAAATTCCTGTGCCTGGGCCAAGGCTACCTCCCAACTCAGCTAACCTTAGTACAGGCAGCTTGTTGTTTCAGCAGAAATAGCCTAGAGGTGTTTACTCTTCACAGGGACCAAACCTTGGTCCTGGGATTTTTCTTCCAATTGTCTCAGGAGGACCCTTGTTCTGCCTCTACTCTTGTTTGTTTTTACCACTCTACATTTGCCCTGAGGGGCTATTTTGTCTTGTTTGGGAGAGAAATCTGGAGAGCTTGAAATTTTCTGACCTATTCAGCCATCTTCCCAGAATTCTCTCAAAGAAAGTATTTTGATACATAGAATTATTCCGAAAACAGTTTTGGCCTCACAAAAGCCCCTAAAAGGGCCTCAAAATTCATACTTTGTTTGAGAGCCACTGGATTCTGCCATACTGTCTCTCTCTCACATGCTTCATGGTCACAAGTCATAGATTTAGGGTTGAAAGGAACCATAGAAACTATCATGCTTCAGTAGTCAATAAATCAATAAACATTTTTTAAGCACCTGTTATGTGCTGGTCACTGAGCTAAGTGCTAGGAATAAAAGTTCATTTTACAAACTGGCTCAGAGAGAAATTAAGTGACTTGCCCAGGGTCACACAGTTGGTAAGTCACAGTGGCAGGTTTTGTCTTTCTGTTTCCCAGTCAGGCACTCTGTCAACTACATTGTCCTGCCTTTTGAAAACGTAATAAACATATGTGCAGTAATAAAAGGTCATAGAAGGGAGAGATCAATGTAGCAGCCACATAGGACTTGCTCCCATGTATGTAGTATCCAATAAAACTACCCATAGAAATTCTAGTACCTTCCTCTATCCACCTCCAGGGGACAGCCAGGAGTTGGGTGAGCATTTAGGTCCCAATGAGCTTCTAAGAGTTGACTCCAAGGTAGAGAAATTATATGCTTTTTACCTTTTTCCTGTCATCCTCCTTCCCTCCTTTTCCAACTCTTTTTCTCCCTTTCTCAGAATGTATAACCTGAGGTATGAAAACATCTATTACAACTGGATGCCCAAACACTGGAGGTACATTTCTGGGACCCACCGCCACAAGTTTCCATTGTATTCATGGCCCCTGGGTTGCTAGCAGACATATTCTCATCCTCTGACTCTCCAAAGCAATTTTCTTTTGCGTGTGTTCAGAAGGCTATCCCCCAGGGACCAGCCCCTATGAAGTCAGTGACCTGATAAAGCAGACGGTTGAACCAGTGATCCCCAGACTATTCCCAAAGGAAGCCTGGGTAGCTGCCCAATTAGCTGTAACCACTCTGAGGGATTCCTTCTGCTCTTTTAACTCAGTGACCCAGAGAGTTACAGCTTAACAACCTCCAGCAGAAGAGACAGGGGCAATTAGTTATTTGTTCCTTCTTAGGAAATGATCCCCAGCTCACACTGAAAATGTATGTACATGTGTTTGCAGGAAAGGTTTCTGAACAAGGAAGACCATGCTCTGAGAAATAGAGATTCTAAATTTGTCATATGATAAAAGTTACTCTCAAAATGGGGCAGCTAGGTGGTGCAGTGGACAGAGTGCCAGGCCTGGAGTCAGGAAGACTCATCTTCCTTAGTTCAAATCCAGCCTCAGACATTTCCTAGCTGTATGACCCTGGGCAAGTCACTTAACCCAATTTGCCTCAGTTTCCTCATCTATGAAATGAACCGGAGAAGGAAATGGAAAACCACTCCAGAATCTTTGCCAAGAAAACCCCAAATGGGGTCACAAAGAGTTAGACACAACTGGAAATAAATGACTGAACCTTCAAAATCCAGAACATCAAAAACAGTGGTAACTGGACCATCATTAGTCCTTTCTTAATCCCCCAGCTGCTAGGACCTTCCTCCTCCTGCCCCTCAATTATTCTGCATTTGATGTATATTTTTTGCATATATTTAATATCTTCTTACTTACCTCCATCTATGCCATATATCTCTATGTATATTTGTTGTCAGTCCAATTAACAATGTGAACTACATGAAGGCAGGAATTGTTTTTGCTTTTTTTTGTATCTGCAGCATTTAGCATTTAGCACAGTACATGGGCACCTAGGAGAGGCTTAACAAATGTTTGTTGGTTAATTGATTAATTAATATTCAGAAATATACCAGTTCCCTCCCCTGATAAAATGTAAACTTAGAGATGGAGGGGGCCTCAGAAGCCCATCTGATCTGTCCCGCTGAAGGCCCTTCTATCTCTGATTCTATGATCTCGGACTAGTAAAACATGCCTTATAACAAAGCATGAGATTACTGATATAGGGGAAGAATTTCTAAACCAAGAGGTTGTTTAGCATTGATATGAGTGACTGAAGGAGAGAGTGGAATGGTCTTTTCTAGGATTTTAAGTGTAAGATACATTTCTAGCTTTGCTGGAGGGTTTTCTTGCCCCAACATTAGGGGAATGGACTGTATGGCCTCTCAGAGTCCTTCACTCAGTGATTAGGTTTGATTCAATGATAGGTCAGACTTGAAGGAAAGTCTAAAGAAGTAACTCTCTTGAATCTTGCATTGAAAAAGGAACCTAACTGAGCAGGGAAGGGGAGTCTGTTTGTGAAAAGAAAAGGGAATGGGCTTGTTGAAAAAGATATGGAGCAGTGCTGAGAGATATAAGAGCATATTTTCTCCTTCCCAAAAGTACTTTGTGTCTGAGTGGATTCATGTAACATGTGAACCTTCCCTCTCCCCAAAGCTTGTATATGTTGAACACTTTGGTGACCAAGGAATTAGAGCAGGAATTCCCAACCCTTGTGTGATACCAGAGAATGGTAGATGGGAAAGCAAGCTGGATCAGGAGGCAGACAACCTAGGTTCAAACCCCAGCTCCACCACATGCTACCTGTGTGACCTCAGGCAAATCACTTAATATCTCTGAGCCTCAGTTTCCTCATCTGTAAAATGGGGGGGTTACTTCATGACCTCTAAGGTATCTACCTGCTCTAAATCTGCAGTCTCTATAATCTACAGAGTACGAAGAAATTATCAAAACAAAATTAATTTTAATTCATTTTCATAAAGAAAACACAAATATTCCCTATAGTACTTTGGAATTGGGGTGGGGGGGGATGGAAGGGAGGTAAGAAGGAGTGTAACAAAAATCAATCAAATCAATAATGTCCAAATTCCAAAAAGGCTGTGAATCATTGGATGAAAAGATAATGGAAGGAACTTTGGAAGGAGAATGGTAGTTGATTTGAGGGAATAGGGTGGTTAATATGTTCATTGAGTGAAAAGGGTTGCCTTTATAGGATATATTTGTATATATAAAATATATAGGATATATGTACACATAGGCTATGTGTGTACATATGTGTATGTGTTTATGTGCATACATATATACACATGCATGTGTATATGTATTATGTATGTGTACATATGTATATGTGTGTATATGTATATATATGTAAATAATGTGCCTTAGAAGAATAAAGGAAAACACAGTGTATTGCTTTTCCAGATGCCACCAATAAGGACAAAAGCCATCATTCCAACAATAGAGATAAACCTGATTTCTCTTCACTTGCCCTTGGGATCATACCAGTGTCTTTACTATGAAACCTGGGGTCTTCTCCCCAAATCCATGTTATTCACCTTCAACGTGCATGACATTCCCAATCTTCATTCTTCCACGGTTTAAAAATCAGCTGTATCTTTCAAGTACATCCAAGTCTGCCATATTGGGCTTTAATACAGTTGTAGTTAGTTGACTGAATTAATTTAGTTTATTTCACCCTACCTATTTTGATTTAGCAACTCCGGAACTCATTATGCCAATTCATGCAAATGGTATGCAAATGGGGGTGTGCCCCCCCCCCAGATCAACTGGGGGAAGTTGGGCAGCCTTCTGTAAGATGCCTTGAATATAGATTTGTATTTATTCCACAAGCCCATATTTAGGGGCCCTGGACACTTTATTTGAGATCCACAGTCTATTCAGTCCTTAGTCTTTTGTACTAAGGATTGTAGGTGAATGCTCAGCTGATTTACATACTGAAGGCTGCCTTGGAGGAAGAGGGCAGGAAAATAGGAGTATAAAATTGTAATAACCTTTTTATGATCCAAATTTTTAGAAAAAGCAACTTTACAATCTGAATGTTATCACCCAAATGAAAAGTGGCTGTACACCAGCTGTGCATCTGTCTCCTTATTATCCTATTTACAACATACTTCCTTTGGAAGTCACAGTCCTTTCTCCATGAAACTGGTCAGTTAAGAGGTATTGATTAAGCACTATGGCCCCTGAACTCAAGAAGCTCATGCCCAAACCGGGCCTGGGCGGAGTGGG
This sequence comes from Phascolarctos cinereus, assembly GCF_003287225.1. NCBI lineage: Eukaryota > Metazoa > Chordata > Mammalia > Diprotodontia > Phascolarctidae > Phascolarctos > Phascolarctos cinereus. The sequence continues at coordinate 41,263,010 of NW_027555514.1, forward strand.
GGGGAACAACATATAAATATAAGGTATGTCCAAGACACATCCAGAGAAAGTCATCTTAGAGGGAAAAGTGCTGACAGGTGAGGGTGGGGCTAGAAAAGGCCAGTGAATGATGGTAGGTGGGATGTGCCCAAACACAAAACTATGACCTCTGAAGAACAGTGACCATGGGCTCTGCGCTGAATAGACAATAGCCTGGCATAGTAGATGGATGTTTGAACTTGAGGTCCAGAGATAAAAAAAAAAAAAAGCTAATGTGGCTTAGTCTGCCCCAAGAAGACTCAGTGAACAGGACTGTAGGCCCTCTGCACCCTACCCTGGTCAGATAACACCTGGCATATTGTGTCTAGTTCTGGAGGTCACTGCCAAACCAGAGGAGGAGGGTGAGCAGGGTGGCGGCAGGCCTTGAGATGAGGCCACAATACATAACCAATAGTAGAATTTGCAAGAGTACACATATTATTGGAGACGGCTAGGTGGCTCAGTAGATACAGCACTGGGCCTGGAGTTGGGAAGACCTAAGTTCAGATCCAGTCTCAGATACTTACTAGCTATGTGACCTTGGACAAGTCACTAAATCTCTGTTTGCCTTAATCTACTAGAGAAGGAAATGGCAAACCACTCTAGTATCTTTGACAAGAAAACTGCACTGGGTGGGAGGGGAGCATCTAGGCGGCACAGTGGATAGAGCACCAGCCCTGGAACCAGGAGGACCTGAGTTCAAATCTGGCCTCAGACACTTGACACTTTCTAGCTGTGTGACCTTATGTAAGTCACTTAACCCCATTGCCTAACAAAAACAAGCAAACAAACAAAAAGGAAAAAAAAAAGTGCATGGAAAAGTATGGCCCACAGGTTCATGAAGAGTCAGGCATGACTGAACAATAACAACATGTAAATTATTACAAAGGTTTATTTTCTTTTTTTGTGGGGGGAAGGGAATGTGGGAGGTAGAGAAAATAAATGCTTATGAATTGAAAAAATAAAAATAGATTTTAAAATGAAAAGAAAATAGCTTAAATGTACTAAGAGAGAGGAGAAAGGAAAGAGAAAAAGGAAGGAAAGAAAGAAAAGAAGGAAAAGGAAAGGAAGGAAGGAAGGAAGGAAGGAAGGAAGGAAGGAAGGAAGGAAGGAAGGAAGGAAGGAAGGAAGGAAGGAAGGAAGGAAGGAAGGAAGGAAGGAAGGAAGTTATGTTATATGAGAACTTGGGATGTCTTGCTTGGAGAAAGGGGAGGGGAAAAGATGGGGACATACTTCAGTCTTTTCAAGAATTTGAAGATGTGGTACGGAGAAGAGGGGACCCAAAGAGCAAAAATGAGAGCGGTGGGTAGAAGTCCCAAAGAGGCAATTCAGACTTGAATATAAGGCAAGACTAACCCACAATCAATTACAGCTGTTTCCAAGTGGAATGGGCTGTCCTGAGGCCGCAGAAGGTGAGATGAATCATTATAACTGACACTTAGAAGTCTGCAAGACATTTTCTACACATTGTCTCCTTTGAGCCTCAATACAAGTCCATGAGGAAGGTAGAATAAGGTATACTGGTACGTTGCTGCTAAGTCTTATTATCCTCATTTATAAAATGAGGAAACTGAGGCAGATAAAAGATAAATGACTTGCCCAGTGTCACACAGATAGTAAATGTCACAAGCAGGATATGAATCAGGACTTCCTCACTCCAAGTAAGTGCCCTACCAACTGTGCTACCTAGCTACATATATATGGATAGATAGATGGACAGACAGATAGATAGAAAATACCATGTAAATGTGCATTTTTTTTAAAAAAGATAAAAAGGAACTTTAGTGGTGGTTCAGGCTATATATAAGGGATTCGGTAAGCTGTCTGGTTTAATTTATTTTCATCAATTCAACCTACATAGGAGGAAGACTCTCTCATAGATGAGTAACTTGCATGGTTCATCATGGGTCCATATAGAATCCCTTTCCCTGAAGATATTAAACAGCAGGAGATACTAACACACCTGGGATTGTTAGAGGCATCCTTCCTTGAAAGCAGGGGAATAAACTTAGTAGAAATGCATTTCCACCTTTCAATCCTGTGAGTCTGTGACTACACCTTAGGGCAGGTGGGATATGTCGTTTTCCATTTTTGAAAATGATGCTTTCTATTTGCAACTATGCCCAAAGGGCTATAAAAACTGTGCATACCCTTTTATCCAGCAATACCACTTCTGGGTCTGTATCCCAAAGAGATCATAAAAATGGGAAAAGGACCCACATGTACAAAAATATTTACAAACAGCTCTTTCTGTGGTGGCCAAGAATTGAAATTGAGGGGATGCCCATTAATTGGGGAATGGTTGAATGAGTTGTGGTATATGAATGTAATGGAATACTATTGTTCCATAAGAAATGATGAGCAGGTAGATTTCAGAAAAACCTGGAAAGGTTTACATGAACTGATGCTGAGTGAAGTGAGCAGAACCGGGAGAAGATGGTACACAGTAACAGCAACACTGTGTGATGACCAACTGTGATAGACTTAGCTCTTCTCAGCAATGCAATGATCTAAGACAACTCCAAAAGACTAAAGATGGAAAATGCTGTCCACACCCAGAGTAAGAACTATGGAGTCTGAATGCAGACTGAAGCATACCATTTTCTTTTTCTTTTTTTTTCTTTCTTCTGGTTTTTCCCTTTGGTTCTGATTCTTCTTTACAACATGACTAATGTGGAAATATGTTTAATATGATTGTACATGTATATTCTATGTCAGATTACATGCCGTCTTGGGGAAGGGAGAGGGAAGGAAAGAGGGAATTTTAGAACTCAAAATCTTATAAAAATGAAGGGTGAAAACTAAAAATAAATTAATTATTTTTTTAAAATAAAATTATATTTTCTTTTAAACCATTACAATCATTTCCCAAAATGCTGCACCTTCCTCATCAAAGAAAAATCATCAGATTTGCCCATTAAGGCTGGAAGTATATGCCACATTTCAAATCTGTAGTCCCCTACCTTTACTGAGAGGAAGGTGTGTTATGTCTCTGTTCTCCAAACCAAGGTTGTTCATTGCATTTAACCTCATTTCAGCTGCCTTTCACTGTTGTTTTCATCTGCGTTAATGTAAATCGTTGTGTAGCTTATTTCTGGTCCTGCTTACTTCACTCGTCATCATTTCATACAATTTTCTCATGTTGCTCTGAATTCCTCATACTTGTGAGATGGCACAATCAGTTTTCATTTCATTCACATGCCATATTTTTGTCAGCCCTTCTCCAATTGATGGGAACCCACTTTCTTTCCAGTTTGGGGCTCCTCTAAAGAGTAGATATGATACCTTCCTTTCCATCTTTGACCTACTTGGTGCACACAGCCACTAGCAGGATCATCGGGTGAAAGGGTATGAACAGTGTCATGTCTGACCTCCCAATACTCCCAAGCAAGGATCATTTGGTGTATCTGCCAGCAATGTACAGTCAGTTGAGTTTTCCAAAACTGCTCGCCCAACCTAAATGTCTTTTGTTCTGAAGAGTGAGAAGCATAGCTAGATTCTAGGATGAATTCCCCACTGTCCTTTTTAGTCTGCGTTCTATCTGAAAGCAAGTTATGTTCTCTGTCACTGATGCGAAACCAGGACATTTGTCAAGCCCAGGACCATAAAGAGATCTGGGGTGTAAATGGAGAGGTCGGGACCAAAGGTGCTGAGAATAGAATGTCCTTGCTGGAAATGAGCTGCAGCGGAGGGATGGGAATAATTAAGGAGCGCTTCAGATGTTGGCAACTTTTGTTCTGTGGGGTTATTGTTGCATCCTCTTCTTTCTCCCTTCATTTTTCACATCCTCTTCGCCAAATAGCATCAATCAGTGTTTACTCAGCATCCATGAGGAGCCAGGTCTGTTCTGCCCTCTTCCCAGGTTCCATCCTTCATAAATAATGCAGAATAAACAAGGACAGGCTGGTCACGTTTGGTCTGAATCATGGATGGAAAATTCAGAAGCAATGATTTGGTCAGGGTGGATTAGGGGCAGGAGCAGATAGGAGGCCAGTGTTTGCCCTAACAACACACTACATTACTGTAAGTGGCATAGGAACCAGGACTTCCAAAGAGCCATCCCTGGCCTAGACCAGACAGTGAAGCAGCCCCATGCAAAGTGCTCTGTTTTCAGCAGGTCTCCAAAAGCACACTGCTTTGGCTAAAAGCTCCATCCATATGCTTCCCCAGAAGCTCAGGAGGGATCCTGCCTCTCTCAGTGCTGCTGGTACCTTTATAGGGCACTCCCAGCCTCCTAGGGAACACTACACTAGGGGGAGATGCAGGGCATCTTCTTTGACCAAATGGCTTTTTGGTGCCATGTAGACCAAGGCATTCACAGCTGGAACCAATCGCCGCTGGGAGTAGACATGGATAATCCATTTGCCAGTCCAAAAGGTAGCAGACATTGGACCCTGGGAGTGTCACAAGTCATGCACAGGAGCTGATTGCATTAGAAACCTATAAAAATCACACTATTCCTCTGCTAATTTTCTCTGGGGAGAGCTTCCCTAACCCCTAGAAAGCTTTCTGAATAAGCCTGATTTGTCCACGATGAAAATGGAGGTCCTAAATCAGAGGGAGGAAGAAGCAGGTCCCCAAAGGTGCGACAGGGTGTGAATGTGAAAATTCCTTGGGGGGCTGGTTATATGGTAGTAAGTGGAGTCAGGGAGTGGATGGTACAAGAGAAGACTAGGACAGGTAAAACTCCAGTGCACCAGCAGGTGGTTAATAGGTCAGATACAGGGGGCTGGCTATCCAAGCTGTTCTCCAGCCTCCTAGACTCTCCATGTACCATTCAGTTTTAAGACCATGATCACCACCTTGGTAAGGCAGAGGGAATAAACAGTTACTACTCTGCCTGTTCATCCCTTCTCTCAGTGAGCACACCATCCCTCTTCCCTCATAGCAACACCCCCTGATTCCAGCTGCCTGTCATTCAGTTGAGCATTGGTTACCAAAAGCCCAGGCCCACTGGCAGCCTATTAGAATGAGCTGCTCCTGGATGCAAAGAGGCTTGTTTCTGCTGTATAGACCATCAGAAGAAAGTAGGGAGGGGAGAGAGGGTAGTGAGAGGGAAGTAGTCGTATGTCCAGGAATATAAAACAAGACATCAGCGAAGCTTTGGTTTTTCCTAAGAAAGGAAGAAAAGTGGACGTGAGCACAGCAGCATGGCTTAACTGCTCTTCATTATCAATACACAGCTTCCCTCCCCGTAGGGAAGTGATTGAAATCTGTCCTTTAAACACAACCGAGCAGATACCCCTCTGTGAGGCCCAATGCTGCGGCAGAGGTGCAGAGTGACAATTAGCATCCGAGAGGTTTCCCTTTCTGCTCCCAGGGTTCTTCAAACATCATCCATGAAGCCCAAGGTGGAGCTGGTTCATTGAGGACTCCACACGGACCCCCATCACTTTCCTTTCTGCGTGTCAGTTGTTTGAACTCAGAAAGATCAAGAACCAGTGATGAAGCATGCTACCCACCTCCTGACAGAGAGGGGACAGCATCAAGGTGCAGAATGAAGCCCGCATTTTCAGGAACAGTCCATGCCAGAATTTTCTCCTTGACTATGCATATTTATTACAAGAGTTTCAGTTTTGGGTGGGAAATGATGGGGGTAAGGATAGAATAGCCACACATTAACAAAAAAAAAAAAGGTCATTGAAACCCTTTTTAAAGGCACAAAAAACAAGTAGAAGAAAGACCAAAAAGAATCACAGAAGCAAGACAGCTTTGGAAGCTAGGGTTCAATTTAGTGGATATTTTTAAAGGAAAGAAAACTGTACATAATAGATACCCACAGTTTCATGTACAATCCTCTTTTTTCTCTTCTGTGTGTATAGAAATGCCCATTTTATTTGGTGTTTGTTAAGTTCGGAATAAAAATCATTTTCAAAATAATCATTCTCTTTTCCTCCCTCCCAAGGTGTTCTCTTGATCTTGGCACTGACAGAAGAGCTGGTGTTTGCCACCCAGGAACCATCTCCCAGGGAGTCCCTTCAGAGCCCCCAGATGGACACTACCCCTGTTGTTATGGCGACAGTGCCCCCCAGCTCCACCACTATGGTGGTGACAGCTCCCCAGACCAACGGTCTCCCGCTGACAGATGCTGCCCCGACTACTGTGGCAAAGAAGCCCCCCCATTCCAAGAAACACTCCCTCACAAACACCACTCCTGCTACTGTGGTGACGGCAACCCGCCGCCCACCGCGGCCACCAGGTTCTTCGAGGAAGGCTGCTCGCCCTTTCCCACCTGCAGCTGGCAGTGGTGCCAGCCGGAAGGAGATTCACCGGGCACGCAACCAGAGTGCCCCACACCTGGGGCAGACGCGTCCTCTTGGGAAGATCTTTCAGATTTACAAAGGCAACTTCACAGAGCCCACAGAGCCTGGTTCCCAGAGAGACCCCCATCCCTTGACCCCCAGCTCCAAAACTCCAATTTCTAATCACTCCTCTGATTCTCCAAGGCCCCAGGTCACGGCTGCTACCACAGAGCCTGATGGTGGAGTGTGGGCACCACCTATGGACAAAATGAAAGGCCTCAGGCAGGCAGAACAAGAGAGCAGGCCCTCCCAAAGCAGCCACGGAAGGGAGCCCAATGCCCCAGTCATGGCCACCGAGCTCCCTGAGTTCCCCAAGCTCCCCGCTGATCCAGAAACCACAACAGTGCCTTCTCAGCCCCCGCACAGTGACCTGTCACAGGATGTCCCAAGACTCAGCGACTCTGGCTCACCCCAACCCCAGGAACCAGCGTACCTTTGTTTGCCAGCCCTGGGGTCTCTACAGCCCCAGGGGGCTCTGTCCAGGCTGCCTTTAATGTCAGTGTTTCATCCCCGGTGGTGGGGAGCCCTCAGGGAGCTACTTCTACAACCCAGCAGGCCCTGGCCAGCCCTGATCTGCATCCCAGCAGTGCCCCTTCTACCAGGAGCCCTAAACTGCTGTTCAGTACCCTCGCCTCCGAAAGCCCCACCCTGGTGTCAAGCAGCGCCCTTTCTACTAGGAGCCCTGAGCTACTGTCCAGCACCCTCTCCTCCAGGAACCCCAGTCTACTGTCCAGTAACACTGTCTCTGCTCAGAGCCCAACCCTGCTCCCCAGCAGCAGCTTCCCCTCCAAGAGTTCCACCCTGTTCTCCAGCAGCACCTTCCCCCCAAGAGCCCCACCCTGCTCCCCAGCAGCACCTTCCCCCCCAAGAGCCCCACCCTGCTCCCCAGCATCTCCTTCTCCCCGACTAGCCCCACTTTGCTCCCCAGCAACACCCTGCCCCCAAGAGCCCCACTCTACTCCCCAGCAGCACCTTCCCCCCCAAGAGTCCCACTTTGTTCCCCAGAAGCACCCTCCCCCCCAAGAGTCCCACTTTTCTCCCCAGCAGCACCTTCCCCCCAAGAGCCCCACCCTGCTCCCCAGCAGCACCTTCCCCCCCAAGAGCCCCACCTTGTTCTCCAGGAGCCCCCTCCCCTCCGAGAGCCCCGCCCTGCTTCCCAGCAGCACTCTCCCCCCCAAGAGTCCCACTTTACTCCCCAGTGGCACCCTGTCCCCCAGGAGCCCCACTTTGCTCTATAGCATCACCCTTCCCCCAAGGAGCCCCACTTTGCTCTCCAGCAGCACCCTCCCTTCCAAGAGCCCCAACCTGTTCTCCAGGAGCTCCCTCCCTCCCAGGAGCCCCACCCTGCTCCCCAGCATCCCCCTCCCCCCTAGAAGCCCCACATTCCCCCCCAGGAGTCTCACCCCACTCTCCAGCAGTGCCCTTCCTACTGCTGAGGGGCACATGATCACGCCCACAGTTGCCAGCAGAGTACCCAGCCCCCTGTCTACAGTGGGCTCCACTGCTACAGGGAACTTCCTCAACAGACTGGTCCCTGCAGGAACCTGGAAGCCCGGCATGCCAGGGAACATCTCCCATGTCACCGAGGGGGACAAGCCCCAGCACAGAAGCACCATCTGTCTGAGCAAGATGGACATTGTCTGGGTGATCTTGGCCATCAGTGTGCCCATCTCTTCCTGTTGTAAGTGGAGCTACCTTTCTCCCCTTCCCCCCCCGCCAGCTGCTACCTCCCATAGGTCCCTGTCCCCTCCATGATCCCAACTTACAACTGGACCCAAATGGCACCCCCCCAAAGCAGACTGTGTAAATTCCTGGTCTTTAGACAATTACAGCTAGCACAGCTAGGTGGCGCCATGGTGCATAGAGTGCCAAGCCTGAAGCCAGCAAGACTCATCTTCATGAGTTCAAATCTGGCCTCAGACTCTTACTAGCTATGTGACTCTGGGCAAGTCACTTAACCATGTTTGCCTCAGTTTCCTCATTTTTAAGGTCAGCTGAGAAAGGAAATGGCAAACCACTCAGGTATCTTTGCCGAGAAAACCCCAAATGGGGCCATGGAGACTCAGATGTAACTGAAACAACTCGATAACAACAAAAAACAGTAACAAGGGAAGCAGATTACTCTTGCTCTATCTCCTTATTCTCTAAAAGGGCAAAACGGACTACTTCCTCACAATCCCGCCTCTTTGCAATGGTCCATGAGGCATCCCATTCTGGTTTGGCAGAAAGTTCATCCTGATACCGTGCCCAAATCTGCCACTGTAACTCCTTCACCCTGGCATCTTGGTCCTCATTCTGCTCTCTGGAGCTCCACGGTTTTCAGGGTGACTCTCTTATCCACATGAAAGTCCTTCCACTGTTGGAAGGCAGCCACTTCATCCCTTCCCACCCACCCAACTAGTCTTTTTCTCAGGGTTAAATATCCCCTTTGATCATTTCTCCTGCGCTGATCTCCAGACCTTCTCTGTTTTCCTCTAACCAAACTCTGGTTTATTGTTGGCCTCTCAGATGAGGTACCAAGAAGAGGAAGGTGCCAGGAGGACAGAGATAAGATGAAGGTGATTCCTGCCCTCAGGGAGCTTACGAATGGAGGAAGAAGGGGAGGGACTAAGAGCTACACAATAAGGGAGCATCTGGAAGGAGGCAGTGCTCGAGCCTTGTAGCAGGCTGAGGATCCCAAGGCAGGCAGAGGAGAGTACTCCAGGTGTGGGCAGAGAAGCCAGTGAGGAGACCTGGGATTTCCAGGAGAGTCGAAGGAGGGTTTTTTGTATCAGACACAAGGGAAATTGGGAAAGGTTCAAAAAAGAATCAGGCTGCTAATGTTTGTCCAGTTTTTAAAACCTGATGCTTCAGAAGACTCTGTTTATTTGGTGCTGGGGCTCCCAAGCCAGTGAAAGGGTTAGTGGTGTGCTGGATTTGAACTCAGTGGACATGGGTTCAAATCCTGATTCTGCTCCCCACCACCTGGGTGACCTTGAACAAAGCATTTCCCCTCTGTCAGTTCTTAGCATCCTCATCTGTCTGAGGAGGAGTCTGGAAAATTATTTCAAAGGGCCCTTCCAGGGCTAAATCTCATGATTACTAGCTCCAGTGAGTCAAAATTGGGAGGTGTCCCTTGGAATGTCCAGGAAGCCCACCTTGAAAGTCTGGAGATAGGGCAGTTGTTGATAATAAGAAAAAGAATGCTTCATGTGTATCACCCTTGGCAATTCACAAAGGACTTTCAGGCCTTTCTTTTGACCCTTAAACCAGTCCTCAAAGTAAGCAAGGCAGAGGTTGTTCTCCTGTTGGATAGATGAAGAAGAGACAGAAGGTATGAGCCAAAATCCTATCCACCGGGAGGGGACTCTCCCCTGCTCCTATCTGCTCTTTCACCACATTGCCCCCTCTTGATTCCACCATCATCACCATTACTGTCATTGCACATTGATTGATTGATTGATTGATTGATTGATTGATTGATTGATTGGAGAGCCTAGCTAGCTAAAGTAGAAGCAGTCCAACCTGACAGTGGAGTGCAGGGGTCCCCCTCCACCGGTTTATAAAAGCCAAGGGATGCTTCGTCTCTCAGACTCTTTCAATGGCTGTTGGTGACACCTGTTTTCAGACACGCTAACCCTAAACTCTTGGCTGAGCAGCAGGTGTGGTGGAATCTGCTGCCACCCTCAGGACAGATGCCGCTCACAGCTGATTCTCCAGCCCATTGAGCCCAGGACCTCTTTCCTCTGGTGTTCTCCCTGTGCACAGGCAGGTCTTGGATCAGAATAGCAGGTCCAGTGCCCCACCGTAGAAAGATGGCAAGCCCCTCTGCCTGCCTCTACCTCCCCAGAGGTGATCCCAAGGAATGGAGCTATCCCTAAGAAAGACTCACTCCTTGGAAGAAGCTTCTTATGGGAAAGGTGGATTAGCCACTTGAGAGAACAGAAGCTCCCCAATTTGCTTGTGAGAAGATTCCTTTCCCTCTGAGGGGAGTTTGAGGAGGGGAGTAACTGGATCCGCTATATTCATTATCCCCCGGAGATTAAGAAAAAAACAACAGGGATATATAGATATGGACCGGAGCTGTCACTTCAGTGGCATAAGGATCTACCTTGACCAATGTAGGTCAGCACCTTCCCTGCAACATATAATCTTAGCTGGGGCATCTAGGTGGCGCACTGGCCCTGGAATCAGGAGGACCTGAGTTCAAATCTGGCCTCAAACACTTACTACCTGTATGACCCTGGGCAAGGCACTTAACCATGATTGCCCCCCCAAAAAAAAAACTTATTCTTAGCTGCCTATATACACAATAAAGATGTGTCAGGTGGGACTTGAATTCAGGTCTTCCTGGCTCTGAGGCCACCTCTTACCAACAACTAGCTAGGTCTTCTATCTCCAAAGTTGGTGCTCTTTCCATCCTGCAACTGGGATGCTGGGCTGGGAATCAGGAAACCTGGGTCTGCTTCCAGCTGGGTCACAGTGGTATGTGACTTTGGACACGTCTCCTAGCCTCACCTGTCTGGGCCTCTGAATATCCACTTCTGCAAATTGAAGGGGTCAGTGCTGAGGTTCTGGATTTTGTTTTTCTGAAGGAGGGAGGTCTGTGGAATACAGATCCCACCCCTCGCCTCCTGCCTTTGAGTAAGATGGAAACTGCACATCTGTCCCGTTAACAGGCTTTCTGCCATGATAAAGACCATAGTTCTGTTGAAGCATTAGCTGGAACAGGAAATGGGACCTGGGGTAAATAGAGAGTTTGCTTGCCATAACATCCAAAATACCTCTGATACTCGTTTCCTTGTTTGCCTCTCTCCCAGGCTATAATTCTAATAAATAATTTTAGCCAGAGCTGAGGAAAGGACTTTCTTTCCCATTTTCCGGATATCTCCTCTAACTTTCTAGTTATGATTTGTGCTTTGCCAGCCCAAACTCTCTGAACTACTTAGCCATTATGGGGGTCCTTGGCATCTCTGTAAGCTCAGATTTGAGAAGAAGCCAGATGTACTTTTGAAGCATCCTGGGGGGAAAAAAAGCATTAAAGGAGCAATAAGAAAATTAGAGGTATTTTTATTAGAATCAAAGCAGATCAGAATAGAGGGAAGCCTGCCCTGAGAAATACTGCTGTAGGAAGGTGTGATAAAGAAGTGTCGTCTCTTCTTGTTCATTCATTCATTCATTCATCAAACACTTTTTAAGCACTTTCTCTATGCCAAGATGCCTTCTCTATACCAAAATGTAACAAGATAAATACAGATGAGTAAATACCAAATCAATACAAGCTAATTTCTGAGGGTTGGGAGAGGGGGATCAGGAAAGGCCTCAAATGAGAATTAGCACTTGAGCTAAGCCTTGAATAAAACCAGGGATTCTAAGCAATGGGCATGAGGATGATAGATTTAGAATTGGAAAGGATAGGGACAGCTAGGTGGTGCCATTAGTGCATAGAGCACCAGCTCTGGAGTCAGGAGGACCTGAGTTAAAGTATGGCCTCAGATACTTTTTACCTGTATGACCCTAGGCAAGTTACTTCTCCCTGATTGCCTCAAAAAAAAAAAAAAGAATTTCGGGGAACATTAGAGGTAATCTCTTTGTTTTACAGTTGAGGAAACAGACCCAGAGGGTGCCTTGCCCAATCTTGAACAATCAGTAAATAGCAGAGCCAGAATTCGAACCCAAGTCCTCTGACTCCAGCTCCAACACTATTTTTCACAGACTTTCAAGCCTTCTGATACAAACTATCAGAGCTGCCTTTTCCTCCTTCCCCCTTTACCCAACTAACAACTGCGTATCCTGAAACAGTTTGGGACCTTGACTAGTCACTCGGTTTGCTACAGCCTGGTCAATGCCCTAGGCACTTTATTTCCAGGCGGCCTTGCTACCCTGTGTTCAGCTGTTCCCTATCAAAAAATCCCTTGAGAAATCTTAGGCAGGACATTGAAGAACTCATTAGGACTTCTTGTGGGTCCATAGGATTTTATTTCTCTCTAAGCATCTCCCAGATCTCTTGAAGCAGCTTGGACTCAGAGGTTCTTCCAGTGTAGTTTGGACCAGAGCAGTTAGGTCTCCATGCTTATTCTGATCCAAACCTGCCCCTACCGAAGACTGAGAGCAGAGCTATAAATTAGAATGTGACCATTTGAACCTGTTGGTTCACAAGCATTTTGGGTCATCTTTCCAGCCTCCAGCTCACCTAAGGTACAACTTGGACTATGTTGAGTTTCCCCAATAGGCCTAAATAAGATTTGTTGGAGGGAGGGAGGGGGGACATGCCATGAAAGAAAGACCTGTTCTGAAAAACCGCAACCACAAGCCATATATTTCCAACTGAAACAGCCTGGTTGCACCCCCATCTCTATCCAAGGCAATTGGCCCTACTTAATGATGGCTTGATGAGTCCTGGTTAATTAATATTGGCGAATGATCAATGTCCTGGGACATGTGTCACTGGGCAGGATCACCTCTGTTGGGCTTAGACTGGAGATGCTCATCATTTAGCTCCCAAGCACATGTACAAGGACTCCAAAGGATTTTCTACCAGGATTATCAGGGGCCATCGAGTTAGAAGGGACTTTAGAGGCCGTAAAATCTAACACCTTCGTCTATAAGAGTAGGAAACCAAGGCTGAGGCAGGTAAAGCGATTTGCCCAGAGTTGCACAGCTAGTAAATATTTGAGGCAGGATTTTAACTCAGGTCTTCCTGACTCCAAGTCCAGTGCTGTGTGTATGTACTATGGGGCCACTCAGCTTCCCCTAAGTGAGCTCTTCTAACCGTGACCAGATTCTCACCTTCTGTCTCTCTCTGTGTCTTTATAGCGGTCTTGTTGACAGTGTGCTGCATGAGGAGGAAGAAGAAAACATCAAACCCAGAAAACAACCTGAGTTACTGGAACAATGCTATCACCATGGACTACTTCAATAGGCATGCTGTGGAGCTGCCCAGGGAGATCCAGTCCCTGGAAACTTCTGAGGTACTGGGTCCATCTAGGGGAATGGTGATTCAGGTCTGGTCTTGGGAGTGACTCTGGGACACCTGCAATGTTGCATCACAGCATGGAGGTAAAGGACCTTGAGTTCTCAAAGGCCAGGCCAGCCATGTAAGCAAGTGTTCGTCATCCTCTTCAAGCGAGGTTTTGAGTCACATGGTCGGACATGGCCAACATGCTGGCTCTTTTTTTCTTGATTAAACTTCATTGTTACAAGAGAGGATACTACAAAGGAAGGAGATAAGTGTGAATGATGAGGAAGTGACAATAAGATTTCTTTGTAAAACATTACAACAGGCGTGGGTACAGTGGCAAGAAAAGGAAGGAAGGAAGGAAGGAAGGAAGGAAGGAAGGAAGGAAGGAAGGAAGGAAGGAAGGAAGGAAGGAAGGAAGGAAGGAAGGAAGGAAGGAAGGAAGGAAGGAGGGAAAGAAAAAGAGAGAAAAGGAAGGAAGAAAGAGAAGGAAAAGAAAGAAAAAGGAAGAAAGGAGGGAGGGAAAGAAAAAGAGAGAAAAGGAAGGAAGAAAAGAAAGAGAAGGAAAAGAAAGAAAAAGAAGGAAAGAAGGAAGAGAAAGAAAAAGGGAAAAAGGGAACAAAAAAGATAGAAAGTCTGCCAAGTAATGGCCTCACTGTCATCAGAGGGGCAGCCTAGCTAGGTTCAGAACAGCTTTTCACCAGACAGTTAACTGTTTGGTGATGAAGTTTTTTGACCATCATAACTCATAAAGAGAATGCTAAAAAGACAGGTTTGTGCTAAGGATTGGCAGAGGGAGTATCCTTGCCAATGAAGTCCCACATCCTGCAAGTACAGGCGTGCCTTGGAGATATTATGGGTTCCATTCCAGACCACTGCAATTAAGTGAACATTGCAATAAAGTGAGTCACACAAACTTTTTGATTTCCCAGTGCATATAAAAGTTATGTTTACACTATACTATAGTCTATTAAATGTGCAATAGTATTATGCCTTTAAAAAATGGACATGCCTTAATTTTAAAATACTTTACTGCTAAAAAAAAATGCTAGCCACATCTTGCCTTGATGTTGATGGCTACTCGCTGATCAGGGTGGTGGTGGCTAACGGTTGGAGTGGCGGCTGTGGCAATTTCTTAAAATAAGACTCAGAAGTTTGCAGCATGGATTGACCCTTTCACTTGAACATTTAGAGGCCATTGTCAGGTCACTAACTGGCTTAACATCAATATTTTTGTGTCTCAGGGAATAGGGAAGCCTGAGGAGAAGGAGAAAAGCAGTCAGGACACGCACATTTGTCAATTAAGTTCAATATCTTATATGGGTGTGGTTCATGGTGTCCCAAAATAATTACAATAATAACATCAGAGATCACTGTTCACAGATCCCCGTAACAGATATAATAATAATAATGAAAAAGTTTGAAACATTGTGAGAATTACCAAAATTTGATACAGAGACGTGATGTAAGTACATGCTGTTGGGAAAATGGTGCCAGTAGACTTACTCAATTCAGGGTTGCCAGAAACCACAAAAAAAAAAAATCACAATACCTGCTAAGTGCAATAAATCGAGGTATGCCTGTATTGAAATGTGGGGATCAGAGGAAAAGGGTCACTAGGAGAGACCTCAGGAGACCATTAGGTTCCGTTCTCTGCCTCTGGATGGGTCATAACCAAGTTGTGAAAACCTTGTTTAGCTGGTGTGCTACACTGCAAAGCCATGGCCTCAAAACCCATAAGGTGAGTAGGCAAATCATTGGTAGAGCCCTGATGGAATTGTCCATGTGCTTCATCCTACACCAGGGAAGGAAAAAGCAGTGGAAAGGACTAGCTATCCTGGATCTGAATGAGGAATGACTTCCCAAAAGTACTTCCACAAATCTATGCCTGACCTCTGAGCGGGCCAATATTTTTATAAAATACATTAAAAATCGTATGTAATTCAATGTAAGAATATCCTATGTCTAAAAGAAATTAGAGTGAAATTACCATCTGCTTTTAAAAGGGAATGTGCTTTTTGGCCACATTAAGAGAAGTGCAGCATCCAGGGTTATACACGATGACCACTCTCCTCTGCCCTGAGCAGACCACATCTGAAGTCTGGGGCTCCCTCCTGGCCACCACATTTTAGGAAGGACATCGATCAGCTGGAACAGGTCAATAGGAGAGCAGCCAAGACAGTGAAGGTCCTTGAGTTCCTCCTGTGTGAGCACTTGGGGTGGTTAGCCCTGCAGAAGAGAAGAGAAAGTGAAGAAGTTGAAAGTATGCTTTCAACTGTTTGAAGGATTGTGAAGGGAAAAAAAAGAATTACTCTTATTCTGGTTGGTCCCAGAGGACCAAACTAAAAGCAGTGGGTCATTTAGTCAATCAGCAAGTGTTAATTAAGCACCTACTACGTGCTAGGCACTATGCTGAGCATGGGGGATACAAAGAAAGACCAAAGACAGTTCTCACTCTCAAAGAACTCAGTCTAATTGGGGGCAACATTCAAGCAACTGTGTGCAGATAAACAATATACAGGATAAATTGGAAATATTCAATAGGATGAAGGCATTAAAATTGAGTAGAATGTCAACGAGGAAGAACTCACGCACAGGATCCTTCAAAGCCCTCAGCTCACACAGACTAGATCCCATCTCAGGGGTCCTAAAAAGGTTCCTTTTTAAAATCACTCTGCCTTCACCCCAGATTTTACCTGGAAGATCTCCCAATAATTTCATGTCTAGGTTTTCACAAATGGGGCAACAGGAGTCCCTAGTGCCTGCAAGCACCCTTTACAATGCATAGCAGGTATTGGAGAGCCTTCCAATCCCCAAACTCCCAAAATGGGGAGTTATTCACAACTCCCAAGGCAGGTGCTGCCTTCTCCCTTCTAGAAGGCTAAATTCTAGGATCACACTGCCTAGGGAATCATACCCCTCCCCACTTCCTTACACAAGAAGTTGGGGTCCATGAATACTGTTCCTGAATTTCCTTCTCTAGCTAAGTGTGCATGTTTGTGGCTGCTTATACCATGTTCTTCTCCAAGAACTCTGTCCTGGCCCTGGCTGCTACCATCTCCTGGCCTGGGAAAGTCCATCACAGGCCACTGATCTCTGACTTGTGCTTCAAAGTGGAATTAGGCAGAAGGTAGCCAGGGGTTTAAGATCCAGGAACTGCCCTCTCAGGCCTCCTAGACAAGCACATCATGCCTACCACTGGCTTCTGCCATAAGTCACCATTAACTTCCTCTCCTTCCCATCCTCTCTAGAAGAAGAAAGCTGCAAGGGAAAAGATGAGGGAAGGGATAAGTAGGTCTACCAGGTTATCTTTATAATTTGGGCAAGAGGGATGTCCCCTCCCACAAGAACCCATCTTCACAAGAGTTCTAGGCACCAGATTCATCTTGGGGGCAGCCCAATGACTGGACATCAATCAAGACTCCACCCACTAGAAACTAATTATAAGTTGTCTTTATCCACTTAACAAATGCCAATGTCCATAGTCCATATGGGAAGAGTTATGCTTGTATATCCATACTCTACAAAGGGAAAGACACGTTCATGAAATTGATCAGGGAGAAATTATCCAGTCAGCTTCACTCCAAAGACAGATTAAGGCTTGATGGAAGAAGGAACTTCCAGATAATTAGAGCTTCCCCAAAGTGGGCAATGTTACCTCTGTAAAGAGAGGTATTCCTCCTCCCTAGCGGTCTTTAAGACTGAATGACCACTTGTCAGGTTCTGGTAAGGATTAGACCATGTGACCCCTGAGGTCCCATCCAGTTCCGTGATTCTGTGACAGTTCACAAAGTCGATGGACCACGTGAAGATTATCATGAGCTACATACACACACACACACACACACACACACACACACACACACACACACACATACACACATACATACATACACACACACGTACACATATTTTCCTGGTCCAAAGTAAAGGTAACTTATTTGTAGAAAACCTGCCTAGCCTCAATTGAATGTTCTTTTTCAGCATAAACATATATTTCTTTCCTTTCAAAGAGCTCTCATTTTAGAGGTGCAGCCTACATTTAGGGGTGCCACTTACAATTGCACCAATCTTGTACTTCACCTTGTTTATATCCAGATCTTCTTTGTACTCAGAATTATTCACTTACTCTTTCCCATTTAAGCTGCCAATTGTATGGCTTGCCAAAAGCTTCTCCAAAACAGATTTTTATAGTGGCATTTAAACCTGGTATCTTACTCTCCGGCTGTGTTGACGAACCTCCCATCTCGGCACGCTCAGCCCTCCACCAGAAGGGAATTGAGAGAGAAACTAATTGAGGAATGGACGTGGAAAATCAGACTGCCTGAAATATGCTTGGAACTTGGAGTCATTTTTCCTCTTTCCCTCCCTGCTTTCCTCCCTATGCAGTATGCTCTAGTGAATATCCACTTTACCTATGTCTTTATAGTACTAACCCATTCAGGGGTTATTCAGCAGGTGGGGAGGGGCAAAGCAAATATTCTTTACCTGGGTACTGTGGCCCCAGGTGCGTCTTTCTCTCCCCTTAATTCCAAAACAAATCGTTGGGAAAAGTTAACTTAATCTTTGAAAATAAATTATAAGCACTCCTCCTTTTATGTCATTCATCTTTCTCTACCCGCTTTTCTCCCTTCCCCTTTCCTTCACTCTATTCTTTTCTTCTCTCTCTCTGTCTCTTCTCTCCCTTTTCCTTTTTTCTCCTCTCTCCTTTCCTCTACTCCTTCTACTCTTCTCCTTCCCTCCTCTCTGCCCTTCTCCAGTCTCGCTCTCCTCCTTTTCCTCTCCCCTTTCTCCTCACACTCCCTTCTGCCACACATATACCAAATGCATGTCCCCAGTCTGGCCTTAACGAGGAAGCGCCATTGAGATAGGGCCTCTACCTTTTATGTCTTCGGTGTGTCGTCATTAGTGTTTTATCATTGCTCTACCCCTCCACTTCGCACAGTAGTCTGTATGTAGCAGGCTGAATAAATATTGGTTGAATTGTCAACTGCTAGCAGTGATGACAACAGTAATCACAAAGAATGCAAGTTCTATGTCACCTCCATATTGAGGAATCCCAGCAGCAACTCCCCCCCACCACCATCGTCTTGTCCAAAGCCCTACTGGTAGTTTCAGGGATCTCTCTTGCCAGTCTATAGCTTATGTCAGAATTGAGACTAGCCGTGACTCATTAGTAAGTTTCTGGGGGTGGATTTGAATCCAGGGCTTCCTGGCTCAAGTCTAATGATCTCTGCCCACTCTGCTATTCTGCCTCTCTCATGCCCTTTCCTGTCATTTTGTTCCCCTAGGACCAGCTCTCTGAGCCCCGCTCTCCAGCCAACGGAGATTACAGAGGCAGTGGGATTGTGCTTGTCAACCCCTTCTGTCAAGAAACGCTGTTTGTAGGAAATGACCAAGTGTCTGAGATCTAGCCTGCAACAGCCCGCTCGCGTTACAATTCTGTGCTTTCCGTCTCTAAATTATAAATACATATATATTATAAATATAATCTTTGTGTAACCCTGACTTCATGATAAACATTTTCAGCTTTTTTTTTTCCCTAAGAATTGTCAACATCTTTTTTACAAGTGTGGTTGAAAAGAAAACTTTACAGAATGACCTGTGGCTTTCTAAAATAAAGGTATTTCTAAGCAAAATGGTCATGCCAATTGCTTCTCTTGGTATCTGTCCTCAGAGTCATGTGAGGGAAATTATTTTCATAAGACTCTCAAGTCAAGTAAGTTGCCTGACCTCCAGCCTGTGTCTGATTTATCCATACTCCCGATACAGTCAATAGTATTGACATTTATGTGGTCCATAGGGACCTCTCATCTGAACCTGTTCTCACATGCCCCAGAGAGAGAATCAAGATCATTTGGATATAAAGGGTGACCATATTCACAAAGCAGACAGTGGGGAGATGGGCCAGAGGATCACAAAATTAGAGCTGAAATGGACCTTAGAAGTTATCAGTCCCAACTCTGTCATTTTACAGATGAGGAAACTGAGGCCCAGAGTGATTGAATGATTTGCCCAGGGTCTGATAAATAGTCAATGGCAGAGCTATTCAAAGAACCCAGGATCAAGGACTGCAAAATCCAATTCTCATCATACTACATTGGGCTGCCTCCCAGTAACCCCCTCCAAGATATTTCTCTAGGGCAGTTAGCTGTCCAGACTATTCTGTAACTTCAAAGAACCTCCCATTTGCTATGAAGCAATATTCCATCTAAGCTCTTGAAACTTGATCAAGGAAGTATAGTTATGGAAGACTCCTCGTAAGTCAATTCAGCTTATGAGAAACTCAAAAGATACAGCACCAAGAAATGGCATGCTGTAATGAGAAAAGCGGGGGGGAAAGAGGATTTGGAGTCAAAAGACTTGGGTTCAAATCCTGTTCTCCTCAACTTACTGCCAGCATCCCGGATAAGTTACTTCATCTCTCTGGGTCTCAGTTTTCCCCATCTATAAAATAAGGGATTTGCTCTAGTTGGTATTAGGAGCCCTTTCAGCCCTGAATCCAGTGACAATACCATATGCCATAGAACTGTATGATGAAAATGTTTTTGGTTGTCATAAAAACACTTTGTCTTTAACCACTTCTCTCCCATTAGTAACGCTAACTTTTAGATGGGAGGAAATTTGTGTTAGGGTTGCCAGCCAGCTTTCCAAGAAGGGTAAGCCATTTGTTGTGCCCAAAAAAATACTTAGAACAAGTAATCAAATGTTTTGTAGGCTTTTTTAATTAAGGAAAATTACATGGGCACACGGCTACTCCTGAATTCCCCTGAAGCAAGCTACCCTGCAATCTTAAAAAGAATCACATTTCCAAGGCAAATCATTTAGGAGAAAATGCCAAGTAAATTCCTGCTACACACTTTGGAATAAGTCTCCACAATCCCAAATCACCATCCCTCCTGGATTTTCCCAGGAATCCCAAGCTCTTTTCCATCCAGAACCTCTGAATGTTTTAGTCACTGTTCAGTACCCCAACCCTCGCACCACCACCCACACAGGGATCAGGCAAATCAGTGACTCAGGAAGGACTCTTAAGGAAGGGCCACTTTTCTTTCCACTAATTATCTAGATCCTTGGGAAAGAATATTTTGACAACTTCTGATCAACAATGGGGTGGGTAGCTGGACCAGAGAAGTGTCTAAGGTTTCTTCCAAGATTCTGTAACCCAGAAGACTTTGAGTTTAAATTAAGTAAGGCAAGATTAAATTACAAAATTCCAATCCAATATTTATCATTTGATAAATGATTTTTTAAAATAGAATATATTTTGAATATAAGTGTTATTGCAATCTGATGGGGGAATCCAATAGTTATTGCTTCATCTACTTGTGTCATTGCATTAGGCTTTGTACCATGATTTTTTTTTCTCCTTCCTCTTCCATTTCCTTTGAAGAAAAAAATGGCCCTCAATGTGTGTGTCTTCCCTGTTGTATGAGCCTACCTGTGTGAGTTATTTTGTCATCTACTCTGAAGACTTTACTTACCCACTAGGGGAACTGTGGCTTAGGGAACCATTATTACTTGTCTCTGCTGTTGGGTTTTTTTTTTAACCTAAACATAGCATTTGTGTTAGCCTACTGTGCTTAGCATACCAATGTGTGTATATATAGAGATACATATGTAAAGTAAATCTATATATAATATATGTAATCAAAGATGCATATGTTATATATATATATGAACGTATAACCTATTTTTCTTGATCTATAATATTCAGCTACTATGTATATACAAATAAATGTATTTTATTAGCCAGAGGCTTAAGTTCCTAACACCTTTTGCCTTTCTGTTTGTTTTTAAATAACTCATTAACTCATAAATTAACATCAGCATCATGCTCATGACCAACGGATTGCCATGGATGCCAAAGGAGGGATATTCCTGTTTGGGGTAAAAAGTTGGACTACATACCCTCTGATGTCCCCTCTCACTCTAAGAATCTGCGGTTATTGGGTAGGACTTTGTAGGTGGGCTAAGCTTGAATTGTGAAGACTTGATCATTTATCAAAATACAATGAGGTCTTAACAAGTTTCAGCTACCTGCACTTCATTCCAAGTCTTTGAAGATGTTGGCACCAATTAAAGTGTGCCCTCCTTCCACTCCAGATATGAGACATTTCATATGAGGAGATCTTTGGGAAAGAAAAGCACTGAGTTTACTTTCCTTGGGGGAGCAGGGGAGGTAAGCATCTGAAAGTGGTCAGTTCTTAAATTAATGCTAAGTCCCACCTGCCCCAACTTCTTTGGCCTTTGGGGTATTAGAGGAAATGGGGGCAAGAGTGTGGCTTCTCAACCCCCTTCTCAACAAACCTACTGTTTCCTGATACAGTCTTGGGAAGGCATCTTGATAACCCCAATTTATGCTCTGGGGGTTGCAGAAACATCTTCTCTAGGCACCATGAATGGGTAGATTGTCTCATTAAAAATAATAATAACTGTATAGGTGGGAAAGTAGGTAGGCATACAGGTTGGTAACTGCAAATGCTTTCTCATTTTTCCATTTGTTGAACTGAGGATTTCCCCCCATGATTTTAGTATCTTCCCTCCTTCAGATACCTTGAAAGTTAATCTTTCAATACTCTCAAAATTGCTTTCATATAAAGCATGGCTCTCCTGTACATATCCTTGGATTTTTTTCCAAATACTTGGAGAAAAAAAAAAACAATAACCTGGGTCCTTAGCATGGTGGTCCATGCACATAGGTAGCCCAAAAGTTCCTTCTCCTGCTACTCAAATAACACCTTCAGCACCATAGCCAGCGATTTGTCCTCCCAGAGCAAGAAGTATGAAATTCATCCTTAATTCAGTTTAGGGGGAGGTGGTAAAGCCTAGCCAGGGGAATGCTGGGAGGTTCCAAGGGAAATAAAGTGGTGAGATTAGGCTAGGTTAGAAGCTTCCCAGCTGCTTGGGGGGCGGGGTAGGATGCCACCCTCTGGGAGCTTCCCATTTTTCTGATTATGTGCTGAACCTTGTTTCTATGCTACAGAACAATGGATAGTGTGGTCAATACTCCTGCAAATTTTGGTTCCCTGAGACAAAGCTAGGGTCATAGCCTGCCCCCCCCCCCGCCCTACAGCCACATACACACCCTTCCCTCTAGTTATGGCTCTGCTCACTATCAGCATGGTGGTACAATAAAGGAAGCGCTGATCATAAAGTCAGAGGACCTGAGTTCAAATTCCACCCCTGATGCATATTACCTGTATGATCTCGGGCTAGTACTTTAACACACACACACCTCCCCTTGTCCTTGGTTTCCTCATCTATAGAATGAGGCAGTTGAACTGGATGGCTTCTGAGGGCCCTTCCAGCCCTGGAGCCAGAATCCTATGAGTGAGCACTTTGAGTTTTGCCAAAGGCTTTCCTCACAAGTGTTATTATGCCCATTTTATAGACCAGAAAAGTGAGGCTCAAAAAGATTAAATCACACATTCATCATTATGTAGCTATTGAGTATCTTGGGGACAATCTGAACTCAGGTCTCTTGACAACAGGACCAGCATGCTCAATACTGTACCACACTGACTCTCAATATCGAATACACAAATAGGGCCATATGCAGGAGTTTTGTTTTATTAGGATCTTAGAAATAGTTTTGGGGTATGTTAAAATGTAAATAACTAGAGGGGAGGGCACTTCCAGGCAGGGTCCAGGAAAGCTTCAAACTGGAAAACTCTCTCAACCTCCAGCCCTAATCTCACAATTCATCGATATATTTAATCAATATACCTGCCTTCCTCAGTTTGCTCAACTATAAAATGGGGATAATAATAGTACCTACCATCCAGGGTTGTTGTGAGGATCAGATGAGAGAATTTTTATGAAAAACATAGCACAATACCTGGCACATAGTAGGTGCTTAACAAATGTTTGTCTCCTTAGTTTCCAATGTAGGTGTTGAATAATAGATAAAAGGAGGGGGAAAAAGGCACGTGTGAAATGGATAGCTCAAAGTGCTATCAGCACTCCTCTAAACTGGGGGCCCCTGAGGCAAAACTCTGGCCACCCCAGCCTAGTTACAGCTCTGTGACATGTAACACAGAGCAGTGGCTTTGGAACCTCTGTTGACCTTCCTTGGTCTCAGTTTCCTCATCTGTACAATGGAGCAGTTGGATTTGTGGGTGGCTTCTGAGGGCCCTTCCAGCCCCAGTTTCATGATGCTCCCTCTAGCCCTTCTCTCTGCTGAGCACTGGTCCCCAGCACTGGGAGAACCATCGTCCATTTCTAAAAGAACAGTCTCACTAGTGGGCTGGCCTTCTCAGCCCCTACCTCCATCCTGCATTCTGACCAGGGCCAAGGTGGGGAGAATGAGACTGAAAGGAAAGAAGGGAAGGGAATGGACCAACTGGAGCTGAGGCTTATGTGGGAGTAAGAACAGAAAGAAGAGGCAGCCTTGGCCTAAGGTCAACAGGGCCAAATTTGGACTCCAAGCACATCCACACAAAGCCTATCTCTGCCCCTGACCACCTGTGTGACTTTGGGTGAGTTCCATCACCTCTCTGGTCCTCAGTAAAATAAGGGAATTGGGGGAAGTGGGAGGAGCCGGAGTGATTTAGTGGAGCAGCTAGGTGGTGCCATAGTGCATAGTGCTGGGCCTGGAGTCAGCAAGACTCAACTTCCTGAGTTCAAATCCAGCCTCAGACACTTACTGGCTGTGTGACCCTGGGCAAGTCACTTAACCCTGTTTACCTCAGTTTCCTCACCTGTAAAATGTGCTGGAGAAGGAAATGGTGAACCACTCCAGTACCTCTGCCAAGAAAACCCCAAATGGAGTCACAGAGACTCAGACACCATTCAAACAACTGAACAGCAACAAAAACCGGGTTTGGAGTCAGAAGCCCTGGGTTTGAATCCTGGCTCTGCTTATTTACAGCCTTTTTGACTTGTAGCCTTGGCCAACACACAACTTTCTCACTTGTCAGATAAGAGAATGGTTGGGCCGGGAGATCTCAGAGCTTCCTTCTAACTTCCAGCCATAGGATCATAGATTCAGAGCCGTCTAGTGCAGCCTCTTCATCTTACAGATGAGGACCCTGAAGCCTGGGGAAAGGAAGTGACTTGGACAAGGGAGCGCGACGTAGTGGAAAGAGCACAGACTCTTTGGAGTCAGAAGAGCTGGACTCTAACCCAGGCTCTTCCACTTACTAACTCTAGGACTGTGAAGAAGTCGCGTCAGCTCTTTGGGACTCTGTTTCCTCATCTGTAGGAATGAGGGGGTGGGCTCGGATGGCCTCTTCCATCTCCAGATCTCTGGCCCGAGGTGTCAGAGGCAGGGTTTTGAACTTAGCTCCCCTGACTTCAGAGCTAGGGGCCTTGAATGCAGAACTTTGGTTCAGCACATGTGGAAGGGCTTGACAGCCTCTGCAGATGGAAAATAGGCCCATTTTTTTCCATCCAAACCCAAATCCAACCTGTGTGATGTGTCTCCCCAGAGCCAGGGGCCAGCTGTCTGGAAGCATCAGGAGGCACTGAAGTCCTGACATGGCAGACAATGAGTGAATGGACACAACCAGTGCCCGGGGCACGGCCTCATTGTCTAGCTGTGCAGAGGCCCAAGTCCCAGAAGCATCTCCTTTCAGCCGCCCTGAATGAGGAAGCCGGTGGAAGGCCCGGAACAATGGGGCCCGGGACCCTGATCTGACAGCTTTCCAGAATGCCTTGTGTCAGAGGCAACGGGACCAGTGGGTGGAGGCAGAGGGGCAGAAAACAAAGAAACAATACCCCCTCCAACAAACCACTGCCTCATCTGGGCCAGCGGATGACAGAAGGGAGAGGCAGTGCCCGGCAGGCTCCAGTGCCAACATGCCCTTCCCAAGGCGTCGGTCTTCATTCTTGGGGTCCCACCCCTCATCCAGCCTTGAGAGTCCAGGGGCCTCAGGCTGCCGGGTCAGTGTGGTAGGGAATAACCTGAGCAGCCTCCCCAGACCTCCCGGGGTGTATGTGGGGGCAGTGCCAACCGGAGGAGTGAGCAGCCTGGGCACCCGTGTGTCCCGCCGGGCCCTGGGCATCAGCAGCGTCTTTCTGCAGGGTCTGCGGAGCTCGTCCACAGCCCTCGCTCTGAGCCCAGGACTGGACAAGAACAGGGGCGTCTTCTTCGAGTCCCTGAATGGCTGCATGGTAGAATACATTGAGAAGGTCCATGCCTTGGAGCAGGTGAACAGGGAGTTGGAGGAACATCTGAGGGTCTACCTAGAGAAGAAAGCCTCTAGCATCAGCAACTGGGGAGCCCTGCGAGAGACCTGGGAGAGCATCTACCATCAGGTGAGTGGGGGCGGCTGGCGGCCCTTGGAGGCTGAAGACCAAGGCAAGGTCAGAGCCCAAAAGGCTTGGGAAGGGGGGGTGCACCCCACCACCAACACGGTCCTTGGATGTCTGTTACCCGGCACCCCAGGCACTGATACTGCAATGAAGGGAAGGCTAGAGCCAAGCCATCTGGGGAAAGAAAAACACATCCATACACATATGAACTAATCTACATGTATATTTTTAAAAACTAATTTCTCTGATTTTATGCTGTACTGCCTCACCCTCATTCATCTACATTGAGAAGCAGCCTGGTGTGGTGAATAGAGAGCTGGCTTCAGAATCAGGCAGACCTGGGTTCAAATCCAACCTCTGACACCTACTGTCTGGGTGACCTGGGCAAGTCACAACCTCTGCTAAGTTGCAGAGCAGATACTGACCTGCATTGGTACAGAGTTTCCTCTGGGAATTCCTTATACCAGTAAAATGATAGGCCTAGTCTCCACCTCCCCCCTTAAAAAAAATGAATTCCCATAAAGTGCATGGCTGTATCTCCAATCTCCTCCACCCTCCCCCTGCTCTCTCCATCACAACTGTCCTAGACTATTAGAACAGCATCCTAACTGGCCTCTCTTCCTCACCAATCCGTCCTTTACCAGCTCCCCAAATAAATCTTCCTAAGGCACAAGTCTAACTACATTATTCCCTTGCTCAAAATAGTTCAGATGTTGGGAAATACAAAGGCACAAATGAAGTATTCTCTTCCCTCTAGGAGCTGATGGCTCCCCTGCTGGGGAACTGAGCACGTGCAAAGATTAGCCAATAGGAGCCAATTTAAGGAGAATGAGGACATTAGCAAGTGGGGCGGAGGGAAGGACTGGCATGGGATATTGAAAGGGCTAGTAGAGTTTCTGCTCAAACAGCATTATTTTGACAAAACTGGGCCTGTTGGGGAATGGTATCAAAGAAATGAGTTAATTTCATTAACACAAGACAGCATTAGTACACATCTTTTAGGTCAGCAAACATAGGTAGATTTACCTAAATTTCTTCTAAGATGACACTTCTACCTGTAGAAAAGCCCAAAATTCAGCCAATCACTATTCATTTGGGTCTATGTGCCAGTAAGCAGCCAGATTGCTTGATTTTTTTCAGAATAGATTATATATGTATAGACACAACCTTATAATGGGGCTCATCAGTCAGCAAGTATTTATTAGATCTGTAGATCCAGCCCTAATCTCCCTCTTGAATTCCAGTCACCCAGGATCAGCTGCCTATTAAATATCTCCTCCAGGATGCCCCATAGATATGTCTAACTCAACACTTCCAAAAAGGAATTCATTTGATTTGCTCCTAAACCCACCCTTTCTCCAGATTCCTTAAACCCTCCCTATTTTTGGTTGAGAGCACCTCCATCCTCCAAGTCCTCAAACTTCATAACCACTGAGTCAGCTTCCACTCTTCCTTTTCCCTCATCCACATCCACATCATCCCACATCTCTCTTGCATCCACCACCTTCTCTCTGCTCATCAGGTCACTATCCCAATGCTGGTCTTTGCTGCCAGAGGACTACACTGACCTCCCTACTTCCTGTTTCTCCCCTTTCTGATCTATTCTCTGTACCGGTGGCAGACTCAGCCCACACCAACATAGCTCTCCAGTGCAGCCTGAACCAGGTGAAAATGTAAGTGGGAAATGTTTAACAAAATAAATAAAAATACAATTCAACATAGATGTTAATTTGTGATTTTCTAGGTCAATATGCCAATTTCAGAGATCCATTTCTATTTGAGTTTGACACCAATATTCTGCACAACTGTCAAAATAATCTCCCTCCACACCTCTTGACTCCCTGTTGTATATAGGATAGAGTATAAATTCATTAGCCTGACATCCAAAGTCTGGAGCCAACCCACCTCTCCAGACCTATTCGACATTAGTGCCCATCTCGTTCTTCATGTTCCAGCTAAACCAGACTCCTGAGCTGTTCATTTATCTCACTCTGTCTCCCACCTCCAGGCATTTGTAATTTCTAGTGCATACTCCCTCCACATCTTTGCCCATTGAAATGCCTCTCTTTTCTCAATAATCATTCAGTCAACAAGCATTTATTAAGAGCTTCCTAAGAAAAAGACAATGTGCTAAGCGCTAGGGATACAAAGGCAAAAATGTGATGGGGAGCTTGCATTCAAGTACATGGCCGGGTGTTGCCTCTTTGATAAAACTTTCTCTGAATCTTCGCCCAGAAGAAAGTGAGCTCTCTCCCCCTCAGTTTTCTTAAAACCATTTTGCCTGAGTCTCTCCTTTGCCTTATCAAGTCTACCTAATGTTATACTGATTTCTGTTCATATCACATTCCCCCCTCCCCATTATAATTGTGTCATTTTTCATCTTTGTATTTCCGGAAGCTAACGAGGTGCTATGAACATAGTGAAGTTTGAGATGTGGAAAAGAATAAGAATGGAATGAGATGAAATAGTGTGGAAGGGAGGGGAGGGGAATGGATTAGGATGGAATAGGATGGGATGGAATGCAATACAATAGAATATAACAGAATGCAATGGATTGGAATATGAGGGAAGGGAGAAACACATCAAGAAGGATTGCTTCCTGTCCTGTAGTATAATGAATTCAAAATCGAAGTCAATCCCACCTTTAGCAGTATCTTTTGGGGTCTGTTACCTAGAAACAGGGCCAGTGACTGGATAAGCTAAAGGGAGAGTTAGATACAAGTAATATAGATAAAGCCTTTCCACGGTTTGTTCTTTTAACTGAAACATAGTTCTGTCCATTTGTATGTTCAAGGAACTGAGAAGACATTGCAGATGTTTTCCTACCCATCCTCGGCATCTTAACAAAGGATGTTGAGAATGGGTCAGTCCTTCCTTCCTTCTTTCTATTTTTCCTTCCACTCTTCATTCTTTCCTTCCTTCATTTCTTCCTTCCATCCTTCCTTCCTTCTTGCTTTACTTCCTTCCTTATCTCAAATGAGCTATTTGCAAAGAGGTTTGTGAATTTTGAAGTGCTATATCAATGTTAGCTGATATTATTGCTTCTGTCCTTTCTTTCTTGCTCCTTTCTACAGCAGACTAACCTTCCTAATTCTATTTTTCTTAGACTGATATCAAATTCAACCAATTCAACTCAGCCTTTATAAAGTGCCTACTAGTGTTAGGTCCTAGAGACACAAAAATGGAATCCTGCACACAATTCCTGCCCTGAAGGGGGTTTGTTTAACTTCCTCTGAGGGTTGGGAGGGGAACACAGCTAAGTTCAATACAGTGTTCAATGGACGGTACCAAATGTAAACTCTGATCTGCAGGATATCTACTCTACATCTCTTTGATCAAAGGGAAAGATGACCCAGAGGACTGTGGTAGGGAAATACAGGACTGAATTATACATTTGCCATGGCCAACCCACAGGATGGATAGTTGCCTAAATCTCAAAGAAACCAAGTGACTTCCCCAGCTCGAAAGTGCCAGAGGCAAGCTTTATCCTGATGACAAGTCTGGCACTATCTGCTCTCCAAACTGGTGCCCAGGTAATTGAGAGTTGAGATGCTGCATCCTTCTCCTCTGGCCCCCTGGCATCAGCAACACCTACAACTACTGCTGCAATTTCATTCACGTGGGTTTCCTTTTTCCCTTAACACAAGCATTTAATAAGGATGAACTTAGCAAGACTCACTGAACTAGATATGTAGTTTACCGGCTTTCTGCCAGTTTTTAATCCATACAACAGTGTTGAGTCCAAGCCAATTAGAAGGAAATTTGCAAGTTAAATTTCATTATCTGAGCGCATTAAGTGACTTTCCTGAAAATCCCCCATCTCGCCCTTCTGCCAGCTCTCCTGTTAGTGACAGTCATCTACCAAGAGGGGCAGATCTTTCTGGTTTCTTGGTTCAGGGGCAACCCCTGACCAGGAAGGCAAGTTCAGTAAAATGATGATTCACAGACCTTTCTTTTCCTCTTAAAATCAAAGAAAATCATATTCTCTCGTGGGATCCATAGATCATCCAATCACAGACTTCAAGCTGGAAGAGACCTCACAGGCCATTTGTCCAACGCCCTCATCTTGCTGAGAAGGAAATTGGAAGGTTATCATTGTTCAGTCATATCAGTCATATGTGACTCTTCATGATCCCATGTACCATACTGTCTGTGAGGTTTTCTTGGCAAAGATACTGGGGTGGTTTGCCATTTCCTTCTCCCATGAGTTAGGGCAAGCAGAGTTACGTGACTTGCCTAGGGTCACACAGCTAGTTAGTGTCTGAGGCAGGATTTGAATTCAGGTCTTCCTGACTCCAGACCTGATTATCCACTAAGCCAACTAGCTGCGTCTTTATTAAGTACCTACTATGTGCCAAAGCACATGCTTTACAAATATTATCTCATTTGATCCTCAAAACAACCCCGGAAAGCAGGCATTATTTTTGTCTCCATTTTTCAGATGGGGAACCTGAGAGTCACACAGCCAGCAGGTGTCTGTGGTCATATTTGAGCTCAGGTCTTCCTGACTTGAACAGCGGAGGGAAACAGAACTGTGAAGTTTGGATTCAATCAAAGGGCTGCACCTGAGGACCTAGAGGGGCACATGTGACCTCTAGGTAGTAAGTTCCCAATCTCTGCGAGTAGACCCTGCACTCTACTTACTCACTGTAGCGCCACCTAGCTGAAGCACAAGGAAGTTAAGTGATTCGTTCAAGGTCGGTGTCAGAGGAGGGATTTGGACCCAGGTCTACCAACTCTGAAATCAGTGCTTTTTTCTTCCCATAACAGTAGTTGATGACCAACTATCAGAGCAGTATATACCTCTGGAGGTATTTTTGTTGTCAATTTATTGATGCTCTTTGCTTTCTTACATCATTGTAATTTTCCAGTAAATGTGTGGTCCTCCCAAAAGAACTCTCCTTTACAAAAGAAACATTTAAAATAGCCATATCTCAGTAGTGGAGAGACCATTGGGCCTGGAGTCAGGAAGACTCATCTTCGAGTTCAAATCCAGCTTTAGACACTTCCTAGGTGTGTGACCCTGGGCAAGTCACTTCCCCCTGTTTGCCTCAGTTTCCTCATCTGTAAAATGATCTGGAGAAGGAAATGGTGAACCATTCCAGTATCTCTGCCAAGAAAACCCCAAATGGGGTCATAGAGAGTCTGACATGACTTAAATAACTCAATAACAACAACTACAAAAGTAGCATTGTAAACGGAGAACTCTCCACCAAAAAAGAGGGAGTGGGCTTCATGTTCTTGTTCAGAGTTCTTTCTCCAGGAGGGCTGGGCCCACCCTGATGCAGCCGTCCACCTTTGCTTAGGACCCTCCGTGGCCAGAAATGCTTCATTCTAGTAGCTTCCTTTGTCATGACATCTCAGAGTGAAGAAAGTGCCTTTCTACCAGGAAAACATCTCAGTGATGAGTCAGGGGAGCTGGCTGCACTGTCCTGCTCACCAGCTCGCCTCACCATTGCTACACAAGTAGCCACAGATGCTTTTTTTGAGAAGGGCAGTGGCCTCATCAGGCTTTTGGAACAATATTTGGGCAGTTATCCAAAGAAAGGGGTGAGATTGGAGGCAATTATGGAAAAAACAAATCATAAAGAAGAAGGAAATGATGAAGGAAGAAGTGAGGCAGAAGGAGAAAATAAATCACCCAGCCTACAAACAAAATGACCAAGTAGTCTGTGAAAACAACTGAAAAGGTGGTGGGAGCGGGGAGTGGGATCACCAAAATACATCCCCTTTATAAAGGCCCGAAGGAGAAGCTTTCACTTTATTCCAAGATTCTTTTCTCTTGCTTTCAAGTCATTAAAATTTTCTAAGCCTCAGGAACTCATAGGATTTCTCAAAATGTTTTATTAAAACATTCACATTACACACAAAAACAAAACCCGTTCACAATGGACCCCAATGTACCAACTAAACTTGCTTAGTAACTATTTAGATTTCAATTAATTTCAATGCAATGTTTTAGTCACTCCCTCAATAAGTCCTCATCTGGATCACAGATCAAAGGTAGAAAGGAAAATATCTTGTCATTTTACAGATGGGGAAACTGAGGCCTAGGAGAAGTTAAGCAACTTGCCCAAGGTCATACAGGTAGTATGTGGCAGAGCCTGGACTTGAACCCTGGGCTTCTGACCCCAAATTCAGTGCTTTTTCCAAGACAGTTATTTTTGGGGGGTCCTTTTGTTCTCATTGACCTTTCCTCTTCTCTGGCTATTGATACATCCTCCATTCTAGCCCATAGGATTGAGAAGAGGCCCTAAAGATCAACTACGTTTCAGTTACTCATTTTACAAATAAAGAAACTGAGGCCTAGAATGGGGGTCATGCAGGTAATGAGTAGCAGAGGTAATATTTGAACCCCAACCCTGGGACTCCAGGTCCAGGCCTCATTCCATTGTACCATGCTGGGCCTTTTTTTTTTCTTTATTAAAAGTGCCCTAGATGTTTAATTTTCTCAGGCACTGTCCCCTGGATGCCCTGGCTACCCTCTGATGGTCAATGGCTCCCTGCTGCTCCATCTGTGGTCACTTAGACATTGTCTTTTCATGTACCATTCCTTTTTGTCTAGATGAACAAGACACAGGGAAGTCCAGTTGAGCCAGGCCAGCTTGCCTGGCCCAATGCACGGGCAGCTTTCCAAGGTCCTCGGGAGTCACTGTAGTGGCCCTGAAAGGCATCCAGGAAAATGGCTTTCACATGCAAATGGCGACTAATTTCTCATCTACTCCTTCCCAATTAGGCTTCATTATTACTAATATTATTATTATTATTTTGCAAAGTAAATGGAGCTGATAATGGAAACTGCCGTGAACTTTGGAGCCTTCTCATCTGGAACCGAACTAGGCAGAAACCTGGTATTATTCAGATGGCTCAGGGCCAAGAGGAGGAAGGGAAAAGGTTATGGTTCTGAAGCAGGGGAAAGAGAATGGAACAGGGAGTCAAGAGACCTGGGTTCGAATACTGACTGTCATTTGCTAGTGGAATCCGTGGGTAAGTCATATTTCCTTCCCAGGCATCAGTTTATTCTTTAGCAAAAAGAAGACATTAGAACAATAAATAAAATTTTTAAAAAGAAGATACTATTGCAGATAATCTCTACAGGAGCCATATCTAGGAATTTCTGTAAGGAAAGAGAAGAGGGAGGCCATTCGGGGCATGGCCACCAGAGGGAAAGAGGCGCACCATAGAATATTTTGAGGTTTTCAGGGTGTCAAAAGATGAGCTCCTTCAGGGCGTTGAAAGACTAGCTAGTTCTGCAGGGAAGGGAGAGGGGGCGGGAGGGCTGGTGATGCAGCCATGGGGAAAGTGAGGAAAGGAAATGCAATCCAGCATAGTGTTCTCTGTACCCACTAAATTTCAGTGCCCTAGGGCAAAGTGCTCCTTGCCCTGCCCTAGTCATGCCCTCAATCTCTAAGGTTCTTTTCTGCTCCAACAATCTCTCAATCTATAAGCCCAGATCATGCCAAGTGTTAGGAAGCAGGGGAAAGTCTGAGCAAGGCCTCTAGGGTGCAGGTCTTCGGATTTTACTGCTGAGTTCTAAGTAGGAGGAGAAATTGATGGACTGTGTGGGAGAAAACACTAGATTAAATCTGAAGCTGCAGAGCCCATTAAGAGGAGGAGAAGGGGGATAGTGTAGTCACTGAAAGGTAAGTAGATCTGACTTTTAAATGAGGACGGATCGGAATAATTTCTCCTGGTGCTTATGAGCCCTGCTGTGCATGGGCTGTAGTATTCAGGAGGTTTGTTGTCAAACCCGCCTGTTTGTGGATGTGCTAAAACAAGAAATCACAATTAGCACCAATCCTGAATCTTTTTTAAAAGATGTGGGAGCAGGGCAGCTAGGTGGCAGAAGGGATAGAGCCCTGGCCCTGGAGTCAGGAGGACCTGAGTTCAAATCCAGCCTCAGACACTTACTAGCTGTGTGACCTTGGGCAAGTCACTTAACCCCAAATGCCTCCCAAAATAAATACCTGAGATCAGGGAGCAAAGTGAAAGCACAGGGGTTTTACAACTCGATGAAATGACATCCTGATGTCATGGAAAGAACTCCAGATTTGAAGTCAAAGGCAGACCTGGGTTCAAAAATAAAAATTCACACTTGTATAATCCTTATAGCAACCTTGCTAGGTAGGCACTATTATTACCCCCATTTTACAGATGAGGAAACTGAGGACAGAGGTTAAATGGGTCGCCCAGGATCACACAGCTAGAATGGCAGGATTCAAACTCATGATTTCCTGACCCAAGGAATCATAAGGACCCAGATGTCTCACAAATCCTGGCTCTGCCTAGCCTGTGACCTGTCTGACCTTGGACAAGTCACTTCATGGTTCAGTTTTCCTATCCGTAAAATGAAGAGGTTGTTTTTAACAAAATCTCAGGTTTGGAAATGACCTCAGAGGTCATCTCGTCCAACCCACAGCTGAATCTGAATCCTCTCTTAAACGTGCCCAACAAGTGACCATTCAGCCTTTGCTTGAAGACCCCTGAGGATGGGAAACCCACTGCCCTCTAAAACAGCTCTTTCTATTGCTTGGATAGCTCTAATGGTTAGGAAGTCTGATGAAGACTTCCACCCATTGCTTAAAGGGTAATAGGGAGCCTCTGAAGATGTTTGAGCAAAGGAGTGACAGGACCGCAGAAGAAAGGTGTAGCGTGGAGTTCCCTATTCTCAAGGGGCACCCTTACTAACAGAGAGAACACACAGGAGACTTCCCAGCTACAAGTCAGATGGAAAGACCCTGAGGTCCTTAGGGTACAGCCACAAGGCAGAATCAAGGCCAGGAATCTTCTCGAATGTCCTATCCTTTGGTAAAAGTGCATGTATTGAGCATCTGACAGTCTAGTCAGTCCTGTGGTGGTGAGAATGTCCTTGTTGTGGCTGCCAAAAAGGCAAGACTGCATAGCAGCTGGAGAGGCAATCCTCAGGTCACTGGCATTTCACAAATGGCGGTCCCCAGGATGTTAGTGTTAGCAGGCTGGGCTAGAAGCAGGCCCAGTGGCCATGGGGGTGCCGCTCCTCTCAGGATTCTTGGGTGTACTTGACCCTCGGTCACAGCTGACTGTTAGTTGGTGCTGTTGGGGGTAGGGATGGTGGACCCCTTCCCATCAAAGTTGCCACGATAGATGATGCCTGTGGGGGCTAGGCTGGAAGCAGGGCTGGTGAGCTTGGGGAGTGGGGCGGCCCTGCTGTTTCTGGGGCTCTTGGGTTCACCTGTCCATTGGTGGCAATGGGTCAGTAGGAAGTCGTGTTTTTTTCCATTACAATATCCTATTTCAAGGATGTTGACAAATTGAGAGGCATCCAGTGGAGGGAAGGTAACAAGATGGTGAAGGAACTGGAAACCATGGGACAAGAGAAATAAGTAAAAGGACTGACAATTGGAGCTATCCAGAAATGAAATATGGGGCGGGGGGGGAGTGCCTTCTCGTGGATTGTCTTCAGGGGTAGTCTTGTGGGTAGATCCCTCATCAGGGATTCCTGCATCAGGTTTAAGATCATAGATTTAGAGTCAAAAAAAGGATTTTTGAGGCCATCTCAAGCCCACCTTCTTCATTTGACAGATGAGGAAACTGAGGCACAGAAAAGTGAAGTAACTTTCCCAGGGAAATATAACTAGGCAGGCTTTGAACCCAGGTCTTCCTGACTTCAAATCCAGTGCCCTATCCACTATGCCACCAGATTAAACTGGGTGACCTCTGACCCTTGAGGTTTCTTTTCTAACTTTGAGATTCTCGAACAGGGTTGTTTAGCCTGGAGTGAAGACCGAGAATGTACCTGTTCGTTATGCACAGTCACATTAATCAATAAACATTCATTTAGCTCCTACTATGTATCAGGCATTGTGCTAAGCACTGGGGATACAAAAGTAGGCAAAAGACATCCCTGCCCTCGAGGAGTTTATAGTTCAATGTGTGAAGGGCTGTCATGGCAACCAGAAAGCAGAACTAGGATCGAGATGCAGAATTCAATTCAATCCAGTTCAGTAAATATTGAACGTATACCAT
The DNA here is from genome assembly GCF_003287225.1 of Phascolarctos cinereus. Lineage (NCBI taxonomy): Eukaryota > Metazoa > Chordata > Mammalia > Diprotodontia > Phascolarctidae > Phascolarctos > Phascolarctos cinereus. The sequence continues at coordinate 41,298,530 of NW_027555514.1, forward strand.
GTACCTATACAGCACTAGAAAGAAAAAGTTAAAAAAACCCCAAAAACCATAGTCCCTGCTCTCAAAAGAATTTATAGCTTAATAAGAGAGTGAAACATGAACCCAAATAAATATAATTAAAGTTAATTTAGCAAGTGATTTTTTTTTAAAACCAGGCTTGTGTGAGGAACTTCTACTATGAAAGCAAGTCAGCCCCTGCTTAATGACTTAGAATTTTAGAGTTGGAGGTGGGGAACAATGGAAAGTTTAAGTGATTCATCCAAGGTCACACAGTCAGGAGCTGTCAACCCCCCCACACACACCCCTTTTTTTGCCTAAGGAGACAGACGTTTAGAGAGAACTCTATCAGGGGCAAGATTTGAATCAGGTGTTTCTGGCTCCAGGACTATCGCTCTATCCACTACACCATACTGCCTCTCCTGATAAATGGTTAAAAGGTCAGGATTGGGGAGGAAGGGGTCATTCTGAGCTGGGCCAGGGGGGTAGCTAGGCAAGGTTCAAGAAAGATAGGCTGACAGAAGACACTAGAAGGTGAGGTAAGTCTTTGTGAGAATTTCCCACAGAGCCAAGCTGGTCCTTGTAGGAAATAGTGATGTTCAGGGAGTCTGTTTCAGGCCAGGGTGACCTTTGCAAATTCACGGGGGCAGAAGGGGCAGGATAAGAAGAGGAACAGGGTCTTAGCTAGAACCTGGAGTACAGGGAGGGAAAATAAACATGAAATAAGACTGAAAAAGTAAGTTGCAGCCAGACTGTGCAGGGCCTTGAATGTCAGGCTGAGCAGTTTTAAACCTGAAGGCAGTGAGGATACTCGATACATACTGTAGGAAGAACTTTACTGGCATCCAGCGAAGTCAATTAAATTTCAGTTTGGGTGTCTGACACCAATTCGAAGAAGCCAAAGCCCAAACCACCAAGCTCTGGGTTCCCCTTCCCTCTGTCTTCTCCCTCACCTTGTTCCATCTTTCTCTCTCACCTTCAATCTTGCCCTCCCTGAAGACTCCTTTTCTCCTCTTCACAAGAGCACTCATCCTCCCTATCCAAAAATCAAGGCTAAGCCCCACACAGCTTCCTGTGATGTTTCTGATGCCTCAGGCTCTCGTCTCTCCTCGCTAGGCATCCAGAAAGAATAGTTTATAGCCTGCACCGAGGGTGTGCTGGAGCCGGCTGGGACCAGTTCAAGAGAGTCAATTATTAAATTTTCAGTGTGAGCATTTACACCTCAGAAATCAGCAAAAGCTACCAATTAGGGCTTGATTTATTATCTTGTCGGCTGTCTAGACTTAAGAAAGTTATAAAGAAAATGTTATTAATGCATTTTTTTCTGGAGAGCAGGTGGTTAAACATTTATCAGCACATCCCTGGAACAGTCTCTCTACCAGAATGCTGAGAAAATGCAATTTGGTTTCCCATCTCTCACCACGGACTCAACAGCTATCGCTCTTCGTCCTTTTGTCCTTTTTTCATGTCCTAGTTGTTATTCTGATCCTGTTTACTCTTCACACAAAACCTCTGGGGTCGACCCAGACATGTACACTTCCTTGTGTCCATTTTGGTGTCTGACAAAGAGTACAACTGGGGGGTAAAAAGCTCTGGTTATTCTAACTGCACAACAGGAATCCGACTAGGAAGTTTTCTTCTTAGGATGAGGAAGAGATCTCAGTCTCAGGCCAAAGGGTAGAGGAAGTTAGAAAGGTTAGAATTCTCTTCTCTCACTTGGAAGGGGGTGTGTGAAATGAGCTGACATTAATTCGATTTTATTTGTAACCCAAGAGAGAAGAAAACAAGCATTTGTTAAGTGCCTACTATGTGCCAGGCAATGTGCTAAGAGCTTTACAAATATTATTTGAGGGGCTGCTAGGTGGCACAGTAGATAGAGCACTAGCCCTGGAGTCGGGAGGACTTGAGTTCAAATCTGGCCTCAGACACATAACACTCACTAGCTGTGTGACTCTGGGCAAGTCACTTAACCCCAATTGCCTCACACCAAAAAATATACACACACACACACACACACACACACACACACACACATATATATATATATATATATATATATATATATATATGTATGTGTATGTTTATGTACGTATGTGTATATATGTATGTCTATGTGTGTGTATATGTACATAGATATAGATATTATTTGAATTGATCCTTGTAACAACCCTGGGAGGTAGGTGCTGTTATTGCTTCCACTTTACAGATGAGGAAACTGATGTGGACAGAAGGTTAAGTGAATTGTCCAGGGTCATGAAGCTAGGAAATACCTGAGGCTAGATTTGAACTCAGATCTTTCTGATTCCTGTGTCCCATCCACTTTATCATCTACTGTGTCCCATCACTACTATCTATGGCAACACAAATAGTATCTGTGTCCCCTCTGCCCCATTCACCACCCCAGTTAAGCCCCTTACTACCTCTCTCCCAAACTATTCCAACAGCCTCCTAACTGGTGACATAAATGCCAATATAATCTTCCGAATATATAAGTCTGGGCATGTTGTATGGTGGGAAGAACTTGTGTTTCTAGAATTTGGTTCTAGAGTTCTAGAATCAAAGGCCTTGAGTTTGAATCTCAGCTCCAACACTTACTGCCTGAGTGAATTCTGGAAAAGTCAGTTCATCCCTCTGGATGTCCCTTTCCTTACCAGTAAATGAGAAGGCTTGATGACCTCTGATGACCCCTTCCAGCTTGAAACTTATGATCCACCAAAACTGAAGATTTGATTTAGAAAAACAAAATCTGGCTTGTTTATTATCTAACTAGGGGGAAATATATACATATATATATATATATTATATATATATATATAATATATATATATTATATATATATATATATTATATATATATATATTTATATATATATATATATATATATATATACACACACACATATATTTTTGTTTTTCTCATTGTCAAAAGAGCAGGTGCAGTTTATTGCCTCCACCATGTTATTCAGTAGAATTGAGAAATGATTCTGCCCTTGGAAAGGGTCAGCAAAGAAACACAGGGGACCCAGGGATGGAAATGCCTTTCACAATTGACCTGCTATGAGAAAACAACTGATTCTTTTCTTTCCTCCAATGAGAGCCAACAATGAATTCTTAAATAAGCGTTGGCGGGGAACCAGGCTCCTTGGCAAAACTCAGCTAAGGTTTAGCTTTCATAACCTCTCACCTTCTCTTTTATATGCTGGCTCCCTTACCCTACAGTAATCCTCTCTTTCACACACTGAGTAACCGCTGCCCTCTGAAGCATCCCGTGTGCCTCCCACCCTCCAGCACCAGTGGAAAAACTCTCATTCCCTCAGAAGCTGCCTGCCCTCTAGTTGTCAGAAAGTAGCAAATTGATGAACTAATTCACGCTAAGGTATTAATGACTGATAGCTTAGAGGACTGATTTTTCCCTGATAGAATTTCAGGTAGTGTATATGGGGGGGGGACAGGGTGAATAGAGTAGATATTCTCACCCCCTTTCAATAATATACATATGTATATTATTGAATATGTATATGTGTATATATGTATATATATGTATATGTGTGTATACATATATGTATGTATATGTATATGTGTGTATGTGTGTGTGTGTGTGTGTGTGTGTGTGTGTATATATATATATATATATGTATATGTGTGTGTGTGTGTGTGTATGTATATGTGCTTGTGGTCTTCCCCAATAGAACATAAGCTTCTTGTAAGTAGGGGCCATCTCATTCTTTGCATTTGTATCACCAGCACCTAGCATGGCACCCCCCATGGAGGATAAATGCTCATTGATGGATTAATGGCCTACACTAATGTTTGATTCAAGCAGAAGTTGGATTGAGCACGGCAGAGTTTCACGAAATCCTTGGCCTGTCTTCCAGATTTAGTCACCGTCCAGTAGCAGGACAGAGTCAAGATGACTGGTGACGTCTCAGGATAATAACCCACATTTATATAGTACTTCATGGTTTGTGGAGTATTATAAATAAATATATATATACACACACACACACCACACACACACACACACACATATACATCTTCTTTAAGCCTCATCAATAAGTACTATCAGTGGTATTATTGTCCCCATTTTACAGATGAGGAAACAGAGGTACAGAAGTTAAGTGCCTTGCCCATGGTCCAAGGTAGTGTCCGAGGTAGGATTCAAACCGAGGTCTCTCCTGACTCCAAAACACCAGCACGCTCTCCACTACGTACCATGCTGTATCTGCTCCCCAGGTTCCATTTTGGGTGCGGAGGGGCAGGATAGTATAACCTTAAGCATGGTATAGTGTAGGGGATAGGCCTTGGAGTGAGGAAGTCCTGCTTCTGATCCATAGTGGTTCCATGACCCTGGGCAGCCAGAGCTAAGTGAGAAAGCCGGGCTATGCCATGAAACCTGAGCCCACCAAGAACCAAGAGGCAAGCCAATGGTCCTCAGCAGGAAGTAGCCACCCCCCCCCCAATCCCAATGCTGACACCCTGGGCAAAATCTCCAGCAATAACTGTTGGAGGGCCACCAGGCAAGGCTTAGAGAACCACTGGACAGATGGGGACGGAAAGCCTCACCAGTGGTGCTTTAACATACAAGATGGAAGCCTCCTTGGAAGGCGCCGGAACCTCAGGAATTTCTATTAGTGCTAAGGACAGAACCAGGCCTGCCTGACAGGAGGAAGACAAGCTTTTGATCAACCAATCCTGAGTACCTGGACTTGGCATAGGTACACTAGGAGCACTGAGGAATACAAGGCCCCTTCTCTGAACACAGGCTCACTCTCCATCAGCAGCATGTAAAGAAGGCTGGTGGCCTCCTGCATCCTGGCTCTCTAGCCGATGCTACTAAGGAAACCCAAGATTCAGGACGCTGAGCCTTTGTAGTCAGCTCTTCCCTGTTCAACTGTCCAGCCCCAAGGCCAGAGTTTTCTTCCATTTTTCATGTGGATGTTATAGATAAGCAACGAGGTTCCCAGGAGACGGATGGGATCTGATGCTGCCTAGCAACTCACTTAGACCTTGAGATGTACCTGCTCCCTTTTAATCTCCTGCTTTCCTGGTGGACTCGCAGTCTGGAAAAGAGGGATGCTGGAGTGAAAGAATGCCAGCCTCAAAATCTAAACACTCAGGTTCAAGGACCAGCATTGGGACTTAATAACCATGAGGTAGCTGGTGATGTGATGAATAGAGCATCGGGCCTGGAGTCAGGAAGACTTGGGTTCAAATCTGACCTCAGACTCTTCCCAGCTGCATGACCCTGGGCAAGTCCCTTAGCCTCTCTTTGCCTCAGTTTCCTTGTCTGTAAAATGAGGATTATATCAGCAGCCACCTGGCAGGGTTGTGGTGAGGATCAAATAAGAATAATAATTATAAAGCTCTTAGCACAGAGCCTGGCACATAGCAGGTGCTTCATAAATGTTTGTTTCCTTCCCTTCCCCTTAGGTGGAAGGCTAGACCTGGAAGGACCTTAGAGATCGTCTGCTCCAATTTGGTTATTCCACATGTAAAGGGGAGGGGGAGTCCATGGACCCTCCCCAGACTCAGCTGGACCTAATCAAAGGGTATTCATCTCCCTGAAGGTTCAACTGACTGGAGAGATTTGTCAGACCTCTTTAGGATGTGAGAGCACCTTTTTCTGATGGAGTGAAAGAGAACAAGAGGGATTGGCTGAGGAAACTAATTAACCACGCCCTCCCCCACCCCCAGTTTTAACTAGTTAAGCCCTGGTGAGAGAAGAGTTCCAAGCCAGGAACCAGAGAGAGGTCTAGAAAGGAGGAATTTGCTCTTGGCTGGTGGGATGAGGAGAGGAAAGGGATTTCTCTCTCCTTCCCCCCATTCCCAGCCCCCACTGGCCATGTTACTTGGAAATGGAAAGACTCTGGATCCCGCAGGGACAAGAGACCAAGAGAGATACCCAGAGTCAGGCTCTGGTCAGAGGAAACAGCTTCCAGGAACCCTCACCAACGAGTGGGGGAACTGAGCTCCTGAGAAATGAAGAGACTTGTTCAAAGTCTCACAGCTAGTGGACAGCGTAACAGGGCAAGTCATTTTACCTCTCAGCCTCAGTTTCCTCATGTGTAAAATGGGGACAATCATATTTGCACCATATCTCAATAGGATTAGCTTGAGTCATGCCCTAGCTCTTCAAGGTTTACAAAAAAGAGGTGTGCTGGTTAATGTTTAACAACCACCTGGGGGGCGGGGCAGGGTGGGGCTTTGCGCACTATATACTTTTAAGACATCTGCATTTACTTGCACTTTTTAAAGTCTAGACAAACAACAAAACAATAACTCCAGTCCTGATTGGGGGAGGGGGTGAATTTCGAGGTAGAAACGCTCAAACTGAAATTTTAACAATTGGCTCTCTCATAAGCCAGTTTGAGGTGACTCCAGCATACCCCTATTTATAAGGCATATTCTTAATCCTTAATATTAAGGTCATTCAACAATTCAACAATGAAGTACCACATCACTGAGAATGTTCTCATTTTAGGGGTAAACTTTAGCTGTGCGGACTAAGGTTGGCTGTCTAGCAGTTCATGATACCCCCAACCAGCAAACGGGGCAGCAGCAGAATCCACAAAGGGCAAGCCCATCTCTGCACCATAGAGCCTGATATAGGAGGGACCTTCCCTTCTGGCCAAGATACCCCTCTGATTTCCCCTTCCTTCCTTTGGGTCAGGGATAGAGACTCTTTCAGATGTCCAACCATTCTCTCCCCTGCCTCTGTCTTCTCTCATCCCTCTCTGTCTCTCCCTCTTTTCTTCTCTCCTCTTCTCTTCTCTCTCACCTGTCTCTCCTTCCCGCTCTCCTCTCTCCCTCTCTCCCTCTCTTCTTCTCCTCTTCTTTTCTCCCTCCTCTCCCTCTTTCCCTCTCTCTCTCCCTCTCCCTTTCTCTCCTCTCTTCTTCCCTCTCATTGGGTGTTTGAAAAACTTCTTCCGTGAAGTCTTCCCACCCCCTCCCCACTCCCCATCACAAGAAGGGAAGGGAGGACAGGTGAGGTGGTGTGCATATAGAAGACAATAACAATAACAATAATAAATGGGCCATCTGTGTCCTTGAGCCTCAGACAATGTCTGCTGGGAACTGCGGCTAAATGCTTTTTATTTCTTTCCCTTTATCCCCCTCCCAGTTCTTTCCCTCTCTCTCCAAAGTCCAGCCTTCATTTTTCTTCCCTTTCTTCTCTTTTTACCTTTTTCTTCTATTTTCTTTCTTGCCATGTTTTTTCCTTTCAAACCAATCTATAATTTAGGCCTCCCCATGGTTCCTACTGCCCATCCCCATTGATTGTGCTGGTGCCTTGAGTTGCTGACTGTTGGGTTAGAAGGAGCTCTGTATCTTCTGGGAAATGAAGGGGTCAATCAATGGAGTCCTCAAATAACTCGATGAGCTTACAGAGTGTGACCTTTGGTCTGACATACCTAAGGGGTGCCCCTCTCAACCTATCTTATGTACCTCCCTCTCCCCTCCAATGAAAACCCTCAAGGGCAAGGACTGTTTCTTTTTTTATTTTTGTATCATAACTGCCTATCACAGTGCTTTGCACATAGTAGGTGCTTCATCAATGTTTATTGAATTTAATTGTATTTGCAAAACCTTAAAACATCACGCCAATGTCAACAATTCTTATCATCATCACTGTGGCCCTGTTCTAGTAATATACTGTTCTGAGAGTGGAGGCCTTGGGCCCAGGCTCTCATATAAGGGGACAGAATGTGGCCATTTTCTACAAAAAAACTGACAAAGTGAAGATGGTTTAAAAGGAAGGAAATAAGCATTTGTTAAGTGCCAAGCACTGTGCTAAATGCTTTACAAATATTGCATTGAGCCTCACAACAACCCTGTGAAGTAGGTGCTATTATTTCTACTTTACATTTGAGGAAGCTGAGGCAGACAAAAGTTTAGTGATTTGCCCAGAATTACACAGCTAGCTAAGTGTCTGAGGCTGGATTTGAACTCAGGTCTTTCTGATTCCAGGCCCAGTTCTCAATCTACTGCTCAAAAAAATTGCTATAGTCCTGTCCCCAAGTACTGGTGTTATAAAAGGATTTGCTGTTGTTCAGTTATTTTTCAATCATGTCTGACTCTTGTGACCGCATTTGGGGTTTTCTTGGTAAAGATACTAGAGTGGTTTGCCATTTCCTTCTCCATCTCATTTTACAGATGAGGAAACTGAGGCAAACAGGGTGATGTGACTTGCCCAGGGTCACATAGCTGACAAGTGTCTGAGGCCAGATTTGAACTCAGGAAAAAGAGTCTTCCTGACTCTATCCACTGTGCCACCTAGCTGGGGTGCCCCCTTTGAGGATTACTATTACTAATAATAGCAATAGTAATAATAACTAGTATTTATATAGCACGTTAAGGTTTGCAAAGTGCTTTACGTGTGTTAAATCATTTGTTTAAATACCACACAGAACAATAAGGTATGCTGGGACCTTCTCTCTATAATCTGTGATGCCTCAGCCTTCCTAGTTTCCCCCTTTCTTCCTTTGTCATAGAACTGTCACACGCACAGAACAAAGAGCTCATGACTGATGCTTGCCTGAGCCTGGCGCTCCCCGGTCCTCGCTGCTCTAACCAGGATGCACATGACTGGGCTCAGACCCAACTCATCAAGCATTTCTGGTGGTTACTTGAAAGTTTAATAGCTGAACTGCGGGAGGGGAGAGCAGCCCCTCCAGGGCTTGGTTTTTTAAGTGAATTTGATGCTTGAAAAATGTGCCAGGCCAACAGTCCTTGAGGCTGACATTCTTGAGCCTGATCTAATCCAGTAACTCCTTGGGGAAGCTGCTGCATCACTTCCATTCTCCCCCTTAGCAAGGCTTCTGACTGATACCTTACTTCATCAATTTTGGGGGTGAGGCAATTGGGGTTAAGTGACTTGCCCACGGTCACACAGCTAGTAAGTGTCAAATCTCTGAGGCCGGATTTGAACTCAGGTCCTCCTGACTCCAAGGCCAGAGCTCTATCCACTTCGATACCTAGCTTCCCCTCATACTTCATCGATTTTCAGATGACCTAATAGTCTGGAGTCAGGAAGACTCAACTTTGTGAGTTCAAATCCAGCCTTAGACACTAGCTGTGTGACCCTGGGCAAGTCACTTCACCCTGTTTGCCTCAAGTTCCTCATCTGGAAAATGAGCTGGAGAAGGAAATGGCAAACAACTCCAATATCTTTGCCAAGAAAAGCCCAATGGGGTCACAAAGAGTGAAACATGACTGAGGCAAAGTCAAGTGACTTGTCCAGGGTCACACAGCTGGTACGTGCCTGAGGCCAGATTTGAATTCAAGAGGCTGAGTCTTCCTGACTCCAGGCCTGGCACTCTATCTACTGCACCACCTAGCTGCCCCTAATAACAAACATTTATTAAGGACCTACTATGTGCCAGGCACTGTGCTAAGTGCTGTGGATTTAAAAAAAAAAAGCAAAAGAAAGTCCCTGACTTCAAGGAGCTTCCAATTTAACGTGGGAGACAACTGCAAACAAATAAATGCAAAGCAAGCCGTGTAAGGGGTGAATGGGAAATAATGAACAGAGGGAAGGCCCAGGCACTAAGAACGGTGGTGGAAGACTTCCTGGAGAAGGCAGGATTTTAGTTGGGACTTAAAGGAAGCCGGGGAGGTCAGCAGTCAGAGCAGAGTTACTTTCTACCTGTGTGACCCCTCTCTGGGCTTCGCTTTCCTCTTCTGTAAGATCAGAGAATGGGACCAGGTGGTCCCTAAGGCCCCCACCAGCTCTGAATCCTCCAGTCCAGAAGGGTCTATTTCACCACGGTTACCCCCAGCTGATTGCGTCTGCTCCCTGATTTCCCCTTAAGCACACAGAAATTTTATATACCCCAAGACAAACCAGTGATTTCTGACCAGATGGCTTTTTTCATGCCACCTCACGTATTGGGAAGTGATTGCTTCTTCAGGGACTTCTCAATTATCTCAGTCTTTGCTGTTTTCCACCATGGACAAATCATTTCCCTCCTCTGAACTTCTGTGACCTCATCTATAAAATAAGGGGATTGGACTAGGGGGGCCCTTCCACCTCCACAGTCTGTGATTCTCCTCTTGCCCCCAGCCACAGGCTCATTTGTTTAGATCTACCTCTAGAGGAGAAGACGTAGCATCCAGATTAATCATTTTCCTTGTCCTTCGAAGACATGGTAGTTAAATTAAGAATGGAGGAGAGTTGTTTGGGTACATGGGTCAGCCCTGATTGTCCTGATTCTTCATTACGACCCATTTTTGGACGGGCGCTCTCCTCTGGCCCAGATGCTCCAAGAGAAGCCAGAACAACCATTTTCTGTCACAATATGGAGAGGGGGAGAAGATAAAGCCATACCTGCCCAGACACACTCTGCAATGTGCCAAAAGGCCTTGAAAGTTGCTCATCAAGGCTGTTTATGGGTCAGAATATAGGGACTACTTAATGATCCAAGACCAGAAGAGGGTCCAAGCTGGGTCTACATGAGTTTGTTGCAAATGACTCTTAAGTCTGTAATGATTCCCAGCTACTCCCCATAATTCCATTCCCATGTGGCTGCAGATGAAGGTATTCCATCAGATAAGATGGCTATCTTAGGCCCTTGCAATTCTGTCTATAATTCTATGAAGCAGTTAAGAGAGTCAGTGTCTGTCTGATGCCCTCAGGAGAAAACTCTTTTGACAAATCAAGGAGAAGGAATGTCAGTGGCCAACCACACCTGAAATATCCATGGAGTGTCCTGCCATCATGGGTCTATCTATGTGACTTTGGGGCCTCAGTTTCCTCATTTGTAAAAAGTGGCTGAACAAATAGCTAGGAGCCTTTCTAGTTCTAAAAATGGTGGTTCCAGCTTTTGTAGCCAAAGTTTCTACCAGATAGGACTCTATGTCACAACCCTGGGGCTCCCACCTGGTGCAGGATTCTCTTGGCAGATGGAGCCACCTGCTGTCTATTAGCTGAATTACCTTGCATTCCATTCACCAGCTGCAAAACGCTCCTCGTGACAGAGCCAAGATGACTGTAATCACCCCCTTGCAGGGCTTCTCCCCAGCCCAGAGCCTGGCATCTCCCACCATGCCGGGCGGGTGCAGCTGGTGTCGGAATTTCCATGACAACTCCCAATTTTCTGAGGATTGTAAGTCAACCAGAAAAATGTCATTCTTGACTGAAATGCTGCATACATTACATAGGGAGTCTATTTCTGTTACTTGTCTGGGAGTGGTGAAGGGTTTTTTTTCCCCCCTCTCTTACAAATGTGTAATGGAGGGACCTTGCTAATTTTTTTTTCCATTTGTGGTAGTTTCATTTCATAGACTCATAGGATAAGAAAGCAGGAGCAAAGGGACCTCAGAAGCCCAGAGAGATGAAGTGATTTTGCCCCAATTCATATACAGGCAGTGAATGAAAGAATCAGGATCTGAACCCAGGCCCTCTGATTCCAAATCCAGAGTTCTTTGTTTTTAAAAAGCCAGGCATTCCAGCACTTGGGTAATCTCTGCACGATTATAACTTGTATTTTGTTCTATACATAGATTTAGTGGGGGGGAAGTGTCTCTCTCTCCTTGGACCCCAAATTCCTTGAAAACAGGAACTTCAAAGGTCAAATACAATTGCATAGAAAGAGCCCTGGTGTGGGAGTCAGCTTCTTATAAGTTGTGTGACCCTGGATGAGACCCTTAATCTCTGTCTGCCTCAGTTTCTCATCTGGGACAATGATCCCTGCTTAAGACAGTTGTGGAGAGGCTGTGAGCTGCCCTTCTGTAAGGAGAATCTGTGTTGACAAAATCACAGATCAGAGTGTTGAGTGAGAATCAAGTGATCCTTGCCATACCTACTTCACAAGGCTCTTGTAAGGAATTAATAATGATAGCCAACATTTATACAGCACTTTAAGGTTTGCAAAGCGCTTTACAAACATTAGCTCATTTTATCCTCACAGCAACCCTGGGAGGCAAGTGCTTTTATTAGCCCTACTTTACAGATAAGGAAACTGAGGCAGAGTCAGTGACTTGCCCAGGATGACACAGCAAGTAGGTGTTTAAAGTCATCTGAACTTGGATCTTTTTGCCTTCACGTCCAGCACTCCATCCAATTAGCCATCTCACTGCCCAGAGGCAGAAAAGTCACTTACCTGAGAGATGGGATGCAAATGTTGTATAAATCTTGAATCACTTTTTTAAAAAGTAGTAAATCATGTATCTGCCCCAGAATCCAGATTAGTGTTATTCATAAAACATACATTTGGGATACACATAGGTTGATGTTCAGTCATATCCAACTCTTCATGACCCCATTTGGAGTTTTCTTGGCAAAGATACTGGAGTGGTTTGCCATTTCCTTCTCCAGCTCATTTTACAGATGAGGAAACTGATGCAAACAGGGTTAAATGACTTGCCCAGGGTCACACAGCTAGTAAGCGTCTGAGGCTGGATTTGAACTCAGGTCTTCCTGACTCTAAGCCTGGCACTCTAACCACTACACTAACTAGCTACTGAGTAAATGTAGAGAACTGAGAGTGTTAAGCTTCTCTTAATGTTCTTCTGGTGACCTCTGACAAATTAAAATCCTTCCAGATTCTATATGTACCTTGATTTAAGAACTATGAATTGTAGTTTGTATATTTTTAGATCTTTCAGGCACAAATTAATCACAAGTGTATAGTTAGTTTTATGGTCTTGGCCAAATTGATTCATCTTCCCAGGTCTCTTTTTCCTCATTTATAAAATGTGTGAGGTTGGACCAGAGGCTCTCTATAATGAAATTCTGCCATTTTGACTAAACCAGTAAATCTGGTTTACAAGCCCTACACAGGCTTGGCAGTCTCCTATCTTTTCAGCAGCTGTGTTCCCACAAGGACCTTGACCAGTCCTTGCCACTGTTTTTGGTGGCTTTCCTTGGATTCTGCCCATCAGATCTCTGCCCTCTGAAGCTCTACCATTGGTCTTTGCCTCCTCTATCCCAATTCCTAAATGAGCCAAAGGTCATGCTGAGGCCCATATGGCAGAGAGGGGAAGGGCAGGGCTGAGACCGCTGCTGCCCTCATTCTCATCACCAGGACTCAGGCTCTGTTCATGCGCAGGCATTAATAATAATAATTATAATAATAATAATTCACGTTTATATAATGCTTAACAATTTACGAAGCCTTTCTCTCACAATAGAACTATGAGATAAGGAAGAATAATTGTCACCTCTACTTTGATCGAAGTCTAAAACAGAACTTCCATTGCCCCCCAAACCCATCCACATTTACTTAAATCAAGACGGTCAAACAGCCTCATTAGTGGCTGGTCAGATCTACTGGTTATGCCAGTTTTGGGGTAGAGGCTAAGTTTCAGGTACCAAAGCAGACCCAAGACAGATTCTCAGCACTGGGTCTATCTCCTTCAATGGAAACAAGCCTGAGGCCCAAAGTTCCCATCAGATAAGCCCTCAGGATCTCAGGGACAAAGAAGGCTGAGAAATACAAGCTCAGCTCTCAGGGGAAGTTTTGTTATTTCTTTCTCTAAAAAGAAAAAAAATTAAAAAGAAGAAAGAATATGCCATTGAGGGCTTGCCTAGTCCCAAGTGGGTTTTCTGCAGAACACCAAGTCCCAAGTCTCTGGCACTGTACCAGAAGGGGTATCTTGTCAGGAGAAAACCAGTGACAAGTAATGTCCTTCAACTTGAAATATGTGTTCTGTGTGCTTTTTTGGAAGGAAACTAAGGGAAGATGACCAGCTGTAGTTTCTAAAATGAATAATGTTTGTCCTACAAAAACATCACAAAAAACAGATGCCCATTCTGTCACCATTATTCCCACTTTCATGGCTCCAAATCACATCGACCCATTCCTGGGCACCCCCTCTTTTCTGCCTAATCCAAATGTTCTCCATTTCTTTAAAGGTCAGCTCAAGTGCCATGAAGCCGGCTGCCCTCATTACTTGGGGCAGCTGGGTGGTGTGGTGGATAATGCACAATAACTGGAGTTAGGAAGACCCAAGCTTGGATCCTGCCTCAGACACTTATTGCCTGGGTGGCGCTGGGCAGGTTATTTCATTTCTCTCGGTTTGTTTCCTTTTTTGTAAAACAGGGATAATAAAAGCATCTACCTCACGGGGTTTTGAAGATTGAATGAAGTAACGTACTGCATTTCAAGTGTTTTACAAACATTAAAACGCTTCCTAAATTTTAATTATTATTACTCATGGAATTATAGACCTTTAGAACTAGACAGAGCCTTAAAAAAGAGGCAGCATGAGGGTATCACCTGTAATTTTGTTGTTCAGTTGTTCAGTTTTGTCTGATTCTCGGTGACTCCATGGACCACAACATGCTGGGTCCACAACATCCTCCATTATCTCCCAAAGTCTGTCCAAGCTCATGTTCATTGCTTCTGTGACACCATCCATCCGTCTCCTCCTCTGCTCTCCCCTTTTCCTTTTGCCTTCAATCTTTCCCAACACCAGGGTCTTTTCAACGGATCCCATCTTCTCATTATGTCCCCAAGGTATTTAAGCTTCAGCTTCAGTATTTCACCTTCCAGTGAATAGTCTAAATTAATTTCTTTAAATATTAACTAATTTGATCTCCTTGCTATCCAAGGGACTCTCAAAAGTCTTCTCTAGCACCACAACTTGAAAGCATTGATTCTGTGGTGCTCAGCTTTCCTTAAAGTCCAACTCTCACAGCCATACATTGCTACTGGGAAAACCATAGCTTTGACTATACAGACCTTTGTTGGCAAGGTGATGTCTCTTTTTTATTATTATGCTGCCCAGATTTGCCATAGCTTTCCTTCTGAGAAGCAAATGTCTTTTAATTTCATGGCTGCAGTCACCATCTGCATTGATCTTCGAGCCCAAGAATATAAAATCTAACACTGCTTCCATTTCCTCTCCATCTATTTGCCAGGAGTTGATGGGACCAGTTGCCAAGATCTTAGTTTGTTTGTTTTTTTTATGTGAAGGTTCAAATTCTCTTCTTTTACCTTCATCATGAGGCTTCTTAATTCTTCTTCACTTTCTACCATTAGAGTGGTATCACTCTCGTATCTGAGATTGTTTATATTTCTACCAGCAATCTTAATTCTGGCTTTTGCTTTGTCCAGCCTAGCACTCTGCATGATGTACTCTGCATATGTTAAATAAATCAGGTGACAGTATACAGCCTTGTCATACTCCTTTCCCAATCTTAAACCAATCAGTTGCTTCATGTTCAATTCTAACTGTTGCTTCTTGACCCACATACAGATTCCTCAGGAGGTCTGGTCCTCCCATCTCTTTGAGGACTTGCCACATTTGTTGTGATCTACACAAAGGCTTTAGTGTAGTCAGTGAAGCAGAAGTAAATGTTTTCCCCTTCACCAAAAGTCTTCAAGCAGGGATTAAATAAACATTTGTGTGTGTTGGAGCGGGGAAGGGGGGGTTGTAGAAAGAATTCTTGGGCAGGTATGAACTAGATTCAATGGCCTCTGAGGTCTCTTCCAACCCTTTATCTTTCTAGCCCAACTCATTTGACAGAGGAGAAATCTGGGATCTTCCTTACCCTGGGTCCTAGTCTCTTCATCTTTAAATGACACAATTGGTCTAGAACATCTCTAGGGACTTTCTGTTTTCTTTAAATCCAGAACTGAACATAGTACTTGAGATGTGGTCTGACCAGAGCAGATTATAGCAGAACTACCCGCTAAATAATAGTAACTCACATTTATATAGTGATCAATCATTCAATCAACTAACAAGCAATTATGATTAGTTAGCACATTTTGTAAATCTTAGGTGCTTCCAATTAATATGATGATTAATTAATAACAATAATTAGTATGATTAATGATGATGACAAACACCTACAACGTGCTAGGCACTGTGAGAAGTGTGGGAGATGCAAATGTGAAGAAAAACTCCTCCAAACTCGAAGAACCCAGGGGCAGCGAGGTTGCACAGTGGACAGAGCATTGGCCCTGAGGTCAGGAGGACCTGAGTTCAAATCTAACACTTGACACTTACTAACTGTGTAACCCTGGCAAGTCACTTAACCCCAGTTGCCTAAAACAAACAACGAAAAAACCTCAAGGAACCCCACATTTTAATGGAGGGGAGAATAAGTGCATCTATAAGGTTTTACAGAATAAAATATAAAGAGTGTAAATAAGAAGCAGTCAAATACAGGTTACAAGCCTGGGAGACTGGAAGAATGGTGTTGCTTTTGACAGAAATAGGGAGGGTTGGAAGAGGGGAGGGGAAAGGGGAAAAAAAAGGAATTTAAAGTTTACAAAGCTGTTGTTTTTTTCCCCTCCCATTCACCTCCAGCCCATAGGGATGGCTCTGGGCTTTATGCTGTGAGTCATGATGAGACCATACCTGAAGCTGACTGCCTTGGAAGGCCAAGGTGGTCGGGAGCCACTTCCCCAAAGCATCATCTAAGTGTGACTGCCCAGAGAGTTTGTGTTGTCCCCTGGGAACAGGGGGGTGCCAGCTGCTACCTTAAAAAGTAGAGTGTTGAATTAGGTGGGAAAAAATCCCATATTTATGAGCCCTTTGAGGTCAGGCCCAGGACAAATAAATGAATGAGTGCAGTCATCTAGACAGCTTCTGATGAACTCAGGATGTCACAGAGCCGTGCAAGAGGAGAAAGACAAAAAAGACGAAGGGGGTAGCTTTTGTTGTAGGTGAGAAAGCATCAGTTATGCCGTCGTTAGGATCCCAAACATGCTCCCGTACTGGATTGGTCTCTACTCGCAAGTTCCTTCTCCTACCAGCTCAGCTCATGGCGTTGTATTGGAAAATCACGTACCAAACATTCCATTGGCATGTCTCAGAACCCACAGCTGCCAAAGTCAGTAGTTTCAGTGACAAATACCAGAATTATGCTTTTGATTGCAAATAATTACCCTTGGAGAGGGTGACTCATAGTATAAACTTGTGACATGGTGGTCAGATCCACTCTTTCTCTGCTTTATTCATTTTTTCTTTCAAATGAGCCACTGGAGATCATAGATGATGCACTGCCTGCCCAGAATGATAAGAAATAGATTCTAGCCATGCCCACAGAGTATATTCCAGGTGTTGAGACGCAGCTAAAGGAAAGTCTCAAAAGAAATTGGTATTTTGTCTCTTTTTTCAGAAGTTTGTGTTTTTAAAGTAAAATCCAGTTGTTATTTTTTTTTTAAATTTAATTTAGTAAAATGTTATTTCTAGTTTGATGAATAAAAATAATGTCCTTTAGGACATTATGAAATCACCTTTAAAATTTTCTGGGCATATGCCCTAATGAAATATATTTTTCCTGTGTTAGAGACACCCAAGGAGATAGAGATTTTGTGGGACTGAAAAGCTAAAAGACTTCAGAGATCATCTAGTCCAGGCGTGGGGAATCTGTGGCCTCAAGGCCACATGTGGCTCTCTAGGTCCTCAAGTGCAGCCATTTGACTGAACCCAAACTGCACAGAATAAATCCCCTTCATAAAAGGATTTGTTCTGTACAACTTGGACTCAGTCAAAAGACTGCACCCAAGGATCTAGAAGGCCACATGTGGCCTCGAGGCTGCAGATTCCCCACCCCTACTCTAGTCTGACCGCTATATTTACAGAAGAAGGACCAAAGACCCAGAGGGAGGATGTGACTTATTTTCAAGGTCATGCAAGTAATAAGCAGCAGAGCTAGGATGTGAACTCTTGTCCTTGTGATTTCAAATTTAGCATGTTTTCACATCATTCACTCTGTCAACATCCTATGAGTACTGAGGGTATTAAGGTACCGACTAGCAAGGTCAGAATTTGAACCCAGATCCTGTGAAGCATGACAAGGGCCCTACATTTTTATTCAGAGAATCTGGATTCAAGTCCTGTTCCTCCTACTTTATACCCTTGAGATCTCAAGTAAGCCATTTAACCTCTCTGTGTCTCAGTTTCCTCATCTGTTTAATAGAGGGGTTACCTTCTCTAGCTCTAAATGCTGTAAAATCCCCATTCATAGAGATTTCTCTGTCCCATTTCTGATAGTTGGCAAGAACAATTTTTTCAAATTGAACCACTAGGTGGCAGGCTTCACTTATTTTAACCTAACAGTGATACGCATTTCTTGGCGCCCCAACCAGACAAAACATTGTAGTATAATAAAAGAATGAGTGGAAAGGACCCTAAAGGTAATCTAGTCTGCCTCATCTCCCTGCTCCCATCCCTAAATTACAGATGAGGAAACTGAAACCAGGATACAATGGGGATTTTCCCAAAGTCACATAAGTAATCAGAGAGCTAGGATTCAAACCAGATCCTCTGATTTCAAATTCAGTGCTCTTTTCACTGCCTTACTTGTTATAACCCTACTCATCCTTCCTAGCATCACTCCCCCAAAGCAGGCTAGTGGCCTCACGTGGCCCCTAGCTGCCTATAGCTGTCCACACCTGCCCCTCCACCTAAACTATATGAAAACCTGGTGAAATCCTCTACGCTAGTCAGCACCTACCTGACTTCAGCCCTGCTGTTCTTGGTGACTGCTCAGAACTGAAAGGACCAGAAACTGAGGAGAAGAAAGAGGCCAGGGGTGGGAGAGCAGAAACCAGAGAAAATGAGGAAATGGAATCAGATTTATTTGTTTTATTTAGCATATAGCTCTTAATAAGTAAGGACCTTTGTCAGTCAACAATCTATGAAAGGGTTAAAATTTGCATTGGATTCCTAGCTGGGGGGGAGGGGGGGGACAAAACAAAACTAGATATTTTGTCTCTCCACTCTAACCCAACACCAAAAAATGTCTCATTCCCATAGGATCCAGCCAAAGAATATTATAAATTCCAAATAATACTTGCTAATGACCCACCATGGTCCTTTTAATTAGGAGTCAATGCCTTTATCTGACTGCTAGAATTTCAAGTCAGTGGGGTCCAGGGCCCCTCAAATCGCAACTCGCTGGCAGCCACCCATTGTGCCTACCTTTAAGGCTGACCCTGAATGCTGCTGTTGTGATAGTTTTTTTTTTTATCCAAATTCTCTGTATTTACAGCAACCTGTGGTTGTGAGTCAAGTGTTGGACTTGGAGTCCAGAAACTAGGTTCAAACCCACTTCTCTGTGCCACAGGCAACAGGCCATCCTCCATTAGTTGGAGACAAACGGCAGAGGAAGTGCCCTGTGCCAATGAAGTCAGTGAAACTTCTCAAATTTTGCAATTCTTGCCCAGCTCCCAACAAGTGAATTACAAGCAGTTGAAATGATATTAATGTCCAGTTTTATTTACCAGATTTAGACCAAATTCAGCTTGATAGGTTTAATGAAATTATCTATTAGAGTCAATTTTGGCCTATTTACAAAGAAGTTGTTTCCCTGAGACATCGTCTCTCCAGGATGTTTCCTTAGGAGTATGATGGATTTATTAGCTGTTTTAACACTACGCAGAAGGATGCCTAAGCACTCCAAGGCTCTTCATTACCTAGTTTGACATATGCTGTTGTTCACTTGTTTCACTGGTGTCCAACTCTTTGTGATCCCATTTGAGGTTTCATCAGCAAAGGTACTGGAGTGATTTGCCATTTCCTTCTCCAGCTCATTTTACAGGTGAGGAAACTGAGGCAAACAGGGTGAAGTGACTTACCCAGGGTCACATAGCTAGGAAGTGTTTGAGCCCAGAGTTGAACTCAGAAAGATGAGTCTTCCTGACTCTAGGCCTAGCACTCTATCCACTGCACCACCTAGTTGTCCCAAATTCGACATATGAATGCTATTTAAATACTGAAAATATTTATCAAGTACCTACTATGTGTCAAGTGGGGACAGTTAGTAGATAAGAGTGTTGGACCTGGAGTCAGAAAGATCTGAATTCAAATCCAGCCTCAGATATTCACTAGCTATGTAACCCTGGACAAGTCACTTAACCTCTGTTTGTCTTAGTCCACTGGAGAAGGAAATGGCAAACCACTCCAGTATCTTTGCCATGAAAACCCATGAGTATGGTCCATGGAGTCACAAAGACACAAATGAACAACGACAAAATGTGTCAGGCACTACGCTGTGCACTGAGAATACAAAGACAAAAATGAAACAGTCCCTTCCCTCAAGGAGCTTACATTCTAATGGAGGCTCACAGCTTGGACAGAAACAAGGAAATACAAAATTTTAGATATAATTCTAGGATAGCACCATCTCTGGGTTCACTTCCCCAACTCCTCATTGCATCAGAGATTGGACTTGGAGTCTGGAAGACCTGAGTTTAAATTCTGCCTCAGAAATTACTGACTTTGTGACCCAGGGGGACTCAATTAACTTCTCTGTTCTTCATCTGTTTCCACATTGATAGGACAAGAAGTTTGGACTCTGTGGCATCTAAAGGTTGCTTTTAATTCTAAATATGGAAAAAAAAATACACTAGCAAAAAGTGACTATAATCAAGTTGTATTTGTGCCAGGAATTCAAGGATGGTTCAACATTAAGGAAACCAATAATATAATTAATCCTATTTTAGCCATAAGAACTAATAGGGAATATTATTAAATGGTATTTCTTGAGTAAGATAGTAACATGGACTTTCTTTGGAAACACCAATTTAGCTACTGTGTGGAGGATAGATCAGACAAGGAGAGGCTTAGATGCAGGGGGGCCGTTGAGACTGATGGGAGATACCATGAAGGGTGAATTGACAAGACTTGGTAACTGACTAGATGGGAAAGGGAAGAGACGAGGATCACTTTCAAGTTGTGGCCCCAGGTGACTGGAAGAGCAGTAAGCCTTAGAAACAAAAACGAGTTAGGAAGAAGATCCTGTGAAGGTGAAAAGAGTTTGCTTTGGGGCTTCTTGTGTCTGAGTTGACCAAAAAAAATTAAGGGGGCATGTCTAGCAGACAGGTGAAGACTGAGTGCTGTGTTCAGTGCTGGAGGCCCTGTTTAACATTGTTATGATTGCCATCTTTTGTTTTGATAACACCTTCATTTGATCGGCAGCATGGTGTAGAGGATTGGACGTGGAGTCTGGAAGACCTGGGCTCAAAGTCTGCTTCAGAGACTTGCCAACTCCATGACCAGGGGAAGTCAATTAACTTCTGTTCTTTAGCTGTTTTCACATTGGTAAAACAGGAAGTTTGGATTCCATGGCATCTAAACTCTAAATCTATGAGCCTATGGTGGAGTACAAAAATCTTGGGTCAGCATTATAGATGAATAATGAGCTGGGCCCAGAGCCATGCCTAGGTTGTTTCTGGCCTGATGTCAGGGGTCCCTAAGGAGTATAGAATTCAGCATCCCAAGGCAGCATGGGGCATGCAATAAATTGGAGTGTGTGGCCCTCCCACCTGAGCATTTTTTTGTATAGCTAAAAACAAGGTAAAATGGAATGGCCTAAAAAGTAGTCTTAGGAGTAGTAAAAGAGCAACAGCCTCAGGGAAGTTCACGGAAGCCTGGGAAAAGATGAGGAAAGAGTAGGGAAGTTTTGGTATAGAGGTAGGTGGTGGACTGTGGTTACAGAATGGGTCAGACATGCTGATTTATCAATTTGATTTGCTTAATTATTTCTTTCCGTTACAAGGGAGGGTTCTTTGGGAGAGGTATTGGGAAGGGGAGTAAAGGAAGTATCAATGAAATATTTTTAAAAGAAATAATAATAATAGCTAACATTTAAGTCGTGCTTACTGTGTGCCACGTACTGTGCTAAGTGCTTTACACTTTACAATTATCATCTCTTTTGATCCTCACAGCAACCCTCAGAGGTGGGTGCTATTGTTATCCCCATTTTTCAGATGAGGAAAATAAGGCAAATAACAGTTAAGTGACTTGCCCAGGGTCACATAGCTAGTAAGTGTCTGAAGGGGGATTTGAACTCAGGTCTTCCTGACTACAATGAGCATCAGTGATTTTTTTTTAAAGAAAGACAAGAGAAAAGAATAGAGGAGTAAAATCAGGAAAGGAAGAAAGTAATGAGTCAGGGGAAAAAAGAATAAGATAGAATGGGAATCAAGCGTTCTTGAAAGGCTATATAATGGGTAGAGTGCTTGGCTTGGAGATGGGAAGACCCGAGTTTGAGTCCTGCCTCAGACACTGTGACCCAGTCACTTCTCCTATTTCAGTCTCAGTCTCCCCTTCTGTAAAATGAGAGGATTGGTCTACGTCAGAGGTTCTGAACCTGGTGTCTGAGAACTTGTTTTCAAAATTATTTAAATAGCTGTATTTTAATGTAAGTGTTTTCCTTTGTAATCTTACATATTCTATGTTATGTATTTTAAAAAACACTATTCTGAGAAGGGATCCGTAAGCTTTACTAGACTGCCCAGGGGTCCAGGGCTCACACATAAAAGGTTAAGAACTCCAACTAGAAGGTCTTGAAGACTTCTTTCAGCTCTAAATCTATGATCCTAGGGAACTTCTGCATCAGAAGACTTTTCTCTTCCCACATCCCCCCCCTAAATAATTTCATTTTGGTTCTTATTAAGGTATAGAGATGATCTCCCCTTCCTTGAGATTCCCTGGTTTCATTTGCCTGCCCCACCCTACCTAGTGAGGCATAGAGAGAATAAGACTAGATTTGAAATTCAAGGATCTGAGTTTAAATCTCAGGTCTGAGATTACCCTCCTTGGGGCTGCCTGATTCATCCACTTGGTTTTTCCCATGTGGATTACTGGGCCAATGTCCTTTGAGTCATCATGGATGCCATTGAGGAGTGTGACCTTCGGCAAGCATTTTCATTGCCATGGTTCTCTGTTTCTTCATGTCAGGGGGTGCTCTCTAGGAACCCTTCCAGCTCTAAATCTGTTACCCATGTTGGGATCACTAATCTCAATCCGTGGAGAATCTAGACCCTGCTACAAGCAAAAGAGAGGTGCCATGATGATATCATGGAAAGAGCAATGGATCTAAAGTGAGAAGGCTAGGGCTTGAATTCCAGCTCTGCCACTTACTACCCACAGGGTCTGGGCAAATCACTTCCATGCAGTGGGCCTCAGTTTCCTCCTTTGTCAAATGAGGAGGTTAAATTAGATGACCTCTGGAATTCCTTCCAGTGCTCAGTCTATGAACCTGGGACAGAACATTGCTCTAGGAATCATTTGCTAGCTGTGAGACCTTGGGTAAGTCATTTCTCTGGGCCTTAGTTTCATATAAAATGAGAGGGCTGAATTAGATGATGATGATATAACATTTATGTAATATAACCATGTAATAATATAAGGGGCAACTAGGTAGTGCAGTAAATAGAGTTCTAGGCCTGGAGTCAAGAAGACCTAGGTTCAGATTTGATCTGAGACACTTAGGCAAGTCTCTTTACTCTGTTTGCCTCAGTTTCCTCATCTGTAAAATGAGCTGGAGAAGGAAATTGCGAAGAAAACCCCAAATGGGGTCATGAAGAGTCAGACATGACTGAAAAATGACTGGACAGCAACAATATAATAACTTATATAATATAAATTATGTAATATAATTTGTGTAACATAATTATATAATTATTTAATATAATGGTAATTGCATTATTTAATTTATGTATGATGATAATTATGTAATATAATAATATAATGACAATTACATAGTGCTTTAAACATTTTATGTTACCTCCTTTGCTCCTCACAACATCCCTTTGAAGGAAGTGCTAATATTATCCTCATTTTACAGATGAGGAAACTGAGAGCAAGAGACAGCAAGTGGCCGAGCTAAGGTCACACAGCTAACGAGGGAAGACTTGAGTTCCTCCAGCCTCCAGGTTTCCCAGGGCTCCCAGATGCCTCTGACGGCCCTTGGGGCTGTGACCCTGTGAAGTTCTCAGCCCATCCATTCCCCGTCCCTCTAGAAGCTGGGGCTGGAATAGTGGTGGAGGACACAAAACAAGCCTTTTCCTCAGCAAACAATGAAAGGATTGGGAGGATGAAGGATCTGCACAGTGCTGCTTTATCTTTAAGCTGCTTGTTTAGTGAAGAAGGGGGAGAAACACGTGCCAGCAAACCACCCTTTTGGCAAGTCAGAGCCTATAATTAGCTTTCACTTGGAGCTCCCATCTATCCCTAGTTGTACTATGTACAATCAAACTAATAAAGCCTGGAACCTGAGCAAACCCCAGCTGGTCTGAGCCTCCCTGAAGGTACGTTTAGTTTGGCTTCCTCGGCCCTCAGTCAGCAGGGACTAATTCTCCGGGAAGAATACCTCCTTGTCTTAACTCAAAGCTGAAGAACAACTCATCTCAGGCCTCAAGCAGCCAGCAACTGGAGAGAGAGGAATCTGACGCAACCTGTTCCCTCAACATCAGTTACTGGAAGAAAGAAAGCTCGAGTCCAGGGGTCTGTGTTCCATTCCTGACACTCCTGCGGTTTGTTGTATCAACGGCCAAAGGACAAGAAGGGACATGGAGTTGGGCCTCAGTTTCCCTCTCTGTAAAATGGGAAGATTGGGTGCCCCAATATCCCGGGATCCTGCAATACCCAGACCACTCCCCCACCCTGACTCAAGCAGGACTTCATTTAGCCATCCTAGATTAATAGCTGTGTGGCATATGGTCTTTTTAAAGAATCACTAGCTGCATTAAGCTTCTCATTGACTCAGCTTTGCCATTTGTGAAAAGGAAATGATAGATGTCAGGGACATTGTGAGAAAGGATGAGTAAATGCCTGAAAAGCATGTTGAGCATGTCTGGAGAAGGGATTGCTAAAAATATGAAACGCTGCCTCGTGGAGGAGGAGGGAGACAAATAGAGAGTTTCTGTCGTGGGGAGATGGAGTGGAGCCAGGCCCAGAGCCAAGCTGTTCATTATTGAGTTTCCCCACATGTGCCTTCCTGCCAGCCTTCTGTTAACCAAGATCTCTTCAGGGCCTTGTGCCAGATAAACCACTCTGGAAAAGGACTTCAGGGTCTAAAATGAGATGAAAGTCTCTAACCATCGCTCCAGGGCAGACTTCTCTGACTTTGAACCAGGTTCTAGACAATTCATTTCATCTCTCTCTGGGCTTCCCTTCCCACAATTCTATTCATAGAATCATAGAACCTCAGAGACCATGCCATTAAACCCATACCTGACCAAGAATTCCCTCTACAATATAACGAACCAGTGGTTTTCCAGACTCTGCCCATGACCTTTGAAGCCTCCTGACTGCCGCTTACTTACGGGGTGACTGAAGGCAAGGCACTAAAACTCTGTAAGCCTCTTATCGGTAAAATGCAGAGTCAGACTCGATGACCTCCAAGGTCTTTTTCAGTCCTAAATCTGTGATCCATAAAATGTATACTGCTATAATGATCTGCCCAACCCTTCCCCCATTTGTTTCTATCTTCAATGCTCCACCTAAGACACACATCTCAAGGATGTATTTGCCCTAGTATTTGTCCACTGAGTCTGGGGGGAGGTTACGGGATAATATAACAAATATGAGAAGGCAGCAGTTGTATATTTACCAGCTCTAACTCATGTATTTGTTCCAGGTGGGTGATGCTGTCTTAGACAATGCTCAGCTTATGCTACAGACTGAGAATACGCAGGCTTGTGCTGAAGATTTTAAAGAGAGGTAAGTCTCCTGTGGACCTACAGAGCCTTGTTATCCACCTCACTCTGTCCTCAGGTCTACATTTTTTTATCCTCGTCTTCAGATATTTCTTGACCAGAGCGCTAAGGGGTGCTTGGGGCTACAAGGAGAGTCACAGAATCCTGAGAAGGCAACTGTGCAACCTTTCCCTGGGCCTCAGTTAGCCAGTCAAGAAACATTCATCAAGTGCCTGCAAAGTGTCAGGCACTGTGCTAAGTGCTGGGTATACAAAGAGAGGCAAAAGACAGCTCCTGCCTCAAGGAGCTTACAGTCTGACAGGTGGAGACAACATGCAGACAACTTGGAGAGGATCCACAGGGGGCTATGGAAAGGATTCCTGTAGAAGGTGGGATTTTAGCTGAGACCCAAAGGAAGAAAAAGGAAGCCTGGAGGTGGAGATGAGAAGGAAGAACATTTCAGGCATGGGGGAGAGTCAAATGTCTGGAGCTGGGAGATGGAAGTTTTTGTGCCGGGAATAACAAGGAGGTCAGTGTCACTAGCCAGTACAGAACAGGAGGGTGTAATGTGTAGAAATACTGGAAAGGTAGGAAATGAGGGGGCTAGACTAGAAGACAGGCGCTAGGTACCATAGTGCACAGAGCGCTGGGCTTGGAATCAGGAAGACTCGTCTTTCTGAGTTCAAATCCGGCCTCAGACACTTTCTAGCTGTGTGACTCTGGGCAAGGCACTTCACCCTGTTTGCCTCAGTTTCATCATCTGTAGAATGAGCTGGAGAAGGAAATGGCAAATTGCTCCAGGATCCTAGCCAAGAAAACCCCAACTGGGGTCATGAAGAGTCAAATATTACTGAAATGTCTGAACAACAGATTAAAAGTAGAATTCCAGGCACATTTCAGCTCTTAACTAGGTTAAACATGGTACTTAATCACAGAATATCACAGCTTTAAGAAAGCTCAGGGAACACATGATCCAGTCCACATGTGAACAATAATATTGTCTCCAACCTATATAACATGCAATTATCCAGTCCAGGAAAAGTAGCAACCCACTTCCTTTTCCCATGTCCCTAAGAAGCTTATCAGTAAAAAGAGGAAGTAAGAGAGAGAGATTTCTGTAGCTATACCCAATAATTGTGTGGAGGGATTCCCTCAGCCTGAGTGTGGAGGGATTCCCTCAACCTGGGCTCACACAACCCAATTCCAAAGGTACAGGGCACCCCAGTATTCCCTTTCCTTTCCTTTCCTTTCATCTTCTTTTCTGTTTGCCCTACTTATGAATACTGTTTTGAGACTATTTTTAGGAACAAAAAAACTAAATGTTAAGAAACAAATGCTTTGTCAAAGGAACATTCAGTCATCTGATATGAGAAGTATCAATCATCCCCCACGTACAGACCCGAGAAACTGAGACACAAGAAGTTGACTGGAGTGTCAAGATTATGTGGAGGAGCAATTTTGAGGAGATCCCCAGGCCTTAGGGGACAGTAGCAACCCACAGGGTGACCCCTCTATGAAGCATCAGATGAGTGACCCCAAAGCATCATGGGCTCATAGATCTAAGGGCTGGAAGGAACCTTAGAGTTCCTCTAGTCTAACTCCTTCATTTTACAGATAAGGAAACTGAGTCCCACCAAGATTAAATGACTTGCCGAAGGCATCTGAAGCGATGACTTAAAAACAGTTCTCTTGACTAACCCTGAGCCTTCCCTCATAACCCACCACTTAGACTTTAAACTCTGAGTGGAAACCACCCTGCCAATGCAGCTAATGAGACCTCAGCTGTCACAACTGAAAGCTTAACACATCAAGGTGTGATGACAGAGCCGACTGATTCCAAGCATTCTAGAAAGCCATGCTGCTGAGGGAGGACTCTCTTGTCTGTCATGTAATTAGTGTGATGGTATCATTTATAATATGTTTTTTTTTCTTCCCTTTGGGTTGTTACCCAGCTGTGATGACTATTTCTTTGTCTGCAGATATGAAAATGAGCACCCCTTCCGAAAAGCAGCTGAAGATGAAATTAACTCCCTGTATAAAGTGATTGATGATGCTAATTTGACTAAAATGGATCTAGAGAGCCAGATTGAAAGCATGAAAGAAGAACTGACTTTTTTGTCAAGGAACCATGAAGAGGTAGGTCAGAGCTTGGGTTGTTATCTGGCTACTGATCACATGTGAAGTTAGTCAGCTTGAGGTTAATAATAAGGATGATAATAGCTTTTTAATATAAATATTTTGCAAATATTATCTCATTTTAACCACCCTGGGAGGTAGGTGCTACTAGTATCCCCATTTTAGAGATGTGGAAACTAAGGTAACCAAAGGTTAAGTGACTTGCCCAGCTAGCTTTGATTGAGATAATCAAATCACTTCAAAGATGGGGAAACGGGGCAGACAGAGGTAAAGTGAGTTACCCAGGATAATGCAACTAGTAAGTATGTAGAGTGGGATTTGAACTCAAGTCTTTCAGATTCTAGGTACAGTGTTCTATCCACTGTGCCACCTAACTGCCTCTTATAAAAGGGCCTCTGTAGACAAGTTACAACTGTATAGCTCAGAAAAATAATTGTCTAACCTGGAGGTAGGAGCTTTTAAGGTCATCTAGTTCATTCCCCTGGGCCAAATTGCATTGGATTCAAAACTACCCAGAAAGATGAATGTCTGACTGAGAGCCTGGCACATAGTAGATGCTTTATAAGTATTTGCTGACTGATTCAGTGATAGGTCTAAAGCAAGGGTGCTTAACTTTTTTGGGGTCATGAACCACTTTGGCCCAGGCTGCTGGAGTCTATGGAGCCCTTCTCACTATCATATTTTTAAATGTGCAAAATAAGATATATCAGATTACAATTATACTGAAATAGTTAACAAGATTTTATGGAAAAAAAAATTCACAGTTCTCTGTCTCTTTTTTCTCCCTCTCTGTCTTCGAATGTCTCTTGGCCTCTTGCTCTATTTCCCCATGGAGCCAAAATCTGCTTCTTTTTAAAATCTAAAACCAAAAGTGATTCCCTGAACAATGCGTAGAATCAAGGATTCCTTTTTGGGATCTAACTGTAATCCACCTAGCCACTGTTTGGGCCAGTCTTCTCTTGTTTCTGGCATCAGCAGTGATCAGAAGAGTCAGCCACTGATCCTCATAGAGTAATCATTCACAAATTCCAAAATTGTTTTAAGGACTCCTTTTTGTCAGGTCCTAAATGAGGCATCTGCTCCATCTGTTCTTTTGTGGTCATGGGGAGAAGTGCCCAGATACCAACCTAGCCATGAGCTCTCTTCTGCACTTTGTTGGGGTCCTACAGTTATGTCAGGAAAAGAAAAGGAATCCATTGCTTCAGGGCTGGATTCCACTGGTGGGATTTCATCCTGAGAGCCTTTCTAAAGTGAGTGTTGCTTTTAGGATGTGAAGGTGCTATACAAGCAGCTGGCCGGGTCAGAGCTGGAAGGAATGGATGCTCCCATTGGTACTGGCTTAGATGACATTCTGGAGACCATCAGAATTCACTGGGAGAAGGACATAGAGAAGAATCGGGCAGAAACAGGGGCATTGCTCTACGCCAAGGTGAGTGGCAGTGTCCTTGCTAGTAGTCCTGACCCCCCTCACTCCCACCTTGGGATGTTCTTACCACTGAGGAAACAAAATGAACAGAGAACATTTAAAAATGGGAAGGTTTTTCCATTCTCTCCACACCCATTCCCAAATCCCATGACTCTGAGATTTGGGGAGAAAGGAGAAGGACAGAAGAGCATGGAAAAAACAGGAGAGAAGAGTATGGGCGTGGGATGGGGGGAAGGCAGGAAAAGAAAGTAGGAGGAGTGACCAGCGTAATTTGTATCTACCAAGGAAGAGAAGCGATGTGAGGTAGTAGATAGAGAGTTGTCGTCAGAGTCAGGAAAACCTGAGTTCAAGCCCTATCTCTGACATAGCCTGGCTGGGTAACCCTGGGCAAGTCACTAATTTTTTTTTTTTTAGTGCCTCAGGCAACTCTCTATTAGTGCAGAACAGCTATTGATCTGCCTCTATAGAAGGAGTTTCATAGAATCACAGATCTAGAACTGAAAGAGACTTCAGAGACCATGAAGTCTAACCCCCTCATTTTATGGATGAGGAAAGTGAGGTCCACTGTGGTTAAATGACTTGCCCAAAGTCACGCCTGTACAAAGTACCCCAAAAGGTTCTCCACCCAAATCTATTGAGAAGTTCATAGAGGCGGTGAAAGAGAAATTTTTGGCTGCTTTTAAGTCCCTTATTTCTTTTTCTTTTTCCCCCTTAAATGTATTGATGCATTTTATTTTGTCATAGCAAATGGTCCCCAATAAACAAACAAACAAAAAAAACCCAAGCACAAAGTTTATTCCCTGAAAAGGGGTTTGTAATAATAAGAAAAACAACTAATTTTATATAGCTCTTTAAGGTTTGCTAAGGGATTTACCCATATTATTTCATTTAAGCCTACCAACAACCTTTGAGAGATAGACATAATTATTTTTATCCTCACAAGAAGTCTGGGTCTTAAAAAAGGTTAGATGACTTGACCAGAGTCACATAACTAGGAAGGGTCCAAGGCGCGATTTGAATTCAGCTCTTCCTAACTCCCAAATCCAGACTTCTTAGGTACTAGCATTGACTATTGTAATTGACTAGAGGTCTGTTGCCTCTCCAAGATGATGTTGCTACCATTTAGTATATATATGGTTGTTCCAGTGTTGCTTTCTTGCTCTGCATCACTTCATATGAGTCTACCCATCTTTGAAATCATGTTCTGAAGTCTTCATATGCATTGTTTTTTATGGCTCCATATGTGGCATAGTGAAAGAAAGCCAGGAAAACCTGAGTTCTAGTCCTACTTCTGACATACTGTCCCTGGGACCTGATCAAGTCAATTAACCTGTCAGTGTCTCCAAACAATCCTCTAAGACTATAAGCTGAAGAGAAGGGAGGCCTATGCATTGGTAGAGCAATATTCTACCAAAGATATCAAACTCACTGCCCAGGTGGCCGAGCAAAACTCCCTGGTGCAGCCTGAACTAGACTAAAATGTAATTGGGAAATGTTAAACAAAATAAATAAAAGTACAATACAACATAGATAATGTTAATTTATAGTTTTCTAAGTCAACATGTTGCCAGCAAGGATCAGTTTCTGTCTGAGCTTGACACCACTGCTCTACACCAATGAAATTGTAAGTAAAATAAGAATGTAAATATATCCCATTACATTCATGTACCATAATTTGCTCAGCTACTCCCCAGTCATTGAGCACATTTTTGTTTCCAGCTCTTTGTTATCACAGGGAATGCTATCATAAACATTTTTGGGCATGTAGATGTTTTCTTGCTATCAATAACATGCTTTGTATTTGGTTCCGGGAGTGAAATCTCTGGATCAATGGGTATGAACAATTCAGTAACTTCTTCATCATTCCGAGTTGTTGTCTCCACTCTCCCCATCCCCATCGTTTCTTTCTCTTTAGTGTCTCTGTGATTCTTCTCAAAGGACACACATCCCCACTGCCTTAACCATGCTAAACTGGCTGTCCCTTTCACCAAATGTTTGCCCTTTTCTAACGACCACATTTTCCCTATCCACTCCTACTCTGAAAGGCTGAGCCACTAAGTTGTCCTAGTTCCTAGAATCATTTTTGTTTTATCTTGTTTTAGTTTTCAGCATTCACTTTCGTAAGATTTTGAGTTTCAAATTTTTTTCCTCCCTCCTTCCTTCCTCTCCCCCCTCCTCCAAGACAGCAAGTAATATGATACAGGCTATACATGTGCAATCATATTAAACAAATTTCCACATTAGTTATGTTGTGAAAGAAGAATCAGAACAAAAGGGAAAACCTGCAAGAAAGGGGGAAAAAAGAGAAAATAGTATGCTTCAATCTGCATTCAGATTCCACAGTTCTTTCTCTGGATGTGGATAGCATTCTCCATCTTTAGTCTTTTGGAATTGTCTTAGATCATTGCATTGCTGAGAAGAGCTAAGTCTATCAAAGTTGGTCATCGCACAATGTTGCTGTTACTGTGTACAATGTTCTCCCGGTTCTGCTCACTTCACTCAGCATCAGTTCATGTAAGTCTTTCCAGGTTTTTCTGAAATCCACCTGCTCATCATTTGTTATAGTACAATGGTATTCCATTACATTCATATACCACAACTAGTTCAGCCATTCACCAGTCGGTGGGCATTCCCCCAATTTCCAATTCTTTGCCACCACAAGAAAAGCTGTTATAAATATTTTTGTACATGTGGGTCCTTTTCCCTTTTTAATGATCTCTTTGGGATTCAGACCTAGTAGTGGCATTGCTAGATCAAGGCTACGCACAGTCTTATAGCCCTTTGGCTATATGGTTCCAAATTGTTCTCCAAAATAGTTGGATCAGTTCACAACTCCACCAACAATGCATTAGTGTTCCAATTTTCCCACATCTCTATAATTGCATTTTTATCGGGAAGGTGAAGGCAGCTTCAGAAACTTTCGTTCATGAAACCTAGATGATGCAATGGATCAAGCATGGGACTTGGAGTTAGGATGAGCTGAGGTCAAATCCTCCCTCAGATACTTAGTAGCTATGTGACTGGGCAATTGACCACTTAACCACAGTTTCCTATTCTGTAAAGTGGAGATGATGATAGCACCTACTTCCTAGAGTTGTTATGAAGATCAAATAAGGTAACATATGTTAATAGCTTTACAAATGTTAAAGTGCTATATAAATTCTAGCTATTAGTACTATCCATTCAGTAAAACAATTCAGTGCTACTAGATAGGGTCTACTGGAAAGAGACCTGGATTTGAAGGCTTAAGACCTGGTTTAGAGTCTTGGCTTTGCAACTTAGCAACTCTGTGAACTTGGCACATCACCTGGCCTCAGTTTCCTTATCTGTAAGGTGGCAATAATTATACTGCACTACCTACCTCACAGCATGGTTGGGAGCAGTCAATTAAATAATCTATGCAAAGTACTTTTAAACCATAAAGCATTCGATGAATGTAAGTCTTTCTTATTCATGTTAGTTGTACGTGGGCTACAGTCTGGGGAGAGATGAAATGATAAAAAAGGCACATTCAATACCCAAAAGGAGACAATACTGTGATAGAAATATCAGATGTAAAAACCAGATACAGATTTTTATCAACAAATAGTTCTTTATGTGTATGGAGCTGGTTACTATACCCCTTCTCCACATTCTCTGAGCTTCATGGACAGCCTCCTTCTTCAGGGACCTTACTATCAGACCCACAGCCATCCCTTTGTATTATTATAATTATTTAACATTCATAGCTCATAATAAATGGGAGGGCAGGATAGGATTAAGGGAAATAGAGTTAGTTTTTCACAACATGTCTACTATGGAAGTGTTTTGCAAAGCTGCACATGTATAACCTATATTGAGTTGCTTGTCTTTTCAATGAGGGTGGGTGGGGAAGGAGAAAGGGAGAAAATCTGAAACCTAAAGTTTTAAAAACATGTATTTTTAAAAAATGTTTTCACATGCTACTGGGAAATAAGAAATACAGGAAATGGGGTACAGGAAGTCTATCCTTCCCTACAGGAAAATAGAAGGGGAAGGGGATAAGAGAAGCGGGGGGAGAGATAGAAGAGAGGACAGACTAGGGGAAGGGATATTCAGAATGCATGCCATCTTGGGGTGGGGGAAGGGGTGAGATGGGGTGAAAATTTGGAACTCAAAATCTTGTGGAAGTAAATATTGAAAACTAAAAATAAATAAATTTATATTTTAAAAAAACATAACTCATAGAATGATAGGTCATAGATTCAGAGCTAGAAGAGGTCTTACCAGTCATCTGAGACAACCCCATTATTTTACGGATGAGGAACCTGGAGAGACTAAGTGACTTGTCCAAAGTCATTCAGGTAGGAAGGGGCAAAGTCAATATTCAAACCCAGGATCTTCGACTACAAAGCCTTTACACTCTACCACTCTGCTTCCCTAGATCTAGAATGGGCCTTAGAAATAATATAATCCAGAGGTTTTAAACCTGGGTCCTTGAATTTGTATTTTTAAAAAACTATTTCGATAATTATATTGCTTCCCTGCCCTGAAATATTTTGTATTTATCATATACACATATTTATATATGTAAATAAAAATGCACGTATATAAGAGCACTTACATATGTGTACATATTTGTTGTTTTGTTGAGTCATTTCAGTCATGTTTGACTCTTCGTAATCCCACTTGGGGTTTTCTTAGCAAAGGTGCAGCAGTGGCTTTTTTTTTTTCTTTAACAGATGAGGATCCGAGGCAGACAGGATTAAGTGACTTGCTCTGAGTCACACAGTTAGTGTCCGAGGCTGGAACTCATGAAGATGAGTCTTCCTGATTCCAAGTCCAGTGCTTTTTCCACTGTATCACCTAGCTTCCCCATGTGTATATATACATGCACACATAATTATGTGTGTGTGTGTATATATATGTATATATATATATATAATTTTGATAATTGCATTTGACAGTAATATACATATATGTACATACATATATGTATATGTATACACACACACACACATATATATATATATATATATATATATATAATTGATCTCTTTTTTAATCCTCTGTTTTTTATTTTATACATTTAAAAATTTGATTCTCAGAAGGGATACATGGACCTCATCAGACTGCCAAAGGAATCCATGATTCAAAAAAGGTTAAGACCCCCTGCCAGCCCTCCTCATTTTCTAAAGAATGAAGGCCTAGGGAGGGAAAGTGAATTCGCCGAGGTCAGAGAGCCAATTAGCAGCAGAGCTAGAAGAAGAATCCAGGGCCCCACCCCCACCCCAGTGTGCTTTCAGCTCTGTCCACACTCCACTCCACTGCTGAGAACTAATTCCTTCTTCCTAGTGAAAAGTCACTGGAGATGATTCTTCTCTGATCATTTCTTATTGGTAAGAAAAACAACCCCCGACAACCTTGTCCATCATTCTTTCTAGATAGAGCCATCGATAAGCTTGGGAGGCTGTTGGTATCCACAGGGTTTATTCGCTCAAGGCCCAGTCTGGGGGTGGGGTGTGGAGCCGAGCAGGTCTACAGAGCTGTTTGCTTTCCTGTGTTTTCTTTGGCAAACCTGAAGGGAGCTCAAAAACTGAGCATCTGTGGCAATGCCCCTGGGGGCGGGGGCCAGGGTGGGTTAGACCCATTTTAAGAGCAGCTACAGCAGCCCAGCAATTTTTCCTTAAATGTAAGGAAGAAATTGGCTCACCAACTTGGTCAGCTGCACTGCCCACTGCTTCTTGTGGAGTTGAGACTTTAATTCTTGAAGTCTTTCTGTAAGAGGAACTGGCTGGGGAGGTCAAGATTGTCCACTAGGGTGCAAAATGATCATAGAATGCCCACTATTTGCTTCAATTTGACAGCTGGTGCTTTAATAATGATTTATAGCCACAGCTGATGGTAGCTTAAGCCAAAAATTCCTGTAAAAAAGGAATGATTAATTTATATTATCACCATGGTGTAAGTCCTTGGGAGGGATCATGGTGACAGAAGGAATTTTGCTTCTTTCTTTGGGGAAGGAATGGCCTTGTTTGGGATCAATGATC
This sequence comes from Phascolarctos cinereus, assembly GCF_003287225.1. Lineage (NCBI taxonomy): Eukaryota > Metazoa > Chordata > Mammalia > Diprotodontia > Phascolarctidae > Phascolarctos > Phascolarctos cinereus. Next base: position 41,333,478 of record NW_027555514.1, read on the forward strand.
TAGAACTATAAGGTATCTCAGAGACCACCTAATCCAAGTCCCTCATTTTACAGATGAGGAAATGGAGGCCCTGGAAGTTGAAGTAACTTGCCCAAGAGGGAAGGAAAAAGAAAAAGAATGGTCAGGTTTAGACAAGGAAGGGAATAAATCTGTGGTGCATGAGATCATCTAAGAGGGAGGAAAATAATTTCCCAAAAGGATGATGTGTTTGGCCCAAGGTCATGTAGTAAGGAGCTGATTAGGACTAGAGACCAGGTCTCTTGATGTGTGGCCCTGTGTTGTTTCCACCACCCTGCCCAATGGGCTTGACTTGTATCTCATGGAAATGAAAACCTTCTATTCAGGTGAGGCAGAAGGATAGACCAGGATTTTTTATTCTCCCTTTTCTAATCCAAGGCCCTTCGGTAAGGAAGAAAGTGGAAGACCCTTCACAGTGTTAGGAAGTTAGGAAGCCCTGTCAACCCACTTCTTGTCCTATTCCTTTCCCAAGTATGTGTTTTAATTCCCTTCCAAACTTGGACAACTTATCCAGGGCCTGGAAGACAACCACAAGGGGAAGATTCACAACAATCAATGGCTCCCTAGTATCAAATACAAACTCTTCTGCTTGATGGTTAATGCCTTTCATAACCTGGCTCTACTGATTTCACATTATTCCCCAACATATTTGCTATGTGTGAGCCAAGCTGACCCCATTGACAGTATTGGCATGCTATGGTAACAAAGAGTTGGGCAGGACTGAATGACTGACCAACAAAAATAATCATTGTACATGTTGCTTCCCCCAGTGGAGTGTAAGCCCCTTGATGATAGGACCATGGAATTTTTTGTCTTCATATCCCTAGAGCCTAGTACAATACCTGGCACAGAGTAGGCACTTTATAAATACTTGTTGAATTGAGTTGAAGGATTGGTGGCCAAGATGGGACCAGCATAGTGCAATGGATAGAGAACTGACCTCAAAGTCAGGAATTCCACTCAGCTCAAGTCCCTCCTTTGACAGACTGGCAGCATGACCCTGGGCAAGTCACTTAACCTCTGAGCACTGTAGGCAGTTCCATAAAACTCTTAAGATGGTTCCATCCTACATTGATAGAGTTTCTTCAGCTAATAGTTTCCTATACCAATCCAGTCACAAACATAGTGTCTAGATATCTCTCTGTCCCTAGCCCCTGATTATAGCACAGAGAAGGTGATTTTCCTGAGCATTTACATATCCTGTTCACATGACCCCCTTAGCAAATCCACTTGCTAAGAGAGCTGGAGAATGGTGGCTATACTTAATGAAAAACCTCCTTCTTCCTTCCTAAAGGAAGTGGAATTTTTTCCTTGTGAGTTCTACCACCACCACCATCACCACCCCCAAAAGGTATTTTTAGGAGCAGTAAAAGCAATCTGAAGAGTGGTGTTGGTTTTTTTTTTTTTTTGCCACACTTTGCTGACAGTTTTCAGAGACATCCTTCAAATTCCTTCTGACTTATTTAAAGTTATGCTTTCCATCTTGTATGCACAATAGCATGCAAATGTAATCAAGTGGTTAAAAAGTCAGTAATCTCTGATGACATTACAAAATGTCAACATTTCCCTTGCCTGGAAAATACATATGGAAAGTAAAAAATGGGCCATTCCCCCCCCACCCATCTCAGTAAAAGCCAAACTTTCATGCTGTTTAGAAAGCCTTGGGACCCACTTAGCTGCATCTCATTATGCAAACTATACACTATAACAATAAGAAATTTAGCTTCCCAGTCTTATGACTTGCATCTTATCTGATCACAACCTAAGAAGGAATTGGAAGATGCTGGTAGGACATTAGCATTAAAACTATATGATAATAATGTGGAAACATAAAGACTTCTAAAGATTCCTCAAAGCATATGGCTGTGAAGCATTTTAGGTCAGTGGGAACAGCTTGCTAATGAGTCAGGGTTGGACTGAGTTTCTCCCTTTGTGAGTCAATTAAATTCAACTAACTTGTCAACGTATGGGTAGCTGATGGTACACCGGGCCTGGAGTCAGGAAGACTCCTCTTAATGAGTTCAAAATGGGCCTCATTCACTTACTAGCTGAATGACCCTGGGCAAGTCACTTAACCCTGTTGCCTCAGTTTCCTCATCTGTAAAATGAGCTTATAAAGGAAATTACAAACTGCTCTTTGCCAAGAAAACCCCAAATGGGGTCACAAAGAGTCAGACACAACTAAAATGATACAACAACAGCTTATCAACGTATGCCACCAGTTACATGGGACCCTGAAAAGAAAATGTAAATGGTGCTGTATTAACTGTCCTCCCCACCAAGGAAAACAAAACACCACTACAAAACATACATTCTCTAAGGTCATGATAAATTAATCAGTAGTAACATCTATGTACAGGAAGTACTTTTTTTCTAAAAACATATAATAACTTTTATAAAAATCATTTGATGAGTTGGTACAGTGGAAACATCACTGAACTTAGAAATGGAAAACCTGGGGGAAATGACTTTACTGAGCATAAAATCGTTGTTCGTAGTTAACATATTTAGAGCTGGAAGGGACCTTGGAGTGTATCCAATCCAATCCCTCCATTGCCAGATGTGGAAACTGAGACCCAAGGAGACAAAATAACCTCCAAAGACACACAGTTAGTGAAAACAGTGATTTGAACCCAGATCACAGACCAATCTAGCATCCAGAGCCAGAATTTGTGTCTAGATCTTCTGAGTCCAAGATCCATCCATATGCTGACCACTGTACCATGCTGTCCGTAGTAAACTTAGACTGGACTTCCAAAAACCAAAAAGATCATCAAAAAATTATTAAGCGCCTGGTAGATCATTTAAACATCCAATTTATCAATAAAGTTACAGTAATAGACAATCAGTATCCTAGAACAAATATATACATGCTATGTATATATGTTTGTATACATATACATACATACATACATACATACATACACACACATATATACTTTATACATGGAGATATAATAGAATCTGCCAGAGGAAGATCAGTCTCACGGACAGCTTTTCCACAGTGAGGAAGGAAGCCACAACAGACGGTTTCCTCCTTAAAAAGTTTCCCCAGTGACCTGAAACCATGGTTATTTACCCAACCAACTTTATTTGGGGTGTCTGCCCTTGCACATACCCTCAATCAATCAATCAAACAACAAAATATTTATTAAGCACCTACTATGCATCAGACAGTATGCTAGGTGTGGGTATTACAAAGACAAGATGAAAGAGTCCCCCCCTCAAGGAGCTTAAATTCTCCTTAAGGGAGTACAACATGTATACACATAAGAAAAAACAAAAATTAATAATATTAATAATAATAATAATAATAAGTAGCCAGAGATGGAAGTTATGATCCTTGCATTTATAACAGTGGCTTCAGTACTTGGCTGAGTTCATTATTTCAGCAGGTAGAGTTCTTCCACCAGTATAATTCAAAGCTTCCAGTCCTCTCATCTTTAGTGATTCTTGTCCATATCTTGGAAAAATAGAAACTACATGAGGGCAGGTACCATCTCACTTTTGTGTTTGTATCCCTAGAGCTTGGCATATAGTAGGCTTAATAAATGCTTATTGATATATTGATCTTGCCACAAATCATCCTTAGAGTACCCATCCATAGCTATATGGGTAGAAAATTGGAGATCTGGACTTGAAATGAAACATACAAAAATAATAGAGTTAGAGCTGGAATAGACTTTAGGGACCATCTTGTCCAACCCCTCCTTTTACAGATATGAAAGTTGAGGTCAAGAGAATTGCCAAAAAAAAAAAATCACAGATGTAGGAAGGGCAGAGGCAGGATTTGAACCTAGGTCCTCAGACTCCCAATACACCACTCTTTCCACTGTAACATGTTGCTGTTGTTCAGCCATGTCCAATTCTTTGCAACCCCTCCTTGGGGAGAATTCTTGGTCAAAATACTAGAGTGGTTTGCCATTTCCTTCTCCACTTCATTTTGTAGATGAAGAAACTGAGGCAAATGGGGTTAAGTGACTTGCCCAGGGTCACACAGCTAGATAGTGTCTGAGGCTGGATTTGAACTCAGGAAGATGAGTCTTCCTGACTCCAGGCCCAGCTCTCTGTGCACTATGGTGCCACCTAGCTGCCCTCCACTGTAGCATACAGCTTCTCAGTGAGGATCCTGAGGCAGTGAGAAGTTAAGTGACTTGCTAGTAAAAGACAGAGGTAAGATCCGAACCCAGGTGCCTGGAGCTGAAAACTACTGCTCTTTCTACTATGCTATGGAGTTTTCATTAAACCCCAGCTTCTGCTGGATGCCTTTCCCTGTTTCCCCAAGTTCCTACTGCCTTCCCTTCTGAGATCACCTTCCATCTACCCTCATGTATCTTGTATGTACCTCATTATTTACATCGTTTCCCCCATTAGAATGTGAGTTCTTTGAGGGCAGGCACTTTTTTGGGCCCCACCCCCCTTTTGTACAGCTAGGTCCCAATTAATACAAATATAACCACCCCCTGAAGTTGCTTGTATTCAAATTCACACAATTCAAAACTATGATTATGTAAAATATGGTAACTGGTTCCAGCCCAATGAAAATATGCAATGCAAATTCAAATAATGGAACCGTTTCAGGGGAGACATTATTCCCAGTAATCAGGACCTAACGGTATCTCCAGCACTTAGTACAGAGGCTGGCCTATATAGTAATTATAATAAAGCATATTAATTATATAATGAATATATAAACTAATATAAATTATAAATCTAATAACTACTTTAACGAATGCTTGTTAACCAACTGCTAAACTGAATGCATAAAAACTTTTAAAGATTCTGAGGGAATGGAAATGTCATGTAGCACCTTTTCGTTGATGAGAGCATTTGCTGGTAAGACATTTCCTCTAGTTCTTTCAAGTGGGACTGTCAATTTAAAATCCATTTCAAAAAACTCTTTGTTTTCTCCTACTTATGAAGTGCTGATGGTCTGAAAGGAAGGATGGGGAAGATGGCTTTCAATTCCCCATTCAAACATGAGCCATTTGGCATCTCTTTGCAGCAGCATTCTCAAGTGGTCCAGGCAGCTCGGTCCCAAGAGGAAGAATTGGTGGAAGCCCTCAGAGCAGAGTTTCATGATACTGCTTGTGATATTCAGCGCCTTCAAGCGGAGACAGAGTCTTTGAGAACCTTGGTAAGCAACTACTGGATGGGAAATGTTTCTGCCCAGTCTCCATCTCCTTTCTGCTATCTCCTGGTGACCTAAGAGGTACTTTTTTTCCCAGGGAATTTTCATTTCAGCACAAAGACAAAATAAGCCCTCTGGCTAGTAAGGGGGTCCTGGTGAACTAAATAGTCCGATTAATTACTCTCTCTCCTGAGAATAGTAGTTCCCTCAAATATTATCTGAACTACATGTGTATTTATCTACAAGCAGGTCTGACAGATGGCATCTCCCATTCATAGGATCATATACTTAGGATTAAAGAGGATGTTACAGGATATCAGGTCTGAGCTGCTTGTTTTACAGATGTGGAAACTGAGGCACAGCAAGGTTAAGAGACTGAGTTGGCCTGAGGAAACTGAGGCAAACAGGGTTAAATGACTTGTCCAGGGTCACACAGCTAGATAGTGTCTGAGGCAGGATTTGAACTCCAGGGCAAACAGATAGCAAATGGAAGACCTGAGATTTTAATTCAGGCCCTAGGACTCCAGGGTCTTTCTAGACTAGAGGCAGCTATGTGATGGAGTGGGTTGAGTACTTGGCCTAGAGTCAGGGAGACCTAAGTTCAAAAACTATTTCAGACAGTTGCTAGCTATATGACTCTAAGTGCATTGCTTAATCTCTGCTTTCCTCAGTTTCCTCAGCCATACAATGGGGGTAATAAAAGCACTTTCCTCCCAGGGCTGTTGTGAGAATCAAGAGAGATAATAATTATAAAGTACTTAGCCCTGTGCCTAGCACATAGTAGAGTAAATAGTATGATAGCTGAGATGAATTAATGATTCAGTTACTAATTTAGCCTAAGCAAAGTGCCTAAGAATCATTGATCAGCATGGTGTTTTAGTAGGAAGGATGCTGAATCTGGAATCAGAGGATGTGAGTTCAAATTCTACCCTGATCTTATTAGATGTGTGACTTAACCTACCTGGACCTCAGTTTCTTCAATTGTAAGATGAAGATGTTGAATGGTGGAGTCCTTTCCAGTTCTGAAACTATGATCCAGTGACCTGAATTCTAATCAATGGATTGAAATCTAACCCTGCCACTTACCAGCTGTGTGACATTGGGCTTTGTTTGTTACTTAAGCCTTATGGGTACCAGTTATGTGTTTGTAAAGTGAGCAAATTGGATCAATAACTAGTATTTATATAACGCTTTAAGGTTTGCAAAGTATTTGGTAAATATTATTTCATCCTCACAGTTCTGGAAAGTAGATACAATTATGAGATTATTAGATTAGGTGACATCTAAGGTCCATTTCAGCTAGGGAGGTAGCAAATTGTTGGACTTAGAGTTAAGAAGATCTGAGTTCAAATCACACCTTGGACACTTACCAGTTCTATGACCCTGGGGAAGTCACTCCCCTTCCTCTTAGTCTCAGTTTTCTCACCTCAAAAATAGGGATCATAATAGCACCAATTTAGCAGAGTTATTGTAAGGATAGCTAGCTGTTATTATTATTATTGTTGTTAATCAATGATCCTATGAGTTATGATTTCATCAGCAGTAAGGAACTTCTAGTGTGGGAACTCCCTACACCAAATAGAACACCACCTGACCACAGAGTTAATGAAGTTACATAAAAGTTAAATGACTTGCCCAAGGTCACACAACCTAGTGGCACAGTGGATGGAGCACTGGGCCTAGAGCCAGAAAGACTCATCTCTGTGAGTTCAAATCTGGCCTTAGACGCTTACTAGTTGTGTGACCCTGGGCAAGTCACTTAACCCTGTTTGCCTCAGTTTCCTCATCTATAAAATAAAGTGGAGAAGGAAATGGTAAACCATTCCAGTATCTTTGCCAAGAAAGCCCCAAATGGGGTCATGAAGAGTCAGGCATGACTGAAACAACTGAACAATCCAGCTCAGAATTTGAACTCAGAACTCCCAGAACGAAGCCCAGCATTCTCTCCACTGTGTGCATTTTGCATCTCTTCTATGACAATATTAAGTAAAACAAAACAACAACAACAAAAAAACCCCAGACATCTCTAGGTTGGCATTTCAACAAAAGCGGCCCCACTCTGACCTTCAGTTCTGGCAAGATCTTTGACTTTGTCTTGTTTTATTGGTGGCAAATGACGACAATAATAGTAATAGCGACATAGCCCTTTAAGGATTGCAGAGTGTTTTCTTCCCATCAGTTCCATGAGGATTGATTGTATATCATTGATATGTACTAATTAACATATTAATATATAATGTAAGTTAATTAAGATGTTACTATTATTCCTGTTTACCAGATAAGGGGGCTCCCTACTGGAGCGGGTGGTCCAAGGGAGCTTTTATCCCACTGAAATGGGCCTCAGATCAATACATTGGGAGGTGCCTAGTTCTTGATGCCGTACCACCCCCAGCATTTAAAGAACTGGCCCTGCTGCCAGTCTCATACCTTCTCTTCCCGCATGACCCACAACCGCACAATTTGTTTCCAGTGCCACCTCTATCCATTATTTGCTGGAAACACTGAATTAACTGCAGACAGCAACCTCCGGAACCACAGCCCTTTTTGGTTATTGTCCATCTCAGTGGGTGCTGTTCTTCCACAACATGGCACAATTGAAAGAACCCCAGAGGTCACCTAGTTCAACTTGTGCCTGAATAGGATTGCCCCTACCATATCCCCCCAAGCTGTTTTCCAGCCTTTGCTTCGAGACCTCAAGGGGGAACTCACTACTTCCCAAAGGTGCCCATTCCCTTTGGGATAGTTGTCATCATATATTTGGACCTGACCTATGGTAGAACCTTCTGAGCTTATGTCAGTCTGATCAGCCACAATCAGATACACAGTACCAAGACAGGGATGCCATTTTGGTCCTCTTCAGGAATGAAGGATAATCACCAACCAGTTCTCATTATTAGGAAGTCTATCCTTGCCTCAAGTCGAAATGTACTTCTCTGAAACTTTTACCTACTGGTCAGCACTCAGTATGGAACTACGTGCCAGGCACACAGTAAGGGTTTACTAAATGTTTGATGACTTATTGATGTGGTCCTGTTTTCCTTTGTTGGGCCAAGCAGAATATGGCACATTGGTGGTCCTTCAAATACTTGGTGCCAGTCCTTGTATGCCCCCAAAGTCTTCCCTTCTCCAGGCTACACACCCCCATTTCCTTAGACTAATCTTCTAATGGCATAGTCCACAGCTTTCTCACCAGGTCACCCCCTTCTGAAAATACTCCAGCTTGTCTACGTCAGGGCTTCTTAAACTTTTTCTACTCACCACCCCTTCAGCGCTTCTTAAACTGTGAATCTCGACCCATAGTTTAAGAAGCACTGGTCTAGGTATTTCCTAAAATGTAGTACCCCAACCTGAATCCCAAGTGGTAAATCATTCAGTCAACAAATATTCAGTAAGCACTTACTATATGCCAGGCACCTTGCTAACTGCTGAAGATACAAAGAGAAACAAAAACATTCTTCTTCACCTTCAGGAACTCATATTTCAACAAGCAAAGAACCCTGTCCGTACAAGATAGATATATTGTAAATTGGAGGTCACCTCCTAGGGAAAACAGTAGCAGTTTGGTGGGAACAGGAAAGGTTTCCTTCAGAAGGCTAATTTTAAGCCGAGTCTTGGAGGAATCTAGTGGGGTAGATATGAGAAGGCGAGAGCATTCCAGGCACTGGGGACACCCAGGGAAAAGACAAAGAGCTGGGATATGGGAGATGGATGACATCAAAAGAATCAGCACAGCTGAATCATGGGGTATGTGCGGAAGAATAAAATCTGACAAGATTGCCAAGGTGGGAAGGGGCCAGGTTGTGAAGGGCTTTGAGTGCCAAACAGAGGATTTGATATTTATTCCTGGACATCATAGGGTGACACTGGAATGTTATTAGGCATTCCAGCAAGGGTAGGGGTTGGAACATGAGGGGAGAATGAGTGATCAAGAATCTTGAAAAGGAAAAAAGGCGAAGATTTGTGTTGTCCCAGTGAGAAAGTTAAGCCAGAGTGAAAGGGAAGTAGACATCGAGATAGCAAATCAAATCTTTTGGAAGTATCTGTGTCTCCTGGCTTCCAATAAAATGAGAACAGGAAACATTTTTGCCTGTGCCCTTAGAATCCCCAAAGACCTATTGGTACATCCTACCACGGCGCCTTGCATATTCATTCAGGCATATATTCACTTGAGGAGGGTTTAGAGCAATACTGGGGAACCAGCAGCCTCCAGACCTTTGAATCCAAACTTCACAGAACAACTCCCCTTAATAAAAAGAATTTGTTCTGTAAAACCTGGACTCAGTCAAAAGGCCCCACCCGAGGACCTAGAAGGCCACAGATTCCCCACCCCTGGTTAAGGGTTAATATGTGTCAGGTATTGTTCTAGGTGCTAAGTGCTAATGTAGGCAGTTCTCTCAGTTACCACAAGATGTGTGGGACCTAAGCCAGCCCTCCTGGTCGGGGAATGAGACTTTGAACTCTAAGGTAGACTTGGGACTGTTGTCAGGGCGGCAACCTGACTGGCTCACCTTAGCCCCAGATGAAGCTGACCTCGGTCTATGCTTCCTCCCATTCTGGCATCCATGAGGACACCAAGGCCTAGCCAACATGGGCATCTTGCCATCTGCCCTGCTGCAGCATGGGTCCTTGTTCCCCTTCTCCCCACCCTTGCTCAGGGAGGAATAATCAAATCAACATTACTGCCGCTGGAAAGGAGGCAACAGACAATGTATTGCCATCCCTGTGACTGCCTAGACTAAAACTTCCTCCCCTGGCTGCCACTGCCTCTCTTCAAATGGAAGCTTCCTTGAGGGCCAGGACAATCTCACTTTTGTACTTGTACCTCCAGCCCTTGGCATAGGTCCTGACACATGTTCAATGGTTAGTAAGATACTTGTTGATTGACAGTGGTAGCTCCAGGAGACTAAGCAGCCACAGTTACCCTCCCATCACCAGACCCTGGTCCTCCTTCCTGTCTAATAGAAAACAGCTGTAAATACAGTGTCAGCTGCTCAGCTGACGGGAAAAGAAACCTCCCCATACACTGAAAGCGTAGGGATAATGCGTTAGAGTAGCAGGCTCCTAAGGATTAGGATCTTAAAAAGAAGGAAAAAATCTTGGGGGACAGAGGCTCTCTAGAAATGACTCCCACTTCTATAGTATTTTAACCTTGGCAAAGTAACCACCACTTTGTGAAGGAGAAATATTATTATAATATGCATTTTACAAATGGGGAGTCTCAGAAATGTTAAGTGATTTGCACCTCACCATAGTTAGCAATTGTCTGAGGTAGTATTTGAACCCAGATCTCCTGACTGGAGGTCTAATGCACTCTCTTTGTCACAGTTTGTGTCTTTTCTAGCTCTGACAGCCTTGGTCCTAAGGCTATATTATCAATTATTAGGGCCTTTCTTTGACTCCTAGTTCAGGAATCCTGATTAAGACTGGAGAGGAAACATAAAGGCTTAAAAAAAAAAAAAGACTGTATAGGAGGGGGCAGATGGTGATGCAGTGAATAAAGCACTGGCCCCTAAAGTTAAGAGGACCTGTGTTCAAATCCAGCCTCAGATACTTACTAGCTATGTGACTTTGGGCAAGTCACTTAACCCTGATTGCCTCCAAAAAGGGTGGCAGGGGAGTGGGGGGAGGGGGGGGAGACTGGATAGGAACCAATTAGTCCCACAACTTTTGAGCCATCATATGGGATCTTCCCATCTCTATTATTGATGTGGACACACTGAAGCCCCATGGGGACTCATTTTGAACAGCAGACAAGATTGCCTGAATAACATGGAAGCCTCTAGGCCTTCTGTGCTAACACAGCCATGTTTATATTGGCAGCCTTGTCCTAATAATGATGTTGAAGGCCTCCTAAGCTGCATGTTCAGTCAACTGAGATCAGGAATGTAACACAAGGCCAGAAACCACAGAAACCTTTTCAGAGAGAGAAGGAAGGAGGTGGTAGAGGAGGGAGAAGATTTAGCAGTTCAGCAAGTTCTTTTTTAACACCCAGATTTTTGGTCCTAGGGGTGAAAACAGTATTTAAGTCCACAGGTTCATAGATTTAGGACTGCAAAGGGTCTTGGAGGCCATCTGATCCAGCGCCATCATTTTACAAATAAGAAAACAAGGACTCCTAAAGAACAAGCTACTCTGTGTTACACAACTAATGTGTCTGAGGCAGGGTTTGAACACAATTTCGGCATTTTATCCAATATGCTATTCTTCCAACCAGAGTTAAGGAAGCTACAAAGATGGTGGCTTTGGACAAGTCATCTCAACTCTCTGAGATTCAGCAAAATGAAGGATTCGGATGTAGATGGCCTCTAAAGCCATCTCTCAGTCTATGAGCCTATGGTCATTTCAATATCTTGGTCTCTGTCAATACCTGCTATGTGACTATAAACATTTCCTTGGGTCTTTCCTCGGTCTCTCTTTCATCATCTATAGAATGAAAGGGTTACATTAGTTGATCTCTGAGGCCCCTTACACTTCTAAAATTTTACAATCCTATGTTCCTTTATCCATGGCAGAGCTCCTATTAACCTCCCAGGTTGAAATTATGCCATGGTAGAAATGGATTCCAATTCTGAGGGGAGAATGAGCATGTTGGTTCTGGTCTCAGAGAGAGAGAGGTTGGAGAGGCATGCCACCATGGATTCAGTACCAGAAAGGATCACCCAACCCAGGTGTCTCATTGGCCTGGAAATAAACTCACACAGAGAGTGAAAAGCAGTGCCAACATCAGAGCTTCGGTCTTTCAGGCTTTTCCCACAAAGTGAGGCTTGGCCCGTCAAATGGTGGTTCTCATGATTTCTCCCTGTCTAGGTCCAAGCTAAATGCAGACATTCCAGGGCTTGTGATGGAGGTAAACTGAGGAAATAGAAAGACCTTTAGACTAATGGATCACAATAATAACAAGTTTCTCCCTGAACACCCACCCACACATACACACATACAATGTGAATGGCCACCCACAGGTTAATAAATTTTTTAAAAAACAAAAAGTAGAGGGGAGAGCCCAGGGAGATCAGAACATGTTTCTCAAGTTCAGGGTGGCCTAATTCTGCCACCCACATTGCAGGGATTGGTTTTTAGCTCCTGTTATGGATAGAGTTCTATTAAAAAGCCTGATCCAGAGTCCTGTCCTGTTGGCCTCATTTTGCCTCTGCAAAATTACCCAGGATCTGCTCCGATGTCTACATTCAATGGCATCTGGAGAAGCTGAAGTTAAGATGATATGCCCTGCCTCTACGGAATGGCAGCTGCTTACAGCTGCTCCCAGGTAGCCAGTGCTAAACATTTCAACTCAATGTAATAATTCACTAGACTGAGAGCTCCTTGAGAGCAGGAACCGGTATTTTTTGTTTGCTCGTTTGCTCGTTTGTTTGTTTGTTTTGCATTTCTTTGAATCCCTAGCACTTAGCACAGTGTCTAGCACGGAGCAGATGCTTGATAAATGCTTGTTGATTGACTAAAGATTTATTAAATACCTGCTACATACCAGGCAGCTAGGCCCACTAGTGGTGGGAGTACTGGACTTGGAATCATAAAGACCTCAATTAAAATTCTGCCTAGGGCACTTACTGGCTGTGTGACCCTGGGCAAGTCCCTTAACCTCTGTCTGCCTCAGTTTCCTCATCTGTAAAATGGGGATGGTAATACCACCTACCTCCCAGGGTTGTAGTGAGGATCAAATGAGATTTTATATATATATATATATATATATATATATATATATATATATATATATATATACTGTTCTGCAAAACCTCAAAGTGCTATATTAGTTATTATGAATTATTACTAGGCACTAGGAATACAAAGACAAAACAAAAAAATAGCCCCTGCACTCAAGGAGCCTCCGTTTTACTGGGATGATACAAAATATCCATAAATAAGTCTTTACAAAATATATACAAAGTAAATGCTAAGTTATTCTTTGGTGAGGGAAAAGGTGCTCACCGGGAAGAATGAGGAAAAGCCTCCTGTAACACGTGACAAGCTATAGGCAATGGTCTTTCATAAATCTCCCATGAGGATCTATCCAATGAGCTAGGACTCCTCTCTTACATCATCTTTCTATTCCTGCAACAATCATTCAAGCTATGACCCCAGCCATTACCCCTCCCTTTGTATAACAGTCCTCTCTGGCCACCATTTCTTTTCATTCATTTATTTTTAATATTATGGAGGTATCTTTGCCTCAGGCAGCCTGTATAGCTGTTAGCCCTCCCATTGACTATTGATCGACCTGTGGTATCTTTAGTGTAAGGAACTCCTAGTAAGTGAGGAGCTCGCCCCTTCATCGATGCAAATAGACAACTATTCTGTAATGTTTAGTTTAAGGAGTACCCTAGAGCATGGGGAAACTTAGTAAGTTGCCCAGGGTCATGCAGTCAGGCTATGCCAGAGGCAAGATTTGTACTCAGGTCACCTGGCTCTGAAGACTCTTCGCTGCCCACCGTTACTGATCCTAACTTCTTGTAATTGAATCCTTTTACACTATTTATTGAGACTCAGACATGCAGTTGGATATGCGGCTCACTGGGCTCATCCACCAGTATGTGTGTCTTAGACAAATGCTACACATGAGCCGTACCCAGAGTTGAATAGGAGGAAAAGGGCAACTTGCCCTTGGGACATTGCACAGGGTTTTCAAGGACCCAAGCTCCTCCCTAACAAAAGTCCACCTTTATACTATCAACATTCTTCCAGAGAGGTACTCCAAGGCTGTGGAACATACAACACCTCTATCGCAAAATGTGATGCCACCCAAAGAACATCAGAGAGTATGAGCAAAAAGTGGGTTAAAGATCACACATAGTAGGTCCTCAATGAATATGTGTTGAATGAATGGGGGGGAGGGTAGAAACTAATCTAAAAATCTTAGTTCTCTCAAAGTCAGCATAGAAGTGCGTGAACATTGTGTTTCTCGGTCTCTGATCCACACAAGCAAGTTGGACACATGTGTTACCTTCTGCGTGATGGTTATCTATGACTTATTTCCTGGATCAGAGATTGTAACAGTAATAGAAATACCAACAACTCATGTGTAAATGTACCTTATGGTTTACAAAGCACTTTCCTTACAACAACCTTGTACAGTAGGCAGTAAAAATACTATTATCCCCATCTTACAGATGAACACACTGAGGCTCACAGGGAGATGATTTGAGCCAGATGAGATGGCTGGAGAGTGACATTAAGTGTGGATGGAACTATCCTAGGTGTAGTGACAATCACCAGTCAGCAATCCATCCTCAGAATGAGAGTAACCAACAGCCCACAAAAATCACCCAGTATTAAATCTGTTCTATAATTTTGAGACAGGCAGCATGGTATATAGTTAGAGTATTGGAACTGGAGTCAGGAAGACCTGAACTAAAATGCCACCTCTAATATTTATTAGCTGTGTGACTATGACCGAGTCAGAGCCTCAGTTTTCTTGTATGCAAAAAGGAGATAGTTATCCCTTCTACATAATGGGTGTTAGGAGCACAGCACCCCGTGTAAAAATTTTTGGCCCTCTCTTTGTATCAGAAAAGAAGCCTGAATTATTATGGTATTAGAAGATAAAATTGACATTTTACAATACTCTACATATATTTTATGTATTTCCGAGTTTCTGAACTTTTTCTGTGTTGTCTGCTAGCTTTCACATGTTGTCTTCAGCTTCCACAAAACTCCCCCCAAATTCCCATTTAGTTTCTTATACCAATCCTTGATATATTGAAACTTTGAAGAAGAAAGTCCCAGTGTGGAAGGGATAACTGTAAAGATACGCCCCATACCTGTTTCACAGGGTCAGTAGCTATATTGCTCCATTGAGACAAAAGCACTTTGCAAAACTTTGAAGTGCTATAAAAAATCTCACTTGTCATCGTTGTTATGTTAGTGCCTGGAGAATAAGCCACAGCGCTACCAGAAGTAGGACAGATAATTGATCTGGCCGCATCCCAGATCATCAGCTTACTGCGAAGAACTTATTGGGATGGGTTGTTATCTCCCTCGCTCCAGGAGGCTGCTTTTCCCATTGTTTCCAAATGTTCTCTTCTCCTAGAAAAGAGGTCTGGAGAACTCGTTGTATGACGCCAAGCACTGGCATGACATCGAGCTCCAGAACCTGGGCTCTGTTATCGCCAAGCTAGAAGCGGAGCTTGGGGAAATCCAAAGGGAAACTGAGCAGCAGCAAAAAGACCGTGAGCATCTGTTGTCTGGCAAGCTACAACTGGAGAAAGACATCGTGTCCTATCACTGCCTTCTGGATCGAGAAGGAAGCAGGTATTTGTTTATTCCAGTGTGGAAACAATAGTGGCGTGATTTAGGGCCCTGCTTTCCAGCCAGCTCTTTATGGAAACACATAGAAAGCCTCAGGGTCCTTCTGTTTTTCATAGCATCACAGGTCTAGAACTGGAAGTGGCCCCAGGGCTCAACCCCCTCACTTTATAGATCAGGAAACTGAGAATCTGGGGGAAGGGGAGGAGTGCCTTTGTTTAAAAAAAAAAAAGTTTCATTAATTTTTTTAACATTCTCATCACTGCCCAATAATACCTCCCTGGTAACAAAGCAATGAAGTGTAGCCCATATTGACCACATCTGATCATAAGTGTCTCATTCAGTACCCATGGTCCATCCCTATTCTACTAAGAGGAAAGAGGTAAGTTTCAAGGCTTCTAGGTGGCTCAGCAGTTAAGGGTCCTGGACTTGGAGAGCAGCTGTGTGACCTAGGCAGGTCACTTAGCCCCCCTCAGCCTCAATTTTCTCATCTGTAAAATGGGGGTGATAATAGCATCCACCTCCTAGGACTGTCGTGAAGGTCAAATGAGATCCTTAAAACACTATTTAAATGCTAGCAATTGTTATTATTTCATCTTTATATTTTCTTGTTGTTTGCTCACAATTGTGCCATATTATCTGCCTCAGAGAAAGAGTTTACCCTAGAGAGCCACCACCTTCTTTCTCCTTTCATCCTCAAGATAGACTTCCAACCCACGGCTCTTTGGGGATGACTGCTGTTGAATTAAGCAATTGTGATTTAGAAATGATAGTCATAAAAATACAGATCGTCTTGCCAGCGTCCTATGACCAGAACTGGTTGTGTCATGCAATCAATTTATAGATATTAAGTCTGTGAAATGAGAGTTTTCCTCCTGTGCCTTATTGGAGGTTAGCTGTGAACTCAGGTTCTCAAAGGCTCCGTCAACAGGGCATATGCTCTAGCAGGTTCTATCTACCAAGATGTAATAGACCATATGTCTGATGTCTGGGGACCAGCCTAGAGAGGACCAGTTCAGAGTGGCTTATCACAGGACTGGCCACCAGAAAGTGAAGATTTCTGGCCACGGAAACTCTTGAAGACAATTCATTTAGGCCCAGAAGTGTTACAATCTTCATTCGTGAAGGGAGGAGGGTAACATCCACACTAAAGGAATGACCAATCCTGAAAGTATCAAAATTCACTGAATTTGCAACAGGCAAAGTCCACTGTGTCTCTGTTGAGTTTGTGCCATGTCTGTCTTTAATAACTAATGCATATGTGTATTTTCAGCTAATTTGGAAAATTCCTGTTTCACAGAAGTCGATGGTGAATAGCTGAAGTTGCCGGAAGAACTCTTCCCAGAAGCATCACCCTTGGCTTGAGTTGAATAGCTCCCCACAGATACAAAGGATTATTGCTGTTAATATCATTGCTATTTCTTAACTAATATAGGCTTTAGTGTGAGATGCTTCCCTGGTTACTCTTCAAATAAAAGCTTGGCTGTGCAATTTTCCATTCACTCACCCTCATCAAATGAGCCCCTTGGTAGGTGAATATCTTGTGAGCTCACTGGTCTTTTTCTCATGGCCTTTAGGAGTCTAGTTGAACTATTTCCAAAAAGGACTAAAGTGTGAAGTCACTTGTTTGACCATCCAGGGCCATGGAGACAACTCAGACTGCTCCAGTACCTAAAAATATAATTTTGATGTTTAGGTTAAAAAAATAATCCAGTATTAGTGCCAGGATGTTTACTTGTGGTTGCTAACAACCACCAGCACCATAATAAATGTCCGCTGTTATTATGTGATTATCAGAAGTAGTATGCAGAGTGTATAGAGAATTTGCCTTGGAGTCAGGAAGACCTGGATTCAAACCCTGCCCCTGATGTACCCCAGCTGTGTGACCCTGGGCACTAGTGCCCCAGAAATTCTTAGAGGCAGTAAGTTTCAGAACAGCTGGTCATATGCCTTGGTAAGAGGAGTTTCTCTTGAAGACCTCCTTATACCAATGAAATAACATCCCCCAAGTAATCATTACACAAAACAATAAGAAAAGTAACAGTTCACATTGATATGGTCTTTACTTCCAAACTGCTTTGCATACATTATCAAATGAGTTACCATATTGTAAAAAGCATTCTGCAAACCAAATTATATAGAACCATAAGTTCTATATAAATGCTATTTATTAGTATTAGCATCATCCAATTTGATCTTGGCAACAGCCCTGTGATGTAAGTGGGAGTCCACGTGGAGCTGGGAATTTTGGAGGGTCTAAGGGTCCTTGGGTGCATCAATAACATAATTTTAGTTTCTTCTTGGCTACTCAATGGGCTCCATGCGGCCAAAGATGGTGGCCATTTTGCAGAAGAACAGACTGAGGGTTATTGAGGTTTAAACAGCTTCCCTGGGATCAGAAAGCGTCAGAAGCAAGATTTGTAGCCAAGTGTCACTGACTGAATCTAGCCCCCTATTGGTTAGGCTACACCACTGTTACAAATGAATTCTAACTGATGAATGCAATAAGTTGCTGCTTTTTTATCTGGATGGATAGATGTGAAGACAGACAGATGGAAATGATACAGGGATAGGGACTGGACCTGTCATCTCATCATATATAGAACTCCCCAGAGGGGTGACTCCTACAAACACAATATGGCACCTTGCCTGCAGCTTTGTGCCTCGAGCCCTAAGAATTTAAGTGACCTATCCAGGATCACTCATAGCCAGTACGTGTCAGAGGTAACACTTGCTCCCAGATCTTCCTGGCTCAAAGGCTGACCATCCACTATATCAGTAGTATTAAATGCAAATAGAAACAGAGGCCACTAATCCATACATAAAGATCCTTTTGGGTAAAATATTGACAGTTTTAAAATGTGATATTACCTATATTTTATTGTATTCTAATTTATCTTGTTAAAAATTTTACCATTATATTTTAATCTGATTCTAGTCATACTTGGGACTGTGGGCCCCCATCTGATCTAGTTCAGTTCTACAGATGAGGAAACAGCAGCCCAGAGGTTCCGTGACCTGCTGAAGGTCATCCAGAAGGCAATGTTAGAATTTGAACCCAAGTCCTCTGACTCCTAATTGGGCACTTTACCTACTGCACCAAGCTGCCTGAATGATCATATGTGTACCCCCACCACCTGTTTTCTAGATCACAATCTATTTATGTCTTCTCATCCTAAAGAATTCTTGAACACATCATCCCATAAATGTTACAAATTTATCCTAATTGGGGTGTGTAGGGAGACGGAACTGGTATGGCCTTGTAATTTCATAGGTGTAGAGCTGCATAATATTACAGATTTGCTTGGAACAATTAAGGTTAAATAACTTGCTCAAGGTCACATGACTAGCACGTTTTAGAAACAGGGCTTGAATCCAAGTGTTCAAGGCCAGTTCTATCCATTAAACCACACTAGGGCAATTCCTCGCATGTTTATATATATATAAAAAAATAAGATATAGACCTTCCTCTTTCCCATAGTCTTTATCCATCATATCAAAATGTTTCTTTGTTGCCCGAAAGATCAAGAGAAATATGAAAGGCACCATCTAATGATATAAGTCAACAAAAGCAGGAGGTTCTTCCCAGTGATAAACCACATACTTGTGATGCTACATTGTAAGCCAACAGACTTGCAGGTGGAGGTCACAAACAGAACAGCTAGATTGTTCAAAAGGGATGCATCCCACGGTTGTTTCAAGATTTGTTTCTTCTTATTTTTGCAAATGTAACATTTCAGACAATATCTGTCCAAGAACTGAAAAGCAAACACAAACAGCTGGGATATAAAAGGTGAGGACACCCTCAGGGGTCAACTGTCAAAAGGAGTTATTGACATCTGAATGTTACTGCTAATCCAGACTTAAAACAAGTCCTACCATTGGCTGGGAGGAAGAACAGGTTTGCAAACCACTTTTGTGTCTCCTCTTGATACCAGGCTTTAGGATTAAAGACTTCTGCTTCCTCTGGGCTGTAATTATGAGGAACAGCTGCTGAAAATCATTAAGTTAATCATTCATTGGCATAGGAAGAGGTGGCCTATGAGTGCCTTCCATCCTGGGCACAATGTCTTGCTGTTTCTAATGATGCTTCATTAATAGGTATGGAAGGGCTTGGCCAGCCAGGCACAGAATTTGTTTGATTTAAAGAGTGCTTGCTCCAGCAGATAGAATCCTAAGGCAATTATATTCCGGCATTAACACTCCAACAGGTGGGAGGGAGTGCCTTTGGCCAGCCTTGCTCGGCCTTTGTGTACAAGGCAAAGCATTTTGACCAAGGACTTTTCAAAAACTTCACTCCAAGGCCAAGGTAGGACTAGGTTTCAGGGTTGGATGATCTGATTGGTCTTTGGGGGGCACAAGATGAGATTTGAGTATCTTTGTGAGCATCTAAAGACCACCACCTATCTCTGAACTCACAGGTGTGACAGCAAGATGGGTGGTCATCTCTGGCATCAAGGGGTTATCGAACACCTGCTATGTGGAAGGCGCAAAGTAGACACTTGGTTACACCAAAAGGTGGGAGGCCCAGTCCTTGACATGGAAGGGTTTACAATCTAGTTATTGCAAAGCAGAAACCAGAGTAGGACCCCTGGGACTTTGACCCAGAGTGCTGAAATTTAGAGGGCACTGACAACACTCTTTCAACACATGGAAATGAATGAGCTTTGCATCAAAGTAGCAAAAATAATTAGTTGAAATTATTATCCAATGGTACCACCTTCTTTCCTTCCCCTAAATTCCACAACCGATACCCCCAGTAAAATTCCTCTACCACACGGCAAGGTAATATCATTGTATTCCAGGGCTTCTGTCTCCCTCCACCAACTGAGTTTGTCTTAATTTATCTTATTTGCTCTGGTAACAGGTTATTGATAGGAGAGTAAAGTGGGGAGGAAGCCAGAGAAAAGACGAAGTTTACCCCAGGGTGGAAGAATGTTGCTTATGGCTCTGAGTTGGAGAGATAGGATATGAACAGTAACAGGCTTGATAAGAGTATAAATGGCCTGTGGCTAAAATAAACCATGGGAGTCCTGCTTGATAATCCACAAACTAGGTGTTGACTTCAATGGTCAAAGCCTCTGAGAATGATCACAATGACACATGTTTATACAGGATCTTTTCAAAGCACTTTCTCTCTAAAAACCCTGGCAAGCAGGGTGCAAAAGCATTATTATATCCATTTTCCAGGAGAGAAAATGAAGATTCAGAGAGTTCTAGGGACTTGTCCATCATACCTCTAGTTAAGTATGAAAGTTATATTTCGAACCTGACACCCAGTCTCTGGCTCTTACTTGTACATAAGTCTCCTATAACTCCAAATGCTCTCCTGCAATTATTTCTTAAGTATTCTGAGCGTGCCTTTGAGATGGATATGAAATAAAATTTCCTTCTTGCTATTTTTACAGGTGAGAAACCTGAGGTACGCCAAAAAAAAAGTTAAGCAATTTGGGTTCTAATGGGATCATAATATTTAGAGTACAAAGGGACCTTAGAGTTCATCTAATCCCCTCCCCCTTTATTTTACTGATGAGGAAACTGAGGGACAGAAAAGTAAGTAATCTGGTTGTGGGTCGCATAGGATGCCAGTGGCATAGTTAGTATCTGAACTCAAGTCCTGTGATCCCCACCTGGCATTCTTTCCATGGCACCAAATACTCAGGAGGTCAAAGCTGGGTAATGACAAATGATCTGGGTCGCTTTAATTTCATTCAGTAACTTTGCATTAAGCATCTATTGGATCCAAGCCACTGTGCTAGGCACTGGGGACTTTTTTTAGGTAGGAGGTAGGGGAGGAGTGAAGCCAGTTTGTCTAGAATATAGAATATAGTTTTCCTCACATTGTAACATTCTTCATTATGGTTTTGATATATCGTGGGCCAGCATAAAAAATTAAACGGTAATTTTTGGGGAGGTTTGCAAAAGCCTCAGACAGCATGCAAAGGCCAGCAGATGGCACAGAAAAAAGTTTAGAAACTTAGAAATGCATAAAATATATGTACAATATTGTATAATACCAACCCAAATTTTACAATAAGTGCTGTAAACACCCCATAAAAGAAAAAGAAAAGATTTAGACTTTTTCTCTGGTAAGGAGGGAAAATTAAAAATTTTATGTGGATTTTCCTGATAATGGGGGTGCTGCACCCCCAACCCCCATGATGTGGAAGGGATAACTCTACATGAAGAGAAGAGGGTCCAAGAGAGAGCTTTGGAGGATTCCTGGGAGGAGGAGAGACAAAAAAACGGCATGATTGGCTAATAAGAGTAGAGCCCCAAAAGAGCATTGTCCTGAAATTCAAGGGAAGAGAGATTGTCCAGGAGAAGAGAGTGGTCAAAAATACCAAATGCTTCAGGTGGGTCAAGGAGGATGTGGATTAAGAAAAAGTCACCCCCCTTACCAATCAAGAAATCATCACTGATCTTAGAAGGGACAGATTCTATAAAGCGGTTGTGTTGGAAACTAGACTGACTACAAGGGGTGGAAGAGGAAGTGAATGAGGTGGGGGAGGGAAGGTAGTAAGTATGGCTTATTCTTTCGAGGAGAAGAGCTATAGGATAAAAATTTGGGTTGGCAATATCAAGGAAAAATATTTTAATGATAGAGACACTAGAGTATGTTTGTAGGCAACAAAGAGCCAATAGAGAGAAGACAAATGAAGGAAAGGGGGGAGATAATGTGAGGGAGCAAGCTTCTGAAAGACGGGAGAGGGAATAGGATCAAGGCCACTTGTCGAGGGATTGTCTTGTCAAGAAGGGCTGCCTCATTCTATGAAACTTGAGAACAAAGGAGAAGAGTCAGGTGAAAACATAAAAGGATATTGGGGTGTGGGGAAGAGCTAATGAAGCATGACTCTGCCTTTTCAGTGAAGGAGATAGCTAGCCATCTGCTTAAAGAGTGAGGAGACATTTTAGAAGGGTCACTGGGGAGGGGGTAGTAGTGGGGAGACAATTAGACATAAATGAAAGGATCAAAATGAGTCAGAAGATGAACCAGGGAAGGAGACAAAAAACTAAATGTCTGATGGGTAGCAGCAGATCTAGGAGAGAGCACTGTTATGAACCCCCTGGGAGGAAATCATGTCCACAAGCGGGTGGTCTGTAATGTCAAATGATCCAGTGATCCTAGGATTCTTGGACTCTATGCTTTTCCTACTGACATAGTGGAGTCCCTCCATGTTTCCTTGATTTTGTGCTCTAATGGTCCAATAATAACTTTATACTACCTTTGGTCAATATTATCATGTAACATCTCATGAAGTTAGATGGTTTCTCATTTGCATGACAATCCAAAGCCAATTTAATTGAAATGAAATATATAGAAATTAAATGTGTGTGCATGTGTATGTGTGCATGTGTGTATATATACATGAAGTAGACTTGCGATTTTACTAATGTAGGGAGTTCTCAAATAAGAAAACTCCTTCACCAAAGTAGGTCAGCACCCTCTCTGCAAATTCTAGTCTTAGAGAGTTCTTTGGGGCACTAAGAGGTTAAAGGATTTGCCTAAGGTCACACTGTCACTAGAGATGTAACTTGAAAATAAGCACTATATAAATATTATTGTTGTTGTTGTTATTGTTATTATTATTCCTGGCTCTGAGGCCAGGTCTCTATCTATTCTGCCAGGCTCTCTCTACTACATATATTTAAATATATAGATTTAATTTAAATTAAGTATTTCATGTATAGTGCTAGGTAGATAATAAGCAGTTGTATATATATACTATATATACATATATATACATATACACACACATACACATACACATGTACATATTAAAGGTGGTGTAGCAGATAAAGCACTGGGCCTAGAGTCAAGAAGACCTGAGTTCAAATCTAGCCATAGACACTCTTACTAGTTGTGCTTTCCTGGGCAAGTCACTTAACCTTGCTTGCCTCAGTTTCCTCATCTGTAAAATGAGCTAGAGAAGGAAATGGCAAACCACTCCACTATCTTTGCCAAGAAAACCCCAAATGGGGTCAAGAAGAGTCTGACATGACTGAAATGACTCGACAACAACTAATATCTTCCCTTGGTGATTACAGGGATTGGAAAGGTAAAGAGAGAAATTTAGGAGACTTCAAAGGAGAGCTTGACAATGTAAGTTCTAAAGGTGTGACTTTCCCACCTTCACGCATTCGATCATTTACTGAGCATCAATACTGGATACAAAACACGATGCTATGTTAGGCACCGCTGGGGAACCCCCAAAACAAGATGTCTGTCTCTGCTTGCTCTCTCTATAGTCTGGTTGGGCACACAAGGGACACACACGTGAAAGCACAACCCTATAGAAGACGAAGTTACCCAATAGATGGTATTAGCCAGAGAACTGCACAGGGTCACGGTGGAGATGGCTGGGTCCTGCTGACTCAATCGGTTATCTCAAACTTGTTATTTGACTGGGAACTAATAGTATTGGACAAACCAGTAGCCCCATGTAGACATTGCCCAAGAGGTCATTAGCCCCTTGATTTGTTAATCAAGATATTTTTATCTCTCTTTCTTAACCCAAAAATAATAAACAAATGAACCAAAACAACAATAAAACCCCTCTCCTTTGACATCTCAAAGAAAAAACAAATCTCCTCATTCCTCCTCACCACCTAAGGACAGAAGGTAATTTACACAGGGAAGAGGAGCTTTGGGTTCCTTCACTAATCAGGCATGAAAACCATGGACTGTCTTTAGGGGAAGTCAAGAGGTGCCAGCAGAATGATCCCAAGCTCTGGCCGGTCTTAGTGAGCTATCTAGGTTTGGTGTGTAGACCCATAAACAGATGGCGCTGCCTCCTGAGGACCAGCCGCACTGAGTACGAAGAGCCTCAGCAGCAAGTTAGCCTGGAAATCAATTCTTTGGCTACATCAATCTGGGAAACTGGAGGAAATCAATCCAAAATAAAATAATATGTGAGAAAACAAGGAAGTAGTGACTATTAAAGGTACACTACAAGATGAGACTGTAAATGGCACCCCAAAAGTCTGTATTTGCCATGCCAAACTGGAGAGCAAAATGCCAATTTTTATCTTCAATCCATCAGCCAACTAGCATTTACTAAGCACCCACTATATACCAGGCACTGTGCTAAGCACTGGGGTCACCAAAAAAAAAAATAATCAACAACACTCCCTGGTGTCTAGGAGCTTTTATCTGCAAGGGAAGTAAGTTAAGTGAACCATGAAATGTTTGAATGAATGAATGAATGAATGAATGAATGAATGAATGAATGAATGAAAGAATGAATGAATGGAAAAGCATTCATTAATGCTTTCTACATACCAAGCAATGTGCTACTATGCAACACTCTACCTACCTATCCTCAGGGAGCTTACATTCTAATGAGGGAGAGGTACTAGACAGTCAGTATATAAGCATTTATTAAGCACTGTGTTAAGTGATGGAGATGCAAAGAAAAGCAAAAATCAGTCTCCACTCTCAAAGATCTCACCATTCTAATGGATGAATTGATTAGGAAGGTGTAGAAGGAGAAGATGATTGGGCATCTTCTAGTTAGAGCTGGAGGGACCTGGAAGGTCATCTAGTCCAGTCCCCTCAATTTTCAGAAGCAAAACCAGATGCCCAGAGAAGTAAAGGGGTCTGCTAAGGTCACATGGGCAGCAAGAACCAAGATTTGAACCCAGACCCTTTGACCTATGATCTAATGATATTTTCTATTAACCATAGCTATCCCATTTAATATGGGAAAATTACTTGGGAAACCTAGCAAAAACTGTTGGTCAAGCTGGCTACATAGATTAGGTTGACCTACACAAAACTAAGACTTATATAGAATGGGATAAATTATCTCACATAAAACAGACAAGAAAAAGCTTTTAAAGGGGCAGCTAGATGGCACAGTGGATTGAACTCTGGCCTTGGAATCAGGAGGACCTGAGTTCAAATCTGGCCTCAGACACTTGACACTTACTAGCTGTGTGACCATGGGCAAGTCACTTAACCCCAACTGCCTCACCAAAAGAAAAAAAAAAGAAAAGAAAAAGCTTTTACAATGGAGGGGAAGAGGGGGGAGGTGAGAGAGAATGAGTGAATCTTACTCTCATCAGATTTGGCTTAAGGAGGGAATAACATACACACTCAATTGGGTATGGAAATCTATCTTACCCTACAAGAAAATAGGGGGGAAGGGGATAAGAGAGGTTGGTAGAAGGGAGGGCAGATTGGAGGAGGGGGTAATGAGAGGCAAACACTTTCGAGGAGGGACAGGGTCAAAGGAGAGAATGGAATAAATGGGGTGGGGAGGCAGGATAGGATGGAGGGAAATATAGTTAGTTTTACACAATGTGACTATTATGGAAGTGTTTTGCGTGACTACACATGTATAATCTATATTGAGTTGCTTGCCTTCTCTATGAGGGTGGGTAGGAAGGGAGGAAGGGAGAGAATATGGAACCCAAAGTTTTAAAAACAAATGTTAAAAACTGTTTTTACATGCAAATGGGAAATAAGATATATAGGCAATGGGGTATAGAAATCTATCCCTCCCTACACAAAAATAGAAGGGGAAGGGGATAAGAGGAAGGGTGGTAGGGGTGACAGAAGGGAGGGCAGATTGGGGAAAGGGGTATTCAGAATACACGCTGTCTTGGAGTGGGGGAGGGGAGAGATGGGATGAAAATTTGGAGCTCAAAATCTTGTGGAAGTGAATGTGGAAAACTAAAAATTAATTAATTAATTTGTAAAAGTTAAAAAAAAGATTTTAAGACCTATATTTCCATTATGGTCAGTAAGTATCGTAGCATGTGCATAGAAATGTTCTGCTTTAATCTTTCAACGATCTGGGTGATTTCATGGAGGTGGATTCTTCCTCCACTGTTCACAACTCCTCTCCATTTCTTTTAAGAGTCACTGTAACCGAAAAATAGTTATCACTCTCCACTGATTAGTCTCTCCAAGCTGGCAGAGCCTTTGAGAACCTAGGGTTACTAGCATGCCAAGATGAGACATCAGAATGAAACTGTAATGAAGAAGAAATTTCTTGGGAGGGGAAAAAAAGTTTGGAAATAAACTAGTCTATCGAAAGGTTTAGTACCTTATGCTCTCAAACAGCATTGGCCAAGAGACCTAACAGGTGAAAAACAAGATTTTAAAAATTAATATCTTTTGCTTTTACATCACATTCATTTCCAAATATAAAATAGTAGTAGATGTAAGTGGCATCATCAACAAGTCAAATCAATAAGCATTTACTAAGGGTTTACTATGTGTCAGGCACTATGCTAAGTTGTAGGGCTACAAAAAAAAAAAAAAGAGGCAAAAAACAGTCTCTGCCTTCAAGGAGCTCACAGTCTGATGAGGGAGACAACATGAAAACAACTATGTAGAAACAAGCATATCCAGGATAAGTTGGAGGTTGATTAGTTGTTATCTTTTGTGCTTAAAGATGACCAAAATGACATCACTACGTTGGGGTCAGTGTGTCGGACTATGGCTGATCAGACCATTATGAGCTCAGAAGACTCTACCACAGGGCAGGCACAGAAGTCTGTATGAACATTTGGAGTGGAGATGTCTCTGAATTTGTACATCTCATGTTTCTTTTGAGCTACTGAAATTCTGCTTTGCTCACAGAGCACATCTTCTTTGATGTGGACACCCCATGCTGGATGGTCTTGTGCCAGAATCTCCCATGTCTCACGATCAATTCCAAAGTTCTTCAGAGAGTCCTTGAGAGTGTTCTTGTGTATCTCTTCTGACCTCCATGTTAGTGCTTCCATAGTGTAAGTTCTCTGTAAAATAGTCTTTTAGGCAAACATACGTTTGGCATTTGAACAACATGGCCAGCCCATCAGAGTTACACTCTCTGCAGTAGAGTTTGAATGCTTGAGAAGACTAAGAAATGCTTCCTCTGGAAGGTGAGACCTTAGCTGAGACTTGAAGGAAGCCATGGAAGGCAGGAGGCATCGATGAGAAGGAAGAACATTCCAGGCATAGGGTGCAGCCAGTGAAATCACTTGGAGTGGGAGGAACACCAAGGAAGCCAGAGTCACTGGAATATAGAGAGGAATAAAATGTAAGAAGACTGGAAAGCACTTTAAAATATGCAGGGCTTTAAAAACTAAACAGTGTTTTATATTTGATCATGAAAGTAATAGAAGCCACTGGATTTTACCAAGAAGGGAGGGGTTAGACTTGGGTGTTAAGGAAGATCAATTTGACGTCTGTTTGGAGGATGAAGTGGAATGGAATGGGGAGGGGCTTGAGACAGGGAGACCAGTATATGGAGGGGGAGTCTGCCTTGGGCTCTCCTCTCTGAGGACATGGAGCATGTAGGAGCCTTGGTCCTGGCTTTTCTCTCTGTCCCGTTCTTCCCATCCTGAGCATTCTAAGATGCTGGAAATCAATTGCTATTAACTAGTTGTTAGCTTGACATTCTTCAGAAATGAAAGTGCTCAGGGAGCCATTAGAGATGACAAATTGTTTCTGAGAGAAGGAACCAAGCTGTTTGGAGAACTTTTTATTCTGATGTTGTCAGGTTGTTACTGAGCATTCAGAAGCCATTTATTAAGCTCAGGGTTTCTCTGAAATGAGTAAGTTTGAAAACATTCCAAGCCGTGGTGCTATTTCCTGAGAGAAGCCGCCACATTTTTATGGGCCACGAGCCGGTTCCATTTCATTTATGGCCAAACTGGAAACGTGGCCTGCTCCCCCTCAATTCCCTTCCTCTGGCTAGAAGTCAGCGAAGTTTATTGGGTGGAATGGGAGAGGATGGTGTCAAATGCCAGAAACAAAACATTCCCTCTCCTCAGCACTTCCAAGGGCGGAGGGTGAATGACTAGAACCCTTGCAAATCAATTAAGAAAAAATGTTTGCCTTAAGTAGCTAAAGGGGGAGGCTTGAAGGACAATAATGAATGGCTAATATTTATGTAGTGATTTATGATTACAGAGCACCACCTTCACAGGCATCATCTCTCCTGATTCTCACGGCAACCCCGTGAGGTAAGGAGCACAAGGACAATTTTACAGATGAGCAAACTGAGGCACAAAGCAGCAAAGTGCTTTGCCCAAGGTCAAACAAATAGCAAGCATCATAGCCAGTACTGAGATGGCAAAGCTGGAATCGGTCTCCAAACCTCCTTCCACATAGCTCCTAAACTGACATTCCCAAAACAAATGTGACCACCTTCTCCTCCCCTCTCCCCTCCATCTCCCCACTTTGAAGTCTTCAGTGTCTCCCTACTGCCCCACGGGTCAGCCTGGCAGTCGAGGCCCATCACAGTAGGCCTCCTCCTTACCTTCCCAGATTTCTTTCACATTTCTTTTTCTCACACTCTCAAACTGGCCTGCAAGCTATTTTCCATACATAACATTTCACCCTTTCCCCACCTCTGTGTCTTTGCATAGGCTAATCCCCATGACTGAGATGCTCTCCCTTGTCATCTTTGGCTCTTAGCACCCCAAGGTGTCTCATAAGAAGTTACCTCCTGCATGAGTTCTTTTCCTGATCTTATACACACACACACACACACACACACACACACACACACACACACACACACACACCCCCTCTTTGTTAACACTGTCTCTCTCTTGGAATTTTTTTTTCTTTACCTGTGTGCTCATTGTAAACTCCTTAAGGGACAGAAGTGGTTTGCTGTTGTCTTTTTGTCATCTTTGTATGCATCAGGAGCTTAATAAATGTTTATTGAATGGAACCAAACCCCAACCTGAGTATTTCTACCCAATTAACCAACCAAAAAGCACTCTGCACACCTCCTAAGTGCCAAGCTCAGTGCTAGGTATCCAGGAGAGCGAAGGAAGGAAGGAAGGAAGGAAGGAAGGAAGGAAGGAAGGAAGGAAGGAAAAGAAAGAGCAAAGAAAAAAGAAAGAGAGAAAGAGGGAGATAGGGAGGTAGAAAAGAAGGAACAAAGGAAGAAAGAAAGAAAGAAAGAAAGAAAGAAAGAAAGAAAGAAAGAAAGAAAGAAAGAAAGAAAGAAAGAAAGAGAAAGAACCTCTGTCTTCAAAAAGCTTACTGTTGTACTGTCACTCCCAGAGCTAAAATAACTGTTAAGATCTCTAACTGCGATCTTTGACAAGGTCCTTCACCTCTCAAGACCTCAGTTTCCCCTTTAGTGAAATGAGGAGATTAGACCAGAAAGTCTCTGGGTCCCTATGACTTGATGATTCTATGAAATTTGTAAAATATAGCATTAAGTTCCTGAAGGTGCTGACAACCAAGCCCTTGATAGGGGCTTCCTGGACACCACCCCCACCCCCACCCCTGGCTCTTTCTGTGGTTAATAGAAAGAGCTATCACTGGGGGCCAGAGGGGTGACCTCCTCACTAGCTTTGTGACCAGCTGATTGGACAAGTCACTTTTTTCCCCGGGCCTCAGTATTCTCATCTGTAAACAGAGTGTTGGACTGTGTGGCCTCCAAAGATCCTTTGCTCTGAATCTACAGTTCTCTGATCTCTTCCAGCTCTAACAATATATGAATCTACAAACATTCAGTATCTCCAACAATAGGAGTTTAGAATACTGTTCCAGACCACACCACCTTGATTCTCTGAAGCCAGAACTCCCAAACTTGACTCTTCTATTGATTTGCTAGAGACCTTGAGGCAAGTCCCAGCAAACTGCCACATGTCTTTGTTTGTCCATCAGCAGAGATGTGCCCAAACGAGTAGAAACTTGTGTACCTAGTGGACACTGAGTGGTTTGGGGGTGTTAGGATTTTCCTGGTCCTGCCACCATTTGGGGGACATCCAAACATGTGGAGTAGCAAGAGACTCCATTCTCACTTGTGACCCATGTAACAGAGAGCACAAGCCTTTATTGAGCACCTAGGATTTGCACTGTGCTGTGCAGCAGGGGACAAGATGGCAAAAATGAAACAATCCCTGCCTCTAAGGGGTTTCCACACCACCAGACTGCTTCAAAAATGCCAGTAATCCCTAGGGTTTCTGACCTACACAAAGATATCATGAGGAGTAAAGAAATATCACGAGACTTGCTTTGAAATCTTCAGAAGACAAACAATATCAATCCTATAAAAATGTGGATTAACCTCTGAATGCTCAGAAAATATCACCCCAGGAAAAACCCTGGAACAGCTGAATCAGAAGAAAGATGGGGTGCAGCAGTCCTGTAGCCCAGGTAGCTTGAGGGATTAATGGGAAAGGCCCCTCTTGCCCTGGGGGAAGGGGAGTAGTACAGAATGGGAGGCACCCCAGCAAGCTAGTGGAAAGCCCCACCTCAGCATACCAGGAGGAGATTCTGACACCCAGGTGGTGGAGCACACAAACACCAACACCAGGACCCCCAAGTGCCTCAGTGAGGGCAGAGGAGCTGGTGGAAACCAGCTTGGAAAACCACCAGGTGCCTCAGCATCCCACAACAGCCGGCTCTCCCAGTGCCTCAGCAAAACTAAGGGAAGCAGCACTCCAAGTGGCCCCAAGTGGAGGAACATCGTGCAACATCCATCTGAAAGGTGCTGAAGAAAGGGAAATGAATGAAAGGTCTGGGTGAGCAGGGAATCTCCAGGAGCCACACTACCCAATCCTACCCCTAGTTCCAGTGTTGCTGATTCCAGCCCAACCCCAGGTAAGCTGCCAGAAACCTACAGCCTCCAACTGTCAGCATTGGAGGCCCCAGGACACAAAGCCAGTGACCAGGCCCTAGGCTCGCAACACAAGAAGCTTGGGTCAGGGCCTTCTGCTCCCCAGCAGGAGAGCTCAATCTCTTTAAAGGCCAGGAAATAAGCAAACACCATAAACAAAAGGAAATATACAATAGATTCTTATTATGGGAAGAGTGAAGATAAAGGCAGAAACTGTGAAGAGGACAACATTGTCAACAAACCCACATTTGGAACTGGTCTGAAGCCCTAAAAGACTTCTTAGAAGAACTTAAGAAGGATTTAAAAAGTCAAATGAGGGAGGTAAAAGAAAAAATGGAAAAGGAAATGAGAGGTATGCAAGAGAGAGTCAACAGCTTGGAAAAGGAAGGACAAAAATTAACTATAGAAAACAAGTACTTAAAAAATACAATTGGCCAACTGGAAAAAAGTACACTGAAGAAAATAAGTCCCTAAAAAATACAATTGGCCAAATGGGGAAGGAGGTACAAAATCTAACAGAAGAAAACAATTTGTTAAAGTTAGAGTTGATATCAAGAAAAACTGCCCTGATATTTTAGAACCAGAGGGCAATATAGAAATTGAAAGAATCCAGCGATCTCCTCCTAAAAGAGATCCCCAAAGGAAAACGTCTAGGAATATTGTAGCCAAATTCCAGAGTTCCCAGGTCAAGGAGAAAATATTACAAACAGCCAGAAAGAAACAATTCAAGTATTGTGGAAACACAATCAGGATAACACAAGATTTAGCAGCTTCTACATTAAATGACCGGAGGGCATGGAATATAATATTCCAGAGGGCAAAGGAGACAGGATTACAACCAAGAATCACCTACCCAGCAAAGCTGAGTATAATCCTTCAGGTGAAAAATGGTCATTCAGTGAAATAGAGGACTTTCAAACATTCTTGGTGAAAAGACCAGAGCTGAATAGAAAATTTGACTTTCAAATACAAGACTCCGTGAAGAGGTAAACAGGAAAGAGAAATCATAAGAGATTTATTAAGGTTGAACTGTTTACATTCCTGCATGGAAAGATGATATTTATAACTCATGAGACCTTTGTCAGTATTAGGGTAGTTGGAGGGAAAAAATGATATATGTGTGTATATATTTAGATATAGAGATAGATAGATAGATAGATAGATAGATAGATAGATAGATAGATAGATAGATAGATATAGATAGATAGATGGCACAGAGTGAGTTGAAGATGAAAGGGTCATATCTGGAGAATAAAATTAAGGGATGAGAGAGGATTATACTGGGAGAAGGAGAAAGGGAGAGGTAGAATGGGGTAAATTACCTCACAAAAAAAAAAACAGAAAAGAAAAGGCTCTTACAGTGGAGGGGAAACAGGGGAAGGTGAAAGGGAATGAGTGAATCTTATTCTCATAGGATTTGGCTTAAGGAGGAAATAACATACACATTCAATTGGGTATGGAAATCTGTCACCCTACAGGAAAATAGGGGGAGAAGAGGACAAGAGAGCAAGGGAATGATAGAAAGGAAGACAGATTGGGAAAGGGGGTAATCAGAAGCAAACACTTCTGAGGATGGACAGGGTCAAAAGAAAGAATAGAATAAATGGGCGGTCAGGATAGGATTATGGGAAATAGAGTTAGGTTTTCACAAGATGACTACTATGGAAGTGTTTTGCATAACTGCACTTGTATGGCCTGTATTGACTTGCTTGCCTTTTCAATGAGGTGGGTGGGGAGGGAAGAAGAGAGAAAATTTGGAACCCAAAGTTTTAAAAACACATGTTTAAAAAAAATGTTCTCACATGCAACTGCGAAATAAGAAATACAGGAAATGGGGTACAGAAATCTATCCTGCCCTACAGGAAAGTAGAAGGGGAAGGGGATAAGAGAAGGGGGAGAGAGATAGAAGGGAGTACAGATTAGGGGAAGAGATATTCAGAATGCAAGCCATCTTGGGGTGGGGGGAGGGTTGAGATGGGGTGAAAATATGAAACTTAAAATCTTGTGGAAGTAAATGTTAAAAACTAAAAATAAATAATTTTTTTTAAAAAATTTGAATAAATAAAATATTAAAAAGAAAATTAGAAGTGGGCAAATGGAAGTTAATGACTCTATGAGAGAGCAAGAATCAGTCAAACAAAAACAAAAGAATGAAAAGATAGATGGAAATGTAAAATACCTCATTGGTAAAACAACTGACCTGGAAAATCGATCCGGGACAGACAATGTAAAAATTATTGGTCTACCTGAAAATCATGATGAAGAAAAAGAGCCTGGACAGCATCTTTCAGAAAATCGTAAAGGAAAACTGCCCTGAGGTCCTAGAACCAGAAGGTAAAATAGTCATAGAAAGAATCCACTGAGCACCTTCTGAAAGAGAGCCCAAATTGAAAATGCCAAGAAATATAGTAGCCAAATTCCAAAATTACCAGGTCAAAGAGAAAATACTGCAAGCAGCCAAAAAGAAGTAATTTAAATATCATGGAACCACAGTCAGGATTACAAGGGACCTTGCAGCTTCTACATTAAAAAACCATAAAGTGTGGAATATGATATTCCGTAAGGCAAAGGAGCTTGGATTACAACCAAGGATCAACTACCCAGTGAAAATGAGCATGATCTTTCAGGGGAGGAGATAGATATTCAATAAAATAGAGGATTTCCAAACCTTCCTGGTAAAAAGACCAGAGCTCAACAGAAAATTTGATCATCAAAAACAACACTCAAGAGAGACCTAAAAAGGTAAATGGGGCAGAAAGAAACATGTTATTAATAAGGGCAAACTACAAGGGAAGATGACACTTGTAACCCTTGAGAACTGTATTGTTCTTGCACCCTGTTAAAGGGGTATACATAAAGAGGGTGGGTATAAGTTGACTTTGATGTAATGATGAAAAAAAAAATCTAATCAAGTGGATTAAATGGATCCAAGTAAGTGGATTAATCTGATCTAACTAAGAAAATATACTGAGAGAAAAGGAAAGGAGGAGGCAGACACGGGTAAATTACATTACAGGAAAAGGCACAAAAATCTGTTCCAGCAGAGGGAAAGAAGGGAGGGAGACGAGCATTGTTTGAACCTTACTGTCATCAGATTTGGCTCAAGAAGGGAATAACATAATCAGTTAGGTACTAATATTGATAGACTTAACCCTTCTCAGCAATATGAGGATCTAAGACATCTCCAAAGGCCTCACGATGGAAAATGCTATCCACAAGGAAGGAAGAACTATGGAGTTTGAATGCAGATTGAAGCATACTATTTGCTATTTTTTTCTTCTGTTGTGTTTTGTTTCCTCTTTCTGGTGGTTCCTCCTATTGGTTCTAATTCTTACTTACAACATCACTAATGTGGAAGTGTTTAATAGGAACGTATATGTATAGCCTATATCAGATTGTGCGCCATCTTGGGGAGGGTGATGGGGAGGGAGGGAGAGAAAAATTTAAAACTCAAAAGCCTATGAAAATGATTGTTGATACATCAAAATAAATTAATAAAAAAAGAATATAAGTTCTTTGAAGGCAGAGAGTGTGGTTTTTAGGCACATAGTAAGTGCTTAATAAATGTTTGTTGACTGACTGAAAACACAATGGGTTTACCATGATTCTATCTTTGTTGTCCAGTCATTTTTTCAGTCGAGTTTGACTCTTCGTGACCCCATCTGGGATTTTCTTGGCAGAGATGCTGGAGGGGTTTGCCATCTCCTCCAGCTCATTTTATGGATTTGAAAACTGAGGCAAACAGGGTTAAGTGATCTTTCCAGCGTCGCAAAGCTAGTAAAGTGTTTGAGGCCAGATTTGAACTCAGGAAGACGAGTCTTCCTGACTCCAGGCCTGGAAATCTATGAGGCTAAATAAGATCAAGTTACTTTCCCAGGGTCACACAGCTAGGAAGCATCTGAGGCAGAATTCAAAGTCAGGACTCTAATCACTCTAATCACTGCCTCACCTGGCTCCTTCTCTACTGACAAATACAAGGTAATTTAGATGACCTCTTAGGTCCCTCTAACATCCATGAACTTATGAAGGCCCTATTTCTCCAGAGAGGGGCTTGCCTTTGCTACTAAGAAGCTCTGCTCTCCTACCTCTGTCTTGCCTCATCCATCCCATGACTGCCCAGTGTCATCTGCTTCTTCTCTCTGGCTTCAGCTGACCTGAGAGGAGACTGAAGCTCTGTCTCTGGCCAGTCTGCACTCCCATGGTTCTTTGGATTTCAAACAACATCCTAAGGTCAATTCTTGCCTGGGGGCTTGCTCTAATCACCAAAGTCTGGCTCTGAAGTGGGCACCCCTGTGAGGAAAGATGAGGCCACATGTTTCCGCTGCCTTTTTAAAAAATCTTGTATTTATACTGGGCTTTTCTCCAAAATGCTCAAAAACCCTCCAAAGCTCTCTTTTAATCAATCTTTACTCTCAGTCCCAGGGAGAAAGACAGTCCCAGATCGCCTTTTCTCTGGTATATCAGGGCCAATTTTCAGCTCCTGAGTTTGGAGAGGTCCAGAGGCAACCCTGGACCGGATCTTCTTCCCCATCTATCCCACCTTTCAATCCACAAATGAAGGTTTTAATAAGGCCCCCCCAAACACTTTCCCTCCTTTATGGGGGTGATTCAGGCAGCCTCTCCCTGAGGCCTCTTCTCATCCACTCAACCCCAGGAACTGTGGAATTGGCACACAGGGGCCAGGAAGGCCACATGTGCTCACATGGTACAGTAGATATAGCCCTCGTCTTTTCTTGGCTTTAAATTCCGGCTCTAACAGTAGCTATGCATCAATCTTGGGGCCCCAGCTTCCTCATCTGCCAAAGGGTTGGGGGGATGGGGGGAAAAGGATGCTGCCTCCTCCAGGGAAGCCCTGAAGCTGCCATGTAAGTGTGAGCTATTGTTAGTATGATTTTCTCATCCCACCCTTAGAAGCAGGCAGCCACTTACAGGGGGTGAGTGGAGAGTGTGGGTTCCATTCCTCAGGACAATTGAAATGCCAGACAGCTCAAATCTAGCAGTTTGGCTAAATCCTGTCACTATAGCAACCAAGCCGGGCCCTCCAGCTTCCCGAGCTGGCAGGTGTTTGATGAGATTGGAGGGGAGGAGGTAGGAAAGGACATATGCATGTGAGATAAACGATTCTATATTGGCACTGGGAGGTTCAGCCAACCCCTAGGGAGTAAGGGAGCTGGTGCAAATGCTCAAAGATCCAATAGCCTTTTCTCAGTCCTCATCCACCTTGACCTCTCTGTTAACCCCGTTCTCTTCCTGAATTCTCTCTCCTCAATGGGTTTTTGTGTCGCTGCTCTATCTTGGCCCTCCTCCTGTCAGATCATTTGTTCCTAGTTTCTTTGGCCGAATCATCATCCATGTCAAAGTGGGCATTGCCTCAGATAAAGTGAGACCTGGGAAAGACCTTAAATTAGAAAGGCCAAGGCCACCCACTGCATCCTGGGCCATCACCACTGGACTTAGATGACTCTGGGGGAGAGAGTGAGGCTGATGACAGCGCCCAGCTCTGCCTCACTTAAATCTAGTTCACAAGCAAGTCAAGACATGGCCCTCATGATGTTATTGGTTCTCTCCTAAAATCAAGGATGAACAACATGCATGTTGCACCCCTCCTAATTATAAGACTCCTTCCTAGGCCCTCTTCTTCTTTCTACACTCTTTTACTCGGTGACCTTACCAGTTCCCATAGATTGAATGATCTCTCTGAGGCTGGTCCTATATGCCCAACCTAACTTTCTCCAGAGCTCTAGTCTGGCATTACCAACTGCCTATTGGACATTTCCAACTGGGTGTTCCATTGGCATCTCAAACAAACAGAGCCCATTACCTTTTCCTCCAAACTCCTCTCTTTCTAATTTCCCTATTCCCATCATTGTCTTTCCAGTCACTCAGATTTGTAAACTTGAAGTCATCCTTCACACTCCTGGCCCCCCCATGCCCAAGTCTCTCCCTCTCTGATCCAGCCTTCACATACCTGCTAGCGATATTCTTAAAGCATTGGGTATAACCACATTACTTCTTTGTCCTCAAAATGTCAATGACTTCCTATTTCCTCTGGGACAAAATATAAACACCTCTGTTGGGCATTTAGAGCCCTTTACAGTCTGGCTCCAAATTATTTCCAACTATATGAAGCCTTTCCTAATCTATTAATTTTTTATTTATATGTATGTGTGCTGTTTCCACCATAAAGTAAGCTCTTTGAGGGCAGAAATCATTTTGTTTTTTAACCTTCCTATCCCCAGCACCTGGAATAGTGCCTGGAATATAGATGATGTTGCTGTTTGATTGGAAGGGTAGAGAAAGTACTGAAGGCCTGGGTTCTAATCCTACTTCTGATACTTAATACCTGTGCGTCACTTAAGTGTGCTTCAGTTTCCTCATCTGTAAAATGGGGACAATATAACCTATAGTATCTGCCCCACGGGACGGTTGTAAACCTCAAATGAGATAACTTTTATATAATTCTTTTCAAAATTTAAAACACTACATACATGTCAGTTATTATTTTTCATTGACAATCCAGAGTATGTATGGAAGCGAGGAAGCAGTGAGGAATGGCCTTTTTTCCAGATAGAAATCAAGCCCTCTGGTCCCTACCGTGATATCTCAGACTCTTTAAAGTGCAGATCTAACCACAAGGCTTCCCCCCAGCTCTATAAATTCTATAAATTCAAGCTTCCTATTGCCTTCAGGATTCGACCCTCTGTTTGGCATTTATAACCCTTCACAACCAAGCTTCTTTTTAGCTTCTGGTCTTCTTACATTCTACTCCCCTCCACCGACTCTGATCCAGTCCCCTTGTTTTTTCTTACATGTGAAATTCCACCTCCTGACTTTGCAACGGCTGTGCCTTGTGCTTGAAAAGCCCTCCCTTCTCACCTCGACCCCTTGACTTCCCTGGATTCCTTTAAGACTCAGCTCATATTCCACCTTCTGCAAATATATCTTTCCCAGAATCTATGCCCAGGCTGATGAAGCCCATTGGTGAGATAAGCTGGGGCAGGAGAAGAAGGAAAGGGGAACCTGAGAAGGGAGTCCAGAAGCAGAAATGCCCCTTCTTTTTGCTCCCATGCACACACCTTCTAAGGGGAGACTTGGGGCCCCTCAAACCTGGCGGGGAGGGGGAAGGCTGAGTCAAGTTTTCTCCACATTCTCATAATGAAGGTACATTCCTTTCTGGCCTCCTTCTACCAGAACTGGAAAAAAGAATGTAGACTGGTTGGGGAAAACCAGTTGGGAACTGGTCCAGGCATGACATGCTGCTTCTAGTTACCCCACAGGGCTCCCAAAACAACATATTTTCAGTTCAGGAGAAAAGGAAAGAGAGGAGGACCTAGAGGAGGAAAGTGAAGGGGTAACAGGGTAGGGAGAGAAGAGAAAAGGAAGGCCTGGGAGAAGAAGGAAGGAGGAAAGCAGGAAATCAATCAATCAACAAACATTTATTATTTACTCTTTTCCAGGCACTGACATAGTCACTAGTGATACAAAGACAAAAATAAGTTTCTGCCCCAAAGGAGCTTACATTATATTGTAGGGAAGGGAAAAAAAATATTTTGTTGTTGTTTCATCATTTTTCAGTCGTGTTTGACTCTTTGTGACCTGTTTTTTAGGGGTTTTCTTGGCAAAGATACTGGAGTAGTTTGCCATTTCCTTCTCCAGCTCATTTTACAGATGAGGACACTGAAGCAAACAGTGAAGTGACTTGCCCAGGGTCCCACAGCTAGTGTCAGAGACTGGATTTGAACTCGGGGACAGGAATCTTCCTGACTCCAGGCCCAACACCCTATGCCTCTTAAATACCAAACACCTACAAAGTCAAAATGAGGTAATGGGGGAAGGGACACTAGGATTAGGTGAAGGTGGGAAGGCGGGGCAGGTATGAGGATACTGGACTCTAACTAATGCTTTATTTTTTTATCCTGAAAATGAGTATTTTCTCTTTTACAAAAATATCTCCTTAAAATGACAGGGCCCGGTTGCTTTGGGGACAGAGGAGAGGTAAGGGAGACCTCAGGCCAATCTCCCTTGCTTCAGCATTTTGTCTAAAGCCAGGCCTTTAGACTGCCATGAGCCTGCCAGGAAGGGGCCCATATTTTTGCAGGCTGAAGGATTTTTTGAAAGCTATTTGCATGACTGCATTTCAAAGACACAGAGCTGGTTAAGCACCTCTGGGGCCTCTGGATGAGTTCTTTCAGACCTGGAGCATATTATCTGGACACTGCTCTTTCTGACCCCTGCTGCGACCTGGGATGAAGCATGGGGCTTTAAGCCCACAGCTTTAAAATCAGCATGAAACAACAGCGCTGCTTCCAGCCATGGTCTTTGCAGCCAGGCTTCCCCATCCTTTTCATTTCAGGAGACTTTTGCGGCATGAAGAGTATGTGTGGTTAGAAAATCACACCAGAGAAGAGAACTGTGTCCGCCATGTTTGTCCAACGTCAATGATGCTGATTTTATTGGGCAGAGCCTTTCTATCCAGGTCTGATAAAGAACCTTGAGGCTGGGCTGGTAATAACTGTGCTTGGGGATTCTTTGGGTTTCTGAAGCACCTTCCAGTCTTCGTGCTCCTCCCACCCCTCTATCCAATCCTCAATGACCACCTCTTATTGATTCTACCCACCCCATCCCATAATCTATCTCATACCCATCCCCTTCTCTCCATTCCTCAGCATTGGTCTCCTTGTCTCTAGCCCCCCCCCAATTCCACCTTCACACAGTTGCCGATATTCCTGAGGCATTTCTCTGCTCCAGAAGCTTCAATCAACCAATCAATACACATTTATTTAGCACCTGCTATGTGCCAGGCAACAGTGGTTCAGTTGCGACCTCCAGGATAAAATACATGGGTCCTCGACTCCACCCTGAGGGGGAGAGATTTTGCTAAAGTGGGCAGGCCTTCTAGCTATATAGGCCCATTTATAAACATATATTAAATATGTATTTTTGTATGGTGTATATACAGGAGAGAGAGGAAAAAAAAGAGAAAGAGAGAAAGGAAGGGAGAGAAACAGGGAGGGAGGGAGAGTAGGCAAAGTGCTATTCTTGGAGTCAGGAAGACCTGAGTTCAAATCCTGTCTCAGACAACTTTCTAGCTTATATGACCTCAGGTGAGTCCCTTAACCTCAGTCTCAATTTCTTCATTTGAACACTGGAAATAATAATACCATCTACTATGCAGGACTGTTGTAAGAATTAAGTGCAGTAACACAAATAAGTACTTTGTAAACTTTGAAGCACTATATCAGAGGTAGCTAGGTGGTGCAGTGGATAGAGCTCAGGCCTTACAGTGAGGTGACCTGAGTTCAAATCTAGCCCCAGACACTTCATACTTACTGTGTGACCCTGGGCAAGTCACTTAACCCCAACTGCCTAAGCAAAAAAAAAAAAGGCACTATATAAACACTAGTTATTATCATTATTATTATGAATAATAAATAGGCAATGATAGAATAATGGGCAAGTCACTGACTGTAAACAAATATATTCAGCTCTCTTTCCATTCCTTCACCAAGACTGCTAACCTCAGCCTCCTTTGTCCACGAGACTCTGCCTCCATAGGTTGTGTTCTCTGCTTCGGGGAGGCTAGGTTAATAAATAATGTGTTAATAAAACCTATTTTGTTCATCTGGAGAGCCCAGCTGGGGAAAACCCCCAGTGATCATAAAGAGAATTTCTCCACCTCTCTGTTTACCTGACTGATGTATTCAGTCCCCCGGGGACACACACACAAATAAGACACTGTAGGTATCCTAACCCCAATAATTTCACTAAAAAGATGAAGTAAGCCAGGAATTCTTAACGTGGAGTCCAGTGGCCAAATTTCAGGGAGCTTGGATCTTTACTTCGGCTGGTCCCTAACTTAGGTTAGCATTTCCTTCAATTATTTAAAATCGTTATTCTGAGAAAGGCTAGCAAGCCCTGCTTTAGGCCCTGATTCCCTCCTTGGGTGAGAATGCCCCTTTCTTTGAATGAGAAGCAATCAGCTAAATGTGTAAACAAAGTGGGAAGAAGTCCCCGACACCTCTAATGAATCAATCCATTGATCAAAGGCCTTAAACTAGGCGGACAAATTAGTTTGTTAGTCAAAGAAGGAGCAAAGTGCTTCTAGACATTATGTGAAATCAGATGATGAAACTTTATTAGGGTAGGTTAATGAGTCATTTTTAAACTATCCAATTCTTTGTGACTCTATTTGGAGTTTTCTCGGCAAAGATATTGGAGTGGTTTTCTGCTTTCTTCTCCAGCTCATTTTACAGATGAGGAAACTGAGGCAAACAAGGTTAAGTGACTTGCCCAGGGTCACCCAGCTAATAAACGTCTGAAACCTATTTGAACTCAAGAAGCTGAGTCTTCCTGCTGTCAGCCCCGGTGCCCTGCGAACTATGGCGCCACCTAGGCCCTGGGTGGGAAGGAAGGGAGATTCCAACAGAACACTCCAGCAAGGGCTTTTGGAAGACAGACCTTCTGTGCCTCTACTGCAGGGTAGCAAGCGAGGTGGGGGTCAGAGCTCTGAAGACCTGTGTCGTAACTGTCTTAGAGAAAACAGTGTCTCTTAAAGGCTTGTTGGCTGACTTTTAAAATAAATGGCGAACACAAAGTCTGAACACAAAATGAACACATGTATTTATTTCATCATCGGTCCTCTGGAACCAAGACTGCTTGTTGCATTCAATCAGATTTCTAATGTTTTCATTAATATTTTAGTCATTTTACAGATTGCTCTCCTGGTTCTGTTGGTTTTTTGTTTTTGTTTTTGTTTTTGTTTAGTGAAGCAATCAGGGTTAAGTTACTCGCCTAAGGTCACACAGCTTGTATGAGTCAGGTGTTTGGTCTTAGGCCAGATTTGAACTCAGGTCCTCCTGACTTCAGGGCCAGTGCTCTTTCCACTGAGCCACCTAGCTGCCCCGTGGTTCTGCTTTCTTAGTTTTATATCAGTTCATATTAGAGCACTAGGCCTGCAGTCAGGAAGACCTGTATTGAAATCTAGCCTCAGACACCTACAAGCTAGGTGACCCTGGACAAGTCACTTAACCTCTATTTGCCTCCAAATGAGGATAAAAATAGCACCACCTTCCCAGGATTGTTGTAAGGATCAAATGAGACACCGTTTGTAAATCACGGGCACATAGTAGGTGCTATAAGAAGGTGAGCTATCATATTATCTTAACTCTTCATACTAGTCATTCCTTTCGACATAATAAGATGCTATTACATTTACATGTAGCAATTTGTCCAGCCATGCACCAATTATGGCATAGCAAATAGAGAGTTAACTTGGAGTCAGGAAGACCAGGGTAGGTTCAAGCCCCACCTCTTTCTGATGCACCTTGGCTTGATCCTCTCAAAGGCTACAATCAACTCTCACCTCTCTAAGACCATAAGCCTCCAGGCAGGTGCCAATCTGGAGTGGTAGATGGAGTTTCCTCACTGGGAGCTCCTTATATCATATGTATGGTCTAATACAGAATCCCCCAGTAAAAGGTCACTCACTTGGTTTCCAGAGAGGACCAGAATCAGCAGGGTTTACAAAGTGAGGATTTTCCCTGCCAACCCTGAGGTATATCAGTGTGCCCATTTTACATCTAGGGAAGTTGAGGTTCATAGAGGTCAAGCAACTTACCCATGGCCATTATCAATAGTAAGCATTGGAATTTAGATTTCTCTTCTTATCCCAAGACCAATGTTTCTTCTTCCACACCATCCTTCCTTTCAGATTGTAACTTGGGAGGGCCAGACCAAGAAGGACAAGTAAAATGACTTCCATAAGCTCTCCTGGTTTTTGTATTTGTATCTCCAAGCACCTAGCACAGTGCCTGGAAAACAGGAGTGGGGGCTGAGCCTGTGATTCCATTATTACGTTGTTTGTCCTTCTTTCTCAAAGAAGACCATGATGTGGGGAAGGTGATGCCATGACATGCAAGTGAATTGGATTTAAGCGAGTCAGGGTTGTGCAAAGTAACCAGCCTCACTTTCTCCTCTGGAGTCATTTGGGTCCAGTGGTGGGATATAGATCAGGACGACTGCAGGTGGCCCCCTTCCATTATTATAGGGAACTCCTAGAAGAAGAAACTCCCTTCCCAATGCAGATGGGCACCTTCTCTGTACTCACAGTTAGTCTAGATCAGCTGGGTCAAACTCAGGCATCGTATTGACTTAGAAAATCACAAAGCAACACCATCTGGGTTGTACTATATTTTTATTTATCATGTTAAGCATTTTCCATTAAAGTTTAAAATGGTTCAATCTGCACTCAGACTTTTGCAGGATACCTCTTGAGAGTGCTGAGATGTTATAGGACTTGCCCAGGATTTGTCTGAGGCCAAATTTGAACTCAGGTCCTCCTGATCCCAGGGCTGGTACTCTATCCACTGTACCACCTGGCTGCCCCTAGCTAGAATTTTCAAAGGCAAATAAAGTAGAAGACTTGGAAAGGTGGAAAGGGGACAGATTGTGAAGGGCTTTAAATGCCAAACAGAAGATTTTATGTTTCTCACTAAAGGTCATAGGGGTCCACTGGAGTCTGTTGAGTAGACCGAGGTGACACGGTCAGACGTGGGCTTTAAGGAATCACTTTGGCCGGAGGAGGGGAGGCCAAGTAGAAGCTGTGAGTAATAGCTCAGGCCTGAGGTGATGAAGGCCTGTAACAGAGCAGTAGAGGTCAGAGGCGAGGATTTGAACTCAGGTCTTC
The DNA here is from genome assembly GCF_003287225.1 of Phascolarctos cinereus. NCBI lineage: Eukaryota > Metazoa > Chordata > Mammalia > Diprotodontia > Phascolarctidae > Phascolarctos > Phascolarctos cinereus. The sequence goes on from NW_027555514.1 coordinate 41,377,153, forward strand.
AGGCTTTGAGGCCAACTTTCTATTAAATGAGATATTTGTAAAGTGCATGGCTCAGTGCCTGGCACCACATAGTATGTGCTTTATAAATGCTTTTCCCTTCCTTTTCCTGCTGATGACACATAGTAGGCACTTAGTAAATGCTTCTTGATTAATTAATCCAATTCAATTCTGTAAATTATACATTGTACAATGAATATATACAACATACAATGTATATATATATACCATATACAATATAAATTATACATATGATGGGTTCAAGAATAAAATTTTCTCTACTACATAAATACCGTAGAGAAAGTATTGAATTTAGAGTCAGAGGGCCCGGGTTCAATCCCAAGCCCCCCTAATTTTTATCTGTGTAAGATGCTTCAGTTGTCTGGGTATCAGGTTCCTGATTTGTAAAATTATAGAGCTGGACTCAGTGATCTCTGACCTTATTAACATCTTAACTACGGTTGCCACAGCCTCTTGGGGGTTCATGGAGGTCACAACACCTAAAGGCACTGAACCCACCCATCTAAATTGTCCTTATAAAGGCTATTTATAGATGTAGACAAGTCATTAAGTATTGCTGGCACGCCTCCCTGCAAGCTCGTTATTAAATTGTTTAGAACAGAGCGTACAAATGGCTTATTAGGAAGCAGGTAGCTTTTATAAGTTTGGCAGCTTGTCACTTGGGGCTCTCATCTCAGCTCTACCCTCTTGTCAAAGTCACCTTAGTAACTACGCTTCCTGGCATCCTGAGCCAGGCACACACAGCTGGGGAAGACGCTGGGGGAATTCGTCAGTGGCGGCAGAGGCGGGTGCTTGGCCAGCATTGCCGCATAATATTGTCTCTCAATCACTCAGCTGAGATCCACGGTGCAGCTAGAAGGGACTTCCAACAACTGAGAGGGAGAGAAATAAACGGGCCAAGGGAATCTGCAGCGTGGTGTGATAATTCTCGGCAAGGTGACTTTATACGGAAGCTGCGTTTCCATCCTTTAGGTGAAATCATTTGGATCAGCAAGCTCGTACTAAACAGCTTCCGTGTTCCAGGCACTGCACTAGGAGCTAGGAATATAGTGACAAAAGAGACAAAACAGTGCCTGTCCTCCAACAGCTTACATTCTATCGGGAGAAATTTTTATAGCTATCTATCTACACACACATATATATATACACACCTATATACATACATATACATATACATCATTTATATACTATATAAAATTTGTATACACACACACATATATTATATATATGTACATACTGTGAACGTTAAAATATGGGATACTTTGAGAAGGAGGAATCAGAGAAGGCCTTGTGAAGGGGGCCTTAGGGTTCTAGATGATCTGAGGCTACTTTCCCCAACCTATACTCACACTCACAGGCTATGGTCACCAAAGGGTGGCTGACTATAGTGCTAGGGGTAACCCTGAGGGTTGATATGGCTCCCGAGCCCCCATCTATGTGTTCTCAATTAATAATAAACATCAATTAGTTTTTAGAAAGGATTAGAAGGAATGGTGGGAATTGGTATAAAGCACCCCTCCCCAAATCTGGGGCACATTCTCCCACAAATACACACAGAATCCACGGGGGCAGTAATTTACTCATGAGTAAATGTGTTACCAGCTCTGCTGCTATTCAGTTCTGACCAGTGATAGAGCCTCTGATGGCATCTCTGGATGTCCCAAGCTTACCGGGTCATCGAGGCACTTCCCATCATGAGATATTCATTTGCCGAAGATAAGGAGAGAATAAACACAAAGAGAAAGAGGAAGCTGGGCACACATAATCCCCCACCCAGTGGCCAGATGGGAGACGGGACTGCTGCCCTTCTCCTACCCTCCTCTTGGGTCTACTTCTAAGTCATCCTGCCTCCCCACAGCTGGAAAGGAAAAGGAGTAAGCGATGGCCAGGCTGTCGCTCTTGTATCACACGCAGTTCTGGCTCAGCAGCCCCTGACTTATTAGTCCTTCTTTGCTCTAAGACCAATTAGAAGACTTTGCATCATTACAAAGTACCAGCCTGGGAGTCAATCACATGGATGTAAATAGCTCCACCCCAAGCTTCTTCCTTGTGGTTGCTTGAGCTGAAAGCAGGAAGGAAATATCTGTGTACGCTTCAAAAATTGGTCATACACACACGCCCCAGGGCAGTTCTTCACTATTATACTCAGTATTGATGCAGGATCCTTTGAAACAGAGACACAGCCATACCTACCTCTAATCCAAATGCAGGGTTTATTCATAGCATACAAATCAGGAGTGGAATGCTCATTCATAGACACACACCACACACACACACACACACACACACTCACACACGCACACCACCTGTGCTTCCAACTCATCTTGGGTTCTATTCTTGTTCTAGTTGTGAGAAATGAAAACTCACCCAGACCCCACCCCAGTAGATCAGTCCTATCTCAAACTCTAGACTAATGTATACTGGCATCTGAAGAGCCAGAGCCTTTTATAAATGTGCTATTTGAAGCCAAGCAGACCCCAGGCACCTTTGAATTCACCATTCACAAGCAGATCAGATAATGGGTTGGTAAAAATTCCTTCAGGGTCAGGGACCAGACCCATGGAGTCATCCATCCTTCTAGTGTTTCTGTCTCTATCTCTTCCTTTCTCCTTCTGATCTAGGATTCTTAACCCTTTTTTGTGGCATGGCCCCTTTGGCAGTTCGATGAGGCCCATGGACCCCTTCTCACAACCATGTATTTGAACGCATAAAATAAAACATATAAGACTGCAAAGGAAAAGAGTTATATTTTAAGACTGTTATTAAATTAATTTAAAAAAAACCCAAGTTCATGGACCTATATTAAGGACCTCTGCTCTGACGTGTCCATTTGATTTTATCAGCCTGCACCATGGGAAGATGCTAAAATAAATGAGGTAGAGTCTCTGTCTTCAATAAACTTAAAATTTAGAGGTGGAGAGACAAGAGTAACTCTGTTATTTATATTATGTTTATCTAGGTGCATTTATTTTTTACAGCGCATACAAAGATATTTACAGAGATAAAACATGCAAAGAAATACGTATAAAAAGAACTTGAATATAAATGCATAAGAAGGAAAAAGTGCCATGAGATCAAAGGTGAGCAAAATCACTTAGGGTCGGGGTGGGAACTAGAGAAGGCTACGTGGAGGAGGGAGTATTTAAGCTGACCCTTGAAGGATGAGTAGGGATGTTGACAAGAAGAGATCATGGGAAAGGATCTAACCTCAACTGCTGATTTTGAAGTGTCCCATGGAAATCTTTCGTAGTAATGGGCTTATTCCTAGTGCTTTGAACAAATCTTCAAAGTTATCCATTTAGATGATCTTCCAGTTCCTACCGATGTTGGGTACTGGTGAAAGTCATTAAAGTCCCCCTACCCCCACCATGTCTAGAGCCATGGGCCCTGGAGGAGCTCCAGTTTTCTCAGAACCAGCCCCCCTTTCCACAGGTCATCTTTATACATTGGGAACAAATGAAAGGCTTCCAAGATAGCCCCTAAATCCTAAATCTGTACCACCATTCCAATATGTCAGTATCTCAGGAAAAAGAGAGCACAGATGATACTTTCACTGACTGGCCATGAGGCTATCCCATTAGGCAACCTTCTCCAGTGATGAGGGTTTGTGTTGGGTTGTGAAGAATTTGATATGGGGCAGCTGGGTGGTGCAGTGGCCCTGGAGGCAGGAGGACATGAGTTCAAATCTGGCCTCAGACACTCACTAGCCATGTGACTCTGGGCAAGTCACTTAACCCCAACTGCCTCACAAAAAAAAAAAAGAATTGGATATGTAGCTCTGAAAATGGAACTCTGGTGGCTCCTACCTTGTTCAGGGACCTCTAAAGTTATTCACAGTCTATAGTGCTATCAGGGGCTGATATTCCCTTTCTCCTCTACAGAGAACAAACCTGGCATTACCAATGATCTACACAGTCAACACAGCTCACAATACCGGCAAAAGACACGGTCGAGGTTCACCTCTTCATATGATAGCTCTGTGCTTTGTTGTTTTTTTGTTCCCATCCTCTTATCTTGTCCTCAGTTCTGGGGTTCCCTGCCATCCCCATTTTCATTCCTCCTTCCGTAGTCTGTCTCTTGGCCACTACTCCCTCTAGGTTCTTCCAGAATTGCCCTGGCATTGCCCCAATTTCTTGCTCCTGTTGATTTATCAAGACTGTTATTCTATTACACCACTATTGTCACTACTTCTTTTGCTATGAACCCATCCTAGAGATTTCTAAGTGTTTAGAAGGTTTACATCAAGCTTAAATATGCCCGTCAATTACTATCACTGATAGCTTATTTTGTCTCTTGGGGTCCAAACAAAGCAAGTCTAATAGCCTTCCAACATGACTGCCCTTCAGACACTTGAAGTCAACTATCATTCTCCCCCTACAAGTCTTCTCTTCTTCGAGGCTAAAATTCCCAGTGCTTTCAACTAACCCTCACATAGCACAATCATAAGTTTTTTCACCATCTTGTGGCCCCCTTTGAACATGTTCTAGCTTAGCAATACTCTTCCTAGCAGTAAACACAAAATTCCAGATTTGTTCTAACTGGGAATAGAATACAATGGGACTATCATCTCTATAATTCTGCAGAGAACACTTCTGTAAATGCAGCTTAAGATTACCTCAGCTTTTATAGTTGCCCTCTCACCTAGTTAATTCATATTGTTGCTATAATCCATGAAAATCCCGAGATTCTTTTTCAGACCTACTACGTGGCCACACTTCCCTCACCTACCACCTCATACTCGTAGTTGATTTCTTGAACCTTAGTATTTTTTGATATCTTGAATCTTAAACTTTGCATTTAATTAAATTTCGTCTTCAGATCAATCGTTCAAAAAACATGTATTAATTGCTTACTTTGTGGCCGACTGATACACTCTCGGTAGAGCTATGAATTGTTCCAACCATTCTGGAAAGCAATCAGGAATCATGCTGAGAGACTGATTAAAGTGTCCATATGTTTTGACCCAGGAACCCACTGCTAGGCATATACCTCAAGGAAGTCAAAGACAGAAAGAATGGTCCCACAAATAGCAAAACAAGCATTGTAGTACTTTTTTGTGTGGCAGCAAAGACAACAAATTAGGTGACTATCCACTGGGGACAGATTAAATAAAACATTGGTGTAATGGTGTATTATTGTGCTACAAGAAATGATGAATATCGAAGGATCAAGAAAATATGGAAAAACATAAGAACTGGTTCACAGTGAACAGAACAAGGAAACAGTATGCACAATTACTATGACAGTGTAAACAAAAAGAACAGTAAAACAGAACCAAATACCGTGTAAGTATAATAACCCAGCTTGGCCATTCATGGGAAAAAGTCGAGAAAATGTACCTATTTCTCTTTGCTGAAGAAATGAGTAGAGGGCTATGGGTATGGAATATTGCTAAGGCTATCAGACAGGGTCAGTTTGTTGGTTGGTTTCGCTGAAATTTGTTTTCTGTTTTTCTCTTAAAATCTGTTACAGATTAAGGGATCAATACACTCAGTAATGAATGTGATGTGAAAACAAGCATGTCAATTTTAAAAAGAAAAGAAAAGAAACAAAACAGAAATTCACCTTGATAACCTGGACCAGGGGATTTCAGTGATTTATTATGGTTAGAAAGTGATTCTCTGAATGCAGGTTGTGGAAACCTGCACCTGCAGAAAAGTCATGTGGGATTTATTATGGTACTACTTTAAGAAGAAAAGGAATTTCAAGAGAAAAAGATAATGCATGTTTTGTTGTGCCTGATTATTTAAACAAATGGATGGTTAGCGTAGAATTCATTGTTGTATTTCAGGATATGATCCCAGCACCTCTGCAGAAGCATGTCAGCTTCTGTTATTTCTAAAGAGCCTCTGGGGTTAATATTTGGAAAAGCCACTCCCTTGCTCACACAGGTGGTAAGAAAGTGGTATAACTGGAATAGGAAAGGGTTTAGATGAACTTTTGTGACCTTTAGCTTGGTTAGGTAAATGTCAGTGGGGCTGGTATAGTAACAGCCTATCGATAGGCAGCACATCACAGTGCATTTGGATTCAGAAATACCTTGACTGAATCCTGCCACATTTATTGGCTGTATGACCGTGGGTAAGTCATTTAGCTTCTCTGTGCCTCAGTTTTCTTATCTATAAGATGGGTATCAACCAATCAACAAGGATTTGTTGCGGTTGGTTTTTTAATTTTTTTCTCAATTACATGTAAAAATGTTTTTAAACATTTGTTTTTTTTTAATTCTGACTTCCAAATTCTCTCCCTCCCTCCCTCTGCTTCTCTTCTTGAAAAGGCAAGCAGTTTGATATAGATTATACATGTGAAGTCATACGAAACATATTTCCGGATTAGCTATGTCCACAAGCATTTATTAAAGCACATGTATTGTGCTAGGTGTTGGGGAGACAGAGACAAAAGTGAAATAATCACTGCCTTCATGGATCTTACATTCTAACAGGGAACACACCCACTTACATCTATAAATACATTCAGAATGTATACAAAATGAGTACGAAGAACGATAATGTCTGTAAGCACCTACCTACAGTATTGTTATGAGGTTCAAATGACATAGTATATGTAAAGCTTTCTAGAAATGGCAGCTGTTAGGATTATATCTCAAAGGAGGAGCATACCTGATCTGCCCTTAAGATCAACCAGGTGTGGCTCTTTAACTATAGGAGAGGCAAGCAGGGTAGATGAGGAAAGAAGAAATGAGCCCTCAATCAATATTCCTTTGTGCCTCAAGGGAACTAAATTTAGTTATGCACAAAGCATTTGGAAATCGCAAGATACCATCCTTTTAAAAATAGTCAATGGTGGTTGTTGCTGCTATAATAACGATGACTGATCTGGATTTCTTCAGTTATGGGGAACTCTAGAACTCATCTACAAATTATAGACTTGGAAGGTTTTGTGCGGCATGAAGAGATTGTCAAGACAAGTCAAGTCAACAGTCTGTATTAAATGACTAGTATGTGCCAGGGGCAGGTAGGTGGTGCCACAATGGATAGAGCAATGGGCTTGGAATCAGGAAGACTCGTCTTCACCAGCTTGAGTCTGAGTCTGGCCTCAGACACTTCCTAGCTGTGGGACCCTGGGCAAGTCACTTCACCCTGTGTGCCTCAGTTTCCTCATCCGTCAAATGAGCTGGAGATGGAAATGGCAAATCACTCCAGTACCTTGTCAAGAAAACCCCAAATGGAGTCACAAAGAGTTGGACATGACCGACAAACGACACAGCAAAATGTGCCATGCACTGTGCTAAGCACTAAGGATACAAAGAAAGGCAAGAATAAGATCCCTGCTCTCAAGGAGCTAACATTCTAATGGTCCATGGTCATGCAGTTAGTACCCGTCAGAGACAGGACTTGAACCCAGCTCTTCCTGATTGCAAGCATAGCTCTCGATCCTCTAGCAACACGCTGCCTCTCAGCATTATCAGTTTAGAGAATTCTGAAAATGTAATGGATGCTAAAGCAAAGACCACGGCCAGTCTGAAAGCAGCACTCATCAAGCTACCTTAAAATAAACGAACTAGGTGTCACAGTGGATGGAGCACGGGCCCTGGAGTCAGGAGGACCTGAGTTCAAATCTGGCCTCAGATACTTGACATGTGACCCTGGGCAAGCAACTTAACCCCATTGCCTCACCCCCCAAAAAAACTTTTTTAAACAAATTAACTTCCTGGGGACCTAGTCCTCTGCCTATTTGTCTTCCTCTCCCTCCCTCAGTTCCTGGAGCTCTGGCCATGGCTGACCCTTTGCCAGGCTATTTGACACTCCCCCTCTTTGCTCTATTTCCTCAACTCTTATAGCTGTTGGCACCGACCCTGGACATCCTCTGGGTTTTCGTCCCAGCTCCGACACTAACCAGTGGCAGATCTTGGGTAAATGATCTCCCTTTCCTGTGCCTTGGTTTCCTCTTCTGTAAAATGTGAGGGATTAAATAAATTCGAAAGTCTCTTTCAGCTCCTCACTTCAAGAGAGCCATGATTTCCTTGGCAATGGGCACTTTCTCCACCAATGCAGATTGTGAACTCTGTCCCTTCATTAGTGATTATAATAGTTACTGCGGCCAGACAAAAACCAGCCAGCCCACCAAAAAACCAAATCAGCTGGCAGCCCATCTTTGGGCGATGAACCATACTGCCCTTAGCTGAGCAGGTCCTGAGAAGATACTACTTGCTGTTGGGCCAAGAACAAGAAAAATCTTGAACTGGTTTTTATGTGCTTCTGATATATTGCCTACCTGGCTTCTGACTCACTGTTGCCCAAACCCTGAAGTGTTATGTGTACTGTGCTTTCTGAATTCCGAGCTTCCTGGTCCTGTTGGCCTATTGATGCCCACAGTCTAGCAAGATCCTGTCTTCCCTACAATAGTGTCTGATGTATGTCGCCATCCTTTCTTATATATGTGTGTATGCATGTGTGTATATATGCACACATATACCTATATGTACATATACACATACGTATGTATATGTGTATATACATATATGTATATATGCATATGTGTACACATATACCTATATGTACATATACACATACATATGTGTGTGTGTATGTATGTATATATATATATACACACACATACATACACACACATACACATATATGTAAAATTTGGGGTAAGTGGTCCTAGGCTCTGTGTCATCTGCTGTACTTCACATATTGTCTACAGCTTCCCCAAATTGCTATTTAATTTCTTATGCCAACCCAAAATATATCAAAACTGCAATGGGGAAAGTCGCAATGTGGAAGGGATAACTCTGTGCATCTATACATATACGTATGTGTGTACACATATGTGTATACATGTGCATATACACATTACATAAACATTGTGTTGTACTGTGTGTGCAATCACATGTATGTATATGTGCATGTGTATACATACCTGTAGGCACACTGTTATGTGTGTATGCACATTTATTTGTGTGTATGTGCATGTATTTCTTAGGAGATATATATCATATATGTATAGTATAGTATAGTATATATGTGTATATTGATTTCTAAAAGAATCAAAATTGTAGGTGAGCCATAAAGCCTTGTCAGCTGCAGCACATTATTCATATGAAAGGGTACTTGATTTGAGGTCAGAGAGCCACAGTTCCAATCCTGGCTCTGTGATTTGCTGTCTTTATGACCTCAGGCAAGTCATGTAACCACTTTGGGTCTCAGTTTCCTCTGCTATAAAATGAGAGTTTTGGATTAGATGATAACTAAGCTATAAATCTCTGGTCCTAAGAGCAGAGATGTATGGGGACCGATCATATTGATGAAATCATTGATTCATTGGTCAGTCAATTAAATAACATGCATTAAGTGCCTACTGTGTGCCAGGCACTGTTGCTAAGCTCCGGGATACAAGGAAAGGGAAGTCTCTCTACTCTCAAAAAGCTCATGGTCTAACAGAGACAACATGTAAACATCTATGTACAAACCAGATGCAAACCAGATAAATTTGGGTGAGTTTCAGAGGGAAGGTGCTAAGATGAAGGGGGTCTAGAACATTGACCAAAGTCCTTGAGAGAGCAGGAGCCCTGGACTTCCAGTCATAACTCAGTCAAAAGACTGGGTTTGAGACTTGCCTCTTCTAATCATGAGCTTCACAACAATGAACAAGTCACTCCAACTCTCTGAGGCCTGGTCACCTTAAAAATGCACAAGTTAGACTCAGCATTCTCTAAGAGCATTTCCAACCCAGAAATGTGGCAATGAGATATGCATGTGAATACATGTACATACACAATGCTTTGTATATACACATATTTGCATGCACATGTTTACCTATGTGTACATATACATGTAATACACATTTGCACATATATCCATACATACATGTGTGTACAAATGTGTATTGCATGGTGTGTACCCACATGTATGTCTGTGTGCATATATATGTATATAAATATGTGTGCATATATATGCACATATGTGTATGTATATATATTTGAGAGAAGTATAATAGAGAGCCAGCCTTGGACCCAGGAAGACCTAGGTTTACATCTTGCCTATAGCACATTGTGACTGTGTGACTTAAGTTTGTGTGACCCAGTCACTGAAACTCTCACTGCTCTAAGTAAGCAACAAAAGTCACAAAGAAGGTGGCAACCTGTACCAGTGGAAGGAGTTTCTCCCCCAGGGAGCTCTCTTTACCAATGAGATCACAGATCCAGTCCCAGTCTCTATCAATCTTAAAAACAAGGGTTCATTTCCAAAAGCATGTGAATGGTAGCCTCTTTGGATAAGAGGACATGAGTGGGTTGGTATCTGCATCCTTAGAGGGAATATTTACACTGATGAGATCATACACAGATCTAGGTGTTCAAAGTGAAAAGGACCAACAAGCCTTTGTCCTACTATGTGTTAGGTGCTGGAAATGCAAAGCCACAAGAAGGAAATGGTTCTTGTCCTCAAGAAACTCACTGCCTATTAAGGGAGACCGTGAGTATATCTGTCAATAAATGAAAATTAATGAGGTAATTTGAGGAGGGGAGCAGAGGGGAGGGTGTCAGGAAGCTGTGAGGGACAGGAAAAGATCTAGAGTGATGCCTGAACAGAGCCTTGAAAGAAACCATGGAGCCTAAAAGACAGAGGGAGAGGCACATGTGTGTGTCTACAGACCTAGATACATATGTGCATGACAAATAACTAGATGCCTGTGGGGTCCTTTCCAGCTGTGGATCTTTGAGTCTATGAGTTCATAGATATACATTTGTCTATGTGATGCGGAAATGGAACTAGTCTGTAATTGTTTAAAAACTCAGACACAAAAATCACAGGTTGCTTGTGTGTGTGTGTGTGTGTGTGTGTGTGTGTGTGTGTGTGTGTGTGTGTGTGTTATGCAGATGGGGGAGGGTCAGGGAGGTGACAGCTCTCCCTGAGAAAGGAAACACCTGGAATTCATCAGTTCCCTTGACAGCCCAGAACGAGGTCTTGCAGCCTTAAAGAGACAGGTGACTCATCATTTCCTCTGCATGTTTTCAGCGGGCTTGAGAGATGCCACTTGGTATTTTTCCACTTAGAGGTCTCTTTTGGGGGGAGGTCCTCTGAAAAGCCCCCAAGAGGATTTTAGTGTCAACCCTTCCTGATGAGGAGTGCTATGGGGGATCCTGGGTCTGGTGCCTAGTGCTGAGAAAACAACTGCAATCTCTAATTATTTCCCAAGCTTCAGATACGCCCTGGGGCACCTCGAGTCCTCCCACCTTTCAATTATCTCCAGAGTGGGCCACAGCCTTGAGCTCCCAGAAGTCTCTCTGCTTGTCTGAGCTTCTGAAGGGAGCTTCTCCAGGGAGAGCTGTGCTGTCCTGTCCTCCACCTGCAGGGTACCAAAGCCAGGCAGAGATGACGGATGCGCTGGCAGGAATTCTGGAGGAAGGCCTGGGGAGGCAGCTATGCCCTGGGGTGATCTGAGGGCTGCTAGGAAGGACCCCTGCCTCAACATCTCCCCTACTGTACGCAGGCAAAAATGGACAGTATCATTTCTTAGAGGTTTGGAGAGTTTTGCAATTGCTATCTCATTTAGGTCTCCCAGCAACCTTATGGGGTAGGTACTAAAGATATTAGTCCTCCCCCTGCCCCCATGAGGAAACAGAGGCTCAGAGAATTTAGGTAACTGCTCCTAGGCCATGTAGTCAACAAGAGTTTATCCAGGGCCTGTCATATATCCAGGGTCACAGAATTCGTTGTTGTTTCTCCTTCATTCTCAAAGAGGACCGTGACATCAGGAAGGTGATGCCATGACTTGCAAGTGAATTGGATTTAAGTGAGAGAGGACTGTGCAAAGTCACCAGCCTCACTTTCTCCTCCCGAGCCATCTGGGTCCAGCTGCAAGAATATAGATCAAGACAATTGGAGATGGTCCTGGCTGCAGTGGGAGACCTTGGTCTTTTTAAGTGAAGGTCTTAATGCCGGCTCAGTTTGACTGAGGCAACACCTATTCAGTGAGTAAGGCTAGGTAAGAAATGAGCCAAGGAATGGCCCCTTTTATCTAATTAAAAAAAAAATCAATCTTCAAGGGAAAGACCCTCAGGGTTTCTGGCCAAAACAGAAACAGTTGCTATTTACATTCGCTCTGAGCCAATCAGGGCCCAAACAATGACCAAGTGGGCCTTGGCCTGGGACCCATTGTTGGCCAGTCAGTGACAGCTAGAATGATTTGGCTTTAAGAACCATATTTCATTGAAATGACTTTTAAGTTTCTTTTTATTCTGACTCTATCACTCTGTGTGTCTTCAAGTCCAGTGTTCCAGTCACCATACTATTTTTGTCCTATGTTAGAGTGTCTTCTATGGCACCAGAACGGTCTTGCTCTCTGGCAGGGGAGCTTCACCTTTTGGGTCATGGACCCCTCATGGTGAAGCCTATGGATCCCTTCTCTGAAACATGTTTTTAAATGCATAAAATAAAATACAAAGGATTACAAAGGAAATCTATGAGAAGGAATAGTTATCTAAATATTAAAAAAAAAACCCAACAAGCTTGGAGACACCAGACTGATCCCCAGCTGTAAGGTACCTCCTTTCTAATATCTTTAATGGAAAGATAGCACCTAATCTGGGGACAGGCTTTGTCCAGTGTGACACACAGCAACTCAGTAACAGAGGCAGGACTGGAATCCAGATCTTCCCAATTCTAACCCAAGGCTTCTCCTATTACAGAAGGCTGCCTATTTATGCTTTTTCAGGAACAAACTCAGCTGCCTAGTTTTTCCCTGGCTTCTGAAAGTTCAGGCAGCCACCCATACGATCAAAATCGTATCACTGGGATCACAGGGGACCCTTTCAGGTGTGTCAGGGAGACAACAAGATTCAACTCCTTGCCACAGGATGGCCTTTTTTTTTTTAAAAGAATTTCTATCACATTATATTAGTCAGTTATTATTATGATTATTGTTAAATTATTATGCTTAGTCAGTTAACAAGCATTTATTAAGTGCCTACTATGTACTACTGACTGAGAACACAAAGAAATACAAAAGACAAGTGTCAAGCTTCAAGTCTAATGAGGGAGATAATAAGCAAACAAAGATGTACATACAAGATAAGTACAGGATAAATTGGGAATAATCAGCAGGGAACAGAATCATCCAATTCCATTCATTTGCTAGATTCAAAGGGTCAGACCTGTGAAGAATCTTAGAGAATCTCTAGTTCACCTCCTTCATTTAATGGAAGAAACTGAGGCCCAGAATTTTGAGGTGATTTGTCCAAAGTTATGTAGGTAAAGTGTCAGAGGTGGGATTTGAACCCAAGTCCTAAATCCTAGGTTCTTTCAACTATGCCATCACATCAACAACAGTTTTTCTAATGCCCACTGTCCAGTATAGTCAGCCCTGTGCTATGTGGAAAAGTTAAAAAAAAAAAAAGAGGTGGTCCGTAACAGCATCCCTGACCTTGAAGAACAGCAGTGCCCTGTAGACACTCAAGATTGTTAGCTCAATGACAGCAATAATTCACATTTATATACTATTTTAATGATGGTGGGGCAAGTTCCTCCAACAATCCTGTAAGGGGGGTAGAAATGTTGAGGTTTAGGGGTGCTAGGACCCAGAAATATTGACAGCAAGAGACGCGAGTCCTGCTTGAATGAATTTGGCCCAAGCCCTCTTTCAGCCAAAGACAAGGTTTATTAAAGATCCGCCATATTGGCCAGACTCTTAAGGAATCTAAACATTTGTGACACTCCTAATGACAAGCAGGCTTGAGCAAGTCTCAGTCATTGGCTAGATTTTAAGAATCAGAGCCCCTTAATGGAGGCAAGATAGACCTTATATACAGAAAGACTGTGGGAGGGATCTAGGAGTGGCCAAGTAGTTTGGGGTAGCTGGAGGACGGGCTAGGGAGGGTCTTGTTGGGACTGACTAGGAGGTAGAATGGGGTTTAGATGGGATCAAGGGTGGGAAGTGGCTGGGGGCCATCTGGAGGTAACAGACAATGGAGGACGAGGCTAAATTAAGGGTAACAGAATTGGGAAAGCGGGCACACCCCAACAAGGAAAGGCCAGTTGATAGGACCATAGCCTCAAGTGACTGCTAGAGACTTCCTTGACCAAGTGGGAGAGGCCAAGGAGAGTCAAAGGTAGGGGTCCCTAGGGCCCGCAGACAAATGGGACTCAAATTCTTTTTGGGGTAAGGGGCAAAGGTCTAGGCTTAGGCCTGTACCCCAAAAAGAATTCTAATTATTGTTCCCATTTTACAGATCAGGAGACTAAGGTTCTCTTCTGCTTACTGCCTGTGTGACTTGGAGCCAGTCATTTTAACATCTTTGGGTTTCAGTTTACTCATCTGCAAAATGAAGGGGGGAGGGGTAGATGAGATCATCTCTGAGGTGCCTGTCAGCTCCAAGTAGAAGACCCTATGACTCACATTGAGCTTTGGAGAGGTGAAGGGAGAGGCCTGTGGTCACCCTGTAAGCACGGGAACCAAGAGTTAGACTCAAGTCTTGTGACAGCATGTTTCTTTCACTCTCAGTAGACACACAACATTCCTTTGAGGTTCTAAGGAGGACTAGGTGGTTTAATTAGATGCACCCCATTGTCACCCCCTTTCTTTGCAAGGGAGCGGCAACAATCCAGGAATCACAATTTCTTCTGCCTTCTCCTTCCCCTCCACTTCCAAATTACAGTCTGGAGAAATCATTAAGATTGAAGGAATTTGGAGCCAACCCTGAATTTAAAGGAAAGAATGGTGTTTAAAAACATGATCCTGGCATGGAAAATTCATTACCAGGAATAGAGTGTGTTTTACTCCTGACTCTTCTGAGGATGGTTCAGCCTGCTACAGACAACACTGGACTAGAGAGACATGGGAATGGGCCTCAGTGTCCTCATTTGTAAAATGAGGGTATTGGTCTAAGGTCCTTCCAGATTTGACATCCCAGGATCCCATCTAGTGCATCTTCCCACACCCAAACAGGGCTTCTTCTAAGCCATCTTTGACTCATAGCTGTTGTACATGGCATTTTGAAGGATGACTCATCTCTTGGCCTCAACTTTACCCTCTGTGAAATGGAAATAGATAGATGTCAGGGACATTGTGAGTCATCAGAAATTGTGAAGATCCTGGGTAAAAATACCTAAAAAGTGTGTCAGCAAGGTGTGCCTCTGTCTTCCTGGGGCATCCACCTAGGGGCCTTCCTCTGGATTTTTTGATATTAAATGAATGTTGTTTGCTTCTCTACCTGACCAACCCACCTTTTCTGTTCATACAAGTGTCTGTTTAAAATATATGTCTCATATGTAATGCTCTTCCTTAGGGGTCCTGGGCCTAGAGGTAAGCTCTATATGGATGTCAGTATATAGTGAGGCAGCTTGGTATAATGGGCAAAGAGTTGCCTTGGAGCCAGCTGGCTTGGACTGGGGTTCAAGGCCCCCCTCTGCTGACACACACTGGCTGTGTGACCCTGGGCAAGTCACTTAACCTCTTGGAGCTCAAGGCAAACCTCTTGAGTTGTAAGTTGCAAAAAAAAAAAGATGCTGATCTGCCTTGGTAGATGGAACTTCCTTACCTAGGACATCTCTATAGCAATGAAATCACACATTTAGTCCCTAGTTCCTATATAGTGATATAGGATATTTCACATTCCTGAAATGTTCCTTGAGCAGGAAAGCCTGATAACACAGCAGTAAGTCAGGAAGGCAGAAAATGGTGTCCTAAGAAAAAGTGGTTCAAGTAGTAAGAAAAGCTCAATCTACCAGCCTGATTAGGTATAAAGGCCAAGGCCAAGGTGATGTCCACACTGGTTTTCCAGGGCTGCCAAGGGAATTTCCCCAGATATTCCTACTCTCTGTCGAAATGATAAGGAGGGGAATTCAAGGACCGTGTCCAATGTCCCAGGGATGCACCACGTGCCATTCAGAGAGTGTCTCATGACCTGCTTCCCATGTATGTACGTATAATACAGCATATTGTAAGCTGAAATAGCATTGGGCCCCCAACCTCCCTCTCCAGGGTCTCCCATGGAAGTAAGGCTGAAAGGACCTTGGTGTGGAGATAGCAGACTGTGGGCAAACCGCATGTGAGACAGTCTGCACATGTCCGGGAGAAATCTGTAATCTCTCACATTCTGTAGATTGTGCAAACTAATTTGTCATACAAAATAGTTTAAAGATCAGGGATTCTTACCCTGGTGTCCATGAACCAGGGGTTTGTGGGTAGATTGCAGAGGTATCCATGAACTTGGGATGGAAAAAAAAAAGTCTTTATTTTCACTAACCTCTAACGGAAATTCAGCATGTCCTTTAATTATAAATCTAGGCAACAAACCATTATTCTGAGAAGGCTTTACCAGCCTACCAAAGGGGTCCATGACATGAAAAAGTTCAAGAACCCTTGGCTTGTATAGGGGATCTCAAAAGTCTTCGTACAGCTTCAGCTTAAGGTGATTTTCCCAAGGTCACACAGTCAGTGTGTGTCAAAGACAAGACTTGAATCCAGGTCTGAACCAATTGGCTCCAAGGTCAACTTTCTACTTACTACATCAAGTTGCCTCACTAAATACCAATGTAATACTTGTATAGGAGGTGCCTCCAGGCTCAGACTTAAGACTGCACTAGGACTTTTGAGACACCTTGTATAAACCAGTAAGTATAGGCCTCATCTGTATAATCAAGTTATCTTCAAATACAAAGGCAGTGGTAGCTCCCAAAGGCCTGTTATTAAAACACACTTCATTACTGTTGACAAGTGGAAACCATAGGCAGGCAATTCCATTTATATTAGTGTCAATTACTGTATAAGACAGTGTTGTTTAACTCCTTTTCTGGGTACTGGAAGGTATTGGATAGGAATTGTTTATTGGGGAGTAGTTTTTTAAAGAATTTCCTTTTTATAGGGCAGCTAGATGGTAAAGTGGATAGAGTACTGACCCTGGATTCAGGAAGACTTGAATTCAAATCCAGCCTTAGAAGCTTGACACTAACTAGCTGTGTGACCCTGGGCAAATCACTTAACTCCATTGCCTAGGCAAAAAAAAAGAAAAATGTCCTTTTTATTATGAATTCATCAAATATCAAGAAACATGAATATTTGAACAAAGAACATAAAAGAAGACTGAACACGAAATTGTCAATTTCCATTACTCACACTTTGGGTTTTTTTAAAAGTGTGCACTAAATTCAACACAACAGCCACAAAAGTGCCCTGTGGACCTGCATTCCCTGCTGAACCTCTGTCCACTTTTCAAGAGTGACTGTTGCATGAAAATAAAACATATCAGTACAACAAAAGAATTTTAAATGAATTCATTTTATAATTATATTATGGGATTTAATTTTTTTTTTAAGTATTTATTTTTTTCCCCAGATGGGCACCATTTCCCAACCCATGAAAATCACTTGCCACAAGGAGACCAGAAGAACCTGAGCACCACTTCAGGCACCAAACAATTGATCTCTTTGCCAGGCATAGAAATATGGCAGTTAAAAGACAATAGTGGTGGCCTTTTGTATGGTATTAGGGAAAGGAGAGAAGCAGTTGAGGAGAGAACAAGTTTATAGAAAGCTTGGTGAAGGACCCAATTTAGTGGGATCATCCCAAGGGCGGTAAGGGAGGAAGCTTGAAGAAGGACAACAAACAGGTAAATTTTCCAAATTTCCCTAATGCACTCTTCTCCTCATCACTGACAATGAAGCTGCCATGTTTGGACTCTCACAGTACAGTCCTTGAGGTACTACATGAGACAGCAGAAATGGAGGAAAACAAAGATGGAGAGATCAGTTGGTTAGACTAAGCAGGCACAGAGGATGCAGAGATGACACAGTGTTGAGAGATTAATTCTCAAAATATTTGAAAGAAAGGAAAATGTCAAACTTCTAAAAAAGACAAAGACTGTGTCATTGCTTTAAAAAGTGATCAAGGGCATATCATTAGACATTGTAATTATTAGATTATTAAAATGTAAGCTTCTTATGAATAGAGATTGTTTCATTCATTGTATGTGCACATACTAGGTGATTAATAAATACTGGCTGATTGGTTGGTCTTTAGCTATGTTATGCCTACTTTTCAGTTTGACCCTAGCCTAACATCCTCTCACTGTCTCCCAACATATACCCAAATTTCCTGCCTTCATACTTTGGCTTACATTCTTTCTTGTGCCTGGAACCCTTCCAACCTTTTCTGAATTCTTACCCAACCTATAAAGCACAACTAAAGTGCTATTTCCTCCAGGAAACCTCCCCTACCTCCCTCCTACTAAGCTTTCTCTCTTATACTTTGTGTGGCACCTTGTTTGAAAAATTATCAATATCTTTTTCATATGATCTTTATTTTTAGATATTTCCCCTAACTAGCAACATATTGCTTATAAAATAAGTAAAAAAGAAAGAGAATAAAAAGCATTTCATTGAAACGAACCAGCAAGTTGATCTATTCTGATTACACCTTGGAGTCCCCTTTTCTTCAAAGAAGAAAAGGAAGT
The DNA here is from genome assembly GCF_003287225.1 of Phascolarctos cinereus. Classification (NCBI taxonomy): domain Eukaryota; kingdom Metazoa; phylum Chordata; class Mammalia; order Diprotodontia; family Phascolarctidae; genus Phascolarctos; species Phascolarctos cinereus. The sequence goes on from NW_027555514.1 coordinate 41,395,583, forward strand.
ACGTTTTCTTATCTCTTCTCCAAGCCCAACCAGGGCATAAGAACCCTTAGTACCTGCCAATACATACAAGAAGGTCATACATATGTATGGGTCCTGGGATGGATTGGGGTGGGTGTAAGGGAGCCATTTCCTTCTCTGGGTTTCATTTTCCTTCTCTGTAAAATAATAGTAGCAATCTCAATAATTGCTAAGGCTCCCTCCAGGCCTAAATGCTCTGAAGACCTATGAATTATCTTGGAGATACCAAAGCAACCTGCAAAATGAAAGGGTTGGATTGGGCAGTTTCTAAGGTCCCTTCTACCTCCCAAACCTATGATTCTCGGATCCCTCTTGGGGCATGCTGAAGCCTTGGGATGACTTTGGAGGTAGCTGGGGGAGAAGAAATCCAGGAAGATTGACCTCTGTTGAGAGATGTGTATCGTTTGTTCAGGTCTTGCAATTAATTGTTATTCAGATTATCATATAGAGATTGTTGTTTTATATTATTTTGTTGAGTTGATTTACATGTCTGCACATATATAAATGCAAATAAAAAAGCATTGGTGCGTGATTGTTGTGTACTTTTGATTCCCGAAGAACAAAAAATGTAACATGGGTACCCAGAAACCCCAGTGGTGCGGGAGGCACAGCTGCAGGGTGAAAACATCCCAAGTCAGCTTCAAATCCTTCCTTTGGCAATGGGTTCTGCCAATTTGAAGCAAGTCTCCAAATTGTGTGTGCCAAATCTTCTAGACCAAAGGACAAGGAGGTCAGCTGGCTACTGGTGATTTGGGTGTCTTATCACAGTGTCAACAAACTACTTTAATCAATCTCCTGCCAAGTTTGGGCAAATAGTTGGTTTCCAGCTGTTAGCTAATTAATCATTGGTTAAGAAGATTATCATTGACCAATGGATACTCCAGGAGAGACAGCATAGGACTGGCCCAAGTCAGGATGATCCGGGCGCCTCCGTGAGGCTGAAGGCTGTTCATTGAACCTTTCAGTTTCCCAAGCAGCCTCCTAACTGTTGCAGATCAGCTGGTGGTCTTTGTCCCTGTTTGGACTTTCTCCACCATGCCACAGCTGACTCTACACTGTGGAATTTCACTCTGCCCCTGCAGCTAACTCATTCTGGAACGTCATTCCCCGCCTCTTCCTCTGATTGGTTGGTTCCTCCCGGAACCTGCATTTTAAGGAAGGTGCTCAGGCCATCCCAGTCTTTATTCCTCTCCTCTGTGTTCCTCTCCTCCCTCTCCAGAGTTTCTCCATTATGCCTCAAGCAGGTACTTTATTCCTCTTCTTCTCCCTTCCCCCACTCCAATATTCAGCTTCTTTTTATGTGTTGTCTTCCCCACTAGAATGTAAGCTCCTTAAGGGCAAGGACTGTCTTTCCGCTTGCATTTGTATTCCCAGTGTTTATTACAGTGGCTGGGACATAGTAAGTGTTTAATAAATGCTTAATACTTGATCTGCATGAGTAGAAGGAGTATCCCCACTGGAAGCTCTCCACACAAATGAAGTCATGAGTCTAGACAATCGACATTGAATAGGGACCCCTCAGATGACCACCCAACCTACCAGTCAGCCCTAGATTTGCTCTACAATGAGGAGAGTGAATCTCTGGCTCACTTAAAGTGGGTTGGAGACAGCCAATGGGTTGTGTAAATGTGGCTTCTTAAAAAAATGTTACAAGGGAAAGCTCACTGGGGAGGGGAGGGCAGAGGCCATCAAAAACCTTTCTTTTAAAGAGATTTTTAAAAGAAAGGTGTGTAAGGTTGAGAGCACTAGGGGAGTAAAAGGAGTGGGGTCCCCATGTAAAGGACTGTCATCACCACCTGATGGGCAGGGCTTTCTCTCTGGTGCCTTCTTCCTCTCCCCAGCACTGAGCCACGTGGGGCGAAGTTAGGAGGGGCTAAGAATGACTGAGAGGGAGTATGAAAGAGACCAACAGACGGACATCATCATCCCACCTCCTTTTCTCTACTCCTCAAAGCCCATCTACATTTTCAGCTACCCTCTGCTCCTTTGCTCTGGTCTCAGAGAATGAGATGGTTTGTCTTCTGGGCAAGGCTAATTCTTCTACTTGGGTCCTCAGTCCCTCCCTGCACTCTCTCCTTCAGGATTCTGCCCCATCCATCATTCATTCTCTCTTTTCATCTTTAATCCCACGATATCTTCAGGCTTTTTCATTGCCTAAAAACCTGATCAGATCTCCCAAACAACCTTCCCTTCACCCTGCTATGCCCTCATTATCCGTTTGTGCTCTCTTCTCTCTCTCTCTCTCTCTCTCTCTCTCTCTCTCTCTCTCTCTCTCTCTCTCTCTCTCTCTCTCTCTCTCTCTCTTCTCTTCTTCTTCTTCTTCTTCTTCTTCTTCTTCTTCTTCTTCTTCTTCTTCTTCTTCTTCTTCTTCTTCCCTCCCCCACTGATAAAGTACTAGGAAAATCGATCTCTATACCCTGCTTCCACCAACTTAATTCTTTTCAATCCACTTCCAGGCCCACTCCTCTAATGAAACTGCTCTCTCAAAGATCACTTTTCATGTTGTTTGGTCCTTTCAGTGGTGTCTGACTCTCCATGACCCCTTTGGGGTTTTCTTAGCAAAGATACAGGAGTGGTTTGCTATTTCCTTCTCCAGCTCATTTTACAGATGAGAAAACTGAGACAACCAGGGTTAAATGACTTGCTCAGGGTCACACAACTAGTAAGTGTCTGAGGTCACATTTGAACTTGGGTCTTCCTGACTCCAGGCTTGGTGCTCTATACAGTGTGCCACCTCACTGCCCCCAAAGATCACTAATAGTCTTAATTTCTAAATCCAATTGGCCTTTTTGCAATCCTCATAGTTCCTGACCTTTTTGTAGTATTTGACCCAAACTGTTGGTTGTACTCCCTACCTGGATATTCTCTTATCCTTTGGTTTTCATGACACTGTTCTTTCCTGGTTCTCCTCCTACCTGTCTGACTGCTCATATTCAGTCTTTTCCCATGGTTCATCTTTCTCCTCCATCTTTTAAGTGTGATTGTTCCCCAAGGCCCGTCTTAGGCCCTCCTCTTTCTCTGCATTTTCTCCCTTGATCTTATCTATTCTTATGAATTCAGTTGTCATCTAGACAGATGACTCCCAGCTTTCTCTTTCTCTGTTTGCTGTCTATCTCATCTCTAAAGTTTCTCTGCTTCAGTCTTCCTTCAAACTTCACATGCCCTGAACCGATGTAGTCAGAATTTGCTCCTTCTCCTAGGGTCCCTATTATTTTTCTTATGGTACCACCACTCTTTCAGTTACTCAAGTCCCAAAACCCAGTCATCATTGACTCTTCCCCACTCTACCCCCTTCTCCCACATCCAATTAGCTGACAAGTCCAGTCATCTCTATATCCACAGCATTGCTTTCCTCTTGATTTCCATTTTCCCTAATCTCATAGAGGCTATTATCACTTTTTTCCTGGATTATTGTGATGGCATCCAAACTTATTTTCCTGCCTCCAGTCTTTCACCTAACCAATTAATCATCCACAAGCTGCCGAAACTTTATTCAGAATGCTCAGGTCTCACTATGTCACTCCTCTGCACATACGTGTTCACTGGTTTTCTTTGTCTATAACAATGGTCTCTAATTGGTTTTGGTCATCCACCCTACCAGCAAAAAAATCTTAGAACATTTTATGTGTGTGTATACATACACATAATATATACATACATGACACACATACATAAATATACAACACACGTGTAAACACATAATATAATATAGACACATATGCCATGACATATATATAACATGTATATAATATATAACATACACAATACATCTAACATACATAAAGATAGCGTACTCTATATGTAAATAATATACATACTTACAAGATGTAATGAGAACTGGATCCATCCCTGCTTGCTCATCCTGTGTGAATTACTCTGTCCCTCAAAAACAGAAAGGGAGAGTGGAGGCAGCCAGAGCTCTTACAGGAAAGAGTAAGAGGCTAAAACAGGTATGTAGCTTAGAGGGCGAACGGGGGAAGGGAAAATGGGGCAGAGTCAGGCAGGGAGATGCTGGAGGAATGGAGTAGGTGTGATCATGTTGGTGACAAGCTTCGTCTCATAGCTGACTATCACTGACTGCTGCTGAAAGAGTGGGATGCCCCCATCTTACCATCCTTCTACTAGCTAATTGCACCACCTTGGGGTCAGGTCACAGGTTCCCACATTGGAGACCACTGGTCCACAATCTCCTTAGCGCATCATTTAAAGCACCAATGTAATTTCCTTCATATAAGGTTATTTTACATTCATGCTCTTTTCAATCTGGTCAGACTGATCTCATCCTCCCAATATCTGGAATTCATTCCCTCCTCCTCTATACCTATCAAATCCTTTTCTTCTTCCATATCAAAAGTTCCACTGCTACTTCTTCCATGAAGCCATCCGTCCTTCTCCTAATTAAAAGTGTTCTCTCCTTCCTTATATTGATTGGGGTTTTCCTTGGCTCCATCACACTCTGTTTTATACACATTGGGGTGCGTGTTTTATTCTCCGTGATACAATGGAAGCTCCCTGAAGGCAGGGGCTGTGATGTTCTTCATCTTTGCAGCCCCACCACTTAGCACAGTGGCATGTGTATAGTAGGGACGTAACATTTTGGTTTGGAACATGTCTCATACACTTTACTTATGCTACATTAATTTATTTCAATTTGGTTGAACAAGTTAGAAGGGACCTTAATGCTAGATGAGCATCGGTTCTTCAGCTGGAAAGGATTTAGTTTTCTTTAAGTCCAACTCTCTCATTTTCTAGATGGGAAACCCAGGCCCACGGAGGTACAAATTAGATTGTCTAATTGGAGGCATCCTGTTTACCAGCATGCTTTGGTTGGCAGGTATTACATTCCTTTCAGGTGAGCAGGAGGGGAATTCCCCAAATCACCAGGTGTATGAGCAGTGCAGAATAGAGCTGGGTATGAATCTGTTCTTGATCTCAGATTTCCAGAAATCTCAATTCTTTGGGCAGCCTACCTCCCAATGACGTTCCTGACCTTGCCTACCCTCATTCCTCTCAGGCACTTTGCAGTCCAACTTGAAGGGATTACAAAGTCACTGGGGTTGAAGGAGATGACAGATTGAGGACTATCCTTGAATACCCCAGAGGAAAAGGGCAAATTCTTGGTGAACTAACAGCCCAGAAGGGACCTGCTTAAGTCCTGGCTATCTTGGTCTCTCTATCCCTTTCCCCACCCACATATATCCCAAAGAGCTTTTCCATTAGCATACACAAGGCAATGTTATGAATTAGATCGATGTATTTTTCCTCATCTGTAAAATGACAAGGTTAGACTGGATGCTTTCAAGATCACTTGTAGCTCAACATCTATGATCCTATGAATTATACTTTTTTTTCCATCCTGTGGTTTAGTTGGGAAAAGTCTCCTAGCTATTTCTAGAAAGATTATTCAATTATTTTTTAAAATTATTTTTTCTTCTTCTAAACTTACAAAGACCAACAAATCTGAACATTTTCTTCTACAAAAAAGAGGATTGTGTATGAAACCATACCTCTCTTATATATAGCTTATTTTTTAAGCATATCACAAATTCAACATGTTAGTTTCAAAACTCTATTGCTTATCTAAACTTCCCTCTGAATTCTCTTATATTCACTTCTGCTCATTTTTTAAAAATGCTCCAATGATCCTCTTTTATATCTTTCCTTCTATTTTTTGACATTATCCTCCTCTCTTTCCTCCCAAGCCTATCTCTAATAATGATAATAATAATGTAATAAACCTTTCACAGGTAACAAATAATCATAAGCAAAGCAAATCTATACATTGACTGTGTCCAAAAAAAGGTACCTCTAATCCATCACCTCTATGTTAGGAAGCATGTTTGACCCTCAGTCCTCTGGAGTCATAGATCAATTCTTGAGTCCTTCCAATGTGTTTTTCTTTGCAATGCTATTGTTACTGGTCATCATCATCGAGCGTTTATTATGTGCCTACTATGTACCAGGCACTGTGCTAGACTATAAGAATATAAAGAAAGGCAAAAATATGGGGATATTCGTTACTTCATAAACTGTTCCCATGATTCTACTCACTTCACTCTCCATCACTTCATACAAGTTGTCTCAGGTTTCTTCTCAATCATTCTTTTCATCATTTCTATTGATTTGTATAACATAATTTGTTCACCCATTCCCCAGTTGATGGTCACTGCATTGGTTTCTAGTTCTTTGCTTCAACAAAAAGTGTTGTTGTGAATAAGGGCAGCGAGGTGGCACAGTGGATAGAGCACCGGCCTTGGAGTCAGGTTGACCTGAGTTCAAATCTGACCTCTGAACAAACACTTGACACTTACTAGCTGTGTGACTCTGGGCAAGTCTCCAGCCTGAGTTCTTTATTTGGGACTTTGTAGAAGGGCCAGATTCTACTCCTTCCTAAACTTTTAGATGGGAGTAGTTAGATCCTGTGTGTTCCTGACCTCAATTTCTCAGGTTCCTGATACTAGCTTCTACATCTCCCAATGTATCTTCAGTGCTGGCAGTTTTCAAGGCACAGTTAGACCATCCAAGCTCAGAGTACTACAATTTTCAGGGCCTTCTGGAACATCTCAGGTCCAAGTTCGAAGGACTTCTGACCTCTCCAGAGCTCTAGATCAAAGCCTTATGGATTTCTGACTACCCACCCCACCTCTTCCATGAAACTTTTTCAACCCAGCACTCTGGGATGGCAGCCCCACCTTGACCCTGGGGCATAAAATGCTGCAGACTTCAGGTGTGGAACATCTCTGCTCCCAGCCCTGGCTGGTTTTCCTGGCATGGCCCTTCCCTACACTCCATAGACTCTCTTTTTGTGCAATCCTAGGCTGACATAGTGCTTGCCCTCTTGTTCCTCTTTGGATTCCTTAGTCATTATTTGTCCTGGGGTGCTTGTTTCTACATCTCTGCTGGAATACAGGTGGGAGAGGCGGAGTCCTCTTCTTAGACCTTTCACTCAGCCACCTTAACCAAAATTCTCCTTTGACTGTTCTTCTAAGGTCAGAGAAGTATTTGGGAAAATAGAAAGCATGTGGGAGGCAGTGTGGCATAGTGAATCAAACAATCTGCATTCTGTTCTCAACTCTACCACTTACTGCTTATCTGATCTTTAGCCTCAGTTTCCTCATGTGTAGGCTGAAGGGGCTGGACTAGTCTGGGATCCCTTCCCACTCTTGATCCCATGATAGATATTATTGACTCCTTAACTTTCTGCCTAAGAACTCTTCAGTAGTCAGTAGTAGAGGAAGCCAAGAAGCCAATATCCATTAGACTCCCTGGAATGATCTATCATACACACCAATGGGAGTTAGAGTACGAGTCACTAAAATTTGTAGCTACAGCAAAAATTTCATTGTAAGTCATGATCGTCAAGTTCTTCACCCCAATAAAAATTGGTTTAAATAAGTTGCATTTGGGATCCTCGGCTCATAAAATCATTTCTTCCCCTAGGACCAACAAATAGCACGATGTCCCAAAACACTGGCAGAAATGTCAGTGATTTGAAGCCAGAGATGATCAGAGAAGTAGATAAAGAGTCCCCAAATAGATGAGGTGACTAAAAATAGTGGCAAATCAAAGGGCTGTGAAAAGAGCCACCAAAAATGTGTTGAATCAAAATATACATAATAGAAAACCATTGTGACATGTTTGTTATTACATATACTTTGCATCAAAACAGATGCTCTTCCTTCCCCTCTACCATGGGCTCCATACAGCAAAAGCCAAATCCATCAGTCTTATGAAGGATTGGTAAAGTCAGGGCTCTTTAATCTTTGGAAATTATTTAATGTTTCTCATTTTCCTTGACTAGGCCATGATATTTGACACTATTGACCATCCATTCTTCATATTCAATCCCAGCCAACAAGTATCTGTTAAGTGCCTGCTATGTGCAAGAAGAATCTTGTGCTAGGTAGCAGCTAAGTGGATAGAGTGCTTGGCCTGGAGTCGGAAAACCTGAGTGCAAGTCTTGACCTCAGAAACTTACTAGATGTGTGACCCTGGACAAGTCACTTAACCTCTATTTGCCTCAGTTTCTTCAACTGTAAAATGAGGATAATAATAGTACCTACCTCCCAGTATTGTTGTGAGGAGTAAATGACGTGCCTGGTATATTATGGACACTAAATAAAATGCTTATTTCTTTTCTTTCCTCCAGTCTTTCCCCTTGGTATCTGCTCTCCCAGCCTTTGCATGGTCCCTATTTCCTGGAATGGGGCTCCCTTCTTTGCTGCTGCCTCTGAACTCCTCCCTTCCTTGAAGACTAAGATCAAGCACCCCCTTCCACAGGAACACTTGACTGGTCCACCCATCTACCACACCCCTGGTCACCACTAGCAAGTTTTTTTTTTTGGCTAGGCAATGGGGTTAAGTGACTTGCCCAGAGTCACACAGCTAGTAAGTGTCAAGTGTTTGGTCAGAGGTCAGATTTGAACTCAGGTCAACCTGACTCCAGGGCCGGTGCTGTATCCACTGTGCCACCTCACTGCCCTTACCAGGTAGCAATTTTGAAAAGATTCTGTTTGTACCTACAGAGATGCCTATGTTGTCTCCTCTGAAGTCCCCCCAAAGTAAGAGACGATCTCCTCTTCTTGCATCACTAGAGCCCAGCACAGGTTCTTGACCTTTGTCTTTGTTAATATTCAATCCTTTTCAATTATATTACAAAAATTATATTATGTAAATTGTTATACAATCCCATTTGGGGTTTTCTTGGTAAAGATACTAGAGTAGTTTGCCATTTCCTTCTCCAGCTCATTTACAGATGAGGAAACTGAGGCCAGCAGGGATAAGTGACTTGCTAGTTAGTGTCTGAGATTGTAGACTCACCTAGATCTTATCTCAACAGCCTACTGTATGGCACTTAGTACTTAGTAAATGCTAGTTGATTGATTAAGGATTCCCAGCCAGAAGTGGCCATCTCTGCTCTTCAGGCCTTACATTCTTCCTAGAAGGATATCTGCTTACTTGTAAGAGGTAGAGATCATCACAGATAATTTAAGAGTAAGGGAGGGGGAGATAATAATTAGGAGGAATTAGGAAAGGCTTCACAGAGACAGCAGCCAGAGGACTGAGCCTTGGAGGAAGCCAGGGATTCCAGAACAGTGGGCATGAAGGAAAATAACAAAAACAAACAAAAAAACATGCCTAGAAAGGTAGAGGCTGGAGCCAGATTGGGATGTCCTTTAAATGTGTGTTTTTAATTCCAGAGGCAACCTGGAGCCCCTGAAACTTCTTAATCAGGACAGTGGTAGGCCCAGACCATGCTTGAGGAAGATTAACTTAGGCATCACTGTTTTCTACAACAATATGTCCTTCTTGCTCTACTGCTTCTTTGATCAGTATAGTCATTCTCCTTTCCTTCATCCTTCCTCTTCTTCATCACATTCCTAAATATGAGCATTCCAGGGGCTAGCCCTGGCCCTTATGCCTCTCTGACCTTGGAAATTTGGCTCTAGCTTCTTTCAGAGCTAGAGTAGAACTTTTTTCAAACATCTTCCCTTCCCACTGTCAACCTCTTCTGATTTGGGGTTTGATTCTCCTGGGCTCCCTGGGTCAAGTACATTGGTGCTGTTCTTTTTTTTTTTTTTTTGAGGCTATTGGGTGAAGTGACTTGCCCAGGGTCACACAGCTAGTAAGTGTCAAGTGTCTGAGGCCAGATTTGAACTCAGGTCTTCCTGAATACAGGGTTGGTGCTCTATCCACTGTGCCACCTAGCTATACCCCTACTGGTGCCATCCTTTTCATACTCAACGAATTCCCAATCCATTGGAGAGCCTCTTTAAGACCTGTGTATCTGACCTATTTTATTTTCTAATCACTTACCTAACTGCCTCTCCTTCCCCTCACTCCCAGTGGGAAAAGGAATAGAATAAACTATATAGGTGAAATTTTAAAAATTATTTCAAAAATCAAAATAATTCAACTCAACACACAGACTACCCCCAGAGTTTTCAAAAGATATTCTTTTGTTACTGCATATTCTCCCCTCACCATCTTCAACATGCATTCAGATGGCTTCCAAATTCATATCCCCAATTCCTGATTTTCCTCCCATGCTCCATAGGTGTGGAGTCAGTTAGATAGCTGCCAGGAAGTTGGGAAATTAGGAAGACCTTAAGTTCAAGCCCACCTCAGCCCTTTCTTAGCTATATAACCCTGAGCAAATCATTTAACCTCTCTCTGCCTTAGTTTTTCCATCTATAAAATGGGGATAATAACAGCACCTACCTACCAAGGCTTTTGTGAGGACAAAATGAGACAATATTTGTAAAGTGCTTTGTAACCTTAAGGTGCTATGTAAATGCTAACTAATATTATAGTTGCAGATTTCCAGCTGCCTAGTATCTCCAACTGCACAAGCAGAATAGTAAGTGGTAAGAGGACTACACCTGGAATCAGGAAGGTTTGAAATCTGCCTCTGATATTTTACCATGAGTCAGTCTGTTAATCTCCCTGAACTTGGTTTCCTTATCTATAAAATGGAAATAAATGGGAATACCTACAAATACAAGGTTATTCTGATTATCAAATGAGGTGATGATGTCAACTACTTTGCAGACCTGAAAGTATTCAATAAACACTAGCCCCAACTAAATATGTTCTTAATTATACCACTTACTGGCTGGCATTACTGTTCTTAAGACTCCAAGGATGTTCCAACTCATTCCTCTCCTCACCCTTTGGATCCAGTGTGTGACTAAGTCCTTTCTTCTTTTGAAATGGCTCTCTGATTTCCTTTTCTTTTTTTTTGGATCTTAATTTTCTTTATATTTTCTCTCTGTCTGTCTGTCTGTCTGTCTGTCTCTCTCTCTCTATATATATGTATGTATGTATGCACATGTATATTGTGCACAAACATACACATACTTCCTTAATGCTTTGAGACATCCCTCATAACAAAGACTTTTTAAGACAAAAAAAGCCAGTTCAGCAAAACCAATAAGCCCATCAACCATGTCTGATTGTCAGTTCGATATTCCACGCCCATATCTGCCCGCCTCTGCAAAGGAGGGAGGTGCATTTTTCTTAATTCATCTCAACTAAGCCCGGTTATTATAATTATGCACCATTTAGTTTCAGGCTTTTTTAGTTTCCCCCCTCATTTATAACATTGTAACCATTGTATATTTTGTTTTCCTGGTTCTGCTTACTCTACTTTGCATCCATTTACATAAACTCTCTCATGACTCTCTGAAATCCTCATAGTTAAAATTTCTCACCATACAGTAATGGTGGTGGGATGGGTAGAGAGGTATAAGCATCTATTAAGTGCTTTACTATGTATGTGCCAGGCACTGTGCTTTATAAGTATAATTCTTTACAAGTTTTTGATCCTCACAACAACCCTGGGAGGTAGATGCTATTATTATTCTGTTTTCACCATTGAGGAAACTGAGGCAGACAGAGATTGAAATGTAACATTCCATTATATTCACATACCACCACTTGTTTATTCATTCATTGGATTCGGCAAGAAAGAAGCCATTCATAACCCTTGAGAGGGCAGCTTCTGTGAAGAAGGTGCAAAAGCCAAATTACAGGAAGAGAAAGTGGAGAGACAGAGGATGCAGACCATGAAGACCACATGTTTGGTAGCAAAAGGAAGGAGGGAGATCGGACATTTGCTAGACAAGGAAAAACAGGTTTAAATAGGGAATGGGATACCAGAGCTTGGAGGCAGAATAGGAACCAGGCAAAGGCAGAGATTGAAAATGCCTGACAGATGAATGCCACCTTCTCCAGGAGTCCTCCAGTTCCTAATGCCTCCTCTTCCCTCCCCCTAAATGACTTTGTATTTACTTTAGATCTTTTGCATACACTTATATTCTTGTCCTTTCCCCCAATAGGATGTAAGTTACTTGAAGTCAAGGACTGTTTGGGGCTCAATATCTCCAGCACTTAACACATAGAGGGCACTAAATAGATGAATTGTTGAATGAATCTAATGATTGAATCACCCTCATTACGCTGATGATGGGGATAAGACTGGGAGAAAAACATTATAATGTACTTATTTGTGCCATCTCTTATTTTTCCTTCTGGGCTTTTAAGCTCTTGCTGAAGGGGCAGGGACCAACTTTTATTTATCTTTTTTATCTGCTATTGTGGTACCTTTCAAATAAGGCTGTCAACTCTTTGATTAAAGATAATTCAGATGTTAGGAGGATGGAGGCCAGGGTGGCTTTGTAACATCACAGTGAGGTATGATTGTGTCACAGAGAGAAGTGACCTGGAGCACTTTGGGACACACCCAGGGTTACTGGATATGATAAATGGTTGGGAGGAGATGGTGATTTGGCCTCATAGGAGTATACTGGGAAAAAAATGGAGAATATAAACTTGAGAGCAGGGATGAGAATCATCAGCCACCCATAAACTTCTAAGAGTGATTCCTGTCCCAAGTTCTTTCAATAGATCTTTCTATAGATGATCTATAACAACTTCTGGAGGCCTTCTTTCCTCTAGGCTACCAACATGGTACTCGGCTACCGATGTGATATCTATCCCTCATTTCTCCTAATGTGACTGGCCCACTCCCTTGCTGACAATATACATTTATTACTCAGTGTAAAATGTAAAATATCCCTTACGGGAATGTCTTGTATGTGGTCATCATTGGAAACGTGGTGGAAGGAGGTTGAGAATAGACGGCTCTTTGTGTCAGGAAGCATCTTGAAAGCAAATGTTGGAAGCAATGCACAATTTCACACCCCACTCGGTCCCTTCATCCTAGCCAATTCTCAACTCAGCTCACTGTCCCTCTGCAATGTCTGTACACATTTATGTATACTTAACAGTCATTGTCTTTGCCATCCCACTGCACTCACATTTTGAAAATAGGCATTATTCATGCATTTGGTTCTTCCCATTTGGACTGTTAGATCTCTCTCTCTTTTGTAATTTCTTTTACAAATTTTAATTTTTTATTCTGACAAAGGAACACTTTCATATATAAAGAACAGAAAACAAAGATTATGTGAAAATGTACATTTCTATTAGATTCAGCTTGCTTTTCTTATTCTTTTTTCCAAGTACATAATAAAGTCAGCAAACTTTTGAAGTGGTTCTGCTTGCCTATTTCCTTCTATATTTACTCTTTTCTGTACATTAGAAAACTCTATAATGACTCTTTTTTCTTTTTTTTTGTAAGTCTGTTGTTAGCTACCCTTCCTCCCCTTCATTTCCCCTGATCTTCATAAATAAAAGAAAAACACATCCTCATAACAAAAAAGTATAGTCGGGTAAAAAACAAACTCACACATCTGTTGTGTTAAAAAATGTATTAGGCTAATTTCTTTTGAGTAATAATAACAGCTAGCATTTGTAGATTGCTTTAAGGTTTATAAAGCACTTTATATATGTTATTTCATTTTAGTTAAAGAATGTGTAGCCCATTAAGGAGAGGATAAATGACTCAATCTTAGCTTTGTAGATCTTTATAGATCCGAAAGATGTAGCTCAGTTCTTTGGAAACCGAGAACTAATCAAATCATGCCCAAATGCCAAAACTGTTCAACATCCTCTATGGCAAACATTTATTACATAACCACACTGTACTGGGGAGGAGTAGAAAAATTAAAAAAGACTTAATCCCCATCCACCTGGATGGAGTTTACAATCAGCTGGTTGGGGGAGATAACATTTTACATTTCAATATATATTATGATCAGGGAAGACCTAGCTTATAGTCCAAATTCTGGCTATGGGGCTTCCTGCTGTAAACTGGGCTATCAAAGGTCAGAGGTAAGAGTGAGATATACCTTGCTTATATATAAGCTTTGAAGGGCACAGGCTGGTGAGTGGTCTGGGTGTGCCCATGTCAGTGCAAGCTCTGGGGGCAAGAACTGGTTCATTTTTGTATTCTTATTGCATGTAAGCACCTACTACGTGCAAAGGCACTATGCAAAAATCGGTGGGCACACAACAAAAATGAAACCATCCCTGCCCTCAAGGAGCTTACATTTTATCTCCGGGGAGGACAGATACACTAAACAAAGCACTAATCAGAAATCCAATGAATAATTAATTTCACAGACTCACTGAATTTTAGCAGGGACTTCAGTAGCTATTTGGTTCAATATATACCCAAAAGGAAATCTCCATGAAAACGCGGGAGGGAAAGCGGTCTGTTAGGCTGCTTGAAGACCTTCCAGGAGAAGAAAGCCATCTCTTCCTTAGGGCGAGGTCCATTCCATTTACTTGTACTTTTCTTTATTAGGAAGCTTTTCTCGACATCAAGCCTAAACTTGTCTTTCTGGAAATTCTACACTTCGATCCTCGGTTGGGGCTCCTGACAGCCACACTGCTATCTAATCTGCTTACTGTACCCTGTTCCTGTGATTATCGATTACTTGAAGCCAAGCAAACGAATTTATCATCTTTACATCATCCCTTTAGATTCGTAGCTAAGCCCGTCCAGACCTCTTTGGGTCCTGTTCCTGTTGTCCCACACAAACGTGCCCTTTATAACTTTTATTCGAGTCATGGTAACAATTTTAGGCAGCCACATTAAGCCCAGAGGCCATCAGGTGCAGTCTCCTCCCAAAGGCCAAAGTAAGGTTCCAAACGTCACCACCGATGCTCATAAAACTGAGCTCTGCTAGAGCTCACACGTGCAATTCACTCTCCTGCGCATGCGCCCGGGTACACGGAAAAATAGCCCTTTTTTTACCCTACAAGGTTCCCCACTTCCCCAGTTTGTTGAATTTCCTCCCTCAAATCCAAACGCGTAGCCAATCAGCGGATTCGAGACTCTCCGGGACTTAAGGCGCACGCGGGAGCGGGCCATCTCATTTGCATAGTCCCACCTCTCCGCCCCCACCTCCTCCGGGGCGGGGATTGTCAGCTAAGCATTTCGCGCTGCCACCTGATTGGTCCGTTTCTCCCCTAGCCCTGAGTTTCCCCCTCTCCCTGCAGTCGGCTCTTTCAAAAGTGAGGGCGGCACCAAGTGGGCAGGTACCGCCTCTTTTTTTTTTTTGCCCTCCCTCCTCCTCTCCCTTCCCCTTCCCATTCCCTTTCCCTTCTCTGGGCGCGCGTGCGCGCTTCTACTGCCCTCCCCCTCCCCTCCCCCGTGCCCACCCCGCACGTTGAGCGTCTCGCTCTCTACTGCCCCCTCCCCCCGCCTTTTCCTTTTCCCCTCTGGCTGAGGAGCTGGCAGCAGCAGGGGTTCGGAGCAGCAGCAGCAGCCGCGGTAGCAGCAGCGGACGCCTGGGCCGCCCGGCCTGCTCCCCGCGTGCGCACGGAGCCGTAGCCGCCCGCGGGCCCGAGCCGAGCGGACCGTACCACCGCCGCGCGGCGCGCAGGGGGGGACAGCCGGGGCCCGCCCCGCCAGCGGCGCCGAGGACGAGGCGGACGCCGGCCGCCGCCGGGGGCGCTGCCGCTGCGGCCCACGGGAGCCGGGGCCGGCGCTGAGGCCGGCGTGAGGCGGGAGCCGGGGCCGGGAGGAACCGAGCCCTCGCCGGCCGCCGCGGTCATGGCCGAGACCGAGGAGCGCAGCCTCGACAACTTTTTCGCCAAGAGGGACAAGAAGAAGAAGAAGGAGCGGAGCAGCCGGGCTGCGGGCGCCGCCGCCGGGGGAGCCGGGGCCGCGGGGGCCGGGGCTGGAGCAGCCTCGGCCGGAGGCGGCGGGCCCGGGGGCGGAGGGGGCGCCCGGCCAGCCGAGGGGGCGGCGGGGGCGGCTGGGGCCGCGGGGCCCGGAGCGGCCGCCAAGACCAAGGTGAGAGCGGGCGGCCACGCCGCCCTAGGCCGAGCCGGGGCCTGGGCGGGAGGGCGGCAGGGCGCGGGCCCCTTCCCCTTCCCACCATGTGTCCGAGCGGGGGGCGGTGCCCGCGGCGTGGCTGGGGAGAGGCCTCCTTCAGGCCGCGGCGTGGGCCACCGGGCGCCCACGTGACGCGCGTGTCCGCAGGCCTCGTGGGCCCGTCGGGCTTCCTGGCCGGGCCCCCTTCCCGGCCCAGGAAAGCGCCTCCGCCCTGCCTTTTCTCCTTCCTCCCGCGTTCCGAAGCCGGGTGGGTTGCTGCCCACGGGGGTGGCTCTGAACACGCCCTGAGTCTGACCCCGGAGAGGGAGGCCGCTCGAGCCCCTATCGGAGCCCCCAGACTCGGGAATGTGGCGACTTAAGGGACGCCTTCCAATTGACCACCTCCGGACTCTGGCCTCCCCTTCTCGTTGTTAGAGGCTTTTCCTCGGTATGCACAGCGTGGCATTAATTTATTCACAATCGCTGGCCGCCTCTGTTCAAGGGCTTGGAGAGCAGCCCAACGGGGAAAAAAATCCAGTTTCACTTAGAAGTAACGATGTTTGCCGGACATATTTGTCCTAAAAGCAACAAGCAAGGTCCGTGTCAGATTAGTACTGTGTCTTTTAAGGAACGTTATAGTTGAGATACCCAGTTGAAGTGTTCACAAAGTTGGTCGTCAGGCCTGGGAGGGAGGAAGCCTTGGAATCTAGTTAAGTGTCTGTGACCCACCTTCTTTGAACATCAGTTTTAAGGCTAGACGACCTCAAACTCTTAATGATTCTGTTATTTAATTATTTGTTTTTCAAGGATGAAGATGAATGGAAAGAATTCGAGCAAAAAGAAATTGATTACAGTGGGCTCAGAGTTCAAGCGATGCAGATAAGGTACAGTTTATTTTTAAATGCGTATTTTAGGGATGAAGTATTGCGGTTTTAATTTTTTTAAAGAAATTCCAAAGCAGCCTTATGATGAAACTGATTTAGAAACCAAAGTTAAAGCAGTAATGGATTGTGTGTATCTGAAAGTTTAATCTCTTCATTGCCACTATAAGAAAGCCACTGAATTCTCATTATGACACTGATTTAGAAACAGACGTGAAGGCATTAATGAATCATGTGTATCTCAAAGTTAAATCTCTCCTATCTCCTTGGTGTTCCATTGCTGCTATAAGAAAAAGCCACCAAATTCTGAAGTTCTTTGGAAAGTTAACTTAATTTAAACCCTCATCAGTATTGGAAATTCTCGGAAATAAGTTGATATGTTGTTAGGCCTTCAATACTTGTGACATCTAAAGTAGTTTGTTTGCTCCCCTTTTTCCTGAATAAACTTGGTGAACTTGGACATTAGAACTGAATTAGTCTACTTAATGTAAGTTCTGGGCACAGGCCCTGGGGTCCAGGAAGACTCCTTTTTTCTAAGTTCAGATCTGGCCTCAGACTGTGTGACCCTGAGCAAGTCACTTAACCTTGTTTGCCACGGTTTCCTCATCTATAAAATGAGCTGGAGAAGGAAATGGCAAACCACTTCAGTATCTTTGCCAAGAAAAACGTCCTTGGGGTTCCGGAGAGTCAACATGACTAAAACCTGTATGTTCTAGTAACTTCAATAGCTGGTCATAGATTTTAGACATATCCTTGATGAGTTACTAAGTTAAAGAAAGCTACAATATTCTGTTTCTCTGGGTAGAAACAAGACAGATTCTCATTTGGGGAAATTTCCTTCAGTGTGGCTGTGTGAAAAAGATTCATAATATTGTTCACTTGTCTTCCTTTTGAAGTCTGCTGTCTAAGAATACTTGTAGCCCCCTCACTGAAAATGTAAATGTTTCATTAACTATAAACCCAGTTTTTATCTTAGAGGTGGTAGTTTATTGGTCTTAAAAACTTGTTTTTCAGTAAAACTTTGGGGAGTAAAAAGCTCTCATCACAGATTTGCCCCTTTTACCAAAATTATAGAGGATCACCAGGAAATGCCATTTGTTTTAAAATGCCCTTACGAACTATAAAGTCATTCATTAATAAAAGCTTAAAACACTTAACTAAAGTTGGATCTTTCGGTTTTATTTTCAGCTCTTTCTGATTTGTTGGTTCTGAGTATTTAAGTGGATAGAGTCCTGGGATTGGGAAAATATTCTGGCTTTGGCTCTGTGTTTCTGCTTAACCACTCACCGCCTTTTTCTTTATCTGTGAAGTGGGAACAGTTTATACCTGCTTGTATAGGTCAAATGAGCTATGATGCGTGTAAAATATTTGCAAGCCTTAAATGTCAGCTGTTGGAAACTAATCTTGGGTTCTGGAGCCTTTGCTATAAGACTAAGCGCCCACTTGGTTTGCCTGTTCCTTTGAGAACAGTGCGTGCATTTGAGGGGTGCTGGCTGACTCATCGACAGGATAGACTAGTACGTGGCCATTGTGTGTGGACTTGGCTGACGGGCATGATTCTGGGGAAGGACCTGAGTGACCCGAGTGGTGGCATGGTTGTCGTCATCCATTTCTTGTTTGAATCAGTCTCGAGGATGCTTGTTGCCGAGACACTCATTTGCAGAGAAGATCAAGCACTAAGCTCCGTTAGCATGGCACCGAATCTTTAAAGCATGAAGATCACTTGTTGTTGCAGTTATTGAATGTGAAGTCCGGATTCACTGTCAGAGCAGATTCTTATCCTTTCACTGGGAGCTGCAACTTTTGCTGTTGTCAACCGAATTTCCATAGCAGGTTATGTCTTTAAGCTGTGCCAAAGCAGAGATTTTAAGTTCAGCATTTGGCCATTTTACTCCTAGCCAAAGCTAGGCAAGGAGCCCTTATCTAACCTTATAAAAGCTTGAAGACTGTGAGGACTTATCTTCCATTTAGTCATAAGGGCCCTCAAGTAAAATTTGGCAGTTACCCATCTAACCTGCTTTCTTCAGTAAAGGGCTTTATATAAACCAGGGCAAAAGGGTTTCTGTTTTGAATGGGAGGTGCACGGGTTAACTCAATTATACATTGTTAGTCCAGGGACACTGTTAGATATAATATGTTGGAAATCTAATGCTT
This sequence comes from Phascolarctos cinereus, assembly GCF_003287225.1. Classification (NCBI taxonomy): domain Eukaryota; kingdom Metazoa; phylum Chordata; class Mammalia; order Diprotodontia; family Phascolarctidae; genus Phascolarctos; species Phascolarctos cinereus. The sequence goes on from NW_027555514.1 coordinate 41,414,366, forward strand.
CTTCCAACTTGGGAGCAAAAAGTGGGAGAAAAGAACGTTGGTTGGGGAAAGGGGGAGCAGGTAAAGAGTTTGGGGACAAATTTTTACTGCTTTTTATGTAGCATCATAGGCTCAAAGGCCCTCTTGATTTTGTTAGTATTTTGTTGGGGAAGAGAGAGTATAGTTCTAAATTCCTAACTCTTAAAAGTTAAGTTTCATGTGCTGGTTTGTGCCTTTGCCACATTGTTCTGCTCTTAAAAGTTTGGTGTATTATATGATGAAGGAACATTGCCAAAGATAAATGTTGGTAAAGACAGCAAAACAGGTTAATAATTGCCTGTTTCACACTTAGCTCCCAGTTCTATTATATTTGTTCCATGGGTATAGGGATATCTATTTAATTGAATGTCTACATCAGTAGCTTTGAGCACTGCATCTTGAATAGCTCTCACTAAAAGGTAATATATGGACAAGCCTGACAGTTTATCCAGACAAATAGGTATTTGATGATACTATTTAAAAATAGCACCCCCAACTCTGGTAGGTTTGTGATTGAGACTTTGGTCAGCCCTAACTAGTAGGGGGTTGGTATCTGCCAGCTGGTATTGTCCTAACACCCTCCCAGTGACTTAAAGTGTTAATTGACTGAAGGGAGAGAGGTAGTATATAGGGTGATAGTTGTCATTAAATTATTGCAAATTATTGTGCCTTGTGATATGAATATCAGCCTCATTTTCATCTATTAACTGGGTTTAACAGCCTGCTCTTCCTGCCTTGAAAGGGTTTTAAAGAATAAGTGAAATAATGGGTATAAACTCTTTGGAAAATATGGAGGCATCTTCACAAGTGTAAGGTGGGGGTATGTTTCCAATGGTAACCATAAGTGTACCTATATCATGTGACAAATCACAACGAGGACAATTATTCTGTGCAGTGTCACTAGGGTAGATACATTTTTGGCATGAAAGATTGGGATAAAGAATCCTTTCTACAACTCATTTAGGTCCTTTTAGGTGTTATTTGACTGTGTTACTGCAGTATATTCAGGCTTTGGTCATAATGTGAATTCTGGAGGCAGGGCTTATAAAACGGAAGGATGAGTGGCATCGTGCCTGGTTCTGGGGCTGGTGTTGGAGCCCCTTCAGAGTCTGCCTCTGAGCCGTCACATGTGTAACTATGGGAATGTCATTTCACTTTGGGCCTCTTCTCTAGTTAGAGCTGGATTGCTGGTATGGAGTTAGTTGGGCTGGTTAGTTTTGACTGCCAGGTTTTCTGATTACTTACTGCTCCTGTGACCTTAGTAAAGCAGGGCACTGAATTAAGATGACTGCTGGGGTGGGGTGGGGTGATTCATCATCTTGGATAGGTAGAGGGATCTTCACACCTGACATACCCTGCCTGGATGGATGCCTGTCTAGACCATGTTAATTAAATATGAGCACATTAGGATACATTAAATTGAGTCTGCTACTGTCTAGCTATGTGACTTTGGGCAGGCCACACTTTAAATGACATTGGGTGAATTTATTTTAGTCTTAAGGTCCCTTTAAGCTCCAATTCCTTGATCTAAGTATTAAATATTGTGCATTGTAATGGGTCTGAATGTAAAAGGTTGAAGCTGAAGTTTAAATACTTTGGCCACATGAGAAGACAGGACTCAGTGGAAAAGACCCTGATGTTGGGAAAGATTTGAATGCAAAAGGAAGAGGATGAGAGGGAAGCATTGTCATGGAAGCAATGGACATGCACTGTAGAGTTTTTGAGAGTGGAGGAGAGTAGGGCTGTGATCCATGGGGTCATGACTGATGGACAAAAATAAATTGTAAGGGGTGTTAATTAAACAGACCTTTCCTTTAGTCATTTGGAGGTATTGGTCACACATGAGATTTTGGTTAATGAGCATCTTTGGAAAGAGAATGTTGGGAAATAGGAAAGAGACCTGTTTATTACAGGCCCTAAAGAACATTTTACTAAAGGTCTGTGCCACAGCTCTGGATCTTTACTCTTTGATGAGCTCTACACTCCTTTTCTAACTAACTGTACACTCCATTTCCTTCTTCTGCCTTAGAACCTTCAGTAAACATTTATCAAGCCTCTGCCATGTGTCAGGCACTGTTAGTGCTGGGTATGCAAAAGGAGGCAAGAGCCTTCTGCCCTCAGAAAGCTTATAGGTGATAGCTTGATGGAAATTTTGTCATATTTTTAAGCTAAACCAGATTTAATGGAATAGCTATCACTATATAGCTATAAATAAGACACCATAGCATAAGGCACATGGTAAACTCGCACAAAATTACTCTTAAAGGCCCAGCTCTAACAAACATCTCTCTGGTTTCCTAGATGAGTCAAATTAGAAGGGAGTGAGTAAAGCTAGAGGCCAGGCAAAACTGATGGTAGGAGGAGAAAGCAGATTATCCAAAGCAAAACTAGGAACTCAAGAGCCTGGGGCTTTGGGGTGTAAGTTGTGACTTGAGTAGCCACAACCAGCCTGTTACAATACAGGAACTGATGTTTGTGATGACTATCATGGGTCATCAAGAAAAGATTAAAATATGTTTTACTCTAAAAATGTAGAAAAATAATAAAGATAGTAGTACTTAGGTCTATAGAGAAACAACAGGATGTGTACAAAGCCTTCAGTTGGCACCTCCTACCCCACGGATCTCAAACTTTGATCCCGCATGCAAGAGTGTTTGTCATTTCAAGAATCAGCTGAGCTCAATTCAGAGAAGCTTGTCACCCTAAGACTGGAGGCTTGGTTTTGGCCATAGCCATTATTGCTTGAAGATAGTTTACTTAAGGTGTCCTGGTTATAGTGTCAGTGGAGATAGTTGGCTGACTCTGACAGAATGTTGGAATTATGATTCCTAACTGAGGGCCTGTATCCTCACTTTCTGAGAAATGACATTACTGTGAACACCGTTTCATTTGCTACAAACGTGTAACTGAATATAAAACTTGATAAAGTGGGTTTTGAATTGGTACTGATTGGTGTTTTGCCTTTCTTAATCATCCTCTGGTAATGAGACACTGTGCTATACTGTTTACATTTCTTGTCCATATAGCTCTTGCTATATCGTAACAAATCAAGAGTGAAGATCCACTTTCATTGAGCAATTGATTGCTTTCAGGGGAATATTTTCTGGAGATGAGATAGTAGGGCTACTTTGATCCAAGAAGTTTGTTTTCCTTTTTTTAAGAGAGTGTGTGTGTGTGTGTGTGTGTGTGTGTGTGTGTGTGTGTGTGTGTGTGTGTGTGTGTGTGTGTAGAACCAACTATGTATTATTAGGGATCCACTTGGTCTCTTTTATAGCAACCTTCTGAGATAGGGCTGTTGAGCTAGAAAAGCTCAAGGAAGCCCCAAAATCTCATCTTGTCACCAAAATATTTTTATTGGGGCAGCTAGGTGGCACAGTGGATAGATCACTTGGCCTAGAGTCAGGAGGACCTGAATTCAAATCCCACCTCAGACCAGACACTTGGACACTAGCTGAGTGACCCCAGGCAAGTCACTTAACCCCAGTTGCCTCACCTGAGCCCCCAAAAAAGGGAAAGAAATATTTTTATTGATGGCTTTTATTTTCCCCCTGTATAACCTTGGCCTTCCAGAAAGCCTTTTCTTATAATTTTAGAGAAGAAAAAAATAAGCAAATCTGATTAATACAACAAGAAATCTGGTGTGCAGTGATCTACACCTGTTAGCTCTCTTCCACTCAACCCCCAAGGAAGTGGGTCAAGTTTTCTTATATTTTCTTGGGGCCAAGCTTCTGCTATATAATTTCACAACATCTTTCTTCTGTGGTGGTTCTTTTCATTTACATTTATGTAGTCATTATGTATTTTCCTTACTTTGCTTAGCATCAGTTCACCTATGTCTGTCTTATGCTTTTTATTTGTTATTGATTAATTTCAGCACAGTAATGTATTCATGGACAATAGGCACTTGTTGAGCCATTTCTCAGTCATGGCACCCCAGTATTTTAAAGGCAGGGTTAAGAATCCCTTATTTGCTCCTAATTTTTCTCCCCTTTGATCATTCACATTGTTTCACAGTGTTCTTAAATCTGAAAGAGTTGGTTTAATAGTGGCCACAGGAGCACGCTGCTGAATGATAACCCACATCCAGGAAATCAAGATTTTCCATCTGCCTGACAGGTCTTGTAGTTTGCCCCATAATAGCTTGAAAAACACTGTTGTTGTTTTAGGGACAAAGTATGATCATATAAAGTTGTGAGACTAACTTTAAAAAAAATTTAACAGACTTATTTATTCCAAATTAGTGTTTTCCTTCAAAATGCCTTTGACACCATATATACAGTTCAAGTGAGGGTGCCATTTCTTGAAACTGTTTGGGAAATTTGTCTTTTGTAAAACTGTCAGTCTCTTTTGCTGTAGTCCTCAGAGAGTCCCCTTAGGTTCTCATACCTTTTTCTCTTTCTTACTTCCTTCCATTCTTTTCCCTCTATCCTCAGCTTAACCTTTCCCTCTCCATCATTCCTGCTTCCTGAGCCAACAACCCTGTTGGCTGGCTGTAGCCAAGAGAAAAGAGGGACTATGGGCCAGATTCAAGCTGGGAGCCAAGGAAAACCTTGTCTACTGCTGTCTTCTCTAAGTACTGCCAATTGATAACATGGGTATAATTGGCTGAGTGCCCTAAATTCAAATTTTAGAAAAACTTGTGTAAAAATACAAGTTAGTGACTTGATAGGGAAGTACTGAAGTATTTAAAGAGGTTTGTTTTCTGTTTTATAATCCTTAACTTATTCATAGAACATTAGTGCTACAAAGGGACCTTAAGAGGGTTAATTGCTCCATTTTCTAGGAAAAGCACAGACATGTTAAAGAGTCTCTTTTTATCCCTAGAAAAGATCTGAAACTAGAACTAGAAGCTGACTTAAGTCCAGTGTTTTTGCCAGTATGCGTGTTTACAAGGGGAGGGGAGATGGCTATGATTATGAAGTCTTTTCCAAAGCATTAGATTTGTTGCCAAAATGAGGGCCTTTTCTTATGTTTTAGGAGAGTGGTAACCTGTGGGCCTCAGTTTCTTCACCTTTAATGTTGTATAAATGTTTTTGTATTTTTAAATGGTTAGGTGTCTTAGATTAGTTTTTCCTATTTGCATAAAGTACCCCACTTATTAAAACTGTACTTAATCACTCATAAGGTTGGCAGAGGGACCTGAGATCTGCTTATTTTAAAGCTAAAAGCATAGTTTTACCCATTTCTAAAATTTCTTACTTGAAACCTAGTGGCACTTATAATGTGGCACTTGAAAGTCTGTAAAAGCACATTACATATGCAGGATATGTGTGTAATGTGCTTGAGTTGGTCAAAACTGCACTGAGACTTTGGGGAGATGCCTGTATGTAATTGTAATCTTTTGTGGGTAGGTACCATAGGTATTATCCTCACCTTAGAGATGAGGAAATTGAAGCTTAGGTTAAATGATTTACCTTGGAGAAGGATTTAGATTCAGAGGTTCCATCTGAGGAGACAGTGTTTAGTTACAGGTGAGAGTGTTAGAGAGATTTGTCAGTCACACAGAGCCGATGGAGGGCTGAGACCCCAGACCCAGGGTTCTCAAAGTTCAATCTTAAATGTTGCCTCAGGAGTATTGTCCTTGAGAGGGACTCTAGGTTTTCATTGGAAAAGGCTAACAATAGTACTTTCCTAGGGGATGTTTTAGGGGTTACCTGACAAATGAAGCAGAATTAAATTTGTTTCTATCCAGTTTTCCACGTTGTTTTCCCTTTTCCCTGCTTGCCCTTTACTTTTCTCCATCATCCCCCCCACCGACCCTCCTTTGTCTATTATCTTAGATAAATACCATTCAAAAGTCCTTCCTTCCTATTCAAAAACACATGCACAACTCCTGCCCCAAACCAGTCTGTTCTCACTAGCTCATCATATGTTGCTCTTTCCCAGAAAAGAAAAAGGTTAGTAGATGGTTTTGTAGTGTATCTGTTGATTAGAAACTTACATCAGGTTTTTCCCCCAGAGCCTGTATAAGTTAAATTGTATTTAATATATTTTACTGTATTAATTAAAAATGAATTACCCTTATAAGCAACTAAACTTCTTAACTTGTCTCAATTTTTCCTGATAATTCTTTTTGGTCTTAGATTATATATATATCTTTATTTTCTAATAGTGAAAAGGAAGAAGATGATAATGAGAAGAGAGAAGATCCAGGGGATAACTGGGAAGAAGCTGGTGGTGGGGGCATAGAAAAATCGTCTGGACCTTGGAATAAAACAGCTCCTGTTCAAGTACCTGCTCCAAGTATTGGTAATAGATTTTTTTCCTCAAGTTAAAGCAGGATTAAATAAGTTAAGCCTCAGTTATCTAAGTGTAGGTTTTTCTTTTAACTCTTGAAATTTCATTTGTTTGTCACTTTGCAAAAGGCCTAATGTAAAAGTTCTATATAGTTTGGGGATTCTATGCCTTTTACTTTATTTGGGCATATTGGTATAGTCAATCCTCAGAAAAATACTTTTCTGTTATTTCTGTAAGATGTTTTTAATTCTGTAAGTGAACTGGCTGCTGAACTGTTTTAATCAGAAATCCACTTAATTCAGTCCTGCTGCTAATCCAGCGGAAGCCAGGAGGGGATAGTATGTTTATTATGGTAATGAAAATAAGCCTTCATAATAAGTAAGCTCTATTTATCAGTAATTATTAAATAAAGTACACATGTTAACGGTGGCTCCTAAGGGAGGGTTTACTGTTGGTCAGAATTCATTGTGACTAAAGTGTATTCATTTTTGCCATCATACAAAGTCACAAAGGTTATTTTTTTTCCTCATCCCTCTTAATTTCTTTCTGAGTATTGTGAGCAAGAGATTTTTACTCATTTTACTTCTGTAAATCATAATGCATTTAGTTCTGTTATAATAGTTGCTTTCTATTTAACATACAGGTTAGGTAATTTTGCTTTCATTGTTTAAGAATGAATTGACCAGAAATCTAGACAGGTAAATGACATACAGTACTTGTGTAGTATTTCAGTTTGCTCAGAATAGTGGGGACCCCAGCTAGTCCTTGTCTTGTATGTGTTTAGGATTCTTTCTCTTAGGGTTGGCAGGCTAGCTTATGCCTGTTTTAAACTATGCACATAGTCCAAAATGGAATTAATTCTTATTAGGTGATTCCTGTTTAGAGCTTACCTAGATATGTCAGGCATTCCTTGTTCCATGTAGTTGATAGGGAGAATAGGACTCAAATATTTTGCTGTGTTGTAAATTTGTTTTTTCACCAAATCATTTTGTGTTGTTAGTTACAGAAACCCCAGAACCTGTTATGACTGGTGGCGTATACAGGCCTCCTGGTGCCAGGGTGACTTCAACGAGAAAAACACCACAAGGACCACCAGAAATATACAGCGATACACAGTTCCCATCATTGCAGTCCACTGCCAAGCATGTAGAAAGTCGGAAGTAAGTGTAGCTACGTAAATAATCTTGGAAAGTTTGGAATATGTTTGATATTTCCAGGTTTTTCATTTATTCATGCCTCTTCCTCCAAGGAAGAGGGATAAAAATGGCTTATTACTGTTATTAGTTAATTAATGGGTTAGTTGATCACTAAGAAAAATTGGACATAAGGTACATCCAGGAGAAAGGAAATGGGCCCTGGTAAGGAAAGGGTGGGAGAAAGCTAAAGGAAAACACTTCATTTTACCAAGGGTAATTTGAAGGATGTAGAAAAAGTCTCATATTCTTGAAATAGCACTTCATTTCTTCCACCTGGTCCACACGTACTATATAGCAAGTAAAAATGTCATTAGATGGTTTAGGTGTGTTCAGTGAACATAAATGAGCATTGTCTGACTTTTATAAGCATGATAAACTTGTATTTCAGCAATTAACTTAATGTCTTGTGGAATTGTATTAAGAAACAGTTAAAATCTTGTTTAGGAACTGTCTCCTTGCTCCACCAACAAAAGAAAGTGGTGAAATGTGTGCAGTTTACATCAAATGTTAGTACTGCTTCTGAACAGTTAGTGGGTGACTTTGAAAACAGATCCGGGTTGTTTTCTTGCCTTTTTCTCTTTAAAAACATAGCAGTTTTGAGTTTCACTTAGCCTGATTCTTTCAGCATTATATTCTTAAAAATTAATTTAAAAAAAACCCTCCAAACATTTCCTTATTTGAATATGCCGTTCCCCAAACCTCCCACAACCACCTTTTTTTTTTTCTTTTATCTTACCCATTTCTGTGAGAGGAACTTCTGGAAGTTTGGTCAAGTTTTTAGCTTGACTTAAATGACTTTGACGAAAGGATAGTATACATTTATAGTTCAAAGGAATTGCATGTCAAATAGCAAATTTTAAATTGTCTTTAAACTAGCCCTGAAATTATCTGTAGCTAACTACTGCAGGATAGATCACTATGTTAAAAGATAGGGCCACATTACAAAACAATTCTGTGTTTTGCTTAGTTGAAACCTTTTTTATATAAAGAGGTTACTCCAGTTCTAAAAATGGCTGAAAAGCCCTTTTAAAGGAGCTATATTAACTTCATGGCATCCATCTTCCCCCCCTAGATTCTTCTTGGGGTGGGTTTTTTTCAAGGAAGATGATTTTCAAAACTATCTTAGTCAAGAGATATTTACTGATTCCATTTCTTTTCCCTTAGGGATAAAGAAATGGAGAAGAGCTTTGAAGTAGTAAGACACAGAAATAGAGGTAGGGATGAGGTTTCCAAAAACCAGGCACTTAAACTGCATCTAGACAACCAGTATGCTGTGCTGGGGGATCAGTAAAGCTGCCCACATATTACAATTAAGGAATGGCTTTTTGATAACCCTTCTACTAAGGTAACTAAACTCCAGCTAACGGCCATGAACAACCACCCACCTTGTGATGTCTGCCGGATCTCCTGTAGCACATGCAGACTTGTTTTGACATCAGCGATCGGCTGAACTGCTGCCCTATGGAAGCTTAATGTGTGGTACACCATTGAATGTGGGGGAATTCTCAATGTTGTAAATTGCTTGAACTAGATTCACCAGTATTCTTTGATAATTACTCTGCAAAAAAAACCAAAACAAACCCAAAACAAACCTGCAGCCAGTGGTCATTTCGAAATCTTTTTATGTTCAGATACTGAGCCTTCGTAAGGGTTGACTACCTCAGATTTGCTGCACTCATTGTGGACACCATGTGGATCACAACTTCTGGATAAGAAGGTTACAGCTATTAAGTGGCGATGTGAAACTTGAAACCAGCTCTACTGGATTCCTATCAGAAATCCTGCAAAAGTCAGCGATTTGGGTTCTGATCTGCTATAAATGACAAAGATTTAAGTGACCTTAATTAACCTGTCCTGGGCCCCATCCTTAAATACTTTCTCTAGTAGCTGTGGCTATACATGATTTTTCCTGAGACGTACCAGTACCACTCTCAAAGAACTGTGTTCAAATAAACCCATACAGAGCTGTCTGGTTTTTTTTTTTAACCCTTTAGCTGTAGCCATATTCTGAGGTTACGAGAAACTAAATTTAACCACACTTTGATGTACAAAGTGGGATTGGGGGGGTGGGATAGGGATTGAACGGTCCAATTTCTTTTTTCTTTAGCCATTTTTATTTGGATAGCACATGTTGTATTTTCTGCCAACAAGGCCTTCTTTGCTTTGACTTAGAATCTAAGTTCTTTGAACAGAGCATAATGCTTGGTTGAGTAATTTGAAACATCTGTTAAAAGAGGGATTGTGAAATAAGTTTCATAACCTGATTTCCACCCCCAAGGGGCTGGAACTCCATAGCCTTTAAAGAGCAGTGGATGCCAAGGCTTGACTTCAGGTGCTGCTAAAGCCTCTAATCACCAGGTCTTTAACTTGTACAGTATGTATTTGACAAGAGTACTGGTATCTAGCAGGTGGGATTGTAACCTTTTTTTACTACTAGAGTAGAGGTATTCAATCACCTGTGAGTTTATTTCTAGCAAACTTGTCTTGCTCCTTTTCAACTCGAACCAACATGAATAAATCTTAAACAGAAGCTTGGTGGGTGTGCAAAAGCTTTCCTGATGTTTCCCATGTCCTGACCAATTATGTGGTGTTTGACAAGACTCTCAGATGCCAGCCTTTATCCCCAGCCTTTTCAAGGTCAGGATGCTTATTGCTGCAGTGATTATCTTGACTAGTTCTGTTGGATTGTTTCTGCCTGTTCAGTGGTTGGGGGTGGGGGTGGGGGGAGAAAGAATGGGGCAGAAGACAGGTGACCTAGCACTTCAGTTTTTTTGTAACACTGGGTTAAACAGTCCAGTAACGTGGTCCTTAAGTGGGACCTGACAGGCACCCAAAGTCACTGCCTATGGTGTGAAAGTTTCATTCCATCTAACTTCAGGTTCTGTTTCATCCTTGTTAGTTTTGTCATTTTGATTCAGTACAAATATTGCATAGTGGTATGTGACCACTGGATGCACAGAGTCTGGGTTTCTCTCTATTACATTTCAATGCCAAATTCAGGAGTTGCAGACTTGCCACTGATGAGAGTGAAGCAAGTAGGTGAGTAAAACAATCTCCCTGATGTGAAAGGAAGCAGCAGATTCCCTCATAGGGGTTCAGATGCCGAAATCCCCTCTGACTCCTGGAAGGGCTCCTGACAGTGTCTCTTGGCAGCCCCTGCCAGTTGCTTCTTGGCATAGTTGCTGGCAGGCCAGCTCCCTGGCCTCTTAGAGAGGTGTGCCTGGACAAGTTGCTGAGCCCAGAAGGAGCTGGGTGTTCAAAAGAGGAACTGACGACTTCATTTGGGAACCAAAAACCTTAGTAAAAGAATTAAGTAGAGGACTTCGAGCCATCTATTTTCCCTCAAAAGTATGCATCTTTGCCAGCAGTGTCTTGTTGGATTATATTACTGAGGAATGAACTGAGATGATTATGTGGAAGTGTTATTTAATGGCATATTGTACTAGAAATTTGAAGACCTGCAGTAGATTTTAAATCCCAACTCTTGTTATAACATTTTTAAGAGATTGTGAAATTGTCAAAATGCACATTAATCAAGTTTTAATATACTGTATGATGGGTGGATGAGACTGTCCATTGTACCTTATTTCGTTATTTGAATTCTCAGGCATGGTTTTGGCAGTGCAAGAACCCTGTAACATTAACAAATTCAATAAAATGGAAATGTATATGGATCTCTGAGCCTGATTTTTCTTTGACTTAATCCTTGTTAATGGTACAGTTTGGTTAAAAGCAATAAATGTGTTTGAACTCTTTTGATGGGGGAGGGGTTGGAATGGAGGAGTGATCCTTGAAAAAGGGATTGATTACATTTGGTTCCATAAGTTTTAAACACTCTTCTTCCTGTGAAGACTGTTTATGCGGGGAGGTTGAGGTAGGGAAATTTTTGATATCTCAAAAGCTGGGCCTATTTTAGTTTGCTTTAGTTTTTCTGAATTTCACAATGTAACTGGGAGTTAGTGTAGCCACAATGTTATAATGAATATCGTGAATGTTCAGTTTTTTTAAGATGAGACCTCCAAAATACACTTTGGTCTTAAGGGAAAGTATTAACCATAACTACTGTTGAGTGCTTTTTTTTCCCCTTCCAATTCATGTTATTAGAAATTTCTTTTTCTTGCTATATCTTAGCAGGGAATAAAAACATCCTGTTAGATATGTTTGAGACTGAATATTTGAGATTTTGACATTTCAGAGATACAGAAAATAAATACCATACTTAAAAATTGAAATAAAAGCAGCAGGTGCTTTGAGTTTTTAAAAAATTGACACTTAAATGGATATAAGTTAAGTTGTAAATCATCTAATCTTGAGCATTAGAAGCCTTAGCTGTTCAACCTACCTTTAGATCACTAGTGGTACGAAGTGGCCTTGTGTAGAATGAATTGTATCGGATTGAATTCAGAAAAAACCAAGTGTACAAATTCTCTTGCTAATTTGCCCACTGGTAGAGATGGTTAATATATAATAAATCACAGCTTCTATTCTCATGTATTTTATATGTAGCCATTACACACGTGTTCTGCTGGAATAGGATACTGAAGGCAACTGGCTCTTGCTGCCTAAGTTGTCATAAATCACTTAATATACCATCTTATAGATGGTCTATGAAGGCCTCAAGACCTGCTGAAATGCTCAGAACCATTTGCAGTAATTGTTCATGCTGGAAGGTCTCTGGTTTACTCATCTTTTTTAGTCTCAGTTCTTGAATTGGGGCTTTGTGTCCAGGCCAGGTTCTGCCCCTTACTGCACTTTTTGTGGGGGGACTGCTTGGTCTGGCTCCGGGTCCCTTCTGGGTTGTTGAGCTGATCTCTCCCCAGTTAGGTCCCTTGGATTTTTTTTAAGTGTCCTGGTTTCTCAGGGCACTGTTGGGGACCTTAAGAGTCCTTGGGCTGAGGGCCCCCTTTCCTGTTACCCCAGGGCTTTGAGGTGACTTTTTATTCAATTCTGGGATGGAAAATTTCTCATTAGATTTCTTGATCTTTGCCTTCGTAGGAATAGGAACTAAAGGGTTTTACTAAGAGTAGATGGGGGTGTTTGGGCAGCTTTCCTCCCTTTCAGCCAACCATCCCGGCAGGAGCTACTTACTGCCAAGATAGCATCATTTGAACCACCTCATTTCAGCATGCTCAAGACATAACAATAGCCTTTATAAAGTGCTTTGAGGTTTGCACAGTACTACCCCATAACAGGTTCTTTCTTACATTCTGGGAAACTAGATCCTGGAACAAAAACTGATGTTACAGCACTTTGAGATTTGCTTCAAAGCACTTTGTGTTTTGAACGTCACAGGCTCCGTGAGGTAGGCCATCTGGGTAGTAGTTTCTAATTGTTTTACTGATGGAGATGGAAGTCCCATAGCTTGGGACTTGGCCTTGTGATCCTTTCTGACTCAAAGTGTAGTACTGACTTTTTCCATTAATGCCATCCTTACTCAACCAAACTTGATTCAGGGCACATACCCACGTCCAGACTTTTAGCTGCTGGGACTCAACTGGAAGGAGACTTGTTCTTGGTTTTGTTCTCGATATTACCAGTGAAAAACCTGAATTTTCTAGTATTGTGATTTACATTTACAAAAACAGTGAAATCATTAAGAATTTAGGCAAACTGCTCAAACAGGATTTCCCCAGAACATCTCGTGTAATCCTTTATAAGAAAAACAAATGACAAGATTAAGCTGATGTGAGACATTTGTGCTGAAAAGCACCTTTATCAAATTTCCTGCTGGTTTTTTGGATGAAGAAGTTGACTCAGGGTAAGTAACTCGTCCCAAGGTTACACAGACAAATGATTGGAACTTGAAACCGACATAGGAAGTGCCGTATTCTCTTCCATAGCTGTAGTCCAGTCACGAGTCTCATTTCACCAAGTCTTAGTGTGACAGAGGTGAAAGTTACCTCCTTGCAGTAGGATCAAGTTCCTCCTATTTATTATTACCCATCCTTGTGTGTGTGTGTGTGTGTGTGTGTGTGCGCGCGTGCGTGCGCACGGGGCCATGGGTTGGCCTTCCTGAGTAGACTGCTTCCCATGAATTAATGGGTCTTTGTTAGTACCATTTCATGCCTGCTTGCTCTAGTGCTGAGTAGGTTAACATGGATACTTAATTTTTCCTGTTCCTTTGAAAAAACACAACACATTTTTGTTGGTTTTGATTTATGAATCGCATTTTTCCTTAATATGTATCCCCACCCTTTCCTCAACCCAGCAAATGTCTCTTGTTTAAAAGATTTTGGGGAAAAAAGAATTAAACACATAATCAGCTGAATATGAGAATATAGGCAGTAATTCCATATTTTCTCCTCTTAAGGAAAGGGAGATGGATTTTCTCGATTCTTTTCTGCCAAAGCTTTGTTGTCATGATTGGCTCGGTCTTGTTTCTTTGGTATTTCACTTTACATTGTTGTCATCTGGTTCTGAGTTCTGCCTGAGTTTATGGACATTTCCCCCTGCTCTGAATTCCTCATCCATGTCTTGGAGCTATAATGTTTCATTATATTACTATGTCCTAGTTGGTTTATCCATTCCCAATTGATGGCTATTTACTTTATTTCAAATAACTGACAATTTATATAGGGCTTTAAAGTTAGGTATTTACACATACCTCATTTTACTGATGGAACAGGCCAAGAAAGAACAAGTGAACTTGTCCTGGGTCTTGTAGCTAAGAAGTATCTGAGGTTGGATTTGAATTCAGGTGTCCCTGACCCAGCACACGATTCACTAAGCCATGTAGATCCCTGCATCTATTTTTTTTTCTGCCAGAAAAGGTTCCACCAACAACATTTTGGTGTATATGGGCCCTCTCTTACTGATTTTTGAGAGTAAGTCTAGCAAGCGGTGTGATCCCTGGGGCCAAGAGGACAAATATTTTATTCACTTTCATACTGAACTTTAAAATGAGTTCTTGCCCCCAAATGCAAGATTTTGATAGGATAGATTAAATTCAGTGGTGATAAATGTAAAGTTTATACACTTGGGTTCCAAAGTTCATCCACCAGTACTGGATTGTCTTGAAAGACCAGTGGATTGCTGCAGATTCAAGGACATTGAAGCCATCATGGAAGAGGGGTGGAAGGAACTTGGGATGCAGTTGGGATGCTAGAGCTGTGTCTGACAGCTCATATCACATGAAGCATGTGAAGGGTTCTCAGGTGGAAGAGGTATTGACAGTGGGGGCAGATTTTCAAAAGAGGAAAATTTAGGCTTTGTGTCAGGGGAAAACTTCCTAACAATCAGTGGTCCAAAAGTGGGATGAGCTGCTTCAAGTCATCGGTTCTCCCGTATTGCAGGTTTTCAGCAGAATCTGGATGACCAACTCTCAGGTGTGTTTTAATGGACATTCCTTTTGAGTTTGGGTTGGGCTGGGGAGCTCCTGATGGTCCCTTCCAGTGCTAAATTTTGTGATTTTGCATTTATCTTAATAGATGCCGCAAAATGTTTTAGCCTGTCAAGACCATTTTAATCCTGTCCTCTATTGTATTTATTGTCACCTTTTGTGTCATCTACCAATCGAATAAGTATGCCATCTATGCTTTCCAAGTCATTGATGAAAATACTAAAATAGCACAGGGTCAAACATGGATCCCTAGGACATGGCGCTGGATACTTTCCAAGTTGGCAAGTTGTGAATAATTTTGTGCTTCAGAAATATGCTTCATGCAGACATTTCAACAACTTTGTTTTAGGTAAGCTATGAACCTAATTTTGCTCTGCAATAGGACATCCTGGAGTAGTGGCAATGTGTATAGTTCTCAGACTTGGTCCCCTCTAAGGGCCCTTCCCGCTTAAGTCTCATCCTGTGACCTTATGAAAAACTCCCCTATCTGGGGTTCTTTCTTCCTCTGTAAGTTGTGTGCTAGGGATGTATGTGGGGGTTGGGGAGTCCATGTTGGTGGACTGATGGCTTAAATTTGTCATCTTAGGAAAATATTTTTAATGAATTGGAGGTCTTGCCGTATATTCTTATCTATTTGAATTAAACGGGTGAAATAGAAGATATTGCTTAAAAAATATTTTGTAAGCTCTGTCAACATGGGCATTATTATTTTTATGGTCTCCTTCATACCTATACCAAAGAGCATTCTCCAGTCAGACATTTGTATAATTTTCCTGTTTGAAATGGTATGACAGATTGTCATGAGTTTTTCTAAAAAGGAAAAACAATGTAAAATTAATTCAAGCAACTAGGTGATGCTACATTAAAAAATAACTCCTTGTTCTGAAAAGATCAATGACCTTGGATTAGGAAGGCTTAGTTTGAAATCTGTCCTTGCTGCTTAGCAGCCTTGTGACCTTGGGAATCACGGCATCCCTGTAAGCTTCCATCACCCAGGGAAATGCCTGATAGCTTTGTTGTGTCAGCTGACATGTGGAGAAGGTGAAGGCTTTGCAGACAGGGCTCGGGAGCACAGTGGGTCAGGATCCAGGTCCAATCACCAGACACATCGGCTTATGGGGCTGCTGACCTAAGGCCTTCTCCAGCTCTCAGTGTATGATCCTGTGACTGCATGTAAGCAGGCATAAAAAATCATTTAGCATTTGCTTTGTGACTGCCTGGATGAACCCTGAACTGTCCTTGAACTTCTGCAAAGCTTCACTCCTCTTTGGTGGGGCTCACCTTCCCTCATCACTTTTGGCTAATGTCTCATTCGCTCGTGTGTTTGTGTGATGTTTGCTTCCTCCACTAAGTACCCATATTTCCTGCCTGTGAGCTCACACAGAGTATGCTCAGTGGTGTCTCTTAAATGTTGTTAGTGACGGAAGTCTATTAGAGCTTTATTTTGCAAAGGTCCTACTAGGAAACCTCTTCATAGAAAGAAAAAGGTCAGCTTTCTAGCTTTCTGGTTGTAATCAATACTGAAAATTTACTTGTTTAATGTTCCATAAAGAGGGTGAATTAGCGACACATGTGGCTTAACTATGAATTGATCTGCCTCCACTTTACCTTCTCTAACTCAATCTAAATATATTAGTAATTATTCTGTAGAATCATAGTATAGCAAATCTAATAGTTAGTGGCAGTTTCATTGGTGGGCTAAGAACTCACCCAGCAGGCCATAGGGTAAGCCAGGTGATCTTCCTTAGCTGGTTCTAATTTGGCCTCTCTTCTGGTGCTCAATTAAGGTACCCAAGGGTTTTAACACTTTATCCTTAGAGTTTTTGCAATTTTCCCAGGTGACTCTGAAAAGAGACCCAGATTAATTAATGCAGTAGAGAGAAGTTTTAGCAGGTGTGGAATCCCACAGCTCATCTACTTAAAGATGAAAGCCTCAGAGACTACAGGACTTTAGCTTCACCTGTGCACCATGTTCCATAGTTCACCTTCCCTCTGTTTTTAAATTCTAAGTAATTGCATTGAACAGAAAATCTGACTTACAGTGGGCCAAATTTAAGGACACCATCCTCTTTTTCCTTTCCCTGAATCCGTTAGCTTCTTTGACACTGTAATCTTGGGGGTTCCATCTCACAAGCGAGTGACCTCAGTTCTTGAATGAGCATGGCAGCTCCCAAATCTAAACTCCTGAACTGTAGTTGGTGTGGTTGGAAATGGGCTTCATAAACCAATTACAAAAGTGTCTGGAAGTTTTCCAACTGTCGTCGCTGTCCATAGATGGCCCAAACCCAGCCTGTCCCAAGCAGAACTTGTTCCATTCGCCTGCGCCCTTTTCCATCCTTTCATGCACCCAGATTCATAACCTTGGAAATAACCATGCTGCTTTCCTCTTTCTCAACCCGTCTCTAGGCAGCTGTTAAGGTTTGGTGATTTTCCCTCTATAATGTCTTATCTCTGTCCCCTTCCTAGTCAAACAGCCTGTACCCTAGTTCTTTTCTTATGGCCTTGTCTGAATAAGCATTGGTTGGCCTCCTCCACACAGCTGTTGGATTATTTCCAAAACCCCAAACCCAACACGTATCACTCCTGTGTTGAAAAGTCTTCAGTGTCAGACGCTCCATCTTGCAGCTCTGGCTCCCATCGAACCTAACAGTCAGTTCTCTGCTCTGGTCCAGGTCGAGGTTGCCTGTATTTTGTTCTCCGCTGCTCTCTCTCTCTTTTCATAGGCCTCCTAGAATCCTTAGCCTGCTTCCTTCTCTGCACAGGCCAAGTGTTAACTCCTCCGTGAGGCCCTTTCCCAACACCTCCCTGCCTCTTGAGATGGCTTGGTCAGCGTACATTACATTTGCTCATTTGTGTACATCTGTTTTATTCATCGCCCTTAAGGTAAGCTCCTAGAGGGCAAGCACTGTGGGATACTTTCATTCCTAGTACCTCACACACACGTAGTCCTACGAGGACTTACTACTCCTTGAACAGAGGGAGTTTTTTCAGGTATGGGTTGGCCTGGAGGGCCTCTGGGGCTGTTCTTAAGTCTGCTTCCCACCCACACATGCTGGGGAATGACTGTCAGAGTAATCAGAAGTTAGCACCAGGACTGAGAATCCTTTTTTCATTGATACCTTTTGTATTTTCACATCAGTCATTACTTAATATCCCCCCCCACCTGCCTGCTTTGCACACCCTCCCCCCCCCCCCCCCCGAACACACATGAACACACACAAAGTTGACCCCTCTTTTCTGTAATGGAGGAAGACAGTTAAGGAAAACCAGAAGATACAACTCTTTGCTGTCTATGCAGAGTCTGGAGTTCTGAATCTATAATGTCTCGTTTCTCTACTAAACTAAGGAGGGAAGGGGAAGTGTGTCTTATCATCTGTTGTCATTTGTAATTAAGCCGATTCTGGCAGCCTTTTAATGTAGTAAACCTTTTTTTAGCTGCTCTAGAAAAGAAGCATGGGGGGGGGAATGTGTGTGTGGGGTGTGTGTACATGCATTTAAAAAAAAAAACTTCATGTAAGCACTTACTGCTGGGTGGTTTGGCCAGAGTATAATAAGGTTGTTAACAGGTTTTCTGTGTTCTGCCCTTTGTCCCCAGCTGCTACACTGGCTTCCTAGCTGCTCATGCATGAGAGGAATGGGGAACCTGAGGCCTTGAGGCCACATGTGTGGCCTTCTAGGTCCTCAAGTGCCACCCTTTGACCAAGTCCGAGTTTTACAAAACAAATCTTTTTACTAAGGGAATTTGTTCTGGGAGGTCTGGATTCAGTCAAAGGGCTGCACTTGATCTTAGAGGGCCACGTGTGGCCTGGAAGCAGCAGGTTCCCCACCCCAGCCACGACACTCTTCTGGGTTGGTCAGGTGTACATCATTTACATGTGGTTTGCATGTTTTCTCCCCCATTAGATTGTGAGATCCTTGGAAGCAGAACCTTTTTTTTTTTGGTCATTTTTTTACACCCCTAGTGTTTTAGCACAGTGCCTCACACACAGGAGGTGCCTGATAAATGCTTGGTTAATAATGACAGCACATTTTTCTGTGATACCTGCCAAGACCTCTACAATTATTATTCTCATTCGATCCTCACAACTCTGCCAGGTGGGTGCTCTTACCACCTCCATTTTACAGATGAGGAAATTGAGGCAAACAGGGTGACTTGCCCAGGGTCACACAGCTAGCAAGTGTCTGAGGCAGATTTGAACTTGGTTCTCCCTGACTTTGGGATCAGCCCTCTGTCTTGCCTCCCGTACCTTGTTGCCTGTTAACTACTGACTACTCAGGTCCCAGTACCCATAGAAGCCTGCCTGCAGTGGGAGGACTTGTCCCCACTGAGAGACCCTCCCCTCTGTCCCTGGCTGCCCGAGACAAAGGCCCAGCAGCCCTTTCTGTCCTCTTGGCCCCTTGTCAGAACTCCGTGCCTTCATCTGCTGCTGTCACTGAACTGTGTCTTTCATGGGTGTCCCCCTTCCCCCAGGCACAGCTTGAGTTTCTCAGACAGGAACGTCGTCCTCTTTGTATCTCTTGTCCTTGGCACATAGAAGGGCTTCTTTCATTCACTTCACCGTCTCCCTCCTCTACCCACCATCAGACTAAACTTTTGTAAGCTCTTCACTGAGCGCCCCTGTCTTCATTATTTCTCTATTGGAAGAGGCAAATGTAGGCTCGCTGTAAATATTTTCTAACACTTAGGGCTGTAGGCAAAGAAAATGGACTGTGATGGCTGTGACTGGTAGGTTCACTTGACTGGAGATTTCCAAAATTTCTACATACATTGTTGGGCAACAGGGGTCCTCTAGTCTCTTCCAACTCTTGAGAACTTGTGACTCTGTAAACCTTGATGAACACAGAAAGCATTTGTGGGTAACAACATCCAAAGAATTTATATTTTCCCTTGTTTTCTAGATGCTTCATTTCTCTTGATTTTATTTTTTACCTTGAGAATTTCTAGCTCCATTAACAAGCTGTCTTGTGATGTATTCTGCTTACGTCCTGCATTTACTTGGTAATTTAACTGCCTATTTAAGTGCTTTGATCAAGGGAAGAAAAGAGAAAATGAATGAACTGAAATTACTGTTCTTTACTTGTGAGTGGTTCTGGTCAGCAGTATTGTTAGGAAGAAGAATCAGTGAGTGTTAGCCTACAGTTCCTACCTTTAAGGAGTTTATGATATTTTTGTGAAGATCTAAGGCAAGGGAGTGAGAGCGTTATATTTGCACCAGAAAATATAAATTAATTCATGGAAACATGTTTAGGATGTTGTAATTAAAGGTGAGTCAATTGGAATCTGTGATATATAGTTTAATTGCCACTGGATGAAAATGGGGCTGGTAAGTAGCTCTATTCTAACATGTTTGTAGTCAGTAGGGCCTAGTAAGTGGAGAGATGGCCAGAGGACCTGGGTTCAAGCTGTACGCCCCTGTTGTAATGGATGAAATAAATGACAGTCTTTATAAAGAGGCCTGGGTTTGTTGTAAGCTGCCTTTATCTGCTCATTGCCCAGTCCCTTGCTGAATGGTTAACAGGACAGTGAGCGTTTTACCTCCCCAGGTAAGGGCGCCACCTTGTGGCACAATGGGGGACAGTTAGAGACGGCTGAGCAGGCCTTTGTTCAGATGCATCATTTCCACCACATTAGAATGTTCATTTCTGGTATGATTTTTTTCCTGTCCTATCTAACCTATCCTAAAAGGGCCAGCTATAAACTCCTTAAGAGAAGGGACCGCATCCTACACAGCTAGTTTCTCACAGAAGAGCTCTTTCAATGACTTACAACCTACAATATAGTCAGTAGTTGGAAAAGAAAAGCATTAAAACTACAACTTTCTGGGGGGTGGTGTGCTATAGTCTTATAACTTTATAAATTTCTACTAACTTTGCTGAAAATCTTACTAGGATGTGCTAAATTAACTTACCTAACTTAGTGCCTTAAAGAAAATCTCCTTCATCAAACATCAATAACCACTGAATACTAGAGATGTTAAATGAATATGGGATTGAATTAAAACCTGAAGATTATAGCAGATACACAGGACTTATTAATTTGTACAGTTCTCAGCTGTGGCTTAGCTCAGTGCTGATATTTAAATTTCTGATAATTATACTAAAATGAACTATTCTGTTTTTTGCTACTGGTTGCTGCCTGCATTTCTACAAATCCTGACTTAAAACAGTGTTGTATACAGGTATTTTGGTTTCTTCCCTAAAATGAGGCAAATATTTTTGGAAGCGTATATTAATTACAATTTAACATGTTACATCTTTATGCCTTTACTATCAAAACAAATTCCATGTAGAAATAAATATCAGATGAGTCTTCCTGACTCCAAGCCAGGCACTCTATCTACTGTGCCACTTATAAAGTAAAAAAAGAACTTATGTAATAGATTCATGATGGCATATAAAAATGTAGGCCCAATGACTTTGATTATACCTGTTGCTGATGAAACTCAGCACAAGGATAACTAAAAGTTTTATCCAGACTTCTTTTAATCACCACACAAATTCATGAAATTAACATTGCAAATTTTAATTTTCAAAATATTTCACATTAGCTAAAAGAGCAGACCCAAGTTAGTGTATTCTCGGTCGCTTGAATTTATTTATTTCTGTAGGAGTTTTTCTCTTCTGTGATAATCCTGTCCCAGTTTCCTTATTATTTTGGAGAAATGAGACTGCTTCAGGTAGAGAATAATTCTCTAACGATGGAGGAGATTCCTGTAAAACAAAAAATATTCTGTTTTCCCTCCCTAGCTCTCAAAATGCCACACAGTGATTTTCTGATTAGGAAGCATAAAAAAAGGGAAAGATACAAAATTTTTTAAACTCCAGGGAAAAACAGGTTCTTAAATTTTTAACAATGGAAAAGATACTCTGATCTTGGTGAGGGATATTATAAAACTAAATAGAAAAAGACCTCATCAGAAAGATGGAGATGTGTTAGCCCAAGGGTGGAGGCAATCATTCCGATGAGGTATGTATTATAGAAGAGGATATCACTAAGCACTAGAGAGCACGGATAATGCCTTTTTTGAGTAGTTAACTGCAGCAGAAAGCACTAAATCAAAAAACAGTCCCACCAACCTGCATCAGGTAATCTGCAATGTATTCTGGCTTCAAGCAGTTCACTTTCTGGGCAGCAGCTTCTGGTATGTTAACTCTGGTGTCGTCTGGTTTCAGCTTACTGAAGTCAGCAAAAAGGTGTGTGGCTTCTTTGAACAGAGACACAGAATGACCAGGCAGCACCTAGTAGTGAAACAAGCAGGATCACAGTCATTGACTGGGTCAGGGTAGATCAACTCCTGATCACCATCTCAGAAAGCATGAGAAAAAGGTTAATCTCATCCAAAAAAAAAATTCAAGTAAAAAATCTCGGTAAAGCGATTTGATACAATTTAGTTCATCTTGGATCAACAAACCTTTGCTCCTCCAGACTGAAGAAGACGTCGAAATCCTGCTTCTCTGGACTGATCGACATTCAAAATCACCTTCCACCCACTAAAAGCCCCCTACAACAAAAGAAAGGCAAGTGTTTAAATCAATTAGAAAGGAGAATCTTCTCCTTAACCTCAAAACCAGTGCTAGAAACTGACACTGATAATAAAAAAGCACTGTGACCCAGTGTCTTTTTAAGGCAAGAGGTAAATTTTTAAGGGCCTGAGGACCCTTCCCTGTTCTATTTTGGAACTTTCCTAACTATTGCTTAAGAGCTACATGGAACCATGTTCTGAAGGAAAAAATATAGAGGCAAACAATTATTTGGAGAAAATACAAAAATAAATACATTAAGAGGTTTTTCAAAAAGTTGGTTAGTTGAAAACTAAGGAAAGTTAGGTGGAATAAAAAAAAAAGTGGCCACACGCCAAAAGGAATTGTTTGGAGTGATGCAGATATCAACAGGAATTGCTGTCTTTTCACATTACTATCAATTATACTGATTTTATTTAATATTCTAAGAAGACCAAGAACTAAATATATGAAAATGTTCTGTACAAATTAAAAAAGGTGATAGGGAGCACTAGATGCCATGAATACAGAGGAAAATGTAATAATCCCCACCCTTCAGATGCTTAGATTCTACTAGGTTGATAGTATGTACATTATATATGCACATATACTATACACACATGTAGGTATACATATGTGAATAAACGGATATTACTTAATGTTTAACAAAATAAAAGTACAATGTAAAGTAATGTTAATTTGTGGTTTTTTAAGCCATCCTGCAGTCAGCAGTGATGAAGTTGCAAAGGTGCACCAACTTTGACAGAGGTAGCCTATACTGAGAAGATCCCAGGTCTACTAAGTGTATGAATACGTGCTTACGGTTTATTTGTACTAAACATAAATGCATGGACATATGCACACACAAATACATACCTCAACAATGCCCTCCTCTTGTTTTTTCTGAATCCTTTTCCTCCATCTCATTGCAGCAAGTGCTAGTTTCCTCTGCTGTACATTGATTCCAGTCAAAACATCAAGGATGGAACTACTTCCCCATTCATATTCTTCTTCCTAGAAAATGTTAGCCTCAGTAAAGACTCTTTCTGGCTTTTAATAAAATTGTAGCCGGAAATATCTGATTCAGAATCATCAAATAATAACCACCAGGATAAACAGCACTTTTTAAGACTTAAGAACTCAGCACTCATCGCTACCTCTTACTAACTTCTCACACGCCTAAGAGGGTTCTCCTCTTAACTACAAAAAAACAAAACCACCAGGAACCTTTCTTTTCTTTTCTTTCTTTTCTTTTCTTTTCTTTTCTTTTCTTTCTTTCTTTCTTTCCTTCCTTCCTTCCTTTCTTTCTTTCTTTCTTTCTTTCTGGCAACGGGGTGAAGTGACTTGCCCAAGATCACACAGGTAGTAAGTGTCAAGTGTCTGAGTTCAAATTTGAACTCAGGTCTTCCTGA
Organism: Phascolarctos cinereus; assembly: GCF_003287225.1. Taxonomy (NCBI): domain Eukaryota; kingdom Metazoa; phylum Chordata; class Mammalia; order Diprotodontia; family Phascolarctidae; genus Phascolarctos; species Phascolarctos cinereus. The sequence goes on from NW_027555514.1 coordinate 41,438,068, forward strand.
CTCCAGGGCCGGTGCTCTATCCTCTGCGCCACCTAGCTGCCTCCTTCCAGGAACCTTTCACAGCCCTATGCTGAAGATGAATTTAGAGGATAGACAAGGAAGTCCTAAATTCTTTATGATATAAGGCAGTTAATGTGAATAATACTTTGCAATCTGAGATTTTTAATTCTTCTAATGAAAGAGAAAGTTTTAAGCTCAATGTCCTACCATAAACCATATCAGTGAGAACTCAAGGCTGGCAAACAAAACATTCACTTTCTAAATATATGGAATACAAATTAATAAAAATCTGTTGTTATACTTTTTTTTTTTTTTAGGCAACTGGGGTTAAGTGACTTGCCCAGGATCACACAGCTAGTTAAGTGTCAACTGTTTGGTCTGAGGTCACATTTGAACTCAGGTCCTCCTGACTTCAGGGCCAGTGCTCTATCCACTGCGCCACCCAGCTGCCCCCTGTTGTTATACTATTAAGCTCTGTTGAATGTATGGAGAACAAAGATATGTTCAAATTCAAGTAATTAAAATTTAAAAAGGCATCTGGTTATTTGAACTCTTCCTATTACTTTGCTTTGCTAAGCTATTAACATTTTTAAACTTCTGGTGCCATGGGATGAGTTGTGATTCAGTGACTTTAGTGAGATGAGCTGTTAGTGTTCTCTTCAGTTCTCTCGTCCTTCTTCATTCTGGATAATGTTAACGTACCTGAAGACCAATAATGACCTTAAGAAAAACTATGACTACATACCTGGACAAAGCGTCCAGCTGCTCTGCAAGCCTCAAGGTAGGAGCGATGAAGTATCCACTTTCCAGCAGCCATTGAAGCCAAATACTTCTCATTCCGAAGAGGATGTCCCACAATGATGTGTGTACAGCTTGGATCAAAGCACTGTTTCTCTAGCACAAGGCCACCTAAAGGAGAGAGTAATTAGTTATACATTTAAAATGGATTCATTTCAAGGCAATTTTTCCTAACAAGAAAATTCTTATTGACTAGAAATCACCCCATATAAAAAAAATCTTATTTTATAAGCTTTTCACTATACAGACTAAACATAACAATGAAAATAGTGAAATAATCACCTGTGATAAAAGACAAATGTAGTCACTAATTGAAAAAGAACTTTTCAGTGTTAAAGAGAAAATTCTTAGAGAATATAAGTAAGCGAAGGTGAAGGAAACAAACCATTACATGGGCTTGAGAGAAGGTAAAGGGAGGAAAAAGCTGAAGCTATCATCATACATTGTTGCTTGTCCTTCATTTTCAAAGACAACGATATGGTGGGGTGAACACCAGAAAACAGTGGATGAGTGAACTGGATTTAAGGGAGGCAGAGCTGTGTGAAGCCGGCAGCCTCACTCTGGTGACAGTCATCTGAAGTCCTGTGGTAAGACCGAAGTCAAGATAGCTGCAGAGGGCCCAGGATGCAGCGGGTGACCTTGGTGTTTTTCAATGTCTCACCAAGGTCTAAGTGCTCCACAGTTTCTGCTCCAGTCATCCCCCTAACTCACCCTCAACCTGTTTCAGCCTGTCTGTCAAGACAGGCTCACCAGGATGTAGCCACTGCGTACGCTACAGCTTCTTGGAGCCACGGGCGAGAGCTGGGTGATGGGTAAATACCACAAGGTGGATGAACAGCCTGAAAAAGGCTGGCAAGCCCTCACACAAGAGGGGCTAGACCTCCTTGAGCACCCATATATCACATACACCTACATGTCAAAGGAAGGACAAAAATTTAGGTGTGGTTGCAAAAGAAGGAAAAATGAAAGCTCCAACTTAAACCATTTCTTTTAGGCTTTATGTGTTAATATGCTTAATGGTCAGTCCTCAGGTTGTATTGTTTAACCTTAAAGATATCAGACCAATCATTCAAAGCTTATGATTTAAACATAATAATAATAGTTAACATTTATATAGCACTACTATGTGCTAAGCACTTTACAATTATAACCTCATCTGATCCTCATTCACTCTGGGAGTTAGGTGCTCTCATTATCCCCATTTTACAGATGAGGAAATTGAGGCAGGGCTTAAGTGATTTGCCCCAAATCACAGTAAGCTTCTGAAGCTGGTCTTCCAGACATACCAGCTCAGATACCAATATGAATATGGTATACTTTCTTTTGTTATATCTCACTCAATAGAGCATACATCAAACACTATTTAAGTGGAATCATAGTGTTAGATCTTGAAAAGGCCTTAAAGATCATCTGGTTACAAATGAGTAAACTGAAGGTCAGAGACATGACTTGGCCATGCATCACAAAACTAAGGACAGACCTAAGACTCAAACCTAGGTCTTCAAAATCCCAATCCAACATTCCTTCCACCACAAAGTCTTCTCCTGGGAATACAATAAAATCTCTGGTCTTTAGAAGATGCTGTCCTTTTGGTAAAGTACTTATTCATTCACTAAGACTAATTTCATTTTCTTCAAATACTATTTTCCAAATTGGGGAGGGAAGGTTGAAGAAGGACATAAGATGGAAAAAATACTTTCTCACAGCTGATATTTGGACTATTTGGGCCTACAAAATGCTATGAATTTGGTCAGATCAGAAAAGAGAAATCTGTGTGGAGATCAGAGATTTAGAAGGTTAGCAAACTACCAAGCACCTCAGCTTCTCTCTATTCCAAAGACGCTTGCGGACTGTGTCAGATCTGCTGACTGTACTTTACAATGTTTTCAAATATGGGAAAGCTTCAAAATGTATGGTTTTGAACAGTGGCATCAAGGTCAAATAGAAATCGATCCCTGGAAGCCCATATTGACCTAGAAAACCACAAGTTAACATTATTTATGTTGTATTTTTATGTCTCTTGTTAAACATTTTCTAATTACATTTAATCTGGCTTGAGCTACACTAGAGAGTTTTGCTGCCTGACACCTCTGGTTTTGAGTATTTCAAGTGTCTCGACAATTCAACAAATTAGGGAGAACTTCAGACGAAACAAGAGCAGCAATCCTGAAGTGTTCTCTACTGGAAATACTTTAGGGTTGCTCTATTTGAAGGCAGCTCTAGAATTTTTTCCCTGTGATATAACAGCTTTCACCCTCTTGTACATCATGGTCTTGGAAACAGGAAACATTAGTTTTGTATGTTGTCCATTATTCTTCCTACTGCTTGCAAATACAGTGTGCATTTAACATAGTATATGCTTTCTGTACAGTGGAGCAACAAACTTGCAAAAAATTAGGTAATTCTGAGGCATAGTAGTCACAACCCAGTTTTTTGGCATTACTGAGCACTATAATCCAATAGACCTATGATTTCCTCAATGTGATTCTATCCTCCAAGGAAACAGTATAAACCATCTTTGTCTGTCCATCCTGTAACTATTGTTTATGTCCTTTAATAAATCCATTACAGGAGGCCAACCCAACAAGCTGGAGACATTCCTTGAATCCCAGTGGAGCCTGTGGCTGTCCCTCACTCTTGCTACAAAACTGGCCCACCCTTTTTTCTGATATCCTTTAAACCACTTCTGATTCATTCTTTGTTTGTAATGTGTCTGCAGGCTCTATGAAGTTTTTCAATTGCCCTTTGGGTGATCCTCAACTTCAGTTCTTCATAGACTGTGGAATTCCAGGACTCGGCCATCTAGCATCACAGAACAAACTACTTTTAGAAATGGGCCTTTGTTTCAGGGAGAAGCTTGAGGTCATTAAAATAGTTTTGCTGTTTGCCAGAGACAATCCAGTCTACTCACCTCCTGTTCCATTCTGGACCACTGATTGTCCACTCACAGTGTGTGTCCGAGATGTATGTACTGACAGAACAGTTCTTCAGGTTATCTGCCCAAATGTGTAACAGTCATTCCTTAAGCACTTGGTTTTTCCTATGTGATTACTTGGTCCTAAGTCTTCTGAATGATCTAAGGTTTGATATAATTAGCTTGTCATTTACAAATGTGAGCATCTGGACCTATAGAGAATTCCTCTAATTTGGACTGTGTATTTGGACCTCTTCCATGATAGTGACAGACATCTTTAGTAAGCATCAATCTCCGTTTTATGCCTTATAATCAGAGGATAAATCTTCCAAGGAATCCTGTATGATTCTGACATTGATGGGCGATCCTTTATTAGAGGAAAATATTTCAGGTGGCATTTTGTTCTACCAAATGAAATCCTTTTTTACAATCAATACTCAGCACAGAGGGATCTTTTATTCTCTATCAGTCAATTCTGTGATGGTAAAGATGTATTTTTTGGTAGAACACTGCTTGTTCTCTTCTGATACTGTCATCAAGGACATAGCATTTCTGTACAGATAAGGAGGTAGACGGGTTCGTATGCATCCTCCTTTCAGTATTAACAAGGTTGGAGATTTTTTTCCAAGTTGCTGCTACAGCCCTACTTCACGTCCCTTGAGAAACGACTCTTTAGTGCCTCATACATGGCAGCCCTCTTCTCTATTTTTGGTGCAGCTCCCATATTTTTTTTCCTTTCAGAGTTATTTCTCTGAGACAGTAGGACATCTGAGACAAAGGTCCCTCCAGGTATCAAACTATGATCCAAAACTGGTCATGTGCCTGGACACAAACGTGACTCCCATACCAATTATGAAGCATAAGATCATAAATTTAGTGCCAGAAGATCACTTAAGAGGCCATCTAGTCCAATATCTCTCATTTTGCAAGCCCAGAAGGGTTAAGTGACTTTTCCATGATAGTAAGTGACAGAAGTGGGATTATCTTGTCCATAAGAATGCAACCAGGCTCATTTTTTGTAATGTTAGTCAGCACTCATCAGATGTGGCACTTCCTAATGCTTTTCAGGATGTACATATATGAGACTTCTACAGAAGTCTACATGCCTTTTGCTTACCCCTAATTTCTGAATATTTTCAAACATCCCCCCCCCACCATTTTCTCCTCTACCCACCTGAAATGATGACAATGAATATGAATACATAAATTCATTTAACTGGAGCATCTTAACAAGCTCTTTGTAGAATTATCTATTTCCTTATCTTCTAATTGGTATTGATGCAATTATTTTTGTGGCAGTTTTTTTTGGGGGGGGCAAGGGGGAGAATGCAAATACTTATCATGAACACTAAAATTTAAGATGATTAAATATCCCATGAAATGTTTCTTGCTGCCTTTGGATGCACAATAAAACCAAGTCAGCCAATTCCTTTATTTGAATCTCCAAGGAGAACCTGTGAATTTACTCCATTTACTGTAATTCCTTTTGTCTTTGGTTTCATTTACAGAAAGAATGACAACATTCAGTTCTTCATGGAGCATGTCTTCTGGATAAAGACCTCACATTTAGAGTGCCAAAAGCTGGGTTCAAAAAGTTAAAAAAGATGGGTTCAGAATAGTGATTTTTAATGTTCTGTGCCACCACTCTGCCACCATGACTACAGAAGCAGAAAAGATCTGCACAAGATTGAGGGATATTGTCTTTTTTCTTTTTTTTAGTTTTGTGGGTTGCCATGGCCAAAGAATTCATTGCTAGCATACTGGGTATGAGTCTTTTCTTCTTTAACAAGGTAGCTCCTTAGAAATCACACAATCCTGTTACCAGAACTGCACCTAAAGACTTTTCAACATGGATTCTTGCATCCAGAGAAAGAACACACGGTGCCCCCCCCCCCCCGATGCTAGCCATCTCAGAGCGGGTAAATTACAACAATTTTTGGTGACTTTGCCAGTGGAACACAAACTCTACCATGCTGTAACTTTATTGTGGATTTAAAAGGAATTAAATAAGAAAAAAAATGCCAAAACCTTTTGGCTTTAAACACTTTTGGTAGGAATCTTCCTAAAATGCACTACAGATTTCCCTACTTATTTCAAAGTGGGATATGGAACAGAGTTTAACTTTTTTATGACTTGAAACTCAACTTGGCACTCACCACTTCAAGACAATCCTTTTATTCCTGTCCCTTAACTGATTCTCTATGCCACTTTCCCCAGAGGTTGTTTCGAACTTGTTTTCTTTAAGTCTTGCGCACCATTCCGTCCCCCAGCTGAAAGCCCCTTGATACTGTCCTTCATTCTTTCTTCCTTTACTCCTGTCTCTGATGAACAGATGAGCCTTCGTGTCACAGCCAATCCTTCTGTGTCTACCAATGGTCCTGTATCCTTTCCTTCCCATTTTAACCAGCAGATTGCACACATTCATTCCCCTTTCCATTTTAATCTGCAGTCTCTCCCTCTTGACTCGTTCCTTTCCTACTGCCTACAGACAAACCTGAGTCCTCCTTATCTCTTTAAGCTGTCACACTATCTCTATCATCCTTTTCCCTGCCAACTCCTAGAAAAAGCTATCTACTCCAGTAGCCTCTATTTCTCTTCTCATCCATTTGCAATCTGACTCTCAACCTTATCACGCAATCAAGACTGCTCTCTCCAAAGTTACTGATATGAACTGCCTGATCTTTAGCTTTTTTAACATCACATCCTCCATGAACTCCCAGTAGCACTCGATGTCACTTCCTCTCTCCTGGATATTCTGTCTTGTGCTGCTGCTCTCTCTTGGTTGTCTTGAGAGCTCAGCAGCCTCCTTTAATCAGCTGATGCCCCGTCACTGTGGGTGTACTCTTAATGTTTTGGCCTGAGCCTTTTTCTCTTCACTTTCCATATATTCTTACTTGTGTTTAATTACACCACCACTATGCAAATCCTTCCCAAATCTATACACCAAGTCTTAGTTTCTCTCCCGAGTCACATACTTCTCACTGCCTCCTGATTATTTCAAAAAAGATGTCTGAGCAGCCATCTCAATCTCAGCAGTTCAAAATAACTCATAATCCTCCCTACCTAAGCTACTCCACCTGTGAATTTACATATTTCTGTTCAGGATAACACTATCCTTCCAATCACCCAGGGTAGTCTTACCTACACTGCTGGTGTTATCCTCTGACTTCTCCCTATCCATCACCCCTCATATCCAATACTTTGCCAGATCTCGTTATTTCTACCTTCACAACATTTTTTACTAACCATCCTTTCCCTTTCTTCTTTACTCACATAGCCACCACCCTAGTTTGGCCCTTATCACCTCTGGCCCTTCCCTGCCTCTCTTCTTCTAAAGTGAACATCTGACCATGTCACTCCTACTCAAAGGCTCCAACCTTTCCTTCAAATATGACCTCTTCTGGCTTTTAAATTCCTTTACAACTAGCCTGCAACCTGCCTTTTCTACCTCACTTTACATTATTTCCCTTCCTACATTGTACAATCCAGCCAAACTGGCCTTCTTGCTGGTCCTTATGTGACCTTTAATCTCCCACCTCTGTATTTTCACAATGGCTGTTCCCCATCCTCTTAACTACAGTCCTACGACTTCACCTTTGCCTCTTGGAATTACTCGTTTCCTTCAAAATCCTATTTAAACACCATCTCCTCCATGAAGTCTTTCTTCATTGCCCATTAGACACTACAGCCCTCCCATTTTTTTTAAAACTTTATGTAAATACATTTGAATGTAACCTCCTGGAAGGCAAGTGCCATTTGATCTTTGTCACTGTACCCTAGAGCCTAGCACGGTGCCTGGCACGTAGTGAGCACTTAACAAAAGCTTCCTGAACGACTCACTCCAGACTGTCACTCTAGACACCATTACTCTAATTCGCAGTTTGCCTCATTGCCTGCTGGTAAGTTTTCAGCTCCTCCCTCAAAAATCAGACTGTCAGCTTTTGCTGTTTCTCTAGTATCACTACCTCCTCCCCCCACTCATTCTACTTTGCAGTTTCTAAACTGATGTGGCCTGGGAGACCTGATGACTAAGCCTGTTCAAGAATTATGTTAAAAACAGTCAAAGTCTAAAGCTTTACTACCGGGACTTTGAAGCTGTTATTTCAAGTTCTCTAGAAAGCTGAGGTTGCTAAGTGGCTATTATTGTAAAATTAAATTAATTAAAAGGTTACTCTACTTCTAGTGAAAGTCTACTTCAACCTCAGTTTTATGCAAGAGTTAAAAACAAGGAACATCCACCAAACACATGAGGTCCGAAAATCTTAAATGTAAACCTTGATAGATTAAATTATTAGTACTTTAACATCATGACCCAGTGGACTAGTTAAATAGATTCTGGTCCTAGCTATGATGTTGACTATATGACATACAGCAAGTTTATTATCACATCCATCCCAGTTTTTCTGGCTAAAAAAGGTTAGCAACATTTAACTACCTAACAAAGCTACTATGTAGGCTTTTACGGTTTAACGAAAAGTATTGTTACCTAATTCCTCAATTAGATGACAATAATCAATTCGCTCCTGAGGATTAAGAGAAGATAGTTGAAATCGGTACTGTTTTTCTAATTCTTCATGTGTCTCCTCTGCCTGTACTGTCTGGAATGAAACAGAATTTCAGATTTAGAAAATATTCACATTTTAAGTATATGTACATTTAGCACATTTCTTTAAAAATGACCGACAGCTTACTCAGTATTTAAAACAAACCACATTATTATACTGGAAACATATTTTTTAGCTTTACCTTTTCTTTGGGGTGAGGAGCAACAGGTGGGTTGGCTAGGGGGAAAGCAATGCTAGGGGCTTGTGGCGTAGGGATGAGATGACTGTCTTTCATCGTACTTTCCAGGTCTTCACAAATGGGCTGTTTTGGTACCTCAGTTACACACACACGTCTAGGATCACAGACAGCTGAGGGGAAATAAAATGCAGCAGCTGGATATTTTAATACAACTAGAAATACACATTCTGAAAAATATATTCAATTTAATACTATGGGGAGCTAAAAATACACGCAAAAGATGTTGTTGCCTTGTCTCAGGGATCAAAAAAAACTGTCCATTTTAAAGGGACATGGTTTCTTTTTTTCTATAAATCTCTTTCATTGTTGTAGAATAATTCCAGTCTGAAAAAAGGGAAAGGAATTTGCACTGAGAACATTAGTATTAAAGAAAAATACTACATATGATATAAAAAAGCATTACAGGAGGAAAATATAAAGCAAAGCTCTTCAGTTAAAGAAACAAACTGAAATCAAGATGATAAAAAAGTAGAGATGACATGAAGAATGTAAAGAGGGTGTTGAGAGATGAATCAATTTGTTTTCATCAATGTAGGAAGTAGAGAATCACCAAGGACTAGGTATCCATCAGACACCAATTTTGGGAGGGAGGATAATTGTGCTTGGGATGTTCTGGGGCTTTAGTAATGACTCAAAACTGAATCTGCATTTGGATATGGTAGCTTCAGGTGGTAACAGCACTTTAATTTTGTCTCTATTGTCAGGATTGTTCTCCAGTTCAGTTTGCCTGAGATTTAGATGAGGCTTTCTGCTCAAGACTCCAGAAATTTATGAATATGTATTTCTTACATGTTATTTGTCAAAAATAAAACCCCTTATTGAAGCAGCTTAACTGGAGCAACACTAAATAATGGCTATCTCCAAATATGATATTTTAGAGCAATTTCAAAAGATAAAAAACCATATTATAATTAGGGATCTTTGTAGCTAATTTTAAACTTTTATATTGTAACAGATAAAAAGAAGCTTAAGTAAAATAAGAATATCAGACAAGGGCATATAATATTGAGAGGAAAGGCAAGGACAAAGATCAAATCAACAAAATGAACTATCATTCTTATGAAATATCTCAAATTTATGAATTATTTCTAAGCTTAAAGCTGCAGAATAAACATAAAAGGCTTTTCATTTCCTTTTAAATTCCATATTACTACCATAAACTGATTTTTTTTGTTTTCTCTAGTGTCTTTTTTTTTTTTTAAGAATTAATTTATTTTTAGTTTTTCAACATTCACTTCCATAAGATTTGGAGTTTTAAATTTTCTCCCTCTCCTTTTTCTCCCCCCTCCCCAAGATGGTGTGCAATCTGATATAGGCTCTACTTATACATTCACATTAAGCATATTTTCCCATTAGTCATGACTATCTGATATTTTTAATAAGCAGAAACCACCCTCATTAAACTAATTAATATATTTCTCTTTCACTACCATGTTCAGCAATTGCAGAATCATGCAAAGATTCCTGGAAGGGCGAGTCTTCCAAATTCTTTACGTTAGTTTGAAGCTCAGAATATTGTGTAGGACAGATGGGCCACTGTAGGTTGCTGGCCAGCCTCGCTCTCTCCTCCCGTGCTGTAGGGTCATCCCAAATGATCTGTTCACTCTGGGAGGGCTCTGTGTTGATATCAGCAAGAGCTTGACGAGACTGCCTAAGGAACACATGGAGAAGGTGATGTTCAAACTACCTTTGTGATAGAGAAACCCATCTTGTCAAAATTCCTAATTCTCATGAAGATTAGCTCCTGTTGGAATTTTATTTCCTGAACTTGTTCTATTCAAATAACAGTATTAAACAAAATTTGTTCCAGTGTCTTAGGAAGAGCTAGTATATGCCCTATAAGTAATTTATTTTTAAAAAAAGCATTTTACTGAGTGTTTAGACTTTACATGACTGACAGGTTTCTTTGTCTTTGGGGAGGGAGGGGGGAAGAGAAGGAGCACCTCTTTCCTTGGTGCACCTCCCCTGCTCCCTTCTCTTGTGACCAAAACACAAAACCCCAAACAATGAAGAAAAAAACCTGTCAGTTATATTGAAATCTGATCACGTCTATAATACTATCTGTCCTAGAAGTGCCCCACAGGTAATTTTTTAGTAAACTGCAGTAGTTACTCTACCAATAATGTTGTGCATTCAGATTACCGGTATAAATTATCTGAACAATAACAATTTAATCCAAGCATTTATGTATTTATTTATTGCTTTTTGGTGAGGCAATCGGGGTTAAATGACTTGCCCAGGGTCACATAGCTAGTACGTGTCAAGTGTTTGGTCCGAGGCTGGATTTGAACTCAGGTCCTCCCGACTCCAGGGCTGGTGCTCTATCCACTGTGTCACCTAGCTGTCCCCCAAGCATTTATTAAGTACCTAGGTGTCAAGGACTGTGCTAGGTACCAGGGACACAGACAAAAAAAGAAATCATTTTTTTCCCTCAAGGAGTTTACGTTCTAGCAAATGAAAAAAACACGTACATGGATAAGTAAAGACAAAATACATTTACTTTTAGGCAGAGGGAAGAGAATAGAAGAGGCTACACTGATAACAACTGGGGAATGAGAAAAGGTCTCTTTCAGGAAGTGGTATTTGAGCAGAACCTTGAGGAGAGCCAGAGAAGAGCATTTCAGGCATGGGGGTAAACTGTCAAAACCAGGCCAGTCTGCGTGGTACACAGAATGGGTGAGGGAGAGCAACACTTATCTTAATGCCATCTGGAGCATCCCACAATGAGAATACTTTATAAATCAAATTGTTACAGGGAATAGCTAAAGCTCCTTGAGGATCCAAGATAGGTTATTCACAACAAAATATACTCTATGGTATTAGAAAGTGGTTTTATTCCTATCTATACCAAAGGTATATTTCCTCTTTAGCTGTTGCACAGTAAGCATAATTTTCTCTAACTACATCTATAGGGTCCTAGATTAAGAAAACTACCATCCATTTACTATGAGTCCTGAAAGTTTTAGTTTTCCTCACAGGCACAGGAATGCTGAGAAGCTATTCATTCTGACTCACCCCACCAGAATAATTATTGAATGGCATTAGAATTAATTTTTAAACAGGACTCGTTCTATTTAGTTTAGCTATCATTATTTAGTCCCTGACATGCCAATCATGATAAGACACTGATAATGCTGACTAGAGTAAATTTTAAAAAATTTCTAAATAATATAACGTTGAACACTAATAATAGTAAATATATATAGTGTTTTAAGTTTTTTGTGTTTAAATGTCTCAAAGTTCTATGATGCTTGCCGCTCTTAATATGCATTATTATCTTATTCTGCCATCAGAACAATCCATTGAAGTAGGTACCATTTTTTACAGATGAAATGGAGGTGAGATGACTTGCCCAGTGTCACACAGATAGTGTCTGAGGCAGTATTCTAACTCAGGTCTTTGCAACTCCGACTCCAACTATTTACTACACCATGCTGCCTCCTTAAAGGTGCTAACACATAAAACAGATGGGGGAAAAAAAAACCAACCAGTGTCTGGGTCTCCTCTGTCCCTTCCCCCCTGGACCTCCCCTCATGAGCCAGATACCGTAATGCTTCCAGGACTCGACTGCGGCCACTGCGTGCAGACCAAGCGTTGTCAGGAGTTGAAGAAGAGCTGTCGCAACCACTTCTGGAAAGGGAATTCCTTTGTCCTTGGAGTTTTACTACTGATGTGGCAGACATTATTTCCTGCAGCTGCTTTTGGAAGCTCTTCCTCATTTCCAGGGTCTGTGTTAGAGCTTGGAATAACAACAGAATCGCCATCTAAGGTTCATGTTTTATTTCCTTTTTTCTTTTTCTCAAATGGGGTTTGGAATGCATTTCCATTCAGGCTCTGGCTAAGCACAAATTCATTTATTCAGCATTTCATCAGCATCCACCTCATAGTATCATAGAATTAAGCCTGGATGAAACCAGGAAGATCATTCTTTTAGCCCCTTCATTTACAGATGCAGAAGCCTGTTCAATGACTGGCTCCACATCACACCAGATTCCAAACCAGGAATGCTCATTTCACTACCATATGGCATTAAGTGCTGGGATAACAAAAGCAGCAGAAACTCTTGCCTTTTGGGGTCTTTACATCCATTGAAAGCACATATAACACATGTGTAATAATCACAACACATAATAAGGTATAGGGATCACTCCCCTTCCTTTGAAATCTCATTCCATTTCTCTCTTCTCTGTTAAATAGGGACATTTCATCCCCCCAGTTCTGTGAAGACAAGAATAATGCTACCTCTAGCACCCAGCATGGCAGCTACTCTATTAAGAATTGTGGGACGGTGTGATGAGAGGATGGATAAATGATAGGTTAGTCCAAAGTAAAGACTGAGGTAACCCAATAATAAGTAGGTGTTAGCCTATTTAAGCCAGGTCATCAACAGTAGGGATCATTATGGATTTAGAGCTGGCAAAGGACTCAAGGTCAACTCATCAAACCCCCTCATCTTCTAACGGGGGAATCTGAGGCTCCAAGAGGTGATGTAACCTGGCCAAACAAGTGGCACAGCCAGGACTTGAACCCATGGCTTCTGACTCTAAATCTAGCATTTTTTCCATTTCTTTTTTCCCCCACTGAATGGACATTTTATTTAATTTTTGTACGTCCCTCAACACTTAAAATTTTTTTTTTTCAATCTGGGCAGGCCCATAGGTAGGTCTAATCTAATCTGTAGGACTAATACAGTACCATGAGGAATGACGCACCTAAAAATGTTTCTTTTTCAAAGTAACTCAAATTTTTAAAAAGAACTTTAAGTTTTGTCTTAAAGTCCTTTCCTCAAAACAACCCTGTGAGGTAGGTAGTACAAAGAGTATTAGCCTCATTCTACAGATGAAGAAACAGGCACTGAGAAGTTAAGTGACTTGACGGTGGAAATAAAGTTAGTTCCTTACAGTGGCATTTGAACCTCAGTACCTTGACTCCAGTACAGCACTGAATCTAATACTCAAACTGTGTCCTCGGTACACATTTGGCCAAAGGTCTGCAGATATATTTGGCAATATGGAGAAAAGATGGCCATTAGGTATTCGTGGAAAGAAGGCACTTTGTATTAAACATTTATATCATCTTTACATTGCTCTAATACTTCAAGGATTTCTGCTTTTCTCTGAGTATTCCCTTCAACAACATAGATCATGGACAGTCTTTTAAAAGTTACTGTGGCCAAAAAATTCATTATCTGGCAGACATCCTGGTAATTCTTTACATAAAAACAAAATAAAAAAGGTGTCTTTGTAAACTTACTTAGCTTTAGGCTATGACTATAGTTGGGAAACATGAAAATTTTACCTCCTTTGGGAATATTTGGTATTTCTCCATTTGTACTTGCCACTTCCTTCTGATCAATGGTCATATCTTCATTGTTTCCTTCCAAAGATAAATGGAGAAGAGGCTATTGGGGGAAAAAATACAATTTCTCAAAAGGGACCATTATTACATATATATATATATATATATCTATATTATATATATATACACACACACACACACACACACACACACACACACACACACACACACACACACTACATTATACATTCATCTTAGGTGTTAAATGTGTAGTCTACATTAAATACCTCATCATCATCTTTTGCCATTTTACTAGTTGATGGTGACCGACTGGTACAAAATCTGCTGTCTGGCACTGCACTTATATCCAGGCTCATTTTTGGATTGTAAGTATGTGGATAAAGAGATTCAGGAAGACGCCTGTATTCTTGGGCACTCTGCAATACAAACACAATCCTAACAATGCTGAAAAATTATATCAGACCCACAATGTTATAGAAGATACGGATAATCTAAATACTTCGTGTCTAAAATTAGAACAAAAAACTTCTACAAGCCTATAGTCTTGAAAGCTTACATGAAAATGTCTCCATGATGAAAGTAAATTTAACTGTTCTTCCTTTTTAAAAGGAAAAGTATACACTTAAGTACTAAATCTAATTCCAATGCTATGTTACTGTCACTGACACGGGAGTGCTTCTCTATATCAAACTAATATGCTGAACCAATTCTCAACAAACTACTAGAGAACAAATTTTTTCATCTGTGCCTCTTTTAATTTGTGAGAAGAACCTCAGGTAAAAGGGAATCTACCACTGAAGAACTAAATATTTAAGAAATAAGATTTAAGCTTATGACTCCATTAAATGAAAGAATAAAATGATTAATAATAATTAATATGCTCATTAAGCATCTACTCTGTGCCAAGCACTGTGCTATAATGCTAGATGAGCTTCAAAACTTAGATAAGAACATGGTTCCTGCTTTCACAGAGTTTATAGTCCACCATAAATACTATGATATATATTGCTATAATATGAACTATAGAATGAAATGCAGAGAATATGAGATCAGGCAAGAAAACTATGGCAGTGTCAGACTGTTGGGACATTAAATGTAAGCAGAACAGCATGTATTTAATCTCAGAGATGCTCAGAGTTGGAGAAGTCAAATTCCAATGAATCATTCCCCCTACAATACTGCCCTCTGTTTTCCCCTCAGTAGTTTCTTGAGAGCAAGAACTGTTTTTTGCCTTTCTTTGGTTCTCCAGCACAGTATGTGGCACACAGCAGGCACTTAACAAATGGCCGTAACTTGATGAATGACAGGGAGGACTCTTTACTTCCTTAGGCAGCCCAACTGACTTCTGGAGAGCCCTAATTGTTAGAAAGCTTTCTTATTACATTGAAGCTTAAATTTGCCTCTTTGAAACATCTACCCTTTGCTTGGAAGAAAATGGGGAACTCCTGATTTTCGTGCACAGAAGATGAATTTATGAATGAAAAAAAAAAAAAGGATGGACTTAAAAATCAGGAAAACTTGTGAAGAGTTTACTACCACACCTCAGGTGGGTGGTCAAGTCTGTAGTGGAGTGGTGGCAATAAGAATCAAAAAGGTGTGAGATGTTGTAGGTGGAGGATGTGCCTGTTTAGGGAAGGGAAGGCAAAGCAAGAGAAGAGTCAAAGAGAACACCAAAGTTACAGACAAGGGACATTGGATGGTCAGTGGCAGCAGGATTAGGGAGAAAGATAAGCTTTCTAGGGGACCAGAGTTTTATAATGTCAAAGAATTGCTCATGATAATCATAAAAGCTTATCATCAAACACATTTATATTTAATTGAAGTTTGCTGTTACTTTGGAACAAGTTTTGTTTATATTTTCATTTAACAGAAAGGGAGAAAAATGTTACCTACTTCTAAAAGCCAGTGCTCTGAAACAATGTGAATTCCTCTTTCTTTAACAGCCTTATATTCTCGATTAGTGTCATTTTGTCGCCCTTGATAGATGAAATGAGTCACAGTTTCATCAAAACTCCATCTATGATACAGGCAAATGAAATATAACTAAAAGAAGATACATAAATCAGTTTAATACCATTGCTGCTTGGAATAAGAATGCTTTTACATTCCAGAAACAAAGAAAATTTAACAACTATATAAAAAAAGTCTCTAAACAACTTAAGTGAATTGACTGCTATTCCCTTTTAACTTCTGACTTGAAGAAAAATCCTTGAAAAGTGTGGCAGGTCTACTTATAAAAGTTCAAATATATCAAAGAAAAAAGAGGGGAACGTTTAAAATTATTGAAAACAAGAAAATTTTTTCCATCACGGATGCCTAATAATAATATTTTCCTTCATTTCCTTTAGGTTTACCTAACAAGGGAACATCCATTAAGTAGCCATTTTTTCCTTAAAAGTTACAGGATTCTCCCTGTAACTTCCATTATAAGTTATCTGCATATTGCATATCAAGATGAAAACACAAATTTAAATTGTTCACACGAGTCACCAAAACAAAAGAATACAATTTGTGTTCTGTAATTGTCTGGAAAATTCACCTCAATTCCTTACCCTACCATTGCAAAAAGAAGGCTGTAGAATCTCTGTTTTAAAGTAGAGATTACTTTCTCAAACATGTCAAACTGTCTCATATGCCTAGAATTCACTCCTTCCTTACCTCTACTTCCTAGAGTCCCTCTCTTCCTTTTGGAAACAGTTCACTCGTCATCTTCTTTATGAAACCCTTTCCTGTTTCCCCAACTACTAATGTTCTCACTTCCAAACTACCTTGAATTTAACTACTTTGTATATATTCATATTTATTAACTTTATATTTATGTTATATATGTTTTAATATATAACTCTTGTCTCCTCCACTAGAACCTAAGCCTCTTGCAAGTAGAAAGTAGAAAGCCCAGTAGCACATTTCAGATACTTAATAAACACCTGTAGATTTGACTGACTGGTTCAAACATTTCCTTGCCTCAAGGCAAGGGTCTGGAGCAGATCATCTCTTACAGCCTCTTCAAATCTATGCTTCTAAATCATAAAATACTACAGAATGTTGGATAGGCAGAGATAGATACGGAAACAATTCTAACTCTTTAAGTGAGTAAACTGCCTATTTTGGGAACTCATAACCAACTTCCATGAAAGGCCCTTTGTCCATATTTCTGTTTAGATATTTTTCTAAGGCTAAGAAAAAACATTATATTAAGTATGACAAAAGCTACCTCAGGAAAACAGGGGACCAAGATGGTACAGTAGAAGGAAATTAAACAAGACTATAACTAAACAACTCATCCATTTGATGATCAGGAAATAAGATATAGATCCTTTTAGGGATGAAAGTGAAAGGCTTCAGACTCAACATAAAAGTGAAAGAAAAGCTATTCCTCACTGGTCTCAGCAGGAAGAAATTCTTCAACTGAAACCAACAGACTTCCAGGCTAAAATTAAAACAAACAAAACCCTCAAAACTCAAGCACTAAGAAAAAAAATCCATGTTGGTATAGGGGAAAAAAACCTCCAAAAACCAAACTACTGTTTTTGCTGATAATTAAAAAAGAAAGATTATGAAAGAAAAGGACCTCACTTCTTTCCTCCTCCCAGAAAAGACCTCCATTAGGCCTTTCCCATCAGAGAGGAGGGCATTCTTGGCTTTGACTGAAGATTAAAGAAAAGGCTTCTCTTCTTTCTCCTCATAAAAAGGAAAGGATTTCAACTAAAGCTGATGACAGTAGACGAGTATGTATGGGGAAGGAAAAGGCCTAAAAGACCATAAGGAAAGGAAAAGTCCTCAACTTCATTAACCCTCAGAGTACGGGACACCTAAAATTGAAATCCTAAGGCATGATAAGCACAAAAACAAGTAAAGAAAAAAAGGATTTTCATAAAGCCAGATGAAGGATTAAATTTGTGTATGACTATACCAGAATGCAGTCATAAAGGAAAATAATTTGTGTTGACCCACAGGGCTGCAAAACAGAAAAAGGAGGCAAAAGAGTTGCTGATAAACTGCAAGACTTTGTATAGAACTCTGGACATTCTCAAAAACAGAGTGTCTTCAGGATAAGAAAAGGACTTAAGTTGCAATTATGTCAACTGGGAAAAAATGTTTGGTAAAGAGAAAAAGCTATAGTTGTTTGAGCAAGGGTATGAAAACTGGGGCAATTTAGGGGAAATTTAGTAGTCTCTTGCAGGCTGCCTATGCATGTACATTCAGAGGATTCTTACGACAAAATTCCTTAATAAAACTTTTATCTTTTCTCCTCACTTTATTATTCCCATTAAATCTCCCCTTTCTCAAATTTTCCTATTTCTGTTGAAGGCACCAACAATTCAATTTTTTGACCCATCACAGAGATGACCAAAACATAAACCTGGACGAGGATAATAACTCAAAAATACCCATAATCAAAACCTCAAAGAAAAGGAAAAAAAACCAAAACAGTGTACTCACAAGAACAATTTAAATTTTTGGAGAATTGATGAAGGAATTTGATAAAAAATATAAAAGAAATGAAAGCTATGGAAGAAAGAACTGGTAAAGGATCAACAGCCTAATAGAAGAGTTAGTATAAAACCTTATCCTAGTGATAAATTCCCTAAAAATCAGAATAGTCCAAATGGAAATTAATGACTTCAGGAGACAAGAATTGTTAAACCAAGTCAAAAGAATGAGGAAACAGAAGGAAACTTAAGATTTCTCATATCAAAAACAATTGATCTGCAAAGATTAAGGAGAACTTAAGAATCATAATAGTACCCAAATCCTATGACAAAACTGCTCAGAAATATTAAAACAAGGGGGCAATGTAAAAAGGGAAAAAATCCAGTAAATCTCCTGAAAGAAACCTCAAAATGAAAATTCCCCAGAATGTCACTGCCAAAATCTTAAATTTCCAATGAGATGCTAGGGAAGTAGAAATAAGAACTGGCAGCTCACTGGATAGTGGGGTGAAGAACGAGAAGTCCTGGATAATACTCATCTTGCTAACCAGGAGAGTAGAAGAATGGTGGTGCCTTCAAGAGAAACAGGAAAATCTGGGAAAGGGGAGACTTAATGGGGAAAGATAATCAGTAAAGTTTTGGATATCTTAAGTTGAAGATGTCTCTTGGACATTCAGCTTGACATGTCCAAAAGGCAACTGGCAATCTCAGACTGAAACTCAGGGGAAAGACCTGGAGGCATGTATAAAGAGATGACCATTAAACCCATGGGAATTGATAACTTCTTGAGAAAGAGAGCAGAGGGAGATGAGAAAAGTGTCTAGAACAGGAAAAGGAGAACACCTACAGTTAGGGAGCAAGCTGTGGATGATGAATCAGCTGAGGAGACTGAAAGTGAACTCCAAGAGAGCAACGTCACAGGATATCCAGCAAAAGACAGTGGACAATAACATAAAATGAAGCAGATACAGCAAGAAGGGTTACAACTGAGAAAAGGCCATCAGATCTGGCAATTAAGAGGTCACAGATCACTTTGAGGAAGTCAGAAGCTGATTGCCAAGGGGTGAGGAGTAAGCAGAGGATGACAGCTTGAGGGAGGGAACAGGGTCCAGTGAAGGCCTTCCAAGAGTGGAGGAGACCCGGGCATATTTGAAGATAGCAGGAAAGAAAGAAGTTGATAGGGGGAGATTAAGGATTTGAGAATGAGGAAGGGTGACTGAGGATGCAATCTGTGAAAGAAGTCAGGAGGGCACGGGATGTATTATGAAATAAACACAAACCTGTAATCCGCCCCCGAGGGATGCTGCAATAGTATTTAGTTCACTCTGTTTCTTACTGAGTTTTTTACTAACACATAGAACTACGTGGTGAAGTGGTTTGGGGTCTTCCTCCTGTATGTAGGGGAAAAGAAAGATCAACCATAAATAATGTCTCAAATCACATTATTATATAACATCCCGTCCACTGTTAAGTAACCAATTCTACCTTCTCTGCTTGGGTATCCTTCAGCACAGGGCTGGCATTAAGAGCTACTGTGTGGCGAGTGCTATTTGCCAAAGCAAGTTTCAAGTTCTTGCCAATAACTTCAGAAAGGGGGGTACTCATTCTTCTGCATCGCTGACTGGGACCTAATGGAGTTTCCAAGGCTGCCAGTGCATCCTATTGATAAAGGAAACAGATTAATTTAGCTATCTCGTCACCTGGTTGTTTTACACCCCAGATTTTTTACTTAGCCTGAAATAAATAAAAATTCTACATATGACAAAGGGGGAAAAATTCTGATTTTGTGGCAGTCTTGTTTGAAGTACTATACCAGACTGTTTAAAAATCAAGCCTGCTTTAAAAAAAATTTTTTAACTCTTAAAAAAACCCCTCAACCCTCAAATAAATAAACAAACAAAAAGACAAATAAAAAAAGCCTGCAAAAATTTTACCAGGCTCTGCCATATTTATATTCACCAGGGCCCCAGAATGAAGTAACTGAAATAGGAAATATGTAATTATCACTTGCTTACTGCATGAATTAATATAAATCCCATTAGCCAAAAAAACTATAAGAGAAGCTCTCTATAGCACTGTGCAGTTTACAATATATCTTCATCACAACAACCTTTGCAGTAGAGCATTATTACCCCCATTTTAGATGAAACAGGCTCAGAGAAGTCAAATGACTTTTACAAGGCCCCATAGCTAGTAAATATTTTAGTATTTTGAAACCCTGGTCTCAGGTGCTCTAATGCATCAAGTTGCCTGCTTCTGAATATATTAGGAAAGGATACATATAAAAAATGGAAGGATGAATATAATAAGAATAGTCACAACTCATGTTAGACTGTGCTTTAAGGTTCACAAAAGAATTGGTTGTATAAGTATCAGTATCCCCATTTTACAGATGAGGAAACCGGGGCCAGAAATTTTAAGTCCCTTGTCTGTGGTCTCAAAGTTAGTAAGAAGTAGAGCTGGGATTCAAACCCAGGTCTCCTGAATCTAAGTCCAGCATTCTTTTCACTGTTATTTAACATAAGGGTAGTTAAAGTGAGCTAAAATGAGCCGAGGTTTGTGAAAAATGCTAGACATTAAAAAGGTTTTACTTTTAAAAAAATGATGAACAAGGCAGGTAAACTAGGAAATATGGCATATTTTTAAACAATAACAGAAAGGAGGCAGAATGACTCCTGTTTTGTCCCCATTTTCTTCATTGTGCGGAGAGAACTGATGAGAAACTGAGGCAAAGAGGTGGCAAGAAAATAGAGACCTCCCTCAACTTCAGGTCAGTCACATGCAAAAGCCCCTCTAGGAGCCACTGCTGGCCACGCTGGTTCTTGCATAGCACAGTGCCTGGCACAGAGGAGACTCTATTGGTGCTAACTGACTGACTGACAGATTTGTATGATCACAGAACTCCTGCTGGTTATATCTAAGACGTCTTGGAGAAAAAGAGAGTAATTCCAAGACCCAAAAGGGAAGAAAAGGGCACAGTTAAAATCTGGATAAATACGCTTGATGTCATTCAAAATGTAGACGAAACAGATAAAAGGTCATCACAAAAAGCAAGCACAAGCTCACTTTGAATGGGTCATCCAAAATGAATTTCCTTTTTATTTAGCATCTCTGGACTACACACAGACTGGGAGAAATTACAGATACAGGACTTCTTAATTTCAACAAGGCACTTGACAATTTCTTACAGTATTCTTTAAGCTGGTTGGGAATATAGGCCATCTCCAACTGGTGCTTATGTAGATTTGATTACTTATTTTGACAGGAAAAAGCACTCCAAATTCCAATGTTAGAAATAGTAGCTAGGTTCCTAAATCAATCCTCCCAAAGTCTGTTTAACATATTACTATTTCTGAAGTATACTAGTGGTAGAGAACCTAACCACCATGTACAATAATGATTCTTTAGGTAAATATATTTAGAATTCAAATTTGCATTTCCAGTAACGAGGGTCGGATCTCTCTCCCTTCTTGGTTTTAGGCACAGGGGTTGACTACGTAGTTAGGTGAATTTCTAACTGTCTGAACACACATGCCAAAACAAGACATTTGTGTGCCCCAGGTTATTAGGTTTGAAAATTGTGGCACTATACATTATAATCCATTGGAAGTTTTAGACCACCATTCCAGCAGATCTGAATTGACTTCTAAAAAAAATACTGATGGCTTACGGAGAACGAAGTTTTCTGACATTAAAAATCTGTTTTTAAAAACACAAGTATTCCTTGCTGGGCTTTTCTTGATGCTCTTCTCTAAGAAGCCAACTATTTTGACATCTTCAGGACCAGCTCTTTCTTTTTTTGTTTTGTGAGAGTATTTTTTATTTAAATATATAAATGTATTTATTTTTAGTTTTCAACATTTACCTCCACAAGATTTTGAATTCCATATTTTCACCCCATCTTGCCCCTCCCCCCACCCCAAGATGGCATGCATTCTGAATACCCCTTCCCCTAGTCTGCCCTCCCTTCTATCTCTCCCCCCGCCTTCTCTTATCCCCTTCCCCTTCTATTTTCTTGTAGGGCAGGATAGACTGTACTTCATTTCCTGTATTTCTTATTTCCCAGTTGCATGTGAAACATTTTTTTTAAACATGTGTTTTTAAAACTTTGGGTTCCAAATTTTCTCCCTTCCTCCCACCCCACCCACCCTCATTGAAAAGGCAAGCAACTCAATATAGGTTGTACATGTGCAGTTATGCAAAACACTTCCATATTAGACATGTTGTGAAAAACTAACTCTGTTTCCCTTAATCCTATCCTGCCCCCCATTTATTCTATTCTTTCTTTTGACCCTGTCCCTCCTCAGAAGTACTTCCTTCTGATTACCCCTTTCCCAATCTGCCCTTCTCTCTATCATCCCCCTCCTCCCCTATTTTCCTATAGGGTAAGACAGATTTCCATACCCAATTTAGTGTGTATGTTCTTCCCTCCTTAAGCCAAATCCTATGAGAATAAGATTCCTCATTCCTCTCACCTTCCCTGTTTCCCCTCCACTGTAAGAACTTTTCTTGTCTGTTTTGTGAGATAATTACCCCATTCTACCTCTCCCTTTCTCTTCTCCTAGTATAATCCCTCTCACCCTTAATTTTATTCTCCAGATACCCCTTCATCTTCAACTCACCCTGTGCCTCTATCTATCTACTATACATATAATTTTTCCTCCACTACCCTAATACTGACAAAGGTCTCATGAGTTATAAATATCATCTTTCCATGCAGGAATGTAAACAGTTCAGCCTTAATAAGTCTCTTATGACTTGTCTTTCCTGTTTACCTCTTCATGTTCCACTGGAGTCTTGTATTTGAAAGTCAAATTTTCTATTCAGCTCTGGTCTTTTCATCAGAATGCTTGAAAGTCCTCTATTTCACTGAATGACCATTTTTTCCCCTGAAGGATTATACTCAGTTTTGCTGGGTAGGTGATTCTTGGTTGTAATCCTATCTCCTTTGCCCTCTGGAATATTATATTCCATGCCCTGCGTCCTTAATGTAGAAGCTGCTAAATCTTGTGTTATCCTGATTGTGTTTCCACATACTTGAATTGTTTCTTTCTGGCTGCTTGCAATATTTTCTCCTTGACCTGGGAACTCTGGAATTTGGCTACAATATTCCTAGGAGTTTTCCTTTGGGGATCTCTTTCAGGGGAGATCGTGGATTCTTTCAATTTCTATTTTGCCCTCTGGTTCTAAATATCAGGGCAGTTTTCCTTGATAATTTCTTGAAAGATGATGTCTAGGCTCTTTTTTTGATCATGGCTTTCAGATAGTCCAATAATTTTTAAATTCTCTCCTGGATCTATTTTCCAGGTCAGTTGTTTTTCCAATGAGATATTTCACATTGTTTTCTAATTTTTCATTCTTTTGGATTTGTTCTACATGTGTGATTTCTCATAAAGTCACTATCTTCCAATTGCTCTATTCTAATTTTTAAGGAAGTATTTTCTTCAGTAAGCTTTTGGACTTCCTTTTCCATTTGGCCAATTTTTCTTTTTAGGGCATTCTTCTCCTCATTGGCTTTTTGGACCTCTTTTGCCATTTGGGTTAGGCTTTTTTTAAGGTGTTATTTTCTTCAGTATTTTTTTGGGTCTCCTTTAGCAAGCTGTTGACTTGTTTTTCATGATTTTCTTGCATCACTCTTCAGTTTTTCCTCTACTTCTCTTACTTGCTTCTCAAAATCCCTTTTGAGCTCTTCCAAGGCCTGGGACTGATTCATATTTTTCTTGGAGGCTTTGGATGTAGGAGCTTTGACTTTTTGTCTTCTTCTGGTTGTATTTTGATCTTCTTTGTCACCAAAGTAAGATAATATAGTCTGACTCTTTTTGCAGTGCTTGCTCATGATCCCAGCCAACTACTTGAGTTTTAAACTCTTTGTTAAGGTAAAGTCTGCTTCCAATGTGGAGAATGTACTGTCCCAAGCTTGGGGTTTGTATAGCTGTTTTCAGAGATACTTGTAGGGACCTGTAAATTTTCAGTTCTTCCAAGGTGGTATGATAAGGGTCGAGGTGTTTACTCTTTTCCTGGCCTGGCTTGGTCTTTAGTGACCACAAGCAGTCTTTCTCTCTTGGAACTGTGAGGAGGTTTCCTCTCCACAGCCACTACAAGCTCCACCACGCCAGCGCCCCTCTTCACCCCAGGACTACCACCCAGAACTGTGACCCAGATCCAAACACGGGCAAAGCAAGAGATTCCTGCCTCAGCACCAGCAAAGAGATCCCTGCAGTCCCCCTCTGATCAGCCACTTGATTCCCCCTCAGTCTGTGGGGCGGAAGCTCAGGACGCAGCCACCACCCCGGTGCCCACGCTGTGCTCTCTGAGCTCTGGAACTGGCTCTGAACTAGCTCTTCTCTCACCACAAGAACAGACTTTTCCCACTGACCTTCTAAGTTGTCTTTGGCGTTCGTGGATTGAGGAGTCTGGAAGCCGCTACAGCTGCCTGTGATTCAGTCCTCTGAGGCCTGCTCTAGGTTCACTGCAGCCTGTGCACCCACTCTGAACTGCATTCCTCTCCCCACCCGGCGAGATATGCCTTTCCAATCAACCATCCAGGCTGTCTTGGGCTGCAAATTTGTTTTACTCTGTCTTTTTGTGGGTTCTGCTGCTTCAGAATTTGTTTAGAGCCATTTTTTTGTGGGTATTTGGAGGTGTTTGGGGGAGAGCTCAAGTAAGTCACTGCTTTCACGCCACCATCTTGGCTCTGCCCCCAGGACCAGTTCTTTCTTAAAAGAATGATAATCAAAATCAATCAATACAAAGGGCTTTGCCCTTACTTGTTTTTCCAATATTTTTCTCAATAACTTGAAGACATAAACATGCCAAATGTGTATATGATACAATATCAAGCACAAAATTTTTTGTATTTAGTACTATGGACGACTCAAAAAATCAAAATTATCTGAACAAAAATTATCTAAACATTAGAATCATGAGCTGAAAACAGTGAGATGAACTCTAAAAAAGTGCCAGCACTTAAAATTGACTGAATAAGTATTGGATGGGTAAAAAAAAAACCTGGCTTAATATCATAGGGAAAAATTCATGCAGAAAAGGTCTAGGGAGTTTGAATCACTACTGTCATACACTTGTAAAAAAATAAACTAAATTATTGCATTACTAAATTAATGCAACATCCAGATTAAGAAGGTTAAATAGTTACACTGGATTCGGGATTGTTAGAGAACATTTGAAGTATTGTGGCTCTTGCCTGACAAACACTGGTTTTTTTATAAAGATCTTTTAGCTCAATATAAAGAACTTTTTTTTGGCTGTCCAAAAACAGAATGGGGTACTTTGTGAAGCAGTAAGTACCCAATTGTTAGAAGCATTCTCCCAGAGGTGCTACATGGCTACAAATCATGAAACACCTTGACCTCAGAAAAATAAGAACTGCAGGTAACCTAGAGGGAAATGGAAAAACACATGGTATTTAGAAGGCCACAGCATGTTTTCAAAAATGACTTGTGACAGAACTGTTGTAAAGACATTATCAAGGAAATTTATGACAAAAAAATGGCAGGCTAATCATGTAAAAACAAGAGACGATAGATGGGAAACCCCAGGAGTGTCACCCCTGAGATAAGCAGAGCTAAGATTTTTTTTTTAAATCAAAGAAAGACCTCTAGATGGCAGAGTAAAGGCAAGAGACTCATCTGAGCTCTCCCCCAAACCCCTCCAAATACCTTTTAAAAATGACTCTAAACAAATTCTAGAACAGCAGAACCCACAAAAAGACTGAAACCAATTTCCAGCCAAAGACAACTTGGAAGGTCAGCTGGAAAGGTCTACTGCACCTGGGTGAGAGTGAAGCGCAGTCCATCGTAGGCCATGCCAGCATAGCCCCGGCCACAGCAAACCAGGAGCAGGCCCCCAGATAAATGCATCAGTAGTGGGAGCGGCAGCTTCTGGAGCTCTCAGCCCACAGACAATAAGGAAAATGAACAGCTGGTCAGAAGAAGACTACAGAGGTCTTTTTGCCAGCACCGGGGCAGGACTCTGTTGCTTTGCCCATACCTGGATCCAGGTTGCAGTCCTGCATGGCAGTTCCAGGGTGAGAAGGAGCACAGCAGAGCTCGTGGCCACAGTGGAGGGGTGACCCCTCATAGTTTCAGGACAGAAAAGAGTGCTTGTGGTCGCACACAGACCAGAGCACAGGCCAGGAAAGGAGCAAACACACGTCTCCTTAGATCATATCACCTTGGAAGAACTGAAATTTACAGGTCCCTAGAAGTATCTCTGAAAACAGCTACACAAAAGTCTTGAAGCTTGGGACAGTTCGCCCTCCACCCTAGAAGCAGAGCCCTATTCTGACAAAGTTAAAAATCAAGTAACAGGCTGGGAAACAAACAATGAAAAAAACTCTGACTACAGAAAGTTATTATGATGACAAGGAAGATCAAAACATACACTCAGAAGAAGACAACAAAGTCAAGGCTCCTATATCCAAAGCCTCTAAGAAAAATATGAATTGGTCTCAGGCCACGGAAGAGCTCCAAAGGGATTTTGAAAATCAAGTAAGGGAAGCAGAGGAAAAATTGGGAAGATAAATGAGAGTAATGCAACAAAATCATGAGAAACAAGTCAACTGCCAAGGTAAAGGAGACACAAAAAATACTGAAAAAAATAACATCTTAAAAAACAGACTAGGCCAAATGGTAAAAGAGGTCCAAAAAACCAGTGAGGAGAAGAATGCCTTAGAAAGCGGAATTAGGCAAATGGAAAAAGAGGTCCAAAAGCTTACTGAAGAAAATAATTCCTTAAACATTAGAATTGAGGAAATGGAAGCTAATGACTTTATAAGAAATCAAGAAACAATCAACCAAACCAAAAGAATGAAAAAAATAGAAGACAATGTGAAATACCTCACTGGAAAGACAACTGACCTGGAAAATTGATCCAGGAGAAATAATTTAAAAATTATTGGACAACCTGAAGGCCATGATCAAAAAAAGAGCCTAGACACTATCTTACAAGAAATTATCAAGGAAAATCGCCCTGATATTCTAGAACCAGGGGGTAAAATAGAAATTGAAAGAATCTACTTATCACCTCCTGAAAGAGATCCCAAAATGCAAAATCTCAGGAATATTATAGCCAAATTCCAGAGTTACCAGGTCAAGGAGAAAATACTATAAGCAGCCAGAAAGAAATAATTCCAAGTACCATGAAGCCATAATCAGGATAACACAAGATTTAGCAGCCTCTACATTAAAGGATCAGAGGACTTGGAATATGATATTCCAGAAAGCAAAGGAGCTAGGATTACAACCAAGAATCACCTACCCAGCAAAACTGAGTATAATCCTTCAGGGGAAAAATGGACATTCATTGAGACAGAGGAATTTCAAGCATTCTTGAGAAAAGACCAGAGTGGAACAGAAAATCTGATTTTCAAATACAAGACTCAAGAGAAGCATAAAAAGGTAAACAGGAAAGAGATATCATAAGAGATTAATAAAGTTAAAATGTTTACATTCCTACATGGGAAGATATTTGTAACACATCTTTTCTCATTATTAGAATAGTTAGAAGGAGGATACACAGACAGAGGGCACAGGTATAAGTTGAAAATGAAGGGATAATATCTAAAAAATAAAATTACAGGGTGCGAGAGGAATGTATTTGGAGAAAGAAAGGGAGGTAGAATGAGGTAAATTATCTCACATAAAAGAGTCAAGAAAAAGCTTTTACAGTGGAGGGAAAAGAGATAGAGGTGAGGGGGAATGACTGAACTTTACTCTCATCAGAATTGGCTCAAAGAGGGAATACATACCTAAGTGGGTATAGAAATCTAATCTACCCTACAGGAAAGTAGGGGGGAAGGGGAGAAGAGAAGGGGGGGATGACAGAAGGGAGGGCAGATTGGGGGAGGGGAAGTTAGAAGCAAAGCACTTTTGAGGAAGGACAGGATGAAAGGAGAGAGAGGATAGAATAAATGGGGGGGGCTCTGATAAAGGCTATGTTTTCTTTCACAACATGACTATTATGGAAGTGTTTTGCATGACTGCACATGTATAACCTATATCAAATTGCTTGCCTTCTCGATGGGAGGGGATGGGGAGGGAAGAGGTGAGAAAATTTGGAACTCAAAGAGTTTTAAAAACGTGTGTTAAAAATTATTTTTACATGTAACTGGGGAAAAATAAAACTAAAAAACAAACAAACTGAGCTTCAAAAAAAAAAGACCTCTAGTGTATAAGGTAGATTTTCTACATGGACAAGAATTGCATAGAATAAGAAGGCATAAAAAGATTATGATCTGAATGGTATAGGAACATTGACACTCTGGAACTCATAAATTCAAAAAAATTAAACTAGAGGGACCCCAGAGGAACACAAACGGATTTGGAAATAAAATATTTACAAAGGTTAAAAGATGAGGATGTAACTCTAGAAAAGCAAAAACTTAGAGAAGCATTGAGTATACCATCTTCAAATACTCAAACACCTGTCATAACACAGCATATATGCTTTATGTATAAGGTATTAGTTAACAACTTTAGTTTTACACACACACACACACACACACAGCTTTACTTAATAACTCACATTTAAAAAGTGCCATCCTCACAGAAATCTATCATATCAGATAGGTTTTATTATCTCCATTACAAATGAAGAAATCAAGGATCTGAAAGGAGATTAAATACTTGACCTTATAATGATAACACAGCTGGTAAGAGTCTGAGGCAGGATTTAAATTCAAGTGTCTTGACTCCAAGTCCAATGGTCTACCTACTATGCAACACTGCCTCTCTATAAGGCAGTACTATGAAAAATGGGTGGAAGCTGTTACAGGGAAGTAGATAATGGCTCAGAATAAAAGAAAACTTCCTTTGTTTGTCTAACAATGGAATGAGGTACCTGGTGAATTGGGGAATTGCCCATTACTGGAATTGTACAAAAAGTAGCTGGAGGATGACAAGTCAGGGATATGGTAGAAGGGATTCCTTCATTAGACTAAATGACTGGAGCAGATGATGTCTAAGGTCTCTTCCATCTCCAAAATTGTATGATTCCATATTATGTATGGTATAGGTAGGTCATCATTGCAATTTTTAATTAAAATCCTGATTTTCCCATAGTATTGTTTCTTATGACTTTACCCTATTTTTTAAAAACAGGGTTCTTGGGTCCATGACTGGAAAGGGGAACTTTCTTCTATCAAAAGCCACTGACCAACAGGGAAAAAAAAAATTGAGGCACATTAGTAAAAAGCAATTTTAATTTAGTAGTGTTTTTTGTCTTTTCTAAACAGAAATGTCAAATGTTTCACTCACTTTAAAATTTAAGGAGTATAAAATATAAAATTCTATTAAAAATGTATAACAAATAATTTTTAATATAGAGTATGTCAGCCATCTAAAGATTGGCTAGTCATCCAGAGCCCCTAGACTTCCAGAACTGCTCTCAACTTAGAGGTAGCTGAACAAAGAAATAAGACCCAAAGATTATATTTTATACCCAGACTTGTTGGTTTACTGAATAGAAGATGGTATATGTTCAAAAGCCCAGTTTTTTTATAATAAAGGATGAGAAAAAAAGACAAAACAGAAAGACAAAAAACATGTGAAGGAAAAGAGGTAAGAGCTGCAAAGATCTGCAATGATGAGTATGAAATATTTTAATAGCAGAAAGAGGCCACTGACTAATACAAAAGAAATAATAATTTTGCATTAGTGAAATACAAGAGTGAAAATTATATTCACTTCAATACAGTGCCCTTGAAGGTCTTCATTATAGTCCTACCTTCAAGATAGGACACTACTACCTTGTGTGCCCAGAAATACCCACTTGTGCCTTAATAAAATGGCCATAAGTATTAATGATAGCTTACCTTCACATGGTACTTTAAAATTTGCAAAACACCTCGTACATTCATTAACTCATTTGATAAGACACCTCAACTATGTAAGTGTATGAACAGATAGCTCTTGTCTAACAACACACAGCCTTTAGCAGTGGAGCCAGAATTCAGAATCAGGGCTAGAACTGACCTGAATAATCATGTGGTTCAATCTCTTCATGTTATAGACGAGGAAACTGATTTAGAAAAGTGAAATGATCTGCTTCAAAAACCACACAGAAGACGTGGGATTAGAACCCAGGTCTCCCGACTGATGAGCTTTTCAGTAGTCCATCACAATTACTCCTTACTGCTACTATTCTGAAAGTTTACTACTTTTGAAGCTGTAATGTACTATGGACTATCTAAAAACTATAATGTACTAGAAGCTAAATCAACAACATTTTTTATCTTCTCTTGTCTTGTTCAGATAGTGTTAATAATCCAAATTCACTTGCTAACACTTTTGGGAACATCTATGGCACTACATAAGGAGTAATGGAGCATTTGGTGTTAACCATTCAAACTAAAAGGCTGACGATATTAACCAATGAATTCTTACCTTTACATCAAAAGAAGGTTTGAAGAGTTTGTCTTTGGACAGAAATTTAGATGGCGTGTCAAGGTGCAGTGAAGGCTCTTTCTGAAGTGGCTGTACTTCAATAGGGGGACCCGAGGACTTTCTAGTGTGTTGTGAGATCACAGTATGAAAAGTTTTACTCCGGAATCTGTTTACATCTAAAGGTGTAACAGCTGCTCTTCTTTCGGGTTCCAGGACTGTACTAGAATTCTCTGAAGTATCTGAATAAGTCTTGTCTACTGTCATCTGAGTTTCAAAACTTTCATCTGCAGGATTGAAAGAAATAATACAAACATGAACCAATAATGCCCTCAACCCCAACCCCCAGTCTAAAACCTAAAATTCTATCAAATACATCAACCTTAAGTACGGCCCATCTATTTTCTTTTTTCCTTGCCATCTTTTGTTTTTGTATACATTATTTCTGGATATAACAGCCTCATCTGCCCCTTATAACAGTTAAGCCAAGCTCAGTGACATCTGATAATGGATGCAACATTCCACACCCACAGTGACCAACACCCTTCCATGGAAAGGAGGGAAGTACATTACACTTATTTTATTACACCCTTACAATAACAGGGTAGCTTGCAGTAAATGAATGTGTATTGGAACAGGCTCACATCTACATCACTGAAAAGTTATTTCAGAAATTGTGTTGGCTCAATCCATCTCTAGGAAAAAAAAAAAGGAGAGTACTCTTTCAGTAACATTCTTTAGCAATTTGTATATAATTTGTATACAATTTACAATACAATTATATACAAAATACAATTTGTACTGTATAATTTGTATTTAATTAATATAATTTATACATCTTTCTATAACTAAAGTCCAAAATATAGTGTGCTCTCTTTTACTCAACTTCTTTTCATTATTATTATGCCTGAATGATACTCACAAGATGTCTCATGCCTGCAGGTAAAGTGTTAAATGTCTGCAAGTCATTCGCAGAATCAAATATTTAGCTAAGGTTGCTGCATATTTATGACTACAGAGGATGAAAGCATGGGTTGCTTATGTTTTTGGAGAAACAATGAAAGCTTAATAATTTGATCAAAATTATTATGTCCTCATGTCATATTTGTTGAATTTCCCGACAACTGTCTTGGGAAATGTGTCCTGTTAAGACAGCTATTCCTAGCACTTTTCTCAAACTCTGACTTTTCAAATAACACCATTGAGGAGATGTTACAGAGCAAGGATTCTTAACCTGGGGTCTGTGAACTTAAAAATAAATTTTCTTCTATTTTAATATAATTGTTTTCTCAAGTAAGCCTATGTTTTTTACTTTAAGCATTTAAATTATTCTGAGAATAGGTCCATAGGCCACGGGCATCAGCAGACAACCAAAGGTATCCACGACGCTAAAAGTAGAAGACTTCTAACAGAGAGGGTTCCCATTCCATTTTATTTATTTATTTTTTGCTAGGCAATGGGGTTAAGTGACTTGCCCAGGGTCACACAGCTAGTAAGTGTTATGTGTCTGAGGCCGGATTTGAACTCAGGTCCTCCTGAATCCAGGGCCAGTGCTGTATCCACTGCACCACCTAGCTGCCCCCCATTCTATTTTAATTGCATGATGGCAACACTAAATAGAACCCAGACCTTCCATTCTTACCACCTGTTCTACGTTTCTAACACAGCAATTTAAAAATTCTTTTGAGAGACTATGGAAACATCCTAAGTTGTTGTGTATCTTGGGGGTTACATTATGAAAATTATCTGCACTATATTTCCAACCCCAAAGAAAATTTAAAAGAGTAACCTATTAGGCTTTAACTGGACTTTAAAATACAAGTGCTGCAAAAGCAAAAATCAAAGCTATTTCCTAGGACAGAGGCCCAGTATACCTCAGGATCCCTCCCACCAAGTTGTTCTGCTCCAGCAATAGAATGTAAGATCTATGGGAACAGTGGCTGTTTTCATTTTTGTTTTTTGAGTACCTTGCACATAGTCATTTGATAAATCAATGCTGCTTTGAGTGAGTTTCATTTGTAAAATAAGAGGGTCTGAATTAGTACATCTATGATCCCATGAATCAACTTATCACAGAAATATTCATAACAAAATAAAGTCAAATTGGCAACCTTGTCTGCGTAGATTTCCAACCATGAACTTGCATTCATCTGCTCTCTTTCCCAACTTAGCAGTCTCCAATATCCAAGCCATAGACACTGCAGGTAATCCCCACTTTTCTGCAGCGTGATATTTAGAACCATCTGGTTGTTTCACTACAAGATGAGTACTGGCAAACATGTCATTCTTTTCACTGTCCTTGCGCACAAAGAATTCTTGAACTCTGAAATTGTTAAGAGTATACATTCAGACATTTAATAATCTGACTTGCCTAATACAATAATTTGTCTAGGCTGGAAACAAACAATAAGGGATGCTGCTGAACAAGATATAATTAAGTTCCTCTAACTAAAAAACAAAAACTAAAATGCTACAAAAATTATTAATAAAGACAATCACTGTCACTAAAAAAAAGAAAATGCAAATGTTCCCACAAGTAATAAATTTTTTTTTAACTTATGCACTGATCCACCTACTTACCTTCACTCTTCTAGCCAAAGGCACATGAAAAGCAAGCAGAACAGAGAGCAATAATAATTTATTAATAGACTAACAATAATATTTCCTATCCATGAAGCTGTTCTCAACTTTTCCAAGAGCTTTCACATACAAATCCCATTTGATCTTCACAACAAGGCAGTGGTAGGGTAGGAAAGAATTTATCACCATTTTACAGGTGAGAAAACTGAGGCAGACTGATGTTAGGGACTTACCTACTGACAAAATGAGAACTGGGTAGAAGAGAAATAAGGTAGTGGGATGGGAGCAGCAGGATGCCTTTGTGCTAGGACACCCAAATGTGCAGAAAGCTTGGAAGCATACAGACAAGAGAACAAACAAAATACAAGCACACCCAAATTGCTTTATGCCTATCTGAAATAGGAAAATGAATACTGGATGGGAGTGTTCAGATTATCTGCCTGAGAAAATGTGAACAGTTACCTAAAAAGCTCACATTTTCTCTTCACGTTCCCATCTGGGGCTAGGAAAAGCATATTCTGAAGTAATTTTCCAAATTAGTCTGATAACCATGTAGCAGCTTACTGAAAGGCAACGTGGTCTACAGAAAGAAATGTAAAAGCCTGGATGGAAGTCCCAATGCTACCACACACTGAACCTGTACAACCACAGTCAAATCATCCCTGTGCCTTGTTTTCTTCATCTCTAAAATGTCAATACTATCTGCTTTTGAGAAGTTTTTCTTCCATGAAGTAATTATTAATCCATTTTTTGGGTTTGTTTTCCACATCACTTTCATTTCCAAAGACATTCCTGCTCCCTCCCTTATCTGGCTAGCAAGTTCTTATAAGGAAGATAGAAGAAAATGGGGGGGGGGGAACCAGTTCAGCAAAACGTCATGTTCCCAGTATCCAACAGTATGTAATAATATTCTACACTCAGAGTTCCCCCAACTCTGCAAAGAAGGAAGGGAGCTGCATGTTTTCATCTCTCCCCTGGAGTAGAGCTGAAGCCATTCTAACTGCAAAACTTTCATTTTCTTTTTCTTTCTTTCTTTTAAGGCTGCAGTCATTGTGGGGACACTGTTTTCCTGGTTCTGCTTCCTTCATCTCTGCATCACTTTGCATAAATCTTCCCAAGATGTTAACATTTTACTGGGGAAAGGGCAGAGAGGGGCAGACAGGGAAAGGACACAGGTAAGTAAAAAACACAGTAGGGACAGACAAGAGAGGCAAAGGAGAGATCTAGACAAAGCTTAATAGGATGAAGAGTGGGTGAGAGAAACCAGGGAAGGACACCTAGAGGAGGGGAGGGGAGCTGAATACTAAAGAAAAACCCTCAACGATGGAGGTAAGAAAGGACAGCAAGTAAGGCACAGGGATCACAGGGCTGGAATGCACTGTGGCAGAATGGCAGATCCAGCTTGGGAGAGAAGAAGAATGTGTAAGAGGGAGTGTTAGGACCTAAGGTCACAAAAGAAAACTTGGAAGTTGAATGAGAAGCACCTTAAATGCCAGGCTAAGGATCTTGTATTTTATACTACAGAGGGAACTGGGAGTCACTGAAGGTTTCTGAGCCACTGAGTGAGTGACAGACTCAGATCTGTGCTTCAGAGACATTATTCTTGCAGCTGAGTGAAGGACAGATTGAAGAGGGAAGAGCCTGGAGTTAGGGAGGCTGAATGGGGGCTATTACAATGGTTCAGAAGAGTAGGTAATCAAAGCCTAAACTAGGGTAGTAGCAATATGACTGGAGGAAAAGAATGAGCAAAAAGCACTATGGTAGGAGCTGAGAATCTAAACAGAAAGGTGGGACAGTTCCTGCCTCAAGAAGCTCCCATTCTAATTAGAGGAGACAAAGTTTGTTCTAGAAAATCATAAGAATGGTGACTGGTACCATCACTAGGGCTGTCTATGCCCTTCTAGAATTACTAGCACTAGCAGAGGAGAGCACTATGTTAGCTGGCATAATATGCAAGATAGATGGAAGAGAAGTATAGTCTTGGAGTAGCTACAGAGTGTAAGTTAGATGGATTTGCTCTCATTCACACCAATCAGGATAGCACTAGTCCTGGACTGGGTTCCAAAGGTGAGGAGAGAGTGTGGAGGAGCAGGGTAGATGACAACATTTCTGAGGAGAGATGAATATGAAGGGGACAGATGCAAAAGCTGTTGTAAAGAAAGACTTGGTAAGTTGCAGGAATGATTAGATATGGAGAGCTGAGAGAGAAGATGCCTTTGGAGTTTCAAATCTCGGTGCCTGGGAAAATCATGAAGCCACCAGCAGAAACAGGAGTTTTAGAGGTGGGGCAGGTTTGAGGGTGGTTAACCCTAATTTCCATTCAGTTTTGGACATGTAAAATTTGAGGTGCAAATAAGACATTCATTCAGGTGGAGATAAGGTAGCCTGGAATGGAGCACAAGCATAGGTCAAATTCAGTGATTCATACCATAGTTTATGCGGCTTGTTCAAACAGCATTCCCTTTATGTCCTTACTTTACACATGTATATTGTATTCATGGACAAAGACAAATTCTACTTTGCAGGTTTTAGAGTACACCAAGGATACATGCTAATGGGAAGACATACCTTGCTCCAAGCAGGCTTGCTAAGTATACCAAGGAATCTTTCTCTGCTCCAACAAACTGGCTGAATGAAAGAACACAATTTTCTAAAGGATTACCACTTCCTTCCAATACTGGTACTGGTGTGAAGAGTGGATTTGATTCCGGGTCAAAAAGATTTTGTTTTTCAACACAAGTAATCTTACAAGAGAGAAAACAAAAATAGGAATAAGGTATCATGGTGAAATGCAGGTTCAGTTAAAAAATTCTTGTCTAGATGGGAACCATTAATTATATCTTAGTGCAAAATATGATTTTATTTATTCTCAATAAAATTTTAATCTATATGTATTCACACATACATATACATACAAACACACACACCTTTACTGAGAATAAATAAGGAAAAAACTTCAATTAAGAAGTAAACAAGCATAGTAGATAGAGAGCAAGCCTTGGAGTCAGAAAAACCTGGGTTCAAGTTCTGCCTCTGATATCTAATGCCTGGGTAACCCTGGGCCAATCACTTAACTTCTGAGAATCTTAGATGTTAATAAAGGGAGTTTCCTAATTAGAAGTTCACTAGAGCAATGAAATAACAGGTCTGATTAAAAAAAAAATTCCCTCCAGCACACAGAATAAAGAATATTAAAGCTAGTTCATTAGATGAGAATATTAACAATCATCAGATTGGCCCTCATTTTAGGTCACCAAACCATGCTTTACAATTGCATCTCTCTGCACCTCCTTCTCCCCCAAAGAATGGTCACTTTTTAAACCAATTTCTTCTTAAATTAGAATATCTGCTTTGCTTCTGAATTCTAACTCAAGTGCTCAGCATAAAATCTATCACTTTACTACACCAGAACTATAGATGCAAAAACAATCAATAACCAATGTGTTCATGGGCTATCCTTCAATCACAAATTCTGATCATTGTCTATTTCTAACAATGTTACTTGCTGATGTTTCAACTGCTACAGTTTCCTCTTACCAGCCATGTATTTGTAACAACTTCTCCTACAGTTGACTCCACTTCACACCCCAGTAAAGGAACCACAGCATAGTCAGCAATAGTTCTGCTTTGGAGGGGCAGAATTTTTCCAGCATTTTCTTTAATAACGTTGACAACGCAAGATTCATCTTCTTCACTAAAACCCACAACAAGGAACTTCTTCCGGCTAAACAAACCTTCAATAATTGTAGAAGTCTCAGGCAGTGAATTGTGGCTGAGGAAAGACAGGTTATCCCCTTGTACAGTAGAATGAGTGGAATCATTAAAGACCCCAGTTTCCGACTTCTCACCTTCATCTGAAAAGAGAGAGGAAAAAATTTTATCAATGGGATCAAATTCAAATTTCTACTATAATTTGCTGCTGAAGTTACATAACTGTTACATTAATAGTCACATAACTGGTTTTTTTCAGGCACTCTCACAAGCATTCTGAAGGCCAGTAATATTCAGTTAAGGAGTGATAGCACCAAAGAGAAAAAGAAAATAATTTTAAACGGCATATTTGGCAATGAACAATAACAGAACCACACTACATTTGGACATCTCAATTCTCAATGTGCACACACCCCTGCCCTGCTCACTCTCTCAGAAGAAATGTCCAATGAGATGAATTAGAGCTGGATCAGGTCAAGCACACATCAAGAAATCCATGATGGAAGTGATATGGTTTTGAAAAAACTGAGGGACTGATTTTTAAGATATCCTAAAAAAGGGAAAATATTGAACTGGGTGGAAAAAAATTACAGATTATGGTATTATACTTCCATCTCCCTCCCCCCCATAGCAACTGACAAGATCAACATGGAATCAAAACCCCTAGAACTAGATGCCTCATTTTATAAAGAAATAAAGTGTGACCCAGGACTTAAATGACTTGCTTAAAAATCACACAAACAGAAAGAAGCAATGCTGGGAACTCAGGCCCTCTGACTCCAAATTCTGGACACCCCCCCTTTTTTTTTTTCTAAGTCATGCTTGCTTCTGAGGACCTTCTCAAAAAGATATGCGAACCTTCAAAAGATATTAACAATCTACAGAGAAAAATAGATGAAGAATGTCTATTGTCCAGATTATGGCCTACAGTTACATGTTAGTCTCTTAATATGTTTATACTGTATATATATGTATATAATGGGCAGGAACTGCAGATAAATAGAAAGTTGCTCCTAGGATAAAAAAAGAGTAAGAAGTCAGACTAATTAGCATACTGTAAAAACTGTCTAGTACTTTCAACAATTCCAATATGTTTCCCAAGCTTTTTAACACTAATATTCTCCCAATGATGTCCATGTGGATACAAATCTTGTAAGGATCAAAATCTCTGGAAATTCAAAGAAACTTAAAAGGACAATGGATAAATGAAGACTATTATTATCAAGGAAGCCTATGATAGAGGTTGAGGAATTAAAAAAAAATTGAGAAATTTGTAATTGGAAAAGGAGGGACAACACTGATAGAATGCTGAAGTTATATGTTGGTACCTGTGTAATTTTTTAAAAGTTAGTAATATTTTTGTTTTTGTAGCATGTACCATTTCCCACATTCTTTCCTCAAGCCCTTTTCAGAGGGCAATGCTTTCATAATAAAAAAAGAGGATGAAATAAAAAGTTCCCAAAACTAATAAAGAGACCTAAAAAGTCTCTTAAAAGTTAAAAGTCATATTCCAAACACATGAACACCCACTCCTAAAAAGAAAGAGGAAGGGGGCAGCTAGGTGGCACAGTGGATAGAACACTGGCCCTGGTGTCAGGAGGACTTGAGTTCAAATCCAGCTTCAGACACTTGACGCTCACTCACTAGCTGTGTGACTCTGGGCAAGTCACTTAACCCCAATTGCCTCACCAAAAACACCAAACAAACAACAACATCAACAACAACAACAAAAAAACCCAAACCACAAGAGGAAGGAGGTATCTTTTCATACACCTCCTTTAGGGCCAAACTTGCTCAGTCATTATAATTTTGGAGCATTTAGATTCACTTCTTTTGTTGTAGTTCTTCCCATTTACTGTGTTGTAATCACTGAGGCAGCTGGTAGAGCAATGGACAGAGCATTGAACCTGGAGTCATAAAGACCTGAGTTCAAATCTGGCCTCAGACACTTACTAATTGTATATCCCTGGGCAAGCCCTTAACTTGTCTCCCTCCGGTTCCTCATCTGTAAAATGGAGATAATCACAGCACCTACCTCCCAGGGTAGTCATGAGGATCCAATGTGACCATATTTGCACAGTGCCTGGTATACAGTAAGAGTTATATGAATATCAACTCTTATTATTGTGTATATTGTCTTCCCAGTTCTGCTTATTTTCTTTCATATCAGCTCACATTATGTCTCCTCTCTATTCTCCATGTTTACTATTCCTTACATCACACTAATAATTCCATTCCATTCATGTTCCACAGTTTGTGCAGCAATTCCCTATTGCTGGGCACCTACTTTGTTTCTAATTCTTGCTGCTCCCCTGGCTACATTACCCTGGGACTTCTGAGTGACTTCCTCACTAAGGCCATCCTACAAAAGATCCTGTTAACCTTGCTTTGGCATGCCATCTCAGGTCTATCACCGGATGATGAGGCCATGCACGCCAAAACTCCCCTTAGAGAGAAAGCTCAGGCCAGACATCTCACTCAGCTGTACTACTTTGGGACTTACAGGTATTCTCCACTAGGCCCCTGTGATAAGCACCTTCTCCAGCCACCAACCACATCCCACTCCTACCCTTTGCTTTTCAGCTTCTTTTTGTGTTTTGTCCTTCCCCATTAGATTGCAAGCTCCTTGAGGGCAGGGACTATCTTTCTTTTTTGTATTTGTATCACCAATGGTTAGTTTAGTGCCTGGGGCTTAATGTTTATCTATTGACTAGTTGCCCTTATAAATATTTTTGTGTCCCTGGAACCTTTCTTTTAGTTACTAAACTCCCCTCAAGCTATATATGCTGTAGTAAAGGATATACTGGGCCAAAGGGTCCAAGGACATTTCAGTCTCTTTCTTTGCATTATTCAAAATTTCCAAAAGGTTCCACCAATCTATAGCTCCACCAATGATGCCTTTCCACAACCTTTCCAACATGGACAATTCCCATCTTTAGTCATTTTTGTCAATTTACTATATTAGCATGGAATAATAAAAAATCTAGAGAAAGGTTTCTAAAATACTGGATGAATTTCCTACAGAAGACTTATGAGAGGAAATGAATAACAATCAGTGAGAAGGCATGAATAAGATACATTAGATGGAGTGCCTACATTATGAGATTGCAAATACATTAAAGTATTGTTGTATACATGTGTATTGCTGTATACAGGGTGACAGCTACATAAACTTAAGAGGAAAACAACTCCCGAAATTATTCATTCCTTATAAATCTCAAGAGAATCAACATGGTATGATAGAAAGAATTAGCCTTGGAATCAAGAGGAGCTGGGTTCCAGTCCCACCTCTGAATCTTACTGGATGTGTGACCCTGCACAAGTGAATTAACTTTAGTAAGAACAGTTGGTGGAGGAAGTTTCCTCAATAGGAGCTCTCTACACTAATGATCACAGGTCTGAACCACAAACAAAATAAACCGCAGTACTGTTGAAATTCCTCCTTGTTTCACAATGAGGCTGCAACATCTAGATATAGTAATTGATGCAAGTAACAGTGTCAAGGATTCCCAAAAGGGTCACTCTTCAGAGTAAGGTTGAGCTGAAAAAATGGTTAATTGGACCAATGAGGTAAACGACCACAGACTATATATCTTATAAAATAAGGACATATTCTCCAAATTGCACTTAGCAACAATGAAGAACAATGCATCAAATTCCTAATTAAATCACAATATCCATGAAAGCAACAAGTTACTGTAGGAACTGTAGGAAGAAAAGTATTTTTAAGAGATTCTAGTCAGCCTGCAAGCTCTTCAAATAGGCACCATTCTTCTTTCATATCCTTAACAGGCTTTTAGCACATTTCTGTGACAGAGAAAGTACTTAAACATTTATCACATTATAATGCGTCTTTAAAATATGGCCTTCAAACTTCCCTAATGAGTAATAATTATCATTTCCCTCTCTGTGAGGATGGCTCCCAAATCTGTATACCCAGACCCAGTCTCTAGCTTGACCCCCCAGTCCATGAACTAATTAGCCAAATGGACATCCTCTCAAGGCAGATGTCCTTGAGGCATCTCCAATTCAATGTGTCCAACCCAGAACTCATCACTTTCCCCAAACCCACCCCTTCTTCCCAGCTTTCCTGTTTCTGTTGAGGGTATCACTGCCCTTCAATCATCCAGGTTTGCAAGCCTGGAGTCATCCTCAACTGGATCCACCCTCAATTCCACATATCTAATCAGGTCAAATCTTGTCATTTCCACTTCCACCACATCTCTTGTATCCACCCCCTTCTGCTCTGAATGAATGCAGAACCACATATTACATGCTTATTTTAAGTACTGTGCTAAATGATGGGGAGGCAAATACAAAAATCAGACAGTCCTTGCTCTCAAGGAACTTATATTTCAGTCAGGAGAGACAAAACAAAAGACATATGGGGAAAAGGCCCAGGGAAAGGAGTTTTTTCCTCAAGTCTCTCTTAGCTCAAATTCATGCTCTACATGGCTGTGCCCAAAAAAAAAGTGGCTGCTTTTTTTTTTTACTTTGGCAGCACAGATCAGACCGTCTCACCATTTTACCATTGCCTCTCGGATCAGCTATCAAACTCCTGTTTGGCATTTAAAGCTCTTTTCAGGCTGGCCTCATTCTCCCTCCTCCGGTCTTATGATCCATTCCCTTCCCCCCATGTACTCTATGATCCAGCCAAACTAGCCTCCTTGTGTTTCTCACATATAATGCTCCACCTCCACCTCCACAGCGATGTACCGGCTATCCAGTTTCCTAAAAGACTCAGGCCAAGCGACACCTTCTGCATGAGGCCATAACTGTTTCCCACACGGTTATTTCTTATCTGCTTTGTGTACACCTATACATGTGCACAGCGTCTTCCTCTTCCTTCAGAATCTAAGCTTCTGGACAGTGGGTCTTGTTTAGCTTTTGTCTTTTTAACCCTAGCACTCGACACATACCAGATGCTTTGAAAATTCTTGTTACAAGGTTTTTGTTTAATTGGGGGGAGGTAGGAGGGAAAGAAAAAAGCAATTTTAAAAAATACTTGTTGATTAGTTGGGGATTCAGAGGGATGGTGAGTTCGCCAACAGGGCTGTTTATTGCCAGAACTTTCAAGAAGCAACTGTAGTCAGAATCAGAAACCTATGCAATAATGGTTGCTCATTGCAGTGACCACAGCTGTCTTCAGAAGTTGTTAACAAACAAAACAAAAAAAGAAACCAATGTAAAAGCATCTTTCAGTTTAGAAACCAAAACATCAACCCATACACCTAAGGTTTTAACCTTATGGTTTTAAGTTTTAATCTGAGATGGAAATAAAATTTACTGGATACAGTACTGATGGAACTGAGAATGAGACTTGGATTTCAGCTGCAACTTAAAAAAATCTTAGTGTACGAGTTTCACAAATTACAAAGAAGAAGATAAAAGCACCCTTCTATCTCACAGGGATGTTTTAAGGACAAATAAGCTAAATAAAAATTGAAGTTGATATTTTTATCAAATAACAATAATATGACAAATAATTTTGTAAATAGTTTTAAGAAAAAGTAATAATTCTCATACCTATCATATGATCATTCATATATTGGGAAAGCAAGTCTTCATCAGCTTGCCGATGTTTCTCTGTGTTCACAAATTCTTTCTTAGAAAAACTGTTCTTTCTTTTGGAAAATGTTGATTTCATGCCTGGTTGATCTGAAACAGTTATCTCCATTGGCTGGTAATTCAAGTGGATGTACGGCTCCTCAGAAAGCAGATAACCTTTACTAAAACACTCCAGCAGCCATTTTGGTCCCACTACACGAGGCCTATGAAAACAGTAAATACAGTCATGATCTATTATTTTGAAGCATGAAAATCAGTCTTTGCTCAATGGTCTTCTACACAGAATTTCTATAGCCATGTTTACAATTTACAATAAAACCATTATCACCATGGAAACTGCTTTAAAGTAAAAACAATCAGAACCTGTGTGTCGATTTTGTCCAAAATTGTTTTAACTCATCATCATAATCTCCAACAATAACATGGGTCACATCTTCATTAAGCTGATTAAAGCGAACTCCACCACCACAATTAATAAGCCTTCTCAGTTTATCTAATTTTCTGCCACTAAAACCACAGAGGTATATCTGCAAAGAAAGAATAAGAAAATACTTGCGTTACACTAAAGTGTTTGGCACATTCACAATTCAACTCCCACATAGCCCCAAATATGCATCTCATATTATGATCATATCCTTGCTACTGGATTGGCAAAACCTACCCACAACATAACACGATAATGGCTCACATTTACACAGAACTTTAAGGTATACAAAGCATTTTCCTTACAATAATTCTGTGGAGAGAGTATATGCACAAGGACTGATAGGATATCCCCATTTTATAGCTGAGGAAACAGGAGGTTAAGCATCTTGTGCAGAATGACAAAGTTGTTAAGTGTCAGATCCATTGCTCACTCAGGTCTTCTGCTACTCTTTCCACTATGCTAAGCTGCCTCTTAAACCAAAGCCATCTGATGAACTCTCTGGTTCTCTCTGAGAATCTGATGTTCTTGCTAATTTAAAGTTGCATCAAGTCTTTAAAATTCTATCTTTTGTAGCAAAAAAGAAATGTTCTCTAACCCATGCCATGCCCATTCCTTCCTCCTCACTGTTGGCCATATCCTTTGCCTGCAATGTTCACCCCACTTCTCTCCTCATTAAGCTCATCCTATCCATCTTCTGAGATTCAACTCAAGTCCCAACCCCTATCTGAGCCCCTTCCCAGGAACAGTGGTTTATGGTGATTTCTTCTCTTTCTCATACCTTTTGTGTGCTCCACACTAGTAAGACATTATTATATATTCAACATGTTCACAATGGATTTCATTCTCTGTCCCCGAATTCCACCCCTCTCATTAACTTCCTTTTCCTACTGAGGGCCCACCTTCCCGCTCACCTAGGTTTGAACCCTTGGAGTCATCTTTGACTTTATTCTCCTTCACCTCCATGTCCATCAGTTGCCACATCTTGTCAATTCTGCTATCACAACATTTCACTTATTTGTCATTCTATTTTTACTGATATGATCACAATTCTAGTCTAGGTCTTTTTAATCACAGACTGCCTTGACTACTCCCACCACCTGGTCTCCTTTACTCTAGGCTTTGCCCTCTCCAAACCAATGTCCACATAGCCAACAAACTGATATTCCTTCAGCACGGGTCTTTTTTGCTTCACTCCTCAATAAGCATCAGTCCCTAATACCTCTAGGACAAAACATAAGGTCCTATTTGGCATTTTAAGCCCATCATAAGTGAAATCAAATCATATAACATTGTTCCAGGCACTATGCTAAACACTTGATAGCTGCTAGTCCCTCTCCTCAAGCTTACATTCTAATGGGGCAGTCTCCATGTAACAACTACGTACAAGCAAAATAAAAGGAACAG
This sequence comes from Phascolarctos cinereus, assembly GCF_003287225.1. Lineage (NCBI taxonomy): Eukaryota > Metazoa > Chordata > Mammalia > Diprotodontia > Phascolarctidae > Phascolarctos > Phascolarctos cinereus. The sequence goes on from NW_027555514.1 coordinate 41,482,423, forward strand.
CCAGGAGGCCAATGTCACTGGATCACAGAGTAAGTGGAAGAGAGAAGACTAGAAAGGAAGTGAGGGTTCCGGTTATGAAAGGCTTTATAAGCATGAGAACTTTTTACTTAATCCTAGATCAAGAGAGCCACTGCAATTTATTGAATGGGGAGTGAAGGGAGGGGGTGTGTGTCACGTGAGGGTGTGTCTGTGTAAGACAGAGAGAGACAGAGACAGAGACAGACAGACAGACACATGGTCAGACCTGTGCTCTACCAAGATCAATTTGACAGCTGAACTGAGGACAGACTAGAGAAGAAAGAGGTAGGGCAAGGAGATCAACCAGGAGGCTCTTGTAATAGTCCAGTTATGAGGTGATGTAGATTTGCTCTATGGTGATGGCAGTGTCAGTGCAGGGCAGTAGACAAGAGTTGTTACAAAGGAATAAATAAGAGGACTTGGCAAAAGACTAGATATGGGGGAATGATTAGAGTGAGGAATCAAGGTTGCAAGCCTGGAACAATGGTGGTACCCTTGACAGCAGTAAGTTAGGAAGAGGGTAACAACTGGCAAAGAATAGAGTAAGTTTAGTTTTGGACATGCTGAGTATAACATGTTTACTGGACATCCATTTCAAGATGTCTGAAAATCTGGTAGAGATATGAGGCTAGAGGTCAGCAGAGAGGTTAGGTAGATTTAAGACTCTTCAATATAAAGTTGGTAATTAATTCCAAGGGAACTGATGAGATCACCAAGTGAAGTAGCATAGAGGGAGAAGAGAAAAGGGCCCAGGAAAGAATCTTGAGGAACATCTACAGTTAGAAGGAGTAATCTGGAAGAAGATCCAGGAAAGGGGACTGAGGAGTTGACTGAGCGGTAGGAAAACCAGGAGACAGTGGTGTTCTGAAAGCCTAGGAAAAAACCAAAACAAAACCAGTATCAAGAAGAGGGTGATCAACAGTGTCAGAGGCTACAGAGAGGTCAAGAAGAATAAGTATTGAGAAAAGGCCACTGATTTTGTCTTTTACTATCTCAAGGACCACAGCAGCCATTCTAAACCTTTTCATTCCTTCTCATACCTTACGTGGCACACCCTCTCCCCCTCACACTCAGCTGAGGATCTTGCCTTCAACAAAAACAATGAGATTAGTCACCTAAGAAAGCTCCCACTTTTTACCTTCTCGTTCTCCCTTCTGTGGGTTGGCTTTTGAACATCATTCAACAGAAACTACTCTCTCAAAAGACACCAACAATCTCTTGATTTTTTAACTGAATGGTCGGTCTTCTTAATACTTATCCTTCTTGTGCTCTCTGTTGCCTGTCACTGCTGACTGCCCTCTTCCGGATACCTTATCTTCTGCAGGTTTTCACTACACTGCTTACTCTCCTAGTTTTCTGTTTGACTACCTTTTCATCTCCTTCAATGGCTCTTCACTCAGGTTATGCCTACTAACCACAGGTATTCTCTAAGTCTCTATCCTGGGCCCTCTTCTCCCTCTAGACTTTTATAGCTGGTCAGGTCATTAGACCCTATTCACTCAATTATAATCTTTTTCAGATCTATTCACCCAGCCTTAACTTCTCTCCTGACCTCTAGGCTAGAATCACCAACTGCTTATTAAACATCCTGAACTAGATGCTGCATAGAAAACAAACTCTACATGTCTAGAACATAACACAGCATTTCCCTCACAAAACGCTGCCCTCACCCAAACCTGTCTATTACTATGAATGGTCCCACCATCTTCCCTGTCACTTAGGCTTCTCACTTGAATTCATCCCATACATCTCTCACATCCTTCCTCTTCTTTCCACTCACACAGCTGCCACCTGACACCCTTGTATAGAGCAGCAAGCTTGATGATTTGTCTTTCTGTCTCAAGTCTCTGCCCATTCTCATTCACCTTTTGCTTGGCTGCCAAAATGATTCTTCCTAAAGCATAAGTCTGCCCTACTTGATATACTCCAATTGCTTCCTATTAACTCTAGGACCAAACATCAAACCCTCTGCTTGACTTCTGAAGCCATTTACAACCTTATCCTGTTCCCACTTGCCCAGTTTTCTTACATTTTATTCTCCACCATGTATTCTAGGAGCAAGCATCACGGGATTTTTTGCTGTTCCTCACATAGGACATTGCCACCTCCTGACTATTTTTTCACTGAGGGTACATACCTGGAATGCTCTTCCTTCTCACCTCTAACTCAAAGCCTGTACATTTATTTCGAATCCCATGTTCTGCAAGTGACACTTCCTGTCCCAATCCTGACCCTCCACTAAAACCTTGCCTCTGAAATTACCTCCCATTCATGTGTACATCTGTATCCTGTATGGAGGTAGTTATTTGCATTTTGTCTCTCCCATTAGATTGTGAGCTTCCTGGGTGCAGGAACTGTGCTTTTGTCTTCCCTTGTATCCAGCACTTAGTGCAGTGCATGGCACATACCAAGCAATCATTAAATATCTGCTGACTGGTTGACTCAAAGGCTACAAATACAAGGCTAATGAATATTAAAATGCACTAAATATCATAAGAGTTAATGAATTTACAGACATACCCGACAGCCATCCAGTAAATCCTCAGGTGCTTGAAATGCGCTGATATCCAAGTTTTGTAGATTTTCAAGTAGAGACCCCAATTTGTTGTTCATAACTGAGTTATGTGTAGACTCATTAATGCAACTTGAATTGATGTTAGATATGTGACTGACATCTGAAAGAGTACGACCTACATATCAAAATGTAATGAAGACAAGCATTCATAAATGAAGATAAATAAATCAGGTCCTCACTGATTATGTTTTCCCCCACTGAACTTGATTTTGCAATCGAAAAGGATTTTTACTTTTCAATAAGATTCAGCATTTTAGCTAGAAGACAAAATATGAAAAGAAAAAAAAAACTAAATGGGTTATACTATAGAAAGCTAATTTCATTTAAAAGACATTATTTAGAATTCTCTCATGCTCTATAATAGAATTCACTCCCTTTCCCCCAAAGGTAAATCTGTGCTAGGTTTAAGGGCTTAGAATATTTAATTTTAAAAATTCCAACTTTTGAGATACGGTCCTCTATCAAACATAACTATTTTAAATATAACATCAACAAAAATGAAAACAACAGAAACTATAGTAAGATGTAATAATACAGAAAATTAAACAACACAAACTTCAGAAAAGATTTGAGTTCTTAAAGAATTCATTTTTTATTTTGTCAGTTGTTCAAGTTGATTTCCTCAGTCTTTCCATAGATCAACAGTGGTATAACAAATGTAGCTGTCATATACCATAAAAAAGAACTAAGACCTGAATAATTCTGACGAGCCATTTTTCCATTGTCCAATTATAAGTGAAAGAAAGAATATATCCAATTTTCTAGTAAAAAACACCTCAACAAATACTAATAAAAACAAATCCTTCCATTAAAGTAAATTGATCAATACATGGAAAAAAAATTACCTCACTAAGTTGTAGTTAGGAACTTACCACTAGCTTCACTGTTCTGGCCAGTAGGAGTAGAAGTGCCCAGTACACTCTTTGCTTCTGATCTAGGCTCTGTCTTGTACTTGGCTTCATCTTGACAGAAGCCTTTCTCAATACTGTGAAAAAACCACTGGACTGTCACACAGTGTACATTCCATCTCTTGGCACATTCATATTTCTGACCTACCACGGGCAATAAGAAAAAAAATTACAGTATGCTAAAAATTCTCTTTACAAAATTCTTTAAGTTCTCAAGAACGGGGATAAAAATCTGAATTAAAAACACAGTAATAAAAAATACTATGACACAGAGACAATATCTTGTAATACTGATAAGTGACTTTTCTGGGCATATTTGGTTCGAATTATAATATTATAACATACATTTATATGCATGAGAAAAATATATTTATGTCAAAGTGCAAAACTAACAAAACTCAGTACTTCAAAAAGCAAAACTACTCTAATATCAAACTGATTCAAATTAGAATCAATTCTACACATAACTATTCTTTTCTCCAAGTATTTTAATTCTTTATTTATTCAGTGCACTTGATACCATGGATGTAGAGAAAATGGGATCAAGAAGAACAAAGTGACCAAATCAGAATCCCACTTCTGATGTTCTTGAAAACCAGGAGTTGCTGAATGTCCAACAGCATCAGCAAAGTGAATAATCATCTAATTACGATCTTTATATCACACTCATTTCAGACTTCGCTTTACATTCATGGTCCTGAGTGAACACATCTCTTCCACCAAGGCAGCTCAGCAAACACAAGCAAAGATAATAAAAAGGAAGCACAGTAGCAAAGTCCTTCCCTCAAGTCCATTTGTACAGATATTGAAGAGCTTAGAAGACATTTACTGGAATCCCACATACAGGGTCTTTATCTTAGTGAGAAACAGCATAGGGAAAGAAAAGAGCGTGGACTCGGGATCATAAGACATAAGTTGTGGATTCAGAATCTGTGACCCTCACTCTCGGTGCTGACCACAGGCAAGTCATTTAACTTTTCTGCACCTCAGCTTCCTCATCTCTAAAATGTGGATAAGAATACTTATACTATCTACCTGGGAGGATTGCCATGATGAAGAAAAAGCTTTGTCAACTCCCAATATGAAAGTGAGAACCTATTACTCTTTTAGCAAACTACTAGAGAGCCCAAGCTATCTCATGACATTTTTTCAGATTCTTTGCTATTAACAGCAAGCATATCCTCCATGGTCTTCCTCTGGTCCCTGGCTCATCATTCTTGGGAAGCACCCAGGCATACAAAACAAATAGCCTACCCAATCATTCAGTGACTGGACTGACTCTTAAAGCAGAACAAGGATTAATTACCCAATTTAGTAAAGTAACCAATGTTCCAGAGTAACAGAAAATTAGCCAATTTAGTTCTAAAAAGAGAAAAAACTTTAGTAACACAGAGAACCATAAGATTTGGTAAAGGACTGAAAATGCTACCTAATGGTTTTTAATATCACTGATGGCATGATAGTGTGTTACAAAGGAAACTTCCAAGCAAACCATGTTTCCCATTTTTTTCTTGGCTTTCTTGGCATACTGAAATGGTTTGGCATTTCCTTCTCCAGCTCATTTTACAGATAAGGAAACTGAGGAAAACAGGGTTAAGTGACTTGCCCAGAAGTATCTGGGGCCTGATTTGAACCCAGGAAGATGAGTCCATCCACTGTCCCACCTAGCTGCTCGCAAAGCGTAAGTGGCTTTGAACTCAGGTCTTCCTGACTTTAGGCCCACCACTTTACCCACTGCATCATCTAACCGCCCTCAACAGACATCAGTAGCAACAGTTTTGGGGTTTATCTTTCTGGAAACATTTTTACCTTTTGGTTCATGAACAATGAGGTGTGTGCATTCATTCATTTTCAGTTGTCCCATATATCGACCTCCGTTCTCAACAGTGAGTCGCTGAACTGCCCTTCTATCCAAGCTACATAAACCAGTCACACAAATAGTACAGCCAAAAAATAAAGGGCATTTGAAATCTTCCATATTTATATCTGTTAACTGTGTCATACATCTGAGGAAAATCAAAATAGCAGAAGGAAAGCATTTGCTATACAATAAAAATTAGATAAAAACCTCTTAAAATATAGGCTACGACAAATTTTACTTGTGCTAGAAGCAGCTTATATTTTATCCATCATTTTCTTTTCTCACACTTCAGATTTACTGCAACATATTCAAAGTCACAAGAGTGGACTGAGAAACGCTCAAAAAAATCTGAATCCAAATTTTCTTAGGAAAAAGAAAAAAAAAGACTGTTATACTCTACAACCTGTCTCTAAATACATGGTCCGAAAATTCCAAATCTCACCCCAAGTGTTTTTATCCAAAGTCTTATGTTACAGGCTTCAATTTAAAAGGTTGAGATTACCCTCAAGTGAACAGTTATTTTGTTAGGAATGCTTTGTTAATTCTGAATGGCAATTTATACTCAACATAGCCTACTTTCTCTTTGAACCTGATGCACATGTGGGCAATTCTGGAGACAGACCGATCCATAGCAAACTAAATGGCGAGGTGCAGATATCATCTAATACACCTCTTCGTTTTACAGATAAGGAAATGGGAGCCGCAGAGAGGTGAACTGATTAGCCTAACACTCAGATACATTCCAATTAACACAGGCACTCATCATCATTCTATGCCTAAGAAACTTTCATCCTTCTGGGTTTGGAAAAGAGAATGGTGTCGAACCTGTTTAGGTCACTGAGTGAGTAAGGAGAGAAGACACTCACAAAACTTTCTTCAGGGAACCTGTGGGATTGGCTTACACAATCTTATACGTAATTTTAAAGTCATAATAAACAACTTACTTCTCTTGTGACTGCTTCCATAGCTCTTTTACCCAAGAAGGAAGCATAATAGGTTTCCCTAGATTTGCAGCCACTAAATATTTTTTGCTGCCGACTTCTCCAGCAATAAGGTGAGTTACTGATATACTCAAGTCTCTGCAAACTCGTCCACCCATCATTTGTACATATTTATGAACTTCTTTCTGGAGTGCCAAAGGAAGAGATAGGAAATACATTAATCTATGATCATTGTCATCGATTTTCTAAGGCATCCATTTTATTGTGTCCACAACGAATTCATATTCATTTAATCACTATAGCTATGTTAGAAAGAAAAATGTAATTCTTCAAATGGTTAATGAGTCTATTGGAAGATACTAAAAGCATAATTCATTAAGTCTTTTTTTTTTCATTTAAAACCCTAACTCTAACCAATTTTACAGAGAGCACTTAGAGGAACATAACATGATAAAGAGAGAAACAATGCTTTGGAACGAGGGCTCATGATCACCTTGCAAGAGTGGCTGAGGCAAGACCCAGCATCTATGAACTGAAGGGAGATGAAGTAGGTATCAGGGCAGAAATTATGGAGTATAAAACTGCAGTCCTGTGGCTGGACCAATTGAGGTTACAAATTGTTTGCATGATATTAATATGCAGGGCTTTGGTTATATTGCATTAACAAAATTATTATGAAACACCATTGGTTAGGACAACTTGTACTGGGTACAATTCAATTTGAAGATCACCTTTTTGCCTTTTATATTGCTAGGTCATAAACTTCTACTCTGTGGCATGTGAAATAAAATTCACAACATTTCAGAGCACAGCTTAACCAATGAGAAAAAAATTCATATAAAAAAGTACATATTGATGTTATTATTCTACTAAAACATCTTACCCTTGTTTCTTTGTCAAGGCTTGTGCAAGAAATAGTTATGTCTGCCATAATCATATTATAAACTGGATACTCTGCTTTTGGGACACATCGTTGGTGCTGCATACAAAATGTGACTACTTGTGGGCCAACAATTCTACAGCCAAGCTACAGAAGAGAAAATACGTGGTTTATGTTATTTGAACAGAAAAAAAGATGATTTTCCTTAAGATGTTCCCTTATTGAAAACTACATTATTTACCAGTATTTATACCTATTTCTTCAAAAATGTTTTTTTCAGTAGTCTGAGTACTCATATCATAGCCCTGTTTCACTTAGCAGATGGTATTGTAAGAGTTATTGCAGGGGGCAAATTCATCATCACACGGCCCTCCTCTATTTATATTTTGCATTTTATCTAAACCTAGTCAACAAAGAAATAACAGATACTGGGATTAGGAACAGAAAGTCCTCAGGAAAATACCAAAGGGCAACGCACCTTTTTGAGATGTTCAAAAACAATGCCACTAAAAGGGTCACAGATATAAAGTGATCTGTCATTTTTTTTAATATTCAATGCCTCTTCTTCTGTAATAGTTTGAAGATATTTTTCTGACTGGAATTCTTTCATAGACTGTAGGAAAAGTGAAATATGAGAGTATTTTAATTATTCAGACTTTCTTAGGCTACATAATTAATCAGAAAGCTAAGGAACCAAAAACTGCACTGTACTTGAAGAAACTTTTTAACAATGAACCAGAAACTGTTCAAGAGAAAAACATCGTAAAGTACAAGATGTTATTTGGTTAAATCACACTTCACAAAAGCATGGAGTTCTAGCAGACAAAAAGGAGTGATCTGCTCTCTCCAGGGCTGCACATCAAATACATCCGATAGCAAGGACGACTGAAACAGAACTCCCTGACAGGCAACGCCTAACACCAATAAATGGTAGGATCGCGGAAACACCGCAGCGCAGTCACTCACAAATCCGCTCTCCTTCCATGGAAACATTTCGGCGATCCAGACAACACAAACGGCCGACTCGCTTACCTCAAGCGCTGTAAAGAAAAACTCCGAGTTGCCCTGCGCCTTCACGAACTTCACGTAATACGGCTCCCGGTCACTTCCGGACATGCTGACCTAAAACAACAGTACGCGGTCACCAACGAGGCCTTCCGCGGGAGCTGCTCCGGGGAGACGCGGGCCCGAGGCGCGGCCCTCGCGGCTCCCCCGGGACCAGGCCGCCGGACGGCCGAAGGACCGGAGCCTTCCAAGGCGCCGGGGCCGCCCGAGGACAGGGGAGGAGAGGGGAGGGGAGGGGGCGGGGCCGGCCGGGGCCTCAGGGGATTAGGGCTCGAACCCGGCTCCCGCTGCCTCGGCTGGCAGAGCCCGGAGCCCTGCCAGGCAGCGGGGCCGCCGGACCAACGGGCAGCGCCGTCCACCCCGCCGCTCGGGCCCAGGCCCCTCCAGCCTCCGGCCCCGCCCTACCCCGCCGCTCGGGCCCGGGGCGGCCGCATAACGGTCGCTGCCGACGCTGCCCGTCGCCTTCACTCACCAGCCTCAGGGCTCCGACGTCCTGAGGCGGCAGCGGCTGCAGTCCAGAGCGAGGCGGACGACGCGGCGTGAGGAAAGCCGGATCGCGCGACGGGGGCGGGAGGAGGAGGAGGGGGGGGGTGGGGGACCAGCCGGCTCCGAGCCTCAGCGCCGAGTTTCGCGCCAACTTCAGGGCTTCCCCTTCCGCCACCTGGCGGAGGTGACGCCAAGGAGCAGCGCGGAAGGGGAGGAGTTTCCATGGCCGTTCCCCACCAGGCGGAAGTGGTGCGAGTGACAGCTTCCGGGAAGGGGAGAAGGCCTGGGCTTGGGCTTGTCTTGTGCCTCGGGCCCTTGGGGTCTGAGGCTTGTTTTTCTAGCCCCAGTCCGGGCCGGGGCTCAGCCGGGAGTGTAGGAGGCAGCCCCGGGGATCTGGAGTCACGTAGAAGTGAACGGGCCGCTGAGGCCTTTGCGGCCCAGGCCTTTCATTTGACGTAAGAAGATCGAGAGCGTCAGTAACTGGCTCTAAGTCGCACAGGAAACGGCCGAGCCGGGACTCGAACTCTTCCCCCGCCGGCTTTGCCCTCTGTGCCGCTCCCCCTGTTGACTTTACAGCTCGGGGGACAGAGGCAGGGGAAGCCGGGACCTCGGCCGGACCAGAGGCAGCGCCCGTTGAAGGCTCCTTGTCGGACTCTGCCGGACTGCGCCAGGCAGCCCTTCCCTTCTCCCGTCCTTGTTCCGTGGCTCCAGGTGCGACCCCAGGGTCACGGCTAGGAGGTGTCCGAGGCCGGCTTGGCACTCCATCCCCTGGGCCACCCGGCCGCTCCTTTCCTCATGCTAGGCTACAAAGAGATTCAGCCCTTCTGCTTACTCTGGCACTAGCTATGTGTATGTAGAGCCTTCTTCCTCCCGTACCCCTTCTCCATATTTCTGGAATACCCGTTAATTTCTGTGTGATTAAAGAACCACAAGTAGGAGCTTAAGTGATGCATACCTATTGGGAAGCAGCATATAGGGAGAGGTCAAGGAAATGATAGGAAGATACCCAAGGATTCGCTGATATGTACTGCTGCCAATCAAAACCAGCAGCCTGCAGAGATCTGGGAGGCAAACCAGATTTACTACACGCCAAGCAGACTCTGAATTCCCTAAATGACCACTGAGCACCAGATAAAGTCTTCTTAAGACTTATATAGTTTCTAGTTACATCCAAGGGAAAGAAGAAACAATTAGTATTTACAGATGCCAAAAAGGGAAATGTAAGATTTACCATTTCAAAGATACGTAAGCTTTACGTATTTATACAAGATTGTAAGATTTATAGTAGGCTAAAGAAGAGGAAGGAGGATTATACGTCAAAAGATAAGAAAAGGAGAGAATTGCTTTAAGTCAAGTTGTAAATCGAACAGCAAACACTGAGTAGTTTAGATGTTACAACTAGCAAATGATTATTTTTTATCTCTACCCAGTTGTCTTGAGTTAAATTATTGAAAATCTCAGCTAAATTCCATACTATAAGAAAAACTCCAGCCAGATTTTCCTTATAAATAAAATGCTCATGCTGGAGCCAAATAAAAGGAAGATTACAAATGTATGACAGAAGGAACCTACAAGCTAATGGGGGAGGAGGTGCAGGTACTGAAAATTTAAAGAGGTATGCAATGAGTTTTAGTGGTTAGTTTTAACAGCTAGGTGGTACAGAGGATAGAGAGCACAGGACTTGGAATTAAGAAGACTTGAGCTAGAATCTTGCCTGAGATTCTAAATGTGTGCAAGTCACTTAACCTCTGTGTACCTAAGTTTCCTGCTCTGTAAAAATGGGGAAGAAAACAATAGGACTTACCTTTGCAGGGTTGTTGTGGATCTAATGCAAAGCACTATATAAATGCTAGCTATTATTTATTATCAATAGCAGTTTAGAGAGGGGGGCAGAGTCCAGAGAAGGCTTTAGAGTATAGCTTGCCCACCACATCTCCTTGATGAAGATCTAGAATATGCAGCAGATCTAATTCTGATCAAGAAAGCAAAGAAAAATCATACTCAGTCATTTTTCCAGTCCAGAGTTGCTCTGGATACTGAGGACCAAGTCTGCCTTAAGCATGCATAACGGAACATTCCAACCCCTAGGGAATGAAAGAGGGCAAGACAGGGTACCAGGGCAGGAAGCACTGAAGCAAAAAAGAGATCCCAGGAGACCCTCAACAAACACTGGGTGAACTGTCATCCACTACCCAGTTCGGGGTCACAGATGCAGGGTAGAGAGAAACAGTTGTGAGCAAGGGCCCTAGTTTCTCTGACCCTGCATTGCTTCCCAGCAGTCCAGTAGTGCCTGAGTTAAGCAAAAATATACTGAAAATTTCAACTAGAAATAAGCCAATAGACCACAAACCTGAGTCAGGGCTTTGCAGAGCTTAGATAAGGAAGGCAGTGAACAGATCAGCCCCTGGATCACACCACTAGGGGGGCATTGAAAACTTGCAGGCCTCCAGCTGGAGCTATGAAATCAGCAGAAGGCTGTAAGAAGACAGAAACTCAGGCTAGACATCCTCCCCACAAATATGCAGAGCTCAGCACTAATACAAAATCTAGATTAAAGAAGTATGCTGGAAGAATGAGCAAACAAAACAAAATAATCCAACCATCAGGAACTATTATGGTGATATTTAAGCTTGAGATACAAACACAGGAGAGAATGACTGCAGAACATTTAAAAGCAAAGCCTTAAAAGAAAGTGCAGGTTGGCTACAAGTCAAAAAAAGAATTCCTAGAAGAATTAAATCAAATGTTAAAGAAAGAGCTCAAAATTTATTTTAAAAACCAAGGAAGGAGATTCTGGGCAGGCTCTCCTTAATCTCCCCACAAACAATATAAAATAATGACTCAGAGTGAACTTTGAGTGGCAAAAATAATTTAAAGTTGGGTAAAGCACTTGTCCACATAAAACAGCTTCAAAGGATGTGAGGAAAGACCCCATCTCCCTGGGTAGTTGTTTGACCTGATTGTAACACAGACAACTGTGGACAGGTATTGCTGAATCAAACAACAAGCTATGGGGGCAGCTGTGTTGGGTGGCATCCTCAGCTTCAGGAACTTTCACCCCACAGATGGTAGTTGGGGTTGGACATTAGGTGAGGGGAAGATTGCAAGGCCCTCTGCTAGTGCTGGATGCTGGACCCCAGGTGCACTGACCTGATACATTCTAGGGCTGTGGCTGTGGGTGAAGAGGAAGGTACAGACTGGGTGAGTGTAGTCACAGAGGGATTCGAACTCTCCTGAGGGTGCTGAGGACCCTATTGACTATGGACACTTGTGGAGTCCTTGGTTTTGGTTTCAGGGCAGAGGGGTGAGCTGAAGCTTACAGCTGCAGGAGGTACCACAGGGAACAAAAGCGTTTGAGGTGACAACATTGAAGGGGGCACTGATTGTGGCTCAGGGAATGAGAGTTCCCTGATATAGTTAGTTCCCTGAATACAGCTCAGAAAAAAACAGCACAAAAACCCTAAATTCTAAGATATTATCCCCCATACCTTGGGACTAGAGCCTGATTTTAACACAAAGTTAACAGACAAGAAATAAGCTGCTAAAAAAAAATGAAATAATAAGTGAAAAAGAAAGAACCCAACCATACATAGTTATTGTGGTGATAGAGAAGATCTAGGTTCAAATGCAGAAGATAGTGAAGTTAAAATAGCTACTTCTACCTCAAAGAAAAAAGCAAAATGGTCACAAGCCCAGAAAGGGTTTTTGGAAGAGCTTAAAAAGGACTTTGAAAATCAAATAGAGAGAGGTTGAGGAAAAATTAGGAAAAAATAAGAGTAATGCAAGAAAATCAAGAATATTATGAAAAGAAATTCAACCAATTGGAAAAAGAGATCCAGGAGAAAATAACCCCTTAGAAATTAGAATGGGGCAAGGGAAAGCTAATGACTTCAAAAGACACCAAGAAATAATAAAATAAAATCAAAAGAATGAAAAAAATAGAATGTAAAACATCTCATTAGAAAAACTGACCTGGAGAATAGATTGAAGAGAGGTAACATAAGAATTGTTGCACTATATGAAAGTTATGACCAGAAAAGGTCTAGATACTATACTTCAAGAGATTAAGGAGAATTGCCCCAAAGTTTTAAAATGAGAGGGTAAAATAAAAATAGAAAAAAATCCACCAATCACCACCTGAAAAATCCCTAGATGAAAACTCACAGGAATATCATAGCTAAGTTTTGAAGCTCCTAGGTCAAGGAGAAAATAACTACAAACAACGAGGGGAAAAAAACTGATTTAAATATTGTGGAGGTACAGTCGGGATAATACAAGACTTAGCAGGTTCTAAAAGGCTAAAGGTCATGGAGCAATATATTCTGAATAGCAAAGGAGCTGGGCTTGCAACCAAGAATAACTTGCCAGCAAAGCCCTGTTATCCTGAATGGTAAAAAATGAGCATATAATGAACAAAAGGATTTTCAGGTATTTGTGAAGATCAGAACTAAATAGAAAATGTGACCTAGTAGATTCAGGAGAAATATAAGAAGGTAAACATTAAAGACCAATTATTAAGGACTTAAAAAGGTCAAAATCTTTATTTCTTATACGGGAAAACATGATCTGTAAGTCGAAGAATGTTATCATTTGAGCAGGAGAATTTCAGAAGAACCTGGAAAGACTTACATGAAATGATGCAAAGTGAAGTGAGCAGAACCAGGAGAATGTTGTACAAAGTAATAGCAATACCATAGAATGATCAACTGTGAATGACGTAGCTATTCTCAACAATACAATGATTCAAGACAATTCCAAAGGACTTATGATGAAACAATGCTATCCACCTCCAGAGAATGAACTGATGCAGTCTGAATGCAGATTAAAGCATACTATTTTTCACTTTCTGTATTTTTTGTGGGTTTTCCCCCTCTTTTGGATCTGTGTCTTTTTTCACACCATAACTAATATGGATAATGTTTTGTATGATTGAACATGCCTAACTTATAACAAATTACTTTTTCAGGGAGGGAGAAAGTTGGGAACTCAAAAGTTAAAAAAAAATGTTAAAAATTGTCTTTACATGTAACTGGAGGGAAATAAATTTTTTTTTCAGTTGCTAAGATTTATTGTGGATAAAATAATTTCATAAAATACCACGAAGTAGACCAGCTCTCCCACCTATACTCCAACAGATGTTTTATTATTTTAATTTTTTTTTGCAATGACTTGCGTAGAAGGGGTGATGTTTCCATTTCTTTTTTTTTTTTTAGTATTTTATTTTTCCCCCCAGGTACATGTAAAAGCAATTTTAATATTCATCTTCAAGACTCTGAGTTCCAAATTGTCTCACATCCTCCCTATCCCACCCGCCTCATTGAGAAGGCAAGCAGTTTGATATAGGTTATACATGTGTAGTCATGCAAAACACATCCATGACAGTCATGTTGTGAAAGAAAACATCGACCAAAAAACCCTCAAGAAAAATAAAGTTTAAAAGAAAGTATGCGTCATTCTGTATTCAGACACCATCAATTTTTAATCTGGGGATGGATAGCATTTTTAATCATAAGCCCTTCAGAGTTGTCTTGGATCATTGTATTGCTGAGAACAGCTAAGTCATTCACAGCTGACCTGTTACTTTGTACATAGTACATTTCACTTTGCATCGGCCCATGAAAGTCTTTCCAGGTTTTTCTGAGAGCATCCTGCTCGTTATTTCTTATAGTACAATAGTATTCCATCATAATCACATGCCACAACTTGTTCAGCAATTCCTCAATCGATGGGCATCCCCTCAATTTCTAACTCTTTGCCTCCCAGAAAAGAGCTGCTATAAATATATGTACACACATATATATATATATATGTTCTTTTCCTTTTTGTTTTTTTATATCTTTTGGGATACAGACCTAGTAGTGGTATTGCTAGGTCAAAGGGTATTCATGGTTTTATAACCCTTTGGGCACAGTTCCAAAATAGCTCTAAAGAATGGTTCAATCAGTTCACAACTCCACCAACAGTGCATTAATGTCTCATTTTTCCTACATCCCCTCCAACATTTGTCATTCATCTTTTCTGTCCTATTAGCCAATCTAATAGGTATGAAGTAGTACCTCAGCAGTTTTAATTTGCATTTCTCCAATCAGTAGTGCATTAGAGTATTTTTCATATGGCTATAGATGGCTTTGATTACTTCATCTGAAAACTGATTATATCTTTTGATCATTTATCATTTGGGGAATGGCTCTTATTTTTATAAATTTTACTGTTCTCAGTTTGAGAAATGAGTCCTTTATCAGAGAAACTTGCTTCAATTTTTCAGTTACTACTGCTATTTCCCTCCATCCCATCCTTCCCCCTCCATTCTTTCTCTTTTTCACCCTGTCCCTCCTCAAAAGTGTTTTGCTTCTGACTACCCCCTCCCCCAATCTGCTCTCCAGTCTATCACCCCCTCCTTCTTTTATCTCTTTCCCCTCCTACTTTCCTGTAGGGTAAGATAGATTTCTATGCCCACTTGCGTGTGTATGTTATTCCTTCTTTGAGCCAATTCTGATGATAGCAAGGTTCACTTAATTCTCTTCACCTTCCCCCTCCTCCTCTCTACTGTAAAAGCTTTTTCTTGCCTCTTTTATGTGAGATAATTTACCTCATTCTACTTCTCCCTTTCCCTTTCTCCTAGTACATTCTACTCTCTCACCCCTTAATTTTATCTTTTAGATATCATCCCTTCATATTCAACTCACACCTGTGCCCTCTGTCTATATATACTCCTTCTAACTACACTAATAATGAGAGAGGTATTATGAGGTACAAATATCATCTTCCCCTGTAGGAATGTAAACAGCCCAACCTTATTAAATCCCTTATGATTTCCCTTTCCTGTTTACTTTTTATGCTTTTCTTGAGTCTTGTATGTGAAAGTCAAATTTTCTATTTAGCTCTGGTCTTTAAAAATGCTTGAAAGTCTTCTATCTCACCAAATATCCATTTTTCTCCCTGAAGGACTATACTGTTTTTTTCTGGGTAGGTGATTCTTGATTGTAATCCTAGCACCTTTGCCCTCCCAAGTATCATATGCCAAGCCTTCTGATCCTTTAATGTAGAAGCTGCTGAATCTTGTGTTATCCTGACTGGGACTCCAACATACTTGAATTATTTCTTTCTGGCTGCTTGCAATATTTTTCCTTTCACCTGGGAGGTCTAGAATTTGGCTACAATATTCCTGGGAGCTTTCTTTTTGGGATCTCTTTTAGGTAATCTTTCAATTTCTATTTTACCCTCTGATTCTTCAGTACTTTTTTGTGTCTCCTTTACCAAGCTGTTGACTCATTTGTCATGATTTTCTTGCATCACTCTCATTTCTCTTCCCAATTTTTCCTCTACCTCTCTTACTTGATTTTCAAAATCCTTTTTGAGCTGTTCCATGGCCTAAGACCAATTCATATTTTTCTTGGATGTATGAACTTTGACTTTGTTGTCTTCTTCTGTGTTTTGATCTTCTTTGTCACCATAGTAACTTTATTTAGTCGAGTTTTTTTGTTGTTGTTGTTTGCTCATTTTTCTAACCTGTTACTTGACTTTTAACTTTTTGTCAAAGTAGGGCTCTACTTCCAGGGTGGTGGGCACTCTATCCCAAGCTTCAAGTTGTTTTCAGAGATACTTCTAGGGATCTGAAGTTTTCAGTTCTTCCAAAGTGGTATGATCTAAGGAGAGGTGTGTTTACTCCTTTCCTGGCCTGTGCTCTGGTCTGTGAGCGACCATAAGCACTCTATTTTCTGCTCTGGAAGTGTGAAGGGTCCCCCCTCCACTGTGGCCACAAGCTTTGCTGTGCTAGTGCTTCTCCTTGCCCTGGCACTACCGCCTCAGACTGTGACCCAGATCTGAGTATGGGCAAAGTAACAGAGTCCTGCTCCAGTGGTAGCACAAAGACTCCTGTAATCTTCTGTTTGACCTCTTACTGTCTGTGGACTGAGAGTTCTGGAAGAAGCTACTACTGCTGCTGATTCAATCACTCCCAAGACCTGCTCCTGTTTGCTGTGGGTAGGACTGTGCTGGTGAGGCCTACTCCTCTCTCACCCTAGTGCAAGAGACCTTTCCTGACAATCTTCCAAGTTGTCTTGGGCTGGAAATTTGTTTCAGTCTTTTTGTGGGTTCTGCTGCTCTAGAATTTTAGTCTTTTTAAAAAAATTTAAATTTTATTACTTTTTTTTGGGGGGGGGCATTCAGGCAGTGGGGTTAAGTGACTTGCCTAGGGTCACATAGCTAGTAAGTGTTATGTGTCTGAGGCTGGTCCTCCCGAATGCAAGGCCGGTGCTGTATCCACTGTGCTGTTTAGTCCTTTTTAAAAAGCATTTGAAGAGGTTTGGGGGAGAGCTCAGGCAAGTGCCTGCCTTTACTCTACCTGGATCTGCCCTCCAGAAATAAAATATTTTTTTAAAAAAAAAAGAATGTTATCATTACTTGGGTAATTTGAGAGAGCATACATAGGTAGAAGGCTTGAGGTTTAGTTGAGTATGATGGGATGATGCTAAAAAATAAAAATGGGTAGGGAGAGGTAAAATGGAGCACTTACCTCATATAAATGAGGAATGAATGGAAGAATTGCTATTGTGGAGGCAGAAGGGGTATGAATCATGAAGGCAGTGATTTGAGGTCATTTAGATGTTTCAGGAGGGATAAGTGGGTGGAGGGCTGATGTGTTAGAACCTTATTGTCATCAGAATTGGGTTAAAATCTTAACTTACAGAGGGTAGCAAGGGGATAGGACAAGGGAAGGACTCTTAGAAGGGTGTGCAGATCAAGAAATAGGATAAGGGGAGAGGATTAGGAAGGACTTTTAAAAGGTTGGGTAGATTAAGGAGTAAGAGGGTAAGGAATAGAGGATAAGGGAGGGATTCTTAGAAGGGGTATGGATCAGGAAGGTAGTGGTTAGAGGTCATTTAGATGTTTGAGGAGGGATAAGATAAAAAGAAAGGGAGAGAAGGATAAATGGTGAGAAAAAATAGGAGGGAAATACAACTAATAATTATAACTTTGAATGTGAATGGGATGAAATCACCCATAAAATGGAAACAGCAGAATGGAATAAAAACCAGAAGCTGACAATATGTTGTTTACAAGAAACACATTTTAAAATGAGAGTTACACATGGAGTACAAATAAAAGGGTTGGAGTAGAATATATTATGCTTCAGCTGATGCAAAAAAAAAGCAAGGGTAGCAATCATGATCTTAGAAGAAGTTAAAATGGATTGAATTAGAAATGATAAGCAGGGAAATTACATTGTGATAAAGGTGGCATAGATAAAGAAGTAATATCAGTACTAGCCCTATATATACTAAATGCTATAGAATCCAAATGTTTAAAAGAAAATCTTAATACATTATAGATGGAAATAATAAAACCATTAATAATGGGGGGACTTCAATCTTCACCTCTCAGAGCTAGATAAATCTAACAAAATATAAGAAGTCAAAGAGATGAGTCTTAGATAAGCTAGATGTGATAGATATCTGCAGAGAATTGAATGGGAATTGAAAGGAATACACCTTTTTCTCAGTGGTACATGGTACTTTATAAAAATTGACCATATATTAGGGCATAACAATTTTATAGTTGAATGCAGAAAAGCAGAAATATTAAATGCATACTTTTCAGATCATAATGCAATAAAATTATATTTAACAAAGGACCATGGAAACAGATAAAAAATTAGTTGGGGAATAAATAACCTAATCTTAAATAATGAGTAGGCTAAAAAATACCTCATAGAAACAATAATCTTATTAAGGAGAATAATAATAATGAAACGTTATCACAAACTATGGGATGTAGCAAAAGCAGTAATCCGAGGAAAATTTATATCTCTAAATGCTTACATTGATAAAATAGAAAAATACCAGACCAGTGAATTGTCTATGCAATTTTAAAAAAAAGCTAGAAAAAGGACAATAAGCTCACAGTCCAAGGAGGGACTCAAAAAATATGCATAAATAAGCTATACACACGAAAAACAGGAATTCTAAAAAAGGTACTGGAATTGAGGGGTTGGGAAAGGCTTCCTGAAGATGTGATTGTAGTTGGATTTTGCAGGAAGCTAGGATAGAGATGAAGGACAGTATCCAGGCATGGAGGAAGAGCCAGAGAAAATGCCTAGAGCCAAGAAGTGAAATTTTCAGGAATACCAAGGAAGCCAGCGTCAGTGAATCAGAGTATGTGGAAAGGACTAAGGTATAAGAAGACTGGAAAGGTAGCAGGGGGCTAGGTTTGAATGTTTGAATTAAGAGGGCTTCCAGGAGGTAATAAGGGGGGAAATGGGAGTTGATGGAGTAGGGAACTGACATGGTTGGACCTTTGCTTTAGGAAAATCACATTGGCAGCTAAGTAGAGGATTTACACAAAACAATTATCCAAAGCAATGCAATAAATGAAATTAAATGAAACTTTATTCAGTATACATTTGAACACAGTTTAAATCCAGTAGAATGGCACAGCTGGCTTCTTGTAGGCAACTGTTGTTACAATTCCTCATTGAAATGAATTTCATTATTACTTATAGGGATGGAAAAGGTAGAGACATTTTCAAAATGTCTCATTTGAAAACCCATAGACCACAGGAATAATGCAGCAGTGAGTGGTGGCAATAATTTTAGTGACTTGGGACTGCTTTGTCCAGGTGATAGTTGCTCTTACCATCACTTAGGGACAAGTACTCTTGAAAAGTGGAAAGAAAAAAAAAGCATGAGGGTCGTAAGATATAAAAACAAACATCACAGCAGAGATAAACTTAAAAACTTACATTTTTGTCTACTTGTATATTAATGTTTTCTCATTCTACCATAGCAAAAGATAACAGTAAACGTTGGGACATTACATCCCAAGAAATTCAGCTTCAAAGTGAACAAATGCTTCTAGAAATTTTCATCACAGAAAGAATAACTAAGCCTAGCAGAGATGCCATTTCTGCCTTCCATTTGAGGAAGAAAGACTAGCATAACTCTTCTACATGGACTTGTAACAATGCCACAGATATCATATTGGCAACTGACAGAAATATTCTTTTGTGGACAGTTGTCAGGTAACTGTATATTATCAAAAATCAGACTGAAAAATGTGTTTGCACAGTAGCTTATTAAATAGAATCCTAAAACAATTATACAAATTGGATTCCCAGCCATGAATCCAGATGGAACAAAAAAAGCAAAATAGAAATGACTAAGTTTAGGAAATAGACGTTCATAATAACAGAGTCCTTAATATTTGACCAGGATCACAAGAAAGGCATTGTCTATAAAGCCATGTATAAACCCTGAGCAATAAAAGGGTGGCATAAATAGTGCTGTGCAGGCTTTATCATTACTTTCATGGAACTATTCTATTATGTCATCAAAAGAAGCAGCTTTTATTAAAGCATTGTAGTAGGTTGGTGAAGGTATAATTGCTTATCTTGGGTTGTCTTGTGAAGGATTTTTTTCCTCTCTGTATAAAGTAGTATCACTCTGGAAAAAAAAAACACAAGACTAGTTTATTAAACTTTCTAAGCCTCTTTTGGAGAACAGTATTTTTCCAATCATGCTGACTAAAATAACTATTGGCATTTATGTAGGTACGGCTTTGACCTTGTCATTTCCTTATCTGCAAAAATTAGGGTGATCATACTTCTACTCCCTATTTCAAGTTGTTATGAGAAAATCACTTGTGAAAGTGCTAAATTAATGTGAATTCATGGGATTTAGAAATAGAAGATATCTTAAAGGTCATCTTATCTAACTGCCTCATTTTACAAGAGAGAAAAATGAGGCTCAGAGAGATAGACTGACTTTCTCAAGGACACAAAGATACTAAGTTGTGGAGCAAGGTATCTGAACTCAGGTCCTTCCTTCTCCTGATTACTTAATGTTAACCAGAACAGGCTTACACAACTAGTGATTTTCAGTGATTTATGGAATGAAAGTTTCTCCAACTATGTCTGTACTTTAACAAAGTAATGAATTAAGTTCAACAAGTATTTACTGAGTAACTGCTATGTGTTTATCTTTGTGCAAGGTGCTGTGAGAGAATTAAAAAATCTATCACAGATTCCAAAGAACTCAAAATAATATTTCTTTTGGTGGGGGGAGGGAAAGCCTGGAAGAGAGAGTAGAACAAGACATGCATGAAATAATTAACAAATAGTAGAAAACATATCACTTTAAAATGCTTAAGACCAAGCATCATAACTTACCTAATGAAATTAAATTCAACATGTATTTTTAAAAATATTAATTATTAAAAATATTAATAATAATGCTTTTTAAAACAGTATTCACAAAATGAAAAAAAATACTTCCCATACAAAAGACTTGAATTATCTTAGTTTTTTAAAGGAAAAGTATGCAAGAGTTTGCGGAAGCAAAAACAATTATGCACTGACTACTCAGCAAGTGCATAAAAAGAAGTAACCTATCAGATATAATCTTCCTATGGGAAATTCAGTTGTTCTGACTAAACACCATGGACATACATTTGCAGTAAGTTAATGAGGTATAGCTAGCTCCAATCCTGAGGCCCCAAAATCAAGAAGATAACTTCTCTTTTCTAATTTCTACCCAGGGGTCAAGATGTATTTGTAACTTCCTGAAATAAGTAAACAGGCTATGGCATCAGGAGGCTGTCCTTCAGGAGCCTCTGTGGAAAAAAAAAACTGGGGAAAGTTTTATCCCCTTCTCCTACAATGCAAACTCTGATTTTCTCTATAAAGGCCAATTCTGGTTACCCAAAAGGAGCATATTAGGAAGCTACTCTGCAGGACATTTTTTTTGAAGAAATGCTTCCATTTTAGAATGTAAGTGACCCACAGGCCGCAAGTCTGACAACTCTAGATTAAGGAACTCTTTTAACTGGTGGCAATCTAGATCTGAGAACAGATGGATCTGAGATGTTGATCTGCTGTGGAAAAAACGGAATACAAATTTTCTTTTTTATAACACCCAGATTGATTAGGTAAAGGTATGAATCAGAACTTTTACTCAAATGAAAGAAAAAATAGCTAGTAAAGGCATAGAAGGTAGGAAAACTGAATAGGGGAAAAATACTCTTGAAGAGCTTCACACAGAACTGAGATTATTATCAGAGGGAGACCACACCACCATAAAGCTGTTTCTTCTTCCTGCTTTACCATCAGGTAAGTGGAGATGCAACAGTGCTAAAGGAAACTCAGACATGAGTGACAAACACAGGATTAAAAGCCAGGAGGCATTTTTCTTTTATACCAAACTGCCTCTGTTTGGTCCCAAAGTACTTAGGTCGAAACAATGGATAGAAGTTGCAGAGAGGCAGAGGCTTTATGTAAGCAAAACGTCCTAATGACAAAAGCTAGCCAAAAGTAAAATGGGTGACCTTGGGAGGAAGCAGGTTCCCCATCACTAGAGGTCTTCAAAAAATAAACAAATGGACCACCCACCACTTTTCAGGGATTCTTGTAGAAGAAAAGTTGGATATGGGTTAGTTTCAGTGTCCTTTGATGTCCCTTCTGAGTCCGTGTCTGTGCTGTGTATTTTGAAAAAACTTATGAACTCATAGGACCACTTAAAAGAGACCTGGTGCCCTCATTCACAGTCTTTATGAACAAACATTTGACTCACTACATAGACAACAGGAAGAGGTGGCAGTCCCTCGACAAGAAAGACAACACAGTCACACCAGGCATGACAGAAGGCCCCAAGGTAATGCAGCTAGGGTCTGCTGGAGTGCAGGTTCCTAAAAGGGAGCAGGATTGGACTTGCCATGGACTGTATAGTATGACGCGTCTGAATTTTTAGTTTCGCCTACCACTGACCCAGAAGCAGGACTATAGAGGGCAGCCTTTAGAAAGGCAGGGAAATTCTAATCAAGGAGTTACCTCTGTCTCTCAGAATATGGTCAGACCTGAAAAACCAAGACAGTTACTTCTGTCTCCCAGGCTCTGACTGAT
The DNA here is from genome assembly GCF_003287225.1 of Phascolarctos cinereus. Lineage (NCBI taxonomy): Eukaryota > Metazoa > Chordata > Mammalia > Diprotodontia > Phascolarctidae > Phascolarctos > Phascolarctos cinereus. The sequence continues at coordinate 41,505,051 of NW_027555514.1, forward strand.
CAATCAACTAAGTCAAGAAACATTTACTAAGCAATTACTATGTGCCAGGCATTCTGCTAAATATATAAATAAAAAGCAGAGAGAGACCACTGACTCAAGAAGTTTACATTTGAATGGTCATTATGATTTTGGATCATTAAGATTTTTGTAGTTTCTTATGAGACTGTCTTGGAACAGCATATTTACCGAAAGCTGTTATAGAGTGTCTCATTTTAGTTACATACAGTTTAGTCAACAAAAAAAAGCTACAACCATCAAATACAATCTAGACCTTCCAATTTTACCTCCTGTTTTTTCTTCTAGTTTAGATATTTTAAATTTTTTCTTCAGATTATGAAAAAAGCCTGAAGTTGTTGTTCATCTCTGAGGTACATTCAGGCAACACTTACAGATGATGAAAATTAAACGTTACCTACCTGGGCAAGCACCACACATTCATTTTGCCATCCCCAAAGAAAATATACAATAGTAGTTTATCAGACTTCAATAAGACTTTAAAATATGACTGCCCAAACTGCGAAAGTGAAAAATGAAAGTTCCTCCCTTGGGAAGATACTTGGTACAATTGGTATCCTTCACACCATGATATTTTCTTCCAACAGAATATAATGTCCTAAGGGAGCAGGATGTTTTCATTAATAAATCCTTACTGAATTGAATCAGTTATCTCATTTGTAAAATGAGAGGGTTGAACTGGAAGAACACTAAGTTACTTTCAGCTGTATACCTATGATCCCATTAATCAACTAGTTATAGAAATATTAATAACAAAACAAAGTCAAATTGGCAACCTTGTTTGGGCAGATTTCCAACCAGAAACTTGTATTCTTCTGCTCTCTTCCCCAACTTAGCAGTCTCCAAAATCCAAGCCATGGACACTGTAGGTAATCCCCATTTCTGTGCAGCCTGATATTTAGAATCATCTGGTTGTTTCACTATAAGATGGGTACTGGCAAGCATGTCATTCTTCGCACTGCCCTGGCACACAAAAAATTCCTGAACTCTGAAATTGTTAAAGAGTATACATGCAGACATTTAATAAAGTGACTTGACTGATAAAATAATTTATCTGGGCTACAAGCAAACAACCCAGGAGGCTGGACAAAATATAGTTAAGTTCTTCAGACTAAACAAAACTAAAATGCTACAAAAAACATTAACAGACTGTAGTAAAAACGATCACTAATATTAAAAAAAATACAAAATTAACATATTCCTAACATAATCACAAAATTTCTTTTAACTTATGCACTGATCCACCTACTTACCTTCACTCTTCTAGCCAAAGGCACATGAAAAGCAAGCAGAACAGAGAGCAATAATAATTTATTAATAGACTAACAATAATATTTCCTATCCATGAAGCTGTTCTCAACTTTTCCAAGAGCTTTCACATACAAATCTCATTTGATCTTCACAACAAGGCAGTGCTAGGGTAGGAAAGAATTTATCACCATTTTACAGGTGAGAAAACTGAGGCAGACTGATGTTAGGGACTTACCTACTGACAAAATGAGAACTGGGTAGAAGAGAAATAAGGTAGTGGGATGGGAGCAGCAGGATGCCTTTGTGCTAGGACACCCAAATGTGCAGAAAGCTTGGAAGCATACAGACAAGAGAACAAACAAAATACAAGCACACCCAAATTGCTTTATGCCTATCTGAAATAGGAAAATGAATACTGGATGGGAGTGTTCAGATTATCTGCCTGAGAAAATGTGAACAGTTACCTAAAAAGTTCACATTTTCTCTTCACGTTCCCATCTGGGGCTAGGAAAAGCATATTCTGAAGTAATTTTCCAAATTAGTCTGATAACCATGTAGCAGCTTACTGAAAGGCAACGTGGTCTACAGAAAGAAATGTAAAAGCCTGGAAGGAAGTCCCAATGCTACCACACACTGAACCTGTACAACCACAGTCAAATCATCCCTGTGCCTTGTTTTCTTCATCTCTAAAATGTCAATACTATCTGCTTTTGAGAAGTTTTTCTTCCATGAAGTAATTATTAATCCATTTTTTTGGTTTGTTTTCCACATCACTTTCATTTCCAAAGACATTCCTGCTCCCTCCCTTATCTGGCTAGCAAGTTCTTATAAGGAAGATAGAAGAAAATGGGGGGGGGGGGAACCAGTTCAGCAAAATGTCATGTTCCCAGTATCCAACAGTATGTAATAATATTCTACACTCAGAGTTCCCCCAACTCTGCAAAGAAGGAAGGGAGCTGCATGTTTTCATCTCTCCCCTGGAGTAGAGCTGAAGCCATTCTAACTGCAAAACTTTCATTTTCTTTTTCTTTCTTTCTTTTAAGGCTGCAGTCATTGTGGGGACACTGTTTTCCTGGTTCTGCTTCCTTCATCTCTGCACCACTTTGCATAAATCTTCCCAAGATGTTAACATTTTACTGGGGAAAGGGCAGAGAGGGGCAGACAGGGAAAGGACACAGGTAAGTAAAAAACACAGTAGGGACAGACAAGAGAGGCAAAGGAGAGATCTAGACAAAGCTTAATAGGATGAAGAGTGGGTGAGAGAAACCAGGGAAGGACACCTAGAGGAGGGGAGGGGAGCTGAATACTAAAGAAAAACCCTCAACGATGGAGGTAAGAAAGGACAGCAAGTAAGGCACAGGGATCACAGGGCTGGAATGCACTGTGGCAGAATGGCAGATCCAGCTTGGGAGAGAAGAAGAATGTGTAAGAGGGAGTGTTAGGACCTAAGGTCACAAAAGAAAACTTGGAAGTTGAATGAGAAGCACCTTAAATGCCAGGCTAAGGATCTTGTATTTTATACTACAGAGGGAACTGGGAGTCACTGAAGGTTTCTGAGCCAGTGAGTGAGTGACAGACTCAGATCTGTGCTTCAGAGACATTATTCTTGCAGCTGAGTGAAGGACAGATTGAAGAGGGAAGAGCCTGGAGTTAGGGAGGCTGAATGGGGGCTATTACAATGGTTCAGAAGAGTAGGTAATCATGGCCTAAACTAGGGTAGTAGCAATATGACTGGAGGAAAAATGAGCAAAAAGTACTATGGTAGGAGCTGAGAATATAAATGCAAACATGAGATAGTTCCTGCCCTCAAGAAGCTCCCATTCTAATTAGGGGAGACAAAGTTTTGTTTTAGGGAACCACAAGAATAGTGAGTGGAGATATTAACAGGAACTTTTATAGCCTTTCCAGAATTATTGGTACCAAAAGAAAAGGTAGACAGGGGTGGCAAGCCTGACAACTCAGGACAGTTCTTGCCCTGGACAGGATTTCAAAACTGAGTAGACTCACTCCTTTATAATATAAGAGGGAAGCAGAGTGTCTGGAGGACTGCTCTAGATAGTGCTGCTATAGGTGTGAATGGGATATCCCAGTGAAGACTCCTCAGTGTAATTAAGGTTTGGGAAAAGGCCGAATGGGGATGAGGGGTCCCGTGAAGACTTCTCAGAAGAATAAATAGAAATTGTATTGTGACTCAAGGCAGGCATAGCAGCCTGACAGGCCTAAGTTTCAGCTTATTAGAAATCACCTGAGTTACGGGAGTCCAGCCCCAAGTACCCCACCACCCACTACTATGCCATTGTTATCTCAGCAGTTAAAGTTTGCCAAGTGTGAAACCCCTGTACCATGTTGCTACAACTGTTGCTATATTTTGGTCATGGTGACCTGGCTATACAATACAGTGTCTAGCTTGACTGCACATTTTTAATTGCTTTTTGGGTATGATTTCAGAACTAAGGGGCTAAATATGGATATGTATATTATTTCTTTGTTATTTGTAACTAAGATATGCATATTGTTTGTTGTTATTTGTTTCTATGGTAGAGTTTCATATTGAGATTGTGAGCCAAGTAGTGGACAGTTGGTGGGAGGGGGCTTTACCGTTAGGTAAACTTGTTAAACTTGGCTTTTTTGTTTCTGTCTTTGTCTACCCTCATCAGAGCATACTGGTGGAGGGACACTCAAATCTTGAGATTTGAAATAATAATTAACTTTCAACTTTCTGTTCCTACCTAGATACCTCTAGGTGTGTTTTTTAATTTGAGGAGCATCCCACACAGGTGAAAAGACAGAGTAGAGCAGCAAGGCAAATGGTAAGATTTCTGGGTTTAGATGCAATAGTTGTTTGGATGAAAAACTTGGCAGTTCAGCAAATAACTGATTATGGTGGAAGAGAGGGGAGTCAAGTTGTCTTCATAATTTCAAATCTTGATTTTTGTGAAAAGAGTAGTGCCCTCACCAGAAAGAGGGAAGTTTCAGAGCTGGTGTGGGTTTAGGGAGAGAAATGCTAAGTTCAGTTTTGGATATGTCAATTTTGATATGTCAGAAGATATTCAGGTGGAAATATCCATCAAGCATTGGTCATGTGTTATGTTGGAGGTGAGCAAAGACTCAAGTTTATTTGACATTGTATATGAGCAATGGATATAAATGATTGTGGACCTGGAAGTTCCATAATCTCTATTATAAGGATAAGGGATGGAAATATTTCATTGATATTCTCTCTTTCCTTTCACTGATTCATGCTATAAGAAGTACATTAACAGCATGTATGGCCTTCTCAAGTAGTAGACCCTTTAAACCATTATTACAGAGACATAAATAGTACAAATATACAAAGTTGAATTCTATTTTGCGTGTTTTTCCAAAGAGATATAACAAAAGAGCACACCAAGTCTATATGCTAATTCGAATACATACCTTGCTCCAAGCAGGCTTGCTAAGTATACCAAGGAATCTTTCTCTGCTCCAATAAATTGGCTGAAGGAAAGGACACAGTTTTCTAGAGGAGTACCACTTCCTTCCAATACTGGTACTGGCATGAAAAGTGGATTTGACTCTGGATCAAAAATGTTTTGTTGTTCAATACAAGTAATCTTGCAAGAGAGAAAACAAAAACAGGAATAAGGTTATCAAGATTAATGCCAGTACAGTTACAAGAGCTTTTGTTTAAATGAGAAGCATTAGTTGTACATTAGTAAAAATCTGAAATTTAAATTTATTCTCAATATATTTTTACTCTCTGTACCCGTTTCCCTTTTCTTCTATGAAAGAAACAGAATAAGGAATATATTTTTCATTAAGCAGTAAAATGTAATAATAGATACAGAGCAAGTTTTAGAATCAGGAAGACTTCAGTTCAAGTCTTGCCCCTGACACATACTGCCTGGGGGGACACCTTGGGCAAGTCACCTGACTTCTCAGTGTCTCAAGTAACTCTCGAAATTGTTAATCTGCATGTTAATCTGCAATAGTAGGAGTTTTGTCATCACAAGTTTCCTACAGCACTGAAGTCACAGTTCTCACAAAAAGTTCCCTCCAATCTTATGGAATAAAGTGACTGAAGTTAATTCATTAGATGAGACTATTAAAATCCATCAGATTAACCATGATTTTACCATGATTTTGGTCACTGAGCTTTTCTTTAAAATTAAATTCCCCCTTGGGGTGCATTAAGCTAATCTTTTCCTTCTCTTCTTTCCAATTTAATTGAAAGCTGGAAAAATAACATGGAGCAAGTTTTAGGGAAAAATCTACGAGCAAGCAACTATGCAAATACAGGACAGCCTAATGCCACTTATTATTGTTATGCCAGGAATCATATGGGCCCATAGATTGCAACCATTTACTTCCCAATTCCAACATCTGCTTTCTTTCTGAATTCTAATATCTCAATAGCATGCAGGTCAAACTCTATCTAAAGCAGAACTTTATAGGCAATGATAAATCACCACCACCAGCTAATTCATAGCTATCCTTCCATCACAATTCTCATCCCTGTTTATTTCTAACAATGTTACTTGAAGATACACCAGTTTTCTCTTACCAGCCAAGTATTTGTAACAACTTCTCCTACAGCTGACTCCACTTCACACCCCCAGCAAAGGAACCACGACATAGTTGGCAAGCATTCTACTTTGGAGGGGCAATATTTTTCCAGCATTTTCTTTAATAGCATTGGCAATGAAAGATTCATCTTCTTCACTAAAACCTACAACAAGGAAATTCTTCTGGCTAAATAAACCTTCAATAATTGTAGGAGTCTCAGGCAGTAAGTTGTAGCCAAAGGAAGACTGATTTTCCATTTGTACAGTAATATGAGAGGGATCATTAAAGACCTCAGCTCCAGACATCTCATCATCATCTGAAAAGAAGGGAAAAATATTTCTCAATGAAAGCAAATTCACATTCCAACTATGTTAAATTTCTCAGCACAGATAATTTGTTGTTGAAATTACAAAACAAAGTACAATCTTCACATGTGCATGGTTTGGAGGGAAACTCTAGTCCTAAAATTATTCTTTTCACTCACTTTCATATATATGGTGAATGCCAGTAATAGTCACTAAGGAGTGATAGTACCAAAAAGATTTTCAATAGTCCCTAAACCACAGTTAGTTGAAAATTATGAAATTTCAAATCTAGACCATTAGGTATCCTTATCATTTTAAAAGTGATTTTGCATCAGGTACTAAATACTATGCACTCTCAGAAAGGAAAAGGAAATACTTTTAAACGGTATATTTGTCAATTATCAGTAAGAGTGGAACCACACAACATTTGGACTCAAAGATCACGGTTCCCCTTCCCTCTGCAAACATATGTATGTATATGAGGAAGAAGACAGAAGGATCTGGATCAAATCAAGCACACAGAAAAGAAACCTATTATGAAGGTGACGTGATTTTGAAGGAACCAAGGGACTAATTTTCAAGATATCCTAAAGAAGGGAAGATGTTGAACAAATGGGAAAAAAATCACAGTAGTATTACTTTCCAAAATGGCAACAGAGAAGATGAAATGGAGTCCAAACACAATAGGAACTCTTTATAAATGGTAAGGTTATCTAGATGTTCCTGTCTGCTTATAATATGCTGAACACATCATATAGTTGAATACTACAAATAATGATATTTAGAGTTGGATGGTCCTTAGAAAACATCTAGTTCAACCACCTTTCTAAAGGAAAAAACTGAGGCCCAGAGGTTGTGTGACTTGCCTAAAATCACACTAATAGAAAGCAGCAGGGCTGTGACTTGAACTCAAGTTCTCTGATTCCAAATACAGTGTTCTTTTTTGCTGTACCATAATTGCTTTTTGGGCTTTGTCAGTAAGATCCATGAATAGTCAAAAGAGATCAACAGTCTACACAAGAAAAAAAAATGGATAAAGAATGTTTATTGTTCAGACTATGGTACACACTTGGATATGGTCTATTAGTATGCAGTTCTTGGACAGATGCCGAAAATGGACAGTGAGCTGGGCTCAGAATCAAACAGAAGGAAGAATAAGACTAGAGTATACATATGATAACCTAACACTTGTTTCAACAATTCCAAGATATTTCCCAACACAAAAACCAATGTTTCTAACACTAATAGTCTCCTAGTAATTTCCATATGGTTACAAATTATGCAATATTATAGCCCCTTTAAGATTCAAAATCACAAGTGATTCAAAGGGCAATAGAGAAATGATATTAGCAATGACTTTCACATAAGATATCATCTGAGAAATACATGACTGGAAAAGGAGGGATAACAGATGGTCAGCCCAAAACATAAAATGAATCCTATAGAATTTTTTAAAAAACCACAAATGTTTATTAACAGCTTTTTTTTTTATACAGTACTTAACATTCCCCACTGTATTCCTTTAAACCCCTTCCCAGAGGGCCATCCTCTATTATAATACAGAATAAAAAAGAAGGAAGAAAAAGTTCTATAAAATTAATTAATAAACCAAAAAGATCTGCCATCAAATACTGTATTCTGATGGCTCCTCCAATTGTGTAAAGAAGCAGTGGAAACTATTTTTTCATATCTCTCCTTTAGGGCTAAACTTGTTTGGTCATTATAATTTTATAGCATTCAATTCCAACACTGACAATTCTCATCCTTAGCTATCTTTGGCAATTTGTCATATTGGCATGAGATATTAAAAAATCTAGATAAAAGTCTTGAAAAAATTAGGGAGATTTACTGTAGAAGATTTATAGGAAAACATGGATAGCAATTCATATGCATGGGATATACTCTGCACTGCCTACTTAAGGAGATTACAAGTACATCACTATTGCAGTGCATATCTTTATGTAAAGAATTTAACAGGGTGATGGCTTCATAAACATAAGAGGTAGAAAAAAAACCTGAAATTATCCATTCTTTCAACATGGCATGGTAGAGAAAGAACCAGCCTTGGAATCAAGAGGAGCTGGGTTCCAGTCCCACCTCTGAATCTTACTGGATGTGTGACCCTGCACAAGTGAATTAACTTTAGTAAGAACAGTTGGTGGAGGAAGTTTCCTCAATAGGAGCTCTCTACACTAATGACCACAGGTCTGAACCACAAACAAAATAAACCACAGTACTGTTGAAATTCCTCCTTGTTTCACAATGAGGCTGCAATCTCTAGACATAGTAATTGATGCAAGTAACAGTGTCAAGGATTCCCAAAAACGTCACTCTTTAGTAAGGTTAAGCTGAAAAAATGGTTAACTGGACCAATGAGGTAAATGACCACAGACTTACATATCTTATAAAATAAGGATATATTCTCCCAATTGCACTTAGCAACAATGAAGAACAAAAGCATCAAATTCCTAATTAAATCACAATATCCGTTACTGTAGGAAGAAAAATATTTTTAAGAGATTCTAGTCAGCCTGCAAGCTCTTCAAACAGACACCATTCTTCTTTCATATCCTTAACAGGATTTAGCACACTTCTGTGACAGACATGGTACTTAAACATTTATCAATTATAATGCATCTTTAACCCAGTCTCTAGCTTGACCCCCTTGTCCCAACTAATTTGCCCAATGGACATCTCTCAAAGTGGATGTCCTTGAGGCATCTCCAATTCAATGTGTCCAACCCAGAACTCATCACTTTCCCCAAACCCACCCCTTCTTCCCAGCTTTCCTGTTTCTGTTGAGGGTATCACTGCCCTTCAATCATCCAGGTTTGCAAGCCTGGAGTCATCCTCAACTGGATCCACCCACAATTCCACATATCTAATCAAGCCAAATCTTGTCATTTCCACTTCTACCACATCTCCTTGTATCCACCCCCTTCTCTCTACTCATAGCCACCACCTGAATGAATGCAGAACCACATATTACATGCTTATTTTAAGTACTGTGCTAAATGATGGGGAGGCAAATACAAAAGTCAGACAGTCCCTGCTTTCAAGGAACTTATATTTCAGTCAGGAGAGACAAAACAAAAGATATAGGGAGACAGGGCCCAGGAAAATGAGCTTTTTTTTTTTCCTAAAGTCTCTCTTGGCTCAAATTTATGCTCTACATGGCTGCATGCCAAAAAAACCATGGCTTCTTTTTTTGACTTTGGCAGCACAGATCAGACCATGTCACCATCCTACTCAATAAATTCCAGTGACTTCCTATCACCTCTTGGATCAGCTATCAAACTTCTGTTTGGCATTTAAAGCTCTTTCCAAGCTGGCCTCATTCTCCCTCCTCCAGTCTTATGATTCACTCCTTCCCCCCATGTACTCTATGATCCAGCCAAACTAGCCTTCTTGTGTTTCTCACATATAATGCTCCACCTCCACAGCTATGTACCAGCTATCCAGTTTCCTAAAAGACTTAGGCTAAATGACACCTTCTACATGAGACCATAACTGTTTTCCCACACGGTTATTTTTTTATCTGCTTTGTATACACCTATACATGTGCACAGTGTCTTCCTCTTCCTTCAGAATCTAAGCTTCTGGACAGTGGGTCTTGTTTAGCTTTTGTCTTTTTAACCCTAGCACTCGACACATACCAGATGCTTTAAAAATTCTTGTTGAATGCAAAAGTTTGTATTGCTTGACTATATATAGGTATTTGTTACAAGGTTTTTGTTTAACTGGGAGGAGGTAGGAGAGAGAAAAAAAAGTAATTTTAAAAAATACTTGTTGATTAGTTGGGGATTCAGAGGGATGGTGAGTTCGCCAACAGGGCTGTTTATTGCCAGAACTTTCAAGAAGCAACTGTAGTCAGAATTAGAAACTGTGCAATAATGGCTGCTTAATGCAGTGACCAGAGTTCTTAAGTCTTCAAAAGTTGTTTAAAAAAACCCAATATAAAAGCATCTTTCAGTTTAGAAACCAAAACAATAACCTATACCACCTAAAGGTTTACTCTTACACTAAAATATACTGAGATGAAAGCAAAATTTACTGGATAGAATACTGATGGAAGTGGGAATGAGATTTGGATTTTAGTTGCAGCTTAGCTATCAAGCAGGTAACTTTAAAAAAAAAAACTCTTAGTGTCCAAGTTAGTGCAAAGGAGAAGATAAAAACATCTGCCTCTATCTCACAGGAATATTTTAAAGACAAATAAGCTAAATGAAAGTAAAAGCTAATAGTATCAAAACATAACTTTGGAGACAGTTATAAGAAAAAGTCAGTTCTCAAGAAAATAAATCTGATTTAAATAGTTCTTACCTACTATCATGTCCTCATTGTCATTCTGAGAGAGTAAGTCTTCATCAGCTTGCTGATGCTTTTCAGCATCTGCAAATTCTATCTCGGAAAAACTGTTATTCCTTTTCATTCCTGGTTGTTCTGATATAGGTATCTCGACTGGCTGGCAATTCAATTGGCTATATTCCTCCTCAGAAAGCAGATAACCTTTATTAAAACACTCCAGCAACCATTTTGCTTCCATTATACGAGGCCTATGAAAAGAGTAATACAGTCATGACATATTAGTTTGAGGTATGAGGACCATTCTTTGCTTACGTGCCTCTTTTACAGAGTTTCCACTTAGTAAAGGCTCTGCTTCATAGTCACTTTTATAATTTTTAAGACAAGAAAAATCACTACTATGGAAACCACTTTAAAGTAAAAATGGTTAGAACCTGTGTGTTGATTTAGTCCAAAACTGTTTTAACTCATCATCATAATCTCCAACAATAACATGGGTCACATCATCATTGAGCTGATTAAAGCAAATTCCACCACTACAATTAATAAGTCTTCTTAGTTTATCTTGATCTAACTTTCTGTCACGAAACCCATAAAGGTATATCTGCAAAGAAAAAACAGAAAAATACTTGCTTTAGATTAAAGTAGATTGTAAATTCGTTATATAACTTGCCAACAACCTACCAAATATGTCTCACATTATGACCACATCCTTGCTTTTGAACTGGAAAAACCAATGCAATCCTCAGCAAGGCAAGGATCTAAGATATCTCCAAAGTTTTCATGATGGAAAATGCTATCCACATCCAAGGAAAGAACTACGGCATCTGAATACAGATCGAAGCTTACTATTTTTTTCTTCTGTTTTGTTTTGTTTCCTCTTTCTTGTGGTTCCTCCTATTGGTTCTAATTCTTCCTTACAACATGACCAATGTGAAAATATATTTAATGGGAATATATAAGTATAGTCTATATCAGATTGCGTGCCATCTTAGGGAGGGACATGGGGAGGGAGGGGGAGAAAAATTTAAAACTCAAAAGCTTATGGAAGTGATTGTTGAAAAATCAAAATAAATTAATAAAAAAAGACAAAAAACCCCCAATGCAATCACAACGTAAAATACTCCTAGTTTGAGCCACAGTATGACATGAAAATAGCTTACATTTATATAAAGCTTTAAGGTATACAAAGCATTTTCCTTATAGTAACTCTGTGAGGAAAGTTTGCACAATGCCTAGTATCCTCACTTCATAGTTGAAGAAAGAGAAGGTTAAGTATCTTGTGCAGAATGACAAAGTTGTTAAGAGTCAGATCCATTATTCACTCAGGTCTTCTGACTATCCCTTCCACTATGTTAAGCTGCCTCTTAAACCAAAGCTATTTGTTGAACTCTCTGGTTCTCTTTGAGAACCTGATGTTCTTGCTAATTTAGTTTCACTAGGTCTTTAAAATTCTATCTTTTGTAGCAAAAAAAGAAATGTTCCCCAGCCCATGCCATGCCCATTCCTTCCTCCTCACTGTCGGTCACATCCTTTGCATGCAATGTTCACCCCACTTCTCTCTACTCATTAAGCTCATCCTGTCCATCTTCTAAGATTCAGCTGAAGTCCCAACTCCTATTTGAGCCCTTTCCCAGAAACACTAGTCAATGGTGATTTCTTCTTTCTCACACCTGTTGTCTGCCCCACACTACTGAGACCTTTTATATATTCAACATATTCACAATGAAATTAATTCTCTGTCCCTCTTACTAGCCCCCTTTTTCTGTTGAAGGCCCCTTTGGAGTTATCTTTGACTCTCTATTCTCCCTCACTTCCATATCCATTAGTTGCCACATCTTGTCAATTCTGCCAGTACAACATTTCATTTATTTGTCGTTCTGTCTAGACTGGTATGACCACAATCCTAGTCTAGGTCCTTTTATCAAAGACTGCCTTGACTACTTCCACCACCTAATTGGTCTCCTGTCCTCTAAGGCCTTGCCCTCTCCAAAACAATATACACATAGCCAACAAACTGATATTCCTCTTTTTTGCTCTTTTCGATCTTTTTCACTCCACTCCTCAAGAAGCATCAATGGTTCCCTAATACCTCTAGAACAAAACATAAACTCCCATCTGGTATTTAACAATGTTTACAACATGGTCCCAAACTAAATTTTCCTGATTATAATTACTACCTCCACTCATCAAACATCACATTCCCTTCTCTTTTATGCATATCCTCCCCTTCTTAACCTCCATCTATTAGAATCCTTACCTTCCTTCCCTCAAGCTTCAGCTCATGATCCTTCAGAAGATTTCCTGACATGCCTACCTGTTAGTGGCCTTTTTGCCTCACCAAAAATTACTTTTTTTAAAATTTAAATTTGCATACATGTTATTTGCCTCCAATAAGCTTCCTGAGGTCAGAGACTGTTTTGTTTTTAATTTGTATCTCCAGGACCTAACCCAGTACCCTGCATGTAGCAACTGTTTAATAAATGCTTGTTCAATGTTGTCCTGTTCTACAACTGTCTGTTCTATACAATTTAGAACATCAGTAAATAATATTATCAGAGTATCTGTCACAGGGATAGGGAACCTGTGGCCTTCTAGGTCCTCAAGTGTGGCCCTTTGACTGAATCCAAACTTCATGGAACAAATCCCCTTAATAAAAAGATTTGTTCTGTAAAACTTGGACTCAGCCAAAAGGTAGCACCCAAGGACCTAGAAGGCCACATGTGGCCTCGAGACTGCAGGTTTCCCACCCTTGATCTGGCACATAATAGGTCCTTCACAAACCCTTATGAAGTGACTAATTAAAAGACAGTGGTATGCTTTGACAAGTCCTTTAAACAAGAATTTCTATCACCTCTCTGTCCCATAGTAAATCATCTTGATTACTGAAAGTGTAAATTTTCTTTTAACAATTAAGGCAAGAGACACACATCTGCTGGATTTAAGGGACAAGAATAAGTAAATGTAGCATTACATTAAATTCTACATTCTCTATTAATACAGTATAACAGAGCCCTGACTGTGTACTTGAATAAATTTAAGTACCTTATTTATAATTTCAATCTTGTGCTCATGATAAAATGGAAATAATTACATATGGCCTTTTTATTTCACTGAACGACCCTGAAAATATGAATCAGTTCATATTTATGGTTCTCCTCTTATGTTCAAAACTACACACAATAGCAATGCTAGGCATTAAAGGAGATAAAATACAGCATAACATACCCTCTTTTCTTAAAGAACTCGGAGTACATTTGGAGAAACAAGGCTAAAAGAAAACTGGAAATAAGGTAAGAGTTAAACAACGAAATAAGAAAGCCAAATGAGTGATAGAGAAAGTTTCAGAGAAGGGTAATCAAAATGGACTAGAAAGACAGAAAAGATTTCATGAAGGAGTTCAGAATCCAGGTAGGCCTTACATAAATATAGGCAGATTTTGGTTAAGAAGAAAAGAGTTGGAGAAATAGAACATTCTCAGTAGTGGGGACAGAATGAACAAATATGTGGAGACAAGAAGATACAAAAAGTGTAATCGGAGTAACAGTAAGCAGATCAGATTGGCTGAAAGGGAAGTTTCATGTAAGAGAGTAGTAGAAGATGAAGTTTGAAGATAAGCAGAACTCTGACTACAGAAGGCCATAATTACAATGCTAAAGAGTACTGAAAATCATTATAGAGTTCACTAATTTATAGACGTACCCGACAGCCGTCTAGTAAATTCACAGGTGCTTGAAATGCGCTGATATCCAGATTTTGTAGATTCTCAAGAAGAGATCCCAGGTTGCTGTTCATAACTGAATTATGTGTAGATTCATTAATGTAACCTGAATGGATGTTAGAAATGTGACAGACACCTGAAAGAGTATAACCTACATATCAAAATGTAATGAAGACAAGAATTAAAAATGATGATAAATAAGCCAGGTACTCTATGACTGTTTTCCCTTGATGAACTTTATTTTTCAATTGAATATAATTTTTGATATTTCAAAGATAAGTTTCAGCATTTTTACTAAAAGACAAAACATGAGATAAACAGAACTAAATATGTTAATAAATATAGCTTCCATGTATTATATAAAATGAAATAAAATCCTGAACAATTCTGATAAAACATTTTTCTATTGTACAATCTATAAGTAAAAAAAGCATAATGATATATCCAATTTTATAATAAAAAATCTAGTGCCCCCATTAATAAAGCAACTCTCATTGCTGTAAACTAATGAAGACTAAAAAATGACAACAATTATAATGAGAGACTTACCACTAGCTTCATTGTTCTGGCCCAGAGCAGTTGAAATACATGGCTCACTCTTTGTTTCTAATACAGGCTCTGTCTTGTACATAGCTTCATCTTGACAAAAGCCCTTTTTAATACTGTGATAAAACCACTGAACTCTCACACAGTGTATATTCCATCTTTTGGCATATTCATATTTCTGACCTACCATGTGTAAAAAGAAAAAAATTATAATTTTATGAATTCTTTTACAAAATTATTTAAATTCTCAAAATGAGGTGAAAAAATCTGAATTAAATCACAGTACTAGAACACACTCCACTACAGTGACGATAAGTTATAGTGCTCTGCATTAAAAGTGTATCTTTTTTTGGACTTCCTGACCAACATCCTCACTTCTATTATAGTCAATATAGTAAATTTGAAAGTATACACAACACTGGATATGTTAATGAATTAATTTCAAGGTAGCACAGATAAGTTAGTCTATCCCCCCTCCCCAAACATATAAAAATGAGACCTCAAACTCCTGCCCCCTGAATACTCTTCTATCTCTATCAGATCCATGCTGCTGACTGTTTCCAACTCTAATCCATGGTTACTTGAGAAATACTCTTCCTCTCCCTCTCCCGGTCTGCTTCCCTATGTTACCTGATTTACTTTAAGATTCTGTCCCCCGTTTCCATGCTTTTTACCTCTTTTATTCCTTTCACCACTTGTCTCTGTACCCTCTATGTCTAATTAAAGCATGATTGCCACCCACTTTCCCACTACCGATGCTTTTCTTGGTGAGTACCCAAAGAACCAGGCATGTCTGCCTCCATTTCATAATTTCACAGATTATCAATTCATGCTCATCAATAACATCTTTCTCAATAAGGATGTTGTTGTTGTTGTTCAGTCATGTCTGACTTGTGACTCCATTTAGGGTTTTCTTGGCAAAGATATTGTGGTGATTTGCCATTTCCTTCTCTTGATCACTTTTACAGGTGAGAAAACTAAGGTAAACAGGGTGAAGTAACTTGCCCAGGGTGACACAGCTAGTAATTGTGTGAGGCCAGATTTGAACTTAGGGAGATGAGCCTTCCAGATTCAGGTCCAGCACTCCATCCACCGCACCACCTAGCTAACCCCAGTCAACAAGCACACACAGACATATCTCAATGTTAAAACATTATAATGTATGCATGTGTACATTTATACATATGAAAAAATGTATATATGTATGTCAAAGCACAAATGTAATAAACCTCAGTATTTTAAAAAGCAAAACTATTCTAACATTAAGCTGATTCAAACTGCAATCAATTCTACACATCATTGTTCTTTTCTCCAAGTATCTTAATATGTTGCATTTGTTATCATGGCTGCAGAGGAAAACAGGATCAGGTGAAAGAAGTGAACAAATCAGAATTCTGTGTCTGATATCACTGAAAACCAGGAGTTCTTAAATGTCCTATACACCATTAGCAAACTAAATAATCATCGAATTACAATCTTTATATTGTACTCATTTCAGACTTAGCTTTACAACGATTTATAGTTATGATTTACAATGATATGTGGTCCTGAATGAGCACCTCTCTTCCACCAAGGCTGCTCAGCAAACACAAGCAAAGATAATAAAAAGGAAGCACAGCAGAAAGTCCCTTTCTCAAGTCCATTTGTACAGATACTGAAGAACTCAGAAAACATTTACTGGAATTTCACATACAGGTCTTTATCTTAGTGAGAAGTAGCACAGGGAAAGAAAAGAGCATGAACTCAGAGTCATAAGACATGGGGTGTGGATTCAGGATCTGTGACCCTCACTCTTGGTGCTGACCCCAGGCAAGTCATTTAACTTTTCTATACCTCAATTTCCTCATCTCTAAAACTTGGATAAGAATACTTATACTATCTACCTGGTAGGACTGCCACAATGAGGAAAAAGCTTTATTAACACTGACAAGAAAGTGAGAACCTATTATTCTCTTAGTAAAATATTAGAGAGCTAAAAGTATCTCATCACATTTTTTTCAGATTCTTTGCTATCAGTACCATATCCTCCATGAACTTCCTCTGGTCCCTGGCTCATCATTCTTGGGAAGTACCCATGCACACAAAACAAGTAGCCTACCCAATCATTCAGTGACTGGATTGACTCTTAAAGCAGAACAAGGATTAATTACCCCATTTAGTCAACCAATTTCCAGGAATAACAGAAAACCATTCAACATAATTAAAACGTTTCTTCTATTTGCCTGTGTAGTACATATAGCAACCTAATTATTACTGTAGCTCTCTTAAAATTTTTTTTTTACTCTCCAACCCTTCTTTTTCCAAGTAGTTGGTACTTGTATGAAAAACAGTAAACAACAACAGAGAAACATAAGATTTAATGAAATATTAAAAGTATACCTCTAATGGCTTTTAACTTAACATGTGGCATGACAACATTCAAGTAAAATTATATATGTTTTTGAGCTGTTCCTATGGTAACCGAAAGGCATAGGACCCCTCCTCATGTCCTTTATAATTATTATCACTTTTTCAATCAGTAAAAATCTGCCCTCTAACCTTTTCCTCCTCCGAAACTGAGAACTAACAAAAACAAAACCCACTACAAACATGCATAGTGAAGTAAGAAAAATTATAGACATTCCTTGGCCACATGTAAAATTAAAAACCACACACACACATATGTCTCATTCTGCACTGAGTCCTCTTTCTATCAAGATGTGGGTAGCATACTTCATCATCAGTGCTTTGGAATCTTGGTTGGTGATTATGATCAATTGTTTTTAAGTTTTTGACAGCTATTTGTCTTTACAATACTATTGTCTTTTGTATGAATCATCTTCCTGGTTCTGTTCACTGCACTTTTTCTTTTCCTTAGTGAGGCAACTGGGGTTAAGTGACTTGCCCAGAGTCACACAGCTAGTAAGTGTCATGTGTCTGACAGCTATTTGTCTTTACAATACTATTGTCTTTTGTATGAATCAACTTCCTGGTTCTGTTCACTGCACTTTTTCTTTTCCTTAGTGAGGCAACTGGGGTTAAGTGACTTGCCCAGAGTCACACAGCTAGTAAGTGTCATGTGTCTGAGGCCGGATTTGAACTTAGGTCTTCCTGACTGCAGGGCCAGTGCTCTACCCACTGCGCCACCTAGCTGCCCCTGGTCACTGCACTCTGCATCAGCTCTTACAAGTCTTCCTAACTTTCTCTGAAACCATCCCCTTTGTAATTTTTTGTTTCTTTTAATTCCTATGTTTGAACTTCGGAGTTTCTATACAACTTTGGTCTTTTATTAGGAATACTTCACAGTCTTCCATTTAATTACAGGTCCTTTTCTGTGGAGGTGTAGAGTGGAGCTGCATCTGGTGGACAGAGTGCTGGACTTAAGAGTCAGGAATATCTGAGTTCAAATTTGACCTCAAAAACCTCCTAGCTATGTGACCCTGGGAAAAATTACTTGTTTGCCTCAGTTTCTTCAACTATAAGTTGAGGATAAAAATATCACCTGCCTCACAGGGTTATTGTGAGGATCAAATGAAGTAACATTCATAAAAGCACTCTGCACAGTGGATTAATGCTTAATCTCTCCCTCTTTGCTCCCAAATACCCCCTCATCTCTAGGATAAATAACTCTTGGCTGTAGACCTAGATCCTTTGCCTTTTAGAATATAATATTCCAAGTTTTCCATTCCTTCATAGTAATGGTACTAATTCTTCTGTGATCCCAACTGTGGCTCCTTCATACTTAACTTTTTCCTTCTCATTGCTCACAGTAACTTTTCTTTGACCTGGAACCTCTGGCTTTTGGTTCTAATGTTCCTGGGAATTTTCATTTTGGGGTTTCTTTCAGAAGGTGACAAATGGGTTCCTCCTATTTCCACTTTACTACATGGTTCTAAGAGGTCCTGGGAGTTTTCTTTGCTCCATTTTTGGTCATTGCTTTCAGGTATTCTAGTAATCCCTAAACTTTTTTCTCAGTGATCTGTTTCCCAGGTTATTTATTTGTTTTTCTTATGTAATACTTCACATCTTCTCTTATTTTCTCAGACTTTTGATTTTGTTTTACTATTTCTTGTTGTCTCATGGAGTCAGTGGCTTCTTTTTGGCCCATTCTAATTTTTAGAGAGTTTGTTGCTTGGGCAAGGTGTTATATCTCTAAGCTGTACTCCCTTTCCAATAATTTCTTTTATAACTCTCATTTCTTTTCCATTTTTTCATCTAGTGCTATCATTTTATTAAAACTTTTTTTTAAAACTCCTTTTAAACTCTTGCTTCAACTCTTCTTGGAATTTTAGTTGAACTTGTACCTAAGCTGAATTTTACTTTGAGGTTTTGCTTGTAGACATTTTGGAATCGTTCTCTTCTTTTCAGACTGACTGGAGCATTCATGGCATCATAGGGGGATTCTTTTTTTGTTTGCTCATTCTTCCAGTCTACTTCCTGACTTTGGACTTGATGTTAGGGCCAGGCTCTGGGAACCTCTGATGGGAAGGTCTAGGCTGATCTGACTGCTGCTTTCTTGTTCACTGCATTGAGCACTAGGCCTGGAGTCAGTAAGATGAGTTCAAATCTGGTTCTAGACACTTAGCAGCTATTTGACTTTAGGGAAGTCACTTAAAAAATGTTTGCCTCAATTTCCTCACCTATAAAACAGGGGTGGATAACAGCACTTACCTTCTAGGGTTGCTGTAAGGATCAAATGGATTAATATTTGTAAAGTGCTTAGTATAGTGTCTGACACATAGTAGGTACTATATAAATGCCAGGTTTCATCAAATTGGTGCTGTCATTATTGTTATTCCAGGTACCTGCAAAGCTTTTGGTGCTTCCAAAGTGGTATAATCCAAGACAAAGTTACATCACTGCTTCCTTGGTCTGAGCTCTACACATTCCTAACCTGAGTCTGGGTCTAAGCAAGAATAAACTGCTGCTGGGTTCAGGCACTATCAGCCAGATGGAAAGCCCAGCTGGTTCACAGCAACAGTTATAAGCTTCCCTTTGGCATACCTGCTTTTGTCATTCCTCAGCAGGATTCACACTAGATTAAGAAGCTGGAACTAAGATACTGATCTGCTTCTGGGGTATGAGCTGTAGCTCAGGGTCCAGGACCAATCCTTACCCTGGACTGCCACCCACAGGTACAGGTACCCTCATCAGTCTGACCTGAATCTGTGACTAGGAACTGGTGCAGTGAGGGACAGGGCTGCCAGTTGGCATCTGCTCCTAAGCACTGTAGGAGGTAACGGTGCCCTGGTGATTCTGGGTCCTCCCCTCGCCCTTGGCCACAGTCCCTGAAGGCTGCAAGGCTCTATATGGCATCCTTTTAGCCAGTCTCTGTCCTTATTGTCCATACACTACTCTGTTTGTATCCCTATAATGACTTGGGTGTGCTATGGCATTTTCTTCTATTTTTCCATCCAGATTTGATCTAGTACATTTTCTAGGTCTGTTTTGTTTTTTGGGGGGGTGGGTAGGAAGGGTGAAGCTATCTGTACTTCTTGCTACACTGTAATCTTGGCTGTGCTCACTCACACATGCTATTTTACCAAGGGAAGTAAAACTAAAACATTAATAGGTATCAATAGCAACAGTTATTTATGGATGTGGTTTACTTTTTGGGGAATCATTTTTACCTTTTGGTTCTTGAACAATGAGGTGTGTGCATTCATTCATTTGCAGATGTCCCATATAGTGACCTCCATGTTCAGTTGTGAGGTGCTGGATTGCCCTTCTTTCCAGGGCACATAAGCCACTCACACAAATCGTATAGCCAAGAAACAAAGGGCACTTGAAATGTTCCATATTTATATCTTTACATCGTGCCATACAGCTGAAAAATTTAAAAAAAAAACAGTAGGAGAAAAACATTTACTGTACTATAAAAATTAAACAAAAATATTTGCTCCAAAATTGGGTTAGTAAATATTGCACTTATGCTAGAACCAGTGTGTGCTTTTCCCATCATTTTCTCTTCTCATGTTTTATGTTTACAATCTTAACAACTCAAGAAAGAACTGCAACATATACAAAGTCACCTTCCCTCTGAACTTTATATACATGTCGGCAATTCTAGAGATAGACTAATTTATAGCACACTACATGGGGAGGTGGCAGGGACCTCAGAGGTTATCTAATACAACCTCTTCATTTTACAGATGAGGAAATGGGAGTCCCAGAGAGGTGAACTGACTAGCCCAACACTCAGACACTTTCCAATTAACAGAGGTGCTCTGATCCCAAACTCAAGACTCTCTCCACATCACACTGCCTACCATGGGCATTTATCATCATTTTGTCCCCAAGAAACTTTTACTCTTCTGAATTTGGGAAAGAGAATGGTGTTGAAGCTGTTTAGGTCACTGAATGACTAAGGAGAGAAAACATAAAGCTTTCTTCAGGGGACCCTGAGGATTAGACCTAAAAGACCTCATGCATCATTTCTGAAGACCAATAAACAACTTACTTCTCTTGTGACTTCTTCCAAAGCTCTTTTATCCAAGTAGGGAGCATAATAGGTTTCCCTAGGCTTGCAGCCACTAAATATTTTTGGCTGCCGACTTGCCCAGCAATAACGTGAGTGACTGACATATTCAAATCTCTGCAGAATCGTCCACCCATCATTTGTACATATTTATGAATTTCTTTCTAGAGTGCCAAGAGACAGGAAATATATTAATCAATGTCATTTTTCTCTAGTATCCATTATTCCAAGCCTACAACAAAATAATATGTATCCAAACACCAAATTATGTTAAAATGGATTTTTAAGACAAATGATTTGTAAAGAAAAATGGAAATCTTCTAATAGTCAATGGGTCTCTTCAAAGGCACTAAAAAGCATATTTCACTAAATCACTGTTTTGATTTAAAAATCCTGTCTCTGCTAAGCATAATCCTAAATGAAAAAAAAAGACATTTAATGAATTGTCAAACTTTCAGGACTTTGTTAAAAAGAAACCTGAACTTCACAGAAGATTTGATATACAAGAGCCAGGAGAAATATAAGGTATACATCAAAGACTAATTATGAGGGACTCAACAAGGACAGACTGTTTACTTTTTATGTATGTAAAATGTAAAACATGTCTAAGATTGTTATTAGTAATTGGGTAGTTTGGAAGAAAGACTGGGGTAGACCCAAGTATGATATGACTTCAGAAGGTCAAACTGTTTAGGAAGAGGTAAAACAGTAATAATTTCATACAAATGAGGTGCGAGAGAAAGACCCAAAACAGAGAAATTAGATAGGGGAGGAGAGTTGTTAGTTCTGGAAACCTATTTTCATTAGGAATGGGTTCAAGAGGTAACACTCTCTCTCTCTCTTTCTCTCTCTAGAGAGTATAAAAGTCTTCTAAATTCAGAAAGAAATAAAATGCTAAGGAGATAGGGAAGGGGAGAGGATAGGGGAGGAATCTCTAGAGGAGAGGGTAAGGGTTAAGAGGGTTATAGAAGAGTATTAAAGGGAATGGAAGGATATGGGAGGGATCCTTGGAGGGGGAGTATGTTAAGTAATAGAGGGAGAGGAAGGGGGGAAAAAAGAACAAAGTAAAAAGTGCACAGCAGAGAACAAAAGAAAACTTACAAGGAAGCAAAGATGGACACTTTTCAATATGGACACTTCAATACAATGCGTAACATTTACTACATAGGCTTTCCTGAAATGGAAATTTATTGCTATATATTTTGAATCCTCTCATGTTCTGCTGTGCACACTACATGCTTTTTCTTTTATGTATTTATGTATTTCTCTTTTCTGTATTTAGGTTTCAACATTTAAGTTTATAGTAAGTTTCTTTTTCTTTTCTTTATTGTGTACTTAAATTTTAGTAATTAAGTCTAAAATAAAAAACATAAAATAAGAAAAAAAATCCTATCTCTACATTTTGATTTTAGGCATAGCTACTCAAAGTAAGCACTTAGTATCATCAGGACAATATTATAAAAGGAGAAACACTGGATCTGGGGCAGAGCTGGTAGTCACTTTTGTCTAGTGGCTGGAGCAATTGTAGGCACCTATGATCTGAAGGAATTTTGTAAGGTGTGTACCAGAGGCAGATGATATGGAGTGTAAAATTACAGTCCTGTGATTGGACTGTGAGGTTACACTTAGGTTTCATATGGAGGTTCGGTTATACTACATGAACATTATTATGAAATGCCATGGGTTAGGACAAGTTGTTCAGGGTACAATTCAATTTGGAGATCAATGTTTTGCCTATCATATTGCTAAACTCAGCCCTTTACTTTGTAGCATGTAAAACAAAATTCAAAACATTTTGAAGTATAGTTTAACCAACAAAAAAATTCCACAGAAGAAGTATGTGTTATGTTAAAATTCTACTAAACCATCTTACCTTTGTTTCTTTGTGGAGGCTTGTACAAGAAATAATTATATCTGCCATAATCATATTGTAAACTGGGTACTCCGATTTTGGGATGCATCGGTGATGCTGTATGCAAAATATAATTACTTGTGGGCTAACAATTCTACAGCCAATCTACAGAAAAGACAAAATTGACACCATTTAAGCAAGAAAAAAAGATGACTTTTCCCTTTACATACCCTCTTAACTTCAAGCTGTAGTATTTACCAGTATTCATACCTGTTTTCCAAAAATATGTAGTTACATCAGTTTGATTACTCCCTCCATCAATACATATCACTATAGTTAGGAGGCAGTCTTTGAGAGTTGTAGTGGCTGGAAAATTTATCACCTTGTAGCCTACCTCCATTTATAATTTGCATTTTCTTAAACCTAGAAATAACAGCTATTGGAACTAGGACCAGAAAATCCTGAGTAAAATACAAAATAGCTGACAAACCTTTTGGAGATGATCAAAGCCAATGCCACTAAATGGGTCACAGATATAAAGTGATTTGTCATTCTCTTTTATATTCAATGCCTCTTCTTCTGTAAGAGTTTGAAGATATTCTTCGGACAGATATTCCCTCATAGACTGTAGCAAAAAGTAAATGAAAATATATTTTTAATTATTCACATCCATAAGCTAAATAATTAGATAAGAGAAAAGGAACCAAAAAGTTACCCTGCACATAATGAATCTGGTTTTTAACAATGAATCAAAAGCTCTGTTCAAGAATCATTTTTCTAAAAGTACAAAGTGCTATTCTAGTGGACTATATCAAACGTCAAAAAATAACGAAGTTCTAGCAGTGAGTGCCTTGTTCTTTCGAGGGCCGCACATCAAATACCTCTAAAAGAAATGAAAATACAAGTCACACTTCATTACAAGCAATACACAATGTGAATATACAGTGTAATTGTGGAAATACAACATTTTAGTTACAAATCCAATTTTATTAGACTGTAAATAGCTTGATAAATCAAAGTCACCAAAACTTAAAGGAAAATGAATTCACAACTTCAGGCAATACAAATGGCCAACTGCTCTTACCCCAAAAGCTGCAAAAAAAAGTTCAGAGTTTCTCTGAGCCTTCAGAAACTTTACACACGGATCTCTGTCTTTTCCAGACATTTTCTGACCTAAAAAAAAAAGCGGCCACAATCATTTTAAAATGTATTACTCAAGACAGCGACAAGAATGGACCTGCAATTTCACCGGTAAAGGGAACTGTCAGATAAAGTACACAGGTTGGCACTTTCTCTGCACCTCGGCCTTAGAGAGTTGTCTAGAGAAGTTCAGTGACTTGTCCAGGGTCACATCTCCAGTTATGTGTCAGGGGCAGGACCTGAACTCAGGTCTCCCTGGTTCCAATGCCACTTCCATCTACTGTGTCAGACTTATCTTTCACCGCTTAAGATGATTTAAATACCTACATCCGTGATGTACCACAGCAACAGAAAGATCAAAATTGTACAGTTAGAAGCAAGGAAAGACCACTAATTGATAAAAGTTCAAACCTCTCCTTTGCCGGCACTTGCCCGTGGGCAGGTCACTGAAGCTCCCTGACTTTCCTTGACCTTAGAAGGAATAAGAATAATAGTTAGAGCAGCTAAGGAGACTGTTAACAGCTAACATTTCTATGGTGCCTACTATGGGCCTCGCGTTTGACAATGGGTCCTCACAACCTCCCTCGGAGGTGGGCGGAGTCACCAGTCCCACTTTCCCAGGTGGGAGGGGCTTCCACCCCCAGGCCCCGCCCCATCTGCCACGCCCTCAGGGAGGGAAGGAACATGGCGGCCCTGGGTGCTCAGCGCTCTTCCACCATGTTCTCGTGGGATCCTCACGAAAGGGCTTGCCCTGGGTCACTCGGCCAGGCAGACCTCGAACGCCCCCAGCCCTAGAACCCCAGGCCCTAGAACGAAAGGCATCCACGTGGCCTCGGGACCCGCCATATAATCCAGGCTGCTGAGGCAGCCCTGCCCGGACTCGGGCCTCACGGCCAAGTTCGGGGGAAGCACCTTTCGAACCCAGCTCCTGCCCTCTCCCCGCCGGGCCCCTCTGCCAAAAGCAGCGCCCGCCCACCTGCCCCGCAGCCCCCCCGGGGCCCAGGGCAGCCACACAACTGCCGCCTCAATGCCGCCCTCGTCCCGCACCGTCACTGGCCAACCTGCTTCTTCGACGTCCTGAGGCGACTGAGAGGACTGAGCGCGGCTACGAGGAGACTGCGGCTGCGCGGGACTCCAAAACGAGGCTCCGAGGTCAAGCTGAGCACGCGACCTGAGGTAACCCCGAGCTCGCGCCCTGGGCGTGAGGCGAGAGCGCCCGTGGGGGAGGGGCGAAGCGCGCCTGGAGCTCCAAGCCCTCAGGCCGGAGTTTCCCGCCAACCAGGGTGGAAGTGACGTACCCCCTGGCTCTCGAAGTCTTCCCCCACAGTCAAAAAAGTAGTGAAGATTCTTTCATTGAGAAAAGTTCATATTTTATTTTGATACCTTTGACTTTAAGCTAAAACGAGCGCAGATTCTCTGAAATATTTCTTTTTTCCTTTTTTGAAAGTTCCCACTTGTAATTTCTTTTTGGAAAGATGCCCCTTCTACCAACATTTGACAGCCTGACTGCCCAAAACAAGATGTCTTCGTGGCATTGTGTTTCCTTCTGTTTTATCTGTGTCTTGAATTTCTGAAGCCTTCTTGACTCCAACCAAATCTGGCCTTCCCCCCTCGAACCCCCCCTCCCCCCACCCCATGAAAAGTCACTCAGGGCCCAATAAGCAGGAATTATCAGGGTGGGTGGAGAATTGACTGAATCCCCAAACTTCACAGAACACATTTATTTTCCAGAGCCACACTTTAAAAGTTGAAGAGAACTAAAGAGGTTAAAGAGGATTTGGTCTGTGAGATGTGGGGATTCAGCTAAAGGGCCTCACTTGAGGACCTAGAGGGCCACATGTGGGCCGGAGGCTGCAGGTTCTCCACGCCTGGTAGGCCCCTCCCCCACAAGGGGTCTTCTGGGCCAAGCCGGCTCAAGCTGGGAGGCGAGCCTCTCTTTACACAGGGTTCAATGCTGGATGTCCGGTGCCAGAGGCAGAGGCATGGGCCTGGGACAGCGTGTGGCCCAGGGGCCCGGCCCTCTTCCACAGGGTGGAGGCCGCAGGACAGTCCCCAGGATGAAGGGAGGCCACCTGGCCTGGAGGGCCCAGACAGGCTGCAAACCCACTGAAGTTGGCACGAGTCCTTACACATGTTTTTATAAAATCCATCTGGGTATATTCAATTGAACCTAAGGGATATTCAATACTTTGTCCTGCCTTTTCAGTCTTGTTCTTAATTACCTTCAGGACAAAAATTATAAAACATCATCCAGGAATGTCATGTTTACTTGTTCTTTTGTCATTGTTCTTAACAGAAGCACAAGGAAGCCGACAATATATACATATACACAATACATATCTATCTCAGTTCTTAGAGAAAACAATCTAACGTGTTGCTTTTCTCAAAGGAATATTTACTGCTCCATTAAAATGTACAGATTTTACATAAAATTGGAAACTCAAAGCTATTACAAAACTTGAAACTTTTACATTTTTGTCACACCACATCTTTGTTCCTGTCCCCCTTTCAGGATACGTAGATAGACAGATAGAAATATATAGATTGTGTGTGTGTGTGTATGTGTGTGTGTGTGTGTGTGTGATAAAAATGTAAAAGTTTTAAGTTTCTTAAAATTTCAAGTTCTAGATCAGGTGTCAAAGTAGTTAGAGTGATGGGCCTGGAGTCAGGAAGACTCATCTTCCTGAGTTCAGATCTGGCCTCCGACACTTACCTAGTGGTATGACCCTGGGCAAGTCACTTCACCTTGTCTGCCTCAGTTTCCTCATCTGTAAAATGAGCTGGAGAAGGAAATGGAAGACCATTGCAGTATCTCTGCCAAGAAAACCCCAAATGAGGTCACAGGACTGAACGACACAGCAACAAAAACACCACCGCCCTTTCCCCATCATGTTTTGGATTCTGGCATTAGTGTTTCTCTTCCTGACATACAAGTACTGTTTTGTGTTCCTTCAGTTAGAGTCTCCTGCTTGATTTGCTGGGGGCAGAGCTAAGATTGATGAAGTTTTCCTCTAAAACTTCCTAACTGTTAGAGCTGTCCAGAAATGGCGTGGGAAGCTTTGGCAGGGGGGTGAGTTCCTCTTCAGCGGACGGCTCTCAGCATCATTAGCCGAAGCCATCTCGTGACCTAGGTTCAATTCTTAGCTCTGACCCTTTCTAATTATGTGAAGGACCAGAGAGGCAGGAAGTGGGATGTGAGGGTGGGGGCAAGTTTGGCTGGAAAATAGAGGGGTGGAAGTAATTTGACGTTAGCCTAGACAGATAGGTTGGAGCTAGGTTGTTAAGGGCTTTAAATGTCAAGCAGAAGAGTTTGGCATTTATTCCAGAAGCAATAGGATCCCTAGAGACTTTGTGAACAGAGGAATAGTTAGATCTGTGCTTTAGGGATATCTCTCGGTAGCCGGGTGAGGAAAGGATTGGAGAAAGGATAGACTGGAGGCCATTTAGAATGCTATTACCTGGGGAAAGAGGTGAGGAAGGTGGTTGCTTTGGGAAAGAGGAGAATGGTACTACTGAAAGTTATGATGTGGAGGTAGAATTGATAAGACTTGGTTAACTGGGTGTGGATTGGGTATGGATATGCAATAGAGTGAGAAGTCAGGTATGACTCTCAGTGACTAGAAGGTTGGTTGTGCCCTCAACAGAAAGATAAAAATTCAGAGGTTTGGGGGCAGGGTTTTGGGGAAAAGGCAATGCATTTTGCTTTTGACATTTTGAGTTTGAGAACCTCATGGGACACCCAGGTAGAAATGTCTAGCAGGCAGTAGGTGATAAGAGGACTAGAGCTCAGGAAAGAGATGTGAGCTGCATGCATATACATACATACATACACATACATATACATACACATGAATCTATGTATGCAGGCATTTGCATAGAGTCCAGTTTCCTTATTTGTCGACAGAGATAATATTTATTTGTACTACCTATCTCACAGAACTTGTGTGATGGTCAAATGACATAATGAATGAAACTGCTTTATAAATCTAAAAGAGAAATACACATGTGAATTATTATTATTTAATAAGGCTTGATGACTCAGCTGTAAAAAAATAAGTTGAAAACATGGGTAAGGAGTAAGACATGAGAGAAGTCAAAAGCTTATAGAATATTCAGAAGCCTCACACACATATGTCATGAACACTTTTTTTCAAGAAGGGAATCTGCAAATACTAGAGACCAAGAAACATCATAAAAATGAAATTTTAACAGGTAGGAAGTAACTTGTCATGGGTGTCAGAGGTATTTTTTTAACCAGCGATCTGTATATAGTCAGACCACTAATTTGTTAGAGCAAAGATAAAAATCAATATCAAAATGGAAGACAAAATAAAAGAGAAGAAGATATGGCTAACAATTCAGTCAACTTCAAAAGGCATTTTGAACAAGCTCTTGATGGAAAAAAATGGGTAATATATAAAAGAACAGATATTGACTAATACTATTCTTAAGAAAGTTTAAACCTTTGTAAATCAACTGCCAGAAAATGGAGACTAGAGAAAACATCTTAGGCACCACAATCGCTTGGTTTAATCATCAAACAGAGAGAGATGACGTCCAAGGCAACATTGGTTTAAAGGCTTTTGTAAGTTCTTCCTTTATGAGCAGTATCACCCCATCAAGCAGCAGGAAGCAGTGGAGAGAAAGAAAAGGGAAAAACAAACCCACAAGACTGGTGAAACACCAAATCACCAAAGCCATCCTGAAGGATTTTTAAGATGAAACTTGGAGGACAAAAAGAAGATGAAAAATGGAAAACATCTGTAAAACTTTTCATACAATGTCTTTTCATCACAAATTCCAGTAAAACCACCATCTTTGGGCTTCAACACTTCAGTCTCGAGTATATTATATAAGGAATTATTGTAGGAATAGCAATAAGAAACAAAGATGGGAAGAGAAGCTTGGCTAAACTAAATGTAAATGACTCTGCACAGAGGAAGTCTATCATAGGGGTGGCCCAATTTTGAGTGCACTAAGGGATCGAATCTCAAGGTACTAGCAAAAAAGTCACATGCCTTATTGTTAAATACATGCAATGAAGAGGATGCTAGTAACTACCAACCCACATGTCCTTTTTCCATCTCTGTGACAATTTTAACCAATCAGTGTTTCATTTGGGGAAGAACTGACCTGGGTGAGAATTGCAATGTGAGCATTTCAAACATACCTCACTCCTCTATAACCGTCCAGCTTCAAGGACTGCTTCCTTGACCATCCGGCGCTGATAATCAAATTCACAGTATCATGGCTACTCTTAAGGTAATGCCCTAAGGGTCTATTCAGTATCCTGGAAATTGCATGTATCTTATATTTGATTTTTAGCACATTTGTGTCCTCTGTTGCCCTCTCTTCCCCGACCCGCAGTAGAATTTAAATTTTTGAGAGCATGAAATGTTTGCCTTTTGTCCTTGTGCAGTGCCTAGCACAGTGCTTGGTACATGACAGTCACTTCATCAGTGCTAGTTGAGTTGCACTGAGAGAGATCGCAGATGGATAGTGAGCTGGTCCAGAATTAGAAAGGAGAGCAAGCTAGGTAACATGGAAATTACACAGTACTTTTTAATGACCCCTAATGTCATGCTAAAACAAAGGCCTATCCTTTTAACAAGAAAATTCTTCTGGCAATGCTATGTAGAAAGATAACTAACATTTATGTAGCAGTTTAAGGTTTCCAAGGCAGGTTAGCACGTGGTTATCTCTGTTTTGCATTTGACAGAACTGAAAGAAGTTAATTGATTTGCTGGGGATTACACGGCCAGCAATTGTCAGAGGAAGGATTTGAACCTAGCTCTTCCTCACTCCAAGTCTACCACTCTTTCCACTATGTCACACTTGGTCCTTGAATGAGTTTTGAGTCACTCATAAGGCAGTGGAGCAGCTCAGAGAGGGTGTGGATTGGCAGCAATAAATGTATTCAGTTGTTTATCCGTCATAACCAACTCTTTGTGACCCCTTTTGGGGTTTTCTTGGCAGCGATACTGGAGTGGTTTGCCGTTTCCTTCTCCAGCTCATTTTGAACATGAGGAAACTGAGGCAAACAGGGTTAAGTGACTTGCCCAGGCTCACACAGCTAGTATGTGTCTGAGGCCAGATTTCAACTCTGGAAGGGGAGTCTTCCTGACTCCAGGCCTAGCACTCTATCCACTGTGCCACCTACTTGCCCCAGCAACACATCATCAACTGATAACCGCACCAGAGAAGTGAGAAGAAAAAAGAGGATAGAAATGTATAACTGAAAAAGGTGGACACGGGGTAAGAGCAAAAGATAGCCAATGGGCATTTCATTTGTTCCATTGGTATTCATGCGGTATGAGGAATAGAGAAAGTCCCTGTCCATTGGGTGGAGCCCCTTGAGAGGATTTATGGGAAGATAAATAGGGTCGGAGCCTGTACCCCAGCTCACCCCATCTTCAAGGGACTTATGATTAATTAGTTAGATATGATATATACTATACATATTTGCTCCTATACATGTATGTGCATGCATATATGTGTACACATGCATACCCTTGTACATATATGTTTAAGTACATAATAGAGATAGATTTACACAAAATAATTACCCAAAGCCAAGTAATACATGAAATCAAGGGAATTGTATTTATTTAGCCTACACTGAATATATTTAAAATTTAGTGGAATGGTACAATGGTCCTTTTGTTGTTGGTGATTGCTGTTCTGGGCCCTCCCTCAAATGACCTTCAGTGTTATTTTGGAGATGGAAAAGGCAATAGAGGCGTCTGCGAACTGTCTCATCCAGAAGCCCATAGACCACAGGATTAATGCAGCAGTGAGTATTGCCAATAATTCTGGTTACCTGGACAGCTGTGTCCAGGTGATAGCTGCTCTCACAATCGCTTAGGTTCAAGTGCTCTTGAAAAGTCATAAGGAAAAGAACTAGGTTGTAAGGTGTCCACAACCCCATAAAAACAAGGGTCATGACAAAAATAAGTCTAAAAAGTCCATACTTTTTCTCCTTATATCTTGATGTTTTTTTAATTCTCCCATAGCAAAAGATAGCAACAAACAGTGGGATGAGAAGTCCCAAAATGTTCATCTTTAAAGTCAGAAAATGCTTCCAGAACTTCTCATCCCCTAGAGGATAATGAGGTTGAACAAAGTGGCAGATGTCATCTCTGCCTTCCGTTTGAACTTGGGAAAGCACCAATTCTGGTAAAGAGGCTAGAATGGCTAGTCCCCACATGCTTGTAATGATGCTATAGGTGGTCTTCTTAGCAGCCAAGTGAAATCTTCCCACATGGACAATTGCCAGGTACCTATGTATTATCAACAGTACCAGGAAACATGTGTATCCATAGTAGCCGACTGAGTAGAACCCAGAAATCATTTTACACATTGTATCTCCGAGGTTCCGGCTGTGTATTGCAGCATGAATCCAGAAAGGGAAGGTGACCAAGAAAAGGAAATTAGAAATGACTGTGTTTAGGAAAAAGAGGTCCACCACCTCTTTGAGTCCTTTATATTTGACCAGGACTAGCACAAGGAGGGCATTGCCTACCAGGCCAAATATAAATACCAAGGAATAAATCGGGGGCAGAAATTGTGCTGCGAAGACTTTGTCATCATGTTTCTGGCACTGGTCTATCACATCAGCACTGAAGTCATCTTCTATTAAAACATCATAGTAGGTTGTCGAAGTGGCATTATCCATCTTGGGCTGTCTTGTGAAGGATCTTTTTTCTCTTACTCTAAATAAAAGAAAAAAAACAAAGCAGGAATAGTAAACATAAGTATGCTTCCCCTTTACAGAGTTGGTGTTTCGTAGTGGAAAAAACATTGGCCTTAAAGTTAGAAGCCCTGGGTTGGCCTCCTATCTCCAGCGTTTACTGGATCTGTGACCCTAGGCAAGTCACTTAAACATTCTAAGTCTCTTTTTAAGAACAGTACTCTTCCATTTACTGTACATACTAACAACTGGCATTTAGGTAGGGCTCAAAGCTTGAATTACCTCATCTGCAAAAATGAGGGTGATAATACTTCTACTGCCTACTTCCCCACCATATAATGTTAACCAGAGTATTTAGCTCTTCCATACATCATTTTCATTCATGTATGGAATAAAAATTTCTCAGAATTTGTCCATACTTTACCAAAGCAATGAATTCAGTTAAACAAATATTTAGCTATTTAGCTAAACAAGTATTCAGCTCTGTGCACATAGTGCTATGGGAGAACTGAAAAGTATATCAAATACCCTCTAAGGAGCTCACAACCATTTGGGGAGTGGGAGTGGGGAAAAGAAAGGGGAGGAGTAGAACAAAACGTGTACTCATGAAATAATTAGCAAATAATAGAAGACATTCCAGTAAAAAATGCTAAAGAACCAAGCATCATAACTTGCCTAACACAATTCACCTTAATGTACACCTTTAAGAGAGAAATATAGGTAGTATGTAGTAATCTTTTAAAAAGTGTGTTTTATTCACCAATTGAAAGTTTCTCATACAAGGCTTGTTATCTTAGTTCTAAGAAAACATGCGTAAGCAAGAGTTTGTAGAAGCAAACATAACATATATTGGCTACTCAGCAGTTAGTTAAAAGAAGATGGCTTACCAGAAAGATCTTCCTATGTGAAATTCAGTTGTTTTCTGACCAGTCGCCAAAAGAGCCATGTAAAGGAACAATACATTTGCTAAATAATGAGACTTCTGTCATTTATAGCTCTAGTTCTGAGCCCCGAAGAACAGGAAGAAGTTCGTCTCTCTCTTAGTTCTTACCCATGGGTCAGCCTTTGTAACTTCCTGAAATAAGTAAACTGAAGGCTTCTCCAAGTAAGTCATCTGGACTTCAGAAGCTTCTGTGAAAATAAAGGAAGTTGTTGTTTTTCTTTCTTTTCCTCCCCTCCCCCAAACCTACCTCTGGTTTTCCCGCTTGCCAACTCTCCTGGCTACCCAAGATAAGCATATGAAGTGGCTACTCTGCAGAATAGTTTGTAGCTTCTGATGGTTCGCTTCTGTTTTAAAATGAGTCTTACATCATTCCATTCCTTATCCCGGAATAACCTCCTTTCCATCTCTACCCTTGAAATCCTACCCATCCTCTAAGTCCTTCTCCAAATGCTTCCTGTTCCTTAAAACCTTTTCAGATCTCCCTGCCCCACTGTGCCTTCAAGCCAGAAACGGTCGCCCTCTCCTCTGAACTTTCTTGGCATTATACCTATCACCCAGAGTCTGCCTCCAGTCCACCTTTCCAGACATTTCACAGTGCAGTGTGGGGAATTAGGTTCTGAAGTCAGTGTATAAGGTAAAAATTGTGTATAATCAAAATTAATCTCGAAAAGCTGATAAATCCTAGGTAAAATACAATATAGCTCTTTCAACAGTTATATGTACCTGGGAAGGGCATAAGGGACTCTATAAGGCAGTCTAAGTCAGAGAGCAGACTCAACTGAAGTGTTGATCTGCTGTGGAAACAATCGAATATAAAGTTCATTCTTCACCACACCCAGATAAGCTATTGATTAAGAAACAGGCAGAAGCCAGGGCTTTTGCTCATATTAAAAAAAAAAAAAGCTGTTGAAGGTTTAGATGGTAGGAAGAAAATACTCTTGAAGGGACTTTGAAGTGAAGTGAGATTATAATAGAGGGTGATCACAGCCCCAACTGTTTCTTCTTCCTGCTTTACCATCAGGAAAGAGGGGATACGGGAACAGCTGAATGGTACAGTGGATGGAGTGCCAGGCCTGGAGTCAGAAGACTCATCTTCCTGAGTTCAAATATGGCTTCAAACACTTACTAGCTGTGAGCTTGGGCAAGTCACTTAATCCTGTTTGCCCAGTTTCCTCATTAATAAAATGAGTTAGAGAAGGAAATGGCAAAGTACTCCAATATCTCTGCCAAGAAAACCCCAAATGGGGTCATGAAGAGTTAAACACCAGCAACCAGCAACCACCACCACCACCATCACAACAACAAGAGGAGAAACAAAGGTGCCAAAGGAAACACTTGAGGGGCATCCTGGTTGACCAGGAATTCCAGGAAGGCAAATTTAGGGTCTCCTTTTCATTAGCTTATTAGCTCTGTCAACCTACGCAGAATGAACAGACTGTGAATATAATGAAGAGAACTATGACTAAGGGAAAGGAACATGCAGGCCTCCCATCTCCTGCTCTTGGTCATTCACACACTGAGTGGCAGAGCAGCCAAAGCACCTGTACTATTTATTTTCTTTTGCTGAATACACATGATTGAATTCATATACATCAGCTATTCCTATGATGTGACTACATTCTACTCCTCTTCGAACGTGCGGTAAAGACAGCCAAATTGGTTCTACCTGCCATTACTATAACTCATCATTACATCCCCTCCCTTCTTGCCTTTCCAAAAACTACCCCCACATGCTTCCCTTAAGGCTCAACTCAGGTGGTGCTGCTTCCTACAGAAAGCCTTTCTTGGTCCCTTCTTTTTACTACTCTGTCCTTCCTGAGATTAACTTTCATTTACATACCTGTCTGCATCTTGTATCCCTGCCTCCTTGAGAGCAGAGATTATTTTTCAATTAGTCTTTGTCTCCTAGTACCGAAAATGAGTCTTACACCTAGTAAGTACTTAGTAAATGTTTGTTGAACTTAATTTAATAACATACTTATTAAACTCTACTAATAATAGATGGAAAACTCCTTGAAGATAAGGAACCATATTCTTAGTTACCTTCAAATACCTCTCAGCAGGTGCTCAAATACTTGTTAAATGAATCTGAACGCTATGCTTCGGCATGACTAGTTTTAAAATGGTTGTTACACGTTAGATAACACTGTGGTATGGTGGGTAGAGAACTGGCGCTGGGGTCAGGAAAACCTGGTTCAGGCGTCCTTGATGTGTGGTTCTGGGCAAGCCACTTAACCCTTTCGTGCTTTGGATCTGAAGACCGTTAGTTACACAGAACAATTGTTGATCTGCTGGGGTGGAGGGAATTCTGTAAACCAAGGAAATCATGAATATAAACAAACAAAAAAAGATGACCGAAGAAAAGCTGATCTTTACCCTCAAAGATCTTGCATTTGTCATGAATAGCTTCTCATCCGTAATTCATATTGTCTTCAATACCTGCTCTGACCAAAAATTTAAAAATCTTGCCGTCAAACCATAGGGGCAGCCTGCTCTATATCGGAAGCTTTCAGGGGCCACGGTGGCAAGGCAGGGCACCATAATAATTGGAGTATAACTGAAGGCAGTGTAGCCTAATGGAGAGAAGATTGGACTGAAAGTCAGAACTGGAGCTGAGTATCAGCTTTGCCATTTAGTGTGTGACCTTGGGCAAGTCTCTGAACCTCAGTGTCTTCATCTGTCATGTGAGGAAGACAATCCACCTTCCCACCTTTGCAATCTTATGACATTTTACTTGTTTCCTCACACCCTGTGATCTAGCCATAATGGCCTGTTTGCAGTTCCTCAAACATGGCACCCTATCTCCCATCTCCTTGTCTTTCCAATGCCTATTCTTCATGCCTGGAATCCTCTCCCTCCCAATCTGACTCTTAGAATCCCTACCTTTCTTTAAAACTCAAGCTCTCTCTCCTTCAGAAGGCCTGTGCTGGTCCCCCCAGCTA
Source organism: Phascolarctos cinereus (assembly GCF_003287225.1). NCBI lineage: Eukaryota > Metazoa > Chordata > Mammalia > Diprotodontia > Phascolarctidae > Phascolarctos > Phascolarctos cinereus. The sequence goes on from NW_027555514.1 coordinate 41,540,763, forward strand.
TTAGTATAATCAGCTGCTAAGATGACCTTCCAAGGTTATCTTCTATCTTCTCTGTATATATCATGTATGTTCTGATTCACATATGTTGTCTCCCCATTCAAGTGTGAGCTTCTTGAGGCAGTGGTCTCTCTCTGCTTTTTGTTTATGTATTTAGCAGAATGCCTGGCACACAGTAAATGCTTGACTGATCAGTCAGAGCCTGGGAGACGGGAGTAACTCTCTTGGTTTTTCAGGTCTGACCATATTTTCAGAGACAGAGGTAACGCCTTGATTAGAATTTCCCTGCCTTCCTAAAGGCTGCCCTCTATAGTCCTGCTCCTGGGTCAGTGGTAGGGCAAACTAAAGCATCAGTCACATCACACAACACAGCCCATGTCAAATTCAGTGCTGCTCCCTTTAGGAGCCTGATTCCAGCAGACCCTAGCTGCGTTACCTTGGGGCCTTCTGTCATGCCTGGTGTGACTCTGTTGTCTTTCTTGTCGAGGGACTGCCACCTCTTCCTTTTGTCTACGTAGTGAGTCAAATGTTTGTTCATAAAGACTATGAATGAGGGCACCAGGTCTCTTTTAAGTGGTCCTATGACTATAAGTTCTTTCAAAATACTTCTATCAGCACAGACACGGACTCAGAAGGGACATCAAAGGACACTGAAACTAACCCATATCCAACTTTTCCTCTCCAAGAATCCCTAAAAAGTGGTAGGTGGTCCATTTGTTTGGTTTTTGAAGACCTCTAGTGATGGGGAACCTGCTTCCTCCCAAGGTCACCCATTGCTTTTGTCATTAGGGCATTTTGCTTACATAAAGCCTAGTATCTGCCTCTCTGCAACTTCTATCCATTGTTTTGACGTAAGTACTTTGGGACCAAACAGAGGCAGTGTGGTACAAAAGAAAAATGCCTCCTGGCTTTGAATCCTGTGTTTGTCAGTCATTGCCAGCATGAACTTGGCTATTCACATAACTTCCCTGGACTTCACTCATCCAAAAAATAAAGTAGTTGGACTAGATGACCTCTGAGGTCCCTTCAGTGTACACTGTCTCATCCTTAGTCCCCATCACAACTTTTCAAGTTTGTGGTGGTTGTGGTTGTTGAGTTGTTTCAGTTGTGTCTGACTCTCTGTGACCCCATTTGGGATTTTCTTGGCAAGGATATTGGAGTAGTTTGCCTTCTGTTTCTCCAATTCATTTTACAGATGAGGAAACTGAGGCAGACAGGGTTAACTAACTTGCCCAGGGTCACACAGATAGTAAATGTTGGAGGCCACAGTTGAACTCAAGAAGAGGAGTCTTCCTGACTCCAGGCTTGGTGCTCTATACAACCTTGCTGATGCTTTTTAAAAAATGTTGCCATTTCCCCAAATCCTTCCCACTTCTGCCTCCCTCTATTAATGCAGCCAAAGATCATAATAGCTTTTTGGATTGCCAGATGCTATTTCTGACTTATTGAGCATGTGGTTAGCTAAATCACCAAGATCTTTTTCTCAATAACTAGCCCTATTTCCTCAGCTGTGCTTTTGTGAAGTTGAGTTTTTGAACCCAAGGAATACCTCCTCCTAGCTGTAGATGACTATTCAGTTGGCAGAGGCCATTTATATAGACTATTTTAGGCAGTTGGGGTTAAGTGACTTGCCCAGGGTCACACAGGTAGTAAGTGTCAAGTGTTTGGTTTGAGGTCGGATTTGAACTCAGGTCGTCCTGATGTCAGGGCTGGTGCTCTATCCACTGTGCCACCTCACTGCTCTATATAGACTATTGAAGATCATTCTTCTTGGTAAGAGTCCCGGCATGGCAATAACTGCATCTTTCTTGTCCCGGAGGTACCCTCAAATGGCCAAGAGACACCTCCTAAACTTGCTAAAAGCTCCTCAGAGAGGATTCTCCCTTTTTAATCTGAGGAATTTTCCACTTGAAAGCAGCCCCTGATAATTTTTCTATCACAAAAGCTACTCAAGCCATACAAGTTCAAGGTTGAGTTTTAAACGTCACGAATGTTATTTCACATTAGCTGAGACTGACCTTTAAAAGGGTGGTTAGTGGTATTATGATTGATTTAGGCAGAGATGGAGTTGCTGTGGCTTGTGACACTGGAGGCCAACCACAGGTCCAAGAATAGTCTTCTTTGGCTATTGACCCCCACCCAAGCATTCACAGCTGACAAGTCACACGTTTTTACCCGGAGGGCTGTGAATCCACCAAGCATGTATCGAACACCCAGTGCCAACACTGGCCCTGGAACTAGGAATTCAGAGGCAAAAGCAAAACAGGGCCTGCCCTTGAGGCCTTCTGTTAGAAGTTGGGGGCATGCGTGTACACAGATAAGAAAATACAGAATAGATAATAGATAAAATAATTTTGGAGGAAAGTATACCAGCAACTGAGGATCTGGGTAGGCTTCCTGTAGGAAGTGAAGGAAGCTAGGGATTCTAAGAGGTGGAGGTTAGGAGAAAGGGCATTCCAGATGTGGGGACTATGCAGAAGTACAAAGATAGGAGACAGAATGTTATGGACAGTTATAGTACCAGTATCTACACAGTGGCAGGGGAAGAGCTGAGATGTTTCTGTTTCTGGTAGAAATGCCATCTTAGACACACTCCAGTATGCCTAAAGAGGGATAAAGCAGAGTTTCAGATCAATTGCCTTGGCAGCCAGGGAAGAATTAGATGAACTGAAGTAAATCAGATGCTCTATTTCAGAACTATTTATCCATCTCTTACCCCTCTGTAGAGCCTTAATTTCACATCTTTAGCTGCCTATTAGACATCTAACTGGTTGTCCTGTAGGCATCTTAAATTCAACATGTCCAAAATGGAACTCATTATCTTCTCCCCCACAACTCTTCCCTCTCCTAACTTCCTTATTATTGTCACAGGTTCCATCATCCTTCTAGTCACTCAGCTTGCAACCTAGGGTGTCATCTTTGACTCCCTACTTTCTCTCTCACCTCTTCCCCATAGCCAATCTGTTGCCAAGACCTGTTGATTGTGCCTATACAACATCTCTCCTACCCTCCCCATTCTCTCCTTTGATACTGCTATCACCTGTGTACGAGCTCTTATCACCTCATGACTAGACCATTGCAATAGCCTTTTAGTTGGTTTCCCTACATCAAGTCTCTCTCCTCTTTGGGCCATCTTCTACTCATCTATCAAAATGATCTACGTAAAGTACAGGTCTGACCATGTCACCTCTCTACTCAAAGAAAACTCCATGGCTCCCTGTTAGTTCTAGAATCAAATATAAAGTCTTCTATTGGAAAGCCAATGCAACTAAAATTATAAGAGAACCAGGTAATTGGGAGGAAAGTTTTTGTGGCAAGTTTCTCTGATAAAGTCCTCATTTCTCAGGTATAGAGGAAAACTAATGAAAACTTTATACGTTTGAGATGGTCAAAGGATATGAACAAGTACTTTTCAGAGGAAGAAATCCAAGCTATCAATAGCTTTATGGAAAAGTGCCTCAAATCACTAATAATGAGAGGAATACAAATTAAAAGAACTTGGCAAAATTGTCAAAGGAAAAAAGACACATGCTTCAGGAGCTGTAGGAAAACAGGTACATTAATGCACTGTTGGTGGGGCTGTGAACTGGTCCAGTCATTTTGAAAAGCAATATGAATCTATGCTCCAGTGATACCACTGGGTGGGGAGAGGAGTCCATACTGCAAAGAGATCTGAGAAAAAGGAAAAGTACCCCTATGTACAAAAATATTTGCTGCAGCTCTTTGTGTGGTGGTAAAGAACTGAAATCTGAGAGATTACCCACCAACTGGTGAGTAACTGTGCAAATAATGGCATGTGAATGTGACAGACCACTGTTGTGCAATAAGGAGTGATGAATAGGGATGGTTTCAGAGAATTGTGGAAAGACCTGTATAACTGATGCAAAACCAAGTGAGCAGAACCAGGAGAACAATTTATATAACAATAATATTGTAATTTATACAATGACAATAACATAGTAAAATAGAACATCCGCTTTCCTCACCTCTCTCTTTTGGCTATCCTAGCTTCCTTTAAGTCTTAGCTACAGTCACCCCTTCTGCAAGAGCTTTTTCCTGGTCTGCCTTAATTCTAATGCCTCCCCTCTGAGATGATCTCCATTTTATCTTATATATATCTGGTTTGTCCCTCGTTGCTTGCATGTTGCCCCTCCCCAATATTAGATTGTCCTCTTCCTGAGGGCTGAGTTTATTTAGACTTTTCTTTATATTCCCAGTGCTTAGCTCAGTGCCTGGCACATAGTAGGAGCTTAATAATAATTGTTGACATGACTTGAATAGGGAGAACAAAGAATACAATGTAAAAAAAAAATTAAAAAGGACTAAGAAGGTAACTTAATGCTGTGTAATTATACTGACCAAGCTTGGCCCAGAAGAAACAATGAGAAAATACATCACCCTCTCTTTTTGTAGAAGCAAGAGCTGTGAGTGTGAAACAACGCATAAGCTCTCAGAAGCAATCAATGGTCGTTTTCCTGAGCTGCTTCCCCACCCGCTCTTTCTTTTTGATTCTCAGTTACAAGGCATAGCTTTCTGAGTAAAGGAAGCAGGAAGGATATATTCAGAAATAGCATCAGAGATTTTGGACTGGAGGGAACTTCAGAGGTCAGCTAACACAACCCCTTCATTTTACAGATGAGGAAATCGAGAAACAGGGAAGTTAAGTGGACTCGCCCAGGGTGACAGGTAGTCAGGGTCAAGATCAGGATTTGAACCCAGGTCCTTTGACTCCAGAAGGAGTACTTTTCCCACTATAAAATAAAGGTGATGTAAAAACAAAAGATATGAATAACTCTTAAAAAACCAAATCAGATGTGCAGCCAAGGTGGTAACTAAATTTATATATCTTTACCTTCGATAAATTAATACCCCCCTACTCTGGTGTGGGTATTAAGCACAGCCTCATTTCCCAAGATATTCTGAGTGGTAGGGATAGAAACTCACAATACTTTCCACCTCCCTCCGTCAGCCACCTTCCCAGTGTACTAAGAGAGAACAGCTGCACCTCAGAGAACGATTTCAACGGCCCTAATGACCCACGCAGCCCCCTTCCCCACCTGCTGATGGCTGACTTAGGTCAGGCAGTTTCTTTCTTCATGGTTGAACCATTTCTGCCCAGGGACGACAGAGTTGTAGCCAATCCGACTCCATCAGCAAAGCGATTACTCACCACCCCGGGACCCTTCCTTTATATACTGCGTCCTAGGAAATTCCGCTTCGGTATATCAGAATGATGATGAAATCCAGCCCCAGGCTCAGTGGCTCCAGCTCTGCAGGCATCCCCGGTCACCAGCCCAACACTCACACGCTGTTCTTGGCAGTCACGTGGCAAGTGTGTCTGTTTTCTTAATGAGAGAAATGGAAACTCAGAGTGAAACTGAAATCAGTGCAAAGCAGGCAGTCACAAAAATTATTGTCAAGGCTGATGTCAGCTTCCTGTCTGAATACAGGGAGCGTGTCTGGAAGAATGGAAGGAACAGTCTCACTGCATTCTGTGCTCACCAGGCATATCTGGAACATTTTATACAATTCAGAATACTGTATTATTTTAAAAAAAGAAATGTTTATTGATATCTTTTGTCTTGATGTCACCTAAATTTCTCTCGGTGTCCTATCCCCCAGCTCTGGGTATTACATTTGAAGAGAAATATTGGCAAATTGGAATGACCCCAGAGTCAGGCATGGAGGCTTGGGAGGGCATGGAAAGCATCTTATGAGGTACAATCGAAAGATTTGTGATCTTCAGTTGAGAAAAGAGATCGAAGGGAAGGCATAAAAGCTGTCTTCAAATATTTGAAAAGCTAGAATAGGAAAGAAGGTAGATTTCTCTGCTGTAGAGGAAAGAACTAGGAGGAGTAGGTAGAAGATATAAGAAGGCAGAGTTCAGTTCAATAGAAGAAATATCTTTTCAACAGTGAGGGTTGTTAAAATGGGCTGCCTTGTGAAGAAGTGAGCTGTATGTCCAAGGATTGAATGGGCTGTCTTGTGAAGTAGTGAGTCCCCTTTTGTTGGCAGTATTTAAGCAGTGACAGGATGACCACATTTCAGAAATACTATAAAATGGATTCCTGCATCCGGAGGCAGGTTGAACTAGATGACTTTTAGGGTCCCTACCACTGTTAAGATTCTGTGATTCTATGAGTCATAGCCGGTGAATGAGAGGGTGATTTTCAACAAGCATTTATTAAGCAAGTTTGTGCCAGCACATGTTTTTGCTATTACATAGCATTTCTTAATGACTATTGGGTGAAGCAGATGGTATGAGCATATTTTTTTTCAAATATTTTATTTTTTTCCAATTACATGTAAAACATTTTTAACATTTACTTTTTAAAATTTTGAGTCAGGGCTGGAGCAGAATCTATTAAGCTTCAACTGAAGTAAAAAGGCAGGGGAAACAATCATGACTTCAGACAAAATAAAAGCAAAAAAAGGACTAATTAAAAGAAGTGATCAGGGAAACTGCACTTTGCTAAAAGATACCATAGACAATGAAGTAACAAAAATTTTATACAGCCGGTGTCTCTGATAAAGGCCTCATTTCTCAACTATATAGGAAACGGAGTCAAATGTATAAAAATAAGCTCCATTCTTCAATAGATAAATGATCAAAAGATATGAACAAGCAGTTTCCAGAAAAAGAAATCAAAACTATCTCTAGTCATATGAAAAGTGCTCTAAATCACTATTGTTTAGAGAAATACAAATTAAAACAACTTGAAAGTGCTGCCTCATACCTATCAGAAATGACAAAAGCTGAAGGGGATGAGGGGACAATAGGCAGACTAATAAAGTACTGGTGGAATTGTAAACTGGTCCAATTATTCTGCAGAACAATTTGGAACTTTGCCAGGCTATAAAACTGTACCTACTTTTTGATTCAACAATACCATTACTAGGTCTGTATCTCAAAGAGATCAGAGGAAAAGGGTCTGTATGTACAAATTATAGTAGGTTTTTTTTGTAGTGGCAAAGAAATTAAGGGGATGCTCTTCAATTGGAGAATGGCTGAACAAGTTGTGACATATGGTTGTGATGGAATACTATTGTGATATAAGAAATGACCAGCAGAGTGGTTTCAGAAAAAAACAAAACAAAACATGGCAAGATCTATATAAACTGATGTAAAGTGATGTGAGAACTGAGAGATCATTGTGCACAATTAGGTGTTACAGAAATGTTGTAATGATGATCAACTGTGAAATCCATGGCTGATTTATTTTTAACATTCTTTTCTTTTTAAAATTTGAGTTCCAAATTCTCTCCCTTCTTCTCACTCCTTCCTCATCTACTGAGAAGGCAAGCAAAATGATATAAATTATCCATTATTAGAGTAGCTATGGAGTGGTTTGTTTTATTCATTTCTGGAGAGCTGGAGAGGACAGGTGAGAAGGTATACACAAAGGAGGCCACTCCAGTTTGATCACTTCAGTGGGGGAAGCCTTCTCTGGGGATGTGTGTTTCACCATTTTCTGCACTTCCAGTTCCACAGGGTGACTTCACAGACATTGAAATGCCAGGGTCAGGAATGGTTTTTGACACTGTATGGCATCCAACTAAATGGCCGTCACTATCGGGCTGCTTAATTGTCATCTGGGAAGAGGGTTTTGAAGTATTAGATGTGAGCCCCTTTACTGAAGCAGAATTCATGACTTTGATATGTGTGCTTGTGGAAGGACCCCAGAATCTAAAGCGTTTAGGTCCTGCTTTACAATTCACACCACCCTCTTCCTCTTCACTCAAGGCTAGGAAGCACCTTTTTCTAATTGGAGCCAAGTGAGGAAGATTTCCCTGTAAAGGTCAAGAGTCCAGCATTCTATCGATTCCTGTGGAACAGGCCGGTAGCTAGCACCTTCACCCTCCCAAGTATCAAATGCATTCATAATCATCTTCAGTTCTGCTACTGGATGACGGCTCCCAATTATTTGGGACATTGTGCCCAATTATTTGAACATTATTTCCAGCCTCTCCCTTGTAAATGCTTCGAATTCTTCCTCCTAGCTGTTTAAACACGGGTGGACACACACACACACACACACACACACACACACACACACACACACAGACACCCCCCCCCAATAATTCTGCTCGCCCAGCTTGCACCACATGTGCTGAGATATGTAGAACCCAAACAGTAGCTTTGTTCCAGGCTACCTCATGAGAATCACAAGTGTGTCAAAGCCTTTTTAAGTGCTATATTTGACCGTAAATCATATGTGTCCATTTCATTGGCCAAGTGGTCAGATAAACGTAAGGATAAGGGATGCTAAAGCCGTCAGCCTTCTCCTGCGGCTCATCTTTAGGAATCCGAACTTCCCCACGAAGATAATCCAAAGTTTGGCATTTAAACGACTTTCATCGCGATCGACAAGACAAGCCCAGCAGCCGCTCTCAGGTGAACGTCCGACAGCGCTCCGTGCTCCGACAGCACTCCGCAGCTTCGTCGGCCTCCAGAAGAACCGTGCGCTGTCACGGACGCAGCCCAGACCTCTGAGAGCGGCCCCGGGGCTCCCGCCCATCCAGATCTGCGTGCCCGGCCCGGAACCTTCAGGCCCCTGCCGGCTCGGAACGGGGGCCCGGATAGCCGAGCCGAGGCGGGCAGCCCTGCGGACCCAGACGCGCGGAGGAAGCGGCGGCGGCGGCGGCGGCTTTGGCAGCGCCTCCTCCCGCAGAGGCCCCTCCAGCAGCGACTCCTCCTCTTTCTACGACCTCCAGGCTGCGGGCTGCGCCCCCGTGCGGCCCCAATGGGTCACTGCGGGCCACCGAGGGCAGCTCCAAAGTGCTGATTGATGGACCAGCTCCGTGGCTTGCCCATACAACTGCACGCTGTAACCTGGGCAGTGCAGATTCTTCATCCAGTTGGGTTTTCCTGTGTGGATTACTAAATCCATTTCTTTTGAGTGGCTGTGGATTTCATTGAAGGCTTTACTAAGCACCTACCATATGGCAGACACTGTGCTCATTGTTTTATAGATATTATGGCTTGGGTCACCATTTTTTCCCTATCAATTGTATTTATTTCCACCTAAGAATATTTTTGAAAAGACAGTCATGTTTTTATAATGCAATTATGGAGCAAATCCACTTTCAAACCACAGTACAGTTGAGGATAAAATGTTTATTTTAAATATGTGAACATTAGCTCATGTGGTCTTGAAAGCAAGGCAGTTAGAGGTAAAGTGACTTGCATAGGGTCACATAGCTAGTAAGTGTTGGAGGCTGGATTTGAATTCAGGTCTTCTTCTTTCCAGGCCCATTGCTTTATACAGTATGCTACCTAGCTGGTGGCTGCAATTAATTCTGGATTATTGTTTTCTATAGCAAGGAAAACCAGAAAATTTGTATGTATGTTTAAAGGTACTTTTGTTTAAGGTAGTGAATCCTTCTAAATATCTTATTGTTTTATACCATAGTTGCCTAATATAATCGCACATTAAAAACTTGCCCAGAAAATTTGTACAGATCATACGTCCCTTGAAGAATGTTTCTTAAAGGACAGGTCAGTACCCTTAATAGTGGCCCATATATGTCATGGTAGAGCCTTTTGCTTAATGCTTATAACTGTATATTTACTACAGACAAGTTAGAAGAAAAGAATTGAAAACTAGTGCTCTGAGCTGCTTGCTACTATAGATCACAGACTATGTTACCCCAAGAACTGTCAGCAAGCAGGAAAACCAGTCAAATACGCTCAGGGTGGCACTGAGAGCATAGGCAAAAGAAACCTTGACAGGAGGTGAAAGCACAGTAACTGCTCTCAGGGTTTTTCATGAACATCCATCCATAGAAGCGTATCAATGTTAGAGTAGTCAACTGCACTTGGAGAGCAGTGAAACATGGACTTTATTAGTCAAATGTGTGGGCCAGGGCTCCCTCTCACTTACTTATTTGACATATTTGACATCATAGGAAAATAAAAGCCTTGGGTCACCATTTTTCCCTATCAGTTGTATTTATTTCCACCTAAGAATATTTTTGAAAAGACAATCATGTTTTTATATTGCAATTATGGAGCAAATCCATTTTCAAACCACAGTGCAATTGAGGGTAGAATGTTTATTTTAAATATGTGAACATTAGTTCATATGGTCTTGAAAGAAACCAGATCATAGGCGCAAGGAAAACCAGAAAGAAGAACCTTGAGACCAAAGACAGTCTAAAATTATTTCACAGACTTCTCTCTTTTTCTCATTCCCTTAACAGCTGCTCTGTATTTCCATAGCTGCATCTTCCTTCTTTCTTTTTCTTTCTCCTTCTTTCTTTCTTTCTTTCTTTCTTTCTTTCTTTCTTTCTTTCTTTCTTTCTTTCTTTCTTTCTTTCTTTCTTTCTCTCTCTCTCTCTTTCATTCTCTCTCTCTCTCTCTCTCTCTCTCTCTCTCTCTCTCTCTCTCTCTCTCTCTCTCCCTCTCTCTCTCTTTTTTCCCTTTCTTTCCCTTTCATGGATCTGTCTTCTGTTCTCAGTACTTATTCTCTTTCTAACTTGAACTTTTCTTCCCGACATCACCTCCACTTCATTCTAATTATAGATTATATCTATTATTTGATTATAAATTCTGAATCCTCAGTCCTCCTATTGGCAGTCTCCAATGGAAGTAAATGTTGTCATAAGACAAGTCATAAGACAACTCTCCTGAATCTGTTGAGAGTGATGTTTCATTTTAAATCACCATAGAAAACCCAACAAGTTTTATTTGATGAGACAATATGCTGACAATTCCTTCTTCTTTGTTCCTTTTCATCACAGCCTGCAATAGTAGAATAAGCTGTAAATTCGGGATCAAAAGGTCTAACTCTGAATCCTGTTTCTGTCTCTAAAGAGTCACATGATTTGGGACAAGTTGTTTCATTTCCTTGGCTCACAGTTTTTCCCTCTTGCATAGTGTGAGATGGATTTCTAGGATCCTTTCCAGCTCTGGACTCATTTGCTCTGAAGCTCATGCCTATCTTTTTTCCTTGACTCTTCTTTGAGCTTTTTTTCTTCTGTCTATACTGAAGTATTCCTCTTTGGAATGTTTTAGGATTCATTCCTATGATCTTTGTGGCCTGCTTCTACCACAGAGTGGTTTAGGTTGAGCTAGAAGGTTAGTATAGATGGAAAGCAAAAGAAACAGTTAAGTGAGCAGTGGTTTTAGGGGAACAAGAAAAGGTATGAGAGAATCAAGATGCTTGGAGGTGGCATAATGGAAACACAAGAGCAACACAGGTGAGATCAGAACTGATGGGCATTTAGAGGAGGGTGATAGCTTAATAGGATCGTATCTGTTTGCCCTTCAGCCAAACTGCCCTTGCTACTCTCCAACACATCTCTTTCATATACTTTTTTACACTTTTTGTTCAGATACTTTTTCCTATTTAAAATACCCGTCTTTCCACCTGTCCAATTCTCTTTTAAGGCAAAGCTTGAATCCATTCTCTGTGAACCCTTCCCTAAATCCCTCCAATTAGTCCTCAAATCTTAGTCTTCTCTAGTATTCAAGGCCTGGATTAGGGTTCTTAATCTAGGTTCTGTCAATCCCCAAGGGGTCCATCGATAGATTTAGGAGTCCAAGAACTTATTTTTAAACATTTTGATAACATTATTTTTATATAATTAATTTCTTTTGTAATACCATGTACTTTATTCTATGCATTTAAAAGCTATTATGAGGAGTCTTTGAGCTTCAGTAGATATGGCCAAAGAGATCAATGATGTAAAAAATAATCTAGAACCCCCAGTCTAGATCCTTCTTTGGGCAATCAATTATGTTCTACCTGCCTTATTCTTTCTCTTATATATAGTAATACAGAAGTTATTTATTTTTGTTGTTTCTTGACTGTTTATGTCATGTTTTCTCAACTAGATAGTAAAACCCTTGAGGGTAGGGGACTATGTCTCATAATTCTTTATATCCTTCATGCTGTTAAAGGCAGAAGAGATAGTCAATATTTTTGATAGTTTGATTTTTAGGTGACACAACACAAAACTCAGAGATTACATTCCACCGACAAGTTTCATTGAGCTTTGTTGGGAATTTGATTTTATGGATTTGAAAATGTCTAGTACAAAGCATACAATGGCTGCTTAATAAAAGATTGTAGAAATGAGTGAATGAGTCATTTCAATCAGCATGGCTATAAACTGTTTTTAAAAGAATCTGACCAAGAGGACTTATTTTAATACCTTTATACAAATTATTCCATTAACTTAAAAAAAACCACATACACACACACACACACACACACACTAATAAATCTGCTTTACAGACCAGTAGAAATGTCCTGCTCCCCAGTAGACCGGGTATATGTTGAGCTTACTCGGTCAAATGTCTCCCCATGGAAAATGGGACAGTGTTTGCAGAAACGCCGGACAATGTATTTGCGGAAGAAAGCAGAGAGGTATCTTCTAAACTTTTCCCCAACAAAGGCATAAATCACTGGATTGATACAGCAGTGAGTCATTCCAAATGTCTCTGTTATTTGCATGGCTCGGTCCAGCCTCTTGGAGCTATCACAGTTGTTCAGACCAAAGAAAACTTGGAATGTGCTCAAGAAAACCACGATGTTATAGGGGGCCCAGAAGAGAAAGTAAACGATCATAATCACAAAGATTAACCTCACTGCCTTATGTTTCTTCTTCTCGTTCCGACACCTCAGCAATGTTTTTATGATTCCCGAGTAGCAGATGATCATAATAAGGAGGGGTAACACTAACCCCAAAATATTCATCTTTAAAGCTTGGAAGTTCTTCCAGGTAGAAAATTGATCTAATGGGTAATGAGGGCTGCAGGTGTGTTGCATGCCTTCCTTTTGAGATTTGGTGAAAATGGTTGCTGGGAGGGAAGCTAAGCCCGCCACCACCCAGGTGATGACACTTGTCAAAATGCCAAAGGTGACAGTCCTAGCTTTCAGAGCAAACACGGCATGGACAATGGCCAGGTACCGATCGATGGTCAGGAGGATGATGAAGAAGACGCCTCCAAAGAAACCCATGTGATAGAATCCCGTCAGTGCCTTGCAAAGGCCATCTCCAAAGATCCACTGGTCTGCAGCGTAGTGAGCCCAAAATGGGAGAGTGATAATGAAAAGTAAATCAGAGATGGCCAGATTGAGCAGATAGATGTCAGTCATGCTTTTCAGCTTTTTACATCTTATCAAGACCAGAAAAACTAGAGCATTGCCCACAAAGCCAAAAATGAACACCAGGGAGTAGAGCGGGGGGAGGAGCTGTGATGCTATGAGCTTCACATCAAGTTTCTGGCAGGGTTCTTCAAAATCTGGGTAGTAGAATGGTGTGGTTGTCTCACTGTCCATCTTGCTTTGTCCTATGAATAAAAGAAGAGATGTTCCTTTTAAAAGCATAGAGTTCACTTCATGTGTCCCCTTAAATACAAAGTAGCCTAAATACACAAATTACAGTTAAGTTATATACACAGACACATATCCACACATAAACTTTTCTTTGTGTATGTTTTACATGTAGGTATTTACATAGCTCTGTATATATTGCTTCCCTCAAATGGAATGTCAGGTTCATGAGGGAAGGGACTCTTTTTGTATACCCAGCTCCTCATTGTTATGTGCTTAATAACTATATGCTGAATGAATGAGTGGCAACATTGAGTATTTACAGGGAATAGACCCAAGGACTCATATCCCACCACTTGCTAGCCATGAAGGCCATGGCTAAGTTGTTTCACTTTTCTAAGCCTCAGTTTCCTGATCTTCAAAATGAAGGAATTAGACTAATTGACTCCTAGTCTCTTTTCCAGTTTCTAACATTTCAAGATTTGGTGAGGGTTTGCCAATCATTTTCACAAAGCTAAGAATTCTGCTCTATTGGGAATGGGGATGAGAACCATATTCCACCAGTAGAAATATACTGGGTTTCCACAGTGATTGGGAGTGAAACTTCAACAGTTTCAGGTTGAGAGAGACGCTCCACCCCACCACCCCCCACTTCCCCTATACATGTCATCTTAGGTGAACATTCATTTCAGTAGCATGTTGTAACTAGGAGGACTGGAGTCTCAACTTGGGTTGGCTTGGGGTCTCTACAATTTAAATGAAGGAGAGAGATGCATAGTCTTTCATTGAGTTTTCTTAATAAATAAAGTCAGTTTAGGTAATCTAGGACATGGCACCCACATATCCCAACCCTTTTCTTCAAGGGAATGACTCAAGTTCTCCCAAATTTACCAATTTTAATGGTCTCTCATTCTTTTCTGCTTTGTTCAACCATATTTAGGGATTGTCCCTCATGAATATAATGGTGAAGTGAAAAGTGTACTGCAGGCCATACATAGTCAACACACTTCTTAGGTTTCTCATAGATATTTCACATCCTCTTTAACCAGAAGCCTGACCTCAGCCCACACACAATCTAGGGAGTAACATATTCCTAGACTCTCTCCAGTGCCTACTGAGGAATACAGACCCTTTTCTTTATCCAGATGAGGCTACTGAAAGGAACATGTACCATGCAGAATGAGGCATCGCTCTTCACAGAATTGTGAGTCACAGAATTAGAGTCATGGATCTAGAAAGAACTTCAGAAGCCATAGAGTTCAACTTCCTCTTCCTACAGAGGAGGATGAAAAAGGCTCATGGAGATTAAATGATTTCCCCAAGGTTGTCAGAGGAGGGATTTGGATCATAGGAGATTCTGGAGCGGGAAATATCATCAGGGCCATCTCACCCAAACCCTTTATTTTACAGGGAAGGAGACTGAGTCTCAGAAAAATTGGATGATTTGTCCAAGGTGACACAAGTAGTAAGTAACTGAGGTGGGATTTCAATCCAGATCTTTTAAGAGCCGTTGCTCTTTCTATTGACATAGGTTCCTAGGGTCATAGATAGGGCTGGAAGGGACCCTAGAGGCTACTTTGTCCAGCCTTCTTATTCTACAGGTGAGGAAACTGAGGACCAGGAGGGCTAAATGGCTTGCCCAAAGCCAACCCAGGAGTAAGTATCCAGAGCAGGATTTGGACCCAGGTCCCCTGGTTCCAGAGCCATTGCGCTTTTTGGTAGAACACACCACCTCCCATTTGCAGTTGACACTACCCTACATTTGACAGAGGATCTATCAATAAGACTGAAGCTTGTGGGTAACTGGCTGTCAGTTTTGACTATGTTATGGTTTCCTTTCCTTTGGAGAAACAGGACCCATTTACTGAGACAGAGCTGCAGGAATTGGGAAAGTCCGTTTAAATTCCCCTCACACAAGAGAATCTCAACAAAGTTTCAGCAAAGTCTCTTCTCTCTGACTAGAGATTAAATTTGAAATTTGTCATTTGACCGATTTTATTTTTCCCAGTTAGCACAGAGTACTACAGCATTTATCATTCATCACAATTTTCCTCAGACTCTAATGCAATCACAGGCTGGAATGGTTCCCAAATTCTCTATTATCCCTATCTTGATGATTCTTATTTTTCTTTTAAAAGCATAATCTTGCCAGCATCTTGGCATATTGTCAAGCACATTCCCCTCACCGTGAGTTATTCTGTATTATTCCCTCCGATTTTCACTTGGTTTATCTGAGCAGCATTGGTAATTAATAAGTAGAAGAGCTGAAAGGTGACTTACCCGTGGAGTTCCTGTGAGGGGAACTTCTGTTCTTCTGGCCAAGTGAACTGTGAAAATAAATTATGTAGAGACAGTATACTCCTAAGTAGGAAATGCTGTTTCCTGCCTGAGAGGGAGGTGTTATTATTTTTTTTTGGGGGGGGTCTAGATAGATGGCAAAAAAAGTTCTTCTTTTTATAAATAGAACATCCAGTGGATAAGGGCATATGATCCATCTTGTGAAACACCCAGTTACTCAGCTTCCCAGTTAGCTTGTTCTGCCCAAACAGTGATGGCTGTAGATTCATTCTTACAAACACAAAGGGAAGTCAAGTGTCTCTGTGGATCTGACTTTCTTAAACTTTGTCTTCCACAAGGTGGCAGAATAAACAGTTGATTCAGGCAACTTGGTCCCCAACTCAGTTGGATTCTTTGTTTTGTAGTTTGTGTGTGTGTGTGGGGGGGGGGTGTTGTTTGTTTGTTTTGGGAATGTATAGTCCAAGTGATTGATTGATTCATCGTTTGACTGTATATATTTTACTTCTCCATTGGTTGTGTGATATCAGTGTCTGGAGTGAGAATTTCACTGCTTTGTGACTATGGTTGATTTTGGTTGCATGTACACCCATGACCTTGTTACAGTGAAATTTTCCCAGGAATTTCAGAGCCTCATCTGTGAGCAAGAATGGCAGGAAAAGGGATACGGACGTTTCACTTTAAAAGACTTTGGTGCCTTCCAGAGAGGCACCACGGAGGAATAGAGAGCAGATGGAACTTGTAGCTAATGTTTTTGAGAAATCATTTTCTGTATCTGTAAAGTGGGGATAATAATAGTTGAATTAATATTATTAATTTTTTTTATCAATAATACAAGATAGAGACTGTATCACAAGATTGTTGTGAGGATCAAATGAAAACAACTAAAGTGCTTTCACAAACCTTGAAGTGCAATATGAATGCCAGCTCTTACTGTGATGGACAAAAACAGGAAAGCGTGGAAAATTATAATCTGGATATCTGAATGAGCCCAGAACTATCTGAAACACAGCTGCGAATATAACATGGCACAATAGTGAGTGAGGTAGGGAGTTCCTTATTGCTGGGGGTCTTCAAGCGAAACTAGATGACCCAAGGTTAATGGTTTGTAGAGGGAATTCTTCAGGTATTTGTTGGACTAGATGAAGGATGGATAACCTGCAGCCTCAAGGCCACTTGTGGCCTTCTGGGTCCTCAAGTCCAGCCCTTTGACTAAATCCAAACTTCGTCAAACAAATCTCCTTAATAAAAAGATTTGTTCTGTAAAACCTGGACTCAGTCAAAAGGCCACACACACCCAAGGATCTAGAAGGCCACATGTGGCCTCCATGCTGCAGGTTCCCCACCCTTGCACCAGATAATATCTGTGTTCCATTCCAGTTTTGAAACTTCATGACTTTCA
Organism: Phascolarctos cinereus; assembly: GCF_003287225.1. Lineage (NCBI taxonomy): Eukaryota > Metazoa > Chordata > Mammalia > Diprotodontia > Phascolarctidae > Phascolarctos > Phascolarctos cinereus. The sequence continues at coordinate 41,557,740 of NW_027555514.1, forward strand.
TGATTATAGAAGAAAAAAAGACAGAGTTGGCATGTTGGGAGTATGGGTTTTAGGTCTGATTGTGCCACCAATTATCTGTTTGACACTGGGAAATTAATGAATCACAGTAGGTTTTAATTTTCTCATCTGTAAAATGAAGAGGTTAGACCATAACAGCAGCAACAACAATCCTCTATTAAACACCTGCTTTGTGATAGGCAATCTGTTAGGCACTGGGGATACAAAAAAGACAGAAAAAGAAAAAGTTCCTGCCCTCAAAGAGTTTACAGTCCATGGGGAAGACAAAATGTGAACATGTAAGTAAATACAAAACAGATAACAAATGACTTCTGGGGAGAGGGCACTAGCAACTGGCATGATCGGAAGAGGCTTCCAGTAAGAGATAGCACTTGAGCTGAGCTAGGAAGGTGAGAAAGGAATACATTCCAAGCACGGAGTGCAAAGGCCTGGAGATGGGAGATGAATGAGATTTAAAGTCTTCTCTAACTTTGAAATTCTGTGTTTCCACAATAATTCAGATATGAACCCCCCCTCTAAAAAAAGGGCCTCTGGTAGCCAAAAGAGCTACCACAAGGTCCCTGCACGAAGAGCATACACTTTAATAAGACGCTCCATTCGTATGTTACTAAAAATTCACAGGTATCTGCTTTCAGAGGCCACAGCAGATTAGGAACATCAGATCTGAGGTAGCTTAGCAGTGATATCAGCAGCGAGACTCTCAGAATAAGGGACCCCAGTGTCCATCTAGTCCAATCTGTACCAGACCAAGAATGCCTGTTACAAGTGTCCCTCTAGCTTAGGATTGGAGCAACCCATTCCTTCTCTTCCTGTTTCTTCTCGTCGCATGTTTTATTTCTCATTGGCTGTAATTGTTCAGAAGTCTTTCCCCACCTTAAGTGGTGGAACAATGAACTTACTCTTCCAGGGTGCGGTTTGCTACATCTAGGGGTACCCCTGAGGGGTTAGGGGTATCTTTTCCTAATGCTATGAGCTCACACTCCCATTCTAGTGCGTTTTTCTCACTGTTAACCACCAGTGACTATTGTCCAGTTCTATTTTTACCAATTTGTGCCAACTAGCTTTTTTTTTTTTTGGCCAGGCAATGGGGTTAAGTGACTTGCCCAGGGTCACACAGCTAGTAAGTGTTATGTGTCTGAGGCCGGATTTAAACTCAGGTGCTCCTGAATCCACGGCCGATGCTCTAATCCACTCACTGTGCCACCTAGCTGCCCCCCAACTAGCTTTTATAAAAGGATGTTTATTGCTAAGATATAGCCAGAAAAGAAGTTATAAGCATTTCCTCCCAATCTCTGAGGGCACACTCTTTTATGCCTCCTCTGTCTCTGGGGAAAGGGGTCCTAGTCTTAATTCAGTTTTTACATAGAATTTGATCCCCAAGTTCACTTCCAAATGAGGGATAGCCACTGGATGAGTACACTATATCTCAACTGGGACTCAGGCTGAGTCAAAGTAGGTTGCTTAATACTTTACTTCTCTCTGTCTGGCTTTGGAAAATCCCAGTATAGACTTTAGCTCCCCAACTTCTAGTGGTTTATTTACTTTCCTCACCTTCAAGGTCACAAAGTAATAGCCATCTCCAGTCCCTTTAGCCTGAAAGCAGGAAAATATAGACACAAAAGAAAGAAAAGCAAGCAGGGCAGTGTGCTTATTGGCCACATGGCCCTTCTCCGTGGAGGGCTTAGTCCTTGCCTCTTCACTTGAACATAGCCAGGCCAGCATGAGGACCTCCTCACTCTGTCTAGTTAGTGCCCTTTGAATGTACTCCCATTCTGGCTGCACAGCCAATCAGCAGTCCATGGGAATCAGTTACAGAATGTCAGCAAAGACTCCAGATTGGGGGCTGGGGTCCCTCCGTTACATGTCATCATGCATTCTCACGAAGCAGACTCCGTAGCCTCCTCCACATGGGGGTTGTATCAGCTGAACTGTTATACATGCTCACCAACCACCCATTATACTTAGTTCCATGGGACATCTGCCTCTGAGTGGCTTCTATCCATTGAGCTTAGGCCTACCTTCTCCAGTCAGTCAGTCAATAAACATTTGTTAAGCTCCAACAATGTGCTAAGTACTGTGCTAAGTAAATACTGGGGATAGAAGAAAGGTGAAAAAACAGACCCTGTTCTCAAGGAGTTTACAATCTAATGTGAGAGTCAAAATGAAAACAATTATATACAGACAAGCTATGTATGGGATGAGCTGGAAATAATCTGCAGAGAGGAGGATTTAGAATTAAGGTGGATCATCAGGAAGGTCTTTCTGTAGAAGGTAGAATTTTATCTAGGACTTGAAAGAAGCCAAGGAAGCCAGAAGGCAGAGATGAAGAGGAAGAGCATTCCAGACATGGGGGACAACCAGGGAAAATACCTGGAGTCAGGAGAGTCATGTGAAGCCTGGTCCTTCCTCCACATGGCATTATTTCAGATGCTTGAAGACAGCAGCTGTATCTCCCCTAAGTTATCTCTTCTTCAGTCTTAAATGTTCCCATTTTCTTCAGCTAGTCCTCATGTGGCATGAACTTAAGATCCTTCACCAGCAGAACTTCCTCTGGAAGTTGGCTTCCTGTGGAACTTGTCCAGCTGATCAGTGTCCACTGGGATGAGATTAGGGCAGGCCACAGTGGAATGATTGCCTCCTTCTTTCTGGAAGTTCTGCATCTTTTAATGCAGCCTTGGGTCATGTTAGCTTTTTTTTTTTTTAGTAGCTATATCATGATGCTGATGTTACTCCTTTATTGCATAATTCCACACTGTTTTCTAAAATGATTGAGTCACTGCAGAGATTTACAAACAGGGAGCTGGCATTCCTATTTCCCACAATACTTGCCAACACTGAATTTTGCCATCTTTTACTGTTTGCCAGCTTGATGGGTGAAAGGTGGTTCCCCTAAGCTATTTTATTATTTTAATTTTTACTTCTCTTAGTATTAGTGATTTTCAACAGTTAAAAGTTTTTTTAAATACGCTTTTATTGATGTCCTTTTTTTTACTCACCAAAAATTTCCCCAGTGTCCTTTCTCTTTCTTTCCTCAAGAGTCATCCTATATAACAAATAACATTTTTAAAAACCACCTGCCACAAAAAAGAAAAAATGAGAAAAAAATCAGCAAAATTAATCAATACATTGAAAAAGTCTGAAAGTATCACAGATGTGGCATGTTGCAAAGGGATGGGGAGGATGTCTTCTCATATTTCATTTTTTGAGCAGTGCTTATTCTTTATAATTTTGTAATATCCACTTGATTTTTGTGGTGGTCTTTCCATTTGCATTATTGTAGTCACTGAATATGTTATTTTCTTGGTTCTGTTTTACTCTTCATCAATTCATAGAGATCTTTCCATGGTTTTCTATATTCATCAGTCAGTCAATAAACATTTATTAAGTGCCTGCTATGTGCCATGTGCAAAGCATCATATTAGTAATTTCTTACAGCACAGTAATATGCCATTACATTCACCTATTACAATATGTCTTGCCATTCTCAAATTGATGGACATCTACTTTGTTTCTCCTTCTTTGCTGGTGCTTTTCAAAGTGGCAGTACAGCTCTACAAACAGTGCACCAAAGTGCCTATCTTCCCACAAACCCCCTAACGTTGATAATTCCTGTCTTTTGTTGTCTTTGCCAATTTACAGGGTAAGCGTTGTTTGATGTGCATTTTTCTTGTAATTAGGGATTAGGAACATTCTTTCATATGGTTGTCAACAGTTTGCAATTTTTCTTCTGAGTACTGTTTGTTCATATTCTTTGACCTCTTATCTATTGAGGTACAGCTTTTGATCTTATACATCTGTTAATTATTTTTATGTTTTGGATATGTAAACCTTTCTCTGAGAAGTCTGATACAAAGTTTTTATTCCCACTCACCTGCTTCCTCTGTTGTTCTTGACGTGTTAATTTTCTTTACACAGAAGCTTTTCAGTTTCATGTAATACACTTTATTTTTTGTAATTGCCTCTATCCCTTGTTAAAATAATGAATGAATACACACACACACACACACACACACACACACACACACACACACACGCACACCCCTGTCCTTACCTGTGAGAGGTATATCATCTGCTTCTCTTCTGATCTTCTTACGGCATGATCAAGTATATAGGTTGATATATCTTTAGCAACCACATTTCTAGAAAAAAACAACGTGCACATGATACACTTTTAAGTTTGATCTGCATCATTAACGTTTTCCCTGTCACTTTGTTACACCTGGAAAACCAACAAAGCAGTAAATCAAGCTCTGATTTGTAGCATTTGCTGATTTCTAAGCTGTAAATGCTCACACTGAAAATTTAATAATCTGCTCTTGTGGGCAGGTATGATCTGGCTCCAGCACACCCCTCTTTAGTATTAAGGCCACTTATCTTTTTAGAAGGCGTTGTGGAATATTGTATAAAGTGTTCATCTAAGCCTGATATCCGCCATATTGCTTTTTAGTTTTCCCAGCAGTTTTTTTTAATCAAGTAGAAATTTCTAAGTAATTTGTTTTTTCTCCCATTGTTTCTGATTCTCCCTTGTCTAGTCTCTTCCCTTCTATTTTTCAGCCAATACTAGATGATTTTGATGACTGCTTCATAACAGAGTTTGAGGTCTGAGATTTTGAACACTTTTGAAAGCAGTTGTTAATAGTTTATACTATTTCTCTTTAGAATTGTTTGTTCAGATACTTTCGCTGTTTATTATAGAATGATTCATTCTTTAAAAAAAAAAGTGCGCCAACCCCCTGTAGATTTTGGACATAAGAGGAATTTCATGTAAGGAGATTTCCTTGTCTATCTCTTTCTTCTTATGATAGATGCATTACTTCTAAATGTGCAAAGACTTCTTCAATTTTTAGATAATTGAAAATAGATCTATTTTGTCTTTCACTGATTCCTTTAGAGAGTCCAGGTGGTATGGTAAATGCTGGACTTGGAGTCAGGAATATCTAGGTTCAAATTTTTACTGTGACATTTACTAGCTGTGTGTTTATTGGCAAGTCTACTATAACTGTCAAAGGCTCTTCTACTGAGTTGTAGGTTGTAACTTGTATGGGATGAGGGAGTTCCTACATGCAAGAAATCATATCCTCTTGGTGTATTATGTCCTCTATATTATAGATCAGGATCTGGGTTCAAGTCCCACCTTTGATACATAATGTCTATTTATATACTGTCTGTTAAATGACATGGAACCTGGGAATGCTTACCTACACGCAGGCCACTTTCTAAGTTGCAGGAGAGTTTCCAGTTTGTATCAGTAGGGGGAGTTTCCTCACCAAGAGTTTCTGACCCAATCACAGAAACTTTCTTCTCTGCCCTCCTCCCTCGCCGTCATCCAACTTGCCTTTTCTCTTGCTTGTGACAAATTGAATTTAGATCTTGGACTTCTTGGGAATTTATTGCTGTATATCATGCTAGATATTAGTCTAATTACGTTTGCTGCCAAACTGTTCTCCAAATCTCCAACAGTTTTTGTTGAATAATGAATGTCTTTCCCAGTAATCTTTGTTCTTGGGTTTAGCAAACATTGGACTACCATATGCATTTGGTTCTACTTCTTGTTTATCTAGCTTATTCAATTGATCTCCTTTTTTAAAAAATAAGATACAAAGTAATTTTAATAAGCATTGATTTATAGAATAATTTTAGACCAGAAAATGTCATTCTCCTTTCTCTTACTTTTTTCATTATTTATCTTGATGTTCTTGACCTATAATTTTCCACATATGAATCTTGCTATTATTTTGTCCAATTTCATAAAGTATTCTATTAATATTTTTATTGGTATAGAGTTAAATTTGTTGATTAACTTGAATAGGATGGTCGTCTGTTTGTGTTTTGGTCAGCTAACTCTCAAATATTGATACATTTTGTTGTGATTTTAAATAGCATTTCTCTTTCTGTCCTTTTTCCTTGTAAACATGATATGGAAATAATGCTTTACTTTTTATTTCCTTTACTTTGTTAAAGCTTTTTGATTAGTTTTTTTTGTTAATTTTCTTAAACAAACCATCATATCATTTGAATAGAGGCATTTTAACCTCTTCTTGCCCAGTGCTTTTTCCTTTGGTTTCTCTTTTCTGCCCTGTTGCTATAATTAGTCAGATAGCATTTATTAAGCACTATCTATGTGCCAGGTACTGTGTTTATTGCTGGGGATGCAAAGAAAGGCAAAAACCCGACCATCAATCTCTGCCCTCAAGGAGCTCACAATCTAAAGGGGGAGATAACACGCAAACAACTATGTACAAATAAGATGCATACGGGATAAATTGGAGATAATCAACAGAAAGAATGTACTAGCATTAAGTGAGACTGGAAAAGACTTCCTGCAGAAGGTAGGATTTAGGACTCGAAGAAAGGCAAGGAAGCCAGAAAGCCAATATGAGAAGCAAGAGAATTCCAGGCATGGGGGACAGCAAGTGAAAATGCCCAGAATCAGGAGATGCAGTGTTTTGTTTGGGGAAGAGGAAGGAAACTAGTGTCACTGAATTATAGAATATGAGAAGGGGAGTTAGTATAAGAAAACTGGAAAGGTATGAAAGGGCCTAGCTATGAAGGGCTTTAAAAGCCGAGTAGAGAATTTTTTATTTGATTCCAGAGGTTGAATGAAGGGGAAGGGCTGTGTGTGACATGGCAGACCTATGCTTTAGTAAGATGAAGTTGACAACTCAAAGGAAGATAGACTGCAGTGGGGAAGGGCTGTGTGTGACATGGCAGATCTATGCTTTAGTAAGATAAAGTTGACAACTCAAAGGAAGATAGACTGCAGTGGGGAGAGACTTGGCCAGCTGAGAAACTATTGCAGTAGTCCAGATATGAGACGATGTGCTCCTGTACTAAGATGGTCTCAGTGTCGACAGGAGAGAGGGAGAGTTCCATTTTGCATGTGCTGCATTTAAGATGTCTATGGGATATATGGTTTGATATGTTTAATAGGCACTTGGACAGGTGAGACTAGTAGTCAGGAGAGAGTATAGGGATGGATAAGTAAGTCTGAGAATCAGCAGCGTTAGAGATGTTATGTGACACATAAATTTTTGATAATTGCATAGTTATGGTGACTGTTGTTTGTGCCATTTTTCATTTTGTCAGAAATCCCATATGCAATTCCTGATTTTTTTTTAAATCAGCTGAGTAATCCCTTCTCAAGCCTTAGTTTTGGCTGAGATTAGCTTTTTGAATATGGTTTGATGGTTACTTACTCTATTCCACCCTGACCTTCCCACCGCTTGTATATCGTCTGTGGCACCAGTCACCAAAGTACAATTCTTTCCCGCCTCTCCCTTCTTCAAGGCCCTTTGTTTCTTTTTGATCCTTTTTATGGGATTTGCCAACAGTTTCTTCCATGTGCCTGTTGTAAGATTGTGATGTTTAAAAAGTTTGAAAGACATAATTTCTTGGTAATTAGTCATTTTATTAATAATGCCAGTATTTTGTTTTTTTAGCAAGGCAATTGGGGTTAAGTGATTTGCCCAGAGTCACACAGATAGTGAATGTTAGGTGTCTGAGGCTAGATTTGAACTTAGGTCCTCCTGACTCCAGGGCCGGTGCTCTATCCACTGTGCCATCTAGTTGCCCTGGCCCAGCATTTTTAATAATAGGTCAATGGCACTCTCAAATGCCCCAAACCCTCATGGCAGGAGGCTCATGGCTTATATGCCTTTGGACGAGGGATGTTCCTGAGGGTGGCAATCAGCTCTGATTGGTTAGCAATTAATGAGGCGAACTTTCCAAAGAGAAGTGAGCTCACTCCAATGAGGGCCTGAGAGTAACATCATGTCACTCTTGGACAGAGAGACTATCCCTGTACCCAGACTACCCCTTGCCTTGGGCAATATAGGCAAAGAATCTATATCCCCCACCCAAGTTTGAGCAGAGGGAATTTCACCTTAGATTAGAAATCTGATCAAAGATTGTATGAAGTAGCAATACCCAGAATGAGGAGAATGTTAATCCTATCTTCCATCAGCCCTGTCCTTTAGAGATTGGATAAGGAAATAGGACAGAGGTCTCTCCAATTTTAATAACTGGCTATTAATGTGAGAGAGAAATACTCAGTTCTCTCAAGATGGAAACCTCAAAAAAATAACATATTAGCTAATCTGTTAGGTGTGGGGTGGTATCTCAGAGTTGTTTTAATTCACATTTCTCTAATCAATAATCATTTAGAGCATTTTTCATATGATTATAGATAGATTTGATTACTTTAACTGAAAACTGCCTGTTCATATCCTTTGACCATTTATCAATTGGGGAATGGCTGTTATTTTTATAATTTGACTCAGTTCTCTGAATATTTGAGAAATGAGACCTTTATCAGAGAAACGTAATGTAAATTTTTTTACAGTTATCATTACTGTGTATTTCCTTCCATTGTATTTTCCCCATTTATCCTACTTTCTCTCCTTTCAGTCTATCCATCCTCAAAAATTGTTTGCTTCTGACTACTGTCTCCCCAATCTGCCCTCTCTTGTATCAGCCCTCTCCTTCTCTCATCCTTTTCCCTTCTTACTTTCCTATAGGGTATGATAGATTTCTATCCCCACCTGAGTGTGTATGTTATTCCCTCTTTGAGCCAATTCTGATGAGAGTAAGATTCATGCATTGCTCTTCACCTCCCCCATCTTTCCATCTACTGTAAAAGCTCTTTTGTGCCTCTGTTATGTGAGATAATTTACCCCCATTCTACCTTCCCCTTTCACCTTCTCCCAGTACATTTCTTTTTCTCAGCCCTTAATTTAATTTTTTAGATAATCATCCTATCATATTCAACTCATACCCATGTCCTCTGCTTTGTATACTCCTTCTAACAATCCTAATTAAAGTTCTTAGGAGTTACAAGTATCATCTTACCATGTAGGATTGTAAACAGATTAACTTTATTGAATTCCTTGTGATTTCTCTTTCCTGTTTACCTTTTTTATGCTTCTCTTGAGTCTTGTGTTTGAAAGTCAACTTTTCTATTCAGCTCTAGTGTTTTCAACAGGAATACTTGAAAGTCCTCTATTTCATTGCATATTCATTTTTTTTTCCCCTGGAGGATTTACTCAGTTTGGCTGGACAGGTGATTCTTGGTTGTAATCCTAGTTCCTTTGCCCTCTGGAATATCATATTCCAACCCCTCCAATCCTTTAATGTAGAAGACACTAAATCTTGTGTTATTCTGACTGGGACTTCACAATATTTGAATTGTTTCTTTCTGGCTGCTTGCTATATTTTCTCCTTGACTGGAAGCTCTGGAATTTGGCTATAATATACCTGGAAGTTTTCATTTTGGGGTCTCTTTCAGGAGGTGATCAATGGATTATTTCCATTTCTATTTTACCCTCTGGTTCTAGAATACCAGAACAGTTTTCCTTGATAATTTCTCGGAAAATGATGTCTAGGCTTTTTTTTTCCATTATGACTTTCATGTAGTCCAAAAGTTCTTAAATTATCTCTCCTGATTCTATTTTCCTGGTCAGTTGTTTTTCCAATGAGATATTTCACATTTTCTTCCATTTTTTCATTGTTTTGATTTTGTTTTATTCTTTCTTGATATCTCATGGAGTCATTAGCCTTCACTTGCCCAATTCTAATTTTTAAGGAATTATTTTCTTCAGGGAGCTTTTGTACCTCCCTTTCTATTTGGCCAATTCTACTTTTTAAGGAGTTTTTCTCTTCAGTGAATTTTTATGCCTCTTTTACCATTTGGCCTATTCTGTTTTTTAAGGTGTTATTTTCTTCAGTATTTTTATGTCTCTTTTACCAAACTGTTGACTATTTTTTCGTGATTTTCTTGCCTCACTCTCATTTCTTTTCTCAATTTTTCCTCTACCTTTCTTATTTGATTTTTCCAATCCTTTTTGAGCTCTTTCAGGAATTTTTTTTGGGGGGGTTTAAGATCAATTTACATCGTTCTTTGAGGCTTTGGATGCAGCAGTTTTGATTTTGTCATCTTCTTCTGAGTTTGTATTTTGATCTTCTCTGTGACCTTAGTAACTTTCTAGGGTCAGATCATTTTTGCTGTTTGCTCATTTCCGCAGCTTATTTCTTGACTTTTAACTTTATGTTAAAATTTGGCTCTGTTCCTTCCATGGAGGCATCACTATCCCAAGCTTCAGGATTTTTGTGCAGCTGTTTTCAGAGCTAACTGTGGAGGTTTGTGATTTTTAGTTCTTCCAAGGTGTTATGATCTAAGGAGAGGAGTGTTTACTAGTCTCCTGGCCTGTGTTCTGGTCTGTGAGTGATCACAAGCACCTTTTCCCACCCCGGACCTGTGACTAGCGTCCTTGTTACCCTGGGGCCCCAAGCTCTGATGTTAGTGTTCCTCTTCACCCTGAGACTGGGACCCAGACCATAACCCGGATCCACATATAAGCAATGCAGCAGAGTCCTGCCTCCAGTGCTATTCCTGTCCTCTCCTTCTGATTAATTGTCTGACCCTTTTACAGTCTGTAGGCTGAGAGCTCTCAAAGCCGCTGCTGCTGCTGCTGATTCAGTCATCACCAAAGCCTGCTGCTGGGTTTGCTGGGATGTGGGCTGTGCTCACTCTCACCCCAGCGTGACAAACCTTCCTGCCAACCTTCTAAGTTGTCTTGGGCTGGATTGTCCTTTTGTGGATTCTGCCAGTCCAGAATTTGTTTTGAAGCATCATTTAAAGCTATTTGGATGGGAATTTGGGAGAACTCAGGTGAATCTCTGCTTTTTCTCAGCCATCTTGGCTTCATCCCCCCCATTGAATATTTCAAACTAGATAATTCTATAGGCAACTCAAACTCAACATGTCAAAATGAATTTTCTTCCTCTGAAAATATACCCTCCTTTCAAACTTCCCTATTACTGTTGGGGGTACCATCATCCTTCCAGTCATCCAAGATTGCAACCTCAGCATTTTCCTCGAGTCCTCCTCCTTCTTCACCCCGTATATCCAGTAAGTTGTCAAATCTTGCCATTTATAGCTCCACAACATCTCCCCCATTTGTTTCCTTCTCTTCACTCAGATGGCCATACCCTTAGTTCAGGAATTCATCACCTCTCACCTGGATTTTTATAATAGCCTCCTAATTAGTCTCTCTCCCTTCAGTCTTTACCCTCTCCAGTCCATACTCCACCCCACTGTCAAAATGATTTTCCTAAAGAGTACGTCTTACTATGTCACTTCCCTATTTAGTAAACTCCAGCGATTCTGCGTTGCTACCACCATAGAAATATAAACACCTTGGATTAGTTTTTACAGCCCTTTACAACTTGGTCCCAACATACCTTTCCAACTTTATTATGCATTATGCCTCTTCCCCCATCAACAATCCAATGAAATTGGCCTGTTTTGTTGTTCTCTACACACAATATTTCATTTTCTATTTCTGTGCCTTGCTGTCCTCCATGGCTAGGATATACTCCTACTTCACCTCTGCCTCTTAGGCTCTCTTGTTTCCTTCAAAACTCTGTTCAACCTATATACAAAAGATTTTCCTGATTCCTGATGTGGGAGGGTTCTATCCTTCCCAATTTATACTTATTTATTTTCTATGTATTTATCTTGTTTCTTCTGCTTGAATAGACTCCTTGAAGGCAAAGTTTGTTCCTTTTTTGTATTGCATCTCCAATACCTAGCACAGTTCCTGGCACACAGTTCCTGGCACACAGTGCTTAATAAATACTTAATGAAGTTTGCATATATAAAAGATTTTCAATTTGCAAATATTTATTTACAGTTTGCTTGTATCAAAGGCTTGAGCTAAAGCTTGTCCTCCTCAAGAATGTAGTCTAAAAGATCTTTAGTGAATTGAAACAAAACTTCTATTTTAATGGAAAAAATATTCTGTTTTTCTGGGTAGCCAATTTGGGACTATTGGTTCATTTCTTTTGCTTTTTGATATATGTCCTCTTTTCATTTCTTGTTCTGGATGGAAAGATTGGTGGGCTTTTTTTCATGTGATTAATTGGCTTTATTGAAAATGGACCATGAGACATTTTTTTTTTGGTCAGGTTTTTCCTTGAGTTTAAATCAAGACCCAAGATAAATACTATGAAAACTGGAAAGTATAATAAAGTGTAGTGTAAAGATCCCTGTATTTGGAGTCAGAAGACCAGGGTTCAAATCCTGAGTTTCTTGGCTACTAACTGAGTAACCTTGAGCAAATTCAGTTCTTTGACCCTAAGCTATGAAACAAAGAAATCAGATAATGAACTACCAGGTCCCTTTAAGCACTTATTAAAAACTTTGCCTTCACTAACCCCTCCAGGTCTAGAATAATAGTTATCTGTGGAGTACAGTGAATCAAAACTACTTCCAGAAATAGTGTTTTGTTTTTTAAACATTCTTTCCCAATTTTCTAGGAAGATAACAAAAATGATTTTAGCACAAACTTTTTGGTATAACCAATCAGGTTATTATTCATAGCTTACTCTTTACCTGATTATATAACTTCTTAAATCGAAAGGTATTAACTTTGTACAAAAGGCAAAAATACCTTTTGTATCTTTAAAAAAAATTTTAACTTTAATTAATGCAAACCACCTCTATAGATACCAAAAGCTATCTGTGGCAAGATGTGCATATGTAAATATATTACACATATGTACATACATGTATATATATATATGTATGTGTGTGTATGTATGTATGTATGTATGTATGTATATAAAATCCAGTAGAAATACAATTGTATTTCACTGGACTGTTCTTTCACAGTTAGGAGGGGTCACTACAAACACCCCAACTGTCACAGTTTTCCTGTGATTAGCTTACAGTAGCTCAGCTTGCTGAGCCTGGAAGCCCCTGTCCAGCTGATCAGTTACAGCTGTTAATTGTGGGGCAGGGCACAGGAGGACATCTGCTTTTTGCTGAGTTAGTTAATGGTTCACTTCCAGATCCTAAAAGAATTGCAGCCTTCCTCCAAACACACTATCGGACCCCATCTACATCTACCTTCTTCTACACAGCCTGTTTTGTTCTGCTTTGTCACTCTCCATTCAGTGAAAATCTGAGTGAACTCACATCTGTCACTGATTGACCCAATTTGTGAGCAGTCTTTTCTCAACAACCTGGGGTCCCCCCTGGGAACTTAACCATACTTCTTGTCAGCTGGCTGAGGTTCTCTTCTGTCCATTCGGGTGCCTCTTCATGTTCCACTTGAGTCTTGTATTTGAAAGTCAAATTTTCTGTTCAGCTCTGGTCTTTTCATCAAGAACGCTTGAAAGTCTTCTATTTTACTGAATGACCATTTTTTTTACCCTGAAGGCTTATACTCAGTTTTGCTGGGTAGGTTATTCTTGGTTGTAATTCTATCTCCTTTGCCCTCCAGAATATTACATTCCATACCCTCTGGTCCCTTAATGTAGAAGCTGCTAAATCTGGTGTTATCCTGATTGTATTTCCACAATACTTGAATTGTTTCTTTCCGGCTGCCTGTAATATTTTTTTTATTATTATTTTGGATTTGTTTTACAGAGTCTTGATCTCTCATAAAGTCACTAGCTTCCAATTGCTCTATTCTAATTTTTAGGGGAAGTATTTTCTTCAGTAAGCTTTTGGACTTCCTTTTCCATTTGGCCAATTTTGCTTTTTAGGGCATTCTTCTCCACATTGGCTTTTTGGACCTCTTTTGCCATTTGGGTTAGGCTATTTTTTAAGGTGTTATTTTCTTCAGTATTTTTTTGGGTCTCCTTTAGCAAGCTGTTGACTTGTTTTTCATGATTTTCTTGCATCACTCTCATTTCTCTTCCCAGTTTTTCCTCTACTTCTCTTACTTGCTTCTCAAACTCCTTTTTGAGCTCTTCCAACACCTGAGACTGATTCATATTTTTCTTGGAGGCTTTGGGTGTAGGAGCTTTGACTTTTTTGTCTTCTTCTGGTTATATGTTTTGATCTTTTTTGTTACCAAAAAAAGGTTCTATGGTCTGACACTTCTTGCAAGATTTGCTCATGATCCTAGCCAATTACTTCAGTTATAAACTCTTTATTAAGGTAGAGGTCTGCTTCCAATGTGGAGAATGTACTTTCCCAAGCTTCAGGGATTTGTATAGCTGTTTTCAGAGATACTTGTAGGGACCTGTGGAATTTTCAGTTCTTCCAAGGTGGTATGATAAGGGGCTAGGTGTTTACTCCTTTCCTGGCCTGTGCTCTGGTCTATTAATGACCACAAGCACTCTTTTCCGTCTTGGAACTGTGAGGAGGATTTTCTCAGCACCACCACTATACACTCCACTGTGCCAGTGCTCCTCCTCACCCTGGGACCACCCCTCAGAACTGTGACCCAGATCCAAGCACAGGCAAAGCAAGAGATTCCTGCCTCAGCGCTGGCAAAGAGATCCCTGCAATCCCTCTCTGATCAGCCACTGGATTCCCCCTCAGTCTGTGGGCCAGAAGCTCAGGAGGCAGCCGCTGCTCCTGGGCCACACTCGGGAACTGGGGCTGAGACCTAACTTCTCTCTCACTGCAGAAACAGACTTTTCCCACTGACTTTCTAAGTTGTCTTTGGCATTTGTGGGTTGAGAGGTCTGGAAACCTCCACAGCTGCCTGTGATTCAGTCCTCTGAGGCCTGCTCCAGGTTCACTGCAGCCTGCGCACCCACACCGTGCTGCACTCCTCTCCCAGACTAGCATAATACACCTTTCTGATCAACTATCCAGATTGTCTTGGGCTGGAAATTTGCTTCACTCTGTCTTTTTGTGGGTTCTGCTGCTTTAGAATTTGTTTAGAACCATTTTTTATAGGTATTTGGAGGGGTTTGGGGGAGAGCTGAAGCAAGTCACTGCTTTTACTCTGCCACCTTGGCTCCGCCCTCAGTGTTTTTTAATATGTGATTTATTTCTTCCATGCTGCTTGCAAAATCTTCTCGTTGTTGAAATTCTGTATTTTGAAGATTGCATTTCTAGGTGAGCCTAATTTGTGATTCCTGTGTGTTGGCATTTTATGTTTTCTGTTGGCCTTTACTCTTTCCTGGTCTTTTTTATAGCTATTTTTATAACATCTTGAACCACTGCATTAAGACTCTTTCTAAATATTTTTTGGGAGATTTTGTCCAGTTAATTATTTTGGTTTTTTATTAATTATTTTGTTTCCATTAGAACCATCAAATTCCTCTAACATCTTGCTAAGAATCTCCACCAATTTAAAAAAAAAACTATTGGGTCTCTTATTTGTGTATCTTTACTCTTCATTCACTGGTTTCTCCATTTTTTTCTTCCTCCGTTAATTTCTTCCTTAGCTTTTCTGAAGAGTCATGTGATAGATCCACTTTTCATCCTGGGACTTTTTTCCTTTCCTTAGTTTCTTTCACCCCAAACTATTCGTTATGTTGGGTCTCTCTCCCCTTCTCTTTTGTTGACTTATTTCATAAGTTGATTTTTCCCCCTTTCAATGAGGACATATTCCCTGTGAAAAGTTTTTGGTTTTATTTGTTTGTTCTTTTGCATTGGTACATTTCCTGCTCTTCTTGCAGTGACATGGGGGAGTTGAGTTCAAGTATGGCCACTTGTTCCACCATATTTCTCTTCCCCTAGATCTCTCCCTTCCTATTCCATAAGGCTTGCTTATTCAATTTCTGAGTAGCTGAAAGCGATCTCTAATACATTGGATAGCAAGATCAAGATCGAAAAAGATCTTAAGTCTGAAAGAATGGATTGACGTAAACAGGGAAAATGCAAAGTTCTATTCTTAATATTTAAAAAAAAGGCAAATGCGGTAATAGTATAGGACAGAAGAAGCCTAGCTCGACAGCAGTTCATGTGCAAAAGACTGGCAGGGGTTTTATTTGACAACAAGCTCAAATATAAATCAACAATAGTATAATTACACTACCAAAATAAGTCATGTTATCTTACTCTGCATTAATGGGAGTATAATGGTCCCACTGGGGCAAGTCATTGTCCCATGATATTCCATAATGCTCAAACCACACTTAGAGTGCTATGGCTAGTTGTAGAAGACACATTTTTTAGAGGGATATTGACAAATTGGGGCATATCCAGAGGAGTTATTAGGCTGAAGGGTCTAGGAACATTAGATGAGGAAAGCTGAAGGAACCACACATGTTTTACCTAGAAAAGGGACATCTTAAAAGGAACATTATGGCTCTCATCAGATATCATGTTTGGATTTATGAGGGATTGGATTTATTTCAAATGGTTCCAGAAGGCAAAACTAAGACTAGAATGATTTATACAAATTCCATTTGACAGAGTTATTTTCAAGAAGGGAGCCATACTGGGTCAGTGGTTGGATGAGATGACCTCTGAGGGCATTTCCAACTTTAGGATTCCTTGATTGTAAATACTTTGGTAAAATCTGCTCTCTTGATTGATGGCTGCCTCCCAGGGACCACCACTTTAGGAAGGATCCCAGGCATGTTTTGCCTCAACCACACCTGGACTCAGTCTCCAGACTTCTCTTTGCCTGTTGCTTTGCCATCTTGGAGAAATCTCTGCTCTTCAGACTGAGATCTCCCTCCCTGAGGCCATCATTTCAAGAAGGACCTCAGCCAAGATTCACCTCCTTCATGCCTGCACTCAGTTACTAGACTTCTTGTTCTTTTTTCCTGATGTCTTACCCTGACATGGATACCCATGCCCCAACTTTCTAGCTTCCCTATATATATGTTTTATATATGCATACATATATGTGTGTGTATGTGTGTGTGCGTGCATGTGTGTGTGTGTGTGTGTGTGTGTGTGTGTGTATATATAAAACTGACTCAAATGTAAGCTTCTTGAGGGCAGAGACTGCATTTTTTGCTTGTATTTGTATTCTTAGCACTCAGCACATGCTAAACATTTAATAAATGCTCTAGCCATCCATCCATCTATCTGTCTGTCTAGCTATGTATCTATGTTTCTCTGTATGTATGTACGTATGTATGTATGTATGTATCTAAAAGTCTTCCTTTAGACATTGAGCAAATACCATGAAATCTAGTTAACTTTTCACCAAAGCAATGTGAAATTATTTCTTAGATCTTCGTTGGTAACATATTTTTCTTGACAAGCCTCCTCCCTTCTACTTTTTCCTGTGATGCGTAATCTAGCAATAGGAGGTTGCTAGAGGAACTGCTATCTATGTACAACTTGGATTGCATACCTTCTGAATTCCTTACCAACTGATTCCAGGAATGTATGAACATCTAAGATTTTCCATGTCATTACTCCCTTCTTGATATAATTAAATAATTATTAGCAAAGCAGTCATAGCAGAGTGGATAAACAGTTGGTCTTGGAATGAGGAAGACCTGGGTTCAAGTTCCATCAGTTCTCAAAGTGGTGACTTCTGGCGATCTCCATAAAATGGAGATAATAGTAGCACATAACTTGTTGACTTGACAGCTCCCGGAGCTGTTGTGAGGATAAAATGAGATGTTATTTATAAAGCACTTTGCAAACCTTGAAGGGCTATGTAAATCCAGCTGTTGTTCATTAAGTCACAGAGCAGTTTTGATATATGTCAGTTGAGGGAGTGTCCATCGCAACAAAAATCACAGACCCCCGAAGTCTTCCTTAAGGCATGGAAGTATGAAATTCATGCACTCATTTAAAGGCACATAGAAAACATGTTACAGCCCAGCACAGATTACCATTCTATTGGCAGTTCTCATTAACCCCCATGGGACTGAGATGTTTTAGCAGAATTAGCTTCAGATTTTAGTGTAGTTTGCCATGAGGAAGGTGAGACACTGAGCATTTATTCAGCACTTACTCTGTGCCAACCACAGTGCTAAGTACTGGGGATCCATATATGTGCAAAAAGAAAGACCGTCCCTGCCCTCAAGGAGCTTCCATTCTAATGGAATCTACCTGTCTGGCAGTACCACAGTAAAGCATGGAGTTGCTTTTTCAGACCTATCTCAGACAAATGGAAACCATCCCTGATTTTCACTGTAACACTAAAGGTTTCACTTCCACCTGGAGTCATATATTGTTTGGAAAGAATTAGATCTTTATTCTTCAACTCCTCTGTCCTTTCATATAGGTGGTATTACTAGGCTAGAGAGACTCTAGGGTCTTTTTTTTTATCCCCAAAACATAGCACAGTTTCTGGTACACAGTAGGTGCTGAATAAATGTTTATCCCCTATACCAGAGACTAGGTTCTGGAGGACTGAACTGTTCATCTCAAAATGCTCACCCTGGGTCCCCCAGGTGCTGAGCTATCGCTGCCTAGCTCTAGGCATGCTTCACTTTATTTCCTGGACATCTCTTTGCCAGTTGTTTTTGTGCCTCCAGCATCTACATACACCCCAACTCCTCTCCGCCTAACTTTCTAGTTCTGAAACCATAATCAAATCAATACTGCTGTTGCCAGGCACCCTGTGGGAGAGAGAGGAGGCAGCACTTAAAAGACAGGTCAAACCACCACCACCTCCTTGACCACCAGGTTTTACAGCCACAGCTACTGAAGACTCAAGAAAGAAAGTTCTTGTCACCAAGAACTGCCAGATGTTTCAGTGTAAAAAACAGATATGATTTAATCAGTGGAAATGACATTAGAGAAGAGGCATGACCATCTGCTTTGCTGCTGTCCCTTGAGGATCATGAGACCTTTCCACCTGACTTGCAGTTGAAACCTTCCGTAGGTGTTGTCTTCTCCATTAACTGTGAGCTTTTAGAGAAGAGGGACTGTCCAACTTTTCTATCTGAGTATAGTGCTTTAGACACAGAACATGCTTAATACATGCTTTATTCATTCATTTGTTTGTTCATTGTGACTTGAAAGGGTATGTCAGTCTATTCCCTATGGTCCCACTCATCATCCCTGTAACTTTTCAAGCCAAAAGATCTCTCCTTGTCCACCACTCCCTGCTCTCTCCCGCTTTAAGGGTACTTGAAGGCAGCAATTTGTCTTTGCTTTCGTATTTGTATTCCCGGGACTTAGCACAGTAGTCTACATTCATTCATTCAACTGCGTAACAAAATAAAAAGAGAGTGAGTCCATTTCACACAACATAACAACATAATTGAACATTTAAAATATTTTTGAGCTAAATTTATTTTTTTTATCATGATCAAAACAGAGAAACTGATTTGTTAGGAGAGTGCCAAGCTTTATTTAATACATCTTTCTTCAATATCCCCCAATCTTGTGCAATTAAAGTGGGAACCCCAAGTGGAAGCTTCAGTTTGGGTCTTACCAACAACCAGCCTGTGATACATGATTCTGATTCATGGTACACAATTCTGGAGTAAGGCAATTATGGCAGTTAGGGACACCAATTTGTCTGGAGGAAGAGTTTGGGTTAACTGTTCTGGGAAAGCCAAGTTCTGTGACAGAAGACACGTTCATAAAGGAGAACTTTTTATAACTCAGGATGATGTTATACTGTTTGGAGGCAACAAGTATTTTAATCAGCTTTGAATAATAATGATATAAGAGCTTCCATTATAAAGCACTTTAAAGTTTTATAAAGTGCTTTTCCATATATTATCTCCTGTGATTCTCACGTTGTTCTTTGAGGTAAATAGTTTATTATCATCATCATTTTGAAGATGAGGAAACTGAGGCTAGAGAGTGACGAGAGTGATGTAGTTTGCCCAAGATCATATTCAGTCCAGTACTAGAATCTAGATCTTTATTTTTTTTGGTGTCTATTATATATATGTCTCCCTATATATGTATATATACACACATAAACATATATAGTATACATTTATTTATATAGGTATATGTCTCTCTATCTATACATACACACATATATGTATTTGATGCTTTTTACATACACTATAATCATTTCCTAATAACTGCCTTCTTCCCCACTTCCCTACCCCTCAAGCCAGTAGAAACCTCTATTGCGACATCAAGAAAAAAAAAACTGTGAGAGAAAACCAACTGAGTCAGAAGCTTCCTCTCCCAACGGGTGACACATTTTTATACCCATAACCACTGTACTGAGAGAGTGGAAATATATCTTGTTGTCAGTTTTCTGAAGTCAAGATGAACTGAGGACTTCTAATTTTAAATTCAGAGTTCTTTCCCTTTCGGTGTGTTGGCTTTTATTATAGCAAAAATTTATCTTAGCCCTGTACTTACATACTTAGAGTTCTAAATTTTGTAGTTTTCAAATTGAATTTTGTGCCCTAGCTCAGAGACTGAATCAGAAAAGATTCTGAGCAAGGCAAAGAGAAGGTGGGGGGGTGGGGTAGAAAGAACTGTAAAAAACAACTTGAATATTAACTAGATTTTTTTTTCACGAGTTGTAGTCTCATGAGCCATATGTATTTTACCTTGACTTATTTATCCTTCCTTCCTCCCTTATCTTTTAAAGTTTTACTGATTTCCCTTTGTTTTTGCGCTAAGATCGTTTCCTATATATTCCTGTCCACCACTGAACCCTCCTTTATAACAACAACAAAACCCCAAACAAACAGCTAAATGAAACCAGTGCATCTAGTAACCCACTGTATGCCCTATTCTGTACCTAGAGACCCCCACCTGTCTCCTGAATGCAGAAAGGTAAGTTTCATGATCAGTTCTCCATTTCTCCCATTATTTCTGAGTGATGTTTGTCCACAAAGTCCACATTCAGACAATATGGGAAAATTCCTTGTTCATTTTTCCATGAGACAGACATAGAAATTTCAGTTCATTTAAGTAGCTTTGTTTTTAGTTGTCTCCTGGCAGGGTACCTATTTGACAAAATATCTGTTAAAGGAAAACATGTTTTCCAGTGTTATGTTTGAAGTTGTCATTATATGCCTTACATTTTCATATTCTACTAGTAATATTTCCTAACACAGGCTTAGAAAGGACTAATTTTCCAATTCTCAACCTTAGAATGGATTAGGCAGCAAGAGGGCACCATAATGCACAGAGTGCTGGGCGTGGAGTGAGAAAGACTTGAGTTCAAATATAGCTGAGACACTTAGTAGCTGTGTGACCCTGGGCAAATCACTTAACCACTGTTTGTCTCAGTTTCCTCATCTGTAAATGGGGATAATAATAGTACCCACCTTTGTGAGTTGTGGTGAGGATCAAATGAGTTTTTTGTGAAGTACCTTGTCAACCTTAAAGAGCTCTATAAATCGTAGCTGTTATTTTCTTGACAAAGTAGAAGAGATTGACATTATTTCCTTGCCCTTGAGTAATACTTAATCTGTAAAGGGAAAAAAATGATGTTCACTGACCAGGTTCCCTCATTAAACTTTAACTTCCAAACGCACTATTATTTAGATCATCTTGTGCACTTATTTCCTGTCCTTCCACTTAGGTGCTTCTGGCATGGATTCTGGCTTTAAATTGCCTTGCAGTTAATTAACTGATGGGAGACAATCATTTCACAGGATGCTAATGTAGGAAGGCATCCTGGTGTAGGAGAAAACAAAATCAAATAGGAGGCAGGGACCGGGGCTGGGTTCTAGTTGTAGTGACCTTGGGCAAGTCTCTACCCTCACCATGCCTCGGTTTCCTCTTCTGTAAAACATTCTTGGACTGCTAGGGTTGTTGATAGATCAGATGAGATAAAGGTAGAATATGGGTTTGAATCCTTGCTCTGCTACCCCAGCTTTTGCGCTAGGTAACTGTGTGATCAAAGGCAAAGCACTTGACTTCAATGAGCTTTAGCTTTCTCATCTGGAAAATGGGGATAATTCTTACAGCTCCTCATGAGGTTTGTTTGTTTGTTTTTTTTAATGGGGCTTCAATGAGATAATGTGTGTGGAGTCCATCATAAAACCTAAAATGGCTATAATGAACATCAACTATTTTCATTGTTGTTGTTGTTATTATTTCTCTGACCCTGGTCCAGTCACTTCATTTCTCTGGGCCCCTTCCCATATCTGTAAGATGAAGGGGTTGGTTGGATGGCCTCTAGATAGTGAGACACTTTACAACTCTGTATCTTATGTAAAATTACCTTTAAAGCAATATACAGCTGCACTAAGACTTTTGGGACCCCCCGTTTAAATGCCTCCTTAGGGTCTTGTGTTACTAGGTCCATGCGTCCAGTTGTACCCCTTAAGAAAGGCAGACAATGTTGTTAGGAAGATTTTGTTTTCTAAATGAAGTCATATCTAGATAAAGAAAAATCAAGTTCTAGAAAGCAAACCAGAGAGGCTTATCTTTTGAGTGGTGCTAACAATAATGTCAACTTTGGCCAACTGGGCTAACCAAGTATCTACGTTACATCCTGAGGATGCTTTAGGAAAAAACAAGCGTTACCATTTAATAATCACTTCAAGACAAAGCTGGAGGTTCCATATCCAGGACATTGTCTACATTTTTATATAGAAAAAAGGAGGTAAACATGAATAGGCCAATGCATTGAATCTGGGAAGTTGAATTATCCAACTTACTCTAGGAATCTTCAATCTTTAGGGTTTAAGAGCATGCCCATCTTCCTCTCTGGGCCTCAGTATTCTCAACTGGGAAATGGGGGATTTGGACTAGATGTTCTAAGGCTTCAGATCTCAATCTGTGATAGTGACCATGGCCTGGCCTATGACCTGTGACCATTTCTACACTGAACTTTTAAGTCATCAACCATTCTTCCTCTCATCTGACTAGATGCATCTTGGACTAGGCCCTTGCTGTTCCACTCCTCACCAGGCCACTGTTCCATTTCCATGCTGCCCTATACTTAACTTAAAAAAAAAGAATAGAGTGGAAACTCCTTGAAAGCAAGGAGGCAAGGATGTTTTCACTTGTATATCTGCATCCCCAGTAGCTAGTATATAGAAGGTGCATAATAGATGCTTAATGACTATATATATGTATATATATTTCCTATTTCATAAAATGATAACATTCCAAAAAGTTTTGGTTTCAGTCTTACATTTCATTTTAAGCACAGAAGCCATAGCAGGAATCTTTGGAACATGTGTATGTATGCATGTATGCTCACATGTGTGGATGTATATATATATATATATATATATATATATATATATATATATATATATGTGTGTGTGTGTGTGTGTGTGTGTGTGTGTGTGTGTGTGCGCGTATGTATATCTCATAACATATCATCCATGATATAAAAGAATCCATAAACCTGAATGTCTGGTATTCATTGTTCTAGTTGTCCCAATGCTAATGATCTAGCTTCTAGCACCTTTCTGATGACATGCTAAGACAGACAGTGTGTAACTCAGATACTGTATCTATCTATCTATCTATCTATCTATCTATCTATCTATCTATCTATCTGTCTATTCATCTCACACATATATACACATATATATCTACACATCCATATATGTATGTATATATATGGAAGTAGGGTTCAGGGTTGATTAGACTAAACAGGAGAGACACACAGGGATCCAGGCCATTCTGTTGTAACTCAGGAGAAATCACCTGATACTCAAGGAGTCTTCTGGTGCTATGTGATGATGTATTTATTGAAAAGTGGAAATATTAAGTTCAGTTCTGTACCTGGAGTCTGAATATTCTTGTGTTTCCTTGCCTTTTAGGGATCTCTGTTCTTGAATCTCCAAGATTTTCAGTTCCTGTCAAGACTTGTAGGACACATCCTTCCCCCCCGCCCTAGGCCATTTTTTAATGAAAAGAAAACAATCTTTTTTACAAACCAGCAGAGACTTCTTGCTCCCCAGTAGATGGAGTGTATGTTGAGCTCACTCGGTCAAGTGTCTCCCCATGGAAAATGGGGCAGTGTTTGCAGAAACGCCGGACAATGTATTTGCGGAAGAAAGTAGAGAGGTATCGTCTAAACTTTTCCCCAACAAAGGCATAAATCACTGGGTTGATACAGCAGTGAGTCATTCCAAGTGTCTCTGTCAATTGCATAGCTCGACCAAGGTTCTTGGAGCTATCACAATTATCTAGACCAAAGAAAACTTGGAATGTGCTCAAGAGAAGCACAATATTATAGGGGGCCCAGAAGAGAAAGTAAACGATCATAATCACAAAGATTAACCTCACTGCCTTATGTTTCTTCTTCTCGTTCCGACACCTCAGCAATGTTTTTATGATTCCCGAGTAGCAGATGATCATAATAAAGAGGGGTAACACTAACCCCAAAATATTCATCTTTAGAGTTTGGAAGTTCTTCCAGACAGTGGACTGATCTGATGGGAAATGAGGACTGCAGGTGTGTTGCATGCCTTCCTTTTGAGATTTGGTGAAGATGATTGCCGGGAGAGAGGCAAACCCAGCCACCACCCAGGTGATGACACTTGTCAAAATGCCAAAGGTGACAGTCCTAGCTTTCAGAGCAAACACGGCATGGACAATGGCCAGGTACCGATCGATGGTCAGGAGGATGATGAAGAAGACGCCTCCAAAGAAACCCATGTGATAGAATCCTGTCAGCACCTTACATAGGACATCCCCGAAGATCCACTGGTCTGCAGCATAGTGAGCCCAAAATGGGAGGGTGACAATGAAAAGTAAATCAGAGATGGCCAGATTGAGCAGATAGATGTCAGTCATGCTTTTCAGCTTTTTACATCTTATCAAGATGAGAAAAACTAGGGCATTGCCCACAAAGCCAAAAATGAACACCAGGGAGTAGAGTGGGGGGAGAAGCCATGATGCTGTCTGTTTCACGTCAAAGTTTTGGCAGGGAGCTTTGTAATCATAGTAGAATGGTAAGGTGGTTGACTCGTCCATTTTGGTCTGTCCTGTGAATGGAAAAAAAACGTGCCATTCCTTCAGTACAGTATCACCAGGAATCACAAGATTATAAATTTAGAGCTAGTAGAGACCTTGGAGATCATCTAGTTCAACCCCCTTGTTTTATAGATGAGGAATCTGTGGTCAGAAAGGTTAATTAAGTTACTTACTCAAGGTTAAGTAGGTACTGACTTAGGCATGATTTGAACCCATTTCTCTTTACTTCAAATTTATTGCTCTTTCCCCTAGAGTGAGCTGCCTCTCAAGTAGTCTATGAGAGATGCATAAAATCAATCAATCAATCAACCAATGATATTTATTGTTTACTGTATCACAGGCATTGTACGTGTATCAGTACATATTCATGATGGCATTGATGGTGGTGTTCTTTATCTATGAGGAGGATGCTTCTGACCCATCGTCTGGGCTCTAGCATTTATAGAGTTGCTCTTAGGTTTATAAAGCAGAATATGTAAGTGATCAGATTTGGTCATCACAATGACCCTGTAAGGGAGTTGCTCTTGCTAGTACCCATTTCACAGATGTGGCAAATCAGTTTGACAGATTCACACTCAGGCTTCCTAACTCCAAGTTCAGTACGGTGTCATCCAGATGCCTCTTGTGATGATTGGAACATGGTCTTTTAGGCATTCTCCCCCCCCCCAAGCAATAATTGATTTGTACCTTTCCGCTCCATTCCTCTTGTGACCATATGCAGATTTCATAAATGTTAAATTTCACATATGGCAATTAGTTTCAGCAAATTCTTTTATCTACATGGTATAACAGAAAGAATGTTGTACTGGGGAATCAGAGGGCATGCCTTCAGTCCCAGATCTGCCGCTTGCACACCAGATTATCTTAAGGAAGTAACTGTACATTTCTGAGACAAAGTTTATTGTCATTGTTGAGTCATTTCAGTTGTCTCTGACTCTTTGTGATCCCATTTGAGGTTTTCTTGGCAAAGATACTGCAGTGGTTTGCCTTTTCCTTTTCCAGCTCATTTTACAGATGAGGAAACTGAGGCAAACAGGGTTAAGTGACTTGCCTGAGGTAATACAGCTAGTAAGTGTCTGAGGCCAGGACAAAGCTTACTCACTTGTAAAATGAGGGCCTTAGTTTAGATTATATCCAAAGTCCTTCCTAACTCTACCTCTGCTGAAGGTAGAAAGCCAGACGTGAAATATTCAGCTCAGTAAATAGAAGGGCAAACAGATGCAAAATATATGGATTTGGTCATTGTTCTTCCCTTTTGCAGGTAGCTATAGCTTTTAGTCTGTAGCCTTTAATACGTGTGTATCTGTGGGCACAGATTGGCTGCATCAATCAAGCTCGTAGGCTGTATTGCAGCCAAAGGGTCAAGAGTGAACAAGGGCACTGGATGCCTTAGAGAGCATCTTAGGGGAGTTACCATGGAGATGCCTTCTTTGCCTTTCCCCTTGTGATGGCATTCTTCCTTGGCTTTGGGGTACTCCAGAAAGACTACTGAGATCAGAAGTAAAGTGGAGTGTTCCTTATTTTTTGATGTGGGTGGAGAATTTCACTTTCCCTTTAGAATTACATGAAGTAGAGATAGCAGAACCTGTTGAAGGTCGAGGGTGGGAGAGGTAAGCAAAAGTGAATTGGATTAATTAAATTAATGAAGTAGATAGTGCTTCCTGTGTTGCATTAGGTGAAGCTCATTATTTTGGGTGGGAGAGGGGTTAGTCTAAATTGTGATTTCATCAGAGAAGAGACTCCCAATGAGAAAATGCCTTCCACTGATCCAGATCAACATCTCATCTTTAACTTAAAATCTTTTTGGGGGGGGAGCAAGCACTGGGAAGTTAAGTGACTTGCCCAGGGTCACACAGCTAGTATACATTAAAGGCAGGGCTTGAACCCAGGTCTTCCAGAATACAAGGCCAATTCTTTCTACACTAAGTCCCACTGACTTTTATAAAGTTTATAGAGATAGTGTCTGGAGCTATGATTTCATTGGCCTGGAGATTTTTTTTTTTTGGTGAGGCAATTGGGGTTAAGTGACTTGCCCAGAAACACACAGCTAGTGAGTGTTATGTGCCTGAGGCCGGATTTGAACTCAGGTCCTCCTGACTCCAGGGCCAGTGCTCTATCCATTGCGCCACCTAGCTGCCCCCATGGAGAACTTCTGAATGAAAATTCCTTCTATCAATGCATAGCTCACTTTCCAAGAACTTTGAGGGTTGAAGTGACTTGCCCATGGTCACACAGTCACAGCACGTCTGACACAGTGTGTGTCAGAGGGAAAACTTTAACTCAGGTCAAGCTGTGGCTCTTAGAAAGCTTGTAGGTATCAGGTATGGTGCAAATTGTCCTTAACTAGCCAAGAGGGCAGCTAAGTGGCACAGTGCATAGAGTGCAGAACCTGGAGTCAGGAAGACTCATCTTCCTGAGTGCAAATCTGTCCTGGGACACTTCCTAGCTGTGTGACCTTAGGCAAGTCACTTCACCCTGTTTGCCACAGTTTCCTCCTCTGTAAAATAAACTGGAGAAGGAAATGGCAAACCACTCCAGTATCTTTGCCAAGAAAACCCCAAATGGGGTCACAGAGAGTCACACAACTGAACAAAAACAACAATGACGAGCAGAAGCCAACATTCCCACAGCTTTGCAAGCTCTAAAACCTGGACTTTCTGCAAATTATTAAGCCTTCAGGTCAAAGGATCAGTGCATCATAGATTTAGAGATAGAAAGGACCTTACATTCCAGCTGAGCTCACTTTCTAGATAGGGAAACTGAGACTCCAGAGAAATGGATTGACTTTTTTTTACATAACATAGTTCCTTTAGCATCAACAGCTGAAATAATTACCTTAATCAGAGGGAGAACTGTGACTCCCTCAAAGTCCAGTCACAAGCTCTTTTTATATTAGTCATAGCATGAAGAACTGAATTAAAATCCTTTCCCTGATGCGTATTGATTATGAGACCCTGGACAAATCACTTAAACTCTCAGACTTCTAGAAAGTGAGCTCTGCATTGATAGAAGCAATTCTCTCATTCAGAAGTTCGTGAGGCTAATGAAATCACAGCCCTGGACCCTATGTCTGTCCCATAATAGAAAGCAAAAGTTATCCTTTTTGGTGGCACAGATCCTTTGGGCAGGCAGGGGAAGCCTTCGGACCCCTTTGTAGAATGTTTTTAAATGCACAAAATCAAATACATAGGCTTGTCAAAGCAATCAATTATATTGAAATACAGTTATCAAAATATTTTTCCATCCAAATTCATGGACTGCCTGAAACCTATCTAGGGACCCAATACCAGGTCAAGAACCCCTGACTGAAAGCCATGCAAGAAGTAAATTCTTGCAGAAAAGGGAGCTTTCGATGCTGTTTGCACTGGACTAAGCAGATATGTTGGAATGTCATGTGAGGTTTAAATACTATCTTAAATGAAAAAACTCTCACCTTCCAACAATGTTCCTCAGGAGGTGGATGAATCACAGTATTTCAGAAGCCATCTAGTCCAAGCCACACCTAAATAAGAATCCCTAACAGGAGAAGAAATGTCATGAGTCAGGTGCCTGTACTGTTGTGTAAGTAGAATCTTAGCAGGAGAAGGACATTTCCTTCCATGGTGGACATTTTCAGCACATGACTTTAATCCATCTCTTCTTTCACTGGTGTGGAAGAGAGAGAAGCTGGATAATATGAGGATGGAGCAAGGAGAGGAGGGAGGAAGGTTTATTCTGCATAATTTGGGGATAAATTTCAGTCCCCTTTATGTTTTTTCAGCAAAAACTTCTCTCTCACTTAACCCCTGAGGGGAATTCCCATTTTCCCCCTTTCTTGATGCCTGGGTTTATAGTCAGAGCAACCTGGATTTGAATCCTGGCACTGTCACCTGTATGACTTTGGGTTTGTCATGTCACTCTCTGGACCTCAGTTTCCTCATATGGAAAATAAAGGCATTGGACTAGGTCATCTCTCAGATGGCTTCCAGCTGAAAATCCCATTTGCAACTATGCCTCTCAAAATTATCCAGCAATAAATAACAATGGTCCAGGGAAAAGCACTTTGCCCTCATCTTGCTGATTGTTTTCAGAGCTAAATGCCACCCAAATATAAATTCACAATGCATTTGCAATGGGATGCTCATAATAACCTCCCTTCTGACTCCCTTTTAGAGAAATAAGCATGGTACCAAATACATAAATGAGAAGAAAAAATCCACAACTCACCAATAGACAGTATTCTCCAGAAGGCACAAAAGTTTTAACCTTCTCATAGACCTTGCTGTGAAAATCAGTAGATAAAGCTTGGTGTGCAAAAGTAGGAAATAACATTTCCTGAAGAAAAAAAAAAAGAGGGCGGGGATATACTGAACACGTATATGTAGTATAGAATTGACCAAACTTCCCCCCCCCCAACTCACACAAATCCTCAAACTGAAGTGCCATAGTTCTTCTTCTCCTTGTTCCAGCACTCAGATAGAATGTATCTGTTGAAATCTTATTTCGCAATCCTGGATTTGAGTTAGGCACACCCTGGTATGTGGCTCACGATCCTACAATTCTCTTTATTTTACAAGTCTAGAAGCCTCCCCAGATATGATAAAGCATATCTCCTCTGCCCAATGTCTGGCAATGAATGGTACCAGTGATCCCTAGTGATGCACCCACAGTAAACATTTAGTTGCAATTGGGTGAGATAGGTAGACCCAGTCTCAAAACAAAGCTAAAAAAGAGAGAGTACCTAGCTAATGAATCCCAAAGGAAGAATCAAGACACAAACTTTGTAGGTTACCATTAAAAGCCTTATTTTACAGATGGCCTGGCACATGGTAGGCAATTAATAAATGTTTCAAAGTGACTGAATGGGGAAACAAAAAAAGAAGAGGGAGACTTCAGACTATCAGTGGCAGAGCTAAAAACTCCAAAGCTGAGATTAGCCATGTCCTCCTAGATACTTCAGTGACTCTTCACTGAGCTAGGACCTGTTCTTTACCAAGAAATATAGTACAGAAAACTGTGTCATGGTAAGAAAGTACTGCAGTCAAGGATGGGAAGAAAGGAGTTGTACTTCGATTTTTTAAAAATTTATTTAATATTTTATTTTCTTCCAGTTACATGTAAAAACAATTTTAGTATTCATTTTTAAACTTTAAGTTCCAAATTCTCTTCCTTCCTCCCTCATCATCCTCCCTCATTGAGAAGGCAAGCAATTCAATGTGTTATACATGTGTAGTCATGCAAAACATTTTCATATTAGTCATGTTGTGAAAGAAAACATAGACCCAAAAAAAACCCTCAAGAAAAATAAAGTTAAAAAAAGGATGCTTCAATCTGTATTCAGTCACTATCAGTTCTTTCTCTGGGGATGGAGAGCATTTTTCATCATAAGGCCTTCAGAGCTGTCTTGGATCATTGTATTGCTGAGAATAGTTAAGTCATTAACAGCTGATCATCTTACAGTATTGCTATTACTTTGTACACAGTACATTTCACTTTGCATCAACTCATGTAAGTCTTTCCAGGTTTTTCTGAAAGCATCCTGCTCATCATAATCACATACCACAATGTATTCATCCATTCCCCAATTGATGGGCATCCCCTCCATTTCCAATTCTTTGCCACCAGAAAAGAGCTACTATAAATATTTTTGTACATGTGTGTCCTTTTCCTTTTTGGTTTTTTTTTTTTATCTCTTTTGGGATATAGACCTAGTAGTGGTGTTGCTAAGTCAAAGGGGATGCATGGTTTTATAGCCCTTTGGGCATAGTTCCAAATTGCTCTTCAGAGTGGTTGAATCAGTTCACAACTCCACCAACAATGCATTAATGTCTCATTTTTCCCACATCTCCAACATTTGTCATTTATCTTTTCTGTCCTATTAGCCAGTCTAATAGGTATGAAGTAGTACCTCAGAATTGTTTTAATTTGCGTTTCTCCAATCAATAAGTGAGTTACGGTATTTTTTAAAATATGGCTATAGATAGTTTTGATGACTTCATCTAGAAACTGTTCAAATCTTCTGATCATTTATCAGTTGGGGAATGGCTCTTATTTTTATAAATTTGACTTGGTTCTCTATAAGTTTGAGAAATGAGGCCTTTATTGGAGAAACTTGCTTCAAATTTTTTTCACAGTTACTATTGCTAACGGTATTTCCTTCCATTTTATCCCTTCCCCCATTTATTCTATTCTCTTTCTCCTTTCACCCTGTCCCTCCTCAAAAGTGCTTTGCTTCTGACTACTCCCTCCCCCAGTCTGCCCTCTCTTCTATCACCCCCTTCTCTTATCCCCTTCCCCTCCTACTTTCCTGTAGGGTAAGAGATTTCTATACCCAATTGAGTGTGTGTGTTATTCCCTCTTTGAGCCAATTCTGATGAGAGTAAGGTTCACTCACTCTCCTCCCCTCCCCTCCCTTCCACTCCACTGTAAAAGCTTTTTCTTTCCTCTTTTATATGAGATAATTTACCCGATTCTACTGCTTCCTTTCCCTTTCTCCCAGTACATTTCTCTCACTCTTTTTTTTTAACCTATCATCCCTTCATATTCCCTGTGCCCGCTGTCTATACTTCTTCTAACTGCCCTAATAGTGAAAAAGGTCTAATGAATTACAAGCATCATTGTCTCATGTAGGAATGTAAACAATTTAACCTTGTTAAGTCCCTTATGATTCCCTTTCTTGTTTACTTTTTTATGTTTCTCTTGAGTCTTGTACTTGAAAGTCAAATTTTCTATTCAGCTCTGGTCTTTTCATCAAGAATGTATGAAAGTTCTCTATTTTATTGAATATCCATTTTTCCTCCTGAAAGATTATACTCAGTTTTGCCAGGTAGGTGGTTGTAATCCTAGCTCCTTTGCCTTTCAGAATATCATATTACAAACTTTCTAATCTTTTAATGTAGAAGCTGATAAATCTTACGTTATCCTGATTGTGGCTCCATGATATTTGAGTTACTTCTTTCTGTCCGCTTGCAATATTTTTTCCTTGACCTGGGAGCTCTGGGATTTGACTATAATATTCCTGGGAGTTTTCATTTTGGGATCTCTTTCAGGAGGTAGGTTGGTGCATCCTTTCCATTTGTATTTTACCCTCTGGTTCTAGAATATCAGAGCCATTTTCCTTGATAATTTCTTGAAAGGTGATGTCTAGGCCCTTTTTTTTTGTTTGATCATGGCTTTCAGGTAGTCCAAAAATTTTTAAATTATCTCTCCTGGATCTATTTTCCAGGTCATTGCTTTTCCAATGAGATATTTCACACTGTCTTCTATTTTTTCATCTTTTCATTTTGTTTTATTGTTTCTTGATTTCTCATAAAGTCATTAGCTTCCATTTGCTCAATTCTAATTTTTAAGGAATTATTTTCTTCAGTGAACTTTTGAATCTCCTTTTTCCAATTCTACTTTTTAAGGAGTTTTTTTTCTTCAGTGAATTTTCTTTCAGTGAACTAAAAAATACTCATTTTCCATTTGGCCAATTCTGCTTTTAAGGCATTCTTCTCCTCATTGTCTTTTTGTACCTCTTTTACCATTTGGCCTAGTCTGTTTTTAAAGGTGTTATTTTCTTCAGGTTTTTTTTTGTGCCTCTTTTGCCAAAGCTGTTGACTCATTTTTCATCATCTTCTTGCATCACTCTCATTTCTCATCCTAATTTTTCCTCTACTTCTCTTACTTGATTTTCAAAATCCTTTTTGAGGTCTTCTATGACCTGAGGCCAATTCATATTTTTCTTGGAGCCTTTGGATGTTGGAGCTTTGACTTTATTTTATTTTGTTTTTTACGGCAATTGGGGTTAAGTGACTTGCCCAAGATCACACAGATGGTAAGTGTCAAGTGTTTGGTCTAAGGCTGGATTTGAACTCAGGTCCTCCTGACTTCAGGGCTAGTGCTCTATCCACTGCACCACCTAGCTGCCCCCTGTGCCCCCTAGCTGCTCCCTAAGGAGCTTTGACTTTGTTATCGTCTTTTGAGCATGTATTTTGATCTTCCTTGTCATCATACTAATTTCCTATGGATAGAATTTTTTTTGTTGTTATTTGCTCATTTTCTCAGCCTATTTCTTGACTTTTTACTCTTTGCTAAAGTGGGGCTCTGCTTCTGGGGTGGAGGGCACACTATCCCAAGCTTCAGGGGTTTATGTGCAGCTGTTTTCAGAGATACTTCTAGGTATTTTCAGTTCTTCCAAGGTGGTATGATCTAAGGAGAGGTGTTTTATTACTCCTCTGGTCTGTGGTCTGGTCTGTGAGCGACCACAAGCACTTTTTTCTGCCCTCTAAGTGTGACAATGGTCCCTACCCACTTGCTGCCACAAGCTCTGATGTGCTGGTACTCCTCCTTGCCCTGGGACTGCCACCTAGGACTGTGACCTGGCTCTGAATGTGGGCAAAGCAACAGAGTCCTGCCTCAGTGCTAGCAAAGAGACTACTGACTCCTTCTGACTAGTTGTTTGACTTCCTTACAGTATGTGGGCTGAAAGCTCTGGAACCAGCTGCTGCCACTGCTGATTCAGTGGCTCCCATAGTGTGCTCTGGGTTTGCTGGGGCCAAGGCTGTGCTGGCCTGGCCTGTTCTGGACTGTGCTCCACTTTCACCCAGGTGTGACAAACCTTTCCTACCAACCTTCCAAGTTGTCTTTGGCTGGAAAATTATTTCACCCCACCCTTTTGTGGGTTCTGCTGTTCCAGGAATTGTTTTATGGTATTATTTAAAGGTGCTTGGAGGGGTTTTCGGGAGATCTCAGGTAAATAGCTGCCTTTTCTCTGCCATCTTGGCTCCACCCCACCCAAAGTGTTGTACTTTTAGTCTCTAGGAAGTCTAGCAGTCTTAGTTCATGTAAGTGAGCCATCTTAGGATCATGGTGTTGGAGCTGGGAGGAACTTTACAAGCTGCCTGGTCCAAACCCCTCATTTCACAGATGAAGAAATTGAGTTTAAGAGAGATTGAGTGATTTGGCCATGAACTCACAGCTCATAAGTGAAGTGAAGTGTCAACTACAGGGTTTGAACCCAAGCCTGCCTGACTCCCCAAATGGCCCTTTTATGTACTTACTTGCCACTGATCCTTTTCACTGATTCTCTTAGAAAAGTAAAGATATGTTTACTTTCAACCAAGATAAACTCTTGCCACCTAAAAACTAAATGGACCAAAATCCTTACTTTTTAGAATGGGCTGGGAGGTAGGTATCTGTGGCTTTTTGGTTCACATGCTTCCTTTGACCTAGTTAACAAAGTTCAGTGTAAGTTCTAGGATTTTAAACATTCTTTTTTGTTTGAAAATAAAGTGCAGGACCCATTGGGCCTTCATCATTTCTATGAAAGGTACCCCCCAACCATAAAAAAGAAAATGAATGATTGATTCATCAAGATGCTCGGACTTAGCTTCTCTGGGACTCTAGTTGCTTTGTTCTGGACATAGACACACACATATACCCACATAATTCAACTCTCCAACAGAGGCACATGTACACATATGCGCATGCACACAAGTGCCTCAACCCCACCACTACCAAAAACCACATTTTATCTATATTGGAGCAGATTTCCTCAG
Source organism: Phascolarctos cinereus (assembly GCF_003287225.1). Lineage (NCBI taxonomy): Eukaryota > Metazoa > Chordata > Mammalia > Diprotodontia > Phascolarctidae > Phascolarctos > Phascolarctos cinereus. The sequence goes on from NW_027555514.1 coordinate 41,591,811, forward strand.
ACAAGCTGGCTCAGGCTTAGCAAATAACTCCATGAAAGGAAACTTTCCAGGAAATGGCTCACAAAGTCCTCCCTCAGTCCTCCAATCAAGAACAAACAAGGAAATGAAAAGGAGATAAAAAATATTATCTCTGATTTTGGAAAAAAAAGAGTCAAAGATTTTGTCCAAAGATAGGGAGCTGACATCTGTCTGCCAATAAAGGCAAACACCTAACAGTGGGAAGGAAAAGAAATCAACTTTTCTTTTTTTGTTTTTGCAGATTTTTCAAAGTACTGCATTGAGTAACCGTTAACAAACATGTTCAAATAAACAATTTGTTTTGTTTTTGCAGATTAAAAAAATACTGCATTGAGTAACCATCAACAAAGACATTCGATAAAGTACAATTTTAAAATAAAATCCGAAGTAAAATTATAAATTATAGTTAATACAAGAAAGATCAAACTGGGTAACTTTTACTCTCTCTGTCAACCTAGATGCGTTCATCTATTGACTTACAAGAGAGGCCTTAGGGAATTGTCTGAAGCACATAAAAGTTAAATGACCTGTCCAGGGTCACCCAGCTAGAATTTGTCAGAGGTGCAATTACAACCCAGACCTTCCTGACTCCCAGCCCAGCACTCTATTCACTATATTTACTGCCTCTCTGATTTATTATTTATAGTTTGTTTATTGAATAGTATACATTTTCACCAAACGATAGTGTAGTATAGTGGAGAGAGTACTACACTTAGAGTCAGAGGACCGTGGTTTAAATCCTGCCTTTGCCATTTGCTCATGATGTTTGTTATCTTAGGCAAGTTCCTTAACCTCTCTGAGGGTTGGTTCCTATGTCTGTAAAAATGATTGAACTAGAAAATCTCCAAGGTCCCTTCCAGCTCTAAGTCCCAGTAACAGAAATGTCCCATTTGCTTCTGATATCTTTTGCTTCTGTGTTTCTTTTTCTGAATCTTGTTGCTGTTATTATAATTCTTTTAACTTGCTTTGTCCACCCATGGGATGGAATTCAGGTAGAAATGGTCCTGGGACAGGTCACTATCCTATTATTCTCTTATGTTTTATGTTCTGTGGATTGTTGTGCCGGTGGATAAAATGCCTGCTTGCTTTTTTTTCCCCTAAATTGACTAAAAGTGTCGTAAAGTAGACTCATCTTCTCTAGGCTCCTTGAAAACTCCTTTGGGACACCTCCATCAGCAAATGCAAGATGATGAGCACTTCCTCATGTTCCTACATGGTTTTAATTTCTTCTATGATGTCTCCTTGTGTTTTGAAAGCTTGTCAGTTAATGTAACTTAGAGATTATAACTATTTGTTAAAAATGTCTTAAATTTTTATAAATTGAAGTTATATCTGGGGGATTGTGGGCAACAATTTTGTCTGTTTTGTTATTGATGTTATTGTCTCCTCATTTTGTTCGATAGGGTTCAGAAAATAAGTGGTCCTGGGTCAAGGTCAATAATTACTGACCCAATAATAAGTTATTTTTAACACCTCTGGGACTTTGGGGCAAGCTTTTTCTGCTCTTTGGCCAGTAGATTGTTTTTTTGAAAGTGTTTGTAGGCTTTTTGATGATACAAGATGTGAGTGCTTTATAGAAAAAACACAAATATGTGTGACATAGATATACCCAGTGAGATGTATGCTCCCATGGGTGGTGTAAATGTATGGATACATGGAGAACCAAGAGCCATGCCCATAGTAGTTGGTGTGGTGGGGAGTAGCAGATAGGGCCAAGAATATTGCAAGGCTGGGTGATCTTTTCTCAAGTCTCTGAGAGGGGTACTGAGCTAGAATAATATCTATCTGTCCTATCCCTTAAATGTCTTTGCTTTAAGGATAAAATGATTAGGAGTTAAGAAGGAAAGCCACTATGCTAGTCACTCTTAGAGGGTAGGGTAGCCCTTAGCTTACTTTCAAGCTTAGCACCTTTCCACCAAACTTTGGTTATATAAAACCATGTCAAACTCAAATAGAAATAGGGGTCACTAAACCATATGTAAGTATCCTTATGGGCTGTATATTGACTTAAAAAACTACATATTAACATTATCTATGTTTTATTGTATTTTTATTTTGTTAAACTTTTCCCAAGCACATTTTAGTCTAGTTGCATCCAGGATTATTATAGACAACTCTGATACATACCATCACAAATGTAGAATAGCTAGTAAACCCGTTTATCCAAGCAAAGAGCAAATAAAAACTGGAGAAATACTACAGGTTAGAATTTGCCAAAAATGCACAAGAGAGAATGAGCTCTTTATCTGGGAGTAAGATAATATTTCAACTCAAATCAAAAGAGAGCTACTAGTCTCACACAAAAAGGTGCATCCTAGAAGTCTCTAGGGAGGCAAGCTCGAAAGTGAATATGTTGGACCCTGGATTTTCCCTAGATGTCTGCAGCCTTTCTCTCCCCTTGTGGCTTTTCCAAAGAGTCTCTGAAACTATACATCTCTCTGAGAAAACTGAGCTCTGTAAAGTCCCTTATGCAGATACTCTCAGCCTTCTTTCCCCTAATCAGAAGTAGCATCTCCTTACATGAACGCAGCACAAATCTGCAAAACCATGTCCCAGGGTTGGGCAGAAGCAGAGGTATGTTCATAATCAGCCTGTATTTGGCAAGATCACTGATGCTTCTTTCTCTCTTTTTTTTTTGGTTCTTTTTCTTTCTTTATTTTTTAAAAATATTATTTATTTTAAACATTGTTTTCTTTTCAAATTTTGAGCCCCAAATTCTCTCCCTAGGGGGAACTAGGTGGCACAGAAGATAGAGCACTGTCCCTGGATTCAGGAGGACCTGAGTTCAAATATGGCCTCAAGACACATAGCACTTCCTAGCTGTGTGACCCTGGGCAAGTCACTTACCCCATTGCCTAGCCAAAAAACCCCCAAATTCTCTCCCTCTCTCCTAACCCTCCCCCCCCATGAGAAGGTAAGCAATATGATATCAAACACACATATGAGATCATGTAAAACTTATATCCATATTAAGAAAAAGAAATTGAGAAAATTTTACCTCATTTTGCACTCAGATTTCATCAGTTGTCTCTCTGGAGGTAGATAGCATTTTTTCATCATGACCCCTTAGAAACTGTCTTGGATCACTGTGTTGATCAGAGTAGCCAAGTCTTTCACAGTTGATCATCATTACAACATTACCGTTACTATGCACAATAATCTCCTGGTTCTTCTCACTTCATATAGTTCGTATAGGTTTATGCCATGTTTTTCTGAAACCACCCCTTATCATTTCTCATAAGTACAATAGGATTCCATCACAATCATATGCTATAATTTGTTTAGTCATTTCACAATTGATGAGCATCTCCTCAATTTCCAGTTCTTTGCCATCACAAAAAGATCTGCTATAAATATTTTGTACATATAGGTCCTTTTCCTTTTATTTCTTTGAGGTATAGACCTATTAGTGGTATTGCTGGGTCAAAGAGTATGCGCAGTTTTATAGTCCTTTGGACATAGTTCCAAAACGTTCTCCAGAATTATTGGACCAGTTTACCACTATACCAAGAGTGCATTAATGTGCCTATTTTTCCCTCATCTCCTCCAGCATTTGTTAATTTTGATAGGTATGAAGTGGTACCTTAGAGTCATTTTCCCTTGGATTTCTCTAATCAATAGTAATTTAGACCATTTTAAAATAAGACTATAGATGTCTGATTTCTTTTTCTGAAAACTGCCTGTTCATATCCTTTGACCTTTTATCAATTGGTGAATGACTGTCTCTTTTTTTTTGTAAATTTGACACAGTTCTCTAGATATTTGAGAAATGAGGCCATTGTTAGAGAAACTTGCTATAAAATTTTTGATATTACTTCATTGTCCATGGTACCTTTTAAAAAAATGTCTTTTCCCTCCTTATCTCTTTTAATTTTATCTCTTTTCATTAAGTCTATTTGTACCTATTTTAGTGAGGTCTATTTTTGCTTTGGCTTTGTCTGAGATGGTGATTGCTACTCATGTCTCTTTTTACTTCAGGTGAAGTTTAATAGATTTTGCTATAGTCCCTTTATTTTAACATTGTGTCTTTCTGTATCGATTATGTCTCTTGTAAACAACGTATTGTTGGATTCTGGTTTCTAATTCATTTTGCTATCCACTTCTATTTTATGGGTGAGATGATCCCATTCACATGCACAGTTATGATTACTGTGTATTTCTCTTCATCTTATTTTTTCATGTTTATCCTTCTCTCTCTCTCTCTCTCTCTCTCTCTCTCTCTCTCTCTCTCTCTCTCTCTCTCTCTCTCTCTCTCTCTCTCTCTCTCTCTGTCTCTCCCTCCTGTCCCTCCTCAAAAGTCTGGTTTGCTTCTGAACACTGCCTCCTTTAATCTACTCTTCCTTTTGTCCACCCTCTTCCATATTTCTTATCTCCTTCCCCTCCCATTTTACTATTGAGTAAGATAGATTTCTATGCCCAGTTGATCATATGTGTGTGTGTGTGTGTGTGTGTGTGTGTGTGTGTATGTTCTTCCCTCTTGAGCCATTTCTGGTGAGAGTGAGGTTCAAGTATGTCCACCACTCACATCACAATTTTACCCTCCACTTCCTTGCATGCCTCTTTTATGTGAGAAAATTTCCCCCATTCTACCTCTCCCTTTCCCCTTCTCCTTGTGCATCCCTCTTTCTCACCCCTTCATTTTTTTTGAGATTGTCCCAACATAATCAACTCACATTCATGCCTTCTGTCTATGTAAACTCCTTTTAACTGCCCTAATAGTGATAAAGTTCCTAGGAGTTACATGTATCACCTTCCTATAAGAAATGTAACCAGTTTTACTTTATTATAGAGTCCCTTATGATTATTCTTTCATGTTTCCCTTTTTATGTTTCTCTTGAGTTGTATGTTTGAATGTCCAACTTCCTATTTAGCTCTGGTCTTTTCATCAAGAATGCTTGAAAGTCCTCTATTCTATGAAATTCTATTAAATACCCATTTTTCCCTTGAGTTTTGATGGGCGGGTTATTCTTAGTTGCAATCTTAGCTCTTTTGCCTTTCAGAATATCATATTCCAAGCCCTCTGATCCTTTAATGCAGAAGCTGCTGAATCTTATGTGATCTTGACTGTAGCTTCCTGGTATTTGAATTGTTTCTTTCTGACTGCTTGCAATATTTTCTCCTTGACCTAGGAGCACTGGAATTCAGCTATAATATTCCTGGGAGTTTTCATTTTGGGATCTCTTTCAGGAGGTGGTTAGTGGATTCTTTCAATTTCTATTTTACCCTCTGGATCTAAAATATCAGGGCAGTTTTTCTTGATAATTTCTTGAAAGATGATGTCTTTTTTGATCATACCTTTCAACTAGTTCAACAATTCTTAAATAGTACGGCAGAAACCAGGTATATACCAACATCCTACACTGCACACCAAAATAAGGCCAAAATGGGTTCATGATTTAGACATAAAGAGTGATACCATAAACGAAGTAGGAGTGTAAGGAATAGTTTACATGTCAGATCCACGGAGAAGGGAAGAACTTATGCCCAAACAAGAGACAGAAAGCATTATGAGATGCAAAATGGATAATTTTTATTATATTAAATTAAAATTGTTTTACACAAACAAAACCAATGCAACCAAGGTTAGAAGGAAAGCAGAAAGCTAGGAAACTATTTTTACAGCAAATGTCTCTGATAAAGGCCTCAATTCTCAAATATATAGAGAACTGAGTCAAATTTGTATTAGAATACAAGTCAGTCCCCAGTTGATAAATGGTCCAAAGATATGAACAGGCAGTTTTCAGATGAAGAAATCAACGCTATCTAAAGTCATATGAGAAGTGCTCTAAATCATTATTGATTAAAGAAATGCAAATTAAAATAACTCTGAGGTACTACTTCATACTAATCAGATTGGTTAATATGACAGAAAAGGAAAATGATGTGATGGAGGAGTTTTGGGAAAATTGGGACCCTAATGTACTGTTGGTGGAGTTGTGAACTGATCTAACCATTCTGGAGAGTAATTTGGAACTGTGCGGAAAGGGCTATAAAATTGTGCGTGCTCTTTGATCCAGCAATGCCGCTTACTAGGTTTGTATCCCAAGGAAATTTTTTGAAAAGGGGAGAGGACCTATTCGTACAAAAGTATTTATAGCAGCTCTTTCTGTGGTAGGAAAGAAATTGAGGGGATACCCATCAATTGGAGAATGGCTGAATAAGTTGTGGTATATGATTGTGACAGAATACTATTGTGCTATAAGAAATGACGAGCAGGTGGATTTCAGAAAAACCTGGAAAGACGTCCATGAACTGATACAAAGTAAAGTGAGCAGAAACAGGAGAACCTTGTGCACAGTAGCAGCAATATTGTACTATGATCAACTGTGAATGACTTAGCTATTCCCAGCAATACAATGATCTAAGATAGTTCCAAAGGAGTCATGATGAAAAATGCTATTTACCTCCAGAAAAAAGAACTGATGCAGTCTGAATGCAGATCTAAGCATACTATTTTTTACTTTATTTTTTTCATAGTTTTTTTTTTTGGTCTGTGTCTTCTTTCACAACATCATTAATATGGAAATGTGTTTTGCATAATTGCATGTGTATAACCTATATCAAATTGCTTACTATCTTGGGGGAGGGGGAGAGGGAAGGAGAGAATTTAGACCCAAAATTTAAAAAAATGAATGTTAAAAAATTATCTTTACATGTAATTGGGAAAAAAATAAAAATATTATTTAATAAAAAATAAATCAACTAGTCTAGTAATTCTTAAATTATCTCTCCTTTATGAGATATTTCACATTATTTTCTATTTTTTTCAAACTTTTGACTTTGTTGTTTCTTAAAGTCTAATGGAGTCATTAACTTCTACTTATCCAATTTTAATTCTTAAGGAACTGTTTTCCTCAGTGAGTTTTTGTGCCTCTTTTTCCATTTGGCCCATTCTGCTTTTTAAGGAGTTCTTTTCTTCAGTGAATTTTTGTGTCTCTTTTTGCCATTAGGTTAATCCTGTTTTTTTAAAAATAGTATTTACTTTTTCCCAATTATGAACAATTTTAAACATTCATTTTTAAAAAAATCTTGAGTTCCAAATTTTCTCCCTCCCTTCCTCACTTTCCCCTCCCTAGTACTCATGTTATGAAAAACTAACTATATTTCCCTTCATCCTATCCCACCCCCCTGTTTATTCTATTTTCTCTTTTGACCCTGTCCCTTTTCAGAAGTGTTTGCTTCTGATTACCCCCTCCCTCAGTCTGCCCTGCCTTCCATCATCCTTTGCTCTATTATCCCCTTTTCCCTTATTTTCCTGTAGGGTAAGATAGATTTTCATACCCAATTGAATGTGTATGTTATTTCCCCCTTACACTTCCTCCCCCCCAAGACAGTAAGTAATTTGATGTAGGTCAGGGATGGGGAATCTGTGGTCTTAAGGCCACATGTGGCCTCCTAAGTCCTTCAGTATGATCTTTTGATTGAATCCAAATTTGACCAAATCCAAAATCCTTAAAAGGATTTGTTCTGTAAAATTTGGATTCAGTCAAAAGGCCGCACTTAAGGACCCAGAAGGTCACATGTGGCCTTAAGGTTGTAGGTTCTCACCCCTGATATAATATAGGTTATATATGTACAATCATGTGAATTATAATTCTGTATTAGTCATGTTGTGAAAGAAGACACAAACCTCTCCTGATGACCTCCTAAGTTGTCTTGGGCTAGAAAAATGTCTCACTGACTTTTTATTGGATCTGCTACTCCAAAATTTGATTTGAAGCATTATTTAAAAGTTGTTTGGTGGGGAATGTTGGGAGAGTTCAGCTGGGTTGCTGCCTGTAATCCGCCATATTGGCGCCAGCATGATCACTGTTGTTCCTTATCTTTCATTAGTCACTATCTGATGCCTCCTGTTAAGAAAGATGGGATTCAGCTTTTTTCTGAGAGGAAGCTAGTAAAATGCTTTGTTTATAGTGTATGCGTTTTGTCAAAGTGTTTACACCAGTAATTATGGTGTTTGTCCATCTGTACTGGTTTCCCATTTTTCCAATTAAAGAGGCTAGAGTTCTATCACCTACTTTGATGTAAATTTTTCTGTCATTTATCGTATTAACTGCCTACGTTTCTTTTTCTTGTTTGAGCCAACTTGGATTTATATTGTGTTGGACTTGCAACCATTAAATGACCATAACTTTGCCACATCCTCCTTCTTCAAGCATTCCCTCGTTCCTCTAATTTCTTTGTTTCTCTAGTGTCTGTAGTAAAGATTTTTGGTGATAAATTGCTTACTGTACTTTGAACTTGTTTAATACTTGTATTGCCACCTTGACCTTTTGACTCTTGCTTTCACCTGCTGATTAAGGAAAATTTTTTCTGATGAACTTCTGTTTTCCAGATTCTGTTCTGCATGTTTTTTGCTGTTGTTGTTGTTCCCTATAATTGGACAACATGGTGTTTAATTTTCTAGTGAGCGTACCAGCTAGACAGTGTAATGCAATAGAGAAAAAATCATTGACTTTGGAGCCAGAGGACCTAGGTTTTCAAATTTTACCCCTAATGCTTACTCCCTGTGTGATCTTGGGCAAGTCACTTGCCTTTATCAGGCATCAGATTATTCATCTTTAAAACGGAAGTGTTGGGTTAAATGGCCTTTGAGGTCCTTTCTGGCTGTGAACCTCTGATCCTAGATTTCTAGACTTGCTACTTGTCTTAGGCAGCTCTTTCAGGTGGCTTCTGCTATGATGCTAATAATAATAGTTGATGTAGCTTGGCATCCTGAGGGAGAGATAGGAGGCAGCTCATGCCAGGAGGGTCACCAGCTTCACCATCACTTCCTCTCGGACCCTTATAGAGACAGCCTGGAGTCCAAGAGCCTTGGAAATAACACTGATGTTCTTTGTTCTGCTCTCCCTCCCCTTCAGGCCCCCAGACTAGTGGCTTTACCTTGAGCTTGTAACTAAATGCTAGTGCAGGTAGTTAGTGCAGTGGATAGAGTGCCGGACCTGGAGTCAGGAAGATTCATCTTCTTAAGTTCAAATCTGGCCTCAGACACTTACTAGCTGTGTGACCCTGGGCAAGTCACTTAACCTGTCTGCCTCAGTTTCCTCATCTGTAAAATGAGCTGGAGAAGAAAATGGCAAACCTCTCCCAAATGGGACCATGAAGATTCAGACGTGACTGAAACAACTGAATGACAATAACAACAAATACTTAGTCATTCTCATGTGCAAAAAGAGCTATGTCATGCCCATCACTATCACCACTAACTGCCAGTCAGCTGCCACCAATGGTTGAGTAAAGCAGTAAGTCCTGGGAACAGCAGCAGTGCCCACACCATTAGCCCTGCTTCCATCCTGGCCCCTGCAGCCACAGTCCAGGGAAATAATTTTTGTGGCAATGCAACTTGGCAACTTCGTCTGGCATAATGTTAGCTTTACCTCCTCAGAAGCCACAGTTACTGAAATCCCAGAAAAAAAAAAATTCCCACCACAAAATCCTTGGCACTGTTGATGTAAAAGCAAACAGTGTCCTAAAAGCTTTTAAAAGAAACAAATTTTAATTAAGGGTTGTTTTTCCAGCACTTTGTGAGGCCCCTCCTGAACTTGAGGGCATCCTAGAGTCTCTTTCCCTTATCTTGAGATACCATCTCTCCTAGACCATAAAAGTGCCTTGTCTCCCTCATGATGAGTTATAAAATTTCCTCTCCTATCCTGTCATCTGTCTTCCTCATCCTGTGTCATGACAATTCCCCCCCCCTTATCTTTTTTTTTTGGTCTTTTAAAAATTTCTTTTTATTTTTAGGCAATTGGGGTTAAGTGACTTGCCTAGGGTCACAACAGCTGGTAAGTGTCAAATGTTTGTTCTGAGGCCAGATTTGAACTCAGGTCCTTTTGACTTCAGGGCCAGTGCTCTATCCACCACCCCACATAGCTCACATATCTGCCCACCATCTCTCCCCCTTATCTTGTAAGATAAAACAGACCCCCATCCCTCTGTAAGTTGCTAGTCCTCTTTCCAGAGCTAGCCTGCTGCTTTTGCATCAGTAAAATGGGAGGGGTTACAGAGAAGGTCTAAGTGAATTCTTTCATGCCTGAACCAGCTCTCCCAACTCTAAACCTCAATACTGTCAAATACTTACTATATCAGAAACCAATATGGTTTTATTAATTGAAATGCAGCTGAAAAAGATGCATCACCAAGTGCCTTGTTATTGAAATCAAGGTACCCCAGGGCTCTTCCATCTGACTTGCAGCTGAAACTTCCTATATGAGTCATCTCCCACAATTAGAAGGTGAGTTTCTAGAAATTAGGGACTGTCTTGCTTCCCTCCCTCACACTTAGAATGTTAATTTCTTGAGAGCAAAGACTATTTTGCTTTTCCGATTGTATCTCCAGAGATTAGCACAGTCCTTTGCAACTAGTCCTTATTATAAGCACTTAATAAATGCTTCTCATTCATCAGGTGAACCACAACTTATTAATGATAATGTATAAGAATGGCATTATTATATTATTTTACTAAAATACATTCAACAACTTCTTTATCTTGTGAAATCTTTCTCCAGTTATATCAAAACATCACTTGGACTTACTAGTTGTGGAATTTTATTTTTATTTATTTTTTTTTTTAGTGAGGCAATTGGGGTTAAGTGACCTGCCCAGAGTCACACAGCTAGGAAGTATTATGTGTCTGAGGCCGAATTTGAACTCAGGTCTGCCCGACTCCAGGGCCAGTGCTCTATCCATTGCACCACCTAGTTGTGGAATTCTTAATGTATACCAAGGAAAGATAGAGACTAAAGGTTTCAAGCTCGAATCTGGAAGTCATGTCAAACCAACATATGAAGGTAACACTTGCAAATAAATGCCTTGGTCTCCTAAAGGCAAGAAACGTCAAGTAAAAAATAATTTTTTTTTAAAAAGGCAATTGGGGTTAAGTGACTTGCTCAGGGTTACACAGCTAGTAAGTGCCAAGTGTTTGGTCTGAGGCCGGATTTGAACTCAGGTCCTCCTGACTTCAGGGCCGGTGCTCTATCCACTACACCAACCTTGCTTCCCCATGTCAAAAATAAATTAAAGAGGAATAAATCAACTGGAAAGGCCCCAGGGTACCTTGACTGAAACAATAAAGCATTAGTGATACTCCTTATTTAGTGGCCTTTTAAGTAGTCAAATGACATTGGTTTCTGATATATTAATTAGAAACATTAAATCATAGCTGAATAAGAATGAATAATGCATTTATTTAGCATTTACTATGTGCAAAGCAGTGTGCTAAGTGCTGGGAATACAAACAGAAGAATACATTTGGAGGGTTCCAGCAGCAAATCAAATGGAGAAGTCTCATGATCCTTAGAATGCAGCAGCAAAGCAGATGTTAATGTCTTTAATATCATTTCCCCTTATAAAATTGTATCTCTTTCTGATGTTGAGCCATTTGACAGCGCCAAGGACTCTGGTGGCAAGAATGTTCTTCCTTGGGTCTTTAGTCGCTGCGGCTGTATCACTGCAGAAGCAGTAGCCAGGCTGCATCTCCACAGGAGTGGCTTCTTCCTAAGATGGAGGCTGAGGGCACTGGGATGGAAGCATTCCTATTCCTAATGCTCTTGGGTTCAGAGTCCTAAACCGTATCTAGCAGGGTCTGAGGAAAAGTGGCGGTCAAGGTGGTGGTTCTTTGACTTGTCCAGCACATGCAGCCTCCTGCCTCTTACTCAGGGTGCCCTGCTGCTTCAGGTAGGCCAGCACACCTGCCTTGTGTGTGCCAGCTGCTTGTCACTTGGTGGGGATGACTGACCACAGGAGTTGGATTGAACTCAATGAAGAATAAACTGAAAGCGATGAATACCTACATGATAGCAATCTTAACATACAACTTTGAACCTATAAAATGGACCATGATAATCTAAAAAGTATCTGAACAAAAGCCTCTACAACATGAACACAACAGAAGGCCTATCACCCCTAAAGTATCTACAGAAAGATGAACATTTCCTCCCCACAAAAGAGGAAGATGATTGATAGGTTCAAGCTTTGCCTTGAAGACTAGTGAGAGAGTATTTAATTCCTCTTGAGGTAGCACATTCTACTTTTTTATAGTTTTAATTGTTAAGTTTTTCCTTACCTCAAGCCTGAATTTTCTCCCATTGTCTTGTCACTAATTATCTTTATTGGGCAAGTCAGTTTCCTTATCTCTACATTGAGGGGGTTTAACTAGGCAGGACCCTTCCAGCACCAAGTCTGTGTTCCTATGATTTTGAGTACTTTCATAGTCTATAGAAACTCCTAAATCTACATATTCAGCCCCAACCTTTCTTTTCAACATCAGTTCCACATCTTCAGCAGCCGGCTGGATATCTCTGCCTGGATGTCTACTGGCATTTCAAGTTCCACAAGTCCAAAGCAGAAATCATTATCTTCCCCCAAGAAACCCACTGCTCCTCTAAACTTTCCTTTTTCCATTCAGGGTACTATGACTCTCCTAGTTACTGGGGTTCAAAACCTAGGGACCATCTTCAACTCCTACCCTCTCTGTCATTCCCTACTTGCCAAATCTTGTTGATTTTACCTTCACCGTATTTCTCACATCTATCTCATTCTTTCTGTTCACCCAACCATCCTAGTTCAGGCTCTTCTCACCTAAGCAGCTAGGTGATGCAATGGCTAGAGTACTGGGCCTGGAGTCATGGAGACCTGAGTTCAAATTTGGCCCCAGATACTTAATAGTTGTGTGACCCTGGGCAAGTCACTTAACATCAATCTGCCTCAGTTTCCTCAAGCTAGGGTGGTATACTCCCAGAATCCTTATCTCTTTCCAAAGATCAGTTCAGGATCCATTAATAGATGAGGAATGCTCATTGGCCCATCATGAAAATGATGGAATCCATTGGAACCATTATAGAAAACGATTCTATGGGCCATTTTTCTTCAATCATGCCTACTACATTAAAAAGAAGCGTTTTTTGGAGAGCCTGCAGCTTGGGATTATTGAGAGCAATCAACAATTTTCTAATGGAATCCAGTCACTTCTCTTCCTTTGATTCATTATTAAAGCAATGGACTACCACTCTGACTGCAAAGAGCCATCTGGGCAATATACATTTTTCATCGACTTAGTTTTTTCATCATAGATTGTTAGGCCTGTCTCTTTTGCATGGCTGTGGTTCTCAGGGAGGTGGCTCTCAAGTAATGGGGTCACCCTGAGATCCTTATTCTCTTCCATTTGAACATTTTCAAGCCCTCCTCCATGACACTGGCAAACACCATTAGAGATCAGGTCTCCCTTTTTCATAAGTTGTTCTGTACTCATGATCAGACTGAGAATGCATGAGAATGGATTGAGAATAGGAATGATGATTGAATAGGAATAAGAATAACAAATGGAATGAGAACACTGTATCTGTGGGCAAGCCATTTAACCTCTCTGATACTCATTTTCCTCATTCGGAAAATGGGGATAATTATGGCACCAGCCTTCTAGAGTTGTTGTGAAAATAGAGTGAGATGAGGTATATCTTTAAAGTGCTTTGAAAACCACAGAGTGCTGTCTAAATGTGAGAAATGATTATTGAGCAAAGTTTCTATGCTTTCTTTTATCAATGAATGATTTTAATATGTACATAGGATCATAGGTTTAAAGCTAGAATAGATCACAGAAGCCATGGAATCCAACCCCTTCATTTTATAGAAGATGAATGTTTCTCTTCTATAAAGGAGGACTGATACAAGTATAGATTCCATCAGTCTGCTAGGATGGTGTCATCCATGTGGAAGATGCTAGGGGAGCTGCTTCTGAGAGAATCATGAAGACTAGAGCATATATGAACATTCCGTTATTGGTTCCAGTTGACTGACCTGCCACATGGTTGGGAGAATTCTTCCATTAGCTACATAGCCAGAACTGCTGTCCTTGATTTTAAAAGTGCCTGAATCAACACTGGCTGTAGTTTTGCTGCATCTGAATCTGAGGAAGCAAGGTGACTCTTTGACTAATGGCTTCTGGCGAGAGAACCATGGTATAAGAGGAATAAACATGGTGCTTACTTAGGCTCCAAGAAATAGGTTTGGGTCCTTGGGCTTTTTTATTCACTCTTTTCCAATCTAGTTGCCAGTCTGGGCCAGGAGCATGAGCTGCGAGGATCCAGGAAGCCAGAAATCCAAGCTGGGTGTTGTAGTTATTTCATCATCAAAGCCCTGGGTGGCACAGGTATGGGCCTCCAGCCCAGCAGAATCTGGTAGCAATGCCAGCTTTGGACATGAACTTCATGGTACCAATGCTATCAGGAAATGGGGAAACTGGAGCATCAGGAAAAGTCTCCCATAGGATATATAGGTGAGGCCTCAACTGGGCTTCGGGGGAAGATAAGGCTTCTAAGGGGTAGCTGTGAGAAGGGAGTACATCCCAGAAGTTGAACAAAGAGGGGGAGCAGACTGAGTAAAAACACAGAGACAAAGATGGATTACTAAGGCTCAGGAACAGTTAGATAGCTTGTTTCATTGGAATATAACAAGTGTGAGGCGGAATGATATGAAATTTGACAGGAAAGTTAATGTAGAGCATCCTGGGAGAGACTATAAAAGCCAGGATTTTGGAGCTGAAAGGGACCTTAAAGGGTCATCAAGTCGTACCTTTCATTTACGGATGAGAAAACATGAGGTCATAGAATTTGAGTGACTTGCCCAAGATCACACAGATAGTTAAGTTGGGCTTTGAATCTAGGCCACTCAGTGTACTCTATGCTTCTGGAAAGTTGCTGACACTTCATGAGCAGGTAGTGACACGGTCAGATCTGTATAGATAAAGTAGCTTTTATAGACAGGATGGATGCGCATGGTTGATATCTTCTATGGTGACCAACACAGAAGACAGGCCCCTGCGCATAGCTGGATTTAGACATCTTCCTCGAATATTCTAGGATTCACATAAAGCCTAAACTTTTCCAATTCAGGTAGCCCATATGTTCCAGACTAGAAAGAAAGGATCACTAGCATGTGAGACAATGACTGCTTTCTGGCACTCTTTTCTTATTGAACATGATCAGGCCCCAGACCAGGTAGGAACCTTTGCGCTGCCCAGTACTCCCAGGTCCTGGAAGTCAATTCTCCCACGTGTCCGTCATTCACGTTTCTGGTGCCCCATCAGTGTAAAAGTCCTGCATGTAGCACAGACCATAGTGGATATTTAGTGGTAAGAGATACAGCTTCTGAAACTTTGCAAAGAGGCACCACATCCCTTCCTCTTTTCTCTCAACAGAGTTTTATCTTCCTCTTTCAGCCACTTCTTACTTCTGAACAGCACCTTCCTTGAAATATTTCACTTCCTATCTCCCTTTTTTTAGACACATGCTCCATCTTCCATAAAAGAGAAACTGGTCCCCCCCCCGACCCCCCCACTATAGGCTCAATGTGAAGTTCTGTGATGTCCCAGTGGAAAAAAACCATGAGACTTCAAAGACTTTAGAGCTGGAAGCAATCACAGATGCTTTCAAGCCTAACTATTCCGCTCATTTGACCAATAAGGAAAATGAAGTCCTCACAGATTAAATGATTTGCCCAAGGTCACATAGGTAGCGAGTGTCAAAGGGAGGGTGCAGAATAGACTCAAAAGACACTGCACTTTCCACCATAGATAGCATTCTGCCCCTCCTTGTAGAGACTAGGATTCATTCTGTGACTGTAGGCAAATCATTACCATTATCTGAACTTCCTCCTCTATAAATAGGGTATTTTAACTAGTTAGCTGCTTCATCCAGTTGTCATGCAGATTAAAATAAGATTACGGACTTAAAGCCCATTAAAAATAAAACCAAAACACTTGGTAAATGTCCACTCTTTTAATGTTCCAGAGTTCTGGCCATAGCTACTCCTTCAGGGTTTTTGGCTTTCTGTATTAGTTTTTTGGTTAAACCTACAGCTGAGCCTGTGGTTTTCTTAAAGGCATCATCCCTGTGAGTTAAAGCAAAAGACACTTTTGTTTTATAACTTTTATCTAAATTATTCTCTTATCTCTTTACAACTTTCCACAAGTCTTCTTGGTTGTTTCATTCTTGCCATCCATTTAATAACAACTAAAAGAAGCATATTTCACCAGCTCAACAATGTATGTATAAGAATGGCTACCCCATGAATTCCATATGCATTCATGATATATTGTTTTTCTTTTCTCATCATTTGTTTCTTCACTGATATTAGTTATATGACATGAGTAGTCAGAAGACTGGGTTCTCATGCCAATTCTACTACAAACTAGCTGTGTATCATTGGGCAAATCACTTCCCCACTCTGGGCCTCAGTTTCCTCATCTGTCAAATGAGGGGATAGGAAAAAATGACCTGAAAGGTACCTTTTAGTACTTAGAAAAATGACTGGCATATACTAGACATTTAATAAATACTTCATAATAAGTGCTCTAGGCCCTTTTGAAGGGCATTATTGTGTGGTGTCTAGAGGGCCAGCCTTAGAATCAGGAAGACATGAGTTCACGCCTAGTTTTTAAAACATGCTATTTATTTGACCAAGAACAAGCCACTTGGTCTGTCAGGGCCCCTTGATGACCCTCTAAAATTATAAGTTATAGATGAACTAGTTGCCCATCTCATTGGTGGAAGAAATATCCTTATGGGGAGCTACTCTATAGATAAAATCATGGGTGTAGAGCAAGGGTGGGGAACCTATGGCCTGGAGGCCACATGTGACTTTCTAGGTCCTTGGGCACAGTCTCTTGAATGAGTCTAAGTTTTACAGAACAAATCCTTTTATTAAGAGGATTTCTTCTGTCAAGTTTGGATTCAGTGAAAGGGCTGCACTTGAGGACCTAGAGGGCCACATGTGGCCTCAAGACCACAGGTTCCCCATTCCTGGTACAGACCAACAGGGCCATTCTGAGCGCTAACATTCTGTATTCTAATGTCCCTTCTAGCTTTCACATTTTATATCCTAAGGTCCCTTCCAGTTCTAACATTTTATGTTCTAAGGAACCATTCTCATATTCTCTATTCTAAGGCTTCTTCCAATTCTAAATTCTCTAGATCCTTTGTAGCTTGAATGTTATATTTTCTAAGGCTCCTTCCAGTTCTGATATTCTGTGATCTAAGATCCTTCCTAATTCTAATATTCTATTGTCTAAGGTACTTCCCAGGTTTAAAACCCTTTGTTCTTAGATTCCTCCCAAGCCTATTTCCTAAGATCCTGGAGTATTCTATTTTCAAAAGTTCTTCCCAGGGCTAACATTCTATATTCTAAGTGCCCTTCCACCTTGAAAATCTGACCTTCTAGGATCCTTTAAAAAAAAAAATGAAAACTACTAACACTTTGTGAGTCAGTTAATTGCACAACTCTTCAAGAGAACTTTAAAATACTTTAATGATGCAGGAGCTACAAAAATTGCTTCACTTACTTAGATTTCTTCATCCCTTCCCTATCTCGTGTTACAGTGAGTAGTGGGTAGGACTAGATGATCTCCAAGGTCCCTTCCAACCTTCAGTTGTAAGAATCAGTGTCTGTAGCCCTTTTATATTCGGTGACAGTGAGCAGTGGTAACCAACATGTAATTTAGTCCCCAAATTTTTCAGCTCCTTCTATGCCTGCTGGGTATAAGACATTGTTTAAAGAGATCCAAAGCATACAAAGAAATCTAAGGAAACAAATTCTAAATTTCAGAAGTTTAGAATTTCATGTATCAATCATCATTTAAAATATTTTTTGGTTTTATTCTTGATGTATTTAAATATTTGCATTTTTCTTTAGTATTTAGTTCAAGTAATTCTTTTTTAAATTAGAGAAATATATGGCACAATTTCTGTGGCACAAATACGGCACAAAAGAGCTTGTAGTCTTGTTGGAGATTTCAGATACTTATATAGAAAAAAGGTAAAAAAACAACACAAGAAGGCAATAAGCAGCAAATGAGTAATCTAAAGAATACATTGTGTGAGAGTTCAGAAGAGGAAGAGATTCCTTCCAGGTGGGATGGTGAGAAAAGGCTTCATAGATCTGGGCATTGACGATTGGCTAGGATTTGGATAGGGAGAAAAATAAGATTCTGGTGTTTGTGAGGGCAGTATTTCAGGCAAGGAGAGCATCCAGGTGAGAAATGAGGTGGCTGCCCTGTGTTAACTCTACCCTCTCCAATCAAAGGGAGGGAGGCGCACTAGGGGTAGGGATACAGTAGTCCAAGTACGGAATAATAAAGAGCTGAGCTAGGTTAGAAATGGAAAGGAAGTGGTCCATTACAGCTGGGCTGTAAAGTCCAGCACTGAGACAATCTTCCTGTGGTCTTCACTAAAAGTCTGACTCTCAGTGATGCTGCTTAACTCAATTCAACTTAATAAGCATTCATTAAGCACAAAGGAATGTGAATATTGATCCTGAAACCTCACAAGATATCTAGGGGTTTATGGGTAGATTTTCTTCTTAAGGACCAGCCTTAAACCCAAATCACTCTGGCTCTCTTGATTGGCCAACAATAGGTCCCAGGCCAAGCTCCACTTGGTCTTTGTTTGGGCCCTGATTGGCTCAAAGTGAATGTAAATAGCAATTGTTTCTGTTTTGACCAGAAACCCGGAGCATCTTCCCCTCCCAGACTGATTTTTTTTCACTAGGTAAAGAGGCCATTGTCTACCTCATTTCTTACCTAGCCTTGAACACTGAATGGGTATTGACTCAATCAAACTGAGACCTATTTAAGATTTTAGCTTAAAGACCAAGGTCTCCCACTGCATCCAAGGCCATCTCCAGTCTTCCTGATCTTATCTTGCCACTGGACCTAGATGGCTCTGGAGGAGAAAGTGAGGCTGATGACTTTGCATAACCCTCCCTCACTTAAATCCAATTCAACTTGCATGTCATGGCACCACCTCCCTGAAGTCATGGTCCTCTTTGAGAATGAAGGACAAATAACAACAACAATAACAATTGTGTGCAAAGAATTTTGCAAGACAGGCAGCTGGGCTTGTGCTCATGTAAACCTCCTTTTCACCTGGTATTCTGACTAGAATAGAAACAGCTGATGCAAATACTGTAATGGGTGTGAATGCCAAGCATGAGCTGGCTCATCAGGTTCCTGCCTCACTTCCCCTGAGCCTGCTGTTGGAAAGGAAGTAGAAAAATCTTTCATGGATCATAGAATTTAGAGCTAGAAGGATCTTCTTGGCCCACCTTATACTTTTATATATGAGGAAACTGAGGCCCCAAGAGGAGAAGGCACTTGTCAAAGGTTGCCTAACTGGTAGATGACAGGGGTTGGTCTTGTGACTCCAGTTCCAATGCTTGTTCTGCTATACCCCTCTAAGCATTGTAAGGAAAAAGATGGCTCCAGAGACCATGGACAGGGAAAGGATACCTGCCATAGAAAGGAAGTCAAGCTGGAAAGGTTGGCAATGTGGGAAAGCTCTGGATTTGAATACGGAGGACTAAAATCAAGTCCTAGCTCTGACACTAGCAAGCCACACAATCTCTTTGACTCTGGGGAAATGGCTTCCTTTTCCTGAGCCTCAGTTTCCTTTTCTGTAAAATAAGGCATTTGGTCTAGAGGATCTCTGATAGACCTTCGTAGTAAGAGAATTTGAGTGTTGCCACCAGTTCATTAAGACAGCTACATCATAGGCTGGGACCTGCAGAATTTAGCTGAGACATCAAACTTTCGCTTAGGGTAGTGAAAGAACGATTTCTGATTTAGTTTTTATTGTTGTTTAGTCATTTTTCAGTCAAGTCTGATTCTTCATGACCCCATTTGGAGTTTTCTTGGCAAAGATACTGGAATTTACTTCTCCAGCTCATTTCACAGATAAAAATTGAGGTAAACAGGATGAAATGACTTGCCCAGGGTCACACAGCTAGGAGATGTCTGAGATTGAATTTGAACTCAGGTCCCCTTGACTCTAGGGCTGGTACTCCATCCACTGTGCCACCTAGTTGCCCTCAGCTTTATTACCCCCTAAATAATTAAGCTGAGACATCAATTACAGCCCTGGTGATGTCTGGTCAGTTCCTATCCTGTCTGTTTGCAAAATTACAGCTTGAGATATCAACTACATCCCTTAGTTTATTAATTTACCTGATATATATCTCCCCCTTCTGCTATCAATTCTTTGATATATAAATTTTTACCTTCCTCTTTGCCCTTTGTAAAATTCCAAATGTATCCTTGTTGATGGAACTAAAGACTATATAAGATTTTTGAAAATGCAAATTGGAACAAAGTGGTTTTTTGTGTACCATGGAACCATACTCCAAGCAGATAATAAGCTGGTCATTAAAATGTCTCTGCATATTGGTAAGTACCCATCAATAAATCCCTTAATATGTTTTTATCACCTTCAAGTTCTAAATTGATCCTATGAAATATTTTGTGACTATCCTGTGAAGATTGATGAAACAGCTGGAAGGGCTAAGTTGTATGGTCCAGATTGGAAGGATGCTGGAAGCAGTTCAGAGGAAAAGAGGCTCAGTAAGACCAGGGTGAGACAGGGAAGGCTTCATGGAGGAGGTGGGACTGCATCTGGGCCTTGAAGGAAAAATGGGGTCAGGAAGTTAGAAACTGTAGGGCAGCGTTATCAGGCACAGAAGAGACAATAGAAGCAGAGGCATGGAGGGGGGAGGAGTAGTCTGTGTTGAGGACTTGGTAGAGAGACTGACTTGATGGAGATGAGCCATTCTGGAGACTGAGAAGTAAGTGTGGCTTGGTAGAATGGGCCCCAGGGACAACCTTGGGTTGCACAGTAGCACAGTAAATAGAGCACTGGGCCTGGAGTCAAATCCAACCTCAGACACTTATTAGCTGTGTGACCCTGGGCAAATCACTTCACCCTATTTGCCTCAGTTTCCTCATCTGTAAAATAAGCTGGAGAAGAAATGGCAAACCAATCCAATGTCTTTTTCCAAGAAAACCTCCAAATAGGGTCATGAAGGGTTGCACATGATTGAAACCTCAATTTCTTCAGTTGTAAAAAGGGGATAATAATAGTATCTCCACCCCCAGGGTTGTTGTGAGGCTCAAATGAGATAATAATTGTAAAGTGCTTGGCTCAGTGCCTGGCACAGTCGTTGTTATATGTCCTTCGTTTTCAAAGAGAAATCACTTTCAATATCTTGGGTGATGACGTCTTGATTCACGTGTGAATTAGATTTAAGTGAGGCAGAGCTGCACAAAGTCATCAGCTTCACTCTCTCTTCTTGAGTAATCAAAGTTGAGTGGCAGGACAAGTCCAGACAACTGGCGATGACGTAGGATGCGGTGGATAACTTTGGTGTCATTGATTTCTGACCAAGCCCTAAGTGCTACACAACACCTTCTTCATGGCCATTGGAACAAATTGTTCTCATCCGCCCATTTCACCAGGGGAAGTCTTCACATGCTTGAGGTAGACATTCCCTTAATTCACGGATGGGTTTGAGGCCTGTTGGTTGCCATCAACCTGATTTAGCCCATCTGCTGAGATGGTTTTACTGGGGTGTGGCCGCTGGCATGCTACAGCTTCTTGGAGCCACAGGTGACACATTGTAGGAGCATAATAAATGCATGTTTCCCTCCTTCCTTCCTTCCTTCCTTCCTTCCTTCCTTCCTTCCTTCCTTCCTTCCTTCCTTCCTTCCTTCCTTCCTTCCTTCCTTCCTTCCTTCCTTCCAGAATGATACAGCATAACTCTCTTCTTCCATTGCCCCAGTTCTAGTGATGCCAATCACTTTTCTCTCAGGCCTGGGATACTTTCCTACATTCCTTTAAATTTTTCAAATTCTATTCCTCCATCGAGGCTCATCTTAAACTGTCTCTTCCATACGGATGACCCTGACTATTCCAGTCCTTATTTTTCAGTTTGCTAAACATCTCTTAGGTGCTTACTCTGGACCAGGCACTGTGCTCAGGGCTGACTCAAAGGAGGCAGGCCCTGCCCTCAAGGAAGTTACATTCAACTGAGGTGATATAACATATATACACATCAGCCTAAAACAAGATAGGGGCGAAGATGAGATCCAGACAAAGCACGTTAGGATTATTTGGAGAGAGAGAGGACACTATCAGCTGGAGGAATCAATTAAGGCGGAATGCTGAAGGAGGAGTCTGTGTTGAATCTCAAAAGAAGATAAAGAATCTGAAAGGCAGAGATGAAGACAGCATACATTCCAAGCATGAGGAACAGACAACCTGTGCAAAAGCATGGGAGTGGGAGATGACATACTGTGTTTGGGAAAGAGTGTGGTGGGTAAAAGATGAAATGATTGAGGAAATAAAGGTTCGAGTTTCTAAGTATCTTGATTTATTAAGCAATATATGCTGATTGAATAACAAATTGGGACCAGGCCCCTTAGCTTTGGCACTGGACCCTGACTATAAGGGGAGACAGATTTTTATGAATTAAAAAAAATTAATTAAAAGAAAACAACCAGGGTACAAGATTATGTCATCCGATTTCTGATTGGAGAAAATATTAGGGGCTTTCCAGGTTGGGAAGGGGAGAGTGAACAAGTACAGTTCCCTGATATCCGAAAGAAAGGTGTCCCACTTCCCCCAAGTGTCTGTATTCAGTCAAAAGAACATGAAAATAATAACTGATTGATCAGTATGGGACCAGTTTTCAGATAAGACATATGGGTTGCTTGAGATGTATAATTGTGAGAAAACTCCTTGCATCCATCTTGGATCTGACTGGGTTTCTGCTCAGAATAACCTAAGTCCTTAATTAAGGGGTTCTAAGCAGCAGGTGGAGGTGGTTCAGCTTCCTACTCATTCAAGGCTGAGTTCAAACAATACAACAAAATTTTCTCCCCATTCCTACAGTTGAATAAAGTTTTCTCCCAGGACAGAGAGCGGGCTAGACCCATAGTGGAATAGAAAGGGACCTGAGCTAGCTCCAGAATTGTCACAAGATGGAGTCAGTGTGCTTCATCAATTCCCTCAATTCACCAATTGCTGCTCCAATCCCCTCAAAAGGCAGTTGTCTAAAGTTAGTGAGGGGTTGTCCAAGTTGTCTAGAAGGTAGAGGGTGAAGGAGAGAAGAGTGAAGTAAGGCTGGAAAGGTACACGGACATCATACTGTGGATGCTAAGCCAAGAGGGTTGCATTTCATTCTGGAGGCAGTAAGGAGATGGTAAAACTTGGTTCTCTGAGCTCCCCAGCACTTCATACTCTGGATCTGAGTGTATTGAGGGACTGTTCACGCGGAGCTTAGTCTTTCAAGAATGTGAAATATATTATGTCCTGTGTCAACCCCATAGAAACTAGGGAATCTCAAAAACTAGGGAATTGAATAAAGAGACATTTTTTGTAGACAGTCCCTGCAAACATGAAGGGCCCAATGTTTATCCCACATGAGATACCATGGTGATCGTGTTGGGGAGAGAGTCTTCCCCCCCTCCCCCAGGCTTAGATCATTTCCTCCTCCCTCATAAAAATTGCTATGGAGAGAGAGCTTTTGTATACACACCAATTCCTGTTAATCAGCCAATTAAAAGACATTTAATCATCATGCAATAAGCAGAAAGGAAACCGCCTACATATATTCTGAATGGGGGGGTGGGTAAGGGAAAAGCAGTGCCCCCCCCAAATATGCCTCATTTATGAAAGAAGGCTGCACAAGCCCTGACAAAGGTTGGCACCAGACAGAGCAGATTGCAGGTGCTTAAAGACTGAATCCTATTAACCTCTCCTTCATTACAACACAATGTAGCAACTAATTATACACTGTCTTATATTGCTCATTATTTTTTCATGTGTGTTAGTCTTTTCCTCCCCCAATTAAAAAGCAGGCTCCTTGAGGACAGGGACCATTTGCAGAACCTAAGAACCCAAAGTCAACTAAGAATCCCTTCTACAAAATCCGCCCAATTCAGCATGTGATAATGCTTATCCAGGATCCAGTAAGTAGACTAGCCTTCTTTATAGCCTTCTAGACTCCAAGTAATATTAAGTAACTCCTACTGTGTCAGCCCCCTTGGTCCTGTCTCTCCCTGTATTCACTGGAAGAATATAGGGAAGAAAGAAAATTAAGAAGACAGAAAGAAGAAAAAGGAGCAAGAAGGATGTTTGAAGGAGGAGAAGAAAAATTAATTGTGAAGGTTATTTGGAAGGTTTTAAAATTGCAAAGGAGGCCAAGGGTTGACTTTGGGGAGGGGAAATTTGGGAGGGCTAGAGAAGCTGAAAGACTCAAGATGAAGAGGAAGAGGGATGTGAGAAGAAGGGAAAGGAAAAGGACTAGAGCTAAGAAAAAAAGAAGAAGAACTTAAAATGGCAAGGTAAGTACTAGAGGTAAGACAAGTTAATACCGGCAAAGGAAGTTGGTAGATACCAATGTTCTAAACTGATGAGAAGGTGACAAGGAATTGAGGAAATTCCCACAAGCAAGTTTGCCACAGCAGTTCTCTACAGGAGTCATTAGAAAGAACTGCCAAAGACTTTGGATCTTATTTCATGTACTTCCTATAAACTGCCTTCCCTCCACCCCCACTGAGGTGCAATTTTGGATTCTTTGGAACCCTGACTGATCTAATGGAATAAACCACAGGCTAATATACTACACAAAGAGGGAAGAGGGTATTGGGAAGAGGGAATGATGTGACTTTTTTGTTTAAACAGGTCAAGGACAGGAAAGTACAGACGACGGTGGATAGCAGTGATGAGGGACTTTAATTATCCAGGTATGTGCTAAAGCAATTTTTCTTCCAAAAGTAGAGCAGCTAATGAATTCTTGACTTGTCTTAATGAAAACAACGTTTCAAAATATGGGAAGAACCAATATGAAGAAGCACCATACTGGATTTGATTCTTACTTACAAGGGAGAGCAAGTCTTTGGATTGGAAATGATGGGAACATTGAAGTGAAGTGACTACTTCCTCCTCAAGTTGGTAATGAAGAAGGGGAGAAAAATTGACGTAGTCTGACAAAACACCCTAGATTTCAGGAAAGCAAACTTCAGACAGTCCAGAGGAAGGCTAGGTAGGGTAAGTGGGATCACCTGTACTAAAATTCTTCCTGAGGCATTTTACTTAGGTGGCCGGGAACTCAAGAATGAAGTTTTAAAGGCACAAAGGGAGGCCATTTCAATTATCAAGAAAATGAAAGTTTTCTGAAGAGAATTATGTGAATGTAAAAGGATCTTCCAACCTAATTTAGATTTTAAAATCATCTGAAGTCAGGAGGACCTGAGTTCAAATGTGGCCTCAGACCAAACACTTAACACTCACTAGCTGTGTGACCCTGGGCAAGTAACTTAACTCCAATTGCCTTAAAAAAAAAAAGTGTCAGCAGTGTTACAAAGCCAGATGAGCTAAGGCTGAAAAGAGAAGCTAAGGACAACAGAAAGGGTTTTTTTTTTTTGAGGTTTTATGGAGGGAAAGAAAAAATTATTAGAAAAAGGGTTAGGACCACTTCTTGGAATGGATGGAATAATAATAATTGAAAACAAAATGAAAGTAGATTAGATCAATTTATTTTACTTCTATTTTCCCTGCTCAAATAACAGATATAAAAATTAGTAGGAGGTTGATAACCAAATTAGTCAAGGAGACGGTAAGAAATCAGCTTGTGACATTCAATGAATTCAAGTCACTTGACCCAGATGAAAGACACCATTAGGTGCTGAAAGAAATGGAGGCAGTGACTGCTGAGCCACTGGCACTGGCATATGAAGTACTGTGAGGAATTGGAGAGGTTCTGCAGAACTGGAAAAGGGTAAACCTTGTCACCATTTTCAAACAAGATCATAGAACAGAGTTTGCAGACTATTTGTATGGGAGCTTAATTTCAATTTCTAGGAAAATTGTATTTATTAATTATATATTAATATATGAAATAAATTAAATACTAATAAATTCAATAAACATTAATAAATTAAACAACTATATTGATTTAGTCAACAATTTATCAATAAGGTAATTAGTGAACATCTTGAAAATAATCAATGATTATAAAAAGTCAACATGGTTTGATTAACCACAGATCATGAATATTAATCTTGTTCCCTTTTTTTCAGAGTAATGAAATATGAAATAGATCAGGGGAATGCTATATATGTAGTTTAGCTAGACTTTTATTAAAATACTTTGGTAAAATATCTCATACTTTACCTGGAGAAAACATGTAGACTAGACAATAATATGATTGGATGGGATTTAGAACTAGTCACATGGCTGGACTCAAAGAATAGCTATTAATGGTTCTCTATCAACTTGGCAGGACTTCTTGAGCCGAGTATTTGAAGCTTATGTTGTTTCACATTTTTATTAAGTACTTGAATAAAAACATATAGATAACATGCTCATCAAATTTATGAATGGCTCAGATCTGGAAGGGATAGCCAACACGCTGGATGGCAGAGTCAGGGTCCTAAAAACAGGCTAGAGCATTGGGCTGAATCTAATAAAATGAAAACCAATAGAGATAAGGTGAAATCTTATCCTTAGTTTCAAAAAGTCAACTTTCCAAGTACATGATGGAGTAAGTATGGCTGGACAACAGTTTGTCTGAAAAAGGTCTGTTGGTTTTTCAGTGGAGTGCATGTAGATTCAATGTGAGTCAGCAGTGTGGTGTGGCAACTAAAAAAGCTAATTTAATCTTGGTATGTGCATCGAGAGACATTATTTCCAGGAATAGGAGTGATAGGCCCTGAATACGATGCTCTGGTCAGACCACAGAGTCTTGTGTTCAGTTCTTGGTGCTCCAATTTAAGAAGGAGATTGATAAACTGGAGAGGGTCCAGAAGGGGCCAGCTAGAATGATGAGCAATCTTGAGTCCATGGTCATATAAGGTGTGGTTGAAAGAACTGAGATTATTTATCACAGAAGAGAGATGACTTGGAGGTAGAGGCAGGGGTTGGGGTAGCTGTCTTCAAGCAAAATTTTCTCTCATTTTCAACTCAGAGCCCCCAAGTCAGGATAAAAACCCGAGCATTAAGTTCTTTCCCTAAGTTCTGTGTATTTCTAGATATTCACTAGTATCTTCCATTGCACTCTCCCCTGCGTGTAATAATGATATCAATCAATCGGCAAACTTTTACTGTAGCTAGCCGGTGCTTTGCCAGAGGTTGTTATACACAGCTTTCTGTTGCTGTTGTTTTTTCAGAATGATCCTTTATGCTTTAAGCTTTCCCCTCCACATTGTGTTTCTGAGCCTTTTGGGCTTCACCACCAGGATTCAGTTGCCTTCTTTTCCTAGAACATCCTTCTGCCATGATGTTTCCCTTCTTTTGTTGGTGAGTTCCTTCTGGGACCTCCATGTTAGGGACAGGTCCAGGCCAGCTACTCTTCATTTCCCTCCTGTCTGTGTACCATACCATGACTCTTCACAGATGCCTTTCTTTATTAAACCCCATTAGAATGTAAGCTCCTTGAAGGTAGGGACTGTCTTTCTTTTTGCTTGTGTTTGTATCCCCAGCACTTAGCACTTAGCAAAAGAAAAAGATAAATAGAGATTTCTACTGGAGGCCCCAGAGCAGGGTCCAAAAGGCATCATCTGATGATAGTCGGTGAATGGTGGAGACTCCAACTGAGCCCCGTTTGAAAGAGAACATATGCCTGGCAGCAAAGACTGTGGCCAACCGAGCCGCGTCTGGCGGAAGAAATGCGGAATAATGTCCAGCAGAGACTGTGCATGGAACCAAGTGGCATCCAGCAAAACAGAATCTAGGATCGTAGCCTTGGGCAGAAGGGACAGCTCCAGCCCAGAGCAGGCCTGGTGGGAACAGTGTAATGGCATAACTAGAAGCCGTCTGCAGCTCTGCATGGACGTGTCCTCCCTGATGTTAAGACCTTAATTGGTGCTAATTTCTTGGAAACAAACTATAATTAGGTAACTAGAAATAAGATATATGCCATCACCAATTGCTGGTCAACTTCTACTCATGGTTGACTGAGTCCTTCATCCTTTCCTTGAACTTTGATAAACTATTCAGAATTTTATCACAGTGAATTTTTGATTTTGCAGGAATGTTTTGATCAGCTGCTTTATCAGCAGGAATGTTTAACTAGTGGCCCAAGGGCTGGTATGGTGAAAAGAGTACTGGCTCTGAATTCAGAAGATGCAGGTTCAAATGCCATCTCTGAAGCTTACTGGATACACAAATTTGGGTGGGTCACTGGGCCTCCATTTCTTTATCTGTAAAATGAAGGGATTGAATTTGAAGGGCCTCTGGGGTTCTTTTTAGGGTTATTTCTATGATCTGAATCATCTCTTTGGTGATTGGGTTCCTCTGTCCTCCCTCCTTCCCTTTCCTTTCTTTTTTGTCCCTTCCCTTCCTTTCCCTCTTCTTCTTCTTCTCCTTTCCCCTTTCTTTCCCCTTCTTCTTCCCCCTCCCCTTCCCCTTCCCTCTTCCCTTCCTTTCCTCTTCCCTCCTCTTCCCCTTCTCTCCTCTTCCCCTTCTCCCTCCCTTTCCCCTTTCCCTTTTCCTTCCCTCTTTCCTTCACTTCCTTTCCTTTCCCTCCTCCCTCCCTTCCTCTTTCCCTCCTTCCCTTCCTTCATCATTTATTGAGCACCAGTGTGTCAATCATTATACTAAATACTGGGATGCATAGACAAAATAAAACAGTCCCTGCCCTCATGGAATTTAATGTTCTACTGGAAGAAGTGACATGCCGACAGATAAGCAAACGCAAAAGATATACAAAGTAAATGTGAAATAATATGGGGGGAGACATTAGTAATTGCAGTGGGTTTAGGAAATTGTAGGAAGAGGGGAAGTTTCACAGAACAACAGCCCACATAATTTACCAAAAGAGAAGTATTTCTAACCCACAAGACTTCTTAGGGAGGGACTACAGGCTCATCTCTTATGGTATAAATATTTACAATATGATAGCATCTAACTCTGTCTCTCCACATACACACACACATATACATACATATACATACATGCATACACATGTGTGTATATGTGTGTGCATATGTATTTGTTTCTGACTTCCCTCATTGGTATAGACATATAAAATGAATCATTCTGGGGTCATTATGGTGAGGGCCTTTTCTCTTGGTAGCAAATAGGTACTGGAGTGGTAAGCTGTCTGCTGAGTCCTTTCACTTCTCAAAATGTTTCAGGTGGGGGGGAAAAGAGCTATTTAGCTCTGAGATTTTGCAAAAGTGCTAATTATGTACCGCAGTGTTGTGTTCTGTCCAAGGCTGAGTTTGGTCAGATTTGGAGCAAAATGACTTCTGTAAACTCCTAGAGTGTGTTAGACCTCTGATTTATATTTTTCCTCCAGACTTCTTAGAAAACAGACCATGGTTGTTCTTTGAACTTGTTTTTTCTTTTCCCCAGGGTCCCATACTATTCTGATTGTTATTGAAGAATATACATATGCATTGTACCTCCAGCTCATGTCTGCTTCTCATCAACACCTTAATGCAAGTACATGTGTAGCTTTTTGCAAAGCAACTAGAAGATTTAAAAATTCTGTCTCTGTTTATTCCATGGTAAAAACTGACTTCTGCTTTTCGTAATCAGTGAATACTCTTTTCCTGTTCCCATTTTGGGTGAAGAAATGACTCTCTTTTGACTTCCCTCTGACCATTGAGGTAGTTTTGATTTAACCACTTGGAAAGTCTTCCTCAGAGTTCTAATCATTCGTTCTTTGTTTTGGTGGAGTTGGGGTTCTCCTTGGAGATAATCCAAGATGGCAATAGGGCCTCTGAAGAAAAAACAATATGGTGGCATTGTGGATTTTGGATTCGGAGCTGGAAGAGACCTTGAAAGTCATGTAGTCCAGGACTTTCATTTTACACTTGGGGTTCAAAGAGGCAATGCAGAAGAAAGGAAGAAAGAAAGAAAGAAAGAAAGAAAGAAAGAAAGAAAGAAAGAAAGAAAGAAAGAAAGAAAGAAAGAAAGAAAGAAAGAAAGAAAGAAGAGAGAGGCAAGAGAGAGAGAGAAAGAGAGAAGAAGGGAAAGGAAGGAAAGAAAGAGGGAGGGAGGAAAGAAGGAAGGAAGAGAAAGAAAGAGAAAGAAAATAAGGAAGGAAGGAAAGGAAGAAGGGAGGGAGGAAGAAGAAAGGAAAGAGAAAGAAAGAAAGAAAGAAAGAAAAAGAAAGAAAGAAAGAAAGAAAGAAAAGAAAGAAAGAAAGAAAGAAAGAAAGAAAGAAAGAGGGCTGTATGGTGGCTGAGAAGTAGACTTCAGAGTGAGGAAGATATGGATTTAAATCTTGCCCTCGGCACCTGCTGGCTATGTGGCCCTGGGCAAGTCACTTAACTTCTGTGTCCCTAGTCATCTTTCTGTTACTATAAATTACATAGCAATTGCTGATCTGCATTGGCAGAGGGAGTTTCCTCACTGGGAATACCTATATCTAAGAAATCGCAGCCTAGATTTAACCTCATCAAAAGGAAATGAGAACCCCAGCAAAAGAGGAGCACAGAGTCAGGTTTCAAAGGTCTCTACAGGCAAAAATTAAGTACCAGTAAGTCAACTTTGAAAACTTCTGTCCTATTTTATACCTTCTATGCAGAGAGAAGTGGTTTTAGAATTGGGACTGTAAGTGTGAGAAATCTGTTTGTAGCAGAGTAAAGAAAATGTATGCAGAGCCAAAAGTGCACTTAAGAGTGCTGATGCCAGGATGAGGGCATGTTCATTAAAGTAACAGCATCAGTTCCTTCCATGAATTTGTGTGATGTGTGCTCTAGAGTTCACTCTACCAAATCTCATTTGTACTGGCAGGCTGGGTCCACAGGGAGTGACTACTTGTCTTCTTGGAGTCTAGGGATAGACTTGAGGGTAGGGTCATCTACCTAATGATATAACTTATAAACTCCCCCCAGTGTGCTTCCCTTCCCCATTATTATCAGTTGCTATTAATTAATTAGTCTGCAAGATTGAACTAGCCCTTAGAAAGGGATATTTACTCTAAGGTGGTATAGTAAGAAAGGATGGTGCAAAATACTTCCCCAAAGTCTATGACACATTCTCTCACCAATACGTAGAGTCCAGGAGAAAGCAAGTTCATGCTTGTAGGGCATGTATGACAAAGAGCTAACTCATTGCACCTAGCAATCGCTTTTCTGTCTCTATGAAGATGTTCCTTCTAGTTTTTTTCTTGGACTCTTTGTAGAGTCCAGAGGGTGCTGTTCCTGGTGCATCTAGTTTGCCCTCAGCCCCCAATGTAGACTTTGCATCACCTGCTGCTGTTCTGTGTTTTCTTTGATGCACAGGTGAAATAAAGGGGATGCTTTCTTTGCATCACCCACCGTACTAGGGCACTGATGAAAAAGTCCAAATCTTTAAGTCCTCTGAATTTCCCAAGGCCTTCCTCTAATCAAAGGCAGGAGGAGTCTGAGGCACTCTCCTCCCACCCCCAGCTCCCAAAGATTCCTTCCCAGGAGGCTGGCTGAAAGTTTCTACCACTAAGTTACCAAAAGCTCAAATCCCCATGTTCTGAACTGGTTTGCTATTTTATTTTGTTATTGTTGTTCAGTTGTTTCAGTTGTGTCCAACTCTTTGCCACCCCATTTTGGAGTTTTCTTAGCAAAGATACTGGAGTGGTTTGCCATTTCCTTCTCCAGCTCATTTTACAGATGAGGAAACTGAGGTAAACAGAGTTAAGTGACTTGCTCAGGGTCACACAGCTACTAAGTGTCTGAGGCCAGATTTGAACTCAGGGAAATGAATCTTCTGACACCAGGCCTAGTGCTCTATCCACTATACCACCTAGCTACCCTTGCTATTTCAAAGATAACCCCTAATATGGGACCAAGTTTCCTCAATCAATCTAAACACACTTCCTGTGCAAAGGGCAATGTCAGTCCAGATTATCCAGTGGCTTTCATGGACATCTCAAGTGGTCTAAGCTTCTTTCATATTTAATCTAAGCCTATGATTAAGTATTTAATTGAGAAGTGTTCTCACTTCGTTAAAATATCAAAGTGTAATATTGTTAGTTGAAGTGGGGTGAGAGTAGTTTGATTGACCCAATCTCCATCCTTATATTGTTTTTTTTTTTGTTAGAAAAGTATTTGAAGACATAAATCCCTTATTAGTGGAATTGTAGGCCAATGGGGAGATATTCTGGAGCCTGAGATGCCTTATCTTTGCCACTAAAATTTCGTCACATAGTCATCTATCCATTTTAAGGTCTACTCTACTCCCACCTTCACTTTCAGATCTCCCTCCCTCTTCCTAGAACCTTCCTCTCCACCCACATTACTTTTGTGTCTAATTTCCTCAGCTTTGCTTCTAACAAGCTGTCAATAACATAGCTATGAAGAAGTCACTATTTTGATTAAATACCTCCCAGTGGCTTTTCATTATCAACTGTGGCTTCATTTTCATTCCGTCTTGGTTTCCTTTCTAACCCATAAACATAATAGTGTTATCTTATAAGGCATAACAGGTCACTTTCTTTACATTCCATACTCTATAGGATAAAAGAAAGGAGTTAGCTCAAGCCTGTTTGTCCTTCTTGGCCCCCAAAACCTCTTCACTGAATCACAGAATTTCAAGGGTAGGAGACATTCCAACGGCCATCTGGTCCTACCCATACTTGAACCAGAATCCCCTCTACAATATCTCTTAACGAGGGGGTTGAGGGTGGGAATAAGCATTTATATAATGCCTACTAAGTACTAGGCCCTGTGCTAAGCACTTTACAAATATTATCTCATTGCTTCTGCTTGAAGATTTCTGATGAGGAAGAATCTGCTAGCTGGAGAATCCACCACCTACTCTGCTTTTGAATAGCTTTAAATGTTTGGGGAATTTTTTCTTACATCAGACCTCAATCTGTTTCTCTGTTATCTTCTGTCCTTTTGCTCTGTTCTGTTTGATGAGGCTTAAGAAAAAGAATTCTAACCTCTCTCCTCTAGGACAGTTACCATGTCCCATCAAGACTTCTCGTCCCTGGGACTAATGTCCCCAGTTCCTTAAACTGATCATTAGATGAGATATGTTTTTCAGTCCTCTCACCATCCTTGTTACTATCCTCTGGATGCTCCCCATTTTGGCTATGTCTTTCCTCGCATATAAAACTCAGGACTGAAAATAATGCCTAGGCTGTGATTGACTGGGGCAAAAGATAGTGAGACTCATTTTCCTAGGTCTATGCACCCTGCTTCTCTCTCTGCCTCTGTCTCTCTCTGTCTCTTTCTGTCTCTCTCCCCTTCTCTCCCCCTGTCTTTGTCTCAGTCTCTTTCTCCCTCTCCCTGTCCTTCTCCCTCCCCTGCCTTTCTCAGCTCTCTCCCCTTTTTTATTGCTTTCACTATTATGGTTCAGAACCTAGAGCCAAATCTTGAGCAGAAGCACCATCCTTCACTTTTATCAGTGTTCCACGATCTGCAGATATGAGAGTGCAGAGAAAATCAGGTGAATTGCCCAAAGAGGAGAGTATTCAATGATATCCTTTGCAGTTTTTGCTATATATGATAAGCCACATGTCCATTGAAAATTGCTCGTCCCAACACCTTACACCACACATCACAATACATTCTAAATGGATATGTGACCTTAATGTTAAAGATCATACTATTAAAAAAAATTAGAAGAAAAACAGATCATATACCCATCACAGTTATTGGTAAGAAATGTATTCCTAACCAAACAAAAGATAGAGGCAATTACAAAAGATAAATAATTTTGATTACTTGAAACTGAAAAGCTTCTTTGTAGGCAACATTAATGCATCTAGGATAAGAAGGGAATTGGTCAAATGGGAAATAATCTTTGTATCAGATTCCTCTGTTAAGTACTGGTATCCAAGATCTCTGTCTCTGTCTCTCTGTCTCTCTCTCTGTCTATCAACATCTAGGTGGTGCAGTGGATAAAGCACTGTGCCTTCTTGAGGGCAGGGTGGGGAGGGAGGGAGAAAATAAAATAAAAAGTGCACAGCAGAGAACAGAAGAAAACTTGGAAGCACAGAAAAGCTGGGCAGTTTTGAAAACAATGTTTAGCATTTATTACATAGGTTTTCAAAAGAAAAAAAGTAAATATTCGAAATAGAAATTTATTGTTTTATATTGAATCCTCTCGTGGTCTGCTGTGTATGTGGGTTTTTTTCTTTTCTTGTTTTGTATTTCCGTTTAAAATGAATAAAAAATAAAAAACAATAAAGTAACACCATGTCTTCCTGTGGGCTTAAGGAAGGCAGAGCACAAGTTGGTGTGAGTGGCTAACATAACACCTTAGGTGTCATCTAGGATAGCACCAAATACATACACAGCCTTTACACTGTCATAGAGAACAATCCTGTGAGGTAGGGGCTACAGGTGTTTTAAATTATCTTTTTACAGATGAAGAAAGTGCGTTTCAAAGAAGTGATGACTTGCCCCTTTCATGTGGCTCATAAATATCAGAGGGGAGATTTGAATGCAGGTCCTCTTCTTTCTGAATCCACCATTCTACTCCATGGTGCCTCTTCATGTTCCTTGAAGGCAGTAATTGGGTCTTATACTTCCCTTGTGATTCATATAGCCCAAAGCACAGTCCTGGGCACTTAGGTAATCCAAAACTACATATTAATCAATTGGGTCATAGGGCTTAGAGCTAGAAAAGGTGCTTGGAGATCGTCTAGGACCATGTCGTCATTTTATAGGTAAGGAAACTGAAACCCAGAGATGTGCAATGATTCCTCCTTCAAGGTCACAAGGGGAGAAAATGGCAGAGAGCTGGTACTCAGATGGAGGTCTCTTGGCTCGAAACCTGGTGCTTTCTCCATCGCATCATGCTGGTTGGCACCATACCTGGGACCTATTTTCTGTGTTGGCGTAGGTGAGGCAGGAAACTGAAACAAGAAAAACCACACAATAGGCCTGTTTTGTACCCTCCCGGCTTGGACCAAAACAGTGGGCATTTATTCTGTGGCAAAGTCAGGACTCTAGGTTAGAAATGAGACAGAAGGGCCCTGAAGGAGTAAGAAAGGAAAGCAGAGAGGCATGAGGAGTCCTCAGCTTGGCCTTCTGTTGCCCTGGCAGCTCTTCACAGTTTCAGTTCCTATGCCTTTTTTGTCACTAATGAACTGAAACTATCAGTCTTTGTTTTTGGTAATTCCCTCATTGTAGGTTTTTTACTGTTGATTCAATATGGCTTCTAAAATTCTTTCTAATAGCCAGTTCCCATTTTAGCCTGATGTAACATTAGCTATGGTATCTTGGCAAACTGCATTGTCTATCTGGACCTGCATTCATTCATAATCCTCTCTCTCTCTCTCTCTGTCTCTCTCTCTCTCTCTCTCTCTCTCTCTCTCTCTCTCTGTCTCTCTCTCTCTCTCTCTCTCTCTCTCTCTCTCTCTCTTTCTCTTTCTCTTCCCTCTCTCTCTTCCCCTCCCTCTCTCTTTTCTTTTTTTCTTTTTTCCTTCTCTCTCTTTCTTCTTTTCTTTCTTCCTTTTCTCTTTCTTCCTTCTTTTCTTTCTTTCTTCCCTCCTCTCTTCCCCTCCCTCTCTTTTCTTTTTTTCTCTTTTTTCTTTTTCTTTTTTCCTTCTCTCTCTCTTTCTTCTTTTCTTTCTTCCTTTTCTCTTTCTTCCTTCTTTTCTTTCTTTCTCTTTCTTTCCTTCTTTCTTTCTTCCTTCCTTCCTTCCTTCCTTCCTTCCTTCCTTCCTTCCTTCCTTCCTTCCTTCCTTCCTTCCTTCCTTCCTCTCTCTCTCTCTCTCTCTCTCTCTCTCTCTCTCTCTCTCTCTCTCTTTCTTTCTTTCCTCCCTTCCTTCCTTTCTTCCTTCCTTCCTTCCTGTCATTGACTGGGTGTCTATCCTAGGCTAGAGGTGCAGTAGCCACTCACAGGCCCCATTATCTATAATGTCCTTTCCAAGGGCCAATGAAATGTCAGGATTCCTGAAGGTTATAGAGTATGTGCACTCAGCTGTTATTTATTCTAATTCTTGTGTACTGAAGGCTAGAGAATATGTGCACTCTCAGATGTAGTTTATTCCAATTCTTGGTAGCTCTGAAGAGTGATGGTCTTCTGTATAAGAGATGTCAAACATCACACACACACACACACACACACACACACACACACACACACACACACACCCCCAACAAGTGGTCCACAATATTCACAGGGAAACCCAAACCAGATTAAAATGTCGTTTCCATCTGATTTTAATGTGTTGATGTATTAAACATTTTCTAGCTGGGTGACCCTGGGCAAGTCACTTGACTATGTTTGCCTCAATTTTCTTATCTGTAAAATGAGCTGGAGAGGGAAACGGCAAACCACTCTGGTATCTTTGCTAAGAAAACCCCAAATGGGGCCATGAAGAGAGCAACTGAACAACAACAAACATTTTTTTAAAACTAATGTATAAATGTGCGGTTTTCTAAGCCAGAAGTGCCAAACACTTCTGAGATCAGTGATCAGATTAAAATGTAATTGGGAAATACTTAAGAAAATACATAAAACTGAA
Organism: Phascolarctos cinereus; assembly: GCF_003287225.1. Classification (NCBI taxonomy): domain Eukaryota; kingdom Metazoa; phylum Chordata; class Mammalia; order Diprotodontia; family Phascolarctidae; genus Phascolarctos; species Phascolarctos cinereus. The sequence goes on from NW_027555514.1 coordinate 41,628,063, forward strand.
ATAGAGTATAGATAGTGGTAACATGTGGCTTTCGAAGTCAATATGCTGCCCACGAAGATCATTATATGTAGTTTAGTGTTCCCTGTTTCTATTTGAGTTGGAGACCACTGTTCTACACAGAAACCAACGTGGTCATGCTGGGTTGGTCTCCACCTTGTCTGACCAGCTAGGGAACAGAGGGTTGGCAGATTGTTAATCTCTCAACAAGTAGCTAGGGGCAGAAGGAGCTAAGGAGAGTAGGGAGGGTCCAAGGCTGTGATTGTCAGTGGACCAAGGACTGCTGAGATACGATAGCATGGGAGGAGCAGGTATGTTGTGGTGATGTTTGGGGCTATTTGGAACTCTCCTAGGCTTTACTTTCTTAATGGGAGTTTAGCCAGTGGAAGCTGTCAATTCCCTAATTAAGTGACTACTTTCTTCCTATTCCCCTGCAAGAGCACAAGGAGGAGCATAGGATGGGAAAATAAGGTAAAAATTTTGCTACAACCTACAATTTAAAGCCTATTCCTTTTATATGCTTATTAGAGTTCCTTTGAAATTTTATTCCTATTTGGAACCTGGCAAGAAAAGGAAAATAAGCAAAAAAAAAAAAAAGCCTTTATTTCATGGAATTTGCTATTTTGAATACTTTTTTTTCAGATTGTATATACATAAATATAAATTCATAGGTGCATAACTTTGAAACTTTGTTCCTATTTGGAACCTGGCAAGAAAAGGAAAATAAGCCAAAAAAAAAAGGCTGCTATTTCATGGAATTTGATTCTGCTCTTATCTGAGGACACTGAGTCGAAGGGCTTTGTTGTCATTTTAGCCTGAGGGTATCTAGGATACTAAACAGTAGAGAAGGAAAAGGGAATAAGCATTTATATTAAGCACCTACTATGTGCCAGCCACTTTTTTAAAAAAAAATTTTAATTTATTAATTTAATTTATTTTGTTAAATATTTCCCAATTACATGTAAATTTTAAAAAACATTCTTTTTTAAAATTTTGAGTTCCAAATTCTCACTGTTCCTCTCATTCCTCCCCCTTCTTTGAGAAGGCAATGTTATCATCATATGTGACAGGTCATATAAAGCCTTTTTCCATATTAGCCATGTTGCAAAAGAAAACACAGACAAAAAGACCCAAGAAAAGAAAGTTTTGAAAAAGCCTGCTTTGCTCTGTACTCAGAGTTCATCAGTTCTCTCTCTGGAGGTGGATGGTATTTTTTTTTTTATCATGAATCCTTTGGAATCATCAGGGATCATTGATCAGAGTCTTTCACAGTTGATCGTTGTTACAATATTGCCGTTATTGTGTATTATGTTTTCCTGGTTCCACTCATTTCATTCTTCATCAGTTCATACAAGTCTTCCCAGGTTTTTCTGAAACCACCCCTTCATCATTTCTTATACCACAATAATATTACATCATAATCATATACCACAGCTTGTTCAGTCATTCCTCAATTTACGGGTATCTCCTCAATTTCCAATTCTTTGCCACCACAAAAAGAACTGCTATAAATATTTTTGAGCAAATAGGTCCTTTCCCCTTCTCTTTGGGATACAGATGTAATAGTAGTGTTGTTGGGTAAAAGCCTATGAGCAATTTTATAGCCCTTTGGGAATTGTTTCAAATTGTTCTCCAGAATGGTTGGACCAGTTCACAGCTCCACCAACAATGCATTAGTGTTCCTATTTTTCTACATCCCCACTGGCTTTTATCATTTTCTGTTTCTGTGATGTTAGCCAATCCAGTTGATGTGAGGTGGTACCTCAGAGTTGTTTCAATTTGCAATTATCTAATCAATAACGATTTTGAGCATTTTTTTCATGTAACTATCTTCTTCTGAAAACTGCCTGTTCTTACCCTTTGACCATTTATCAACTGGGGAATGGCTCTTATTTTTATAAACTTGGCCCAGTTCTTTATATATTTGAGAAATGAGAGTGACAGGCACTATTGATCCTCACAACCCTATGAGGTAGATGCTATTATTATTCCCATTGTGCAATTGAGGAAACTGAGACAAACAAAGGTTAGATAATCTGTCCAGGGTCACACAGCTAGAGGTCATCTGAGACTGGATTTAAATTTAGGTCTTTGTGACTCCAGGCTCATCACTTAATAATAATAATAATAATAATAATAACAATAACAATAATAGCTAATATTATATAACTCTTACTATGTGCTAGGCACTGTGTCAAGTACTTTACAATTATTATCTCATATGTTTCTCACAACAACCCTTGGAGGTAGGTGCTATTAATATCCCCATTTTATAGATGAAGAAACTGAGGCACACAGGTTAAGTGACTTGCCCATCACATAGCTAGCAAATGCCTGAGGCTGAAATTGAACTTCTGGAGTCTTCTTGACTCCAGGCCTAGCACTTTATGCACTACAGCATCACCCAGCTTCCTAGCTAGAGCTCTAGCTAATTAGCAAATTGTAGGGGTTCTGTTTGTTATTCTCCTGGTTGAACATTGAGGTCCTTTAACATAGCAAACTCCATAGGGCTCTTCAACCATGTTTTCTTGCTTTTTCATCTACCCATAACACAAAGAGCAAGGATTCCCACCTCTTTTGAGTTATTATTATTTATTATCTGATTAAAATAATAATAATGCCAGTATTGTTTGATTTCATAAACTCTCTTGCCTACAGTCTAGAATCTCTGACAACCACCCAAATGTTGCATGGGATGTATTGGTTTTTATAAATAAAATTTAATCGAAATGATTTTTGTGTGGAAAAATTTGTGTTGTCACTTGAGATAAGAGAAAATTATGAAGAGTTTATTACTTGTGAGAATTTGAGTAACTCATTTAGCCTCCCCCCGTCTCAGTTTCCTCATCTATAAAATGATCAGGTTGTACTAGTGGCTTTCGAGGTCCCTTTCAGCACCATCTTGAAGGCTCAATGAGCCTATGACTAAATCCCCAAATGGTTCAGGAATCTCTTGGTCAGCTCTTGAAAAAATTTACAAGTAGCCTTCTTTACCAAAAATGCCGAGATCACCAACAACCATAGATAATATTGGGATATGGGGATTTTTTTTCTTTTAGAAGGTGAGAGGAAATACCAGGTACTTTCTTTTTTCTTTCTTTCCTTTTCACAAATAGTCTTCTGAAAACGGAGCCTTAATCTCACTGTTAATCTAGCTTTGTGTGAAAAATCATCTTTTTCAACAATGATCAACGCTGAAGTGGTTCAGTTCTCATTTCTTTATCTCATCAAGGTGTGACCTTCAGATTCTAAAAGCTCAGCATCTTGAGCACTGTTTGAAAAAAAAAATAAGAGGGGGAGGTGAGAGTGTTTCCTGGTATTCAGGCACAACTGGGGATAAAATAGATTAGTACCCATGCTTTTCATCCAGGAGAAGGAATACAATCCTTAATTGGCCCAGGGTGTTGATAGATGTTTAAAAACTGATTCATGTCTGCACTGACATGCTCTGTCATTACCTTTGAGTCTAGCATATCATTGTGTGTATATATAGAGATAGATAGAAGGTTGGACCTGGACCAGAGGACCTGGCTGTATATTTCACCTGTTAGCTTTGCGATTGTGAATATTCAGAGCCTAAGTTTCTTATTTGGAAAATGGAGAGTATTATTTGCCTGACCTACCTCACAGGACTAATATGAGGGAAATCCTTGGAAACCCTTTCCAGTGCTACATAAATGTGAGCATTTTATTATATTTGAGAGGCAGTATAATGTCATGGATGAAGGAATGGTTTCAGATCCCTCCAGAGTTTGTGGACCTCAGTTTAGGAATCTCTTGCTCTCTACCCACCAATTTACTGAAAGTACCCTCTCAAGTGTTACTGATGACCTTCTACTCATCAATTTCAGAGGCCTTTTTTCTAGTACTTATGTTCATGACCTTGGTATTCTCTTTGACTTTTTTTATCTCCCTAACTTCCAGTCAGTCACCAAGTCCTGTCAAGCCCATGCCTGTGGTGCCTCTCCCATTCATCCCTTCCTCCCTATTCTCACTGTTACTGCCCTTATACAGCTCACCAGTATTACCTTGAATACAGTAGCTTTCTAAGAGATCTTCTTACCTTCTCTATTTACTGTCTTCATTTCATTCATCCTACTATTTCCAGACTAATTTCCCTCAAATCTATCATCTATCAAACATCTATCTCCTATTTTCTCTCTGTCTCTCTGTCTCTCTCTCTCTCTCTCTCTCTCTCTCTCTCTCTCCCTCTCTCTCTCTGTCCTCTCTCTTCTCTCTCTCTCTCTCTCTTTCTCTCTCTCTCTGTCTCTGTCTCTGTCTCTCTCTTTCTCTGTCTCTCTCTCTCTCTCCCCCACCCCTTCTCACACACACACACAGAGCCTTGGTTCAACTCTTACCTCTGACATGACCAAGGGCAAAATCATTTACCTCTCACTGCTCGATTCAACTCTCTAAGAATACAAATTACAGAAAAGTTTGCAGCACCTATTAGGCATCTAGAAGTTGTGGTAGAGATTTCCTCACTCAAGAGTTCCCTGCACCAATAGAATCATAGATGTAGTCCCCATACATACATATAGTCATATAACTCTGTTTGAAAATCCCAATGGGCTGTCCATTCACTTTGGAGTGAAATACTTAAAATGGCGGTACCTAAGTTCATGTTCTTATCACTTCATGTATGGCCTATTAAAATAATCTCATGCTAATCTTCCTGCCATCCAATCTTTTCCTTCTGTGATTCATTCTATGCACGAAAGTTAAATCAACAAAGACATAAATTGGGTGATACAACTAAATATATAAGACTAGATTAGGACAAATCACCAATTACCCTGGAATTTTGCTTTTTGAAGATTTAATAACTAAGTAAAAGCGGAGTCATCCAAACACACACAGTCATTTGTTCATACACTCCTCCATTTGTATGCACATTATGTATAGTAGTTATTAAATTGGTGAGCTCACCCAGAGATGGCAAACACTGTCTTGTAGTCCTACATTTGATTTCCATCAATCAGCCAATAAATAAGCATTCAGCTAAGTGTCTACCATGTGTCAGCCACTGTGGTAGGTGTTGGGGCTGCAACTACAAAGATAGTGTCAAGGTGGAGAACTTGTAAATAAATGGGCAAGATTGCCCCATGAAGTAGAAAAATCACTATAGGTCTTTTCCAGAAGTAGGGATTCAGTATACCTCCATCTTATGTGGATCTATACAGACTTCTTCATTTGTACCCTAGAAACTCCACCCCTTCCTCAATGCATTTCTCCTGTTTGACAAATAGCAGATACTCTTATCTGTGCTAGAGGATGGCTTGGATCAGCTTGTGGTGTTGGGAGGGAGAGTTGAAATATGGAGATGGGCCACCAAGCTGTGACCCACAAGGTCTTAATATACTGAATTCTTAAAACCTGTAAGACCGCAGGGGCTTGACATTAACAAAATGGTGCGATTTGGCATTCATACAAGCAATCAATATTGGGTTTGAAAGAAAATTTTCCATTTATTTCCCATCATATTGTGGTGTGTGGTTTCTTTTTCTCCCCATTCTCTGCCATTATCTTTGAGGGCTTCAATTTTTATATTGACAACCTGCTAAAAATTTTACTTTTTAAATCTCCAGCCTCCTCAACTCCAGTGGTCTCTTTTTCTATTTAAGCTACACAGTGGCATAGTCACCCATCAGATTTCACTATCTATTGGATTAGGTCCTGGGCAAGATGCAAAGTTTAAATAAGAAAAAAATCTGTGTCCTCAAGAAGCTTACAGTCTAGTTAGGAAATAAGGCAAAAACACAGAAGACCGAAATATTCAACCTAGCCATGGTAAGCACATTATAGAGGTAAAAAATGGTTCTTTATGAATACTGATAGGGAGCGTGATCCTTAATTGATTACTCAGGAAACATTCTTTAAGTGCCACCTAATAAGCTCCATATTTCTTGGATTTTAACTGGAAAATTCAAACAGGGCCTCAGAGAAGACTCCTTGGAGAGAGTGACATTTGATTGGGTTTTCAAGGATGGATGAGATCTCAACAGGCAATGATCAGAAAGAAGAGCATTCCAGGAGCAGCCTGAACAAAGGCAAACAGAGATGAACAAGGAACATATTTGAATATAGAGGGTTGTTCAGTTGGGCTAGACGTAGAGGACAGTAATATGAGAAAAGGCAAGAAAGGCACGTTCAGGTGTGGAAGGCCTTGAATGATAAACTAAAGAGTGAATTTTATGAGGCAGATGATAGAGAGCCACTGAAAATTTTTGAACATAAGAGTTATGGCCAGGTCTATGCATAGGAAAAATAGTTTTGGAAATGATGGAAGGATTGGAAAAGGTGAAGAGTAGAGACTAGAAGATCTCCAAGAGCTATTTCAATCATCCATATGGATAGTAATGAGCTCTTGAATTATTACCATGATGGTTAGTGGGGAAAGAGATGAGAAAGAGGTAAAGGATAATGTCAGAGATAGGAATTGGTAAGTGGCCAGAGGGAGTTGTAAGGGAAGAGTCAGTCAACTCTCAGTTTATGAACATGGGACATGGGGTGAATGGTGGTACTATAGACAAATATGGAAGTCAGTATTATCTGGGAAAGATAATGGACTCTGCTTTGGATATTTTTAGTTAGAAGAATCAGTGGGGGCATCCTGGCAGAGATGTACTGTATAAGCAGTTGAAGGCATAGGTCTGAAAATCAGAAGAGGCCAGCCTTATAGTTTTGAAAGTTACCTGCACACAAATGACAGTTAAAACCAGAGGAAAGAATGAGATTGGCAAGGGGGAAAGCATAGAGAAGAGAGTCAAGGATGTGATCTTGGGACGTACTCACTTTCAGGTGTGGTGAAAGAAGTGAGGACGCAGGAGATGAGACAGAGGAGTGATGGGAGAGGTAGGAGGAGAACCAAGAGAGCAGAGTTTCTTTAAAGCCAACCAGCAGGAGAGTATCTAATACAAGGGAGTAGTCAAGAGTGTCCAAAGCTGCAGATTAGAGCATGAGCTCTTAAAAAAAAAAAGACATTAGATTTTCTGATTAGCAGATGGCTTTTCATGGAATAATTAATATGCCTTTTGGGACTGCCAATTTCTCAGAGAGCTATGTCGTTTGTCGATGTGTCTCTGTGATCTCTGACTCCCTTCTGGGTGCTGTAGTACAAGTGTCATCTCTTCCTGCTTATGAAGTCAGAAAATACAATCATATTCCATGTGTGCTGGTAATTAGGGCAAGCATGAGGACAGGGGTAGGACGATCCTCTCAGGAAGAACAGTAGGGTCTGAATTTTGGTCCAAGTCAGCATAAACCAAAAGGTCCATCAGGCCAGAGGTAGGGTTTCTTAGGGCCAGAATCTAAAGGAATATCCTGAATCATTTCAGGAGCTGAAATTCAGGCAAGGGGTTAGAGCTGGATAAGGAAAGAAGATAAGAGGAGTGTGGGGAAGCGGACATAACATTTCTTTCCAAAGCTTTGGCCTCTGAGAACAGCTGCACGTGGCCCCACCCCTACCCCTGCAGTATGGGTCACGGGCCAGATCCACCACAACCACTCTTGACTCAGTCGTGCCAGTAAGAGCACTGCTTGGGTATTTTAATATGAAATGTCACAATAGGAATTGCATAAGTCTGGTGCAATCAACCTCCTCTTCCCTGACATTTCTATCTCCCCTCTTGGTGTGAGGGCCCACTCTCAGTGTGTAAGGGGTCACCTTTCAATATTATCTTGAACTGAGTACGTTTCCATACCTTTGGTTGTTCTGTATTTTTCTCAGGACAGCTATTGCATGGCCCAAATTTTGTAGTATAGACCTTTTGTCCCTGCAAGTCACCTGTTGTCAGGGACACAGCCCTGAATTCAGGAAGCCAAGCGTCCGGTTGCTTGTTTGCGAGTGTGGTCCTTCCCATTGGTAAATTAACAGAGGGCAATCCTCAGCCCTTTATCTATTTCCTGGAAATCAGATTTTTTTTTTTACAGATAGTGCCTATAAAACAACAAACATGAAATCCACATTCATGAAGCCCTTCAAGTTTTGTTTGTGTAAAAATAATTAAATTGGATTTTTATTGATTCTCATGATTAATTGCTTGTTCCATTAATTCCATAAGCTCCTTTGGTGAAAAGATAGAGGTGAAGAGAAGGGGGATAAACATTTATATAGAGACTGCTATGTGCCAGGCACTGTGCTAAAACACTTTATGAATATCTTATTTGATCCTCAGAGCAACCCTTCAAAACAGGCGCTGTTATTATCCACAGTTTACAGTTGAGGAAACTTAAGGCCTAGTTTAAGCGCTGTCACCTAAGTGTCTGAGGCAGGATTTCAACTCAGGGCTTCCTGATTGCAGGAAAAGCCACCATTCATGGTTGATGAATTAATGTACCATTAGTATGCATTGCCTATTATTATTATTATAATCCTTGTGTCCCAGATTCCTTTCTGATACAGAGGGGGAGAGGTTTTGCTCCTCTGGATGGTTGCCTTCACCAAGACTGCCTAAGAATGTCAAGATCAGGAACCCTACCCACGGAGGAACTGCCAAGCCCCACATACCCTTTACAAACCTCCCAAAGCTCAAAACATAGCTTGGTTTTACAAGTCAGTCAACAAGATCCATACAGAGTAGCAGTGACCACTAGTAAGCAGCCGTGACCTCTGCCTCATGCACCAGGATGGTGTCAAGGAATGCCCAGGGTAGTGATGTTGCTCAGTCTTGTCCCATTCTCCAAGGCTCCACTTGGGGTTTTCTTGGCAAAGTTACTAGAGTGGTTTGCCATTTCCTTCTCCAGCTCATTTGATGAAACTGAAGCAAATGAGGCTAAGTGACAGCTAGTAAGTGTCTGAGGCTGGATTTGAACTCGGGTCTTCTTGACTCTGGGCAAAGGGCTCCATCCTAGCCACCACCTAGCTGCCCTGGGTTCTAGGAGGGAGTAATTGGGGATGGCCCTTTCATAATGGTATTCCCCTTTGCTACCCTCTGCAGCTTTGCTTTTTTCTTTACTGTTTTCCTCAGTTCTCAGTATATGATAATCATCATTATAAGCCATCTCTCTTCCCAATCCTCCATTGCTCTGCAGTTCCTCCTGCCATGCTCCTCAGCCCCCAGTAGAGGGCACATGTTCCCTTTCCTAGGGGACCAGCTCTGTAACAACAAACCCAGATGGGTCAAACGCTGCAGGGACAAATGTGTGCAGAGCTCAAAAACAAGAACTCCAGACCCATGTACCTATTTTTTTCCCCTTTATTAATCTTTTGTGTAACAGTTCCCACAATTCCAAGTTTCACACTATATCCTGGCTCACATGGGTGTCCCTTTCCTTAATTCCATATAAGCACATGGTGAATTATTATGATTTGTGTCTTATTTCCCCTAACACCTGGGGAATGTTTTATTTGCACTGCAAAGTCTAGAAGCTCAGGAAGAACAATCTATTCTCTTCCTGGTGGTCTTTCCATCTCTTCCACTTCCTCTGGGCAGCTCCAAAGAGTTATTCAAATTGCCTGAGGCTATTTCCTGAACTAGTAAGACAGTACAGAAAGGAGCTACACATTACTCTTGACACTGTCCATGCCCCACAGAGAAAAAGATTTATTATCTCTGCTGCACAATTATTGGTGCAGTCATGGTTAAACTACATCTCACTACTTAGTAGCCAGATAAATCTTAAAATGTCACTTTCGTTGTGTGATCCATTGTTCCAAAACCTCTAGCCTTACAAATGAAGTTGCAACTTCTTAACAGATGGTGAGCTACTGGAGACCACAGATTGTATGTGATACTTCTCTGCATTTTCCACAGAGTCTTGCTCATCGGAAGTTTCCCATAAAGATGTGTTGATAGATGGGTTGATTGGAGACCTTATTCAACAGCATTTTGAAGTGTCTCTAAAGGGACTGGGAAGGGGTCTCTGAGGGATGGGCTAAGATGCAAGGAGGTGAAAGAGTAAGGGGTAGATCTGAAAGTGTTAAGGAGCTGCACAGTAGAATGGTGAGAGTGCTGGCCTCAGAGTGAGGAACACATGGGTTTAAGCCTAGCCTCTGACATGTGCTAGTGATGTGAATCTGGTCAAGTCACTTAACTTCTGAAACTACAAATTATAGGAGAGGAGCTCATCTGCATTGGTAGAGGGAGTTCTAGTCAGAGCTCCCTAAACCAATGAAATGACAGGTACAATCCAAAAAAAAAAACCAAGCTAAATAGAGCACAGTACAATGATAGGGTGTTGGATTTGGATGGGATCAGGGGACCTGAGCTGAAATGCTGTCACTGCTCCTTAGTACCTGTGTGACTTTAAGCACACAAAGGCCAGCTGGTTATAAGTACAATGCCCCTTTCCATAATTTTTTAAGGCTTGCAGAGCACTTTTCCACAAACGGCCCTGTGAGATACACAGCATGAATTTATTATCTCCTTTCTACAGATGAGAAGGCTGATCATCAGAGAGAGGAAGCAACTTGACAGCAAGCGTTGGAGGCAGGATTTGTTCTGACTCATGTCAGAGCAATGCCGTAGCCCACCTCATGATTCACATGTTTCCAGGCTAAGTGATGAACCCTGTGTGTAATAGGATCCATTCATTACTTGTATAATACAATCAACAATGCATTCCCCATCTTTGGAAAGTCCCTAAGTAGAAAAAACACTTTAGTGAATTGTAGTCAAATTCTGAGATATGCCCATTTGGGGTTACCAGGATTCCTCTTTAGAAGGAGCTTCATGCGATACTCCTGCCTTGGCTTACAAGGTGTTTCTTTGAATGTGTAAAGACTAATTTGGATTTTGTGTGCCTCTGAAGGAGCCCGGTGCCATAACAGTTGCTCAAGCATGCCATCTTCTTTGCAGTTACATAGTTAGCCACATGACTTAGGTTTCTTCTCATAACAAAACAAAACAAAAATGCTTTATCATTGTTTGAGGATTGATGAATCCCAGCTGGGATGATCACTGCCCCCTTTCTCCCCCCAGCCTTCCCTATGACCTTCCAGGGACAGGCAGCAAATCAGGAGAAGCCTAAGTATTAAGCCTGCAGAGGTTTATTCTGGCATCTTGACAGCAGCCCCGAAAGCAGGGTTTTAACTACTTCCTCCACGTCAGTATTTTTTGCCAAGAAAACCCTGAACGGGAGAAGTTGAAACAACAACCCTTCCATTTAGTGCATAGGGTCAAGATGGGGACTGATTCTGGATCCCAACAGGGAGAACTCAAGGGTTCTTGGATTTTTGTGGATTGTTTCAAGATCCAGGCTCCCAGTGGGTGAGGAGAGTCCAATTGGGATATCTCAGGAAAGAGAAAAATAAAGGCAAAGTTGGATGGAGGCGGAAACCAGCTCTTTCTGAGTAGAATGGGATGAGGAGTATGTTCATGGGCCCATGTCTCACATTTATTTGTGTCCATTTAAATAGTTTTTGGTGGTTTTATTGTGGTTTTTTTTTTTTTAGCAAAAAATGGGCTCAAATTTAGGCACTTAGGAACACAGGGAGAATTTCCATTGAAATTAATAGTAATTACATGTTTGACTTATGAAAATTCACCATAGGAGGGTTTTTTCCTGGAACAACACCCTGATGGGATGGGAGAAAGAATGAAAAATACTTTGCTCTTACATGTTAATTAAGAGTTTTCTTTGAACTAGGTCATAACCTCTTAGCTGGCACATTAAAAGCTCAACAGTTGTTTTCCTTTTTGAAACTTTTTCAGGAAGTCAAACTGGGCTTTGCACGTCCTACCCTCCCCACCCCTTACAGACTTACCCCCTAAGATAGCTGTTTCAAGAAATATCTTCTTTCAAGTCTTTCTGGGATAGCTTCTGCCCTGATCAAACTTTCCACCCTGAGATAGCAGCCATCTCTAAAGATTTCTGAATGTGTCATCCTTAGGTTGATTAAGGGAAACTGCCTAATATAGGTCTCCTGTCCAAAATAACAGCCACATGGTTTTAAGGCCACAAATTATAAATTCAGAAAAGACAGCTATGTATATGCTGGCCAATCAGGGCTCCTCCGATCTTCAAGGCCATATCAAAGAAAGCAAGAATTTGCTAAGTAGCAAAAGAAGTGAGGCTTTTTTCCCCTATATAAACAAGGGCAACCTAGTCTCAAAAAATACACTGTTGAGAAGTCCCCTTCAGATTTTATTGTTTGCTTTAATGCACATGTGAGAGATGTGAAGATTCCTTCCTGGAAGCAGTTTCATGTGGCAGCCTCCATCATCTTGGGACCCAGATGGCTATACTATGTCCTTCAATAAACAACTCATCGAATGGGTAGATAGGTGAATAGAATGAATGAAAAAGCTTTTTATTATGTGCTTAACATGTGATAAATGCTGTGCTGTGCATCAGGGATGCAAATGCAAAAGTGAGATAACCCTTGCTCTCCAGGAGCTCACATCTGATTGGGAAGGCCACCTCAGCTGCAGGACTGATGAAAAGACCAAAGGAGCTTTAGGGCTGAGCTAGAGTGTAGATGGTAAGTCCTGGTGTCGCAGTGGTCCAGAGCAGTGGCGTCAAACTCAAGTAGAAATGAATCCCTGCTCCTGAATACTAACTTAGAAAACCACAAATGAATGTTATCCATATTATATTATGTTGTGTTTTTATTTATCTTGTTAAATATTTGCCAGTTATCTTTTAATCTACTTCTGGCTGCATGTGAGAGTGTTGTGCTTCATGTAGACTACCCAAGGGTGCCATGGTTCGCATCTCTTGTCCAGAGGGTGCAGTATCAGGGCAGATGGTAAGGCCTAGTGGTCTGCTGTCTTCCAGGAAGGAGTGGAGATGGTGACTGGCTGTTCGTCATCAAGCAGCAATGTTCACCCCAAAATTAGGGAGATAGAGGGGCCCAGACCCATGACTATTCGGTAAGGGGAAATGGGTCCAAGGTTCACAATAAAACAAGTGCTCTAGGCTCTCTTCCCAAGGGTAAGGATAAGAGTTGGCATCCAGTGGGAAGAGGAAAGGGAAAAGTGGCAATGACAAGAAGGTTGGATGTTGGAGAGGGAGACTTGGGGATAGGCAATGTGGGGGAAGGGTAAAGGCTTCCATGACTTAATGTTCTCTGAGGCTCATTATTCCTGGTGGGATCTGGGTGGGGGAAAGGGGTAGGACCCCTGCATCTTGGTCTGCTGCATGCTCTCCAGTGCCCAGAGGAGTACAGATAGAAGTGAGAAGGTTCTTCTTTCATTTCTTAGTGGCTTGGTGGTAGCACTTAACCACAAAACTATCTATTTTGAAAGTGATGGCTGCTAAATATTAGAAAATAGCAGAAGAGACTAATCAGCTCTTCAGCTTCTAAAATTATCCCCTCAAATACAAGATAACAAAGCAATAAGAGGCAGGCAACCCGCCTAAGTAGGGACTTATTAAATGCTGTCACAGATTTGAAAGATGGTGGTTTCCTTTCCAGACTATGTAGGAGACAAATTATAGCAAAATGCCCATTTTATAGTAGCAGACTTGATTTGAAGACTAGGAAAACACAAGCCTAAGAGATCTAGGGGAGAGTATGGTGATTTGTTTTCTTCCCAACAAAAATAAAGTTTTTAAATGTTAAATTTGTTGATTCCAATAACTTAGGTTCTAAATCTCACATAACTTAGGTCCTAGGTAGTATAGAAACAACCTAAAATGTATCTGGTAATGAGAGGGTAAATTTTCTTCTCACAGATGGTGTGGATTTCAAGTCTCCTAGCCATAGGATTCAGTTTGCTTTCCCATCTACAGGAGTCATTCTTTATAAGCACGATTGTGTGATGTGGCTGTCTTATGCTCTAATAATATGTATATTTGCTTGTAGATGACATGTACAGATTATTCCTATTAAACCTATAACCTAAGTTATTTTCCCTCTTTTACCCTATAACTTAATAATTTCTAACAAAAATGAAGAGTCAAATAAGTGGTAAAAATACACATTTGCATAAATCTTTAGGATTTAACTATAGAATTAAATGAATGAACAAACAAAAAACCAAGCAAAATCAATATTTTTGTTTTGTATCTGGCTGGTTGTTGTGTATCTTATTTTCTTGCCTCCCACCTTCCCCCCCTCCCTTCCTTCCTTCTGATTACGCAGTTTTGTTTCTATTGATTTTTGTTTTGAAACACTTCACCTAATTCTTTCCATGTTTTCTTTGATGCTTCATATTTTTTTAAATTTTTATTTAATTTTTAATTTATAGAATTACAAGCATTTCCATAACATGCTATAATAAAAAATGTGATTGCATGTGAAACTGCAAATCTAATGTATACAACTTACTGTTCCTTTTAAATATATAATAAAGTTATCATATACATTTCTTTTTTTCCCCTCCCCCTCAACTAGAGATGGCTACCATTAGACACAAATATGTATATGTATATGTATATGTATATGTATATGTATATGTATATGTATATGTATATGTATATGTGTGTATGTATGTATGTAAAATCATTCTATACATACTTCTATTTATCTCTTTCTCTGGATGCAGACAGCATCTTCCTTCATATGTTCTTTGTAATTAATTTGGGTATTTATAATAGTAAAAAAGACTTATTTGCTCAAAATTGTTCTTAAAACACTATTGCTGTTACTATGTACAACATTCTCTTGGTTTGTGCTCATTTTGCTCTTCTTTATTTCATGTAAGTCTATCCATATTTTTCTAAGATCATCGAGGCCATCATTTTTTATGGCACAGCAATATTCCATCACAATCATATACCCAAACTTGTTTAGCCATTCTTTAATTGATGGGTATCCCCACAATTTCCAGTTCTTTACCACCACAAAGATAGCTGCTATAAATATTTTAGAACATATAGGCTTTTTTCCTTTTTCCCTAATCATCTTTGAAAAGACTTCCTAGTGGTATTGCTAGGTCAAATTTGTTTTTATAGCATTATAATATCACATACATTAATATAATATACTATGGTATATCCAGATAGTCTCATGTTGTTAGATGTACAGCTTATTTCCAGGTTTTTAACTAGAAAAAATAAAGCAACTACAATTTTTTTTTTGTTCAGATAGGTCTGATTTTCCTTTTTTATTTTGTCATTAGGATAAAGTCTCAGCAATTCAATTGCTAGGTCAAAACATGTGATCAGTTTTATGTGTCCCTTTGTATATTGCCGTGCTCTCAAATTGTTTGCTTTAGCCTATAGTCCCGCCAATAATGTGCCAGAGTGTTTATTTTTCTCATAATCCCCCCTCTAATATTGGATTTTATCATTAATTTTACTATATTTGCAATTCAGGTGGGTTCATGATGGTATATTTAGTTTGTTTTATCTCTGAAATGAGGAAATTTGACCATCTTATGTGACCATTTATAGTTTTTGTAAGTTTTCCATTCATGTCCTTTGACCATTGTTATATTGAGAAGTACTGTTAGTCTTATAGATATTTCTCAATTCTTTACAAATTCTAGATGTCAGATTTTTATCTGATCTATTTATTTCAACTATTTTCCCCAATATGTATCCTTGTTTTAATTTTAGAAATGTTATTTTTGTTGTACAAAATCCTTTTATCTTCACTTAATCAAACCTATTGATTTTATCTTTATTTTTGTCTTAGATTTCTTATTTTTAATATTTGATCAATATTTCATAACAAAAATTTCTAATAATAGCTAATATTTACATAGCACTTTAAGATTTACAAGGTACTTAATGTATATTATCTCATTTGACTCTCATGACAACCCTGTGGGATAGGTGTTATCCTCACTTTACAAAATGAGGAAACTGAGGCAGAGTTTAAATGACTTGCCCAGGATCACATAGCTAGTAAAGTATCTGAGGCTGGATTTAAACTCTAGTCTTCTTGTCTATAAATCCAACACTCTATCCATGATGTCATTTGGCCTGCATTTTGGAAAGCTTAAGGAAAGTAGCGTTGGAGTTACCTGGATGGCTTTTTTTGCAGAGCCCCAAGCATCTCGTGGTATACATACAAAATGTTCATACAGTTCACAAGTATCATAGATAAAAATGCTGCTTCTCTCCAGAGTTAATGAGAATATGTTATTCCTTTGTCTTTCAGTATTTTGAAAAAAGTACTTAAATCCATTTAGAGTTAACTGTGGTATATGGCACAAGGTATGACCCTGAATCCATTTTTGGCTATTTAGCTGTCTCATTTCCCAGTAGTTTTTATTAAAGAGATTCTATTGTCTGATGTTTTGTGAACAACAAACTAAGTTCTTCAAATGTAAAAGGACACCTGTATTAAAGCTTCAGGATCCTGGCCTTTTATCATGGCTGAAAAGAGTGGAAGTCCTGAAATTCTTGTTTTTCAAAGGCTCCCTGGCTTCTCTCTGGTATAGTCTCTTGGGCTGTCTCCTTCATTACCACAAAGAAAGGGTCTTTCCCTTTTGTGAGCTCTGGGCATCTCTTCTGGAACATGACGTAGAGCTAATCGTGGAAATCATTGAAGGCTCAGAACTGTTGAAACATATGTCTAGTTCAACAATTTTGACTTAATTGTCAGGTCAAATCAATCTTGAAACTGGTTATATTGATTTCTTTTTTTCCCCCCACTACAGATTAACTGTTTGGCTTCATGGAGTTACAATACAAGCTTGGTATTTTCCTTTCTTCTCTTTATTGTAAACTAGGATGAAAAGACTTCCACGACTTTCTCCTGGGAAATACCAAATCCACATATCTCTTAGTTTCAAAGATGCCTGTATGTCTCTATGAATGATTCAGCCAGGGATATTGAGAATGTCCATAAGGCTAATAACCTTTATCCATACCTATCGAATCCCCTTTTATAATTAGGATCTTAGCCCAACTGAGACACAGGCTGGCTTTAGTGTGTCCTTTGTTCAGGTTAAGTGTAGGGTCTAGGTATGAGATTTGTAGCTCTCATGCTGAGACCACCAACTTGCTGTTCATTTCCTGTAATTTCAATCAGGAGAATGCCTTGTCATTCATCATGTATGCAGAGTGGGTGGCCCATGGAAGTACTTTGTTTTCTACAAACACTCAAGTAGTGTTTGTGACCTTTGCCATTTAGGGGAAAAGTCTCAGGACTACGCTTACCAAAAAGCTATACGTGAGCATAGGTTGCAAGTCTGTTAGCATGGGGTGACACGAAGCCTTCTGGGAGACGCAGCATTATGACTTTCCTCTTAAGGAGAGAATCTCTCACCCTCCCAGGATTGTGGACAATCAAGTCCTCCATGAGTTGTCCTTGCCTAAATATGTATCAAATCAGTTAACTATTAAGAATGCTATTAACATCAAAATAGATATGCTATGTAGTCATATTGCTCCGTAACAAGAAAGGCCAAATATTAGACTTTGACTCTTGAGGAAGAGAGATGCATGTTCAAATAAAATAATTGAGGAACCACATACACAAGACTAATTTCATTGACGTTAAATGTGTTATGAAGATAGAAAAATTGAAAAAAATTATCGAAAACAATAATACTGAAAAAGAGTCCTTCTTGCATGTTTACAAAGCTGTAATTGGCAATTACTGAACAACAAACTACATTGTTTCTTGACTAGAATTGATTTAAAGTCTGCTTTCCACAAAGTGGGTGGGTATCCATTGATTTAGGAATAACTGAAAAAATTACAGTTTAGGAATATAATAGCATATTACTATCCATATAAAAGGACAGATGAGGAATTCAGAGAAGAGCTGGAAGACTTATGCAAATAGCTGCAGAGTAAAATAAGCAGAACCAACAGTAAAGGCTCCACAGTGTCTACAACAATATAAATGAAAACATCCCTAAAATGAAGTTGAATCCTCCATTACTGAAAACTGAAGGTCCTGGAGAACACAAAGGTGGAAGATTACTAGGACAGAATACTGTACACCCTACTAGATATAGTCATTACCAGCTGATGTGCTTAATTGTTTTTCTTTGTCCCAAGAGGGGATTATTCTGGAGGACAGGGGCAACTTACAGGAAAATTATATAAAAATGAAAGACATCAAAAAACCTTTTTATTTTTTCATTTGCTTTCCAAGGTTAGTTGTTGATTAGTGAATCATTGGAAAGCACATTTCTTCTGTGAGAGTTCCATCTTCTGTTTGTGTATTTGACCTTGTCCCTGAGCCAAGATTTCTTTTTTTTTTTGAGGCAATCAGGGTTAAGTGACTTGCCCAGGGTCACACAGCTAGTAAGTGTCAAGTGTTTCTGGCCAGATTTGAACTCAGGTCCTCCTGAATCCAGGGCCAGTGCTCTATCTACTGTACTACCTAGCTGCCCTTAGAGGCAAGATTTCTTGCTTGGAGT
Source organism: Phascolarctos cinereus (assembly GCF_003287225.1). Classification (NCBI taxonomy): domain Eukaryota; kingdom Metazoa; phylum Chordata; class Mammalia; order Diprotodontia; family Phascolarctidae; genus Phascolarctos; species Phascolarctos cinereus. The sequence goes on from NW_027555514.1 coordinate 41,646,272, forward strand.
CTGGAATTTTGGTCTGGACAGCAAAGTGCCCAAAATAGCTATGGTCTCCACCATGTTTCTTTTTTAGGGAAGGTTGATGTAAGTCTGACCTAAAATGCAGCAGAAAGCTCCTGCACCCCTGTGGATGGAGAAATAGAGCTGGTTCGCTCCAGTTTCTCACCAAGCAGGAATGGAATATAATTGAACAGATGGATTGCAATATGTCTGCGGAAAAAGTGACAGAAGTATTTCCGAAATCGTTCTCCAACAAAGGCATAAATCACAGGGTTGACACAACAATGAGTGAAGGCAATCACTTCAGTCACTTGCATTGCTATGTCCAGCTGTTTGCTCCTCTCACAGTCCCCCCTAAAAAAAGATGCTTGAAAAGCAGAGAGAAGAAGAGTGAGGTTATAGGGTGTCCAGAAAAGAAAGAAGACGATCATGATGACAAAGATGAGCCTGACTGCCTTATACTTCTTGTCATTACGACATCTGAGCAGCTTTTTGATGATTCCCGTGTAGCAGATGATCATGATGGTCAATGGAATAGCAAGACCCAAGATGTTCATTCTCAGAGCCTGGAAGCGTTTCCATTTGTCTTCGTTGTCCTCGGGATAACGAGGGCTGCATATATGAGCCTCCGAGTCCTCCTGGGACTCATGAAAGATAAATTCAGGAAGAGCTGCCAAGGCTGACAAGCCCCACGTGATAATGCTGGTGAAGATGCCAAAGGTAACTGTCCTGGCTTTCAGGGCAAACACGGCATAGACTACAGCTAGATACCTGTCAATGGTCAACAGGACAATAAAAAAAATTTCACTGTATAAGCCCATGTAATAAAGGCCAGAGAGGAGCTTACACATGGTATGACCAAAAACCCAGTCATTTTTCCTAGCGTAGTGAATCCAGAAGGGAAGTATGAACAGGAAAAGCAGATCTGAAATGGACAAATTGAGGAGGTAGATGCTGGTCATACTCTTGAATCTCTTGTACTTAATAAGGATCAGTACCACCATGACATTGCCCAGCAGGCCCACAGTGAACACAAAGGAGTACAGAGGAGGCAAGAACTTGGCTCCTAGAGTCTTAATGTTCATCTTTTGGCAAGGCATTGAAAAGTCATAGTCAAACGTGGTTGTTTCCTCACTGTCGTCCATGAGAGACGTTGCCATGTTGCTGTGTTCTGGAAAGAGAGACACAGACAGAGAGACAGAGACAGACAGAAACAGAAAGGAGAGAAACAGAGACAGAGAAATGAAGATAGACATTAAAAGGAGAGATTGAGAGGGGGAGAGAGAGAGAGAGAGAGAGAGAGAGAGAGAGAGAGAGAGAGAGAGAGAATTTTTCTTTGTTTAAACATGTAGTTGGAATAAAATGGAATTCTGGCAATATTCTATATCCCAATAGAAGCACCATGATTAAACAGGCTTTATACTTCTTAAAGGTAAAATATTCCTACAGATCTCAAAAGAAGCTTAGAGGTTCTGTAAGGGGAAGGAGGGGAGGGAAAACCAGGGCTGGAACTAGAACTACTGAAATTCAGTAGTTGTGTGCAGAGTGTGATGAGAAAGGAAGCCAAGAACTGGAAGCTGAAGGAGAAAGGAGCTATAGGAATAATGACCCTGAAGGCACCTGAAGCGGGTTGGGGAGGGAAGAAACAGAAAGGAGAGCAAATAGCCAAACAACACCAATCAGAACATAAGGGTGATCTCATAGTAAAGCTGGGGGAAGCTTGTAAAGAGGTAGATTTAGGCTTGATTTCAAGAAAGACTTCCCATCAGTGAGAGCTGTGCCAAAGTCACATGAGCTGCCTTGGGATGGGGTGGATTCCTAGCTCTGGGAAGTCTTCAATTTAAAAGCCAGTTACTGAGTTCCCATCAGCTCTGAAATTCTATGATTTTCATCATTCCAAATCATTGCATCTCTCTGAGATATAACAAGGATTACTAGATCCCTTATTCCTAAGGTGGAGATCAAGAAATGAACAAATTACCTAAGATCAACCAGCAAATCAGTAGTAGAGTCAGTCTTCTGACTTTCTGTCCAGATGTTGACCACTGACCTTTAATAGTAAAAAAAAAAAAGTCAAGGGAGGTAGAATTGATTTTTAAAAGAATCAACCGAATACTAGGAAGTCAGAGACAAACTATTGTTTTAGCTAAGACAGTTATCCTTCCTTTCTAGAAATACTGAACTAGGAAACAGTCTAAATTTTTATTCTGGAGAAGTGAAATGTTTTTTATCAAACTCTTTGCAATGGCATGGCAGCTGGGGGAGATGCTTAGTCCTTCCAGGAGGGCAGTAACCAAAGAGCAGGCTAAGCGACCAATGACTTAGGGTGATGAAAAAGTAAATATGAAAGATGAATAGAGGTAGTGGACAATAGCTCTGGTCCAGTTGTGCTTTTTGGTCCACTGCTAGAATGGCTAGAGCAAAGACAAATATGGGATGTGGAGTCTGGCATGAGATTTGCAGAGAAAAGGCTAGTTTGGCTGGATCATAGAGTGAATGTAGTATGGAGAGTAATGCATGATGAAGTTGGAAAGAAATGTTGGGACCAAATTGTAAAAGCTTTTAAAAGCAAACAGAAGAAGTTATATTTTGTCTTAGAAATAATGGGAACTGGGGCAGCTAGATGGCGCAGTGGATAGAGCACCGGCCCTGAAATCAGGAGTACCTGAGTTCAAATCCAGCTTCAGACCAAACACTTGACACTTACTAGCTGTGTGACCCTGGGCAAGTCACTTAACCCCAGCTGCCTAAAAAGAAAAAGAGAAGAAAGAATGGGAACCACCGGATTTTAGGTGGCTCAATGGGTAGAGTGCCAGGCATGGAGTCAGAAAGATTTGAGTTTAAATCTGACCTCAGACACTTAGCTCTGTGACTTTGGGCAAGTCGTTTAATCCTGTTTGCCTTAGATTCCTCATCTATAAAATGAGCTGAAAAAAAAAAAATAAAAAACAAAAAAATAATAATAAAATAAAATAAAAACAAGCTGGAGAAGGAAATGGTAAACCCACTGCAGTATCTTTGCCAAGAAAACCCCAAATGGGGTCATAAGGAGTTAGGCATGACTAAAAACTAACTGAGCAACATCCACAGCTGGATTTTGTTGAGTATAGGGGTGATAGGGTCAGACCTGCACTTTTAGAAAATCACTCCAGTTGCTATGAAGAGAGTATGGATAGTGTAGAGAAGAGACTTGAAGCAGGTAGATCAGTCAGGAGGTCATTGCAATAGTCCAGGAAAGACTAACCTCTTCCTGTTCTCAACCTTCTAATCTTCAGCTGAGTAACCCCCAACATCTGATTTCTCTGCTCCTGGAGCTAGATTGCTGAACACCCCTGGAGAAAGTCACAAAACTGAAGTGGCATTATGAAACCGACAGCACACGAGCCCACTTTGCTCCTCAGTGCTATTCATTAGTCCTTCTCGATCTCCTTTTCCACAGTCATTGTTACAAACCCTTTCTTCCTTCCAAAAGCCCCCAACTACACTCCATTACTCACGTTCCCAGCAGATCATTTAGCATTCTACTTTGCTGTTGTTCAGAACTTCTCAACTAGATTGTAGATTTATGGGAAGGTACCTTAGGGATTATCCCAACTTTGTTGATGTTCGGTCATTTCAGTTGTGTTCAACTCTCGGTGACCCCATTTGGGGTTTTCTTGGCAAAGACACTGGAGTGGTTTGCCATTTCCTTTTCAAATTCATTTTACAGATAAGGAAACTGAGGCCAACAGGGTTAAGTGACTTGCCCAGGGTCACACAGCTAGTAAATGTCTGAAGCCAGATTTGAACTCATGAAGAGGAGTCTTCCTGCCATCAGGCCGAGGGCTCTATGCACTGTGGTGCCACCTAGCTGCCCCATCTAACCTCCTCTTTTTACAAATGAGGAAAGTCAGGCCCTGAAGTAAAGTGATTTATTTGTCTAAGTAAGACAGGTGGCATGTGGCCAGGTTGGAATTTCCACCCAGATCTTTTTGCTCCAAAGTCAGTTCTCTCCCTAATGTTCTGTTCTTCCTTCCTTGTTTGGTGCTACAGCACTTAGTTGTTTCTTGTACTCCAAAACTCAGAGGCTTGACAACAAAAATACACAGTAAGAGCTAGGGGGAGTTAGAGTTACAGTTTGCAAACATAAGACCCTGGAGTGCAGTGGAAAGAGTGATGGCTCTGTATTCAGTATTCAAATCCCACCTATGATGATTGCTACAACTGAGACCGAGGGCAAATCAGTTCAGCTCCGTGGGCCTCAGTTTACTCATTTGTTAAATCAGAGTTTGGACTGATGGCCTCAGGGGTTCCTTCCAACTCTAGATACTATAATCCTCTCATTCTGGTCACAGAAGAGGAGTTGTCCTTTCTTTTCATCAAGGTTAAGCCCTTCATCCCTTTCTATCTTACCTTTTCCAGGACCTTGCCTCCATCATTTATCCCCTTCACTCTGATGTATCTCTAATCTCTATCTCCACAATTGGTTCATTTATATTTATTTACAAAGATACGTATATCTACCCAGTCATAATAATAAAAAAAAACTATCCTTGGACCCTCCTACTTCTTCTAGCTACCATGCCATCACTCCTTTCCTTTATTGCAAAATTTTGAGGAAAAGTTAAGTAGACCCAATGCCTTGACTTCATCAGCACCTGCTCTCTTGTCAGTCTTTTGTAATCTGAAACACTCAACTGAATTTCTCTTTCCAAGTCATCAATTATTTCCCAATTGCCAAATCAGTGGCTTTCTTCATTGCACATCCTTACTGACCCCCCCCCAAAGTATTTGACACCATTGACTCCACCCACTCTTGGCTTCAGAAATGCCACACTGTCCTGGTTCTCCATCTACTTTTCTAACTGTTCTTCTTCTGTCTCTTTGTATCTTCTTACCCCCTTAAGGTGGTTAAGTTTGGAATGTCCCAAGGTTCTGTCCTTGGCCTTCTCCTTTTCTATAGTCTCTCGTTTGTCAATATCATACACTCCCATGGCTTCAACAGCTACTTTTGTGGAGATGACTTCTAAATCTATACCTTCATCTCTGACCTCTCTTCTGAGTTCCGGACATACTTCTCCAGTTTTCTAGAGAACATTTATACCAATACATCAAACTCAGCATTGTCCAAGTTCATTATCTTTTCTCTAAATCTTTTTATCACTATTTTTGTCTGTGATACCACCTTTCACCTAGTCTTCCATTTTTATAAACTTGATATAATCTTTGGCTCATTTCCTCTTCTCTTCTCTCCTCTCCTCTCCTCTCCTCTCCTCTCTCTCTCTCCTCTCCTCTCCTCTCCTCTCCTCTCCTCTCCTCTCCTCTCCTCTCCTCTCCTCTCCTCTCCTCTCCTCTCCTCTCCTCTCCTCTCCTCTCCTCTCCTCTCTTCTCCTCTCCTCTCCTCTCTTCTTTTCTCTTCTTCTTCTCCTCTCTTCTCTCTCTCTCTCTCTCTCTCTCTCTCTCTCTCTCTCTCTCTCTCTCTCTCTCTCTCTCTCTCTCTCTCTCTCTCCCCTCTCTGTCTCTCCACATACACGCATCTAATCAGTTATCAAGTCCTATAGACTTACCTTTTCAACTGCCTTTAGCATCCATCCATTCTTTTCTATACTTACTACCACTCCCTTAGTGCAAGACCTAATTACTATCCACCACTAGTCATCTCTCCATTCCCAGCCTTTATATTGCTACCATATTAATCTTATTGATTGATTTGCTCAAAAATCTAGTGCCTGCCAAGTAAAATTCAAATTCTTTTGCCTAGAATTAAAAATTTTCCACAATCTGGTACCATTCACATACTATGTAGATGAGAATAGTATGAGACAAGGCTAGAAAGATAGGGTAGTGTAAGACTGCGCAGGGCACTATTAGTAGCTTTGTGCCTACTTATATCGTCCAAATAATTCAGAGGAAGCATAACCTTCAGTTCTGTTGTCTTGCTAGTCATGATACAATATTTGTAACTATCTTCATAATCATGAAACATAAGACCTCAAAGGGATCTGAAAGACCATTGTGTCTAATTCTCATACATTATAAATGAGGAGACTGACATCTTGAGAATTTAAATGACTTGCCTAAAGTCTCCTAGCTGGAAAGTGTTAGAGCCAGGAATTTGAACCCAGGGATTCTGACTTCAAGTTCAGTGCTTTTTAAGTTATGCCAGGCTACTTCCATTCATTAGTACTTGTCATGAATTGTTCTAATCAAAAGCAAGGATGAGATATGGAACTTTCTATGCTCAAAGCTGAGCTTCAATACTTGTAGGATCCACAATTTTGTTGATGTATGTCCTTCCTCTGCTGATATAAATTGTAATCCCTTTACAACTTGATAAACAATCTTTGAGAGTTTCTGTGGCAAATCCTGACTTCTATTATTAATATATTCTGCCTTCTTCATTCATAATGGCCTAAAAAACCTAGAGGTTTTCTAGAAGTAAAGGAATAATACCCAACATCTTTCTAGAGATAGACAAATGGGGACAACAGTGGGAAAACATCACTAGATAAGACCTTAGAAGGGCAGTCTATATTGCCTGTACCAAAAATAGAACAGTAATTGAGATGAGAAGGGATTTGAATTGGGGGCTTTAAAACTATGGCCGAAGACTCTTCCTACCAAAAAAAGGAAACCAAGCATTTCCCCTGATTGTTCACTAGAAGAGGTGGCATGAGGCCTCTCTGAAAATCAAGCTCACTACAACCGAAATACAAAAGCCAATGAAGACAGCACATCCTTCAGAACTTGAAACCACAAATTGAAGTTTGATCTGATAAACTGAAGAGGAAGCCACACTCTAAAATTAAAAGAAAAGAGATTCAGAGATATGAGTAGCCATTGTCTTGACTCTCCCTTCCAATCTTAGGAGAGGGCCACAGGAGATTCATCCAGGCTGCAGAAGAAAATAGACCCTTGACATCTTTTTAGAAGTTCTACTCCAGCTGGGCTTCTGGTCTACCTCTGCTAGGGATTTGGGTGCTTTTCTGAAGTTGTGATCCCTGTAGGGCAATTTCAGGCAGCCACCAACAAATGAAGTCTAAAGTATAGTACTTCTAGAGAGTATACCATGATGAGTAGGTTAGTGATTCTATATAATAAGATCACCTGCTCCTTCCCTCCAAGAACCATCTAAAAACTTGTTAGCATTTTCAATGAGGATAATATTTGGTACAGAATTGCCACAACCCCTGAATTGTTTTCTATAGTATGATACAGTGGGAAAAAAGCAATGGTTCTGGAGTCAGAGGACCTGGATTCAAAACCCAACTTGGGGCTTATTACCTGTGTGACCTTGGGCAAACAACTTTACTGCCCTGGTCCTCAGTCTCTTCAGTTGTAAGTAAAACTGTAAAATTGGAGTGTTGAACTTTGTGGCCTTGGAGTTGCCTTCTAGCTCTGGATCTGTGATCCCTTTAAAGTTAGGTGGTCTAGACTAAGTCTGAATACTGGTGCTATGCAAGTGCTTGGATATAGGTGGGGGAAAAGGGTGGGGAATGATTTCTATCATTGCCGAATATACCTTCAGAAGGATGCTTTCAGTAGGTTTGTTGTTGTTGTTGTTTTGATTCTCTGTGACCTCATTTTGGGGTTTTCTTGGCAAGGATACTAGCGTGGTTTCCCGTTTCTTTCTCCAGCGCATCTTATACATGAGGAAACTGAGGCAGGCAGGATTAAGTGACTTGCCCAGGGTCACACAGCTAGTAAGTGTCTGAGGACAGGTTTGAACTCAGGTCTTCCTGACTCCAGGCCAGGTGCTCCATCCATGGCATCAATTAGCTCCTCTTATACATATACTCAGTATGCTCTCATACAAACAGTAGGTTTACAAGAGCTCAAACCACCCCATTGCTTAAAGTAGAATACATTTCCATGCTGTATTCCCTTCCCCAAGTGTCTAATCAATGAGCACAGACTTCATTTTGTATATGACTCGACTGAAACTTGCACAGATCGTGTAAGTTTATGAAGGACCTTGAACCTCACCTGCCTGACCATTCTTACCAGTTAGAACAAAGGTTCTTAAGCACTTTTTTGTGTCATGGGCCCTTCTGAGAGTCTGACAAAGCCTGAGAACACTCAGAATACTGTTTTAAGTGCATACATAGAACACGTAGGATTGTAAAGCAAATCAAATACTTAGTTCATGGATCTCAGATTAAGAATCCCTGTTGTAGAGGCAGAAGTGACAAGCCTTGGCAGTTGGTTGGATGTTGATGCTGAGGGAGAGCTCCTGGTGAGTGAAAGGATGATGGAACTGTCAGAAGACAGTGGGAGGTTTGGGGCAGCTAGGTGGCACAAGTGGATAGGGCAGCAAGAATCAAGATCTGAATTCAAACCCAGCCTCAGACACTTCCTAACTGTGTGACGCAGGGAAAGTCATTTAACCCTAGTTGCCTCCAAAAAAAAAATAAAAAAGATATTGGGAAGTTTGAAGAAGAGAGTAACTTACTAAGTTCCATTTTGGACATTTTGAGCTTGAAATGCCTATGCGTCATTCAGTGAAGATGTCCAGCAGATGATTGGGGGTATGGAAATGGAGCTGGAGAGAACAATTAGGACTGAATAGCCATATGCATAATGATGATAATTAAACCTATAAGAGCTGATGAAATTACCAAGTAAGAGTATAGAAAAAGAAAAGATGAGGCCCCAGGTCATAGCCTTGATAGACGCCTATACATAAGGGAACAACATGGACGATGATGCCATACAGGAGACTGAGAAGGAGCAGTCAACTAGGCAGGAGGAGAACCAGGAGAGAACCATGTTATGAAAAGTGACAGAGCAGAGTGTCTAAGAAGAGGAGGAGGTCATAAAGACTGATCTTCCTGAGTTCAAATCTGGTCTCAGACGCTTACCAGCTGTGTGACCCTGGGCAAGTCACCTAACCCTGTTTGCCTCAGTTTCCTCATTTGTAAAATGAGCTAAAGAAGGAAATGGAAAACCACTCCAATATCTTTGCCAAGAAAATCCCAAAATGGAGTCGCAGAGAGTCAGACACAACTGAAATGACTAAACAAGAGCAACAAACCTACTAAAAGCATCCTTCTGAAGGTATGTTTAGGTCAGGATGAGGACTGAGAAAAAGAGCACTGAGTTTAGCGATTATGAGATGGTGGGTAAGCTTGGAGAGGGCAATGATTGGTCCTCAGACATCATATTCTCAACCAGCTGCTCACTTCCTAAATTCCTAAATTCCCTTTTGATGCCTTTTAATAGGCAGCAATGAGTCATGCAGCACCTGAGTTGCTAAGATTAAGATTTTATATACACACACACACACACACACACACATACACATATATTTTGGTGAGACAATCAGGATTAAGTGATTTGCCCAGGGTTCCAAAGCTAGTAAGTGTCAAGCGTCTGAAGCCGGATTTGAACTCAGGTCCTCTTGACTCCACTATCCACTGTGCCACCCAGCTACCCCAAGATTATATTTCTTTCCCAAGACATAATTCTATGCAATATGTTCTGGAATTCTTGTGCTCACAAGAATTAACAGAAGTGGGTGGTAGTTGTCAGATTTGACAAGGTTTGGGAGGTTCTCCATCTTATTCCAAATTCATACCCTGGGAAAGACACAGACCTATAGGAATGCAGAGATAGATTATAGGATCATAGATTCAGAACTGGGGACATTAAACCCAACCCCCTCATTTTAGAAATGAGGAAACTGAGGCCCTGAGAAGTTAAGTTATTCGCTTAGGGTCACAGAGTTAGTAAGTGACTGAAGCGATATTTGAAACTAGATTATCCTGACTCCAACTACAGTCACTCATCTCTCCTTCCTTGGACTCTTTGTGAATGGTCTTCTAGGTTATGGTACCTATGGATTCACATCATATTCCTTAGGGGACAGTCAACTGTTTTCTCTTTAGAGGGTCCATCAGTTCCCTCTCCTAGAAAAGCCTCAAGTCTATTGCTTAGAATGCGGATGGGAAACCATGTGGTCCTTCTTCCTCTTCTCTGTACTCTGTTCTTTTACTCCCCATTGTCCAGAGTTCAGGATTCTCATGTGTCTCTTTAAAGCCTTTTTTTAAAAAAGTTTTGGCCCTTCTTTCTTTTGTTTAAAAAGAATACTTCATTCTCTAAGCAGAACCAGGAGAACGTCGTACGCAGTAACAGCCACACTGTGTGATGACTAACTTTGATAGACTTAGCTCTTCTCAGCAAAGCAAGGATCTCAGACACCTCCAAAGGTCTCATGATGGAAAATGCTGTCTACATCCAGAGAAGGAACTATGGAGTTTGAATGCAGATCAAAGCATACCATTTGCTCTTTTTTTTCTTCTGTTTTGTTTCTTCTTTCTTGTGGTTCCTCCTATTGGTTCTAATACTTCTTTACAACACGACTAATGTGAAAATATGTTTAATAGGAATGTATATGTAGAGCCTATATCAGATTTCAGGCCATCTTAGGGAAGGAGGTGGGGAAGGAGGGGGAGAAAATTTAAAACTGAAAAGCTTATGGAAATGAATGTTGAAAACTAAAAATAAATTAGTGATTAAAAAAAAAGAAGAATATTTCATTCTCTCTGGTAACCTGGAGAATGGAGACATGTTCCTTGAGCCCCTTTATCCACTGTTCTCTGGAGCAGGCCAGCCTGCACAGCAAGCACAGATAGCAATCACTTGGTCATAGCCAAAGCCAAATATGGCACACTCTATGCAAGTGGCTGCAAATGTCTCCCTAATCTCCATATTTGCTAGAAGTGAGATCATCAGGCCTTTGTTTTTTTTGTTTTGTTTTGTTTTGTTTTTGCTAGTAGCTTTCCTCTTGTGGGAAACACTTCGTTTTCTTTTTGTTGGTTGGTTGTTTTTTTTTTTTTTTTTGGCTAGGCCAAGGGGTTAAATGACTTGCCCAGGGTCACACAGCTAGTAAGTGTTATGTGTCTGAGGTCAGATTTGAACTCAGATCCTCCCGAATCCAGGGCCGGTGCTCTATCCACTACGCCCACTAGCTGCCCCTGTGGGAAACACTTTGGACAGGGCTTTTAGCTCTGAAGGTGTCACTCTCCTTACCTCTGTTGTCTTCTCAGCTGGTTAGCACCTGAAGAGCCATGCCCAG